>NC_052069.1:73180999-74511832 GCF_015852505.1 Tachyglossus aculeatus | reverse complement strand
GTCCCGCACCAGTGCTCAAAGTCTTAATCCGAATTTTACAGATGAGGTAACTGAGGCACAGAGGAAGTGAAGTGACTTGCCCACGGTCATATAGCAGACAAGTGGTAGAGCTGGGATTAGAAGAGCCCAGGTCCTCTGACTCCCATGCCCACGTTCTTTCCACTAGGCCATGCTGCTTCTATATTTACTATTAACTATTTGATTATGAGTTGTTTAATAAGTCCATTTAATGAGTCCATTTTTCAACTTAGAGTGACTTTTTCTTGTCCATTTAATGAGTCCATTTTCCAACTTAGAGTGACTTTTTCCTATGAGGAACCTTATTGCGTGTGAATTTTATCTTTGTTTTCACAGCAACACAATTTATAGTCAACTGAGAGAAAAACTATTATGCACAACCTTTGAGTCTTAAAGAAGATTACTATGACCTTATTATCATGACGTACCATAACTAATTCAAATCATGGTATATTCTTAAGAACAATTGATCTTATACAGCTTTTATCAAGGGTTTGAGTTTTATAACATGATGGCAAAATGTCTCAATCTGCATAGCATTAAACATCTCAGATCAGAGAGCTTTAATATTTCTAAATTGTAAATTTGAGGGCAGGAGCTGTCTCTCTTTTCTCTAAAGAACCAAGTACCATTATGTGGTTCCCTGCCCCGAAGGATCTTAGAATCGAGTTTTTAGAGGGAACCCATGTTGTCACTGATCCGGTCATATGATTGTGGCAAATTTCTTCCCTCAGGTCCTCAATGAAAGTGCAATTTTTAAAAATAATATTTAAGCACTTACTATGTGCCAGGCACTGCTCGAAACACTAGGGTAGATATAAGATCATCTGGTTGGAAATAGTCCATGTACCACATGGGGCTCACAGCTTTAATCCCCATTTTACAAATTAATTAGTTGAGGCAGAAAGACGTTAAGTGACTTGTCGAAGGTGTCACAGCAGATATGTGGTGATCTAGAATTACAACGCAGGTCCTCTGGCTCCCAGGCCTGTGTTCTATCCATGAATCCACACTGCTTCTCCAATTTGAGATTTGCAAAAGAGGCATTGGTTAGCTTACAAGTTTGTCTGGGTATCCTATTAATTCCTCCAATCCCAAGACTAAGGCATTGAAGTAGGAACCAACATGGTGCCACCTCCTGCCAGCCATACGATGCAGTCTAATGCCAGTCTGGTGCCAACTCACCATGCGCAGCGCTTCTCAAGCCCTTTGTACTTCCCAAGTGCTTAGTACAGTGCTCTGCACACAGTAAGCACTCAATAAATATTATTGATTGATTGGGCCGATCAGTGGCCACAGCACTTCCTGGTCTTGGAGTCACTGGTGCCTCTGACCACTGCTGGCCCCAGGGATTTTTTTTGTAAGTTTTTTTTTAAAACAAAAGGAAAGAAAACCAACACAAGATTTCTTGTTTCTTCTTCTCCTGTCCCGTGAGAAGATGGACCTCATATAGCAAGGACCCTCCTGAGGAGCTGGGTCAGAGCCACTTCAGTTTGTGCCACTTTCCTGCTTCGAGGGGAGGGAAAAGCACTTTCCAGCTCTGGAGCTTAGGCTGATGAGTGTGGAGAGGGACCCTCACTGCTAGTGCCAGAGTGGCCTCTCTGTCTCTTGTCCACATAGCCTTCACCCTTCAGCCACATAGCCTGGCAGTGGCAGAGGAAGCTGTGCCAACTCTCCACGACTGACTGGGAGGTCCCTGGCTGTGGCAGCCCAGACTGTGGTCTGCCCCCTGTCCCTGCCACAGAGATCAGCTCCAGGTTCTTCCATACATGCTCTAGTTTTGAAGGAAACCCTGTGTTCATTTTTTAAAACTTTATATGATAAGTGCTTACTATGTGCCAGAGACTGTTCTAAGTGCTGGGGTAGATACAGTCTGTGTCCCACATGGGGTTCATAGTCTTAATCCCCATTTTACAGATGAGGTAACTGAGGCACAGAGAAGTGAAACAACATACCAAGATAACACAGCAGCCAAGTGATGAAGCCAGGATGAGAATTCAGGTCCTGCTAACTCTTAGGCCCATGGTCTATTCACTAGGCCTCACTGCTGCTCATGAACACAGTCTATTCCCTATGCATGAATCACGAGAGTGGTGGGACTGACAGCAGCTGCGGTTTTCTGCAATGGGTCAGGAGATCCCTGGCTGCAGCAACCCTGCTCCTGCCATGGGGGTCAGCTCCAAGTTCACCCACACATGCTCTGGCAGCAGGAACATCCTGAAAAATTGGGAGAGCCTTGGCTGCGGTGGCCCAGACTGAAGTCCCCTCTGCCTTTGCCCCGAGGTCATCTCCAGGTTCACCCATACATATTTTGGTCTCATAGGAAACCTTGCACTCAGGCGCCCAGTGGGCAACCTGTGTGCCCATGGTCAGCATGGGTTTCTGTCTGCTGAGTGTCACAGAAATTCCTGCCTCCTTCTTCTTCAGAGCTGCTGTCCCCTGCTCAGAAGATCGGGCGACCTAGTAATTTAAACTATGAGCCGCTGGATCAGTACCCATTTAAAAAACACCATTTTTTCATATCATCTTTAAGGATTTCACCTAAATAACATTTTGTAGACCAAAATGTGCCTGCTGGTTGTGGGAACCTTCCCCCTTGTCTTCCATAAAAGGAAAAGACCATAGCATAGCTCAGTTTTGTCAGTGAGCACCAGGAGGACTACACACCCCTTCCAAAAGTGGGGCTGGGGGTGTCCAGTGGAAGAATAACAGTGACTCTCCCATCAGTTTTTTCACTCCAGGGTTCTTCAGGCAAAGGGAAATCATGAGCAATGTGTGTGTGCTTTAGTTCCTCTTGTAGAAACTGCCGTTAAGACAGAGGCTGCCTGAGTTGATTCTTTCCTCATTCAAGACTGAAAGTTCCTCCCAGACAGGGTCTGGCTCTTTCTTCTATAATACTCTTCCTTATGCCTGGAGCAGGGGCAGATGGTTGGTGTACAAAAAATTATGTTAAATGAATAAACCTGGATATGGTGGTTGGGGAAAAGGAAGAAAAGCTTAAAGTGGCCCCAACTCCTTTTTACAGGGAGAAGGGGGCCATGCCCCTTCCTCCCCTTGCATGCAAATGGGGAGAAATTGGACTATTCAACCTAATAATAATAATAATTATGGTATTTAAGCAGTTGCTATAGGCCAAGCACTGTTCTAAGCACTGGCATAGATTCATTCAATTGTATTTATTGAGTGCTTACTGTGTGCAGAGCACTGTACTAAGTGCTTGGGAAGTACAAATCGGCAATATATAGAGATGGTCCCTACCCAACAACGGGCTCACAGTCTAGAAGGGGGAGGCAGACAACAAAACAAGTAGACAGGTGTCAATATCATCAGAATAAATAGAATTATAGTTATATATACATCATTAATAAAATAGAGTAATAAATACATACAAATATACACAAGTGCTGTGGGGAGGGGAAGAGTGTATGGCAGAAGAAGGGGGTGGGTGCTATGGGGAGGGGAGAAGGAAGAGAGGAAAAGGGGGGCTCAATCTGGGAAGGCCTCCTGGAGGAGGTGAGCTTTCAGTAGGGCTTTGAAGGGACAAAGAGAGCTAGTTTGGTGGATGTGTGGAGGGAGGGCATTCCAGGTAGGAGGTAGGAGAAGCATCTTGGCTCAGTGGAAAGAGCACGGGTTTTGGAGTCAGAAGTCATGGGTTCAAATTCTGGCTCTGCCAGTTGTCAGCTGTGTGACTTTGGGCAAATCACTTAACTTCTCTGTGTCTCAGTTACCTCCTCTGTAAAATGGGGATTAAGACTGTGAGCCCCCCATGGGATAACCTGATCACTTCATAACCTCCCCAGCACTTCGAACAGTGCTTTGCACGTAGTAAGTGCTTAATAAATGCCATTATTATTACTTTTATTATTATTTGGGCCAGGGGTCGACAGCAGGACAGGTGAGAATGAAGCACAGTAAGGAGGATAGCGGTAGAGGAGCAGAGTGTGGGCTGGGCTGTAGGAGGAAAAAAGATAGGTAAGGTAGGAGGGGGAGAGGTGATGGAGAGCTCTGAAGCAGATAGTGAGGAGTTTTTCCTTCATACTAAGGTTGATGGGCAACCACTGGAGATTTTTGAGAAGGGGAGTGACATGCCCAGAGTGTTTCTGTACAAAGATAATCTGGGCAGCAGAGTGAAGAATAGACTGAAGTGGGGAGGGACAGGAGGATGGGAGATCAGAAAGGAGGCCATTGCAGTAATTCAGTTGGGTTAGGGTGAGAGATTGAACCAACAAGGTAGCGGTTTGGATGGAGATGAAAGGATAGATCTTGGTGATCTTGTGGAGGTAAGACCAGCAGCTTTTGGTAATGAATTGAATACGTAGGGTGAATGAGAGAACGAAGTCAAGGATGACACCAAGGTTGCAGGCTTGCGAGACGGAAAGGATGGTAGTGCCGTCCACAGTGAGAGGAAAGTCAGGGAGAGGACAGGGTTTGGGAGGAGAGATAAGGAGCTGCAAGGTAATCAGGTTGGACAGAGTCCCTGTCCCACATGGGCCTCACAGTATTAATCACCATTTTACAGGTGAGGGAACTGAGGTCTAGAGAAGTTAAGTGACTTCCCCAAGGTCACGCAACACACATTGATGTTTACCCAAACCTGGACTCCAATAGCACTACTTTTGAGGGTAACATATTTCTCCAGGGAGTACAAAGCATTATCATAAAGACATTTGTGCAAAGTAAGGATGAAATGCAGTATGGAATTTTTGCAATCAAAAACTTCATATATTTTTAATGGCATTTGTTAAGCAATTACTAGGTGCCAAACACTGTTCTAAATGCTGAGGTAAATACAGGTTAATCAGATTGGACAAAGTCCTTGTCACACATGAGGCTTACAGTCTAAGTATGAGGGAGAACAGGAATTGAATCCCCATTTTTCAGTTGAGGAAACTGAGACACAGAGAATTTAAGTGACTTGTTCAAGGTCTTATAGCAAAAAGTTGGGGAAGCTGGGATTAGAACCCATGTCCTCTGATTCCCAGGCCCTAGCTCTTTCAACAGACCCAAGCTCCATCTCTAATCCCAAATCATATTTGTGACCCATAGAAGTTAGAAACTAGGCAGGCATCATTTTATCATTTGCTTGCTACTATTTGATTAATATGATTAAAAGAATAATGATGATTACAAAATCATTTGTTTACATTGGTTAATATATATATGTACTCTTCTATAATCTTTATGCAAACAAATCCAGTTGTTACATTGAATGATAAATGCAAAAATATTACAAATGCTCATTACTTCAGGTATCCTAAGAAAATTAAAAACAAATGGATTGTTTAACTTGTCCCTTTCATACACCCCATCTTTTAGAATATGGAATTTCTTTTTATTTTAATTCATACAGTCATTGGAAGGATCAATTGTCTCAAAGTTAGTTATTTGTCTCAATCTTAACAGATTCATTTTGCTATGGTCACTCAGTGGATATTCAACTTCTTTTGATCATTAAGATTGAGATTGATTGTTCTACGTACTGAAGTGCAGGTGAGGTCAGCCAGGTGGTCATGTAATGACTGTGGGAGTTGTAAATCCCATTACATTTTTTCCCCTCCAAATCTGTAGTGTTGAATTTATTTGTTCTTCAAAAAGGCAGTGTAGTCTGAAGAGAAAGACCTGAATCAGGAAGCACATGTACATTGGACCCCATTCCTTCTCATCTTATCAAAACTCTTGCCCCCTCCCTCCTTCCCTCCCTAACAGCCATCTTCAACTGTTCTCTTTCCAATAGCTTCTTCTCAACTGCTTTCAAACATGCCCACATCTCCCCTATTGAAAAAAAAAAATCCCTTGACCCCACGGCTCCCTCCAGATATCACTCCATCTCCTCCTACTATTCCTCTCCTAACTCCTTGAACGAGTTGTCTACACCCACTCAAATTCCTCTCCTCCAGTTCTCTCCTTGACCCCCTCCAATCTGGCTTCCATTCCCTTCACTCCACAGAAACCACCCTTCCAAGGTCAGCAGTGATCACCTTCTTGCCAAATCCAATGGCCTCTACTCCATGATAATCCTCCTCAACCTCCCAGCTGCCTTTGACACTGTGGAACTTCTGCTTCTCATGGAAACTGTAACCAACCTTGGCTTCACTGCTTCTGTCCTGGTTCTCCTCATCCCTCTGGCCATTCATTCCCAGTCTTCTTCACTGCCTCCTCCTCTGCTTCCCACCCCCTAACTGTGTGGGTCCATCAAAGTTTAGTTCTGGGTCCCCTTCTGTTCTCCATCTACACCCACTCCTTTGGAGAACTCATTCTCTCCCGTGGCTTCAACTACCTCCTCTATGCAGACGCTGCCCAAATCTACATCTCCTCCTCTGACCTCTCTCCAGGCTTGCACCTCCTCCTGTCTTCAGTACATCTTGACTTGGAAGTCCGCCTGTCATCTCAAACTTAGCATGTCCAAAACAGAGCTCTTTATCTTCATACTCAAACCCTGTCCTCTTCCTCACTTTCCTATCACTGTAGTCGGCACCACCACCCTTCCTGTCTCACAATCCCATAATTTTGGCATGAGCCTCTCCTCTCTGTCATTCAACCCAAATATTCAATCTGTTCTCAAATTCTGACAGTCCCACCTTCACAACATTGCTAAACTCCACCCTTTCCTCTCCAACCAAACTGCTACCACGTTAATACAGTCACTCATCCTACCCCACCTGGATTACTGCATCAGCCTCCTTGATGACTTCCCAGCCTCCTGTCTCTCCCCACTCCAGTTCATACTTCATTTTGCTGCCCAGATCATTTTTCTACAAAAATATTCAGGACATGTAACCCCCACCCCCCAAAAAACCTCCAGTTGTTTCCCATCAACTTCCATATCAAGCAAAATCTCCTCACTATTGACTTTAAAGCACTCCATCACCTTGCCCCCTACTACCTCATCTTGCTTCTCTCCTTCTACAGCCCAACCCACGCTATTCGCTACTCCAGTGCTAACCTTCCCACTGTGCCTTGATCTCGCCCATTTCACCATCAACCCCAGCCCATGTCCTGCATCTGGCCTGGAATGCCCTCCCTCCTCAAATCTGACAGACAATTACTCTCCCCCTGCTTCAAAGCCTTATAGAAGGCAAATCTCCTCCAAGAGGTCTTCCCAGACTAAGCCCCACTTTTCCTCATATCCCAGTCCCTTCTGCATTATTCTGACTTTCTCCCTTTACTCTTCCCCCATCCTTACTCTTCCCCCATTCCAGCCCAACAGCACTTATGCACATATCTGTAATTTTATTTATTTAAATTGATGTGTGTCTCCCCACCTCTAGACTGTAAGCTCATTGTGGGCAGGGGAATATCACTGTTTATTGTTGTATTGTACTTACTTTCCCAAGCACTTAGTACAGTGGTCTGCACATAGTAAGTGCTCAATAAATATGATTGAATGAATGAATGAGTGAAAGGTAGGTGAGATAATAATATAATAATGATGGCATTTATTAGGCACTTATTATGTACTAAGCACTGTTCTAAGCTCTGGGGAGGTTACAAGGTGATCAGGTTGTCCCACGGGGGGCTCACAGTCTTAATCCCCATTTTACAGATGAGGTAACTGAGGCCAAGAGAAGTTGTGACTTGTCCAAAGTCACACAGCTGACAATTGACAGAGCCAGGATTTGAACCCATGACCTCTGACTCCAAAGCCCGTCCTCTTTCCACTGAGCCATGCTGCTTCTCTAATCTGGCTCAGTTCTGAGATCTGGCCCGGTTCTTCCAATGGCCTGCTGTATGACCTTGAGAAAGTCACTTAACTTCTCTGTGCCTCAGTTTCCTAATCTGTAAAGTAAGAATAATACCTACCTCTCCCTACCTCTTCCATGGTCGGCTCCATGTTGGGTAGGGGCTGTACCTGATACGATTATCTTGTATCCATTCCTGCATTTAGTATAGTGCATTTGCACATATCAAGGACATAATACACATAATAATGATTATTCGAAATATTGGAGAACCAAGCTTATTGTATTTGAAGCATTTTGGACAATTTAACCAAAATGTCCATATTTCAAAGTAGCTGAGACATATTAAATGTAATCTAGTCTAGGGTTTGGAGTTAATTTATTTGCTTGCTTTATAATAAGTTCAGCAAATATATTTAGTCGACTCTGAGCTATTTCATTATAAATAATTTTTAGAGCAAGCAAAGTCTTATTTCCTGTAGTGCAATTTGAGTTTAATAAGAAGAAAAGCTCTTCCTTCAAGTAAAAGATTACTTGGGATAAGAGGATAATTTTCCAAAACTACAGCTAGTGATCACCTTTAGTGTTTGAGCTCCATCTAGTGAATGACCAATGAATTCTCAAAGCAAATATCATCTGAAAATGATTCCAAAGGTTAATTTATATGCTATTTCCTTTATGTAGTTTCAATCTGACTACATTTTCAGAGGCAAGTAAAATAATGCTTTAAACCTCATTTCAGCAACCTTGCAAGTTCAGAAGCATGCGTAGTTGGAGGAAATTTTGCATTGTTAATGAAGAGTAAGAATTCAATAATAAGAATACTCTTCAATAATGAAGAATGAAAACTCTGCCACACTATGATATGGTTGATGAGATGGCAGAGAAACCTCAAAAACAGACCGTTTAGAACATCTATTGTGGAGCTGAGTGTGGATGGACTATGGTCTGATTTGCACTATGGTCACCCTGATCCTACAACCATTGCATTGAAAAGTGGCCTCCAAGTCTCCAGCACAGTTAAATGAAAAATACATGGAGAATGAAAATATCTCTGAGGATTACTACAACAGTATTGCCAATGAAATATTTTTGAATGGGAAACACCAACCACAATCTCCAATCTTTCTTTTTTTTTTTTTCTTAAATGCTATTTATTACATGTTTACTATGTGTCAGACACTATATCAAATGCTTGGGGTAGATACAAGTTAATCAGGTTAGACATACTCCCTGTCCCACATAGGGCTCACAGTCTCAATCCCCATTTTGCTTATGATGTAATTGAGGCCCAGAGAAGTGAGGTGACTTGCCCAAGGTCACACAGCAGACAAGTGGTGGAGCTGGGATTAGAACCCAGGCCCATGAACTATACATTAGGCCATGCTGCTTCTCTTTGATTACTCCTTTAAGAAATTTCATCACCACTGGCACTGGAAAATCCCCAAGGAAATGCTTACTAAATAAATACTTAGGTGACTGAGGTTTTTGTTGTGAGGTTAGTTTAGTAGCAAAGGAATTTTAATCACTGCATTATGTCTGTATGTAATAGTGTTGGAAAAATGACATTTGTAAGCTCCCCTCTAGACTGTAAGTTCATTGTGGACAGGAAATGTATCTGTTATATTGTACTCTTCAAAGCACTTAGCACAGTGCTCTGCACACAGTAAGCACTAAAATATGATTGATTGATTAATTGATTGAAATCTGTCAGAACCACCTCTGGTACGGAATTATGATGGTACCAGTTAGTTTTTCCTTTGGCAGACAGGGTCTTGGAAAAGCTTCTGAGAGATTTTGAATTACTGTTAATAATAAAATCATTCAATCCATGGTAATTATTTGGCATTACTTCTGTTCAGAGAAACATATTAAGTGCTTAGGAAAGAACAATATAATAGTTTGCTAGCCTTGTTCCCTGTCCACAAGAAGTTTACAGTCTTAAGTCTTAAAATAATGATAATAATAATAATGCTTTTTAAGTACTTACTTTGGACTAAGCACTAGGGTAGATAGGCAGGGAATGTGTCTGTTATGTTTCCAAGCTCTTAGTACAGTGTTCTGCACACTGTAAGCACTCAATAAATCTGATTGATAGATAGAAATAATGTACAGTGTTATTAAGGAGTAAAATACAATTTCTCCAATATAGAACATGTAGCTATAAAATGCTTAAATTATGGTATTCTATTCATTAGAAAAATGTATTTATAAATACAAAAGAATCTCAGGACCCTCTCTCTGGGAAATTCAAGCAAAAGACACCTCAGTTGCTCCACTAATCTACCATGAAAAGCTTTTACATTTCAGTCCTTCAAAATCTTCCTAGTTGATCCCAGCTGCCATAGGCAAATTTTCCCTTTCTTTTAGGACTGCACTAGTATGCCTAAACATGCAAGAATTAAATAAAACACTGTTCAGGTGCTGTCTGCAGGAAGCCTCTGAAGAAAATACCCAGTGAAAGCAGCCTCCATTAATTTTGTATTTAATCTTTTACACCAAATAAAACAGTGGATGGCACTATGTACTTGCACTAAAAAACTGTAGTTATCTGAAAAATTAGGACAGATTGAGATGAAAATTCAGCCCCTTGAAAATTAATAAATGGAGTCTTCAAGTCCTGAAATTGCATATGTGATTATCTAGAAAGGTAGAAAATGCCCTCTTAACTGTTGATAAATCCTAAACAATGTTAAATCCAAAATATTTTGGACGAATTTTGCCTTTTGTTTAAAACATGTACATAATATGCAGTAATTGGTGATTTTAAAGAGATTATAATTTTTTTTTCTTAGATTTGGTAACAATTAAGTTAATTTTATCAAGTTTACTAGTATTTCTGGTGTCTCAAGCAGGATTCTCGCGAACACAACCATCACCAGAGTGGTTTTCAGTTGCTATTCCATTTTAAGAAAGCAGTTGGTCTCCTGATGGTAGAGTTCCAAGTGTTTTGGGGCTACTCGTGCTAAAATTAGCCTCAGTGGTTGGAGTCTTTTACATGTCACTGAAATACATCTAGTCTTGAAGGAAAAAAAAACCCCAAAACTCTTCAGACTGGAAGTCTGCAAAGTTTTCCAAGGCAATAGTCAGTGCAAGCTAGTCAGTAGAACTTTCCACCCATCCAGGGAAGTGGGTTTTTTTCATTGTATTTGTTAAGCACTTACTATATGCCAGGCACTGTACTCCTACCCCCATAGGGCTCGCAATCTTAATCCCCATTTTACAGATGAGGTAAACTGAGGCACAGGGAAGTGAAGTGACTTGCCTAAGGTCACACAGCATACAACTAGTGGAGCTGCGATTAGAACCCAGGCTCATGCTCTATCGATTAGGCCATGCGGCTTCTCTATCCTTACTAACTCTTGGTAGACATATATGGCTTTTGCTTCATGTTAGCAATGACAGTGCTCTAACGAAAAGACTTGGCATCATCATCAGTACTGAGATCCTACTGGGTGCAGAGTCAGTCAAAGAAAAGTGCTTTTGAGTGCTAACTGTGTGCTAAGCACTGTGGCTCAGTGGAAAGAGCCCAGGGTTTAGAGTCAGAGGTCATGGGTTCAAATCCCAGCTCCACCAATTGTCAGCTGTGTCAGCTGTGTCAGCTGTCAATTGGTCAAGTCACTTAACTTCTCTGTGTCTGTTACCTCATCTGTAAAATGGGGATTAAGACTGTGAGCCCCCCCTGGGACAACCTCATCACCTTGTAACCTTCCCAGCACTTAGAACAGTGCTTTGCACATAGTAAGTGCTTAATACATACCATCACCATTATTATTATAATTATTGGGAGAATATAATAGAGTTGATATACATGACCCTTGCCCAAAGGGAACTTACAGGCTAGAGGGGGAGACAGATATTCAAATAAGTTACAGAAAGGGGAAATGGATATAATAATAATAATAATAATAATGGTATTTGTTAAGCACTTACTATGTGCCAAGCACTGTTCTAAATGCTAGGGGGATACAAGGCGATCAGGTTGACCCACGTGGGGCTCACGGTCTTAATACCCATTTCACAGATGAGGGAAATGAGGCACAGAGAAGTGAAGTGACTTGCCCAAAGTCACACAGTTGACAAGTGGCGGAGTCAGGATGAGAACCCATGACCTCTCACTCCCAAGCCTGGGCTCTTTCTAATGAGCCACACTGTAAAATAGTGCTGCGGGTCTGGAAATGGGGTGCATATCAAGTGCTTAAGGGTGCAGTTCCAAGTGCCTAGGTGAACAAGGGAAATGAGGGTTTAGTCAGAGCACTGTACTAGATGCTTCAGAAAGTGAAATTAAAGAACATCTGGTCTCTGTTCTGCAGTCTGATCCTTCCCTTTTTCTCCCTTTCTCTGCAGTCTCATATTTCTTCCTGCCTCCAGGACATCTCTACTGGGAGATCATCATCATAAATGGTATTTGAGTACTTACTATGTGCAGAGCACTGTACTAAGCACTTGGGAGAATACAGTACCACAGAGTTGGCAGGTGGCACGTTCTCTGCCCCAACGAGCATACAGTCTAAAGGGATATGTCTTGTCAACACCTCAGACTTAACATGTCCAAAAAGAAACAGCGTGGATCAGTGGAAAGAGCACGGGCTTGGGAGTCAGAGGTTATGGTTCTAATCCCGGCTCCGCCACATGTCTGCTCTGTGACCTTGGGCAAGTCACTTCACTTCTCTGAGCCTCAGTAACCTCATCTGTAAAATGGAGATGAAGACTGTGAGCCCCACATGGGACAACCTGATCACCTTTACCCCCCCCACCGCTTAGAACAGTGCTTTGCACATAATAAGTACTTAACAAATGCCATTATTATTATCTTCCCACCCAGACCCTATACTTCCACTGACTTTACCATAACTGTAGGCAACATGACCATCCTCCCCATATCACAAGCCTGTAACCTTGATATTATCCACAACTCATCTCTCCCATTAAACTCACATATTCAGTCTGTCACCAAGTTCTGTCAGTTCCACCTTCACATTTTCTTTCCATCCTAACAGCTACTCACTGATCCACATGTTTATCCTAGCCTGCCTGAACTACTTAATCTGTTTCCTTGCTGACTTTCTTGCCTCCTGTCTCTCTCTCTCTCTTAGCTTACCCTCTCCTATCTTCCTAGTAGATCAATGAAGTAAGATAGGAGAGGGTAAGCTGATTGAATGCCTTAAAGCCAGTGTTAAGGAGTTTCTGTTTGATGTGGAGGTGGACGGGCAATGACTGGTTGTTTTTGAGGAGTGGGGAAACATGGACTGAATTTTTTTAGAAAAAATGATCCAGGCAGTAGAGTGAAGAGTGGAGAGACAGGAGGCCTGCACATTTTGGTCCCCAATACCAGCTTAATCACTCTGCCCCAATCTTATCTATCTCACCCCAACCCTTTCTCATTTCCCTCTTCTGTCCGGGAACTCCTTCCCTTTCCATATATGCCAGACCTCCATTCTCTAAACCTTCAAAGACTTACTAAGGTCACATCTTCTCCAAGAGATCCTTCCTGATGAAATCCTCTTTTCCAGGTGTCCCTCTCTCTTCTTCATTATCTATGTACTTGGATCTATACCCTTAAGGCAGTTGATTTTCAGAACTTTATTGTTCTTCATAGACATTAAAATAACATATTCAAGGTATGTACATTATGTAGAAAAATATTTTTTATACTTTGAAAATACTTTTTCTAGTTGTTAGAATAAAACAGCTTTCTCATTGCTAAGGGGGGGCTTGTGGATTTTGGGTAGGATAAGAGTTCTGTGCCCTTAAAAGTATCACATGTAGAAATATTGTTTTAACGCTTCACATTTACTACATTCTGGATGAGGATTATCTTCACTGAAGTGATGAAACTCTTCTTGTAATAAAAAAATCATATTTCTCCCCACAAAGTCTTACTCACACCTAGCCATGGTAAGGGGTGAAACGGCCGGAGGTTGGTCAGTCTGGGCCTGTGCCATCAGTAGTACAGGTTTCTAAAGGACTATTTAGTATGTCTTGCATGGTGAACAGTCTTGGTAGGAGTCCTGAAAATAACTGGCTAACAAAGGTGACAAGACCACAGTGGTTCCTGAGGTGGCTCAGGAAACTATCAGCAACTATCAGTGAGTCAGTGGTTCTGTGGCACATTGTCAGCACTATGCTGTAGTATTTTTGGCCATAAATTAGCTTGGATATATAATTTTATTAGCCCTTCACAATATCCTATGACGCCTACCTGCCTCCTAGCTCAATGTATTCCCTGCCTGAGTGTGAACCTGACTCTTAGAAATGGAGTGTGCAAATGGCACAAATCTCTAGTTTTATAATTCGTTTCTTCCAGAAGATTCTCAGTTCCAAACTCATAATGACAGGACCAAGTCTTGTCTGTCATGGCAGCGTGGCTTAGTGGTGAAAGCATGGGCCTAGGAGTAAAAAGGATCTGGGTTCTATTCCTGACTCTGCCGCTTATCTCCTGTGTTACCTTTGGCAAGTCACTTAACTTCTCTGTGCCTCAGTTACCTCATCTGTAAAATAGGGATTCAGACTGTGACCCCATTGTGGGACGGGGAACTGTGTCCAACCCGATAATAAAGCAGAGTGTGGGCTATCTAGTCAAGCACAGGACTTGATGTTTCAATCCTGGGAAGGCTGAACCTAGGTG
Organism: Tachyglossus aculeatus; assembly: GCF_015852505.1. NCBI lineage: Eukaryota > Metazoa > Chordata > Mammalia > Monotremata > Tachyglossidae > Tachyglossus > Tachyglossus aculeatus. The sequence goes on along the minus strand of NC_052069.1, from coordinate 74,497,507 downwards.
AATGGAAGAAGCTGAGCCCCTGGGGGCTATCTCCAATAGGACATGAGATTTTGCTTAAATATATTGCCAACAAACTTGTGCTATTTTTTGTCTACAGGTCTGTACCTTTATAGTATCAGTCAGAGACTAGTCTGGCAATATAAATTGTGATTGTGGGTGGATTGTCCTCCATCCTGAGGAGAAGATCAAATCTCATTCTTACTGGTCATTCTTTAAGACTACAAGTATTGAGCATAATAAATCAGCATGTTGGTGATAGGAGTGGATGTAGCAGCAGGAGCAACAGGAAATTTTGTTCAGGCAAAAAATAGTCTTTAACAAGGTTATGATCTCCAAAATTAAATAGGGTGCATGTACATGTCTGTGTGCACACAGTGTAAATGATGGGAGCCACTCCTACTTTTAAATATTTGAAGATTGATTTTTAATCATAATAATGATAATGTTGGCATTTGTTAAGCACTTACTATGTGCAAAGCACTGTTCTAAAGTGCTGGGGGGGATGCAAAGTAATCAGGTTGTCCCACGTGGGGCTCACAGTCTTAATCCCCATTTTACAGATGAGGTAACTGAGGCTCAGAGAAGTTAAGTGACTTGCCCAAGGTCACACAGCAGACGTGGTGGAGCCGGGATTCGAACCCACGTCCTCTGACTCGAAAGCCCGTGCTCTTTCCACTGAGCCATGCTAATCATGCATATCTATATCATTTTTGGAAGTTCCTGGCATAGGAGCCGGGCTGTTCCAACTGGGATGATTTTGGGATAAACTTGATGAGTCCACATTTGTGGATTCCTTTCCAGTCTCACACATTCACAGATTACACTGTCCAAAATTTGAAGTGAGTCTTGACTGATCTGACATCTTAGAAAAAAATTCAGTTTTATAATTTTTATGTGCCTGACACCAAGCACCTCTTTTCCTTCTCCTAGTTCAGAGTAAGAGATGTCTACAGCCAGTTAGAGGCAAAATGGACCAAAAGAGAGGATTTGTTTACAGTAACAATAACTGTGGTATATGTCAAGTTCTTATTATGGTCACACATTGTACACACACAGCCTTTGTCCCACCTAGGGCTCACAGTCTAAAACAGAGAGAAAACAGGAATTTATTCCCCATTTTATTGATGTGGAAACCAAGACACAGAGAAGTTAATGGACTTATCCTAGGTCATAAAGCAGGTCTCCTGACTCCTAGTTCAGTGCTTATTCTATTTTCCCACACTGATGTTCAAAATCACATTTATGGACTCCTTTCCAGTCTCATACCTTCACAGATTACACTGTCCAAAATTTGAAGTGAATCTTGACTGATCTGACATCTTAGAAAAAAATTCAGTTTTACAATTTGTATGTTTGCACCACAAAGGTATTTTATCTTCAAAACTTAAGGGGGAAATGAGCAGTTCCTGTTGTTTAGATACTAGAATTATAATATATTTAACATCAAAGAGATTGACTTTTTGATATAACTTAATTGGATGAAAATGAGACTCTGGAAGTGGCATCCAATTGATTGTGATGTTTATAGTTTTCTGAGTTAACATTTGAAAATGATATTTTGAGCATAGAAGAAGCGCCATTACCCTGTCAATAAAAAAAAATACAGAGTATCATGCCACATAGAAGCCTGATTGCTTATGGATGAATCCGAGCCACCTGAAAATCCATGTCATAAAAGAGAAAATTATGTATCTGAAGTTCCAGTCCCCCTTTTCTCTGTCTGTTTTTACCATGGATCACCTTTCAAATCCTCTCAAATACTTGGAAAGGCAGTAACATCTTGTGGCCAACCTCGTAGGGTTTGATCAGCCCTATTTAGGAATGTGTTTCTCAGTGATTGATCAAGACACCTTGCCATCTTCAACTATTTACAGTTGGAAGAAGTGTGGCTTGGCTGTGTCCTCTTCAGTGTTTCCATTCCCACCCCCACACTCCCCCCATCTATCTAAAAAGATATATATTTTATCTATCTATGTAATATAATTTAAATTTACCTCATGACTTATACGAGGAGAAGCAGCGTGGCTCAGTGGAAAGAGCACGGTCTTGGGAGTCAGAGGTCATGGGTTCTAATCCTGGCTCCACCATTTGCCAGCTGTGTGACTTTGGGCAAGTGATTTCATTTCTCTGTGCCTCAGTTCCCTCATCTGTAAATTGGGGACTAAGACTGTGAGTCCCACGTGGGACAACCTGATCACTTTGTATCTTCCCCAGCGCTTAGAACAGTGCTTTGCACATAGTAAGAGCTTAACAAATACCATCATTATTATACTAGCTTCAGCCCCGGAACACAAACATCTGCCACTAGGTGGCTCTGTAGAACCTCTTAATTATGATTTTCCTAGTGAAAACTCTACTTAAAAAGCTGATAGATTTCTTTACATTTTTAAAATTTATCAGGATTTTGACTTCATACACCGGGTGCTTTAATTTTGCTGCTTGTCTAACTTGGTTATGTACAATTATCTGTGTCTCCTGTGTGTTGGGTAGTGCCGGTTTCACTGTCAGTTCTGAAAACAATGAATGGCATTTATTTGATGCTTCTGCCTGATTCCAGGTTTTCTGATGACTGATATCAATTACACTGCTAGATAAGGGAACTACTATTGCTGACCAAAAGCATGGTCCTTTCCCTCAATCTACAACCTAACAGGAATCTAACTTTACTCCACTATTTGCCTGTGATCTTGGGCAATCGGTTTCATTAACTATAAAATAGGGATAAAAATATCTGTTCTCCCTCCTACTTAGACTGTGAACGCCACGTGGAAGATGGACTGTGCCCGACCAGATTATCCTATACATACCCCAGCACTTAGAACAGTGCTTAACATAAACCATGAATATATACGTGTGTGTGTGAGTGAATGATCTGCCCTATTTAGAAATATGTTTCTCAGTGTTTTGTCAAGATACCTTGAAGATACCATGGAATCTTCAAGTTAGTACAGTGCTCTACACACAGTAAGTGCTCAATAAATATGATTAAGTGTTTCTCCTCTTCCCTCCACTTTTCTTTTTCTTTCTCTCTCATTCGCTCTCTCTGTCAGCAGATAGTTTTAAGAACAAGGTGACTTGGGTTAGGAATAGGTGGGTTAGGGTTTGGGAGAGAAGGCTAAGGGGCCAGTGCAGTGGTGGGATGAGCCAGGGATGGGTGTGGCATCCCAAGCTATAGAAATGTGTTTGGTGATGGGGGAGAACAACTGGAAAAAAGGGGGAAGGAAGAACAAACTTAGGATGAGGACAGCAGAGTTGGAGATGAGAGGAAGGAGGAAGGTGGGACTAGGAAAAATACTTAACAGATAATAACTGATTGCAGCAAGTATTTTTTTTCTCAAGTGTCAATGACTATCAGTGAGTTTTCTGTCACCCCTTACTGCCCCTCCACGCTTTTCCCTGGAAAGAGTTTATGCGGGGTCCAACTGAGTTCCCCCTGTTTCTAGCATGTGCCAGTTAAAATTAAGATCGTAATCATAGCTTCTTGCATTAGAATGTCATATTATCAATTGAGATTACTCAACCCCAAACAAAATTTGAGCTAGTCTCTATGTTTTTGTTCCAAATTCTCATGGATTTCGCTTCCATAGCTTCTACACAATCGGACATTGAATTATACATCACTTTCCTATGGATCCCCATTGTGCCTCACACTACTTTTGGCAGGTTGTCCAGGATTTTCCTTATCATGTCCCTCCCCCGGTGAGAACAATGGGGCCCAGGTGTCATGCAGGGAGTATTTCAAAAGGACAAGCTTCACCTCAGTGACCAAGACAGCCCATTTTAAGCAAAGGTGAAAGTGTGGTTGCTGCAGCTTCACCTGGTTAGGGAAAATAAGTCTAAATTCTGGAAATGTGGTTTTATATTCACAATAGAAAGCATTTTGGAGGACTTTAATCCTGTCTTCTAAAGTGAAATGTATTCATTTCTTTTTATAGCCATTTCTATCCACTTGCATCATCACTTGTTTCACAAAAAAATATATTTCAGCAGGAGTTGTTGTTGGAGTTCTTTGTCACCACCCAAAAAGAGGAATCTAGGCAGAAACAGGTCAATTGAATAGATAACCAGTAGTCATTGCTTATTGCTGAGACTCTTACTGCTGGCTCCAAACTGCTTTGTGGCATAGTCAAATGCGTCTGCTCTTCATGAAAAAGTGCTGTAAAAGATAAGCATGAACTTGAATGTTGGAAGAAAACCCATCCATCCCAAAATCCTCTTCAATAGCAACACTGAATAACACTCAGAGCTGGAGCAAATTAGAGTGTGAACAATGAAATTCACATTTTTTTTTAAATTGCCAGAAAACTGGAGTTTAAAAATCATTCTTTTGTTGAATAAAAAAATGACTTGAACGCTGACAAACTAAGCAAGCGAATGCCTTATAAATCCAAGACTTCTGCTACTCCCATATAAGGGTTAAACAGAGTGAAATCCAGTTACATCATTTGAAAAAGGCATATTTAATGGACTAGTGCACTAAACGCAGTCCACAGGTCAGTTTATTAGATTTTGACAGGAGTTCTGTCCAATCTGATGATCTTGCACTTAGTACAGTGCTTGGCACATAGTAATTGCTTCAGCAAAATAAACAAAGAGGTCTATTTGAGCATAAGAGTTTGATGGCAAAGAAAAATCAAGTCATGCTTGAGATTTCTTTTCACTCATTTTATTTCTAAATGTGGTATTCAGTGCTTAATGGGTGCTGGCTCTTGATTCACTGAGGTTAGTCCTCGTGCCTCTGGGCTTCTCTTGACTTTACCATGATTTCGTCCTGACAGTAACTTTGGCATTATCCTCAACTCATCTCCTTCATTTAACCTTCATATCCAATCTGTAAGTTCTATGTTACACAACCTCTCTAAAATCTGATCTTTCTTCTCCATCCAAACTGCTACCACACTGCTCTTAAAGCACTTTTATCCTGCCTTGTCTACTGCATCGGACTCCTCCTTTCCTCCTTATCTCTTGTCTCTCCCACTTCAGTTCATACTTCACTCTTCTGCCCAGATCATTTTTCTAAAAAGAGTCCAGTCCTGTCTCCCCACTCCTCATGAACCTCCAGTGTTGACCCACTGACCTCTGCATCAAAGAGAAATTTACCATCAGCTTTAAGGTACTCAATCAGCTTTGCCTCTAGTGGAAAGAGTCAAGAAGTCAGAGGATCTGGAGTCTTATTCTGCCTCTGCAACTTTCTTACTGTGTGAACTTCAGTAAATCAATTCAATGATTCAGTTTCCTCATCTGTAAAATGGAGATTCAATCCTACTTCCTCTTACTAAGATTGTGAGCCCCATATGGGACAGGAACTCTGTCAAATTTGATCAGTGCTTAAAACAGTGCTCAGTGCTTATAACAGTACTTGGCACATAGTAAGTGCTTAACAAATGCCATTATTATTATCTTGTAGCTGCCCCAGCACTTTAAAGGGTGCTTGACACAAATGCTTTACCAAATACCACAGTTATTATTTTACTTCACTGATTTCCAACTACATCCCAGCCCACACACATTGCACATATCAGACCCAGAAACTGATGGCAATGTTCAATCTGACACTAGTTTTGCCTCGGGTGGATAAAATCACTGAGGCAGTTTAAAATAACTTGCTCTGTAAATTGTAGCTGCAACCACAAACCAACAGACAGGTTTGACATGTTCAGAGTAAGAGAAGGATATGTTGGTCTTTATTTGAATTTTTTTCAGTCTCTCTTTCTCACGCACTCAAAGATTCATTTCCAACAGTATCTTTGACGCCAAAGGTTAATCATAAGCATATGAGTGCAAATAAATTTCTAATTAAAAGAAAACTAGCCAACTTCTATAAAAATCTTCATTTTGGTAAATCATCAGTGGAGTGAAACAAAAGGGCAGAGTAAGTCCAATTCTGTTTATTTTATACTACTACGTGGATGGGGAAAAAAAGAGACATAGAACCTAGAGTTGAAAACACAACTTCTGACCTCCTGGGGAAGTCTTCCAATTCAGGTTTTGAGCATCAGTTAATGTTGAGACAGCCAACCAAGAGGTCAAGTTTGCTAAAGACTGTTTTGTCTAGGTGTCTGAACACAAATAGAAACAAACATGATGAACTACTTTACAGAATGTATGCATTTATAATTAGTTTGACAAAGACCAAGGTGCTCTATCCACTTGCCCCAGGAAAACACTGTATTCAAGATTTTTATGAGAAACATAGAACAGTAAATAAATTTTATTTGTGAGTGTAACACAACTCAATAAATTGACGATATGTAACAAGCACTAACTGTTTGCAGAGCACTGTATTAAGTGCTTGGGAGAATATGGTGCAATAGAGTTAGGAGACATGATCCCTTCCCACAAGGTCTGTTGGATATGAAGGGAGAGGGAAGACATGGGTGAGGGGTTAGTGGCAAGGCAGAGAGTAGATTGGCACCAGAGGTGAAATGTGCAGACTGGGAGGTAGTAGGAGATCAGAGAGGTAAGGTGGGAAGGGGCAAGCAATTGCTTTGAAGGTTACAGAAAGGCATTAGTTTCTATTTGTTATGGAGATGGATGAACAACCTTTGGAGGTTTTTGAAAAGAAGGGAGACATGGGCTGAAAGTTTTTTTTTTTAAAAAATGATCTGGGTAGCAGGGGTAAAAATGAAATGTAGAGGGGGAAAGATAGGAGGAAGGGAGGTTAGTGAGGAGGCTGACACAATAGTCACTTTGGGATATATGTACTGGGATCAGCATTGCAACAGTTTGGATGGAGAAGAAGGGTTGGATTCTAGAGATGATGTGATGGAAGAACCGACAAGATTTGGTGACTGGCTGAATGTGTGGGTTGAAAAAAAGGGATGAATCAAGGGTAATAGCATTAACAAGTTTGTGAGAAAGGGAGGCTTGTAAGAATAGGGTTTGGGTTGGAAATGAGATATTCCATTTTGGAAGTTTGGGGTACATCCAAGTGGATGTCCTGAAGGCAGAAGAAAATGAGGTACTGCAGTGAAAGAGAGAAGTTGGGGCTGGAGAGGTAGATTTGGATATAATTCCACATTTTTGGAGACTTTCTTCTATGACACATTAATGAAGCATAATCCTTCAAGATGATCACATTAAGCAGCAGTTTATGGAGTCATCCCACCAAATCACTGCAAAGTTGAAATTATAGCCATGGGACTTCCTGAGCAGGGTGGTGGTGTCAGGGAAGTGGGACGTAGGACTTTGAGCTGAAAGTCATATGGTGCGATCCAGCCTGTGTCAGGTCCCAAGCTGAGGAAGTTCCCTTCACTCTACTTTCCAGAGCAGCCCGAATGGGGCAAGATGGAAGCTGATGTTTGTGAGACAGGACAGAACCCCAGAGGAAAGGTTTCACTGCATAAATTATATGGAGATGGAGAAACTGGTTTGAGGGGCAGGAGGGCAGGTAGAAAAATAATTATTCCTTGGTTTTTTTTCCTGATATATTAATTCTGAAGGTCTTCTGACTTGGCCCAATCAGTCAACATGGAGGTTGGGGTAGTCTGTGAGAGAGAATTGACAAAAACACAAAGTATGCCCTTCTCCCATTTTTAGTCATTTGGGAATTAATAGGAAGTTGGCTACTTTGTACTCTCTCTTTCATCTATCTCTCTCTCTCTCTAAAGCACGAGTCACTCAGACATCAGTTATGCTGAATACTGTCCAGAGTGTTGGAGGTGGTAACTACAAATTGTGAAGTCCTACTTAAATAGTAAGGATTAATGTAGCCCTTTTTATCTTTCCAGATCTGTTCATTATTCTGACCATAATAATAATAATAATGATAATTCTGGTATTTGTTAAGCACTTACTATGTGCAAAGCACTGTTCTAAGCGCTGGGGAGGATACAAGGTGATCAGGTTGTCCCATGTGGGGCTCACAATCTTAATCTCCATTTTACAGATGAGGTAACTGAGGCACAGAGAAGTTAAATGACTTGCCCAAAGTCACATAGCTGACAAGTGGCAGAGCTGGGATTTGAATCCATGCCCTCTGACTCCTAAGCCCGTGCTCTTTCCATGCTTGACCTTGATTTGTCTTTTAAACCAACGCTGGCTTCTACACATACACTTGTTCCCTTTGAGCTCTTTATAATCACCCTACCCTCAGCACTTTTTATATATACATATACATGATGTATTTTAATGTCCGGTTCCCCTTCTAGACAAACTTCTGGTGGGCAGGGAATGTGTCTACCAACTCTGTTGTCTTGCAGTTTCCCGAGCACTTAGTACGGGCTCTGCACCCAGTAAGTGCTCATTAAATACCTTTTAGACAGTTCATAACAGCAGATTGGTAGATAGTAGCAGGGTCATCATCATCATCACCATCAATCGTATTTATTGAGCACTTACTATGTGCAGAGCACTGTACTAAGCGCTTGGAAAGTACAAATTGGCAACATATGGGCTGCTCATTCCCAAAATGCATTTTGAGGAAATTATCGCATGATTATCAGGTGTATAGGGTCTTTCCCTGCTTTCCCGGCAAAGGGGCTGGGAAGACTCACCTCATGGATATGAAACTCGGTGACTATGTTACCAATTGTTTTATTACTATGAGGAAACTGACACACAGAAGTTAAGTGATTGCTCCTTTCTTCTCTCTAGAGATCCCACTTCCACCCCACCCACCAAATACTTAAGATATCTTCTCTGTAAAACCTGAGGTGTTGGATGCTGCTGATTCATTGTCTAAAATTTCTTCCCACCAGCTGCAAGGTTTTAAACATCTCAACATCCTCAACCACGCAGAGAGATACAGTCACTAGTAAGTCACTGGCTATTTTGGTTTACCCTTGAGAAGAAACAGTGTACGTATTAATTCTTTCAAACTTTTTGGAAGGTATTTTGAGTTTTATTAAGAACTTTTAGGGTGCAAATCAAGATGTCCCTTTTCACAGTGAAAATGAGACGGAGTTCCGGAAGAGGCAAGGAAGGTTCATAATCATGGAAATGACATTGTCCCCTGGGGTGTTTGGGGGTCTGAAGCACATCTACACTGAGGGGAAGGGCCCTTGAACTAACACTTTCACACCCTTCCTCCACCTACCCCACCTTCAGTTCTCTCCAGCTGCCTGTTGAAAATTTTAGGGCCACACAGATCAATAAACAAATCAATGGTATAGCACTAAATGCTTGGGAAAGCTCTATAGGTGGGGGTGGTGGGACTAAGAATGCTAGCTGGGGTTTGGTAAGAGAAGAGTTAAATCAATTTCTTAACTTTCTAGATGGTCAAAATAATGAACTGATCCAGAAAAAAAAATGGACCTCTTCAGTTCACACTAAGTAGGAAGTTACAACTGGCAACCATCTTCTCCAGCGCCCTGGACAATGTTCAGCACAAACTGATGTTTACATCTGCCCTCTACCTGCTCATCCCCATTTCTTTGATTTTTCACCTCCATCTTGCCTCTGGAGTAAAATCATCAGAATAAATAAAAAAAAGGAAAATAAGAGAAAATAAAATGAATATATAATTTTTTTAAAATGAAAAAGGACTATTTTAATTATCTTCTCCAACCACCACCATGACTGCCCATAGACTGCTGGGTTTGCCAGGGGTGGGTACCAGAGGGACACTTGTGGACTGCTTGAGGGGAGGGGAGGTAGCACTATGTAGGAGAGTAATTCAACCCGTCCACCTTGAGGTCCGTTGTCTTGATAGAGCACACAAATAACTTGGGAAATCAACTACAAGATTGTCATGCAAATCACATCCCAGTTTTAGCACTCCAGGAATCATCTGCGTAAAAATGGTGGTTGAAACTGTGGGAGAGAGTATTTTCTTCAAAGGAGAGTGGAAGCCAGATTAGAGAGAATCAAGGAGGGAATGGGTGTAGAGAAAGTGGAAGTAGCAGGTGTAAACAACTGTCTGGAGGAGTATAGAAAGGAATGGTGGGAGGTCAAGGGAGTGATAACTGGAGGGTGCCGTGAGGTGAAAGGAGGGGTCTTTTTATTTTTATTTTTGGAGGGGGATGGAAGAAAGGAGATACATGGACATGTTTGAAAGTCTTGATGAAAGAGTTACAGGGGAGTGAGCAGTTGAAACTATCAGGGAGGAAGGAATAAGGAAGGGGGCAAGTGTTTCACTAAGGTGGGAAGGGATGGGGTTGAAGGCAAAGGTGGAGAGGAGGAGTTGGGAGATTTCTCTTGTGATAAGCACTTAGTTTAGTGCTCTGCACACAGTAAGCACTCAATAAATATGATTGAATGAATATCAAGAGGATGGAAGAGTTGAAAAGGAGGCAGGAGGAACATTGAACTGAAGAGGTGTATGGGAGATTGTAGGGAGAGAGGTAGACAAAGAAACAGAAAACTAAACCTAAAAAACAAGTATGTCTTTAGGGGAATAGACAGAATGAGATGACCTAGGGACATCAAATGTCTCAACAAGCTGAAGATCTAGCTCCCGAGGAGAGCTAGAGTTCAATACTGTGAGGTTTAATCTTGCATGGAAGGTTAAATAATTAATGATAATGATTATTCTTTAGTATTACATCAGAAAAGTGTTTTTCACAACTTAAACCAATTTCTACATAAATTGCTTTTTAAAAAATAGTTAAATCCCAAGAAAACTCCCAAAATCTAATTTTTAAAACAAATTAAATTTTCACAGCCCAAGTGGATTGGAGTCAATTTACAATACATCTAAATTCTTCCTAAATTAACTTAGTGAATCTACGTAATGAAATCTAATTTCCACTGTCATCAATATAATTTATGTGTAATTTAGAATGTGATATCTGGAAAGCTTGATCATTTCTAATGCATCTTAAATCTTTTTTTCTTTTTTTCTGGGTGATTTCCCTTCTTCCCACTTTGGAATTTCCTGGGGTAAATTGGCAATGGTGACAAGTTTTTAACAACTCTTATGTAAATATTGGCATGAAAAGAATATATAAAACTTTCAACTCAAAACCAGATTAGGATGCTGATAAATTTGATTTGAAACTGGGGTTCACTGCCCTAAAATGAGAATCCTGGCACTATTCACTGAAGCATAATTTTGTTGCTACATGTGAAGAGGCAGGGTAGTAGCAAGCTACCCATGTAGCTGCTATATGGAAAGCTGAAATGGTGCATAGGTGAGCAACATGGATAGAATGGACATCTTGAACATTTAGTGAGGTGTAATCTCAAACTCTGAGATGCAGTTGCAGAAACTCTTAGACGACCATAGAAACAGGGTGGCATGCAACATTCGGACACAGCTCAACTCTTCCTGAGTAGAAGTTGTAGAAGGATCGTGAAACAGTATGGCCTAGTAGGTTCTAATCCGGGCTCTGTCATTTGTCTGATGTGTATCCTTACTTGACTTCTCTGTACCTGTTACCTCAGCTGCAAAATGGGAATTAAATCCTCCCTCTCCCTTATACTGTGGTCCCCATGTGGGAGAGGGGCAATGTCCAACCTGATTATCTTGTATCTACCCCATTGCTTAGTACAGTGCTTGGCATGTAGTGAGCACTTTAAAAGTGCCATCATTATTGTATAGTTACAACTCCTACATGTAGTTTTTGACAATGGACAATGATCTTTGACAATGAAGATTACGTGTTCAGTAGCCTCTTCCTTAACCAGGAAAGTGCTCTCATCTTATATCTGAATATAATATGCAACAGTGCCTGGAAGAGAGGTTGGTAAGGGTTATAGAGAGAACAAGAGATGAGTGGTGCGTAAATTTTAGAGTCTAGGAAGTATTCCTGGACAAAATGAAAGATAACAGACAGGTGTTCAGAGATTTTGAAATTTTCTTTGTTTCCAGGTTTGTATGAATGTCAGTAAAGGTGCTAACTCATATGTAAACTGGAAAGAACAAACTGCTGAAGCTTTGATATAATTTGATTAATTTTGTTCAGCTTGAATGATAGTATCTGAACTTTATGGAGGGATATTAATTATAACTCTAGCCAAAATTGGAAGGATACATCAAATGCCTTTGACTAAGAACAGATTGTTCCTAAATGTCTTTCTTCTTGAATTGTCAACATGGCATGCCAACAATTTGGCAAATTACCACCATTTAGTGAAGAAAACTAAAGTAAGGGATCTAGATAGTCTGGAACTATCTCTTGGCAAAGATTTCAGGACATCAATTATATGATAAATGAGTTGGTAAATTAATTTCTAGAATTTAACACTTCTACCTGCCTCTCTCCCCATGGAAGCAATTTGGTCATTTAAGATGCAAGCATAGCCTGTTTGTTCAGGGTACATGACAAAGTTTGAGTAACCAAGGGTTATGTACTTACAGTGGAGTATTGTGTGTGTGTCAAAACTGGCCTGATGTAGGCATGTCTTCTTGCTAAGTAGGAAGTAGGCTAGTTCACATCTACAGTTTCTCATATGTATTATTCGGTGGAATTGTGTGCTGTTGGAACTATTGGTGTAGACTTTCTTCACTTGTAAATGGCTCACTTTGAGTTTCATCAGAATTTTGACTAGCTGGGTTTGAACCGTATGGATTCCAGATGTCCTCTTCAAATCCTCTGTCTTTTGGCTCTAGGTTCCATTTGTGGTACTAGTTGATGTGTACTTATGATATATGTACTCATTAACAGCTCCCCCATTCCCTCTCCAAGAATAAAGAATGGGTAGAGAGAATGGAGAGAGTGCATCCAAATCTAGTTCCTTCTGGGGACATGGTTTTCCAGAAGAAGTGGACTTTGTGTGAACACACAAAGTTATGTTTGCTGCTTGATCACTTAGAAATGGGACTTGAAGGAAGAAGTCAGGTAGGAGTTATCAAAATGAGTTGTCACATAGGCTGATCTGTCCTCTGTTTCCCCAAAATCCAATTCTCTATCTCATTGTTAAAAGCTGTTTCTTTAAATCATTAAAGTCATTTATTCCTCCCTCTGTGCTTGTGTGTGCCCCCTTTCAGGTCACCATACATCTCACGAAGACTACTATTGCATTCACCGAGTCCTAGGATCATAGCATTATCTGTTTTTGCAAACCCTATTATCAGCATGCTGCTGTGAGAATCATGAACTCTGAATTGCTGGTGCAGGAGATCTTGTAGATAGCCTTCCTGAAATATGATATGCCCAATGTGAGCTTGACAAGAAGAAATTTAAGTCTTATGGCATTTTGAAGAAGTGGGTTGGAGTAGTAATGCTGAGCACCTCAGAGTATTATGAGCAATAAGCCCGAAGATGAAGCAAAGCTGGCTAGTGATATTCTTGGTTTCAGTTTACAAGAAAATACCAGCTAAGTGCTGGGGCAGAAAAAAGATTATCATATTGGACATAGTTCCTGTCCCACACAGGACTCACAATCTAGTTTATTGCCATTTTTGAGATAACGAATATGACCTAGTGGAAGGAGCACAGGACTATGAGTCAGGAGACCTAGGGTCTAATACCACCTCTGCCATTGCCTGAAGAGTGACCTTGGGCAAGTCAGTTCATTTTTCTATGCTTCAGTTTCCTCATCAAGAAAATGTGGACTAAATAAATGATCTACCTCCCCCTAGACTGTGAGCCTTATATGGAACAGGGACTGTGTCAGTCAAGCAATCAATGGTATTTATTGAAGACTTACTGTGTGCAGAGCACTGTACTAAGTGCTCATCCAACCTGATTATATTCTATCTACCTTTAACACTTACCACAGTGCTTAACACATAGTAAGCACTTGACAAAGTTCACTTTAATTATAATTGGGTAGGGATTGTCTATATTTGTTGCCAAATTGTACTTTCCAAGTGCTTAGTACAGTGTTGTGTGCATGGTAAATGCTCAATAAACACAACTGAATAATTATTATAATAATTATAAATGAAGAAACTGAGGTCCAACAAGGTTACCTGACTTGCCTGAGGTCACCCAGCAGGCTAATGACAGAGCTGGGACTGGCATGGCCTAATGGCCCGAGCACGGGCTTGGGAGTCAGAAGTCGTGGGTTCTAATCCTTGCTCCACCACTTGTCCGCTGTGTGACCTTGGACAAGCCATTTAACTTCTCTGTGCCTCAGTTACTTCATCTGCAGAATGGGGATTGAGACTGCGAGCCCTGCATGGGACAACCTGCATGGAACAACAACTTGTGTCTACTCCAGCGCTCAGAATAGTTCTTGGCACATAGTAAATTTTTAACAAATACCATAATTGTTATTGTTAGTTGGATGCTCTTTCCCCAAGCTGTCCCACTTCCTTTGAATTCCACAACATCTGAGTATAGCATACCATTCTCTACATCTACTGACGTTGTCTACTGCCCTTCTGCCCTTCTTTTGCATTTCTTGCTGATTTTGATTACTTTCTCACCTTCCTCTTCTTACACTTTTCTTCTACTCTTACTCTCGGGGACTTCACCCTCCAGATTGATGATCCCACTGACCACCCAGCTTTCTGCTTCCTTTGCCTTCTGAGCTTAACTGATCTCCTCTGCCACTCACCAACATGGACACACACTTGATCTCATCTTAAGGCCTCATCTCAATCAATCAATCATTTATTGAGTGCTTACTGTGTGCAGGCACTGAACTAAGTGCTTTGGAGGGTACAGCATAACAATATAACAGACAAATTCCCAGCCCTCAGTGAATTTACAGTCTGGAGAGGGAGACAGACATTATTAAAATAAATAATTAAATTACAGATATGTACATAAGTGGGGCTAGGGAGCAAGTCAGGATGATGCAAAAGGGAGTGGGAAAAGAGGAAATGAGGGCTTAGTGAGGGAAGGTCTCTTGAAGATGTGCCTTCAACAAGGTTTTGAAGGTGGAGAGAGTAATTGTCTCTGGGATATGAAAAGGGAGGGCTTTCCAGGCCAGAGGCAGGATGTAAGCGAGAGGTCTACCCTCACCAGCTCCGACTTACCATTTTCTAACCAAAATCTTTTAACTTGATATCTCACCAAAGTACTAGATTTCTGCCCTCACCCACTGCAGTGATGTATGTACTCTAGACCCAATCAGTGGCATTTATTGAGTGTTTTAATGTGTGCAGAGCACTGTACTAAGCACTTATGAGAGTCCCATATAATAGATATGGTCCCTGCCCACAAGGAGCTTACAGGTTATCTCATACCTTGTGAACTTTCTGCTAGTCTTCCCATCCCTACATACGAAAGTACATGTTCAAATCTGCCCTCTCCACCAATCTCAGCATCCTTGTCCCACATTCTTGATTGATCTAGCACCTCCAACCCCAGCCCTGGATTCCTGCCAAAGTTTGCTTTCTTTAAACTTTGACCTGAGTGGCTGAATGCAGTTGTAAAGAATCCAGGTTGTAGACTGACTTCTGCCACTGCAAATTCACTCTTTTGTGCTATAATTCAGATGTTTTTTGCTTGAAAACTCTCCTATTGATCCTTCATTGATTCAGGTGACAACAGCCCTCTCCAACGTTTCCAATTCTTCAATTAAAATCAATCAATCAGTGATATTTATTGAATGTGTATTGTGTACAGAGTATTGTACTAAACACTTGGAGAATACAATAGAGTAAGTAGGTATGGTTCATGCTCTCAGAAAGCTTACAATCTGGCAGGGGAGATAGACATTAAAATAGACATTAAAATAAATTATAGATAAGCAACAGCACATAAAATCTGTACATAAATACCATTCTGCAGTCCCTGGTTCTTCCACTATCTCCTTCCCTAAGGCTTGCTAGCTCGCCAGCTAATTTGTTGGTAAAATTGAATATATCAGGGCTGGAACTTCCCCAAATCTCACTAACACACCATCAGTATTGTTCTTCTGCTTCTATGTCATTTTCCTGATTTCCTGTTGTTTCTCAAAAGTCTCCAGCCTGCTCTCTACCTCCACTCTATTTGTGAATCTGATTTTTGACCTCTCACCTTCTAAAGTCCTGTGAAACTCATCATTGTGTTGCAGTTAATAATAATAATTGTGGTATTATATAATAATTGTGGTATTTGTTAAGTGCTTACTATGTGCCATCCACTGTACTAAGCCCGGGGATAGATACAAGCAAATCAGGTTGGACACAATCCCTGTCCCACGTGGGCTCACAGTCTCAATCCCCATTTTACAGATGAGGTAACTGATGCCCAGAGAAGCTAAGTGACTTGCCCAAAGTTGCACATCAGAGAAGTGGCCGAGCTGGGACTAGAACCTATGATCTTTTGAATCCCAGGCCCGTGCTCTACCCACTGTACCAGGTTGCTTCTTGTGGACACAATCGCAAGTGCTTAGTACAGTGTCAAGCACTTACTACAGTACTATGCCCACAGTAAGCTCTAAATAAAAATGATTGATTAATTGAAGGACTCTGACCTGTGAGAACAGAACTGGGAATCTGAAGGTTTGCGATCTAATCCTGGCTTCGCCACTTGCCTGTTATGTGACACTGGCAAGTCACTTGACTTCTCTGTGCCTCAGTTTCCTCATCTGTAAACTTTAAAATATGTTTCCCCGATTCTTAGAATGTAAGCCCCCTGTGGAACAGGGACTGTCTGACCTGATTAACTTGTATCTGCTCCAGTATTTGGCACATGGAATTTGCTTAACCAATGTCGCAATTAACGGTTCCCTCCATCTATCACCGATCTCCATGCTTTAGTTCCATCCAAACTTCTAGAATGTTTTTTTTTTTTTAATAAACCTAGTGCCTTCATTTCCTCTCCAGTAACTATCTTTCGTCTTGACTCACTCCTCTCCTCTTCTTCACTCCCCTGACACTTAGGGCTATCCTCTGTTCTGATCTTCCTCAACCACACAACCACTTCTGACACTGTGAGGCATTTCCTCCTGCCCAAAATGCTGTCAGCCCTCAGTTTTGCAGACACAATTCCAACATGCTTATCTTCCTCCTCCCTTTCTGTCCACTCCTTCTCAATTTCCTTCTCTTGCTCCTCTTCTGTCTTTCCCTGTTTTAGTATGGGAATTCTGTCAGGTTTTATTCTGGGTCCCTTACTCTTCTCACTCTAGTAGTAGTGCTAGTAATTATCAACTGCTTATAATAATAATAATAATGGCATTTATTAAGAGCTTACTATGTGCAAAGTACTGTTCTAAGTGCTGGGGAGGTTACAAGGGGATCAGGTTGTCCCACGGGGGGCTCAGAGTCTCAATCCCCATTTTACAGATGAGGTAACTTAGGCACAGAGAAGTTGTGACTTGCCTAAAGACACACAGCTGGCAATATGCAGTGCCAGAATTTGAACCCATGACCTCTGACTCCAAAGCCGTGCTCTTTCCACTGAGCCACGCTGCTTCTCTGCTTCCAGACCCCTGGGAAAGACTAAAAGGTGGAAATTAGACATGTTGGATGGTGGATGATCCTTGGGGGGCTCACAATCTAAAAATGGGGGAGAAGAGACAGGTGACAGACACATAAGATAAAACAAAACAATAAGACCAAATGAAGACATAGGCAAATACCCATAACAAAAATAATTATTTGTAGGGCACTGTGGCTATAGGAGATTAATTTTGGCTTCCTCACAGGTCAGAGTCCTTCAGTCAGTCAATCATTTTTATTGAGAGTGTACTGTGGGCAGAGCACTGTACTAAGTGCTTGGCACTGTACTAAGCACTTGCAATTGTGTCCACAAGAAGCAACCCGGCACTAAATGAATATAATAATAATAATAATG
Source organism: Tachyglossus aculeatus (assembly GCF_015852505.1). Classification (NCBI taxonomy): domain Eukaryota; kingdom Metazoa; phylum Chordata; class Mammalia; order Monotremata; family Tachyglossidae; genus Tachyglossus; species Tachyglossus aculeatus. Next base: position 74,479,949 of record NC_052069.1, on the reverse strand, counting down.
ATGATAATAATAATAGTGGTACTTGTTAAGAGCGTACTATGTTCCAATCACTGTTCTAAGTGCAGGGGTTGATGCAATTTAATCAGGTTGGACACAGTGTCCAGTTACAGATGAGGGAATTGCAGCCCAGAGAGGTGAGGTGACTTGCCCAATGTCACACAGCAGATGCCTTCCCAGATTGAGCCCCTTTACCTCTGCTCCTCCTCCCCTCCCCATCGCCCCTACTCCCTTCCTCTGCTCTACCCCCTTCTCCACCCCATAGCATTTGTGTATATTTGTACATATTTATTATTCTATTTTGTTTTATTATTATTAATGATGTGTTTATATCTATAACTCTAATCTATTTTGATATTATTGTAATTATTATTTTGTTTTGTTGTCTGTCTCCCCCGTCTAGACTGTGAGCCCTTTGTTGGGTAGGGATTGTCTCTATCTGTTACTGAATTGTACTTTCCAAGCACTTAGTACAATGCTCTGCACATAGTAAGCGCTCAATAAATACGATTGAATGAATAGTGGGTAGGGCATGGGCCTGGAAATCAAAAGATCAGGGGGTTGAATCCCAGCTCGGCCACTTCTCTGATGTGCAACTTTGGGCAAGTCACTTAGCTTCTCTGGCCCTCAGTTACCTCATCTATAAAATGGGGATTGAGACTGTGAGCCCACGTGGGACAGGGATTGTTTCCAACCTGATTTGCTTGTATCTATCCCTGGGCTTAGTACAAGTGGGTGACACACAGTAAGCAGTTAACAAATACCACAGTTATTAACTGCAACACAGTGATGAGTACAGCAGCAGCCACCACAGCTTTCATGAGTGGCTGTGGCCTCTTTTCTTTTCCCTGCTGGGATGGAACAGGGAAGTTCCGGGTGGAGACTCCTCAGTGACACAGAGAAGAGCTGGTGTGAGAGCCTCAGTAGGCAGCATCGTGGTTAGGTAGAAGAGGGCTCCAAGGGCCCTGACTGTTGTGGTGGGAAGCCAGCACTTGCAGGGGACTTGTTTGGCTGTCTGCTGGATAGATTTGCCCAGGGAGCACACTGCAGCAGCTTAAATTCTCAGCCATGGGAGACAGGACCAGCTAGGACAGGACACATTGGGAACAGGGACTCTGAGAAGACCACAGGAGAGTAGTAGACTCCCTGAGGATTCACTCATCTGTCAATCAATCAATCAATCATATTTATTGAGCGCTTACTGTGTGCAGAGCACTGTACTAAGTGCTTGGGAAGTGCAAGTTGGCAACACATAGAGACAGTCCCTACCCAACAGCGGGCTCACAGTCTGAAAGGGGGAGACAGAGAACAAAACCAAACATACTAACAAAATAAAATAAATAGAATAGACATGTACAAGTAAAATAAATAAATAAATAGAGTAATAAATATGTACAAACATATACACATATATACAGGTGCTGTGGGGAAGGGAAGGAGGTAAGATGGGGGGATGGAGAGGGGGACAAGGGGGAGAGGAAGGAAGGGGCTCAGTCTGGGAAGGCCTCCTGGAGGAGGTGAGCTCTCAGTAGGGCCTTGAAGGGAGGAAGAGAGCTAGCTGGGCGGAGAAGTCTGAGAGGAGCTTTGCAACAGCATAGACCCTCAGGGCTGGGGTGGACAAGACATGTGAGAAGCCTTGGACCTTTGGAGTTGGGATGAAGGGCAGTAGACTCCCAGAAGATTCTCTCAGTCATCTGGTGGAGAGACTCTCTTGGAGAACCCATCTGCTTATAGGGCTTCAGCTTCCTTTTTACAGATGATGCAAAAATCTATCTCTCTATCCCTGACTTCCCATCTGACCATTGTACTGGGAGTTGAGAAAAACAGGCACTAGTCCAATTCTGCCAACTTCTTTCCGTTTTGTTTTTATTTGGCACATTTGTGTTTTTATGTTCCAGTATTAAACTGTTTCATCATTCTTTGTGAATCTGTTGTCCGTCTTATCTCTCCATATTATATTCTTAGGTTGTGAGCCCCTGTGGGCCAGAGACATGTTTGATTTTCACCCGTGTTTTCATTCCCAATATTTAGCACAGGACTTAATAAATATTTTCACCAATAATACTAGCCTGCTGTGTGGCCTTAGGCAAGGCCTTCGGGCCTCGGTTTCTTTAGTTTTAAACTGGGGATAAGGATCCCTATTCTTCCTCCTGTTGTATCGCGAGCTGATTGGATTACCTTGTCTTCTCCCCACTTCTAGACTGTGAGCCCGTTGTGGGCAGGGATTGTCTCTCTTTGTTGCTGAATTGTACTTCCCAAGAGCTTAGTACAGTGTTATGCACACAGTAAGTGCTCAATAAATACGACTGAATGAATTAATGAATCTATCTCACATCTTTTCTTGTTTCCAGAACATGGGAACATGGATGTCTCACTGGCACCACGAAGTCAAAAAGCCTAAAAGAAAAGTCTCCTTCTCATTCTCATTCTCCTCATTCTCCTAACTTTTCATCTCAGTCAATAAGACCACCACCTTCCATCCCAGAAGCTTGCAACATCAGTGTTTTCTTTGATTCTTTCCTGTCTTTCAACTCTCACATTCAATCTACTGCTGAATCTCACTGGTTCTCCTACAAAGTATACTGAGGACTGCCTGTTCCTCTCCACCCAAATAGCTACCACTCTAGTAAAATTTCTAGTCTTAGAGAAACTAGCCTACTGACTCAGTCTCCTTTCTAGTTTTCCTATCTCCTTCCCACTCCCCCACATCCCTCTCTCATGGGTATTTAATTGCTTACTGTGTCTCAAGCACTATGTTAAGCTTTGACTTGGAGGCAATAAATCTCCTTGGACATAGTCTCTGTCCCACATGAAGCCCACAGTCTAGGTAGGAGGGAGGACAGGTATTGAATCTCCATTTTACAGATGAGGAAAGTGAGGTACAGAGAAGTTTGGCAATTTACCCAAGATCACACAGAAAGCAATTGGCAGAGCTGGGGTTAGAACCCAGGTCCTCTGACTCTCAGACCTGTGCTCTTTCCAGTAGGCCAAGCTGCCTTTGAATTTCTACTTCGGTGCACTGCTGTTCAGATCATCTTTTAATGTGTCATTCAGTCCACATCTCATGTCTCATCTCATCAATTATATTTATTGAGCACTTACTGTGCACAAACCACTGTACTAAGCACTTGGGAGAGTACAATCTAACGATATAATAGTCATATTCTCTCCTCGCCTCAAAACACTCCTCTGGCACCTTCTTTCTCTCTGTGTTCAATAAAAACTCCACACAATTGGCTTAAATGCTCTTTTTTATATAGCATTTGCTAAGCATTTACTATGTGTCAAGCACTGTTCTAAGTGCTAGGGTAGATACAAGGTTCTCAGTTTCAACATAGTCCCTGTCCTGCACAGAGCTCAGAATCTAGATGGGAGGGAATAGGATCCAATTCTCTTTTAGAGATGAGGAAAAGGAGACACAGGGAAGTTAAGTGACTGGCCCAAGGCCACCTTACTTATCTGCTCTCTTCAGTTACTAGTCCCTAACTTGGTCTCATCTTTATAAATCAATCAATGGTCTTTATTGAGCATTTACTATGTGCAGAGCACTGTACTAAGTGCTTGGAAGAGTGCAATACAACAGAATTAGCAGACACGTTCCCTGCCCATTATGGGTTTAGAGTCTAGAGGTAGAGACCAACATTAATATGAATAAATAAGCAATTTATAATATTCATTCAATCATATTTATTGAGCACTTACTGGGTTCAGAGCACTGTAGTAAGCACTTGGAAAGTACAATTCAACAACAGAGATAATTCTTCCCCAACAACAGGCTCACAGTCTAGAAGGGGGAGACAGACATCAAAACAAGTAAACAGGCATCAATAGCATCAATATAAATGAATGTAATTATAGAGGTATACACATCATTAATAAAATTAATAGAATAATATGAACATATATACACAAGTGCTGTGGAGCAGGGAGGGAGGTAGAGCAGAGGGAGGGAGTTGGGGCGATGGGGAGGGGAGAAGGAGCAGAGGAAAAGGGAGGCTTAGTCTGGATAGGCCTCCTGGAGGAGGTGAGCTTTCAATAGGGCTTTGAAGGGGGGAGTATAATATGTAATTTGAAGATATGCACATAAGTACTGTAGAGTTGGGGAGAATAGCAAATGTCCAAAGGTCACAGATCCAAGTGCATAGAAGACACAATTAGAGCAAGCCAGGGAAAAGAGGGCTTAGTCGGAGAAGGCCTCTTGCAGGAGATGTGACCTCAGTAACGTTTTGAAGGTGGAGAGAGTGGTTGTCTGGCATATATGGAAGGGGAAAGAGTTCCAGGCTAGGGGGAGGATGTGGAAAAGAGGTCGATAGTGAGATTAGATGAGATTAGGGGACAGTGAATCAGCTGGAGCTAAAGGAGTGGCATCTGCAGGTTGGGACCATAGTAGCATCTCATTCCTAGGAAAACCTTTTAATTAGAACTCGCTCTGGACTCCATCCCCTCACTCATGCTGATTCCTCAGCTTGGAATGTTTTCCTTCCCTCCTCAAATCTATCATAACTGGCTCTGCATTCCATGTTCAAAATTCTTCTAAAATCTAATCCTCTCCAAATGGCCTTTTCTGATTAGTTACCAAAACCCTGAGTCTTTCAGTACCCTCAGTGGTGTACATAATCAGTAACACTATTTCCTGATTGAAGTTAGACCATAAGAACATGAACAGTGCTGGAACCAGACCAGTGGCCCATTAAGCACTGCATTCTATCTCTGAAAATTGCAACAGGAAGCTTGAAGGAAGAGAGTGATGCTTGCATCCTTGTTTGCATCCCTGATATCCATTTGAGTGAAAACATTTTGATGTGAATAGGCTGTTCCATGATGGATTGGAGCATTTTGTGCTATGACACATCCATCAGGTGAAATCCCGCGAAATGATCCAACAAATCAGTGGTTTGTAGTGACTCTTGATCGATTGACTTGATAGTTTGAATTATGAAGTCATCTGCTATTAAAACCAGAGAGTGGTTCTGGGAGAAAGGGAGGCTGGATGTTCCTCCGAAGCTGACCGCAGAGATGGGGCAGGAGCAGGAAGGATGTAATTTGTCTGGGGACACAGGTGGATTGTAGGGGCATGGAGTAGACCTGGGGGCATGTACCCTGCTATGAGACCTCTTCCTGGTACCTGATTCAAGGGTGAGGGCAGAAGGAACAGAGCAGGGATGTGTGTAGATTGCAGAGGCAAGGAATGGACCAGAAGAAGTTCACAGTCAGAAATGGCTCTGTTTTAGCTCCTCAGGAGGGACATCATGCTCACCTGGGACATTTCCCTCTGTATCCTCTGATACTAGGGGCTGTCATCACTCCAGAGAGAGGTGGAAGGGAGCCCTGGGATCCGCTGTGTGTGCGGAGGGGGTCACGCATGCTTTCCTCTGCCAAATCAGGGGTGGGGGTGGAGAAGGGGTGCAAAGCAAAGTGGCCAGCTCTGAATCCTTAGGAGGGTTTCATGCCCACCTGGGACATTACTTCTGCATCCCCTAATCCCCAGGACTGCTGACCCTTCAGGGGACAGGGAGACCAGTCTGGCAGGGGCAGAGGGATGGAATTTCTGGCTACATTTGAGTGAGTGGAGGGGGATGAAGAGGCCTCTCCTGCTGGTGCAGGAGGAACAGAGTCTATAGCTGTGGCTCTGTAGGTGAAGGGGACAGAGAGGCTACTCTGATATGGGCAGAGAGACAGAGGCCCTGGGTACAGCTGTGTGAGTGCAGGGGCTTGAAGGACAACTCTGACAGGGGCAGGAAGGATAATAATAATAATAATAATGATGATGGAATTTATTAAGCACTTACTATGTGCAAAGCACTGTTCTAAGCGCTGGGGAGGTTACAAGGTGATCAGGTGTCCCACGTGGGGCTCACAGTCTTAATCCCCATTTCACAGACGAGGTAACTGAGGCCCAGAGAAGTTAAGTGACTTGCCCAAAGTCACACAGCTGACAATCGGTGGAGCCAGGGTTTGAACCCATGACCTCTGACTCCAAAGCCCGGGCTCTTTTCCACTGAGCCACGCTGCTTCTCTAATGGATGGAGGGTTTCTGTCACAGCTATGGAGTGGACCGTCTGCTGGGAATGCATGTGTGAGGCAGGTGACAGGCCGTTGTCAGATTACATCAAATGACTGGAAATTGTCAATTATATCGATGTGGCACTATGATGGGTCATAGGTCAACTCCTTCACTCAGAAACTGGTAGATTTGATTGACCACCAGACCCATTTTTAATCCAATCAAATCCATCTTATGCAAATCATGCCCCCACCCCACAATGTGGCTTTGATAGGCACCCCTCTATTTTATGGGATTTACATGCTGTCTTGCATTGAAAGACTCCCTCCTTTCAAAGCCCCACTGAGAGCTCACCTCTTCCAGGAGGTCTTCCCAGACTGAGCACCCTTTTTCCTCTCCTCCTCCCCATCCCCCCACCCTACCTCCTTCCCCTCCCCACAGCACTGGTATATATATTTGTACAGATGTATTACTCTATTTTTTACATGTTTACTGTTCCATTTATTTTGTTAATGATGTGCATATAGCTTTAATTCTATTTGTTCTGATGATTTTTACACCTGTCTATATGTTTGGTTTTGTTGTCTGTCTCCCCCTTCTAGACTGTGAGCCCGTTGTTGCGTAGGGACTGTCTCTATATGTTGCCAACTTGTACTTCCCAAGCGCTTAGTACAATGCTCTGCACACAGTAAGTGCTCAATAAATACAATTAAATGAATGAATGAATGAATTGAACTAAAGGAAAGGAATCTACAGCCTCAGGAGATACCTTGAAGAGCAAGTTTTATCATTCTAAATGCATAAATCTTAACGAGAATGGAAGACTGGTCACATATCTTCTGGGAAAGGGAAAACAGAAGCAAAAATGCTTTGGTAAAATCCTTAGGTAAAATGTCTATTTGCCTTGGCAAACTGCTAGCTTTCCAAAAACTTTACACTAAATGAAGTGTCCGGGTCTTGAATAAAAATAACGTCCCCAAAACCTAATACCTAGAAGCAATGATAACTATCAAGAGAAGTGGCTGGTCAGAAACAACAAAACTTGGCTCAAAACTCCAGAATATAATAAAGATGAACATGACAGGAATGCAAATAAAAAATTAGAACGTGGTTGATGGACTGTTTTAGCTAAAATTGAACATTGTATGACAAGGGGACAATTTCTGTCAGATCAAGCTTAGGGAAAAAAGGACATTATTTCCTCTGGGACACAGAGTTTAATCTACTCTTCATTTGTATCTCTTCAGTTGCCCACTATAAAGCTAAAAACCTTTACCAAAGTTAAAGTGAAGCACTCATTAAGAAAAACAAATTTGGGGTAGGATTGAAAGGGTTAGGGAAGCAATTACACTTGCTTTTTAACCTAAACAATAGTGTTTTGAGCTTTCTTCTACTATTCTACTTCCTTGCATGATTGATTAAAATGTCTCAGCTTTGTTTTGGCATTTAATCAATCACAATAACCTTTTCTTATAAGTTGACAAAAATGCAGTCGAGTTTATTCCTTAATGAAACTATTATTTGTTATGATTTAGCAAGGAGAAAGTTTAAAACTTCAGTGTGTTGACCTACTGTTTTTCCAGATTGGAGATGAGATTACATGCAAGTCAAATCTGGTTTACTCTTCAGAGGACAGTCAAGAGCAGAGGCTGCAAAATACAAACAATATAAGGAAATTTATTTATATTAATGCCTGTCTCCTCCTCTAGACTGTAAGCTTGTTGTGAGCAGGGAATGTGTCTGTTTATTGTTATATTTGATTGCTTTTTGAGGTCAAAGCTGTTGCTCTTGGTGGTCAGATTTTTATCCCTGTGGGAAAACTTAGCTGACTTTCTAAGGCTGTAAACTCACCTCTACAGTGTAAGATCACTGGGCAGGGAATGTATCTACCAACTTAGTTATATTGTTTTATTTATTCTCCCAAGTGCTTAGTACAGTGCTCTGCACATAGTAAGGGCTCAATAAATATGGTTGATTGATAAGATCAATGCATGATTTACAATCCCTTTGATGTTGTGCAGCTGTAAGAATGATCCTTTCCTAAACTTTTGGATTTGTCACCTACAATTCTCAGTCCTATTTCTCTACTTTGGTGCCAAAGTCTTTCCCAGACCTTAGCTCTAAGACAAGTCGACCTGCTTCCAATTGTTCCCATATGAATTGTCTCCCCACAGATTGGTCATTTGGTTGATCACCTATCTACTTGTTTTGTTTTGTTGTCTGTCTCCCCCTTCTAGACTGCGAGCCTGTTGTTGGGTAGGGACTGTATCTATATGTTGCTGAATCACACTTCCCAAGCGCTTAGTACAGTGGTCTGCACACGTAAGCACTCAATAAATATGATTGAATGAATGAATTAATTAATGATGTGGCTGCAGTATTATTTGGTGGAAGCAGAGAAGCAGTTTGGCCTAGTGAAAAGAGCATGTCTGGAAGTCAGAAGGACTGGTTTCTATAATCCCAGCTCTGTCTCTTGTCTGCTGTGTGGTGTTGGACAAGTCATTTCACTTCTCTGTGCCTCAGTTATCTCATCTGTACAATGGGGGTTAAGGCAGTGAGGCATTGGTGGGACCCTGACTAAGCCCTCTTTCCTTTTCTTCAACTCCTTCCGAGTTGTTCTGGCTTTCTCCCTTTATTCATCCCCCCTCCCAGCCCAACAGCACTTATGTACATGTCTGGAATTTATGTACTTATATTAACTTCTGTCTCCCCTCTAGACTGTAAGTTCATTTTGGGCAGGAATGTGTCTGTTACATTGTTGTATTGTACTCTGCCCAGAGCTTAGTACAGTGCTCTGCATAAAGTAAGTGCTCAATAAATACAATTGACTGACTGATTAACATTGACTGTATCCAACCTGATTAGCTTGTTTCTACCTCAGCGCTTAGTACAGTGCCTGGCACATAGTCAGTGCTTGACAAATACCACAAAAAAGAAGGAAAAGAATCTGGATATCTGAGCAGCCCTATTTAAGAATGTCCTGCTTTCCCCCAGTTCCAACCCACTGTTGGGTAGGGACCATTTCTATATGTTGCCGACTTGTACTTCCCAAGCGCTTAGTACAGTGCTCTGCACACAGTAAGCACTCAATAAGTACAATTGAATGAATTAATGAAATGCCAAGGAGGTGAGAAAAGGAGTCTCTTGCATCAACCAAGCTGGTTAGAACAGAATAGTGTCATTTGGTGAGCCCATACCTGATAATCTGAATTTTTCCTAAAAAACAGGCAAAAGTACAAAAGGTTAACTTCCTGTAAATTAACATGCTGGGTGAGGAACTGCACACATCTTCTAGGGTCTGGCACCTCTTTGCGAGATTGAAAAAAATGCCAGAACCATAGTTTTATTTTTTTTCCCCCGAATCTTGATAGTGGGAATGCTTAGAGATTTAAGCTGCTACCTACACTTTCTCAGGCTTGCTTTTCTGCATCACTGCATTACCGTCAACTGATGTAATGGAATGGGCCATTGAGTCACTTAATGTGTTACATAAACTTAAAAACTATCAACCAAGTAAATTTTACTATTGGCCACCATGGAGAAGAATACTGCTGAGGAGAAGAAACCAGTTCTAATTTTTAAGAGATTGTTTAGAATGTTTATCACCAGGCTATGTGTAAAACAGTAAAGTCATTTCTGCCCTCTGGCAATATCTCTTTCTGCTCCAGTGGTATGTACAATATAATGGTCAATGGAATAGAATATTTGTTTTATTTTATTTTACTGATGCTTTATTTTCTGGGGAAAAAGGGGATTTGTATCTTCCATTCCCTCCCCTGAACTAAAGAATCCTAGAAGCATAAGGAATGAGGAAAAGAATGCAACTCAATGCATCTTATGAATGGCAAGAAAGAATAAAATAGCCATATTCACCCAAATCCATTCAGAAAGCTAGATTGGACCAAAGGGCACTCTGAAGAGTAAGTTGTGCCATTGAGATGAAAAGATTCTTACAAATAGATGTCAAGTGATCAGAGGAAATCCCCACCTCAGCCCCCTGGCTAGCTCTACTGAGCATGTTTATTAATAATTTTGGTATTTGTTAAGCACTTACTATGTGCCAAGCACTGTTCTAAGTGCTGGGGGAGATACAAGGTATTCAGGTTGTCCCACATGGGGCTCACAGTCTTAATCCCCGTTTTCCAGATGAGGTAACTGAGACACAGAGAAGTAAAGTGACTTGCCCAAAGTCACACAGCTGATAAGTAGCGGAGCTGGGATTTATCCGCCACAGTTGTTTGAGCTCTCCCTACTTTCCTACATTATTTTTTCTTCTGCTTTTTCAAATCACTCCACTTCAGGGTTTTCAGGTTATATATGATAAAGAGATGTGAGGTTTTACACGAAGTATCAGGTAATGAGCCATGCTCTTCCACCTGTGGACCTGGGGGAAAACAGAGCTATTAAAATCCCTGATGGTTGTCTTCTGGTAATTTACTTGGGAGAAAGACTGGAAAAAAGCATATGTCCATATTATTATTATTAATAGTAGTAGTAGTAGTAGTATTAATCCCCCATATTCTAGATGAGGTAACTGAGGCCTAGAGAAGAGAAGTGACTTGCCCAAGATCACACATCAAACTGTGACGTTCTAACCTGATTCACTTGTATCACCTCAGCCTTTAGTACAGTGCTTGGCACGTAGTAAGCACTTAACAGAAGCAGCATGGCTCAATGAAAAGAGCACGGGCTTAGGAGTCAGAGGTCATGGGTTCAAATCCCGGCTCTGCCACATGTTTGCTGTGTGACCTCGGGCAAGTCACTTAACTTCTCAGAGCCTCAGTTGCCTCATCTGTAAAATGGGGATGAAGACTGTGAGCCCCACATGGGACCACCTGATCACCTTGTATTTCCCAAGTGCTTAAAACAGTGCTTTGCACATAGTAAGCACTTAACAAATGCCATTATTATTATTATTATTAACAAATACCACAATTATTATTACATCTCCTTCAAGAGGCCTTCCCTGACGGCACCCTCTTTCCTCTTCTTCCACTCCCTTCTGCGTCACCCCGACTTGCTCCCTTTATTCATCCCCCCTCCCAGCCCCACACCATTTATGTCCATATCTTGTTGGGTAGGGACCGTCTCTATATGTTGCCGACTTGTACTTCCCAAGTGCTTAGTACAGTGCTCTGCACACAGTAAGTGCTCAAAAAATACAATTGAATGAATGAATGAGTTTCTTCCCACAGCCTTCCCCTTTCCTTGTCTTTGCTCCCCAGTAAACTATACCCTAATGGTTTGAAGAACAAAAGCTTATGGAACCAAGTGCTCCAGTCTCAGAACTTGCATTATTCCTGGTTGGCAAATGTGATCTCCTGCGCTCCTCTCCAGTCCCCTCCTTCTCCTGCCCCTGTTTCAACTCTCCCATCTTTTCCAATAGTATCTCAAGAGGAGATTGCCTGCCTTCTCTAAAACTACAGCACCTCCCCCTGTGTCTCTGAAGCCAATTCCTTGCACCTTGTCAAAACATTTGCCCCCTCCATTTTTCCCTCCCTGACTTCCCTCTTCAAATGTTTGCCCTCCAATAGCCTTTTCCTCCTCTGTTTTCAAACATTCTCATGTCACCCCATCCTAAAAAAAACAAAAACCAAAAAACAAAACCTCCCTTGACCCCACATGCCCTGCAGTTATCAGCATCCCATCCCGCTTCTACCATTGCCTTGCAAACTCCTTGAGTAAATTGTCTCCATTTCCTCTCCTCCAATTCTCTTTTTGACCTCCTTCAGTCTGGCTTCCACCCTCTTCACTCTAAAGACACTGCTTTCTGAAAGGTCACCAGTACTCTCCTTCTTGCCAAATCCAACAGCCCCTACTCCATTCTAATTCTCCTTGACCTCTCAGCTGACTTCAACACTGTTGACAACCCACTTCTTCTGGTTGCGTTATCCATTCTTGGCCACACTGACACTGCACTTTCTTGTTCTCACCTACTTTCTGGTTGTTCATTCTCAGTCTCTTTCATGGGCTCCTTCTCTGCCTCCCACCTTCAAACTATGGGAGGCTGTCAAGGCTCAGTTCTGGGTTCCTTACTATTCTCCATCTAAACACAGTCCCATGGAGTAGTCATTTGTTCTCATGGTTTCAACTACCATCTCTATGAGGTGAGCCCGTTGTTGGGTAGGGACTGTCTCTATATGTTGCCAACTTGTACTTCCCAAGTGCTTAGTACAGTTCTCTGCACACAGTAAGCACTCAATAAATATGATTGATTGAATAAATGAATGAATGATGATTCCCAAATCTTCATCTCCAGCCCTAAACTTTCTCTTTTTCTCCAATCTCACATTTCCACCTGGTTTCAGGAAGTATCTATTTGGATGCCCACCGATACCGCAAACTAAACTTGTCCAAAACAGAACTCTTTATTGACTCACCCAAACCCCGTCCTCCCCATGGCTTTCCTGTCATTATAGTCAACAGTCAACACACACACATCCTTCCTGTCTCACAAGCCCGTAACCTTGGCATTATCCTTGACTCATCTTTTTCATTCAGCCCACATATTCAATGTCACCAAATTTTGTCAGTCCAATCTTCACAACTTCTCAAATATCTGCTGTTTCCTCCCCTTCCAAATTGCTACCAGATTAATCCCAGCATTTATCATCTTCCACTTAGATTGCTGACCTCCCTACCTTCCGTCTTTCTTGACTGCAGTCCGTATTTCACTCTAATGCCCAGATCATTTACTATAAATTCATTTAGTCCATATATCTCCACTCCTCAAGAACGCTCCAGTGGTCACCTATCCACCTGTACATCTAACAGAAAATCCTTAAAGTTCTCAATTACTTTGCCCTCTCTTACCTCTATTTTTTTAAAATGGCATTTGTTAAGCACTTGCTATGTGTGAAGGCACTGTTCTAAACTCTGGGTTAGATACAAAATAATCAGGTTGGACACAGTCCTTGTCCCACATTCATTCATTCATTCATTAAATCGTATTTATTGAGCGTTTACATAGGCTTATAGTCTTACACACCAATTTGCAGATGAGGTAATTGAGGCATGGAGGAATGAAATGAGCTGTCCAAGGTCACACAGCAGATAAGTGGCAGAGCCAGGATTAGAACCCAGGTCCTTCAGGCTCCCAGTGCCATGCTCTATCCACTAGGCTATACTGCTTCTCACTGATTTCCTACTATAAACCAACCTGCACACCTCTCCCCTCTAATGCCAACCTACTCAGTGTACCTTGATCTCATCTATCTTGCAGCTGATTTCTCTCACTCCCTTCTGTGTCACCCTTGCACTTGGATTTGCCCCATTATCCACCTCTCTCTCAGCCCCACAACATTTACGTACATATCCATATTTTATTTATTTAATGTCTGTCTCCCCCTCTAGACCGTAAATTCACTGTGGGCAGGGAACATGTCTCCCAGGTCTGTTATAGTGTACTCTCCTAAATGCTTAGTACAGTGCTCTGAACACAGTGAGCACTCAATAAATATGATTGATTGTACTGGTTTGAGAAGTTGAATTTCAAGCTCCTCATGGCTCAGACTCTTGGGTAGGGAATGTGTTTGTTTATTGTTGTATAGTAATAATAATAATAATAATAATAATAATGGCATTTATTAAGCACTTACTTTGTGCAAAGCACTGTTCTAAGCGCTGGGGAGGTTACAAGGTGATCAGGTTGCCCCACTGGGGGCTCACAGTTTTAATCCCCATTTTACAGATGAGGTAACTGAGGCACTGATAAGTTAAGTGACTTGTCCAAAGTCACACAGCTGACAGTTGGCGGAGCTTGGATTTGAACCCATGACCTCTGACTCCAAAACCCGTGCTCTTTCCACTGAGCCATGCTTCTTCTAAGTGCTTAGTACAGTGTTCTGCACACAGTAAGCACTCAATAAATATGATTGAATGAATGAAAGTCACAACCAAAGCCCAAGTGTCCACTACAACAGCAGCCATCACAGACTTCCTGAAGTTAGGTAGAAGTGGTGTCAGGCCATGGCACCTTTTCTCCCTCCTGTCTGGATGGTGCAAGACAGATTTGGATGGCGTTTCCTTGGAGACACGGAAAACTGGTTCTGAGAAGGCAGCGTGTTGTGTTAGAGTAGGACTCTGAAGATTATGACAGCTTCAACATGGCAGGCAGCAGCGAAGTTGCACAAAATCTGGTGGGAAGAGACGTGCAGTAGACACCCTTCAGTGGTTGGCTGTGCCCAGGGCATGTTGGGAACAGAGGGCCACCGTTGGGGGCAGGAGGGTCCTGGATGTCTTCTGTGCCACCAGCTTTCTTTCTAATCTTCACCGGATCTGAACGGTGTGATGAACTGTCTGGAAGGCAAAGGAGGAAGACAATGAGATCACTGAAACTTGGACAACTTTCAACCTCAAAACCAGATGAAGAATTGAGATCCATTTCCTGCATCACAATCACCCATTACATCAATCAATCAATCAATCAATCGTATTTATTGAGCGCTTACTTTGTGCAGAGCACTGTATTAAGCGCTTGGCAAGTACAAGTTGGCAACATATAGAGACAGTCCCTACCCAACAGTGGGCTCACAGTCTAAAAGAATCACATCTGAGATCATGAAGTGCTTACTTAGCACAGTGCTTTACACACAGTAAGCTCTCATTAAGTGTGATTGAATGGATGAATGGAAGTGGTTTACAAAGGACCAGACACTAAAAGCTGATATTTATCTTTAAATATTAGGAAGTGGGAAAAGGCATCTAGCATCACTTTAGAATCCATTTTAAGTGAAATTATTAAAGCTGTTGGTGAGCAAATCTGTTGTATTCGACTTTCCCAAGTGCTTAATTCAGTGCTCTGCACACAATAAGCATTCATTACATACCACCAATCGATTGATTGCAAATTGCTGATAGATGTAATTGCTTAAATCAAAGCTGAATGAATACCTAGAGAACAAACATTTTCAAAGACTGAGTTAACATGAGATGATGCTATGATAATGCTTTTAATGGAAAATGGTAATCATTAGGAAAGTTGAGCACAAGGCAATTTACGAGGTTATCAGGAGCTGGTCTAGTTGAGTCAAGGTCTTGCAGCTAGGAAAAGAATCATGGAAGTGACCATATTTAACCGAACATCTTAAGGCTAAAAGTGAAGCCACCTCTAATGAACTTTTAAATGTTGTGTTTGGGGATTTTTAATGACATTTGTTAAAAGCTTATTTTGTGCCAAGTACCGTATAAGTGCTGGAGTAGATACAAGATCATCGGGTCGGTCACAGTCCCTGTCCCCCACTGGGCTTTGTCTTAATCCCTGTTTCACAGATGAGGAGACTGAGGCCCAAAGAAGTGAAGTCACTTGCCCAAGGTCCACAGTAGACAAGTGGTAGAGCTGTCATTAGAACCCAGGTCCTCTGACTCCCAGACTCGTGCTCTTTCTTCTAACCCACTCCACTTCATTGTTGCTCACAGTGCTGATCAGGCTGTCTTTCTTTGGTGGTGTTGCTTAGTTCTTAGGTTGCTGTATTCCGGGGAAATGATGTGATGGATTTTCCTCTTTCTTGTGCTGTGCCCCACATTCAACGGTAGGCATCCACAGCATGTTGTCAAGATCTGGCCCTTTGCAGTTTGAAGAACTTGCCTGAGAGAATTAGGAAATCAATGTGAACTCCCAAAATATTGCCGTCATCACCCCTGAATCTCCTAGTTTCTGCCATGACAGCCACGGCTTGGGATGTAACACATCCTGGGATTCCCAGCTGATGCTGTTAAGTGAAGATTCAGGAATGATATTTGATTAGAATGATTTTGTGAGCACCAAAAGATATCATCAAAATTTTAGATCATTTTTTGAGATCCACATTTTGAGCAGCACAGCCTAGTGGATAGAGCACGGGCCTTGGAGTCAGAAGGTCATGAGTTCTAATCCCAGCTCTGCCACTTGTCTGCTGTGTGGCCTTGGGCAAGTTACTGTACTTCTCTGTGTCTCCCATCCCTCATCTGTAAAATGGGGATTAAAACTGTGAGGACAAAGACTATGGCCAACCCAATTATTTTATATCTACTCCAGTGCTTAGAACAGTGCTTGGCACATAGTAAACACCTAACAAGTATCATAATTATTATTATTACTTTTTTAATGTAAAAGCCCAGAATTGAGCTAGCATTTTTTTCCAATTAAATACGGGTTTCAAAAATTACAGAACTGACATTTTTAGCCTGAATCTCTTGATATTTTGAGGCACAAAACAATTTGAACTGAAAGATCTAGATTATTCAATCAAAGAGTTTTATTTTAACCTGAATAATCCACATACATTGTTGATGTACTATTTATTAATTGATTCATTCTGGGTATGGCTACTCATTTCAATGATACCCAAAAAACCTGGATGTTAATTATTAATGTTGCCCATTTTCTTTTTTTTTTTGACAGTTTTATTGAAAAATACTGAATTGAGCTAATTGCTCATGGTGAGAAAAGATGGAGCCTGTCTGAATTTTTCAAACCAACTGTTGTCATAGGCAACAGTGCATTATGCATTTTTCAATCTGCCCAAGTCCTTATTTATCTGGGTTTGATCTATATCCTCTCCTGTTTCAGTTTACAAGCCACAGATTCTGATTCTTGTGAAATTGAACTGTTTCATCTATGGCCACATCTTTTCAAGTCCTGAATACATTCATCTTAATATTCTGTTTCTCAGAGACTTATCTGCTGTGTTTGTATTATAGGGTTTTTATGAAAAAAGCATCAAGAGCCATTATAAGATGGAGTTAAACTCAAATTATGTAATAAAGTAGTAGGATGAACTGGGAATATTTTGTGATCTCTATGGTCTTTTAGGTGTCAGTTCTAAGTTTAAGGTAATAGTCAAAGCAAAGGCATTATTAGTTAACTGCCATTTGCTGGTCTAGGACTTTGGTCTGTTTCACTTGTTTTGGGGAAAAATATGTCTTCACAATGCCTCCCCACCCAAATATAATAAAATGATTCCTTTAGTTGGCTCAAAAGATGGCCTAAAGATCAGTAGGCTATTTCAGATGAAATTAGCCTCTCCTCTCTGAAAGTACACCTTTGAAGAGCACCTGAGGGCAAGGATAATGTCTGCTGTGTGACCTTGTATCATCCCAAGTGCTTAGTATAGTGTTCTGTTCGTAGCAAGCACTTAATCAGTGCTATTTTGATTAATTAAGCAACAACCTGTTTGTTATAAAAAATGTCTACCTCTCCACTTATTCCACCTTTGATCTGGGCAAATTGAGGAATGTAAATTTTGTGCTGTGATTTCTCATTGAATGAAAAAGAAAATAGAAATTTAACAAATGTTCCCACAAAAATTATCAACAGGAAATGTGTTTTCAAAAGATTGTGACATCTACTTTGTCTATTGGTAAAGGCAAAAATAGAAAATAATGAGGTTAGTGAAGACATGGGCTTTGTGTGGCATTCATATGGTAAATATTTCTGTAGAGAAATATACCCAAAACAAAGTACTTGGTACTCATGTGATTATTTGGGGCTGAGAAGACAGACAAATAGGGTATTCAGAACAAATGCAGTTGTCTAATTATAACTTGGTTGAATGTATGTACAAGCCTTCCAGACAGCTAGATGGTATAATTAATAAGCTTATCATCTGTATTGTAATCCTTGGCTAGTCAAGACTTCATGTGATGCTATGAAGATGCTCTGAAGGCTAGAGGCTAAAATTCTTTAAAGAATTAAAACAAACTGAATGCTGAAACCAGACCGAAAAAGATCCCAGAATCACTTTGAGTGTCCTGACCTCAGTCAGCCTCCATTGGGTCCTAAAACCCTGCATTTATTCCATTTTTCTAATGCTGGTTTTTGGTACCTCCTCACTGCTTCCCAAGTCTTTGCACTACTACTGCTGCCACCACTCTATGGCTGAAGGCCAGGAGGTTACCCAAAGGCATTGAGGTGACTGGGGACTAGCCACCCATCCCACCTCTGAGATCTCCACAATATTTACTAAGATCTTAACACAGGAACAAATGAAAACAAAGCCAGTTCAAACCACCAACCTTTGGTTCCCTGCTCCAGAACCCTCTGTACTTCCAGTAGACATCCTGGAGCTCACATTCTTCTCTCCCTTAAGGGCAGGAGCCTCATTCCTCCAGAATCCCAGCGTCTGGACTGTGAACTTCCAGGGATCCTCTCCAAACCCTCCCTGTGCCCAGTGTCTGTCCAGTGACTACAGCATGAGTTTCTTAGCTCTTCCTCTCCATGGCACACAACTTGCCAAACTTTGACTTTCGTGATGTTTGGTTATGCTTTTAAACTTCCCTCAGGAGGGGCACCATGGAGTGACTGTCCTGGCTTCCTCCTCTTCTCTTAAGTGTGGGGACCAGTGAAATTAGTTCTTGCAACACTTCAGAGAACCATTATTCTTAAAATCAACAATAGTCAAGATTAAAAGATATCTTGAGAATTAGAAGGAGCAGTCAGAGAGATAGGAGGAGTACTAGGAGAGGACGATATCAGTGAAGCCAAGGTTGGATAATGTTTCCAGGAGAAGGGACAGGTCGACTGTGTCAAAGGCAGATGAGAGGTCAAAGAGGATCAGGATGGAATAGAGGCCTTTGGATTTGGAAGAAAAAAATCATTGGTGACCTTTGAGAGGGCAGTTTTGGTAAAGTGAAGGGGGCAGAAGTCAGTTTGGAAGGGGTCAAGGAGAGAATTGGAGAAGAAGTGGAGGCAGTGGACAGAGAAACACACTCAAGGAGTTTGGAGAGGAATGGTAGTATGGAGGAAGGGGTGATAATCTAAGGGTTATGTGGGGTTAAAGGAGGTTTTTTTTTAAGAATAGGGAATTCATGAGCATGTTTGAAAGCAATGGGGAAAAAGCCATTTTAGAGTGAACAGTTGCAGGTGGGGGGTCAGGGAGGAAAGAAGGGAGGGTGCAAGTAATTTGAAAAGGTGCAAAGGGATGGGGTTGGAGGCACAGCTAGAAGGGGTGGGTTTGGGGAGGAGAAGGGATATCTCCTCTTGAGGTACTGCCGGGAAAGTTGGGAGAGTTGCAGGGGCAGGAGGAAGGAGGGAGATTTTAAGATCATGTCTGATGGTTTCAATTTGCTCAATAAATTATGTGGCCAGGTCATTAGGGGCAAGAGATGGCGGGAACAGGTGGTTTGAGGAGGGAGTTAAATGTCTGAAACAACTGGTGAGGACAATGGGTATGGAAGTCAATAAGGATGAAGAAATAATGTTGCGGGGCAAAAGAGAAGGCAGTGTTAAAGCAGACAAGAATGCAGTTGAGGTGGACAAGGTCACCCTGATATTGGGATTTCTCCCAGCAAATCCCACTGATATTGGGATTTCTACAGGTTTGTGTAGAGGAGCAAAAGAAGCAGACTGTGGAGGTGGTCTAGGGTTGTGGGTTAATGGTACAAGATTAGGTATGGAACAGGTGAGTGAGTGAGTCGAGTTCAGTAGAGAGGATGGTGTTTAGGACAGGATGGTGCTTAGGACATCAATTCGGTCATCAAGGGTAGGTTGTTTGAGTTTGGAGACTAAATGAGACATGATGATGAGAAAATTGGATATGGTCAAAAGATCAGAGGTCTCTGTTGGAGAACAGGACAGATTTGCACGGAGAGGGGTGCATGGGAAAGAAGGCAGGTGATGATCAGATAGAGAGATTTCAACATTGGTGATGATGGGGATTGTACAGTTACTAAAGATGATGAGATTGAGTGTGTCCAAGTTGAGGAGTGGGCGAGGTGGGGTGGAGGAAGTCAGTGTAGATGAGGAATGATAAAAAGTGGGCAGTGGAAGGGTTATCAGGTACATCCACATGGATATTGAAGTCCAAAGGGATCAATGTAGGGTTGGAGAAAGAGAAAGAATTTTAGAAAGTGATCAGAATGGTTCAAAAAGTTGCAAGTGGGCCCTGGAAGGTAGTAGATGATTCTGACTAGTAAATGGAGTTCGGGGTAGAGGTAGATAAGGGCTTCAAAAGAAGGGAAGGAGAGGAACGAGTGAGGCTCTCTGATCTACTACAACCCCAGTGTGCACACCACTCCTCTAATGCCAATCTACTCACTCTAAGCTCTGTATCAGTGGAACAGGGAAATGGTTAAAGAGTTTGTCTGTTGGTTGTTTCCAATATAATAGTCCAAGACTAAGAGGAGCAGTGTAGTTTGTTGGATAGAGCACAGGCCTTAGAGTCAAAGGAAACTGGGTTCCAATCCCTGCTCTGCCACATGTCTACTGTGTGACCTTGGGCAAGCCACTTCACTCCTCTGGGCCTCAGTTACCTCATCTGTAAAATGGGGATTAAGAATGCGAGCTGTATGTGGGGCAGGGATTTTGTCCAACCTGATTAACTTGTGTGTACCCCTGTGCTTAGAACAGTGCTTGGCACGTAGTAAGTGCTTAACAAGTACTATTAGCCTTATTATTATTATACGCATTGTAAGCTTTAATTGGACTGGGATTCATCAACTAGTGATTTATCAATTCTGATGAATCTCGTTGTGAACTTACAGTAAACCTGAAAATACCCTCAGTTTGAGATCAAAATAATCATGGAAATAAAATCTGCTCACTGATTTTATCAGATGTTGGTGGGGCAAAGGGAGGGAAGGTGGCAATATGGGATGAGGGCAATAGCAGAGCTGTAGGTAAAGAAGACCATTAGTGGTGACCATTGGGAAGTTTGTTGAGGACAGTGGCCAGAGAGGGTCAGCAAAGGGAATTTAGGGAAACAGAGGTAGGAGAATTGGAGAGAGCCCAAACTGTGGGTGAGGACAAGCCCCCTGAGTAGTCCTACTCCTACAATCCTTTCTCTTTCATGAAGCCTTCCCAGTTAGTTTCCAACACCCCAAACTACAACAGCTCCCACCAATCTTAACACCCACCCTCAGCACTTAAGTGCAGATGTCTACTCAATTGTACATTCAATTATTCATTTAAGTCAATCAATCAATGATTTTCATCTGTCTTAACTTAGCATACTTGTGGAACTTCCTGTGTATCCGGGTGCTCCCAGAATTTTCCAGTTATTTACAATTAGCTGTTCCACCTCCTATTGAAATGTAAGCTCCTTGAGGCCTCTGGCTTTGGGGGTACTCTCCCAAGCTACTTAAATGGTAACCTGAACCCATCTGGGGCTCAACAATTCTGTATTCTGTCACTGGGGATTTCTATGGAGAACAGCATTCTGCCCTAAATTGAAGAATTCACCTTACTTGGAGTTGCAAGGTTACTTAAAAAAAAATCTTTCAAGAAGCTTGCGATTTCAGTTCTGCAGTTGTCTGGTTAGAGGTTGTTCATTAATTTATATTTTTCAATCTTTGTTTGAAAGGTTTGGGAAAGACTAAGGGAAAATGTACTTTTTAAAAAATTATAAGAATTGTTAAAGATGGGGTTGTGTTCAGAGATCCAATAGAAAGAAACAAAAGAAAAAAAAGAAATGCAGGATTTAATTTTATTTCAGTTTCTAAAACAGAATTTCCTGGAATCCTTTCCCAGAACCCACTCAAAAAAGGATTGTGTTTTATGTCTTCTGGGAGTGCATATACAGCCCTGGAAAACAAGGGAATGACTCCCAAGTGGATAACTCCTGGAATGGTCTATCTCATCCTTTTTTCATAAGCAATTGACTTGTGGATATCACTTAACTTCATTTTTTTTCATTAATGGTATAGTGATGTTCATATGAAATTACTTTGATCTGAAAATAATCCCAGATAATGTGCTTTGTCAAAAATTAATACCTTTTAAAATATGTTTTAATAAAATGCTGCTGTAAAAATCCTAGGTAATAATTTGCAAGCAGTGAAATGTATTTTGTTTGCTTACACCTCATACTGCAGAGAAGAATCCAATCAAGACCCTAATTTTCCACTTCAAATGTCCTTACAAAACCCACTTGGAAAAAGTTTTCAACTGAACACTGTTCAAGAAATTATTGTATTAAAATTGTTTTCAAATTTCAGATGCAGAAATATTATATTGATAACTTGAGGCCCAGTGTATTTGTAACCATCATTTTTTGAGACAATTTGGATTTTGGAATGTAAAAGATGTAAACAATTACTTGGAACCCTGGATTTTTAGGATATCTTTTAAGGATCTGTACAATATTTCATGCATATTCATTCATTCATTCAATTGTATTTATTGAGCACTTACTGTGTGCAAAGCACTGTACTAAACACTTGGGAAGTACAAGTTGGCAACATATAGAGACGGTCCCTACCCAACAGTGGGCTCACAGTCTAGAAGGGGGAGACAGAGAACAGAACAAAACATATTAACAGAATAAAATAAATAGAATAAATGTGTACAAGTAAAATAAATAAATAGAATAATAAATACATACAAACATATATACATATATACAGGTGCTATGGGGAAGGGAAGGAGGTAAGGCGGGGGAAAGGAGAGGGTGACAAGGGGGAGAGGAAGGAGGGGGATCAATCTGGGAAGGCCTCCTGGAGGAGGTGAGCTCTCAGTAGGGCCTTGAAGGGAGGAAGAGAGCTAACTTGGCGGATGGGCAGAGGGAGGGCATTCCAGGCCAGGGGGATGACGTGGGCCGGGGGTCGACGGCCGGACAGGCGAGAACGAGGCACAGTGAGGAGATTAGCGGCAGAGGAGCGGAGGGAGCGGGCTGGGCTGTAGAAGGAGAGAAGGGAGGTGAGGTAGAAGGGGGCGAGGTGATGGACAGCCTTGAAGCCGAGGTGTTGATTTATTAAGTGAATATTCAAAACACAGAGCTGGTGTTGTGTTTTTGGGAGAGTTTGTTGGTAATAAATAATTTTCACACCCCGATGACCAAAAATAGAAAACCTCCTTTAGTTGTTCTAATCAAGTTAATGTTATTTTATCTACAAGAATCCTTATGTTACTCTGGTTATGGCATGAAGATAATAGGAAAGAAATAAAGGGTTCCTTCTGTATTAGGAAGCAGAGTGACCTAGTGGAAAGAGCATATCTTTTGAGACTTGGGGTCTGGATTCTAATCCCATATCCACAATTTGGTTCCTGTGTGGCTTTGGACAAATTACTTTGTTGTGCATCGATTTACTCATCTATTTGGGGATTAAGTACCTGTTCCCCTCCCCCTTAGATTGTGAGCTTTCTGTTGGACAGGGACTGTGTCCCACCTGATTATCCCAGTGCATAGTATAGCACTTGATACATAGAAGTTGTCAAACAGCACAATTATTATTATTATTGTAAGGATGTTGTTATTTTGGCATTTTAAGAAGAATGTCAAAGTCTTGGATTAGGGTCTCTAATTCATCAGAAGATGATCAATACAGTTTTCTTTCAGTAGGCTTCCTACTTCATTCTCCACTCTCTAGATCCAACTGAAGCTTTCTGAGTCAGATCTACTTAAGACACATTAAAGTATTTCTGTCAGGTTTTGACAAATTTATGAATAACTAAGGCAGGGACTTTATCTTGCAGGAAAGGTCAGAATCTATCATTATCATCGGAGTTTGCTGAGTACCTCCCTTGGGCAGAGTCCTGATTTAAGTGGCTGGTACTGTGTTTCCAAATGCCCAGTTTTAAAGAATTTCTGATGATAGAGAATTTATAAGGTTCAAGATGTTTTGATTTAATGATGGATGCTCAATTTCACTGATTCTACCCTAGTTTGATAATACTGATGTTAGGCCACTGAATTATCTCTTTTCTAATGAAATATCATCTGATTACCAGAAAATATTCTTTAAAAAGGAAAACCCTAAAGCTACTTTTCTAATAATGTGTGCACCTTGTTTTCTCACTCATGGTGATGTCAAACATCTTATTTTTCTGCTTGTTGTTGACGCTACCCATTAATTAAGCTTTTGTTGATAACAAAACTAGAAAAAAATATTTCGGGCATTTGAATCACTCAATCTAACACTGCATTTTTCTGTGTAATATGACAGTTTTATTTTCAAAGGAGTTTTTATTTTGAAAGTGCAATTGGTAAAGTAGCTTTTTATCACACCTTTCCATTTCGCTGTGCTTCTTCTTTCCTCCCCCTCCATCCTCTGACCAAATGTTATCAATGCATTTTTTTTCCAATGATTTTGAATTGCATTTTATGTGACCCGGCATTTTTCCATCTTGGAGGGATGTCACACATATGGAGACAAAGAATAAATTTCCCATGCTAGGTTTAATTTTTTATATGCTTTTTCCTCTATCCCCTTCTTTCCTCTACACCCTCATCCATCATTAGTGTGCATGGTATTCTTCCAAAAACATTTCCTATTTTGTTACCCTGATTGTTTCCCATAAAAACCAAACTATTATTTAGGGAGTTCCTAATCATTTTTAAATGCATTTGCCTTAAAGCTCTTCCTTTCAGTGAACCGGGAATAATCCTATGTAGAAAGGAAACTCCAAATTGGATTTTCTACTATACTGGAAGTATTGGAAAGGATCCAGGAGGTCCTTTATTGGTAAATGGGGTACCATTTGGCTTCTTCCACTTGCCCACTAGAACGGAGACTTATATCCAAAATCTGGATCGAGTTGCCAAAGAGGAAGTGAGGCTCCAATTCAATGTTAATATAGATGTTTTCTCTCCTACTTAGACTGCAAGCCTCAAATGGGACAGGGGATGTGTTTGACCTATTACCGCATACCTACCCCAGTGCTTAGTACAGTGTTTGGCACAAAGTAAGCATTTAATGAATACAATTATTACTATCATCCCTATTATTAATATCATGAATCAAGAACTTGGGACTCCATCAGAAACAACCATGAAAAATGTTTGATTTTATATTCACTTTTTGGTTCCCCAAACAATAAGTAGAAAGCATCCTTTCATTTAGAATGTGAGAAGAAAATCAAGTTGATCTCTTGATTTCCTTGAGGTTTTCTTGATTTGCTTACTCATTGCATTTCTTTAATAAAACTGTTTCACAGTAGATTGATTTAAGAGGGTTGCATTTTCATCCTTTTTATTGGTCCATTTATTCACTGAATGTTCCATGGAACTTTCACCTGCATGTAATTTTATATGAATACTATTTACAAATATTATATGTAGGTTTCATATAGAGCTTCAAACTGGATACATTCTCCTCAATTTCTGCTGCATAGTATCTAATACCAGGAAATAAAAGATAAAATATTGGCATTAGAGAAAATGTTTAAACTGAGAAAAATGAATGGAAATATTATTCCGGCTGCCACTTCATCATCATTATTATGAATATTATGTTATTTAAGCATTTATTATGTTTCAAACACTGTTCTAAGCACTGGGGTAGATACAAGTCAATCTACAAGTTCACTGTAGTTAACAAACTTAGAAAATTGGGTTTAACACTGTTTCTGCTGCAAACCCCTGGGTCACTTGAAACTAGTTAGAATGAAGCTAAAGAAAGAACATTGGACATAGTAATTTTACACAGGCAAGAATATTGCATTTAATTCAGTTCCTTTTTATTTTATTTGCGCTTCTAATTCAAAGGGTAATGGTAAAAATTATACTAGACCAAAATTATCTCACTAAATAGGCATCTCTTTTCCTTAGGTGAGTTGCATATTTAGTAATTACATGTGCAGAGAACAGAGCTATATAATAATAATAATAATTTTGGTGTTTGTAAAGCGCTTACTATGTGCAATGCACTGTTCTAAGCGCTGGGGAGGATACAAGGTAATCAGGTTGTCCCATGTGGGGCTCACAATTTGAATCCCCATTTTACAGATGAGGTCACCGAGGCACAGAGAAGTTAAGTGACTTGCCCAAAGTCACACAGCTAAAAAGGCCCTTTCTGGACTCAGCGCAGAAGCTCATGGGATCTAATGTCACCAAGAGCACAGAGTGTCTATATCAGTGTCTCTACCCTATTTTTCTTGGGAAGCAGAGTGTGCAGACTCCTCCCTGAGATGGAGTTAACAGGGCTGTGGGCTGGGAGGGCAGAAGGCAGGTATTGTTTTCACTGATTCATAGAGAAGCAGCGTGGCTCAGTGGAAAGATCCAGGGCTTGGGAGTCAGAGGTCATGGGTTCAAACTCAGGCTCTGCCAATTGTCAGCTGTGTGGCTTTGGGCAAGGCTCTTAACTTCTCTGTGCCTCAGTTACTTCATCTGTAAAACGGGGATTAAGATTGTGAGCCCCCCGTGGGACAACCTGGTCACCTTGTAACCTCCCCAGCGCTTAGAACAGTGCTTTGCACATAGTAAGTGCTTAATAAATGCCATTATTATTATTATTTTTATATTCATTCAATCGTATTTATTGAGCACTTACTGTGAACAGAGCACTGTACTAAGCGATTGATTGCTTACTGTGTGCAGAGCACTGTACTAAGCGCTTGCTCAGTAGAAAGAGCACGGGCTTGGGAGCCAGAGGTCATGGGTTCAAATCCCGGCTTCACCACTTAATAATAATAATAATAGCATTTGTTAAGCACGCTTACTATGTGCAAAGCACTGTTCTAAGCACTGGGGGGGATACAAGGTGATCAGGTTGTCCCACGTGG
The DNA here is from genome assembly GCF_015852505.1 of Tachyglossus aculeatus. Lineage (NCBI taxonomy): Eukaryota > Metazoa > Chordata > Mammalia > Monotremata > Tachyglossidae > Tachyglossus > Tachyglossus aculeatus. The sequence continues at coordinate 74,453,532 of NC_052069.1, read as the reverse complement.
GGCTCACAGTCATCATCCCCATTTTACAGATGAGGTAACTGAGGCTCCGAGTGCTCTGCACACAGTAAGCGCTCAATAAATACGATTGATTGATTAAGTGACTTGTCCAAGGTTACACAGCAGACATGTGCCAGAGCTGGGATTCGAACCCCTGACCTCTGACTCCAAAGCCTGGGCTCTTTCCACTGACCCACGCTGCTTCTAGCTGTGTGACTTTGGGCAAGTCACTTAACTTCTCTGTGCCCCAGTTACCTCACCTCTAAAATGGGGATTAATACTGTGAGCAACTGAACAACTTTTATCCCCTCCAGTGCTTAGAACAGTGCTTTGCACATAGCACTTAACAAATGTCATCATTATTATTACAAATCGGCAACAGAGATGATCTCTACCCAACAACGTGCTCACAGTCTAGAAGTGGGAGACCAACAACAAAACAAAACAAGTAGATGTGTCAATCAATCAATCAATCAGTCAATCGTATTTATTGAGCACTTACTGTGCGCTTACGAGCGCTCAATAAATACGATTGATTGATTTGATTGATTTGGTTTTGTTCTCTGTCTCCCCCTTCTAGACTGCGAGCCCACTGTTGGGTAGGGACCGTCTCTATATGTTGCCAACTTGTACTTCCCAAGAGCTTAGTACAGTGCTCTGCACACAGTAAACATTCAATAAATATGATTGATTGATATGTTAAGTGCTTACTATGTTCCAGGCACTGTACTGAGCGCTGGGGTGGGTACAAGCAAATTGGGTTGGACCCAATCACCATCCCACGTGGGGCACCCCAGTCTCAGTCCCCATTTTACAGATGAGGGAGCTGAAGCCCAGAGAAATGAAGTAACTTGCTCAGTTTCGCACAGCGGACAAGAGGTGGAGTCGGGATTAGAACCCATGACCTTCTGACTCTGAGGCCCGGGCTCTTTCCACTGAGCCAGGCTGCTCCGGTGAGCGGGTCGGGCCTGGGCGGGCTCGGCCACGGCGGCGGTTGTGGGCGATGCAGGGCCGTCGCCTTGCAACGGCCTCCCACTGCTGCCAGGGCCTGCAGGCTCAGCCCATTCTGGTCCTTCAACTCCCCACCGATGTCTGGGAGGACGCGGACCCCGCAAGGGCAATCTGGGGGTGGGAACCCAGTCCAGCCCGCACCCTCCGCTCCTCTGCCGCCGCTCACTTCCTCACTGGGCCTCTGTCTCGCTTGTCCCACCGTCGACCCCTGGCCTGGAATGCCCTCCCTCCACACATCCGCCAAATTAGTTTCCTTCCTCACTTCAAAGCCCTACTGAGAGCTCACCTCCTCCAGGAGGCCTTCCCAGACTGAGCACCCCCCTTTTCCTCTGCTCCTCCCCCCCACCATCACCCCTACTCCCTCCCTCTGCTCTACCCCATCCCCTCCCCACAGCACTTGTGTATATTTGTACATATTTATTACTCTATTTTATTAATGATGTGTATAGAGCTATAATTATGTTTATCTATTTTAGTGCTAATGATGTCCATCTACTTGTTTTGTTATCAGTCTCCCCCTTCTAGACTGTGAGCCCATTGTTGGGTAGGGATTGTCTCTATCTGTTGCCAAATTGTACTTTCCAAGCACTTAATTCAGTGCTCTGCACACAATAAGTGCTAAATTAATACGATTGATTGAATGAATGAATGAATTATTCTCCCCACCTTCAAAGACTTATTGAAGGCACATCTCTTCCAAGAGGCCATCCCCAACTAAGTCCTCCTTTCCTCTTCTCCCACTTCCTTCTGTGTCACCCTGACTTGCTGTCTTTATTCATCTCCCCTTCCAACCCAAAACACTTATGTACATATCTAGAGTGTAAGCTCATTGTGGGCAGGGAATGTATCTGTTTATTGTTATATCATACTCTCCCAAGCACTTGGGACAGGGGTCTGCTAACAGTAAGCACTTAATAAATATGATTGACTGACTGACTGCTCCTATCAATGAGAGCAAATGAATTCTCCAAGGGAGCAAATGAATTCTCCAAGGGAGTGGGTGTAGATGGAGAATAAAAAGGGACTAGAACTAAACCTTGAGGAACTCCCTCAATGTAAGAGGATGGGAGGTAGAAGAGAAGCCAGCAAGAAACTGAGAATAGTAATGATAATAATAATAATAATAATAATAATAATGGTATTTGTTAAGCATATACTATGTACCAAACACTATTCTAAGTGCTGGGGTAGATACAAGGTTATCAGGTTGTCCCATGTGGAGCACCCAGCCATAATCCCCATTTTACAGATGAGGTAAATGAAGCACAGAGGAGTTGTGACTTGCCCAAAGTCACACAGCTGACAAGTGGCAGAGCTGAGTCGAACCCATGACCAGTGAGAAGAATTGAGAAGTGATCAGAGAGACAGGATGAGAACCAAGAGAGAACAGTGAATCCAATGTTGGATAAAATTTCAAGAAAGGACTGGTCTACATTATTGAAAGCAGTTGAGAGAACTAGGAATATTAGAATAGAGTGGAGTCTGTCTGAAGAAAGTCATTGTTTGCCTTAGAGAAGGCTGTTTCTGTGGATTGAAGGGCAGAAGTCAGATTGGAGGGAATCTAGGAAAGAATCAGAGGAGAGGAATTGGAGACAGTGGGTGTGGTTTGGAGAGATAACTAGAGAGCTGTGGAGTCAAGGAAGGATTTTTATAGGATAGGCGATACATAAGCATGTTTGAAAGCAGTGGAGAAGCCGCCATTGGAAAGTGAACAGTTCAAGATGACAGTCAAGGAGAGAAAAAGAGAGGGGACAAGTGTTTTATAAAAGTTTGAAGGGATGGGATTAGAAGCACAGGTGGAGGGAGTAGATTTATAGAGGAGGTGAGAGATTTCATCTTGAGTTTACTGCAGGGAATATAAGGAGAGTCAGAGGTGGAGGACAAGGGGCTAATGGAGAGGAACTGTGGAGATTTTAGGGAAATCATGCCTTGGTGGTTTCAATTTTGTTGATGAATTATGTGCCCAGCTCATTAGGGGAAAGAGATGGTGGGAACAAGGGGACAGGAGGTTTGAGAAGGGAATTAAATGTCTGGCCGAGGCAGTGAAAAGAAAAATATTTTTGTCAGGCAGTAGACGGCTGAATTGAAGGAGATAAGAATGAATTTAAGATTGATGATGTCAGAAAGATGTTTGGATATTCTCCAATAGTGCTCCACAGATCTTGCATGGGAGTGGCAAAAGCATATGTGGAAGTGATCCAGGGTTGCGGGCTAGTGGTATGAGACTGATGGAGGGTTAGGAAAACAAAGGAGTTCAGTTCAGTGGAGAGGGTGGTGTTGAGTGGGTCAGTTTATGAGTCAGGAGAAGGTAGTTTGGGTAAGGAGATCACATTTGGTAGAATGGCGGTAGAATATTGAAGGGGGTCAAAAGAATGATGGTCACTATGGGGGACAAGGACAGGTTTGCAGGGGGTGGGCATCTGGGAAAAAGAGCAGGTGAGGAAGGTAATAATAATAATAATAATAATAATAATAATGGTATTTGTTAAACGCTTACTATGTGCCAAGCACTGTTCCAAGCACTGGGGTAGATACAAGCTTATCATGTTATCCCATGTGGGGCTCACAGTCTTAATCCCCATTTTACAGTTGAGGGAAGTGAGACACAGAGAAGTTAAGTGACTTGCCCAAACTCACACAGCAGATAAATGGTGGAGCTGGGATTAGAACCCACGGCCTCTGACTCCCAAGCCTGTGCTCTTTCCATGAAGCCACGCTGCTTCTCAGGTTGTTGTCTGATAGAGAAATTTCAGAATTGGTGAGTGTTAAGATTGTACAGTTACTAGAAATTATAAAATCAAATGTGCGACCAAGTTGGTGAGTATGGGAGGTTGGGTGTGTGTCCAAGATGGTGATTGTGTGGGGTGGGGTGGAGGAGGAAGGCATTGAAGTAGAGGAGGTGGACAGTGGATGGGTCATTGGGAACATCCACATGGATATTGACGTATCCAGTGATGAATGTAAGGATGGAGAATGAGAGAAGGAATATGAAAAAGGGATCAAAGTGGTCTAGAAAGTTGGAGGTGGGGCCTGTGGGGTGGTAGATGACTGTAACTAGTAATTGGAGTGAGTGGTAAAGGTGGATGATATGGATTTCAAAATAAAGTCGAGAGATGGATGGGGTAGGTGGGATGGTGCCAAAGTGGCACTTAGGAGGAGAAGGAAGCTGACTCCTCCCCCTTCCCCAGTGAGTCTGGGTGTGTGTGAGAAGGTGAGGTCCCCTCTAGAGAGAATAGAAGGTGAGACTGTCATCTGGGAAGAGCCAGATTTCTGTAATGACAAGGAGAAGCCACAGTGATAATGTCAGGAACAGGTCAATAACGAAGGGAAGCTTCTCCATAATGGAGCAGAGATGCCACAGGCTACACGTGGCTGATGTTGTGGAGAGGGTGTGGTGGTGGGAACGATGTGACGGGTAGGAAGGGGTTGATTGGGGTGAGTTGGTGGGGGCCAGTGCGAGGGCAGGGGCATGAGGGGTGGTGCTGGGACAAGATGTCAGGGATAGGGTTTGGGAAAGGGGTCGAGGAAGGTGCAAGGGGTGGGGAGAAGTTGGATGGGAGTGAATGAGAAGGGCCTGCCTGTGGAAAGGGAGATGAGGAGGGGTGCTGTGTGCAGGGGTCGGGGGTGGGGAGGTCAGAGGCAGGGGACTGAAGGCACAATGGGTGAGTTAGGGCATAAGACAAAGAAAGTTCTGAGCTGCAACAGCTGATAATAGTAATAACAATTATGGTATTTGTTCAATGCTTACTACATGCCAGGCACTGTTCTAAGAGCTGGGGTGGATATACAAGCAAATCGAGTTGGAGACAGATCATTGTCCCACGTGGTTCACAGTCTCAATCTCCTTTTTACAGATTAGATAACTAGGCACAGAGAAGTCAAGTGCCTTAACCAAGCTCACCCAGCAGACATGTGGAGCAGCCGCAATTGGAACCCATGACCTTCTGACTCCCAGCCCATGCTCTATCCACTACATCCAGCTGCTTCTCTGATCTGTAGACCCAGTGGCCAACACAGATTTCTCTAGAAGGGGGATGATGCAGGAGCTCCCAGCTGAGAGGAATCCACACATTCTGAGTTGCCATCAGCAAGTCCTTAAAGCAACTATCTGGAGTTAATAGGAGAGTGCTAGTTGTTGATGGGTGACTGATGGTTGTTATCTACTTGGTAGGTCGGAGTCCTGATGTGCAGAGGGATTGGGTGAAGTTCATGGGAGGTGGAGACCCTCCCCTTGGCTCAATTTTTCATCTGTGGTCTGCTCACTAGGTTCTTTCATTCATTCAATCACATTTATTGAGCGCTTACTGTGTGCAGAGCACTGTACTGAGCTCTTGGAAAGTACAAATTGGCAACATATAAAGATGGTCCCTACCCAACAATGGGCTCTCTGATGTGATGCCAGGCCTCCAGTATGTGGGGAGGAGGCAGAAGGCTGTACATCCCTTATCTTCAGGGTGATCCCATGTCCCCCACAGTGAGGGGGCAGGATGTATCCTCCCCTTGATTCAGTTTTTGGCTCCTGTTTTGGTAAGTGGGCACTCAGGTAGTTGATGGCCCTCCTCTCAGGTGTGATATTAGGCCACCGGTGTTGCGAGGAGGGGCCAGAGGGCTCGGCATCCCTTTCCGCACGATAGATCCTAGGTGACCAGTGAGAGCACGGGAGGGAAGGGATCCTCCCCTTAACTCAGTTTTGGTCCCTCATTTGCCGAGTAGGCACTGGGGTGGTCAGCGCCCCTTCTCTCTGGCACAATTTTAGGTCTTCAGTTTCGGGGGGGCCTAGAGGTCTCACAGCACCTTCCTTCCATTGGAGTCTTGCAGGAGGAGCTGGGGGGTCAGCGACGCTTCTTCTTCGTGAATGGATCTGGAGAGGTTGTCTCACTTCAGACCTCTGGTGTTGACACTGCTTCCTTTCACAGACCTTCCACAGCTCTGCTGCCATTGCCGTCTTCATGGCCAGACTTGTGACATTGTCCTTCTTTTGGGACAACCTATGTTCCTGCAAGCATGCCTGCCCTGTAAATCCCTCCATTCTATCTTCATTATTGTATTCTCAGGGACCTGGAAATGCAACTCCCTGGGAGTTGGGGTATGGAGAAGAACAATTGTATCTCTGTCCCCACCCTACCTCCTGCTAGGAGGAAAGCAACAAAGAATTTTCTCACTTTTAGGCAGTCTTTTTATCCCCAAGGCACAAGGGTTCCTTATTTATCATTTTTAAATGTTTTAAATCAAAATAGCTCAATATACTGTGTAATATACAAAAGAAACACTTCTAAAGAAAGCATAATAAGGCAAACTATGGGATCAAACTTCAAAATCACATGAGTAATAATAATAATAATGGCATTTATTAAGCACTTACTATGTACAAAGCACTGTTCTAAATGCTGGGGAGGTTACAAGTTGATCAGGTTGTCCCACAGGGAGCTCACAGTCTTAATCCCCATTTTACAGATGAGGTAACAGGCACAGAGAAGTTAAGTGACTTGCCCAAAGTCACACAGCAGACAGAGCCGGCAGAGCCAAGATTTGAACCCATGACCTCCGACTCCAAAGACCGTGCTCTTTCCACTGAACCATGCTGCTTCTCTAAAAAGTAAAAATGGCTTTACCCAAATGGGGCATTTAATGCAGTTCCAATCAAACAGCTGGTCAGAGGCTCATTCATAGTCATAGTTTGCAAGATAAATGCAGGTCTTTTAATGTGGCTAAAATTGGTCTCCCTTTGTAACAGATCACTAAGAGATCAAGGCATATGCTGGTATGAGGAGAGACTGGCAAAACATCTATTCATCTATCTTTCCAGGTGACTATTTTCTTGTAAAAATGAAGCATATTTGAGAAGAGAATTTCTTACTGTGTTTATTTACCCATTTGTCCATTTTGTTCTCCCAGTTTCGTAAGGTTATGCCCTTTTGTCAAATAAAGTAGAGAAATAATCTCACCTCCTATACTTTCACGAAGGAGTTCCCTTGAATGACTCCTATTATAATCTCAGGAAGTTTAAAGTCTTCATTTAGTCCCAAACTGCTCTGTATGTAGCTGCTCTGTTTGCATCTTTGAAGGCTATTTTGGCCACAACTGTTTTTCTGTAAGATTTCACAAATTGAAGTGATTTCAATTTGCCAAGTAACAATTCTCAGTTGGTTGAATGTTCCAGGTTTGACTGGTCATTGTTCTGGAAATAAATAGGATTTTGCTGTCACTCTTGCCCAGTTCTGCATTCTGAAGCTATTCTAAGGCATCAGCAGGATTTCATGATTAGTCTGGCTAGAGAAATGAGTGCCTTTGTTCTTTCCTCTCTGTTTCTCTGGTGGTTAATCTGATATTAGTACGAGTTGGATAATTTACAATAGTGGATTTGCAAAACCAGTTTCCTAGAAACCCAAACATGATGTCAAGCTTTTAAAAGTCATCAAACATTTGCATTAGAGTCCCACAGAGTGTGTGAGGTGGATACAGACTTTACCCAGAGCAACCTAAACAGCATATTCCTTCTCCTTGAGGAATGTACAATCTGAAAAATAGTTCAAACTCAATCCCAGCATGCGTATAGGTGGAAGGATGGATTTTCAAGATAATTTTCAAGTTTATTATTTTCTGACTAGAATGAATTGAAAGCAAAATACGTGATTTACATTTCCAGTGGATTATTTGCAAATCCATTATAAAACACCAAGTCTTTTTAATACGCCTAACAATGAAATCCAGAAAATGTTATATTTTCTGGAAGTTGTGGAAATCATTTTCATTAAGTGCGTTTTTCAATGATCACCCCAACTCCTAATTACCGTTTCTGTCCTAAATCCTTAAACAGGTTGTTTACACTCTCTATCCAACTCCCTCCTTGACACTCTGCAATCCAATTTCCACCTACTTCACTCCCCTGACACCACACTCTTTCCCAAAGGTCACCAATTACTACTTGCTAAATCTAATGGACGGTATTCTGTCTTAATCCTCCTTGACCTCTCAGTCAATCTGTCACTACTGTCTATTGAGTCTTTGGCTGCAGAGTACTGTATTAGATGTTTGTGATAGTATTATAGAATTGGGAGCCCGAATTGGGAGCCCACAGTTTAGCATGGGAGATAGACTTAGATACATTACAGGTAGGAGGAAATGAAAGTATGTAAATATCTCTAAAGGTGAAATGGTCAGAAGGGAATGAGTGTCCAGTGTTTAGGTGACACAGATGGATATAGAGTGGGGACATGAGAAATTAGTCAGGGAAAACCTCCTGGAGGAAATGTGATTTCAGAAGAGTTCAGAGGTTGTGGAAGGGTAGTGATCCACCTGATATGTAGAACAATGCTTTGCAAGTAGTAAGCGCTTAACAAATGCCATCATTATTATTAAATTTACCAAAGTGGTGGGGTAGTTCCTGGCAGAAGGGAGAGTATGATTAGGGGAGATAAGAATGCCACAGTGAGGAGGTTGGTTTGAAAAGTATAAACCATGCAAAGTGGAGTGCAATGGCAGAAGAGATTAGAAGAGAAAGAAGAGAGTGGGAGAAGTTTCGGATCACGGGTTTCAATGCTCCTACAGCTTCAGTGATCACCTCTGTGTATGACTCCAACTTCCATCTTCAACCGCTCACTCTCCACTGGTTCCTTCCCCTCTGCCTTCAAACATGCCCATGTCTCTCCCATCCTAAAAAAACCCTCTCTTGACCCCACCTCACCTTCTAGTTATCGTCCCATATCCCTCCTACCATTCCTTTCCAAACTCCTTGAACGAGTTGTCTACACGCGCTGCCTAGAATTCCTCAACAACAACTCTCTCCTCGACCCCCTCCAGTCTGGCTTCCGTCCCCTTCATTCCACGGAAACTGCCCTCTCAAAAGTCACCAATGACCTCCTGCTTGCCAAATCCAACGGCTCATATTCTGTCCTAATCCTCCTCGACCTCTCAGCTGCCTTTGACACTGTGGACCACCCCCTTCTCCTCAACACGCTATCCGACCTTGGCTTCACAGACTCCGTCCTCTCCTGGTTCTCCTCTTATCTCTCCGGTCGTTCTTTCTCAGTCTCTTTTGCAGGCTCCTCCTCCCCCTCCCATCCTCTTACTGTGGGGGTTCCCCAAGGTTCAGTGCTTGGTCCCCTTCTGTTCTCAATCTACACTCACTCCCTTGGTGACCTCATTCGCTCCCACGGCTTCAACTATCATCTCTACGCTGATGACACCCAGATCTACATCTCTGCCCCTGCTCTCTCCCCCTCCCTCCAGGCTCGCATCTCCTCCTGCCTTCAGGACATCTCCATCTGGATGTCTGCCCGCCACCTAAAGCTCAACATGTCGAAGACTGAGCTCCTTGTCTTCCCTCCCAAACCTTGTCCTCTCCCTGACTTTCCCATCTCTGTTGACGGCACTACCATCCTTCCCGTCTCACAAGCCCGCAACCTTGGTGTCATCCTCGACTCCGCTCTCTCATTCACCCCTCACATCCAAGCCGTCACCAAAACCTGCCGGTCTCAGCTCCGCAACATTGCCAAGATCCGCCCTTTCCTCTCCATCCAAACTGCTACCCTGCTCATTCAAGCTCTCATCCTATCCCGTCTGGACTACTGCACCAGCCTTCTCTCTGATCTCCCATCCTCGTGTCTCTCTCCACTTCAATCCATACTTCATGCTGCTGCCCGGATTATCTTTGTCCAGAAACGCTCTGGGCATATCACTCCCCTCCTCAAAAATCTCCAGTGGCTACCAATCAATCTGCGCATCAGGCAGAAACTCCTCACCCTGGGCTTCAAGGCTCTCCATCACCTCGCCCCCTCCTACCTCACCTCCCTTCTCTCCTTCTACTGCCCAGCCCGCAACCTCCGCTCCTCTACCGCTAATCTCCTCACTGTACCTCGCTCTCGCCTGTCCCGCCGTCGACCCCCGGCCCACGTCATCCCCCGGGCCTGGAATGCCCTCCCTCTGCCCCTCCACCAAGCTAGCTCTCTTCCTCCCTTCAAGGCCCTGCTGAGAGCTCAACTCCTCCAGGAGGCCTTCCCAGACTGAGCCCATTCCTTCCTCTCCCCCTCGTCCCCCTCTCCATCCCCCCATCTTACCTCCTTCCCTTCCCCACAGCACCTGTATATATGTATATATGGTTGTACATATTTATTACTCTATTTATTTATTTATTTATTTATTTTACTTGTACATTTCTATCCTATTTATTTTATTTTGTTGGTATGTTTGGTTCTGTTCTCTGTCTCCCCCTTTTAGACTGTGAGCCCACTGTTGGGTAGGGACTGTCTCTGTGTGTTGCCAATTTGTACTTCCCAAGCGCTTAGTACAGTGCTCTGCACATAGTAAGCGCTCAATAAATACGATTGATTGATTGATTGATTGACTCCCAAACCTGTCTTGCTAGCTCTGACCTCTTTCTTTGTAGGTGATCTTTCATTTCCTCCTTCCTCCAGGATAGCTCTACCAGAATGCCCCATGGCCACTGCAAATACTTCATCTGACCTCCCAAATAATCTCTTCCATCTACCTATCCCATCATAATCAACACACCAGTATCCCTCCTATCTTTCAAGTCTTTTGCTTTGGCAATAACCTTGATCCCTCCTTCTCTTTCAACCCCCTTGTACTAAGGGCTTGGGCGAGTACAGTACAACAGTTGGTAGACACATTCCCTACCCTTAAGGAGCTTATAGCCTGAAGGTACTTGTAATATCCCAGTCTTACTACCACATCAGCCTAAAACGTTGTTCTGTGCATGTTCCCAACCTTCAAAAACAATAGTTGACCATACTTATTTACATCAAGTGAACCTTCTGACCATTAGATTTAAAGCACTCCATCAGCTTTCTCTCCTAACCACTCAATTCTCCCACTACCTCCCCCAAATCACTCCCTTCATTTCCCCCAGGCCAACCTACTTACTGTTCCTCATTCTCATCTGCATCACCACTGATCTTTTCTTGATGCCTTCCATGAACTCCCTCCTCTTTCACATCTAGCAAACCACTGCTTTTCCCATCTTCAAAGTCCTTCTGAAATCACATCTCCTCTAGCAAGTGGTGCCATTTTAACACTTACTACTACTAATAATAATGATGATATTTATTGAGTGCTTTACTTAAAGCACTCAAGCACTGCTCTAAGCAATGGGTAAGAAAACAAGCTAATCAGATTGAACTCAGTCCCTGTCCCACAAGGGGCTCACATTCTTAATCCCCACTTTACAGATGAAGTCACTGAGGCACAGAGAAGTTGTGACTTGCCCAAAGTCACAAAACAGATGCATGGCTCAGTGGAAAGAGCACGGGGTTTGGAGTCAGAGGTCATGGGTTCAAATCCCGGCTCTGCCACTTGTCAGCTTTGTGACTTTGGGCAAGTCACTTCACTTCTCTGTGCCTCAGGTACCTCATCTGTAAAATGGGGATTAAGACTGTGAGCCCCCCACGGAACAACCTGATCACCTTGAAACCTCCCAGCACTGAGAACAGTGCTTTGCACATAGTAAGTGCTTAATAAATGCCGTTATTATTATTATTATTAACAGACATGTGGCAGAGCTGGGTTTAGAACCAGATCCTTTGCTATCCAGGCCTAGGCTTTTTCCACTAGGTCATGTTGCTTCTGTGGCACCTAAGCTTTTAAATACTTGAATCTTCCACGATAATTAAAAAAATATATTTAAACTCTACTACTTCCTCAGATCTGTAATTTGTTTTTATTTTCATGCCCCTCACTAGATTATAAAATGCTTACGTAAGGGAAGGGATCATGTAGACTAATCTGTTGTACTCACCCAAGTTGTTAGTATGTTTACTCTAGACACAATTGACACTAAACATATTTTATTGTTTGATCATTTATTGAGCACCTGTACAATAAAAGTTTGAAACCTTAAGCTTCCTTTCTATGAATTTACATTCTGATGGTGAAGACAGGCAGATGTCACTGTGATCACAGCTTATGTGTATTCAATGGGAATCTGAGAGATAACTTAGCTTCAAGCGGTAATACAACTGAGAAAAGATAAATGAATAAATAAGCAGACTAAATAAACAATTGCACATGTGCTGAGAGTGACTGGGGGAATGAACTTATATCCTAGATGCAATTTTATGTTGAAGACAGAACCTGGCTTAGGAAAGTATTTATGAGAGAAATGATCACATCATGAGAAGCAGCGTGGCCTAGTTGCTAGAGCATGGGCCTCAGAGTCAGAAGGACATAGGTTCTAATTCTGGCTCCGTCACTTATCTGCTTTATGACCTTGGACAAGGCATTTAGGTTCTCTGTGCTTCAGTTACCTCATCTATAAAATTAAAACTGTGAGCCCTATGTGGGACAGGGAGTGCATCCAACCTGGTTTACTTGGACTTACCACAGCTTAATACAGTACCGGACACATAGTAAGAGCTTAACAAAAGCCATAAAAAGTCATGAGTAAGTTTAATATAGTGATAATAATAATATTTTAAAAGTTAAGTGTCAAGGACTGCTTTAAGAATGGGGGAAAAGTTAGCCCAATCAAATCAGACACAATCTCTGTTTAACATGGGACTTACAGTCTAAGTAGGTGGAAGAACAGGAATTCAATTTCCATTTTAAAGATGAGGAAACTGGAGCTCAGGGAAGTTGAGTTGCTCAGGCACACAGCAGGCAAGTGGTGGAGCTGGGATTAGAACCCAAATCTGGCTACTAATCCTGTTTTCTTTCCCCTTCTTACTGTGACTGGGAGGCTAAGGAAAATCCAGTAAAATCACATTCATTAACTTGTAGGTAATATTTGGACATTAGGAAAAAGGGTGAATGGAGTAGCTAAAGGAGCAAATAACCCTCAATCAGACTGGAGGCTAAAGTAACCTCAAGAGCAGGAACAATGTCTACGAACTCTAATGTACTCTCCTAAGTGTTATGTACATGGTCAGTACTGAATGCTTAAAAACATCCAGAAACTCAGGAAAATATATTCTACAGATTAAAAAAAACAGGCCATCAAATGGAAATAATGCAGTCGGTAGGCTCTGTCTCCTATAGCATAGCGGTTTCATTCCTGAAGAAATCTGTATTCCATTATCATGCCTTGAGCATGGCTAGATCATGCACCTAGCCATATCTTCCCACACTGCATTATCTCCCTGAAGGTCGGGATCATGTCTACTAACTCTACAGCAATCCCCTAAGCACTTAGGACTGTGCTCTGCACAAAGTAAAGGCACATGTAACATTGATTGACAGATCCGGGCAGTTGCTCAAAGAATGTTTCCTAAATTCTCAATTGTATTCTATCCAAGATGCTTGGAAAAAAAATTATGGCAGAACTGACTGTTCAGTGAAAAAGATATTCCCCTCTTTGGTTTGTAGGCATGCATATGTATTGGCGGGTATATGTGTATGAGGCTGGCTCTGACACAGGGATGGGAAAATCCATGTGCCAGTTCTCCACACACTGTTATCCTAAATGTTACCCCAGCATGTGGCAATTTCTATGGGCTACAGGAGGGATCTGTGACCACCTTGTAGACAAGAAGAGCAACTAAAGTCAGAAGCTTTTAGAAGAATCATGGCCCAGTGGAAAGAGCAGGGACCTGGGTGTCAGAGGACTCTGGTTCCAATTTTGAGTCTGCCATTTGCTGACTGTGTGACCTTTGGAAAGTCACTTAATTTCTCTGTGCCTCAGTTTCCTCATCTGCAAAATGGGTGATTCAATATATGTTCTCCTTCCTACTTAGATTGTGAGACCTATATTGGACCTGATGATGTTTTGTCTACCCCAGCACTTAGTACAGTGTTTGGCACATAGTAAGCACTTAACAAAAAACATTATTATTATCATCATCGTTATTAGGCTCACAGTCTAGGAGGGAGAGAGAACAAGTATTTAATCCCCATTTTACAGCTGAAGAAACTGAAGCCTCGAGATGTTAAGTGACTTTCTGAAAGTCACATAGCCACTGTGCCTCTGCACTTTAGTTCACCTCTCAACAATATGGGGGATGGCCCTGGTCTGAAACAGTTGCCCCACCTTGCAGATTATAATTTGCCTTGAGGTTCTCAGGGTTTTTGTTTCCAAAAGAGAAATAATTTAACATTGACTGAATTTGCAATGAAAGTAGTAAAGATTGAAAGAAGGGGAGTATTGATGCTAACATACAAAACCCTCTACCCATTAATGGTGATGTTGATTCGCAGAGTAGGTGAACAGACCACTCCAAAGTAACTTTAATTTTAATTCAATTCCCTCATGGCTTGGTAAGCATTCTTGTTGTTTTCTAAAAAAAAACTGTAGTTCAGGTCATGGAAGTTTCTCCTAACTAGTCTCTTGAAAAAAAAGTAATATTTTCTCCCATGCGGTCTTTGAAAAAGTAGGTTACATCTTGTAGATTACAAGTAATTAAAGCTCCTACTGGACTGCTTGCTGCTCAGCATTTATTCCAATTGTATTATCAGAGTCCCCAAATTGTCAACTGACCATGGAGCTCTGCCTCTGGGGTTAACAGTTTTTCACCACAACGTTGAAGATGGTATGGGGAAAATGCATATCAAAGTAAAATCCTTGAGACATTAGAGGTGGGGGAAATACATTTTTGGTTTTCGAACTATTGCGTAAAATATGGCAAATGACTCACTGTACAGAAGCAATTTTGTCAAACTCTTTATGGCTCACTAATTTTTATTCTATAGAAAATGTCTACATTCACCTATCACTGCTTCAGAGAGGAAACAATTTTCTTCTCCTCAACTTGTACTTTTTTTCTATGGGGGAAAATATAACTGTTTCAAGATAAATGAGCTTTTGGTTTGGCTTGTGCCTGTATTACTCTGATAAAGTAGAAAGGCAAACCAGTTGCCAAACCTTGCTGCTGCTGTTATATGAAGCAAGCAATGAAAATTATTCTCTCCTTCAAATAGGAGAGACCTGTTTAAATTTCATAAAGCTAGATTGTTTTCCTGAAAGAAACCAAAAATTTACTTTGTTCCAAGCATCAGCTTAACTGACAATGGCTAATTATGGTCCAACTTCTACTTTATTTAACATTGTTTTTTCTCGTAGCCATTCCTCCAGTCTCCTGGTGTTTGAGTAGAGGAAATGGGGCACATATTTTCCTAACCCAAAATGGAGAATTATTTAAAGATTTTTCTTGATCTGTCTGAGGAGAGTTAACTATGAGTTTCTGGGGTTTACATCTATGAAAAAACCTTTTTTACATATTTAAAAATATTCTTTTGCTAATACAAACAGCTATATTGCTTTATGAGAAAAAGTACTGCTTAATCGTCTGTTGTAAATGCAGTCATCTTTAAGGAGAAAGCGTTAATGATGCTGATGATTCAAGATGAAATTCTTGGTTAATTTTCACTCATTCTTCAGGAGGCATTGCTGTTTTCTTGGTTATCCTACAGATCTGTACCTAGCTCACTAGTCTGCCCTAAAAAAAAGCCCCCAAAATACTGCTGTAATGTTGATCTGATCTCAGTTTAGTTGTGATTTGAATTTGGCCAACTTAAAGCAGGATAACATAAATAGGACTGTTTTTCATTCCAGATAACCTATTCAGGAATGCTTCTCTAATTTTTAAAAGTTTTCCTTCAGAAGACTTATTTCAATCTTGGATTGTACCCATGCAGCCTCTATAAGAAAGTTGTAGCCTCTATATTTTGGGCAATTTAGTACTCTAGAGTGATTGAAACTTACCATATTATTTCACAGAGTAAGTGTTGAAATAAGGGTCAGTCCATCAATAAATGGTTTTTCTGCAGTGCCTACAGTGTTTTTGTGCCATACGTGGCATTTGGTGGAGATAGCAGGTACTACTGCTACCCTAAAGGAGTTTTTAGCCTCCCAGCGTGGAGAAACACTTAAATAATTCATAGAGAGGAGGAAGAAGGAAATGTTAGGGCCCAAATAAAAGGGTATGCACATTATGTGCATAAGTGCATGGAAGATTGTGAATATACAAGAGCTAACTTTGCCCAGGAATGTTAAAGTGACAGTTGGGGGAATATAACCTTCTTACTTTCTAAGACTTTGAAAAAAACTATGTGGGATTTTTGGCTGAAACATTAGGTTCTTCCTAATACAACCTAAGGAATGAAAGGAGGAGCCAATAGGTAAAATAATGGAATGAGGACAGGAGGTCAGGTAGATGAGTTGCTATTTCCAAAGCTGCTTTAATGCATTGAAGTGGCTTTAGTGTTAATACAGTTGAGGTAAGTGCTTGCAACCTTCCTCTGTAGTAACATGTATTAGTAGATTCCTGCTCAGCATTGGGCCTTTTGTAACATATTCCAGGCAGGCTACCAGGATCGTCCGTTAACCAATCAGTGGTATTTATTGAATGCTTCCTGTGTGCAGAGCACTATACTATGCACTTGATAGACTGCAATACAGTTAGTAGACATGATACCTGCCAACAAAAAGCTTATGATATAACAATAATAATAAATGATGTTAACGGTATTTAAGCACTTACAATATGGCAAGCACTGTTCTGGAGTAGGTTCCACATATTCATGTGGACACAGTCCCTGTCCCACATGGGGCTCACAGTCTAAGTAGGAGGGAAAGCAGGAATTGAATCACCATTTTACAGATGAGAGAACTGAGACACAGATAAATTAAAGGATTTGCCTAAGGACACACAACAAGCCATGGCAGAGCTGGGATTGAAACCCAGGTTCTCTGAATCTCAGGCTCACGTCCTTTCTACTAGTCCACACTGCTTCTAGGGTTGGGGTCATAGTCATGAACAACCTGACATTCTTCTCAAATTATTCTGGCTTCCTTTCTCTACAGTAACAATGATAATTCTCTGATGCCACTTTGGAACGGGGAAAAGGTACTACTTTTCTGGAGATTGCAGTACCAGGAGAGAAGCTCAAAAGAGAGGTCATGTGGCATGTACCATCTGCAGTGCAAAGGATAGGAGTATTTTTGCAAAGATTTCTTTAGTGTTTTGACTGGCATCCACCTGGGGCACGTCTACCTCTCACTGCCAACTGTTATCAGTGGAACAGTGTGACAACAGTGGTAATGGGTTTGTATCCATATACCAGTAGTCCTTCATCAGAGCCAGGCTTGGAGCACATGGTCTGCCTGTTTGTGCAGAAAGTATTGTAGGCACTTTCCCCCAACACCGCTTTCCCTTGAAAGCAGGAATTTTCAATTAGATGGACTCCCAAATTAACTAGGCATCAAGCAGAAGGCAAATATCACCATTTTCCCACTCAGCCACAAATTGGGTTTAAGGTGATTCATTTATACTATATTCCATCCATCAACCAATTTTATTTACTGAGCACTTATTGTGTGCAGAACACTGTATGAAATCACTGGGAGAGAACAATACAATATAACTGGCAGGCATGATCTCTGCCCACTAGGATCTAATAGAAGAGAGGGTAATCAATCAATCAATCAGTGGTATTTATTGAAATATTATTATGTTCTGAACACTGTACTAAGCACTTGTCATTGTACTAAGTGCTTGACACTGTACTAAAATATTAAAATAAATTAAAGGTAGGAGAAGTGGTAGGGTATAAGGACATGTACATAAGTGCTGTGGGGCAAAAAATACGGTGGACATCAAATACTTAAAGTGTATAGAGCCAAGTGCATAGATGACACTGAAGGGAGAGCAAGAAGGGGAAATGAGGGCCTAGTTGGAGAAGACCTTTTGGAAGAGATAATATATGATTTTTAGGAGGGCTTCCAAGGTGCGGATAGTAATGAGACTTTCGGCTAAGAAGGGGGAGGGAGTTCCAGGCCAGAGGGGATATAGGGGATAGGGGTCAGTGGTGAGATATAGATAGCAGGGTACAGTGAGTAGGTTGGTGTTATAGAAGTGAAGTGTCCAGGCTGGGTTGTAGTAGGAAATCAGTGAGGTAGTGTAGGAGGGGGAGAGTGGATTGAGTGCCTTGAGGCTAATAGCAAGGAAACCCTGTTTGATGTGTTAATGAATGGGAAGCTGTTGAAGGCTTTTGAAAAGAGGCAGGGACATGGGCTGAACCTTTTTTTAGGAAAATGATCTGGGCAACAGAGTGAAGTAAATAATGGAGTATGGAGAGACGGGAGCAGGAAGGTGAGGAGGCTGATGGGGTAATAATAATAATATTAATAATTATGGCATTTGTTAAGTGTTTACTATGTCCCATGCACTAGTCTAAGCACTGGGATAGATACAGGGTAGTCAGGTTGTCCCAGGAGGGGCTCACACTTTTAATCCCCATTTTACAGATAAGGTAACTGAGGCACAGAGAAGTTAAGTGACTTGTTCAAGGTCACACAGCAGACAAGTGGAGGAGGTGGGATTAGAACCTAGGCCCTCTGACTCCCAAGCCCCTGCTCTGTAGTCAAGGCAGGCTACAACAAGTGCTTGGTCCAGCAGAATATCATTATGGATGGAGTGGATAAGGAAGATATTCTTCAAGATGTGAAGGTAGAACTGACAGGATTTAGTGACGGATTGAATATGTGAGTTGAATGATAGAGTTGAGTCGAGGATAAAGCCAAGTTTATGGGCTTGGGAGACAGGGATGATGGTGGTCTGTAATGATGGGAAACCTTGGGGGAGGACAAGGTTTTGGTGGAAAGATGAGGAGATCTGTTTAGGACAAGTTGTGTTTGAAGTGTTGTTGGTACATCCATGTAGAAATGTCTTCATGGCAGGAGGAAGTGCTAGACTACAGAGAAAGAGAGAAGTCAGGGATGGAGAGGTTGGTTTAAGAATCATCCACATAGGGATAGTAGTTGAAGCTCTGGAAGCAAATAAGTTGAGCCCCCTCCCAGACTGAGCCCCTTCCTTCCTCTCCCCCTCCTCATCCCCCCTGCCCTAACTCCTTCCCCTCCCCACAGCACCCGTATATACGTTTGTACAAATTAATTATTCTATTTTACTTGTACATATTTACTATTCTATTTTATTTTGTTAATATGTTTTGTTTTGTTTTCTCTCTCCCCCTTCTAGACTGTGAGCCCGTTGTTTGGTAGGGACCATCTATATATGTTGCCAACTTGTACTTCCCAAGCGCTTAGTATGGTGCTGTGCGCACAGTAAGCACTCAATAAATATGATTGAATGAATGAATGAAATAAGTTCTCCAAGGGAGTAGATGTAGGTAGAGAATAGAAGAGGACCCAGAACTGAGCTTGGAGGGGCCCCCACAGGTAGAGGGTGGGAGGCAGAGAAGGGACCAGAAAAAGAGACTGAGAAGGAGCAGTCAGAGAAATAGAAGGAAACCAGGAGAAGACAATATCAGGGAAAGCCAGGCTAGATACAGTTTCCAGGAGAAAGGGGTTGTCCCCAATATCAAAGGCAGCTGAGAGGTCAAGAATAATTAGGATGGAATAGAGACTTGGAATTCGTAAGCTGGAGGTCATAGATGACCACAGAGTAGGCAGTTTCCATGGAGTGGATGGAGTGGAAGCCAGATTGGAGGGAGTCAAGAAGACTTGGAGGAGAGGAAGTGAAGGCAGCAGGTGCAGACAACTCACACAAGGAGTTTGGAGAGGATTAGTAAGATAACTGGAGGGAGATGTAGTATAAAGGGAAAGTTTTGTAGGACAGGTGATACATAAGTATGTTTGAGAACTGTGGGGAAGGAAGGAAAGTGAGAGGTTGGAGCTTGTGGTCAGTATGGAAAGAAGGGAGAGAGCAAATGTTTTGCTAAAGTGCAAAGGGATGGGGTCCAAAAGAAGTCCATTTTTATTGAATTAAAAATGAGGCTGAAACGAATGTTGTGTTAAGAAAATGTCAAGTATTTGTTCAAATTATAGAGGTGGTTTTTTTTCCTCTCCCCAAAGCCTGAAAGCAGCTCAAATGAAAGCAGCTCTGTCCCAGCTCCTTGAAGTCACGTTGAACCTTCATTTGAGCGTAATCACACTGGACCTTGGGTAGCCTGAATCCTCCTGAAGAGCTACTAGAGAGTCATTTCAGTTTGCTCCACTTTCTTGCTTTGCAGGGAGGAAAAGGGTCCCCACCCTGCTGGATCAGCCTTTCTTTCTCCAATCCAACAATGGAAGCTTTGCATGTACCCAAACAGCCCAGCAACAGCGGTCACATCAGCAGCTCCCCATGAGCTCTGGTCTCCCCATACCCACAGGCTTTCCCCACTCCTGGCTGATGAGTGGGGATACGATGAACCCTTCCCAGGAGCTGGGAGACCCCTGACTGCAGGGGCCGAGGCCCTCCCGCCACAGGAGTCAGCTCCAGATTCACCTACATATGCTTCGGTTTCAGAGGAAACAGTATGTTTCTGGCAGTCAACTTGGATTCCTTTCTCCTGATCTTTCTGAGAGCCCCACTTCCATCTTCCTTGGCACCATCCCCAACCTGAAAGTCTGGGGATTTCATAATTTAGGGTTTACATAAAGTTGTTCAAGAGGCTTTATAAAGCTCTGCTATATGGGATCACCTAGAAGGATTTTGCTTGATTGATATTTCATAGGGCAAAATCTGCCAACCCATCATGGGAGCCCCACGAGGCATTTACCACCTAATGGAAGAGATGAGATACAAAATTATCAAATTAGAAGGGCAAAGATACAAGTAGGAAAAGGAGAAACTAGAAATATGGATCAATTGATCATATTTATTGAGTGCTTACTGTGTACTAAGCACTTGGGAGAGTAAAATATAACAGAGTTGGTAGACACCTTCTCTGCCCAAAAGGAGCTTGCAGTCTAGATGAAAGTAAATCAGTAAATGCTTAAATAGTACAGTAAATGAATCAGTATATACATATAAGATAAAAGTCACCAGGTATATTTAAGTGCATGTAGGGTGGTATTATGCACAGCATCTCAATGACTTTCTTTTTTTGCCACATGTATTTTTAACATCTTTGAATCATTTTCATCCAGTGAGTCTTGATGGTGTTTCCTGATGATGCAATCTTAATGGTTGCCTGATGGTGTTTCAGAAAAAGTGCTTCTTCAAGCTTCGTATCTTTGCTTATTTCAACAGGAACTCTGTGATGTTGTTGTACTGTTCCACAGATTTCAAAATGGTTTGGAGCTGCATTTGCAGCATTGGTGGTATTGATAGCTCAAATTTGTAGCATCAAGCCAAGTCAGCCCAAACTCAGAGGTTTCTAAGACTCTAGTAATCAGGACAATTTTCCCATTCCTCCAATGGACTTGAGATGCCATTGTGTAGAAAATGTATTTTTCTTATTCTGAAAGTTGAAGATAATGTTAGTGACAATGTAGTGGATAGAGCTTGGACCTGGGAATGAGAAGGTCATGGGTCCTAATCCCAGATCCACCAGGTGTCGGCTGTGTGACCTTGGGCAAGTCACTTCACTTCTCTGGGCCTCAGTTACCTAATCTGGGGATTGAGCCTGTGAGCCCCATATGGGACAGGAATTGTGTCCAACCCAATTTGCTTATATCCACCCCAGTGCTTAGTACAGTGCTTGGCACATTGTAAGTGCTTAACAAGTACCACATTTATTATTATTATTATTATGATGATGATGTTTGGTACATTCAGTGAGCGGAGGAGACCATTGCTACTTAGCTTTGCAATCCCATGACATCCATCAGTCAATCAATCAATCATATTTATTGAGTGCTTACTGGTTATAGAACACTGTTCTCAGCTCTTGGGAGAGTACAGTATAACACAGTAGACACAGCCCCTGCCCATGATGAGCTTACAGTCGCTGATGACAGTTTCCTTAAAGTTTCTCATGATTAACATGCCACATTTAATAGCTATTATAATGACCTTTCTAGAATTTTTCTTGGTAGTTATTTACCCACTGTTGGGGCATTTACACCAATGATGATAGGAAAACACCCCCACACCCAACTACCCAGATATGTAATTCCTGGTGGAATCCTCCTGTTCTCCTGCCTCCTCCCTCTCCAACACCAGTGATGTCACTACGTATTTAACTGTTAGAGGCCCCCAGATATGAACCTGCATAAGGGCTACCTATTCTACTTCAAAGCCTTCATAATTATAGTTTTCTTCTCAGCAGTCTTCCAAGAAAAGCCTCCAGCCTGCTTTTAATATCCTTATGTTTTTGCACAAGAGTTCTGTTGCTAAATCTGGCCCTAAAATTAATAGCGAATATGGTCATCTCTATGGCAGAAGTTAGGATGTTCTGGAGAAAATATATCCATAGAGTTGTTATGAATCCAAAATGACTCGATGGCATTTGATAATGATAATAATGGTCATCTCCATTTAGGAAAGGGCAAACTGTGGTCTGTCTTTCTATGTGTAATACTTATCACCATTAAAGGTATATGTGCCCATTGCAGGGCAGAATTTGTTCTAATTGTAAATATTGGTCATAGAAGCATTGCATACAATTACCCCCAAATGTAAGCTAATTATTCAAGGTGAAGAGGGACAAACTCATTAGTTTAATTATCAATTCACTTGACAAAGTACAATGATTAATTACCATATTTATGAATATTTTAATAAATCTAATTTTCAAATTAAGTTTTCACCAGTTCTCAGATACAGTAGATTATTGATCATTTTGTCATCTCTGTTCGCTGGGTAGTTGGGTCCTTTGGTACTCAGTTGCTGTAATCAAAGAAGAGTCAAGGCTTTCTTTGAGACACATCCTTTTAGTTTTGCAATTATGATTTTTCTTCGACTTTATGTACCCTTATTCTTCATCTATTATGAAGCTGAAAGCAGGGGAAAGGGTCTACCTTGAGACAGAAAGATTTGAGGGGACTCCCTATGTCATTTCAGAGACATTTTTGAGAATCAAGTTTTGAGGTTGTGTTTTAAGATTACCTACAACAAAAATATTGGAAGACTCATTTTTTTAGGAACAAAAACAATGAACAAAGAAAGGCAGAAAATCAGACCCTATATTGTAAAAACTATACAATAATTTTGTCAAGAATATAAGATAGGTAAGTAAAGTTTATATTATTGTCTTTTCATGGTTAATTTCTATTAAGTATGGCTAGTTCTACTCTTGGGACTTGATTAGTAGAGGGTACATTATAATCACTTAGATTAGTTGTTACTCATAAGTGTTCAGCTCCTATCAAGCCTGCAGTCTCTTTTTAAAATATGACTCAATCCTGTTTTGAAAATCCCTCACACCACCAAAAGGAGATTTGGCTGTAAGTACCAAGTATATCTTTGCAAGCCCTCAAGCACATTTCTGGGTTAGGGGAAACATGTTATTGTTCCTAATACATTAATATAGCTTAACATTATTAAACAGTGAGCCCTGTGCTATCAAATCACTCTCCTTTTAGAGTTCTCTCACTATTAGGAATTGGAGATTTTATCCCCTGAAAATGACATTAGAATCCCCTTGACTATGCTCCTTCCTCTAGCTTTCAGTATAGAAGGAGTGCTCTTGGACATGCAGCTTCATGCTTCTTAAAAATAGAAATACTGTCCTCCAGGTAGTCAATTTCCACTGCTTCACTTTTTATTGCAATTTTTAATGCTGCAGAGGATCTCCTTTTCCTGGCTGACCTAAATCTCAATATGGGCATCACAGTGAAGTCTCAAAACTCTACAGGAGAAGTTGCCTTTTCTTCCCCTCCCACAACAACTTGGACTTCACCAAATGCCATGAAAAACTAATGGGTTCAGAATCTGAAAACTGCACCCTGAGCCTTAGAATGGCCTCCAAGACTCCTTCACCTAGGAAACCTAGAGCTGCCCCAGTAGGTTGACTGAATTCTGATCCACTCCAAATTCTGGAAAAGGATACTCAGGAGACTTCTGAAATGAGTAAAAATCTGGAAATAAATTGACACCATCCTTCTCACCTGGAATCACTCAAAAAGGGCCAATTGCCCTGATCCCCTGGAATAACTGTTGCCTGAAGCAGATTTCCTGGGCCTATTTCAGTTCCCAATCAAACCTCCTAAGGGGAGCTTGGGGTTCAGGGATATGATTTGAGAGCTCAGTTGCTAAATTCTGGTTGTCTATAGGCTCTTCTGATCAATCTTTTCGGCACTGTCAATACATCAACTTTGCTCATCTCCACTTGTTCCCCTGAAAACGCATCTGCCACCTGGCCACTCCACTTTTGAGAACAAACACAATGCAACAGCAAAGCGAAAAACATTTTTGGTTTAAAGTTCTGCCCAACAACCAATGCTAAACTTCACATGCCCAACCTGCAGAACTCAGTTTTGATTTCTCTTCCTCATCAGTATCATCTCCAACACAGCTGCAGTTTGCTTAGTCAACTGTTCTTTTCTTGCCTTTCTATCCTCACTATTCCTTTTCCATCATATCACCTATCCCAAGATAGCACTTTCAAGCTGATGATCCTCCACTTCAATTATCTTCTCACCGTACTCATTCCATTAATTTAACCTCTCAATCTCATTAATTTGTGGCTTGCTTTCCATTTCTCTACCATGTCTAAAAGAAGAAAAGTGTGTTTTCAGCAAGAACAGCATCCTCAACCATCACTTAATTTCTCGCATTTCTTTTCAAGATTCAGTCCTTCAATTATCGGAGTTGTTATTTTTGACTCCTCATACTTTCGTTATTTCTGCACTAATCACTCAATCAATCACCTGTATTCATTGAGCACTTACTGTGTGCCAAGCACCGTACTAAGTGCCTGGGAGAATACAACATAATAGAGTTGGTGGACACATTCCCTGTCCAGAAAAAGCTTACAGACTTTAAGGGGAGACAGACATTAATATAAAGAAATTATGGATATGTGCATAAGTGCTGTAAGGCTGAGGAAAAGGTAAGTAAGCATGCAAAACCAAGTTAAAGGGTGATACAGAAGGGAGAGGGAGTAGAGTAAATGAGGGCTTAGTTGGAGAATGCCTCTTGGAGGAGATGTGATTTTAATAAGGCTTTGAAGAAAGTGATCATCTGTCGGTTATAAATGAGGGGGTGATGCTGCAGGTAGTTCCAAGGCCAGAGGCAAGATGTGGGTGAGGGGCCAGCAGTGCTACCTGTCTACATGTTTTGTTTTGTTGTCTGTCTCCCCCTTCTAGACTGTAAGCCCATTGTTGGGTAGGGACCGTCTCTGTATGTTACCGACTTGTACTTCCCAAGTGCTTAGTACAGTGCTCTGCACACAGTAAGTGCTCAATAAATATGATTGAATGAATGCTACAGTGAAATGATACCTCCGTTACAACTAGTACATTCAAACCTTTTTTTTTTCACCTCTTTCTGAAGCTTTCCAAAGGTCCACTGAGTGACATTCTCCCCTACCTGCTTTTCTTGTATAACAATGAATCAGGATGTCCTTATTTTATTATCTTGAAATAACTGCCCTTCTATAAAATTTCCCTAATTATACTGCCTTCAGTTGATTAGCTAATATAATTTAGGTGCCTGCTCTGTGCAGAGCACTGTACTCACTAAATGCTTGGAAGAGTAGAATAGAATTAGTACATTTTAGAATAGTGCAGTTGTTTTTTGTAATATGGTTTAACATAACATTTCTTTTTATCCTCACATCTCTGCAAGAGAGTGAAAGGCAGGTACTATTATCCTCATTAATTCAATTCATTGTACAAAGTACTTAGAAGGCAGTGTGGTCTAATGGAAAGAGTTGTGGGGGTACAGCTTAGGAGACCCAGTTTTAAGCCCTAGCTTCACCACTGGTCTCCAATCATCATCATCAATCGTATTTATTGAGCGCTTACTGTGTGCAGAGCACTGTACTAAGCGCTTGGGAAGTACAAGCTGGCAACATATAGAGACAGTCCCTACCCAGCAGTGGGCTCACAGTCTAAAATGTGTCTCCATTGTGACCTTGAGCAAGGCACTTTACTTCTCTAGGCCTCACTTGCCTCATACATAAAGTAGGGAATGAGATGTCTGCTTTCATTATTAGAGAAGCAGCATGACTCAATGGAAAGAGCACGGGCTGTGGAGTTAGAGGTCATGGGTTCAAATCCCGGCTCCGCCAATTGTCAGCTGTGTGACTTTGGGCAAATCATTTGACTTCTCTGTGCCTCAGTTACCTCATCTCTAAAATGGGGATTAAGACTGTAAGCCCCCCCAGGGGACAACCTGATTACCTTGTAACCTCCCCAGCACTTAGAACAGTGCTTTGCACATAGTAAGCACTTAATAAATGCCATTATTATTATTATATTATTATTATTATCATCTTTTAGATTTTGAATTCCGGGTGGAACAGAGGCTGTGTCCAATCTTCCCCAGCAGAAAAAGGACTTAAATACCATGATTACGTTAAAAAAAAATACATTGAGAGAGTAAAATAAAATGAGACACAGTCCTTTCCCTAAAAGTAATTTGCAATTTAATAGTGGAGCAGATAGACATAAACTGCAAACGAGACCATTGGTAAGAGCAGGAGTATGAGAAAATGAATAAATAAATAGACTACATGTAGAAATCAATATATTAAGTGTAAAGGGTGCCAGTATAAATAGTATTGCTATTGGGTGCCTGTTTGAAATGGATGATCAGAAGTGATGGGTTACTTCGTAGGGGAAGAGGTTTTACTTGGTAGAGGAAAAGGTTTTTCATCCCCGAGTTCCCTCGCTAATGGTGATGGGCTTTTCCCAAACTATTATTAAAATTTGTTACAAGTGCTTGTCTTTGAAATTTGGATAAGAAAGTGTGTCAATTTTCAGAAAGAAAATTGCAAAGACATAGGTGTGTGGCTTTGGAGCACTCTTTTTCATTTCAATTCTGGAAATAAAGGCTTTAAGGAAGAAAAATGAATAGTTGATAGGATTTTCATTATTAGCTTAATCACAGGCACTAAAGGTGCCTCTTGGGTTTAAGCCCCAAGTGTAATAAAATTAAGAGTACATTGTTCCACTTGAATGGATTCTAATCTGGGCTATTTGTTCCCTTAGTCCATACACTGAAGTAGAATCATTTTCTTAGCCCAGTAATTGCTATTATTGTTTCATCTACAAAGGTGTCCATTTCACCTGCACAGTGGGGACAGTCACCCTAACAGCTTTCAGAGCTGGTCTCAGTCTTCCTCTTCCCTCATCTTTCACAAGAAGTGATTGTTTCCCGTCAGGGCTGAAAAGACCCAAAATGGTGTCCCCTAACAGTTCTCAGCCCTTCCTGAAATGCCTGGCCCCTAAACACCACTAATTTCAAAATGAAATATTGGCATCTCCATTTAACTCTAAATAATATCAAGTCATTTGTTCCTACAGTGAAATATTAGGGAATGTTCTTCCGATAACATGACTCAATGGCAATTCAGTCATTTCTGCTACAATGTACATTGGATAATAATAATAATAATAACAATAATAATAATAATAAAAATAATAATAATAGCATTTATTAAATACTTACTATCTTCTAAACCCTGTACTACATGCTGGGGTACTTACAAGATAATCAGGTGTGACACAGTTCCAGACCCACATGAGGCTCACCATCTATCAAGCGCTTAGTACAGTGTTTTGCACACAGTAAGCACTCAATAAGTACAATTGAATGAATGAATGAATAAAAAGAAGGGACAACAGTGCAATGCACTGCACACAGTAATTGCTCAATAAAACCACTGATTGATCACACTTAATTCTTACTGAGTCAGTGATTACAATGAACATATTTTTCCCCATAACATGAAATTCTTCAATAATGCACCCCCTTATTATAGCAGAAATGACTGAATTTAATAACAATGATGATAATTATGGTACTTGTTAAGTTCTTACTATGTTATATAATCATTCATTCAATTGTATTTATTGAGTGCTTACTGTGTGCAGAGCACTGTACTAAGCACTTGGGAAGTACAAGCTGGCAACATATAAAGATGGTCCCTACCCAAAAACGGGCTCACAGGCTAGAAGGGGGAGACAGACAACAAAACATGTAGACAAGTGTCAAAGTCATCAGAATAAACAGACTTAAAGCTATATGCACATTATTAAAAAAAAATAGAATAGTAAATATGTGCCAATAAAATAGAGTAATAAATCTGTACAAATATCTATACCAGTGCTGTGGGGAGGGGAAGGAGGTAGGGTGTGGGGTGGGGAGGAGGATAGGAAAAAGGGGGCTTAGTCTGGGAAGGCCTCTTGGAGGAGGTGAGCTCTCAGTAGGGCTTTGAAGGAAGGAAGAAAGCTAGCTTGGTGGATGTGTGGAGAGCAGGCATTCCAGGCCAGGGGAAGGATGTGGGCCGGGGCTCGACAGTGGGACAGGTGAGAGCAAGGTACAGTGAGGAGGTTAGCGGCAGAGGAGTGGAGGGTGCGGGCTGGGCTGTAGAAGGAGAGAAGGGAGGTGAGGTAGGAGGGGGGGCAAGGTGATGAACAGCCTTGAAGCCGAGAGTGAGGAGTTTTTGCTTGATGCGTAGGTTGACAGGCAGCCACTGGAGATTTTTGAGGAGGGGAGTAGCATGCCCAGAGCGTTTCTGCACAAAGATGATCTGGGCAGCAGCGTGAAGTATAGACTGAAGTGGGGAGAGACAGGAGGATGGGAGATCAGAGAGGAGGATGATACAGTAATCCATTCAGGATAGGATGAGAGATTGAACCAGTAAGGTAGCGGTTTGGATGGCGAGGAAAGGGCGGATCTTGGCAATGTTGTGGAGGTGAGATAGGCAGGTTTTGGTGACGGATTGGATGTGTGGGGTGAACGAGAGAGTGGAGTTGAGGATGACACCAAGGTTGCGGGCTTGTGAGACGGGAAGGATGGTAGTGCCGTCTACAATGATGGGGAAAGTCAGGGAGGGGGCAGGGTTTGGGAGGGAAGATAAGGAGTTCAGTCTTGGACATATTGAGTTTTTAGATGGCGGGCAGACATCCAGATGGAGATGTCCTGAAGGCAGGAGGAAACACGAGCCTGAAGGGAGGGAGAGAGAGCAGGGGCAGAGATGTAGATTTGGATATGATTATGATTTATATAATAAATCATTTGATTTATTTGTATCATAGAGTTATGATACTTGTTAAGTGCTCAATACGATGGAAAGAATGAATGAATAAGAAGAAGGGAGAACAGGTATTAATCCCCATTTTACAGGTGAGGAAACAGAGGCACAGAGTTAAGTGACTTGCCCAACGTCACATAACACGGGAGTGTGACAACAACAGAAGTCAAGTGTTCTGACTCCAAGGTCTACGCTCTATCCACTAAGCAATGCTGCTTATATAGGACAATATGGATGTGATAACAATGGAAGTGTTGGGCAACACTCTTGTTGGCACACCAGTGGGTTGTGGAATAACAATTTACAAACTGGTGAAAGTAGATTCAACGTAGGATGAAATGATTGTGTAGATGTGCCTGGCTTGGTCAGGACGTAAAAGGGCTACATTTTCCGGATTCTGCCTTGATCACACTGTACGAAATCATGTAATGTGTTCGTGTTTTTGCAACTTTACATTATTATAATCAAATAAGAATGTGTGGGAAGGATGTAAAGCTTAAAATAGGAATTTGTATTGAAAAAATGTCAGTCATGGTGGTATGTTTGTACTGTCTACCTCAAAACATGTTCCGGATGAGCTTCCCACTGTACTCTTCCTCTTGTTCCTCAACCCCAACTTCTCCACCCCATCTCGCCCACTCATCACCTTGGGCACATGCTTGATCTCATCATCTCTAGTTACTGTAGTACATCTAACCTCACCGGCTCTGAAATCTCTCTGTCCGACCACAAACTTCTCACCTGTCTTGTCTCCCGCACACCCCCTCCATGAAATCTCTCCTGTTCCCCCACAGAGACCTCTGATCTTTTGACCCCTTCCAATATTCCAACTCCCTCTCGGGGTTCCACCTGGTGAGTTTCCAGTACTCTACCAGTCTTGACTATCGGAGGGAGAATCAAGCAGAGGCCTGCCTATTCCTAGCTTGGGCAGTGGCTAATGAGTGGAAGACAATCTGCTACAAGTCAAAATGCACCCATGCTGGGCAGCAGTGGCATGGGAGAGAGTCGAGGGCAGAGATCGAGTTTACTGTGCGGAAGTAAGGAACTGTAAACCATTTCCATATTTTTACCAAGAAAACTCTATGGATACACTACCAGAATGATTGCAGATGGAGCTGGTGTGTGTCGCTATGGATCGGAGATGACTCGGCGGCATAAGACGACAGTGTTCTAACTCAATCATGTCCCATTTGGTCTCCATGTCGAACCTATCACCTCTTGAAAAATCCATGCTCTTTCCACCTTTAAAACCCCCCTAAAATTCTACCTCCTCCAAAAGACCTTCTCTAACTAAACCCTCATTTTCTCTATCTGCCCTACCCTATCAACTATGCACTTGGCTGTCTACCCTGTAAACACTCTGATTCTCACCCCAAACCCAGTGTAAATATCCTTATACTTAACTGTTTCCCCTGTTTGTAATTTATTTTAATGCCTGTTTCCTCTCATAGACTTAGTTTCTTATGGGCCAGAATCGTGTCTATAATTTCTACTACATTGTACTCTCCAAATTGTTTAGTACAGTGCACTACACATAGTAATTGTTCAATAAAACCATTGATTTTGATATTAATTCTTACTGAGTCAACAAATACTATTAACATGTTTCCCCATAACATGAAGTTCTTCAAGAATACACCCCCTTCATTATAGCAGAAACTGCTGTAGTGAATTTAATAATAATAATAATAATAATTGTGGTATTTTTAAGCTCTTACTATGTGCTAAGCACTGGGGGTAGATACAGGCTGAGCAAATTGTATTAAGTCCCTGTCCCACATGAGGCTCACAGTCTTAATTCCCAATTTACAGAGAGGTAACTGAGGCCCAGAGAACTTGAGTGACTTGCCCAAGGTCACACAGCAGACATGTGGTGGAGTCAAGATTAGAACTCATGTCCATCTGACTCCCAAGCCTGTTCTCTATCCACTTAGCCACGCTGCTTCTTACCAGATGAATGATTCTAAACAGTAAAAAAAAAAAAAAAAGCTATTAGGTGATGTTAAAATCTGGGTTCTCAATAAAGATTTTAAAGACCAGGATAGCTGGAAATGAGTTCTGTGCATTTAAGGATGAAAACCAAAAATTTGAAAGAAAGTCAACAGTACATGCCTCGAGTGACAATTCAGCAAAAGGCAGGGATAATGCAAATTGCTGCATTTGAAGAGAGAAATCATCTAAATGTGCTAAGTCATTATAAAAGAACACATAAAGGTCAGGCCATTTTACAGCCCAGTGTTTATGGCTGAATGGAAGGAGCCTAGTCCTGAAGCTTTCATTTCAGAATTATTCAACCCTTTGAAACAATAAGTTTCCTAGTATGAATAATCTCCTGGTTCTGGCAAACTCCATGATGAAACCCCATTGCTATGAACCATTCTGCTGAGGGGAAGCATCAACAATATGGCAGCAGAATGGTTTCCTCACTCATGTAAAATAAATGAAGCATCTTTCAACATTTCCTTATTGTGAAAGATCTGCTTGACCTCCACCCAAATCCCCACTGCCAGAATCCAACAGCCTGGAACCTGGAAATACAGCCTGGAAATACAGGCCAAGGATTATCTCAGAATAAATCGCAAAGAATTCTGGCAAGTATAAGTGTTTCACATTTGTAGCCAGGAGAAAAAAAAAACCTCACATAGACAATATAAATGTAAAGTTAGTGACCTGCTATAAGGCATCATTCCTTCCTGTCTCTTTTGCTTGACAGAGATGCATGGAGATGAATAAAGTGATTTCTCTATTCTACCAATAATAGCTGCAGTTTGGGTAAGTTTGAATTTGATCAAGGCAACCATGCTACTCATGCTGTGTACTGGAAAAGTATTTATTTGCAGAAGGAGAGATAATATTATTTCTGAAGACCGAGCCTCCCCTGACAAAATTATGTGCATTATCGAAGCAATTTTCATTCAAGGGCTTTGAATCCTTTCCCTATCAGAGGGAAAGATGGAGAGGTGAGCTGAGCAAAGGAAAGTGAAGAATGGTAGAATGGAGTTGGGTAGATTTGCCTTCAAGGTCCAGAATTAATAAGAAAATCCTTTCATTTAGATTACTCTTTGTGGAACAGTGCCAGGACATCCACATTTCCTTAGTAGTCACGAAAATATAGGGAAATGCAAGCCCATTCCAAAGCAAAACCAATCATTTTGTAGCAGGATGCCATTGTGTGTCCCACTAAGAGGAGGATCACATAAAGTACTAATTTTGTACCAACCCCAGCCATGAAACCAGAGAAGTGTATGAAGGTTTTTCAAGAATAGCATTGAACTTAATACCCTGTCGTGACAATATGTGGTCTTGCAGAGAAGCTAAAAAAATCTACAGCCCCTCAACATGATTTACCTGCTGCTAAATTTATTTCAGCTCTTCTCAGACTCATCACTGCCAGAGAAAAGACTTCTGATACAAATGGCTATCAGTAATTTTTAAAAGTGACATTGTTACTCAGCTTCCATGGAGAGAGAGAAAGATGTCCCATATCTGTATTTTGTTGGCTCATCATATAAAACCAGATATCTCTAGGAATGAAGTATCACAGTATTTCTTTCTCAGCATGTACAAAGACAGGGAGAAAAAGACTTTAAAAGCAGAGGTTTCAAAGAAGCAAATATACACTGGTGCTGTTAGCATTTGGTGACTCAGATGTCTGCAGACTCTCCCACTAGTGCTGCTGTGATAGACTAAACCGGTGGAATCGAAGAAAAGGTAAGCAACATTGCCCTATGAAAAGACCACTAGACTGGGAATCAGAGAACCTGGGGTCCAATCCTACCTCTGCCACTTGCCTGCTGTGGGTAAGTCACTTAACTTCTCTGAGATAATAATAATAATGATAATGATAATGATGGCATTTGTTAAGCACTTACTATGTGCAAAGCACTGTTCTAAGTGCAGGGGAGGATACAAGGTGATCAAGTTGTCCCACTTGGGACTCACAGTCTTCATCCCCATTTTACAGATGAGGGAACTGAGGTACAGAGAAGTGAAGTGACTTGCCCAAAGCCACACAGATGACAAGCCGCATAGCCGGGATTTGAACCCGTGACCTCTAACACCCAAGTCCGTGCTCTTTCCACTGAGCCACACTGCTTCTCTGTAGTAATGGTATTTGTTATGTGCTTACTATGTGCCAAGCACTGTTCTAAGCACTAGGGGAGATACAAGGTAATCAAGTTGTCCCATGTGGGGTTCACCATCTTAATCCCCATTTTACAGATGAGGTAACTGAGGCACAGCAAAGTTAAGTGACTTGCCCAAGGTCACACAGCAGATATGTGACAGAGCGGGATTAGAACCCATGACCTTCTGACTCCCAGGCCTGTGCTCTATCCACTATGCCATGCTGCTTGTCTTATAATAATGATGGTATTTGTTGAGCACTTACTATATGCCAAGCACTGTTCTAAACGCTGGGGTAGATACAAGATCATCCGGTTGTCCCACATGGGGGTCTTCATCCCCATTTTACAGATGTGGGAACTGAGGCACAGAGAAGTAAAGTGGCTTGCCCAGAATCACACAGCTGACAAGTGGTGGCAGCAGGGTTAGAACCCACGACCTCTGACTCCCAAGCCTGGGCTCTTTCCACTGAGCCACGCTACTTCTCTAAGAGTTTCCTCTTTTGTTAAGTGGGGATAAAATACCTTTCTTTCTCTCCCTTAGACTGTGAAATCTATGTTGGACAGGGATTATGTCTGACCTAATTATCCTGCACTTCCCCCAGTGATTAGCACAGTACTTGGTATTAAGTAAATTCCTAAGTATTATTGTAAGTTATATCATTATCATAATTGTCACCAATAATAATGATAACAAAGCCTTTGTGCTGTCAATGATAGGACTAAATGTGGCTTAACCTGATTTCAGTCAAGAAAAACAAAACCCATTGACTTTCAGAAACTGGGCATTACTATAATCCACCACAAATCTCTTTTCCGATTCTCAGTGTACAACCTATTCCTAGACCTCCTGAAAAGGAAAGCAATTGACCACAACTTCAAAGAAGTGGTGCTTAGTGGGACAGCCAAGTCTAAGATTCTGCTGTCCCTCTTTGAAGTGTGGCCTTGGTCTTGGTGAGACTGGAGTCCATCAGCACCTGCCCCAGGGTTAATCTGGAGCTGAATCAGGTGATTTTTCTGCAAATGCTCATCACACTTCAAGGACAGGGGGTTGGAGGGTGAGGGTAGTCTTGACCACCCTCTAGATTGTAAACGCCTTACATGCGGGCATGTGTCTGCCAACTCTGTTGTACTCTCCCAAACACTTAGAACAGTGCTTTGCACACAGTAAATGCTCAGTAAATACCATTAATTGATTGATTGATTTCTCCTTGGAGTTTTAAGAGCATGGCATTATTCTCTGACTACAGTTCTATGGTAATGCAGTTTCAATTGGGAGCGGGACATGGGAGCTCATCTTAACCTCTAGGGTCTTCTAGACTGTGTTTTCCCTAATGTATCTTGTTTCATCATAATTTTGGTCACCGTGGGTGACTCAGTCTCCAAAAATGAGCTATCGTGCTTCCAGGGGTAGTAGTAGGAATAGCAGCTGCAGTGGCATTAACTGAGTGTCCACTTGGTGTAGTGCCCTGGCTTAGTGGCAAGAGCATAGGCTTGGGAGTTAGAGGATGTAGGTTCTAATTCTGTCTCTGTCACTTGTCTGCTGTGTGACCTTGGGCAAGTTACTTAACTTCTCTGTGCCTCGGTTCCCTCATCTGTAAAATGGGGATTAAGACTGTGAGCCTCATGTGGTACAACCTGATTACTTTGTATGTACCCAAGTGTGTAGAACAGTGCTTGGAAAATAGTAAGTGCTTAACAAGTGCCATAACTATTATTATTACTAGGTGCTTGGAAAATGCAAATCCAAGGGACACGTTTCCAGTCTTCAAGATGTTCATCTGTATACAATTGATGCCTGCCAGGCTCCTATATTAGATTGCAAATTCCTTGAGAGCAGGTACCAAGTCTTTTACTCTCTTTCAAATGCCTAGCACAGTTCACTGGACCCAGTAGGTACTCAACATGTATTATTGAATTCACTACTGAGTGGTTAAACTATCATATCTTAAATTCTAACCTTCCCAGCTAATCACTGTTGTAGATGGCAGAGTCTGATTATGCCAGACCTTCTTTGCCAACAAGAAGTCAGCTTGGACAGGGTTGTGCGATGTTTTCTTGTTCATTGAATAAAAGAACAAGTTTCCCTGCATTCCTGTGAGTGACACTTTCATGACATCAGTTAAATATGTCAGTGGAAGGTAGGGTGGTCCTGCAAATTCTTGGCAAGCTCTGTTCATGAAAATAGCCTGTGAATCTGCAGAGTCAAAGTGTTATTTTCCTTAATGGAAATGGGAAGAGTACCACAGTTCTAATACTGGTCCTCCACTTGCCTGCTGGGTGACCTTGGAAATTTATTTAATTTCTCTGTGCCTCAGCTTTTTCACTGTAAAATGGGGATTCATTACCTGTTCTCCCTCCTACTTAGATGCTTTAGCCCCATATGATGTATGACCTCATTATCTTGTACCTGAACACTGGTACATTAATAATAATAATAATAATAATGGTATTTGTTAAGTGCTTACTATGTGCAAAGCACTGTTCTAAGCGCTGGGGCAGGTACAAGGTGATCAGGTTGTCTCACGTGGGGCTCACAGTCTTAATCCCCATTTTACAGATGAGGTAACTGAGGCTCGGAGAAGTTAAGTGACTTGCCCAAGGTCACACAGCAGACATGTGGCAGAGCTGGGATTAGAACTCGTGACCTCTGACTCCCAAGCCCGTGCTCTTTACACTGAGCCACGGTTAGTATTATTATTGCTATCAGTGCTAGATACTGTCACTCATGGATCTTTAGAATGGCAGCTCTGTCAGCTGTCTTTCTTTGTAGCTCAAAAGTATTAATAGACTTCTGTACTGCATTTCAGAAATACAAAGTGAGTTGTGGTGAATTTTTCCAGTACCTTTTATAACTAACTCAAATACATATTTGCATTAACAGAAGGGATTTTCAGTTTTACAAACAAAACATCTCTCAATTTGTTTATGCACATATGATTAATCCAAGTAAAACTTGCTATTTTCATAAATGTTGTTTGCTTCTACGACTTCATAACCTGGGTAAAAAATGAACTGCAGGCATTTCAATTAAAATCATTTCAATAAAATAATTATTATAGTAACATGTTTCATGAAGGAAAGGAAAAAGACAGGCATTCCTTGGAGAGATAATGTGCATATTATGCATTAAAGATACTCTTGCTAATAACCATAGGGAAAGAGGAGGTGAAACATAGGCAATAAAGGAGACAGTAATTACCTATTTCATTATTCAAGCAGTTCCTTGCTCTGATCACAGGAGAGCACTGTTTATCTATGAAACAAGGTTTAAAGCTGTAGACTTTGTGATACAGAAGAGGTTTGATATAGCAAATTATTTAGAATCTATTACAGAATCATGTCCATAAAAGACTATAATGCATTATCGTTACAGAAAAATTGATATACATGTATAAAATATTGTAAATCTTACAGGTACTGCAATCCATGTTAATCTGTATATATTGATGAAAAGACTTTGACAATCTCAAGAAAGTATCATGTTTTGTATTTGCTTTCTTTCTTGGGAAGGACATGAAATAATGTAGACATATTGGAACAATAAATTTTTATGTAAAAACTGATCACAGTAAGTTTCAATCTAGTGAAGATTAACGTACGATAAGAAAATAGGAAACACTTCCATGGGCATCAGCGTGTTTCTAATTTAGTGAGGACAAATTGTTTAAATGCAAATAGCCCTATGTATTACAGAGACAAAGGGATTGAATGGAGTCATGGTAATGTACTACTCAAATATGTGTAGTGCTTTATCTAAACTCGAGAAACTCAGAGAAGGGAATTTATAAGTTTCATTCATGTAATTTATATGTAACCAGTCATATATTTGTTTTTCATTTTCCAAACTGCAGATTGTGTCACAGTAGATAGCAAAAACTTTCTATTAGAGCAGGGCTGGGCAAAATTTTGCATAAAAACAATACAATCATAGATTTTGAATCCTACCTACTGACTGTGTCTCATTCTCATCTCTCACTGCTGACTCCTTACTCACACCTCCCTCCTGCCTAGAGCTCCCTCCGCACTGATCATTCCACTTTTTCTTTGGAATCACACCTCCTCCAAGACAATTTCCTTGATTAATCACTCTTCCCCCCCGTCAACTCTACATCTCAACATATCTCCAGAGAAGCAAAATGGCCTAGTGGATAGAGCACAGACCTGGGAACAGTTTTAATTCCAGCTCTGACACTTCTCTGTGCCTCAGTTATCTCACCTACAAAATGGGGATTAAGGCTATGAGTCCCATCAGCCTCCTCTCTGATCTCCCATCCTCCCATTTCTCCCTACTTCATTCAATACTTCACTATTCTGCTCGGATTATCTCTGTACAGAAACGCTCTGGGCATTTCATTTCCTTCCTCAAAAATCTCTGGTGGTTGCCTGTCAACCTACGAATCAAGCAAAAACTCCTCACTCTCGGCTTCAAGGCTCTCCAACACCTCACCCCCTCCTACCTCACCTCCCTTCTCTCCTTCTACAGCCCAGGCTGCACCCTCTGCTCCTCTGTTGCTAACCTCCTCACTGTGCCTCATTTTCGCCTGTCCCACGTCGACCCCCAGCCCACGTCCTTCCCCTGGCCTGGAATGCCTTCCCTCCACACATCTACCAAGCTAGCTCTCTTCCTCTCTTCAAAGCCTTACTGAGAGCTCACCTCCTCCAGGGGGCCTTCCCAGACTGAGCCTCCTTTTTTCTCTCCTCCTCCCCATCCCCCACTTTGGCCTACCTCCTTCCCCTCCCCACAACACTTGTATATATTTGTACAGATTTATTACCCTATTTATTTGACATACATATTTACTATTCTATTTATTTTGTTAATGATGTGCATCGAGAAGCAGCATGGCTCAGAGGAAAGAGCATGGGCTTGGGAGTCAGAGGTCATGGGTTCTAATCCCGGCTCCACCACATGTCTGCTGCGTGATGTTGGGTAAGTCACTTAACTTCCCTGAGCCTCAGTTACCTCATCTATAAAATGGGGATTAAGACTGTGAGCCCCACATGGGACAACCTGATCACCCTGTATCCCCCCCAGTGCTTAGAACAGTGCTTTGCATGTAGTAAGCACTTAACAAATACCATCATTATTATACAGCTATAATTCTATTTGTTCTGATGATTTGACACCTGTTTACATGTTTTGTTTTGTTGTCTGCCTCCCCCTTCTAGACTGTGAGACCGTTGTTGGGTAGGGACTGTCTCTATATGTTGCCGACTTGTACTTCCCAAGCACTTAGTACAGTGCTCTGCACACAATAAGCGATTTATAAATACAATTGAATAAATGAATGAATATGGGACATGGACTGTGCCCAATATGATTAGCTTGTACCTACCCCAGTACTTAGTACAGTGCTTGGCACATAGTATGCGCTTACCGAGAGAAAACGAAAAGTTCTGTATTGGATATATTGAGTTTTAGGGATTGGTGGGACAATCAAGAGAAAATATCCTCAAGGTAAGGGGGAGTGTGGATAGATTGGAAGATGGGAATGGAAGTGGAAAGGGCCCATATGATCCTTTCTCTATAACAATGTACAGCAGAAATAAAGCAGGACTAGGTATTTTGTACATCTAGTCTGTGAAGCCATTCTTGTAAATGCAACAAGGAATGATGATGACGGTGATGATGATGGTATTTGTTAAGGGCTTACTACGTGCCAAGTATTGTTCTAAGTGCTGGAGTAGATACAAGGTAATCAGGTTGTCCCACATGGGGAAGTTAGTCCCAAAATATGATTCTGATACTCTGAAGGACTTTTTGACAGTTTCAGAGCATCATTAGTAGCTCTTGAATTAATCATACTAGAACTTATATATGCAGCTGAGTCTGCAAAAGAACACCATTCACTCTCAAAGATGCGAATGATTATGAATGTGCCTACCATTGCTTACACTGTACTTTCCCAAGCACTTAGTACAGTGCTCTACACATAATAAGCACTCAATAAATATGATTGACTGATCGATGTGCTCACAGTGCAAAGTTAGCAGATTCTTTTAGATTGATAATCAGCCTGAAGCTGGCAAAGGTCATGAATTACCCTACCCTGGCATACTCTATGCACACTCTTTCTTTTCTTCCCTCTTATATTTGTTAAGCACTTACTATGTGCCAGACACTGTGCTAAGCATTGGGGTAGATGCAAGCTAATCAGCTTGGACAAAGTCTATGTCCTACACAGGGCTCACAGTCTTTATCCCATTTTACAGATGAGGTAACTGAGGCACAGAGAAGTTAAGTGACTTGCCCAAAGTCACACTGCGGACAAGTGGCAGAACCGGCATTAGAACCCTCACACTAGGATATGTCCAGTGCCTAATTGGTTCTCAGTTATCACTCCCACTAGGTAACAGGAGATGTGACTGGCAGAAGCATTATGTGTTCTACACACCACTATTATGACACCAGATACAACCCAGCTTATACATTTTTTCTTCTCACACCAACCTACTTGATCTAATCTCTCTCACTATGGATGCCTTGCTACACCTGCCCTCTCTCCTGCCTGGAACTGCCTCCCCCTTCATAGCTCCATCTTCAAAACCCTAATAAAATCATATTTCCTCCAGGAAACATTCCCTGATTAACTTCTCATTTCCCCATCCCTTTTCCCCTCCAGTCTGCATTGCCTATTCGCATCCATTCATATGCAGAGCTCTTTGATATATCACCCTGTCCCATCTCCAGAGCACTTACACACATATCATACTCTGCTTCATCCCATATCTGTCTGTAATTTGTTGCCTACCTTCCTACATTAGATTGTAAGCTCCTTGAAGACATGGTTCATATCTCAAACACTAAGTATGGTACTCTGCGTACAATAATAGATGACACTGATTGATAAGAAGCACATGTGCAAGCTGATTCATTGTCAACAAGAACTAATAATGACTATTTTCTTATTCCAAGCAGGACGTTCAGCCAGCCATGTTACTCTCACTTATTTTACCTCAGGTCAATATTCTATATCCCTGTCGGAACTGAGAGTCCCTTGAAGGAGATTAGTATGGTTGGAATTGAATAAGCTTAAGAAACCTACTCTGTATTTAAAAAAAAATCACAGCTCTGGGGAACCAATTATTATAAAAGGAAAGGTAAAGAAGAGTGATTCTATTTGTTTTTTTGAAGTTTTTTTTATCTCTAAGATCTACATATGATTTGCAAGAAACACCAGGCTTTCTTTTTCTGCAGTGATAATCATGGATGAAATTATTCCTTTCCAGAGAGACTTATTTAGATGACAAACTATTATGCTGATTCATATTTTGCCTGCATTTCATGCTGGTGAAGAATGTTCTTTACGATACTGACTGCCCTTCTTGAAAATCTGAGCTCTCACATAGAAGTGACTTGACTGTTGACATTTCCTCTATTTTTTTTCCCTCTTTTTGACTTTACCATATCACGATTTTCAAAGGCAACTGAAATAAGGTCTGTTGTTTTTAAATGTAACTGGGAGTTCATAAGAGGTGTCTGAGTGACAGGAGATCCACTAAAATTATTTTTTCCCCCAAAAACTAGAATGGCAAATCTATGCAAGTTTATTTGTTAACCCTACTCTTCTTATTTGGAGTGAGGGGAATACTCCTTTGTCTTGATATTTCTTTCCTGTTCGAGCCTTGTAATAATGTCAAAGATTTCTATGGGCTTTAGGACATATTACCACTGGGCAGAAATCCACTTTTAATCATAATCAGATTGGAATGGCTGGGACCCCCAATTAATCCAAAAATATTTCCAACAATGCTAATCCTTTTATGTTAAAGCATAAGTTACTAAAGTTAAGTTACTAAAACATTCGTCTGGACAAAATGGGCTGAAAAGAGCATATTTCATCTCTGAGGGAAAAAAAAACCAGAAAGGAACTGAAAAATTGAAGAGATTAGAGACTTTGACGACAGACCAGGTTGAAGGGTTTTACAGGGAAAAAAATAGATGTATCATCAGTTGTTTTTGTTCTGTAAAGAAAAATTTAGTAGTCTTTAGATTGACCTAACTAGGTGTTGGAGTAAAGGTAGTTACTGTCCTCCACAGTAAGGATAGTTCACTTTCCTTAGGATTGATTTCTCAGTACTTTAAGCTTTACATCCTCCGTGGGATTTTCAGACACTGGGCCTGAATCTCACCTGTTATTTCTATTATACTTGCATTTACTGAGTGTTTACACTGAGCTGAACTCAGGACTGAACTCAGATATGGTTCCTGTCTCACAGTGGACTCAGAATATTAATGGGAGAGGTTATCCCCTCAGAGAAGAGGAATACATTATAAACAGTAATGCATTATGAAACTTACTAAAATTACAATAAGAAAAAAATGAAACA
This sequence comes from Tachyglossus aculeatus, assembly GCF_015852505.1. NCBI lineage: Eukaryota > Metazoa > Chordata > Mammalia > Monotremata > Tachyglossidae > Tachyglossus > Tachyglossus aculeatus. The sequence continues at coordinate 74,412,247 of NC_052069.1, read as the reverse complement.
ATTCAGAAGTTATAAAGTCACATTAAGTAGCTAAAATGGGGTTGGGAGGTGTTGACCTCAGGTCTTTCACATGGTCACTGGTCACAAAGTGCCGTGATCATCACAGAATCGAGAAAGTTATGATTGTTTCAGGCTTTACTTCTACAGTCTCAGACAGAAGAGGGAAAGGTTCCCCAGGCATCATGAAACTGCCACCAGAGACCACAGCTTACAGGGGGAGAAGGAAGAAAGAAGTAGTTTGTATAATATCATTCACTATTTACTGAATACCTGCTTTGGGTAGAAGAAGATATTAAGTGCTTGAGAGCATATAATAAAAGTAGTAGTTCCCTCCCTCCAGGAATTTACAATCCAGTGTTCATATTGGCATACCTGCAGCCTTGATGATGGTGCTAGCCATGGACAAATTGAACCTCAGCTAATGAGCATTTTTGGCCCAATATTTACACTAGTTCAGTCATAAAATACTCAGTTCTAAGGAACACATAGCTGGGGAACTTGGGGTGGGAAAAGTGCAGGAGGGAGTTAGGATTAAACTTGTATCCGTGTATAAACTCTACACTTATTGAATCGATCAGCAAGTCTGTGGACCACCGCAAGTGCTGACAGAAGACTGAGCACACCATGAGTAACTTGAACAGTAAATTCTGATAAACTGAAACTCCATTTACCAATAATGGGTTTGACTCATAGATTCTCTCAGAAAATCAATGTAATACTGATTTATCAGACAAAATGCGTTTTGCAGGCTGTCCTGAGTATGTCAGCATGGACCAGTTCTCTCTTCTCAGCTGGGCTTTAAAAACTTGTGGTAGATTCTTTGCTGAATCAAACATTTTTGAGCTGTGGAATGAGAATCTCTAACCTTGCTTTCCCTTGCAGCAAATGATTCAAAAAAGGCTCCAGTATCTATTTGAAACATCTAGGCTGTTTCCTTTTGTCTTTTTCAGCATGCTATTTTTAGTACTAGCCTTTCAAACAAATAGCTGTGGAATGCTTTCAGATTCAGGACTTAAACTTTCACAGATCACTACAGTAACACTCCATGCTCTGCACACAGTAAGCTCGCAATAAATGCGATTGAATGAATATAGATAACATCTCATATTCTGAATAGACAGACAGAAAAATGTCAACACTCATGCTTATATAGCCACCCTTAGCACTTAGGTGAACACTACATTAGATTCATTTATTTTATTTTTTCATACTCTTCCTCCTATCCTAATAGATTTCCTCCTGTTCATACTGCATATTCACCACTTACTATGTCTGCCTGTCTCTCCCGACAGCTAGTAATGGATACTGATTTATATTCAGATATGTTTAAGAATTAGCTTAGTACACAGTAAGCACTCAATAAATACGATTGAATGAATTAGCGTACAGCCTATCTCACAATTTGCCTTCTGCCATTTTTAGATATGGCTGCTCTGTCTTCACTGTGCCTTAGAAACTTGATTTTGCATAAAGAATAACTGGATCCACTGTATGGATGGCATCCAAATGAGATAAAATTTGTCAGATAATTTTAATTATGGTATTGAGCATTTATGATGTGCCAAGCACTGTGGGGTTGACACAAGATAATCAGATCAGATATAGTCCCTGTCCCACATGGAGCTCAGGGAGAGAGATGAACTGGATATGTAGTGTAGGCCATGGTTTAAATTGATTGTTTACTAGGTTTACTCTTAATCACTGTCATTTTCTCCAATGATCTGTGAATCTATTTAAATCTGTAGCTGAGATATATTCAAATATATACTTAAAAATCTATTTTTAAAATAATCAAATCATCAATTATCAAATTTGATGATTGTGTTGATTGAACAGATTTAGTTTCCCCTTACAGTTGTTTGGAGAGTGTCTACTTTTATTGTCTTAAATTATTTGACTGCACTCTTTCCAAATAAATCATTTTCTGGTCCATGCAATTCCTATGCATGTTCAATTGTTCTCAGATGAACTTAAAAGCTCTTCTAGCATTACCCTGCCTTTTAATGGTTTTTCCAGGTCTCAATCACAGGTCTTTTTCCTATTTATTTTTTATGGCATTTGTTAAGTACTTACTAGGTGGCATGTACAATCCTAAATGCTGGGAGAAATAATAATAATAATAATGATGACATTTGAGTAGGAGCAAGCTAATCAGGTTAGACACAGTCCATGTCTCACATGGAGCTCAGTCTTAATCCCCATTTTACAGATGAGGTAAGTGAGCACAGAGAAGTTAAATGACTTGCCCAAGGTCATATAGCAGGCAAGTGGCGGAGCAGGGATTAGAAGCAAGGTCCTTCTGACTCCCTGGAACATGCTCTATCCACTAGGATACACTGCTTCCTAGTTATTTCAATACAATCACTTCCCCCGCAGTGTGCCTTGTGGAAAGAGCATGGTCTGGGGAGTCAGAGGACATGGGTTCTAATCCCAGCTCCATCACTTGTTGCTGTGTGACCTTGAGCAAGCCGCTTAACTTCTATGTGCCTCAGTTACCTCATCTGTAAAATGGGGATTAAGACTGTGAACCTCAGGACTTGTATTCATTCATTCATTCAATCGTACTTATTGAGCACTTACTGTGTGCAGAGCACTGTACTAAGCGCTCAGGAAGTACGAGTCGGCAACATATAGAGACGGTCACTACCCAACAACCGGCTCACAGTCTAGAAGGGGGAGACAGACAACAAAACAAAACATGTAGACTTCATCCCTCCCACAAAGCACTGAAACGTTCACCCCACATCAATCAGTTATAAATTTTACTCAGAATCTTCTCTTACTCTACCACGGTGCTTAGAACAGTGCTTGGCACGTAGTAAGTGCCTAACAAAATACCACAATTGTTATTATTATTAACTACAGATTTGGGGCAGAACACTCTTGGGAATTAGGAATTCTTCCTCCAGGCACAAATATTTAATCCATCTGGGAAGATTATAATACCAGGTCAGAAGAAAGAATAGTGTACATGTGTGAAGGCTGGGTCAAGGCATGCATTCTGTAAAGGGATTGTTCCTCTATTTGGGGTTATTCAGGCATATAAATCCCGTCACTGTATATGACAGGCGTATCCCGTCACTGTAAACGGCACTACAATCCTTCCCGTCTCACAAGCCTACAACCGTGGTGTCATCCTCGACTCTGCTCCCTCGTTCACCCCACACATCCAATCGGTGACCAAAATCTGCCGGTCTCACCTCTGCAACATCGCCAAGATCTGCCCTTTCCTGTCCATCCAAACCACTACCTTGCTGGTTCAATCTCTCATCCTATCCCGACTGCATCAGCCTCCTCTCTGATCTCCCATCCTCCTGTCTCTCCCCGCTTCAGTCTATACTTCATGCTGCTGCCCAGATCATCTTTGTGCAGAAATGCTCTGGGCATGTCATTTCCTGCCTCAAAAATCTCCAGTGTTTTCCTGTCAACCTACAAATCAAGCAAAAACTCCTCATTCTCAGCTTCAAGGCTCTCCATCACCTCGCCCCCTCCTACCTCACCTCCCTTCTCTCCTTCTTCAGCCCAGCCCACACCCTCCACTCCTCTGCCACTAACCTCCTCACTGTACCTCATTCTCACCTGTTCCACTGTCAACCCCCGGCCCTGTCCAACTGTCAACCCCCGGCCCACGTCCTCCGCACATCCGCCAAGCTAGCTCTCTTCCTCCCTTCAAAGCCCTACTGAGAGCTCACCTCCTCCAGAAGCCCTTCCCAGACTGAGCCCCCTTTTCCCTCTCCTCCTCCCCATCCCCCCATCCTACCTCCTTCCCCTCCCCACAGTACCTGCATATGTGTTTGTACAGATTTTTTTATTACTCTATTTATTTTATTTGTACATATTTACTATTCTATTTATTTTGTTAATGATGTGCATCTAGCTTTACTTCTGTTCATTCTGATGACTTGACACCTGTCCACATGTTTTTGTTTGTTGTCTGTCTTCTCCTTCTAGACTGTGAGCCCGTTGTTGGGTAGGGACCATCTCTATATGTTGCCAACTTGTACTTCCCAAGCGCTTAGTACAGTGCTCTGCACACAGTAAGCGCTCAATAAATACGATTGAATGAATGAATGAATATAAATCCTTGTTATCTGAAAACTGGCTACTACATAACACTCAGTTTCTGGACATGAGCACATGCACATAAATGCTTCTTTGAGTCAACACTAGCTATTTCCCCAGCAAATCACTCTGTTCCCTCACTAGGCTTATATCCTTTGCAATCACTTATCCCAGCAAATTGTGTTATTTATCTTTGAAATTTGCTTGTGATCTGTCTGATATAGAGAGTATATTCGTTGGCCCCATGATATTGAAAAGGCTATCTAAGTCACTAGAACTCTTACTTAGTTTTCATATATTTTTGACATGCCCTTGATTAACCCCCACTTTCACAATATTCTCATCCCATTATCACTGTCACCATTGGCATTGTTATCATTTATTGATAGCCATTTTAGCAGCACCCATGCTTTTATATTTTCGTTATTTAATTGCTTCTTTATTTTTGTATCACATATCTGTCCTCTTAGTTTCTTACCTTATATGATATTTATGTCCACTTGTCTCTCTTATTAAATTGTAAGACTCTGGGGAGGGGACCCTACTCTGTGCCTCAGTTTCCTCATCTGTAAAATGGGGGTGAAATGCCTAATCTCTGTGCCACTTAATCTTTTGAATAATAATGATGGCATTTATTAAGCGCTTACTATGTGCAAAGCACTGTTCTAAGCGCTAGGGTGGTTACAAGGTGATCAGGCTGTCCCACAGGGGGCTCACAGTCTTAATCCCCATTTTACAGATGAGGTAACTGAGGCCCACAGAAGTTAAGTGACTTGCCCAAAGTCACACAGCTGACAATTGGCAGAGTCGGGATTTGAACCCATGAACTCTGACTCCAAAGCCCGGGCTCTTTCCACTGACTCACGCTGCTTTTGAAGCCCTTGTGGAAAAAGAAGCATCTTTATCTAATTGCTGTCATACTATCTCAGGGTTTATCACAGTGGTTGGCATATTCTTAATGCTTAATCATTAAATCAATCATATTTATTGAGCCCTTCTGTCCAGACCACTATACTAAGTATTCGGGAGAGTAGAGAAGCAGTGTGGCTCAGTGGAAAGAGCACGGGCTTTGGAGTCAGAGGTCAGGGGTTCAAATCCTGGCTCCACCAATTGTCAGCTGTGTGACTTTGGGCAAGTCACTTCACTTCTCTGTGCCTCAGTTCCCTCATCTGTAGTATGGGGATTAAAACCGTGAGCCCCCCGTGGGACAACCTGATCACCTTGTATCCCCTCAGCACTTAGAACAGTGCTTTGTACATAGTAAGTGCTTAACAAATACCATCATTATTATTATAATATAACAGAGTTGGTAGACACATTCCCTGCCCACAGTGAGCTTAGAGGAAGAGACAGACACTGATACAAATAAATAAATTACTGATATGTACATAAGTGCTATGGAGCTGAGGGTGGGCTGAATAAAGGATGCAAATCCAAGTGCAAGGGTGATAGAGAAGGGAATGAGAGACGAGGAAATTAGGGCTTAGTTGAGGAAGGCTTCTTTTAGGAGATGTGCTATTAAGAAGGCTTTGAAGGTAAGGAGAGTGATCATCTGTTGACTATGAAGGGGGAAGGAGTTCCAGGTCAGAGTCAAAATGTGGGCAAGGGATTGGCAGTGAAGATAGATGAGATCAAGGTCCAGTGAGTAGGTTGGTGTTAGACAACTTGGGGATTCCCCTCTACATCTGGAAGCTACTGAGTCATCCCTTACAAGAAGAACTTGCCACAGCTCACTGAGTCAGCAGATGAGCTGCTGCAACTCAGGACTTTCTTTCTCTTAAACCCTAGCCCCACCATGTGCCTTCAGTCCCCTTCTTCTGATCTCCCCTTCCCTGTCCCTCATGCCCAGAACCCCTGCTTAACCTCCTCCCTATAGGCCAGCTCTCCTTAGGGCACTCCCACCCTACCACTGAGGCACCCCCATCTCTCTCTCCTGCCCCACCCCTGTCATCCTGTACCAGTGCCTTTCCTCATCCACCTCCCCCTGCGGCCTCCACCAGCTGACCTCCATTCAACCTCTTCCTACCCCACGCACCCTCCGCACCCCATCTAAATCTACCCACTCTGCTTGTGATTCTAACCCCATCCCTTCATGGCTTTTTAAAATGCTCACCCCTTCCTTCTTCCCTCCTTGACTGCCATCATAAACTGTTCAGTATCTTCCCCACTAGTTTCAAACATTTTCCGCCAGATATTCGCCCATCTCCCTCCTACCGTTTTTCTCCAAACTCCTTGAGAGAGTTGTTTACACCTGTTGTCTCCACTTCTTACCCTCCAGTTGTCTCCTAGATCCCCTGCAATCTAGCTTTTGCCCGCTTCACTCTACAGAAACAGCCCTCTCTAAGGTAACTAGTGACCTTCTTGTCACCAAATCTGACAGACTCTTCTCCTTCCTAATCCTCCTAGACCTCTCAGCCTCCTTTGACACTGTAGACCACCCCCTTCTTCTTGAAACATTATCCAACTTTGAATTCACTGACCTTGTTTTCTTTTGTTTCTCCTCCTATCTCTCTATCCTATCTCGCTGACAATAGAGGTCTCTCAGGGCTCAGTTCTAGGTCCCCTTTTAGTCTTCCTTTACACCCATTCCCTTGGAGAATTCATTTGCTCCCATGGCTTCAATTGCCATGTTTCTGCAGATGATTTCCAAATCTACATCTCCACTTCTGAGCTCTCTCCTGCCCTGCAATCTCACATTTCGTCCTGCCATCAAGACATATCTACTTGGATGTCCCACATATCTGATAAGAATGCTGATGTCTTCCTCATCCATTAAAGTAAATCCAAAGATACTTGATAATCATTTGATAAATGGATTTATTAAATGGGGCCCACGATTCAGGTGTGCATTGGCTTTGCTACGTATGAGGGGATTAAGGGCATTCCTGGGAACACATATCATTCTCTACCTAGTTGAAGAGGGTGATTCATTGATTGCTCATGAGCCATGTTGTCTGATTGATTCCTACAGACAGGATCTGTTTGATTGTAAGATCTGTCAATCTTCTGATGCAGTAAAAGCGTAGTGGAACACACTGAGAAAGAGACTGAGAGAATATGTCTTAAAAAGCAAAATCAGTCTCCTTCTCAATCTCCATCCCTGCCACATTCTTTTCCTCCTACCCAGGAGAGAGTCAAAATTGCCAGTGAGCCTCAAGGAGACAGAGTGGAGATGTTAGTGGGGCCCTTGGGGTGTCATGTCCCTGCCACCACTTCAGAAGATAGAGTGGAGGTATAAGAGGGCTCTAGGGGTGTCATGACAGAGGGGGGCACTCCAAAAGGTGTGGTGTCTGTGCAGGGGGACAGAGAGGGCATTCCACAAGTGAGAAGCAGTGTGGCTTAGTGGAAAGAGACCAGGCTTTGGAGTCAGAGGTCATGGGTTCAAATCCCAGCTTTACCACTTGTCAGTAAAATGGGGATGAAGACTGTGAGCCCCCGTGGGACAACCTGATCACCTTGTAGCCTCCCCAGCACTTAGAACAGTGCTTTGCACATAGTAAGCATTTAATAAATGCTATCATTATTATTCCAGGAGGGGTAGAAGCTGGGTTCACCAAATGTCTTATCTCCCTCTTCCCCAGTTCCACAACCTTATCACTAGGCCGGCTGCTAATGTAGTTTAAACGATTTAGAAAATGAATGAGGTGACAAGGTATGGCAGCAGTTTATCTGCTCATCTTGAAGGACTTCACCAGATGAACAGGTTACAGTTCAAAATGATTATGTTTCAGGGAACCATTGAGAGCTTTCGGTGTGCAGAATTGCCCTTTCTCCCTTCTACCATTCCTCTCCTAACAGCTTAAGATAGTTGTCAACACCCACTGCCTCCAACTCCTCTCGTCCAATTCCATCCTTCAATTTGGCTTCCACGTTCTTTACTCCCTAGAAATTGCTTTCTCTAAAATCACCCATGATTTCCTTCTTGCCAAATCCAGCAGTCTTCACTCCATCCTAATTCTTTTCAGCTATCTTTAATACTGTGGACCACTCTCTTCTCCTGGAAACATTATCTGATCTTGACTTCACTGAAACTGCCCACTCCTGTTTCTACTATCTCTCTGGCTACCCCTTCTCAGTCTCCTCTTATGCCTCCCACACTCTAACTCTGGGCATCCCTTAAGGCTCAATTCTGGTTTCCCTTCTATTCTCCTTCTACACATACTCACTTGGGAAACTCATTCACTCCCATGGTTTCCACTACCATTTCTATGTAGATGAATTCCAAATCTACCTCTCCGGTGCTGACCTCTTTCCTCTGCAGTCTCATATTTCATCTGCAAATATGAACATTTTTGCACCTCCTTCAAAGAGACCCTCATCTTTCCACCCAAATCCTGTCCTCCTATAGACTTCCCCATTAGAGAAGACAACACCCTGTCTGTTTTACAAGCTTGAAACTTTGGCATTAATCTCAACTCATCTATTTTTTAATGGCATTTATTAAGCACTTACTACGTGCAAAGCACTGTTCTAAGGGCTAGGGAGGATACAAGGTGATCAGGTTGTCCCACGGGTGGCTCACAATCTTACTCCCCATTTTACAGATGAGGTAACTGAGGCCCATAGAAGTTGTGACTTCCCAAAGTCACACAGCTGACAAGTGGTGGAGCTGGAATTTGAACCCATGACCTCTGACTTCCAAGCCCAGGCTCTTTCCACTGAGCCACACTACTGCTTCATCTCTCTCATTCAACCCACATATTCAATTTGTCGCCTAATCTTGTCACAACATTGCTAAAATTGGTCCTTTCCTCTCTATCCAAACTACTATTACATGATTCAAGCACTTAACACGTCCCTACTTGATTATTGCATCAGCCTCCTTGTTGACCTGCTTCACTCTGGTCTTTCCCCCCTTCCAGTCCTTACTTCAATCTGCTGCTTGGATCATTTTTCTAAAAAAAATTCAGATCTTGTCTCTCCACTCCTCAAGAAACTCCAGTAGGAGCCGATCTACTCTTGCATCAAACAGAAATTCTTTACCATCAGTTTTAAAGCCCTCAATCAGTTAATTTCAGTCCTTTAACACCAACTTACTAAGCTCATGCACCTCACCATAAACCCCTTGCCCATTTCCTCCCTCTGGCATTGAACTCCCTGCCCTTTCATATTTATTTATTTATTCATTCATTCACTTAATCATATTTATGAGTGCTTACTGTATGAAGAGCCCTGTACTAAGCACTTGAAAAGTATACTACCATAAAGAAGAGAGGCAATCCCTGCCCACAATGGGCTTACACTCTAGAGAGGGGGAAACAGACATCAATACAAGTAAACAGGTATCAATATAAATAAATATAATTATAGCTATATACATATATGAATCAGTGCTATGGGGTTGGGGGAGGAGCAAATGGAGCAAGTTGAAGCGACATGGAAGGGAGGGGGATCTGAGGGAAAGGGGGCTTAGTATGGGAAGGCCTCTTGAAAGAGGTGCACCTTCAGTAGAGCTTTGAAGTGGGGAAGAGTGATTACCGGATTTGAGGAAGGAGAGTGTTCCAGGCCAGAGGTAGGACGTGGGCCAATGGTCGGTAGCAAGGCAGGTGAGATCAAGGCACAGTGAGAAGGTTAGCACCAGAGAAGTGGAGTGTGTAGGCTGGGATTTAGAAGGAGAGAAGGGAGGTTAGGTAGGAAATGGCAAGGTGATGGAGAGCTTTAAAGCCAGTAGTGAGGAGTTTTTGCTTGACATGGAGGTTGATACCCACTGGAGATTTTTGAGGAGTGGGTTGACATGCCCTGAGCATTTCTGTAAAAAGATAACCTGGGCAGAGGAGTGAAATATGGACTGAAGTGGGGAGAGGCAGGAGGTTGGGAGGTCAGAAAGGAGGTTGATGCAGTAATCCAGTCAGGATGGGATGAGTGATTGTAATAATAATAATAATAATAATAATGGCATTTATTAAGCACTTACTATGTGCAAAGCACTGTTCTAAGCGCTGGGGAGGTGACAAGGTGATCAGGTTGTCCCACGGGGGGCTCACAGTCTTCATCCCCATTTTACAGATTAGGGAACTGAGGCCCAGAGAAGTGAAGTGACTTGCCCAGCGTCACACAGTTTACGATTGGTGGAGCTGGGATTTGAACCCATAACCTCTGACTCCAAATCCTGTACTCCTTCCACTGAGCCATGCTGCTTCTCTAATACTCTTGTACTAATATGGTAGCAGTTTCAATGTAGAGAAAAGGGCAGATCTTGGTGATCTTGTGAAGGTGAGACAGACAGGATTTGGTGATGGATTGGATATGTGGGGTGAATGAGAGAGCAAAGTCAAGGATGACGCCAAGGCTCGTGAGACAGGAAGGATGGTTGTACCATCTACAGTGACAGGAAAGTTTGGGAGAGGACAGGGTTTGGGAGAGAAGATAAGGAGCTCTATCTTGGAAATGTTGAATTTTAGGTGGTGGGCAGACATCCAAGTAGAGATGTCCTGAAGGCAGGAGGAGATGCAAGCCTGGATGGAGGGAGAAAGAACATGGGAAGAAATACAGATTTGGGTATCATCTGCATAGAGATGATAGTTGAAGCCGTGGAAGCAAATGAGTTCTCCAAGGGAGTGAGTGTAGATGGAGAATAGAAGGGGACCAAGAACTGAACCTTGAGGGATTTCTACACTTAGGGGATGGGAGGGGGAGGATCCCACAAAGGAGACTGAGAATAAATGGCCAGGGAGATGAGGAGAATGAGGAGAGGATGGAGTCAGTAAGGCCAAGGTTGGATAATGTATAGAGGAGAAGAGGACGGTCCACGGTGTCAAAGGCAGCTGAGAGGTAGAGGAGGATAAGGATGGAGTAGGAGCCATTTGATTTGGCTAGAAGGAGGTCATCGATGACCTTTGAGAGGGTGGTTTCAGTGGAGTGGAGGGGGTGGAAGCCAAATTGGAGGGGGTCCAGGAGACAGTTGGAGAGAGGAATTTGAAGCAGCGAGTGGTCTTTCGTATCTAAAAGACCACCACTATCCCCATGTTCCCGGCCTTATTAAAATCTCATCTCCTCCAAATGGCCTTCTCCAACTAAGCCCTCATTTCCCCTACTCCATCTCCTCTCTGTGTTGCCTGTGCATTTGAGTCTATACCCTTTAAAAACTTGATATTTAATGTATTCTCAGCACCACAACACTGATGTACCTATCCATAATATATTTTAATGTCTGTCTCCCTCTCTGGACTGTAAACTCATTTTAAGCAGGGAATATGTCTACTAATTCTGTTGCATTGTACTCACTCAAGTGTTTACTACGGCGCTCTGCAGACAGTCAGCACACAGTAAATATTATTGATTGCTTGATTTCTACCTAATAATGGATAAAGGAAGCATTAGAGAAGTAGCATGGCCTAATGGAAATAGCACAGGCCTGGGAGTCCTAGAACCTGGGTTCTAATTCCAGCTCTGCCACTTACCTGATGTGTGATCATGGGCAAGCCATCTAACTTCTCTCTGCCTCAGTTTCCTGACTTGTAAAATGGAGATTCAGTGTTTGTTGTCCATCCTACCTCGACTGTGAGTTCCATGTGAGAGTGACCTGATCATCTTGCTTTCATTAGTACAGTGCTTGGCACGCAGTGAATTCTTAACAATACCAAAATGTATTTATTATCATTATTACTAGTATAATCACCACCATTATTATTATCATCATTCAGCGTGATCACATGGAGCTTACAAGTTAGCAAGGGACACAAACATTAAAATACATTTTGGGTAGGAGGAAATAATCAAGAGTAAAAATATGTACATAAGTGCATCTGGTTGGAAGTGAGTAGCCAAGTGTTTAGGTGATGTGCAAATGCTGCAGTGGCAGATGGAGGGTAAATCAGGTGGGGAGATGAGAGTTTGTCAGGGAAGGCCTTCTGGAGGAGATGTGATTCAGAAAGGCTTTGAAGATAGGGAGGGCAGTGGTCTGCCAGATATGAAGAGGGAACAGTTCCAGGCAGGAGGAAGGTAGTGATTAAGAGGTGAGCATTAAGGGAGTACAGTGGGATGGGTGAGAGTGTGAATGGCTCAGCATGGCCTATAGCTCGTGTGCATCCTGCTGACCATGAGCCTAAAGCTGCCCCCAAGAGATCAGCATGGAGGGAGATGGGAACCTGTGACTAGAAAGGTGTTTAACAAATACTATTGAAGTGAAATATGACTAGAAGTGAAATTCAGACTATGTAACCTTTGTGTTCTTCTCATCTGCAAACTCCAAATACGAACCATGGTGACTTCAGAAAATTCCTGGGAGAATAATTTGAATAACTTTAAAGTGTTCTGAGATTCCTTTACTAGAAACAATGGCTACATTCATATTAATAGATGATTCATCACAGTGTCTCCAAGATGATGGACAACTCAAATCTATAAAAAAAAATAGTGACTAGACACAGGGAACCACAGGTGATTACTAATTGATCCCTGAAGACCCTTTGGCAGTTTCCTTTTTCCCTTCAACGACTGCTCCAGTCTCCCATAAATCCAGCAATCTGAAAATTGTGTGATAAAACTCATGCTAATTTACATAGGATGGTTGCCATAGCAACCTTTGAAACCATTTCTCGAGGCAAACTACTAAATGTAACCTTTATCTTTATGAGAGCAATGCACTTTATAGGTTCATGGGAATTATGGATGACTCATTTCTTCAAGCTGTTTAGACATATAATGAAGTCAAACTAATTTAAGTTTTATATCACAATCTTTTGTTAAGGGAATTCTGTTTTTTTTAGTATTGAGAAGGATGACATTTCACAGGGTCTAATCAAGAAGGATACAGTTAGTTATTAGAGAACTCAACGCAATGTGCAATCGGTGATATTCTCTATGGGATCAAGACTCAAGGTATCTTTACTACACTTAAAATTATTCCATTTCTTATTCATCTTGAGTGGCTGAAATAGATTTAGCCTACTCCTTAGGACTTTGATGGACTATGTCATGTAATTGACCAGTAATTGCACTTTCTGATAGCCTGTCTCTTTCCTAAAACTTTCCTGATCAAATGCAATCACTTGATTTTTACCTTCTCTGAGATCTAGAAGTGTCGTGTAGTGGAATTTTAAAAACCTACTAATTAAGTAAATATTTATGTTATAAGCTCTTGTTGCATTTGTGTTTCTTTTCATTTATTTGCCGATTGGGTATTTTGTTTTGGAATGCAAATTCCTACAAAAGGACATTTAGCTCATATTCAAACATACACAAATGCACACAAACATAGACATACCCTTCAAAGCCCTACTAAGAGCTCACCTCCTCCAGGAGGCCTTCCCAGACTGAGCCCCCTCCTTCCTCTCCCCCTCCTCATCCCCCCACCCTACCTCCTTCCTCTCCCCACAGCACCTGTATATATGTTTGTACAGATTTATTACTCTATTTTACTTGTACATATTTACTATTCTATTTATTTTATTTTGTTAATATGTTTTGTCTTGTTGTCTGCCTCCCCTTTCTAGACTGTGAGCCTGCTGTTGGGTAGGGACTGTCTCTATATGTTGCCAACTTGTACTTCCCAGGCGCTTAGTACAGTGCTCTGCACACAGTAAGCACTCAATAAATACGATTGAATGAATGAATGAATACCCTTCCTTAGCACATATGTAAACAGTCACACACAGGTCACATCCATTTCATGTTACAATCATTCCGGATATACAGCCAATATTTTTCTGTAAACTAGGCCTAAATTGTTTTAGGGTTTTGTTAAGCGTTTACAATGTGCCAAGCACTGTACTAAGTACTGGGATAGATACAAGCTAGTCAGGTTGGACACAGCCCATGTCCCACATAGGGCTCACAGTCTTAATCCCCATTTTACAGATGAGGTAATTGAGGCACAGAGAAGTTAAGTGACTTGCCCAAGGTCACACCCATGTCCTCTGACTCCCAGACCTGTGGTCTTTCCACTGGATCACACTGCTTTTCATTCTTCAAAACATTTAGGGATAAAATCTATATTGTTTAAATCAGTGCCATACTCTGTGTAACACTGATAATAATGCTGATGATGATAAAAATTGTGCTATTGGTCAAGCTCTTAGATGCTGGGGTAGTTACAAGACAATCAAGTAAAATAATGATAATTATAATAGTGGTATTTGTTAAGTGCTTACTATGTGCAATGCACTGTACTAAGCACAATGGGTACATTCAAGATAATCAGTTTGGTGAAAATTCCTGTCTCACACGAAGTTTACAACCTAAATGAAAGAACCTTCTAGGTTCATACTCATAATCTTGCCACTAGGACACACTCTATGCCACAGTCTACAACCAACTAGCCCCAATTGGCCAGCTGACAGCTACAGATAAGTACGTACTTACCCATCATCATCCCAGCTGAAATTAAGAAGTCGAGTGATTTATTCTTTGAGGAAGTTCTGCCCACAGTTTCTGTCAGATTTCCAACGCTTTTAAAGATTCCCTTGCAAAGATAAACATGTTATTTGCCCCCTGCTCCCCTCCATTTCCTAACTGAGGGTATCTCTCAAGGGTCAGTTTTGGGTTCCCTTTTATTCTACTGCCTTTCCCTTGGTGATCTCATCGACTCTCACAGCTTCAACTGCCACTTCTGTATGGATGTTTCAAATGTTATCCGGTAGATCCAAACTGTCCCTCTGCAATCCTGCATCACTTTTCCCCCCAACATCTTTAGTCAATCAGTGGTATTTGAGTGCTTACTGTGTGCAATGTACAGATGTCCTGTGATGGTTAAAGCTGATATCTGAAATTCCTTTGACCTCCCCATACTGCCCTCCTTCATTCATTCATTCATTCATTCATTCATTCAGTCGTATTTATTGAGCACTTACTGTGTGCAGAGCACTGTACTAAGTGCTTGGGAAAGTACAATACAACAATAAGCAGCCATATTCCCTACTCACAACAAGCTTACATTCTAGAGAAGGGAGACAGACATCAATACAAATAAATAAATTATGTATACTTACATAAGTGCTTTGGGGCTGGGCAGGGGGGAAGAACAAAGGGAGCAAATCAGGGTAATGCAAAAGGGAGTGGAAGAAGCGGAAAGAGGGGGCTAGTCTGGGAAAGCCTCCTGAAGGAGATGTGCCTTCAATAAGGATTTGAAGGAGGGAAGAGTAATTGTCAGATTTGAAGAGGGAGAGAATTCCAGGCCAGAGGCAGGATGTGGCTCCGGGTTGGGGGTGAGACAGGTGAAATCAAGGCAGAGTGAGAAGGTTAGTACTAGAGGAGCAAAGTGTGCAGGCTGGGTTGTAGAAGGAGAGAAGCAAGGTGAGGTAAGAGGAGGCAAGGTGATAGAGTGCTTTAAAACCTATGGTGGGGAGTTTTTGTTTGATATGGAGGTGGGTGGGCAACCACTGGAGGTTTTTTGAGGAAAGGGTTGACATGTCTTGCGTGTTTTTGTAGAAAAATGATCCAGGCAGCAGAGTGAGGTATGGACTGGAGTAGGGAGAGACAGGAGGCTGGGAGGTCAGCAAGGAAGCTGATACCGTAATCCAGGCAGGATAGGATGAGTGTGTATATTAACATGGTAGCAATATGGATCGAGAGGAAAGGTAGGATTTTAGTGATGTTGTGAAGGTGGGACCGACAGGATTCGGAGACAGATTTACAGTGACGGTGAAGGGTGATGGTGGTGATTACCACTGTTATCCTTCCAGGGGGCAGAAAGGAGGTAGAGGGGGCACTCCAAGAGGGATGGTGTCAGTGGAGCGGGATAGAGAGGGCATTCCAGGAGAGGTAGACACCGGGTTTACCAAATAAATGTCCTACCTCCCTCTTCCCCAGTTCCACCCCCTTATCACTAGGCCGGCTTTTGATGTAGTTTAAACAACTTAGAAAATGGATGAGGTGACAAGATATGGCAGCAGCTTCTCGGCTCACTTTGAAGGACTTCACCAGACAGGTTACAGTTCAAAATGATAATGTTTCAGGGGACCATTGAGAGCTTCCAGTGTGCAGAACACTGTACTAAGCACTTGGGAGAGAACATACAATATAGTAGGGTTGGTAGACATGTTCCCAATGCTATCATCTCCAATGAACTCATTTCCTTGTTCCCTTATCCCTCTGCCAATCTTGTGCCACTAACTTGAAGACCTGGATCACTGTATTATGCTTCCTCTACTGCTGAGCATGAGCTGTGGAGCACTGCTGGAAGAAATCCAGACAGTAGACCAGCCTCATCCATCTCTCTCCTTCAACTGTCATGATCACTTTTTTCTATCTGTATCGACTCCCATACCCATTTTCTGTGCCAGCTGTTTCAGACGTTTAATTCCCTCCTCAAACACACTTTTCTACCCAGTCCCTCCACCCCTAGTTTTTGTTTTTTCCCCTAATGACCTGGTCACATATTTTATTGATTAAATTGAAACTATTATGCATGATCTCCTAAAACCTCCCCTGATCCTTTCCAGTCCTGCTCTCCTCCAACTCTGTCATTTTTCCTGGCAGTATTTCAAGAGAAGAGCCCCTTTCTCAATCAAAATCTACCCTCTCCACCTACACCTCCAGCTCCATCCCTTCACCCCTCCCTGACAGCCATCTTCAACCACACACTCTGCAGTAGTTCCTTTCCCACTGCTTTCAGACCCATGTACCCCTTACCCTAAAAAATCCTCCCTTTCCTCTATCCATTTATTGCCCTCTCTCCCTTCTACCATTCCAGGGTGAGTAAATGCTTCAAAGCCAATGGTTAAGAGTTTCTGTTTGGTACAGAGTTGAATGGGCAGCCTCTAGAGATTCTTGAGGAGGGGGGAAGCATGGACTGAATAGTTTTGTAGAAAATTCATTTGGACAGAAGAATGAAGTACCTTGCCTTTACCCTTCATATCTAGCAGACCACTACTCTGTACATTATTCTCAACTTTCCCATTCCTGACCCCTTGCTCACACTCTTCTCTCAGATTAGAACTCCTTTCTTCCATATCAAACGAACCATAGCTCTCCTAGTCAAAGATCTCCTAAAATACCTCTTCCAGCCAGTCTTTCCAAATGAGTATCTGACACTCTAAACCATATAAACCCATCTAGTACCTCTAACACATATTAATTTATTTTACTCATCTTCAGCATTTTTCTATAGGTCTTTAATTTTATATTCAGTGATGTATCTTTCATACTCTATTAATAAATGACTTTGATCTTGAGCTGGTGGGTTGGCCCAAGTTGAGTTTGAATTTGATCCCTGCTCAATTTAGGGTCACACTCCTTCTGTCCCACCTCCTCTTACCTTTCAGGACTAGAGAAAAGGTGACTTTTTTCCTGGGGGGTGGGAGGGGGGAATGAGGCAGCTATAATGAGTTCCCTAATCTTAAAGTTATAATGTTGTGTAAGAACCCCAACTTGTACTTCTCAAGCGCTTAGTACAGTGCTCTGAACACAGTAAGCGCTCAATAAATACGATTGATTGATTGATTGATTATGCCAGTCTCCCCCATTAGAAGATGAAAGGAAGGGAAGGGAATATGGTGGTATTTTGTTTTATTCTACCATGTTTTTAGTATAGTATATTGGCACTGAATAAATACCACTACTGTTATAGCTATTGCTGCTACATTAACAACTCTGGGATTAGGTAGGATAAAGGAGAGGGAATGAAAGACAAATCAGCCAATTTTGTAGTTAGAAGCTTTGGTAAAATTTGTAGTATGTGAGAGATAAAATTTTTAACTTGTGAGATATTTTACCCTGCTTAAAAGGATTACTCTTCCCCTCCTGATTTTGAAACCACTCTTCTCTCCCCCACACCTCACTCTTTCTGCCTTTACCTAATTTTGAAACACATTCTAGTCACATGTGATCTGTAAGATACATTTGTTCTGATGATTTGATTTTATTTAACGATGGCAGAATAATTAGGAAAGGATTGTGGACATCTTTGAGTTTGGTGCCAAAATTCATTGTTGGGCAATATAAAATGCTTTTGAAAGTATTCAATTAGCAAATCATCAGGTCAAAGTCTAATATCAAGGTAGAGATTAAGTGTATGTGTGGACTTTTGCTAGATTAAAAAATGCTAAAGTTTAAAAACAATAGATCTAATGGATAAGATAATCAAATACTTATATAAAATAAGCTGTGCTGTTTTACTTGATATAATAAGTTTAAAGTAAGCGTGACAGCTTCATAAAGCATGAAGACATTAGTAAATAGAGTATGCAGAAGAAATACTTTAAAGCATGGAGTGAAAGCTCAAACCAGACCAGCTGGACAAAGAGAAGCAGCATGGCTCAGTGGAAAGAGCACGGGCTTTGGAGTCAGAGGTCATGGGTTCAAATTCCAGCTCCACCAGCTGTCAGCTGTGTGACTTTGGGCAAGTCACTTAACATCTCTGGGCCTCAGTTCCCTCATCTGTAAAATGGGGATTAAGACTGAGAGCCCCCCGTGGGACAACCTGATCACCTTGGAACCTCCTCAGTGCTTAGAACAGTGCTTTGCACATAGTAAGCACTTAATAAATGCCATTATTTATTATTATTATTATTATCAGAAACAAAAGATAGCTCAAGCTGCCTTTTATCATCACTCTTCTTCTTTCACTTTCTCACTTTCTATGTGTGTAAAATGTAGTAATAGTAATAATAATAATGGTATTTAATAAACATTTATTTGTTAATCAGGTCATATACTGTTCCTGTCCCACATGGTGCTCACAGTCTAAAGTAGGAAGGAGAACAGGTATTGAATCCCTATTTTGAAAATGAAGGAAACTGAGGCACAGAGACTTGCTGGACTTGCCTCAGATCACGAACAGCTGGGATTTTTCTCAGTGCAGTGTAGTTACAATTCCTGAGGTGTCTTTGGCTTTCCCTATCTGTTAACTTCAGTATAAAGTTGACATAAAATTAGTAGGTCCCATGTCAATCCCTAGTGCTATATATATATACATGCACTTCCCAAGCACTTAGTACAGTGTTCTGCACACAGTAAGTGTTCAATAAAGCAGCGTGGCTCAGTAGGAAAGAGCACGGGCTTTGGAGTCAGAGGTCATGGGTTCAAATCACGGCTCCACCAATTGTCAGCTGTGTGACTTTGGGCAAGTCACTTAACTTCTCTGGGCCTCAGTTACCTCATCTGGAAAATGGGGATTAAATCTGTGAGCCCCACGAGGGACAACCTGATCAACTTGTAACCTCCCCAGTGCTTAGAACAGTGCTTTGCACATAGTAAGTGCTTAATAAATGCCATTATTATTATTATTATTATTATTAATAAATACAATTGAATGAATGAATGAATACACACACATACAAATATATGTATATATGCACATAGATGTATGAGTGTATATGATTAATTCATTCATTCATATTTATTGAGCACTTACTGTGGGCAGAGAACTATACTAAGTGCTTGGAAAGTACAATTCAGCAATAGAGAGAGACAATCCCTGCCCATACTGGGTTTACAGTCTAGAAGAGGGGAGACAGACATCAAAACAAGTAATCACCAACGATGAAGCTCCAGAATATAGGCTTGTGTAAGTAATCAATGGAATGGCCAGTCCTGGGAGTCAGAAGGTCATGGGTTCAAGTCCTACCTCTGCCACTTGTCCTCTTTGTGACCTTTGGCAGGTCACTTCACTTCCTCAATGCCTCAGTTACCTCATCTGAAAAATGGGGCTTGATAGTGGGAGCCCCATCTTGGACAGGGAGCGTGGCTTAGTGGAAAGAGCACGGGCTTGGGTGACAGAGGATAAGAATAATAATAATAATGGTGGCATTTATTAAGCACTCACTATGTGCAAAGCACTGTTCTAAGCGCTTGGGAAGATTACAAGGTGATCAGGTTGTCCCATGGGGGGCTCACAGTCTTCATCCCCATTTTACAGCTGAGGTAACTGAGGCTCAGAGAAGTTAAATGACTTGCCCAAGGTCACACAGCAGACATGTGGTGGAGCCGGGATTCAAACCCATGACCTCTGACTCCTAATCCCAGCTCTGCCACTCGTCTGATGTGTGACCGTGGGCAAGCCACTTAACTTCTCTGGGCCTCAGTTCCCTCATATGTAGAATGGGGATTGGGGCTGTGAACCCCACGTGGGACAACTGATTACCTTGTGTCTACCCCAGAGCCTGGAGCAGTGCTTGGCACATCGTAAGTGCTTATCAAATGCCATAATAATAATAATAATTATTATTATTAACCTGATTTGTTTGTATCCACCCCAGCACTTAGTACAGTGCCTGACACCTATTAAGCACTTCACAAATACCATTCTTCTTCCTCTTCTCCCACCTCCCCTAGGTCAGGGGAAGGAAAGGGAGACACAGAAAGCGGGGTCAACTTTTAAAAAAAAATCTTTAATGTTAGCATTTCTGCACATACACACACACACACACATACACAGGTGTGCGCACACTTAAATGGCTGGAAGGGGGGAGTGGATTAGCCTCCCAACACCTACCTCTCTCTCTTTGACAGCCTCATAGAACACCTTTCAGGGCATCATTGTAAATCATGGCCAAGGTGACATACTCCAGGAAGTTCACTTCCTGGTCCTTGTTCTGGTCCAAGTCATTCATTAGCTTTACAATCTCCACATCACTGAGCTTCTGCAGGGAAAGAGGAAATGGATTCAGACCCTAAACCCAGCCCTCCCCGGGACCCCCCAGTGTCAGCTCCTTATGGGCAGGGAATGTGTCTGTTTATTGCTGCTTTGCACTCTCCCAAGAGCTTAGTACAGTGCTCTGCACATAGCAAGTGCTCAATAAAGACGATTGAATGAATGAATGAATGAGGGGGACAAGGGGCTTTCAGAGGAATATTGGGGGTTTGGATTATCCACTATTCAGGATAATGGAAAGCTGTTTCCCAGCAGCATTTTATGGTAATAATAATAATAATAATAATAATAATAATAATAATAATAATAGCATTTGTTGGGCACTTGCTATGTGTGAATCACTGTTCTGGGCGCTGGGGGGGTACTTAATTGTATTTATTGAGCGCTTACTGTGTGCAGAGCACTGTACCAAGCGCTTGGGAAGTACAAGTTGGCAACATATAGACAGTCCCTACCCAACAGCGGGCTCACAGTCTAGAAGGGGGAGACAGACAACAAAACAAAACACATTAAAATGAAATATATAGAATAAATATGTACAAGTAAAATAAATACATAAATAGAGTATTAAATATGTACAAACATATATACGAGTGCTGTGGGGAGGGGAAGGAGGTAAGGTGGGGGGATGGGAAGGGGGAGGAGGGGGAGAGGAAGGAAGGGGCTCAGTCTGGGAAGGCCTCCTGGAGGAGGTGAGCACTCAGTAGGGCTTTGAAGGGAAGAAAAGGGGGATACAGGGTGATCGGGTTGTTCCACGTTGGGCTCACAGTTTTGATCCCCATTTTGCAGATGGGGGAACTGAGGCTCAGAGTGAAGGAGCTGCATGGCCTAGGGGATAGAGCTTGGACCTGGGATCAGAAGGACCTGAGTTCTAATCCCCATTCTGCCACCTGTCTGTGTGTGACCTTGGGCAAGTCACTTCGCTTCTCTGGCCTCAGTACCCTCCTCTGTGAAATGGAGGCTGAGACTGTGAGCCCCCATGTGGGACAGGGACTGTGTCCCATTTGATTGGCTTGCATCTACCCCAGCGCTTGGTACCGTACTTGGCACAGAGTAAACACTTAACAAATATTAAAAATTAATAAATCCCAAAGAGTTGGGGGGTGGGGGAGAGACAGAAGCAGTATGGCATGATAGATAGAGCATGAGCCTGGGGGTCAATGATTTGCTTGTATCCACTCCAGCGCTTGACACATACTATGTGCTTAACAAATACCAAAATGATTATTATGATTGTCAGAAAGTCGTGGGTATTAATCCTGGCTCCGCCACTCATCTGCTGTGTGGCCTTGGGTAGGTCACTTCCTTTCTCTGGGACTCAGTTCCCTCATCTGTGGAATGGGGGTGAAGACTGAGAGCCCCGCCTGGGAAAGGGACTGTGTCCACCCCGATTTGCTTGTATCCAGGCGCGGTGCCTGGAACATAGTAAGCGCTTAGCAAATACCACAGTTATTAATGGACTGGTGGAAGGAGGTTGGTCGGGGGTTGTGGGGGGAAGGAAGAAGTAGGCAAATTGACATCCAGTGGGTGGTCTGGGGGGTCAGGGGCTTACCCGCTCAATGGTGAGCTCGTTCTCCATCAGCTCCTTGAGCTCCTCCTTGCTGAGGGAATTCTTTCGCCCTTTTTGCCCGGGTATTTGTGGAAGATGCAAACCAGGAGGCAGAAGACATGGAGTGGACTGCAAGGCACCTGGGGGTCAGGGTTGGGAGGGGGTTAAATGAGTCCAACCTCAACTTCTTCCAGCCGGCCCTGGCACCATCTGTCCCCACCCTGCCTGCATCCCTGTCGGAGCCACCCACAAGGCACGCAAACATGCACACACAACTATGTGCATACCACACAGGGCACACACAGCGACCCACAGCACGCAACACCCGTACAGACGGGAAATACCCAGATCTGTGACGCATCCCCACCCAAAACTCATAACTCGGGGGCACACCCAAATCATATCACACAAAGAGACACACCCCCATTATCCCCCCCATTCATTCATTCAGTCATATTTATTGAGCACTTACTGTGTGCAGAGCACTGTACTAAGCGCTTGGTTACACCCCCACACTGAGGTTCCCACTCAGAGGTCATGGGTTCAAATCCCGACTCTGCCACTTGTCAGCTGTGTGACTTTGGGCAAATCATTCAACTACTCTGGGACTCAGTTACCTCATCTGTAAAATGGGGATTAAGACTGTGAGCCCCCCATGGGACAACCTGATCACCTTGTGACCTCCCCAGTGCTTAGAACAGTGCTTTGCACATAGTAAGCGCTTAATAAATGCCATTATTATGTATTTATCTCTGTCTCTCTCACACTCACCCCCTCAACTATTTCAACTATTTCTCCCCTCCCCGACCTCCAAACCCCCCTGTTTTTCCCCCTTCCCAAACTCCTTCTATCCCCCCATCCCAGTCTTCCCTGACTCCCCCCACCTTCTCCCCGAACCCCCTTTTTCTGTCCCCCACCCTGCCAACGATGGGATGGCAGGGTAGGAGGGGAAGCAGGATGGGGAGAGAGAGGGAGGTCCAAAGACTGCAGACCCCCCTCCCCTTAAAAATAGTGGTGGTATTTGTTAAGTGCTTGCTATGTGCTAAGCACTGTTATAAGCGCTGCAGGGGATACAAGGTGATCAAGGTTGTCCCGTGTGGGGCTCACAGTCTTAGTCCCCATTTTACAGATGAGGGAACTGAGGCCCACAGAAGTTAAGTGACTTGCCCAAGGTCACACAGCTGACAAGTGGCGGGGTCGACATTCGAACCCATGACCTCTGACTCCCAAGCCCGTGCTCTTTCCACTGAGCCACACTGCTTCTCTGGAGACTGAATGTCCCCCTACCCAGTCCCCCTAACTCAACCTCAGCGGCAGAAAAGGTTGGATGGGGCTGGTAGGATAGGGGCACTGGCGCAGTCGATTATTTTTTGTAGAGCTGGGGGGATAATAATAATAATAATAATGGTATTTGTTAAGTGCTTACTATGTGCAAAGCACTGTTCTAAGCGCTGGGGAGTTATATGGTGATCAGGTTGTCCCACGGGGGGCTCACAGTTTTAATCCCCATTTTACAGATGAGGTAACTGAGGCCCAGAGAAGTTAAGTGACTTGCCCAAAGTGACACAGCGGACAGTTGGCAGACCTGGGATTTGAACCCATGACCCCAAAGCCCGTGCTCTTCCCATTGAGCCACGCTGCTGGGGATGGGGGGGAGGCAGACCCAAGATTACACAATTTAGCAAACAATCCCCCTCCCCACCCCAGCCCCTTCCAGCTCCTCCTCAGCTCAGGCCTCATGGAACTCCGGGAGGGACAGGTAGCCGCCTCGGGGAACGGCGTTTAGCGCTGCAGCGGGAGGGATTGTGGGCAGACTGAATCAGGACCTTCCACTCAGCCGCGAAGCAGCACGGCAGAGCGGTTGGAGCCCGGGCCTGGGAGCTAGAAAGTCGTGAGTCCCGATCTGCCATTTGTCTGCTGGGTGACCTTGGGCGTGTCACTTCACTTCCCTGGGCCTCACCTGTAAAATGGGGATTGAGAAGTGGGACGGGGACTGTGTCCAGCTTGATTTGCTTGTGTTCCCCACCTCACCCAGCATTTATGCATTCATTCATTCATTCGTATTTATTGAGCGCTTTCTGTGTGCAGAGCACTGTACTAAGTGCATAAGTACAGTGCCCGGAGCACGGTAAGTGCTTGAAAAATACCACAATTATTACTATTATTAGGGCGATAAGGGGGAGATTCTTGGCTGCAGCTAGAGGACGTGTGGTAAGACTTAAGGGAGGACTTGCCTAGAGGATGAGTTGGGGGGAGTTGATATTCAACACTAAATAATAATAATAATGGCATTTGTTAAGCGCTTACTATGTGCAAAGCACTGTTCTAAGCGCTGGGGGGGATACAAGGTGATCAGGTTGTCCCACATGGGGCTCAGGCTCTCTCTGAGCAAAAGCTTCCCATGTGAAGAGAGAACGGGAGGCGAAAAAGAAAACAGCCCCAGCTGCCACAAACATTGAGTACAACACAAGGGACAACTTTTTTTGTGCCTAGTCAGTCAGTCATATTTATTGAGCGCTTACTGTGTGCAGAGCACTGTACTAAGTAAGCACTTGGGTTTGTACAATATCAAGAGTTGGTGGATGTGTTCCCTGCTCACAAGGAGTTTGCAGTCTAAAGGGAAAGGCAGATATCAAAATAAATTATGACTATATGGATTCGGTGGTTTCCATGGGCAGTAATGGATCTAAATTCCTCATATTTTATTTGTGTGCCTCATGTGGTGCTCTGGAGCAGCTTTTATGTTTTTTTTCCCATGGTATTTGTTAAGCCCTTCCTAGGTGTCAAGCACTGTCCTAAACTGTGGGGTAGATGCAAGAAAATCAGGTTGGGCACAGTCCCTATCCCATATAAGGCTCTCAGACATTGTGGAGGGAAAATGATTCAATCTCCATTTTACAAATGAGGTAACTGAGGCACAGAGAAGTTAAGTGACTTGCCAGTGGTCACGCAGCAGAAAAGTGGTGGTTACGGGATTAGAACCCAGGTCCAGGCCCATGTTCTTTCCACTAGGCTACACTGCTTCTCAAACTGCTTTTCAGAGTAGTTGCTTTGATCATTCATTCTACTTTCACTGGCTATTGCTGCTGACTTGTTGTAGATTAAATCGCCCTGTGGTGGTTATATAACTGGTGTTTACCTATATGACTTGTGTCTCTGAATATGGAATATTGAAACCCAAGTTCCTCCCAGTGGGTTTTTAAAGGCAGGTAACATCACCATTATGCGGGCCCCTTCAGAGGTAAACTTGAAAAACTCAATAACACGAGCAAGATTGTAAGTATACCCTTTGCTTTGAAATTAGGAGCCATACTTTAGTACTAAAAGTTCAAAGAAAAGTCCAAGTGCATTTGGGACAATTAAAACAATGAACTAGTCTACACCCAAATTCCATTTTATTTATTTGACCCTTGCCAAATACTTAAAATGCACAAAGCATTATATATAATGTCCTTGGTACTCACAAAACAATTGCTGGTATCGATGATGGAATTCACTTATGGGTGCATTGGTGGCTGAAAAGATCAGTGTAGACTTACTCTGAGCTACACTGCACAAACACAGATTGTCCTTACTGGGTTGCTCTGTTGGTTGTTTGAAGCAAGTGGCGTTGTTGGTCTTTGCCTTCTTGAGTTTTCTGTGCAAAATGAATGGCTTCTTCCTTTTGGTGGTGATTGGCTGCCAGTTGTCGTCTGGGATGCAGCATTGTCTGGGACTGTTTATTGCTGAATCTAGCATCTCCAGTTTCTGCTCACCACACAGCAGCTGTTTCATATCATTCAGTGATATTCATTTAGTGGTTACACTATGTAGAGTGCTCTACTAAGTGATTGGGAGTGCACAGTACAATAGAGTTAGTAGGCATGTTCCCTGCCCACAAGGAGTTTACAGTCTAGAGGGGGGAGTAAAACATTTAAATCAATTATGGATATGTACATAATTCTGTGAAGCTGAGGGTAGAGTGAATATCAAGTGTTTAAAGGGTACAGATTAAACTTCATAGGTGACACAGTGAAAGGGGAAATAAGGGGT
The DNA here is from genome assembly GCF_015852505.1 of Tachyglossus aculeatus. Lineage (NCBI taxonomy): Eukaryota > Metazoa > Chordata > Mammalia > Monotremata > Tachyglossidae > Tachyglossus > Tachyglossus aculeatus. The sequence continues at coordinate 74,386,073 of NC_052069.1, read as the reverse complement.
TAGTTAGGGAAAGACCTTTGAAGAAGGTGTGATTGCAGGAGGGATTTGAGGGAAGGGAGAGTCTGTCATATGTGATGGGAGATAGAATCCCATGCCAGACAGAGGATGTGGACAAGGGTTCAGAGATGAGAGGTTTAATAGATGAGATTGAGGTACAGTAAGTAGTTGGCATTAGAGGAACAAATCTAATGCAGGTTGGATTGTAGTAGAAAATCAGTAAGGTACAGTACAAGGAATTAAAGCTGATTATAGGAGTTTCTTTTGATGTGAAAGTGGATGGGCAACTACTGGAGGTTCTTGAAGAATGGGGAGACATGGACATGTTTTTTATTTTAATGATCCAGACAGCAGAGTGAAGTATGAACTAGAATTGGGAGAGACATGAGGCAGGGTGGTCAGCGAGGTGGCTTACAGTGGTCCAGGTGGACTATAAGTGCTTGTTTTGGTGTGGAAGCAGTTTGGATGGAGAGGAAAGGGCAGATTTTAGCAAAGCTGTGAAGGTGGAATTTACAGATTTGTGTAACAAATTGAATGTGTAGCCTGAATGAGAGAGATGAGACAAGGGCATTGCCGAAGTTATGGACTTGTGAGAGAGGGAAGTTGGTGGTGCTGTCTTCAGTGACTGGAAAGAGATGGAGCTCAGGTTTGGGGTAGGAATATGAAAACTTATGTTTTGAACAGTCCACTACTGTTGTCCATTCTTCTCTCATGTCTCACCCAGTCAGCACAGCCATGTGGAGTTGAGCTATATAACGGGATGCTTACTTCACCTAGAAGTTCTCCATTTATAATCCTGTCTTGGAATTGAATTTATAAATCTCTCATGAGTGACTGTGATATAACTACTCAAGGAGTTGGTTGGATGTGGCACCTTCTGGTCAAGCTTATCTAGAGCTTTGGAGAGGGGAGGCCAAGCACCACAGCTTGAGAAAAGGTGGGCTGGTACTGCCGCTTTGGACACTGGAGGTCTGGAGCCTGATACCATGTACTGTGCTGCAACTCCATGACTGTGTTGGCCTTCCTGATTAGATGTTCTACTTCTTTGTCTATCACTTCTGTTTAGGTCCAATAATTTAATAATAGCATTCAGTTTTTCTGTCCATATATTATCTGATTTTACATACAGCTACCCTGGCATTGACTAATCCATGATACACACTGTACTGCTGTGGAAAAATATAGGGCTATCTATTCAGGCATGTCTCCTGGCCCTGAAGGGGCTTACAATGTAACAGGCTAGGGGAAGGATGGACACACAGGGATAGAAATTGTGGGGTAAATTGAACAAAATTATAACATTAATAACAACAGGGAATCCTTTTTGGGAGGGGCTATTTTCCTGCATCACCATTCCAGGCAGGAGCAGCCTTGGTTCTGTCATAGTTTACCAGTGTTTCATAGCTTTACCAGTGTTGGGAAGACTTCTTCTGTTATCCCACTCTACTGGGAGGAGATTCCTCTCCAGAGATGGTGGAAGTAGAGGTCTGAAGTGTGACCTTGGGCAAGTCACTTAACTTCCCTGTGCCTCAGTTATCTCATCTGTAAAATGGGGACCAATAATAATAATAATTACGGTATTTGTTCAGCACTTACTATGTGCCAAGCACTGTTCTAAGCTCTGAAGTACATGCAAGGTAATCAGGTTGTCCCACGTGGGGCTCACAGTCTTAATCCCCATTTTACAGATGAGGTAACTGAGGCCCAGAGAAGTGAAGTGACTTGCTCGAGGTCACGCAGCTGACAAGTGGCAGAGCGAAATTAGAACCCATGACCTCCCAAACCCGTGCTCTTCTGCTAAGTCGTGCTGCTTCTCAAAACTGTGATCCTCAAATGGGACAGGGGCTGTGTCCAACCTGATTATCTTGTATCTATCCTAGTGCTTGTTACAGTGTCTGGCACATAGTAAGGGCTTCACAAATGCCATAAAAAGAGGTGACAGGATGGGAAAGGGATGCCCCAATCATTAGATGGAATAAAGTCATTAGAGGAATGAGGGGCTTAGTCTGGGAAGGCCTCTTGGAGGAGATGTACCTTCAATAAGGCTTTGAAGGGAAGGATGACAATAATAATGATGACAATAATAATAATGATATTGGTAATTGCTTACTTTGTGCCAAGTTAATCAGGTGGAATAAAGTCCCTGTCCCTCTCCTTCCCTTCAAAGCCTTATTGAAGGTACATCTCCTCCAAGAGGCCTTCCCAGACTAAGCCCCTCATTCCTCTTCTCCCACCCTTCTGCATCCCCCTGATTTGCTCTCTTTGTTCTTTCCCCCTCACAGCCCCACAGAGCTTATATTCATATCTGTAATTTATCTATTTATATTGATGTCTCCCTCAATCTAGACTGTAAGCTCTTTGTGGGCAGTTAATATGTCTGTTTATTTCTGTTTTACTCTCCCAAGGGCATAGTACCATGCTCTGCACAGAGTAACTGCTCAGTAAATACAATTGAATGAATTAACGATTGAAAAAAAGAGCCAGAAAAAAATCAAACATTCTCAGTCCAAAGCCCATATGAGAAATTATAAGGCTAGATTAGCATCTTTTACACCACTTGGAATCAGAACCAGACAATAGGAGTGAGGTATCATTAAACTAGTGACTCCTGGAAGCATGGGTGGCAGGTATTGCTTTTCCGGTTGAGGGCCAGATTGGATTGGGATAAGGAAAGAGCAGGAGCAAGGGAGAGGTGGAAGACCTTGAAACTTTATCCTCTCTGTTCTCTTCCCTCCAACACCTTTCTCTTCTTACACTATCATTACCTCCCTTCCTCCCACTCCACCTTCGCCTGGCTCTAAGCTCCCTAACTCTGCATCCCCATAAAATAAAAGTAGCTGTAAAAGTATGCTCTCTTGAGTGCCCATTGGGTACAACACACCAAACTAATACTTGTAGAGTATAAAATATGCGAGTGCGCATCTTCGGGTCACGAGGAGGTTACACTCTAATGGGGTAGTCAGACATTAAAATATTTATAGAGTAACTAAGGAGTCATTGAATATCATTAAGTTGAATATCACATATACAAAGCGTTCAGAGTGGATCAGTCAATCAATGCATGACATTTATTAAGTGTAAGCAGAGAGTAAGCTCTGTGCAGAACATGTACTAAGCATTTTGGAGAGTGTGAATAGGGAGAGTGTGACTAGGGACATAAATGCTGGTGATCGCTGGTGCGCCCAGCAGCAAAGCAGGGTTCTGGGAATGAACTGGAGAAGGAACTGGTGGCTTTGTATATGGGAAGAGCTGTGTTTAATGGATTTAGAGAGGGAGGGAATTCTAGCACAGGAAAGCCAAGAGAGACCGCTAGCCAGGGAAATGGGCAGAAATGCAGAAGCGGAAACTGCAGTGAGGTTTCATATGGGAGCCAGAAACACTGAAGCTTTGGAAGAAATAAATGAATGATAAAAGAAGAAATGAAATAGATTAGAGAGCTGGATTCCTGGAATAAGGAAGTGGGGTAGGGTTTCTGTCTTGGCTAATGGGAAAACTCAAAGTGCAGTCATTTCAAAGGAAGGAATTTCCTTTGGGTTGACATGGACTGGACATTACATCTTTAATAATAATTATAATAATGATTATGGTATTTCTTAAGTGCTTAATATGTGCCAAGGACTGTTCTAAGCACTGGGATAGATACAAGGTGATCAGGTTGTCCCATGTAGGGCTCACAGTCTCAATCCCCATTTTACAGATGTGGTAACTGAGGTACAGAGAAGTTAAATTCATTCATTCCTTCATTCAATCATATTTATTGAGCACTTACTGTGTGCAGAGCACTGTACTAAGCGCTTGGGAAGAACAAGTTGGCAACATATAGAGATGGTCCCTACCCAACAACGGGCTCACAGTCTAGAAGGGGGAGACAGACAACAAAACAAAACATATTAACAAAATAAAATAAATAGAATATGTACAAGCAAAATAAATAAATAAATAAATAGAGTAATAAATATGTACAAACATATATACATATATACAGGTACTGTGGGGAAGGGAAGGAGGTAAGGCGAGGGGAGAGGGGGAGGAGGGGGAGAGGAAGGAGGGGGCTCAGTCTAGGAAGGCCTCCTGGATGAGGTGAGCTCTCAGTAGGGCCTTGAAGGGAGGAAGAGAGCTAGCTTGGCGGATTGGCAGAGGGAGGGCATTCCAGGCCCGGGGGATGACGTGGGCCGGGGGTCGATGGTGGGACAGGTGAGAACGAGGTACGGTGAGCAGATTAGTGGCAAAGTAGTGGAGGGTGCGGGCTGGGCTGTAGAAGGAGAGAAGGGAGGTGAGGTAGGAGGGGGCGAGGTGATGGAGATTCTTGAAGCCGAGGGTGAAGAGTTTTTGCTTGATGCGTAGGTTGACAGGCAGCCACTGCAGATTTTTGAGGAGGGGAGTAACTTGCCCAGAGCGTTTCTGGACAAAGACAATCTGGGCAGTGGCGTGAAGTATTGATTGAAGAGGGGAGAGACAGGAGAATGGGAGATCGGAGAGGAGGCTGATACAGTAGTCCAGACAAGATAGGATGAGAGCTTGAACGAGCAGGGTAGCGGTTTGGATGGAGAGGAAAGGGCGGATCTTGGCAATGTTGCGGAGGTGAGACCGGCAGGTTTTGGTGACGGCTTGGATGTGAGGGGTGAATGATAGAGCGGAGTCGAGGTTGACACCAAGATTGTGGGCTTGTGAGATGGGAAGGATGGTAGTGCTGTCAACAGTAATGGAAAGTCAGGGAGAGGGCAGGGTTTGGGAGGGAAGACAAGGAGTTCAGTCTTGGACATGTTGAGTTTTATGTGGCAGACAGACATCCAGATGGAGATGTCCTGAAGGCAGGAGGAGATGCGAGCCCGGAGGGAGGGAGAGAGAGCAGGGGCGGAGATGTAGATTTGGGTGTCATCAGCATAGAGATGATAGTTGAAGCCGTGGGAGCGAATGAGGTCACCAAGGGAGTGAGTGTAGACTCACTTAAATTACTTGCCCAATGTCACACCGCAGACAAGTGGCAGAAGTGAGATTAGAACCCATGAGCTCTGACTCCCAAGCCTGTGCTCTTGCCACTAGGCCATGCTGCTTCTCTTTACAATGTTCTTTTCTCTCCTAGCATGGTAAAGCATAGGGTTATTATCTTTCATGACTGAAATCAGTGTTTTGGGGGTGTTATTCCATCTTGCTGTATCATTTGGAGGCTTAAGAAATTTCTATGATTTTTTAAAATTGAAAAACAATAAATTCATCTTTGTTGTGTACAGTCTACAATGATTCCTCCATGTCCTGAAGCCTAATACAGGTGTAATAATCCAATAAATATGTGAGGAACAAATTCAGATGGAATCCTAAATGACAAATTATTAATCATGTTTATTGAGCGCTTACTGTGTGCAAAGCACTGTCTGTCTAGGATGCCTGCATTGTCTTAATCTTAGTCTTTGCATTCCTGTGGTATTTTGCTTTTGACCACAGAGAATGATGAAAAAATGTTGAGATTCTAAAGCATTTCTGACACATTAAGCCAAAATTTTGTATAACTGTGCTTATGCAGATGCTATTTTTTTGGCCAGTTTCAAGCTACAGTATTTTTTATTGGGCTCCAGGCACCTTGTTTTTCAATACATTTTTAATAAAATAATTTTTTGTACAGGATGTTATCTCAATGGTGTAGAGACTGTAGAGTGTCTTGAAGCAAATACTAAAATGCTTGAGCTCATTGAGTTAATGAAGAGTTCAAAATAGAGAGATAATGGAGATTGAAGGATCAAGGACTAAAGGCCTCTGAGTCTCCCAATTTTTTCAGCTCAGTACAAAAAGAAAAAAATGTTTTCCTTGAGACTTCACAAACTGAGATGAGCACAGGTGATACCACAGTACTATTTTACAGCGACTTTGAGTTTGCTTCATGATATGCAAAACTGCTTAGGGTTTGTGTGCTGCTTAGGAGTGTCATTCTAAATGAAACAATTTAGCTGAACAACATGTAGACTTGACCACATCTTGTTCCTATTCAGAAGTGCAATAGAAATCATCAGCGTATCCCATAAATAGGGATAATTAGTTGTGATTGTCAAATGGGTGTGGTATGCCCAGTTCACAGGATAACATGCTGGAAACCTAGCCTCTGAGTGAGTTTTGTTCAGCTCCTTTAAGTAAAGAGAGGTAGAGTTATTGTACTATAGTCTGCTTTCTTGTTAAATTGTTCAACACTCCACAAAGCCTACCAGCCTCATTTTAACTTGAAGTTCCTGGGCCATTCAAGAGGGGAAAGTAGTACCGTTCCTGCCATAGACACAGTAAAGATGTAGTCTCAATGATCATATTTCTCTTTTTGGATGGAATGCAAAGAAATGATTCTGTAATTCATGTTAAGATGTTTGGCAGTGGGCCAGCTCCAGGGCTTTAAGTATGCTCTAACACTAAGGAAATATTATGGAAGGCATCTTAGCAATGCCTAAAGTAATAGAAATTGTTCCAAACTTGGGAGAGGTCAAACATACTTAGTAGTGAGTGAAATGGATTTGCTGAATTGAGTCTTTAACAGAATTAAATGCTTTGGGCATACCTTATGTTAGGCACTGAATCATTTTTTCTTTCCTCTGGGACCTCTGTGACATCTCTTCAGCCTCTGACTAGTTTAAGATAGAAAGTGTTCCCAGAATTCCTTCTTTTTAAGTGCACCATCAATAAAGCAAAGTTAGGCTGCAGGATTACAATCTAACTGGAAAAGGCATTTAAGATTGGGACATAACAAAACATTTTGTTTCTAGATATGGGATATAATGGGGTGTTTGTGTGTGTGTCTGTGTGTGTGTGTATCTATCGTATTTTCTTCCACTCTATGTCATGTCTAGAACACCCCTTGTTTTATTATTGCATTTATTACCTCACTTTCTGGTGCTGTTTTTATTTTTTCCTCCTGCTGTCTTAATCTTTCCCAAGTCTTTGTTCTAAGACATTTGCCTCTAGACTATAAGCTCTTTATGGTCGGAGAACATGTCTACCAACTCTGTGGTATTGTACTCTCCCAAGCAGCGTGGCTCAGAGGAAAGAGCACGGGCTTTGGAGTCAGAGGTCATGGGTTCAAATTCTGACTCCACCTCAGTTATCTCATCTGTAAATTGGGGATTGACTGTGAGCCCCCCATGGGACAACCTGATCAGTTTGTATCCCCCCCAGTGCTTAGAACAGTGCTTTGCACTTAGTAAGCGCTTAATAAATGCCATCATTATTATTATTATGGTGCTCTGCCATAATAAATACCACTGAATGAATTGCCCCATTTCTACTTGTTGTATACCAGGACCATCTGTCTGCTGCTGCTGTCTTGCAACTGATCATTGTTATGCCACATTGTTTCATTGGGTCTATTAGTCTCCCAAGGATGCACTACTTTATTTTATTTAGTTTTGTAAATCTGTGCATCTTGGAATAATATTGCTGAAGGACATATTGTTTTGTTGTCTGTCTCCCCCTTCTAGACTGTGAGCCCGCTTTTGGATAGGGACTGTCTCTATATGTTGCCAACTTGTACTTCCCAAGCGCTTAGTACAGTGTTCTGCACACAGTAAGCGCTCAATAAATACGATTGAATGAATGAATGAATGAATGATGATAGCTAGGTGCAGGCTAGTATATAATAGATAAGTCTGTGGCTCTAAGTACTCATAACTGAAACACAAAAGCTTAGTTTAACAACCAAGGAAAGAAAAAGATAAGAGCTAAACCAGAGCCACTCCTTTCATTCATTCATTCAATTGTATTTATTGAGCGCTTACTGTGTGCAGAGCACTGTGCTAAGCACTTCGGAAGTACAAGTTGGCAACATATAGAGACAGTCCCTACCCAACAACAGGCTCACAGTCTAGAAGAGGGAGACAGACAATAAAACAAAACATATAGACAGGTGTCAAGTCATCAGAACAAATAGAAATAAAGTTAGATGCACATCATTAGCAAAATAAATAGAATAGTATTCTATTTATTTATTTATGAATACCCCTTCATATACAGTCCTTATTAGAAACACAAATTAGTATCCATATTCAAGAAAACCTCCTTAGATACAGAGCAAGAACCAAAACTTGGGAACTCAAATGTTTTCGAGACTGTCAGATTGGATTCTAACGGTCAGGAAGTGAGAGAAAGCCGGTGAAGGTCCTTCTGTGTTTACAATTCTGCATTTAGAGAAACAGCGTTGCTCAATGGAAAAAGCATGGGCTTGGGAGTCAGAGGTCATGGGTTCTAATCCTGCTCCGCTAATTGTCAGCTGTGTGACTTTGGGCAAGTCACTTAACTTCTCTGTGACTCAGTTACCTCATCTGTAAAATGGGGATGAAGACTGTGAGCCCCACATGGGACAATCTGATCCCCTTGTATCCTCCCCAGTGCTTAGAACAGTGCTTTGCATATAGTAAGCGCTTAACTAATGCAAACATTATTATTATTACAAAGCTTGCTAATTGGATTCCATAATACTGGGAAATATAGTTCCCTGGTAACAGAGTGCTTCAAGACTAAGAGCCTGCTTTCCCTTTAGCCCTTGACCTCAGGTCCATCTCCAATAATCATCCAAAATATAGTCACAAGTAGGATCTGCCAACAGTTCCATATGTTGAGTAAGGGCTTATGAAGGCGACAAGCAATCTATCTCCTCCCTACTAGGATACCTCAAATGGTGTGCCATAAGATCTGGGAACTTTGCCATTCTTCATTACTCTGAATATAGTGGTGATGTCATCAAATGTTGGAGCAAATGCCGAGTCTTCACATATTGGCAGACAAACTTATCTTCACGGAGTGTCATCCTCCAGTAGTGGAAGTTATAAGGAGCTTATCAAAGTGTCACTGCCATTTCCTCATTGTAAGGAAACCATTTTTACTCATCTTTATTATTCAGGGATTCATAGGGAAGTTCTTAATTGGATTTTTCACACTCACCCGAAATGTTTACACATTTTCATTTATAGTAGCCTACAGTTCCCAGGATTATACCTGAAATCTTTTCATGGATTACGTTTAAATGATGTTATCTCCCAGTTCTCAGCTAGTTACCTCAGGCAAAGGCAGGTAACATAGTCATATCTGGAGTTACTCTAGTATTTAGTATTTAGTGTATTCTAGTATTTAGTCCATCTGTGTCTGGGCTTATTTTTGTGATCTTTTTATAATATGGTAGTTGTTAAGTGCTTAAATTAAATACTTTTCTAAGCATTTGGACATATATATGAGTTAATCAGGTTGAATACAGTCCCTGTCCCACATGGGACTCACAGTCTAAATAGGTGGAGAACAGATATCAAATCCCCATTTTACAGATGAAGGAAAAAGAGGTTCATTGAAGTGAAGTGACTTCCCTAAGGTCATGCACGTAGGCTGGCAGTGCCAGGCTTGCAACATAGGCTTTCTGAATCCCAGGTTTATGCTCTTTCCACTAGGATATGCTGTTTTCTTAGCAGTCCATCACTCTTCCCACTTCAAAACCCTCCTAAAATCACAACAATCAGTCCTATTTATTGAGCTCTTACAGTGTGCAGAGCTCAATATTAAGCACTTGGAGAAGCAAAATATAACAGAGTAAGTAACATGTTCCCTGCCCACAGTGAGCTTATGTTCTAGAGGGAGAGACAGGCATTAGTATAAATGATTAAATTATAGATGTATACATAAGTGCTCCGGGGCTGAGGGAGGGGTGAATAAAGGGTACAAATCCAAATGCAAGAGTGATGTCGAAGAAAGGGGGAGAAGACGAAATGAGGGCTTAGTCAGGGAAGACCTCTTTGGGGAGATGTGATTTTGAAGGTGTGGAGAGTAATTGTCTATCACATATAAAGAGGCAGGGTGTTCCAGGCCAGAGGCAGGATGGGGCAAGAAGTCCATGATGAGATAGATGAGATGGAGATACAGTGAGTAGATTCATTCATTCAATCGTATTTATTGAGCGCTTACTGTGTGCAGAGCACTGTAATGTGTGGGCTGGATTGTAGTAGGAAAGGTAAAGTTGGACGAGGCAAGATGATTGCCTGGAAACCTATGGTAAGGAGTTTCTGTTTGATGTGGAGTTTGATGGGCAACCACTGGACCTTCTTGAGGAGTGGGGAAACATAGACTGAGAGTTTTGTAGAAAAATGACCTGGGAAGCTGAGTGAAGTATTGACTAAAGTGGGAAGAGACAGAAGGCAAGGAGGTCTGTAAGGAAGATGATGTACTAATCAAGGTGGGGGAGGATAAGCACATCTCTTCCTAGGAGCTTTCCCAGAGTAAGCCTTTTATTTCCCCTCTCTGTCTCCCCTCTCTGTCAACTGTGCACTGGACTGTGTACCGTTGGGCTGTGGGGCCGTGGTGAGCATGGAAGTGTTTAAAGGGTACACAGATCCACAACACTTATGTAATTACTCTAACAATCTAATATTTTCTCTATCCCTAATATATTTTAATGTCTAGACTGTAAAAAGCAGCAGGGCATAGTGGATAGAACATGGGCCTAGGAGTTAGAAGGTCATCCCACTGTCGGGTAGGGACTGTCTCTATATGTTGCCAACTTGTACTGCCCAAGCGCTTAGTACAGTGCTCTGCACACAGTAAGCACTCAATAAATACGATTGATTGATTGATTGATCCTCCCCTTGTCTGCTGTGTAACCTTGAGTAAGTCACTTCAGTTCTCTGTGCCTCAGATCCCTCATCTGCAAAATGGGGATTGAGACAATGAGCTCTATGTGGGACAGGGACTGTGTTCAACCCGATCTACCCCAAGGCTTGGCACATAGTGAGCGTTTAACAAATACCACAATTATTATTATTATAAGCTCCTCGTGGGCAGGGAATGGGTCTACCAACTCCTTTATATGGTACTCTCCAAAGCTCTTAGTACAGTTGTCTGGACACGGTAAGCACTCAGTAAATAGGATTGATTGATCAGTATCTCTCCCTGTCGACTGTTAGCTCCCTGTGGGCAGGAATTGTACCAACTCTGTTGTATCATATTGTCCCAAACAGTTCAGTGATCTGCACACCGTAAATACTCAGTAAATTAATTGAACTAGTTTAGAGAGGGCGAAAAGGCATTTTATCCCCATTTTATGGTTAAGCAAACTGAAGTTCAAAGAAATTATTTGACTTGCTCAAAGTCACAAAGCAGGCAAATTGTAGAGTTAGGACTAGAATCTGGGCCTCCTGATTCCTGATCCAGTGCTCTTTCCATTAGGACACTCGTGTTCATGTTTTGAGTTCAAGGATTTAAGAAAAGCAGTCATTATTTTCCTAGCCATTTGTTTCCCTTATACTTGAAGCAAAAATACATTGGCACAAATACTTTCATTGCCATAGTGTGTGTCCTAAACTTCTAGAAAAGCCTTAAACCTGGGATTCACATCCAACAGGAGATCATTGGTGTGGAAAAGGAGAGTGGTTAGGTGGAGGAAAAATATTTGATTCACTACAGAGCATAAGTATGAAAAGTCACAGAGAAAGTATGATTCATGCTGCTTTACACTTCCCCAGTGTCCTTTTATCTTCTACTTTGCAACTCTTCTCATTCGGATCCAACCTTTTTCCTCATCTGAACATTCTTCCATTCCCAGTCACCTTCTGCCTTCACCCCTTCCCTATTTCAAATTTTCCATTCTAATAATAATAATAATTATGGTATTTGTTAAGTGTTTACTATGTGCCGAGCATTGTTCTATGCACTGGGGTGGGTACAAGGTAATCAGGTTGTCTCATGGGGGTGCTCCTAGTTTTAATCACCATTTTACAGATGAGGTAACTGAGGCATAGAGAAGTTAAGTGGCTTGCCCAAGGGCACACAGCAGACAAGTGGCAGATGTGGGATTAAAACCCATGGTCTCTGATTCCCAAGCCCGTGCTCTTTCCACTAAGCCACACTGCTTCCTGAGCTTTTCACCTTTTCTTCCATTTATTGTTGCAGAGATTGACAGTAATTAACTGCCTGCATTTAAGTTATAAGTGTTTTCCTGACACATCACTTTCAAGCTCATGTAGTAAAATAGAGATCTTAACTCCAGTAATTATACAGACAGAAAACAGGAGAAACAGCATGGCCTAGTGGAAAGAACTCAGTCACGGGAGCCAGAAGACCTAGATTCTAATCCCAGTTCTGCCAGTTGTCTGCTATGTGACATTGTGTAAATCATGTAATTTCTCTGTCCCTCAGTTTCCTCATCTGTAAAAAGGGGATTAAATCCTATTTGCTCCTATCTAGACTGTGAGCCACATGCAAGACAGGAACTCTGTCCATCCTGATAACCTTGTATCTATCCCACTGCTTACAGCAGTGCTTGTCACATACCAAGTGCTTAACAAATACCATAAAAAATGTTAAATTGTGAGTAGCCTGTGTAATTGGAGCAGCTGGTTATAAAATGCCCATTCTTTCTGCCTAAACACTTGACTGAACACTTTACCTTGAAGGCTCAGCCACGCAATCACTTGCTAAAGGAAAACGTAAATAATTTGATAATAAATACTGTTAGAATGAAGGGATTTGACCCTGAAGAATTTGGTGTTAGAAACTCTCAATACATCTTTTTGAGCTTTACTCTAAATCCTTTACTGGAAATATAACGGAGGTCTGACTATCTGTATCCAATTTATTTTTCACCTATCCTTTTCATTTATCATACCAATCATACCAAACAGGTAAGGCAATTGGATAGCTGTCCTGTGGGAATGTAGTTTCTATTTACTGCATTTTGAGCTTCTGTTTACTTTGATGTTTCTAAGCGTTCTAATAAAATGCATTTAATGTCTTTGTCATTTAATGTCATTTAATGATCCACCCTTTTCTCTCCATCCAAACCGCTACCCTGCTCGTTCAAGCTCTCATCCTATCCCGTCTGGACTAGTGTATCAGCCTCCTCTCTGATCTCCCATCCTCCTGTCTCTCCCCTCTTCATACTTCATGCCGCTGCCCAGATTGTCTTTGTCCAGAAACGCCCTGGGCAAGTTACTCCCCTCCTCAAAAATCTGCAGTGGCTGCCTGTCAACCTATGCATCAAGCAAAAACTCCTCACCCTCGGCTTTAATGATCTCCATCACCTCACCCCTTCCTACCTCACCTCCCTTCTCTCCTTCTGCAGCCCAGCCCGCAGCCTCCGCTCCTCTGCCGCTAATCTCCCCACCGTGCCTCATTCTCGCCTGTCCCGCCATCGACCCCCTGCCCATGTCATCCCCCAAGCCTGGAATGCCCTCCCTCTGCCCATCCACCAAGCTAGCTCTTTTCCTCCCTTTAAGGCCCTACTGAGAGCTCACCTCTTCCAGAAGGCCTTCCCAGATGGAGCCCCCTCCTTCATCTCCCCCTCCTCCTCCTCTCCATCCCCGCCACCTTACCTCCTTCCCCTCCCCACAGTACCTGTATATATGTTTGTATGTATTTATTACTCTATTTATTTATTTGTACATATTTATTCTATTTATTTTATTTTGTTAATATGTTTTGTTTTGTTCTCTGTCTCCCCGTTCTAGACTGTGAGCCCACTGTTGGGTAGGGACTGTCTCTATATGTTGCCAACTTGTACTTCCCAAGCACTTAGTACAGTGCTCTGCACACAGTAAGCGCTCAATAAATATGAATGAATGAATGAATGACTCCAGAGCCCATGCTCTTTCCACTGAGCCATGCTGCTTCTCATGTCTCCATGCCCACCCTGGAATCCCTATGATGATGATAAGAATACTAATTAATAATAATAATACTAATAGTATTTGTTAAGTGCTTACTATGTGCTAAACAGCTCAGGTTAATCAGGTTGGACACAGTCCCTGTCCCATGTGAGGCTCACACTCCTAATCCCCATTTTACAGATGAGGTAACTGAGGCCCAGAGAAGTTAAGTGACTTGCCCTAGGTCACACAGCAAAGTGGCAGAGCATTCATTCATTCAACCGTATTTATTGAGCGCTTACTGTTTTCAGAGCACTGTACTAAGCACTTGGGAAGTACAAGTTGGCAACATATAGAGACGGTCCCTACCCAACAATGGGCTCACAGTCTAGAAGAGGGATTTGAACCCAGTTCCTTATGACTCGCAGGCCTGTACTCTATCCATTGTCACATTGCTTCTCACCTCTTATTCTGCATGCAGGTTGCATTTCAGATTTACCCCCATTCCATGGGAAACTGAGAAAACTGAGATTCCTTCAAATTGAAAATGCAAGCAGATTTACAGGTAAAGGTATTTGCCCACAACCTTATTTTCATGAATGATGCTTGAATACAGCTTTCTAAAACCGTGAGAGGGAGCTGAAGGATCACTCTGGGGAGAACATATTTCTGCCTAGAAAAATTAAAGCTTCTGTCCCCTTTTACATCCAGTAGAGAACAAGTATGAGATAGGGTACATAAGAAGATCTGAAATCAAATCAGATAAGTCCTCTGGCAAGACTAGTTAGCTTGGCAGAATCTTGTGCCAGTCAAAAGTCAGGCCCCAGGATATACTCTCACAGGAAACAAAAAAAAAAAACCCAATCATTTTTGAACATATAACAGAGTTCATCTGATTAGCACAAGTTACAACAAAAAACAGAGTGCAAACACTCTTTTGATAAAATTGAAAACAAGTTTCTTTCTGTTCATGCTGTTTAGAAGCATTTGAGCTTGTGATGGATTTTTTTCTAATAAGCATTGGTTTTGCCCCATGCAGAGTTGGCTAGCAAAATATTGTGATTGATCAACTGCCATTTTGTTATCTTCGATAGTCAAGATTATTTCATATTTAAATAAACCATAAGTAAATTTTACCAAAGTGGGGAAGCGACATTTATACCATCAGCATGAAAAGTAGTATACCGTAGTGGAAAGGCCTGGGAATCAGAGGACCTGGGTTCTAATCCCTGCTCCACCACTTGTATGCTGTGTAACCTTTGGCAGGTCACTTTTCTGTGCCTCAGTTCCCCTTTTTTATAGTATTTTTAAGTGCTTATTATGTTCCAGGAACTATACTAAGTGCTGGGCAAGATATAACCTAATTAGGTTGGACATACTCCCTGTCCTGCATAGGGTTTATAGTCTCAATACCCTTTTTATGGATGAGGTAACTGAGGCACAGAGAAGTTAAGTGACTTGTCCAAGGTCACACAGCAGGTAAGTGGCAGAGTCATGATTAGAACCCTCATCTGTAAAATAGGGATTAAGACTATAAGTCCCATGAGGGACAGAAACTGTGTCCAACCTGTTTAGCTTGCAGCTACACCAGTGCGTAGAACAGTGCTTGACCCACAGTAAGTGCTGAACAAATACCATCATTATTATTATTATTATCAGCAGCAGCATGAGAGCAGACCAAAAGAAGTTGATACATTACCACTAGTGCGAAGTCTAAACATTCCTTATATATGGCATTGTCCTTCATTTTATTTCATTTTCCTCAAATGTTTCATTGGCTGTGGAAACATAATTGCTTGGTATTATAGGGCATAGGGGGATAGGAGGAGTGACCTGGGAAGACGAGTGTTTTGGGATCTATTACATGTACATCCCTCAGACATTTGCAAAAATTTCCCATCGATTTAGTCTTAAAATGTTGGTGCAATTCTCAGTTATGGTTGAACCCAAGGTGTCAGGACTTTGTCCCCAGAAGACTACTCCAATGACTTTTTACACTGATCAAAAATTGCTGCCCAATATTGACAGATAGGTCCCATTACATCAATAATTACAGGAGAAACTAGAATGAATAATCATTGAGCCCCTCTAAACCCACCCTAATAATGAATAATAAGTAGTATTTAATAAATGCCTCCTTTGTGCTAAAGCACTGGGCTAAGCACTGGAATAGGTATAATTAATTATGACATAGTTTGTTGTCCCTTCCATGGTTCCCAATCTGTGACCTAATATAAAACCCACTCATCAGAGGCCCTGAAATTCTAAATGCTCAAGAAAACCTAGTTCATGAATTTTCTCTCCCTAGAATCACACCCAAGCCTAACCCAAAGGTTCTTAGACTCTTTTCCCAACCCCTGACCTACCCATTCTTGGAGAGGGTCTGAGGGTTAACACAAGGTGCCAACCCAAGAGCCTCACCTTCTCTCAGGCATACAATCCTCCACCCATTAGGTCAGTTAGTCTACAGAGTATACTGTGTTCTTGGGAAGGACTGTCATAAGGAGTCTTTCAAGATTGGAAACCCAGGTGGTCTTCACCAAGACATGTGACACCCCTGGCTGGCCTGTTTGGAAAGAATGGGAATTGACCTCATGAACACAACCCAACTAGGAACAAGGTAAAGAATGGTGTCACACCAGGATACTACCCTCCTTCTAATTGAACCAGGGAGAAGCTATGATACCCAGAAATTACCCGCTTGGCGATCTTCTCAAGTTAGCATGGCAAATTTAATTAAAGGAGTATGATTCCTGGCAGCAAAGGGGAATTGATAGTCTTCTCCTGATAGCTCAGTCCCTAACCACTGCATGGATACTGGTGGAAAACCATGATGTCACCAAGTGAACCCTCAGGGAATTCCTTCAAGATGACAGCTTGCAGTAAGTGCTCAATAAATACCATTGATATTATGAATTATAATTTTTAATGGGGGCTTAAATTGCCATTCTTCTTATTTGATACTCACCCCCCCACATTCCCAGACATAGCCTTATAGACAGTTGGTTTTCTTACTATATGTTATCCTCTCTCTCCTACTTAATTGTAAGCTCCTTGTGGATAGAAATTGAGTCCATCAACTCTATTGTACTCTTCAAGAGCTTAAAAAAGTGCTCTGCATATAGTAAGCCCTCGGTAAATACCACTGATTGATTCTGATAGCAATTTCATAGTACTGAATGTTCACAGATCATAAACTAGTCTTTTCTAGGGTAGAGAACATGTGTTGGTCAAGCTTCTTCTATAGGTGTCATGTTGGGTAGGGACCGTTTCTATGTGTTGCCGACTTGTACTTCCCAAGCACTTAGTACAGTGCTCTGCACACAGTAAGTGTTCAATAAATATGATTGAATGAATGAATGAATGAATCTTGAGTCCTCTTGTTTTCCCCTGGATTTCGTCTCCTACAACAGATTGCTTTAAAGGAATTGCATGAAGGAACTGTGTCATTCAAACAAATCAAGGACACCGTTCACAGTTGGCAGCTATCATATATCCTGCTTTGATTCATTTTCTGTTCCCTGTTTCCCTTGCCAATTATCCATGCATTAGGGAACATAGGTTCTGCTTGTCGGGGTTCCATGTCTGGGTGGCACTCTTTGCTCTACCAAACTTATTCCAGCTAAATCCTTCAAGATGATATTACAGTCGAGCACCTATTCATGGCTAATATTTGATTTTCTCAGAGTTTGAATTACTAGGTTGCCCATTATGGTGATCAGGGGATGGTCCCGGGGAAGAGGGAGGTGGGATTTCCTGTGACACCTGGGAGGAAGGAACCTAGGCTGACTACAGGGGCACATGAACTTTTCTCCAAAACCAAAGCACGTGTAGGTGAACCTGAAGCTGATCCAAAGGGCACGGGGGGACCCCAGTCTGAATCACTGCAAGTCAGGTTCTACCAGCTCTTTGGGAGCTCTCATGCTACCTGAGGACCATCTCCTCAGGAGAGGTCTGAGATACGGTTGACCCCCACCCAGGCAGCACTGGGGCCACACAAAGCCTTGTGATTGTTTTCTTTTTATTTGAAAATAAATAGAAAAAATTCCTTGAGGCCCACAGTCGGAGGCAGGTGTGATCTGGTGCACTAGGGAGGTGGGTACCAGGCCAAAGTCACAATGCATCATATTACTGGAAGGGGGAGGCAGTACCATGATAGACCCTTCACTTTGGGATTAATGGGATTTCCAGATTTCTTTATAAACCAACCAAATGCCATGTATGCATATCACACCGCAATGCAAAGCTCCTCTTGCTGTGACTTATGGTTTTAAATTTGCCATAGAATTCAATCAAGGTAGCATAAGTACTGTGCCTTGTTCATAATAATTTAATAATATAATATAATATAAAATATAGTATAATATAATATAATTCATATGATATAATTAATATAATATAATATAATAATAATATATAATTATATACTATAATATTATTATAGTATTTGCTAAGCGCTTACTATGTGCCAGGTATTGGCCTAAGTGCTGGATTAGATACATGCAAATCAGATTGGGCACAGTCCCTGTCGCATGTGGGGCTCACAGCCTCAATCCCCATTTTCCAGATGGGGTAACTGAGGCACAGAGAAGTAAAGTGACTTGCCCTAGGTCACACAGCAGACAAGTGGCAGAGCTGGAATTAGAATCCATGACCTTCTGACTCCCGGGCCCATGCTCTATCCACTGAACCACGCTGTTCATGCTTCTCTGGGTGCCAAACTCTTGTTAACGCCCTCCCTTTGCCTGTACTCCCACTTCCTTCACATCTGGCAGTTCATCACTCAGCCTCTCTTCATAGTTTTTTCAAAATCACAATTCCTCCAGGAGACCTTTCCTAATTCATTGCTCATTTCCCAGCCTACATAATAATAATAATTATGATGGTATTTGTTAAGCGCTTACTATGTGCAAAGCACTATTCTAAGCGCTGGGGGGGATACAAGGTAATCAGGTTGTCCCACAGGGGGTTCACAGTTTTAATCCCCACTTTACAGATGAGGGAACTGAGGCACAGAGAAGTTAAGTGACTTGCCCAAAGTCACACAGCTGACAATTGGCAGAGCCGGGATTTAAACCCCTGACCTCTGACTCCAAAGCCCGTGCTCTTTCCACTGAGCCACGCTGCCATGTCCTGCTTCTGCACTTCCATTTCACATGAACGTTTGGGTATTCTCACTCCTAACTTTGCACTTAGATATCTATATTTCTGCTATATCATTTCCTCTGTCTGGAATTTGTTAGTGTCTGTATTCTTCAATCTGTTGTAAGCTCCTTGAGGAGCTCCTTACTCTATTGTACTCTCCCAAGAATTTAGTATAGTGTTTTGCACTCAATAAGACCTCTGTAAATAAACACTGATTGGTTGAATGATTATTTGGAAATTTTTATGCACAAATAGAGTGTCCATCAACGTATTCCTGGTACATAAAGTAACTGATGAGTGACTAGGTGAAAAAAGTTTGGCAGATTAGGCCCCAACAAGGGTTGGAGGTGAAGTTCATCTGAGCTTCCTATATTCTCAAAGCTGGAATTAAACAATTCTGACAGGAACTAACTAGAATATTTTCTGCATCAAATAGGCTTAAAATAAATTAGGGTTACGAAGTGAGCTTTTGGCAGACAAAAATGTATTCTCTTCTAATCTGCAATTTGAATATATGCATAATCATCTTGCCTATCAATCTTCAGGAGTAGCAAAATAAAGATCATGAAGAGGCTGTGATAGAACTATGCAATTTGTGGGTATAGAAGGAACTGTATCCTGGTAGAATGAATTTTTGAAGTCAGAAGAGGTGAAGTCAAGATTTGTTCTCTGATGAAATAAGAGCAAACATTTCCTTCTGTATTAATAGAAGTGTATTATGTGTATGGAGCAAAAGGTGGGTTTAAGATTCCATTTTAGCCCGTCCCAAAGTAAGTAGGCACACACAATAAGCACTCAAATGAACTGCTACTGATTAATTCCCAAAGAACCTCAATTCCAGTTTTTCTCACCTTCTTCCCCTTAGGGCACTTTTCCACTCAACCCATTCCTGTTCTTAACTCTCCCATCTCTGTTGACAAAATCACTAACTGCTTTTGTCTCAGGAGCCCATATAACCTTGGTGGTGGTGTGAATTCCTCACTGTCTTTCAATTCTTTTTTCAATCTACTGCCAAGTCCTTACGATTCTTGCTACATAAAATCTCAGATCCAGGTCTTTCTCTCCAGCCAAAGAACTGCAGAGAGGTAGTGTGGCCTAGTGAAAAGAGTATGGACCCGAGAGTCAGAGGAATTGGGTTTTAATCCCAGGTCAGCCAGTTATCTGCTGTGTGACCTTGGCCAAATCACTTAACATGTCCCAGTTATCTGTAAAATGGGGACTAAGACTTTGAGCCCTATGTGGGACAGAGACTGTGTCCAATCAGACTATGTAGCATCTACCCCAACACTTAGTACAGTGTTTTACTTGGCACAAAGTAAGCATTAACCAATGACATTTAAAAAACCCTGTTATTGTTATTATTATTGCATTTGTGAAGCATTTACTATGAATCAACCACTGTTCTAAGCACTGGGGTAGATACAAATACGCCAGATTGGCTATGGTCCCTGTGTCACAGGGGGCTTCACAGTCTGAGCATTGAATCCCCATTTTGCAGATGAGGAAAATAAGTTACAGAGAAGTTAAGTGACTTGCGCAAAGTCACCCAGAAGGCAATTGGCAGAGTCTGGATTAGAACTCAGACCTTCTGACTGCCAGTTTCATGCTCTTTCCACTAGGCTATCTAGTCATATATTTTAAAAAATTGGTATTTGTTAAGTACTTACTTAGCAGGGCCAGACACTGTACTAAGGACTGGGGTAGAATCAAGATCATCAGTTTGGACACAGTCCATGTCCCACGTTCATTCATTCATTCAATCGTATTTATTGAGTGCTTACTGTGTGCAGAGCACTGTACTAAGCGCTTGGGAAGTACAAGTTGACAACATATAGAGAGGGTCCTTACCCAACAACGGGCTCACAGTCTAGAAGGGGGAGACAGACAACAAAAGAAAACATGTGGACAGGTGTCAAGTCATCAGAATAAATAGAAGTAAAGCTAGATGCACATCATTAAAAAAATAAATAGAATAGTAAATATGTACAAGTAAAATAAATAGAGTAATAAATCTGTACAAACATATGTACAGGTGCTGTGGGGAGGGGAAGGAGGTAGGGCAGGGGGGATGGGGAGGAGGAGAGAAAAAAGGGGGCTCAGTCTGGGAAGGCCTCCTGTAGGAGGTGAGGTCTCAGTAGGGCTTTGAAGGGAGGAAGAGAGCTAGCTTGGTGGATGTGCAGAGGGAGGGCATTCCAGGCCAGGGGGAGGATGTGGGCCGGGGGTCGATGGTGGGACAGGCAAGAACAAGGTATAGTGAGGAGGTTAGTGGCAGAGGAGCGGAGGGTGCAGGCTGGGCTACAGAAGGAGAGGAGGGAGGTGAGGTAGGAGGTGGCGAGGTGATGGACAGCCTTGAAGCTGAGAGTGAGGAGTTTTTGCTTGATGCATAGGTTGGCTGGTAGCCACTGGAGATTTTTGAGGAGGGGAGTAACATGCCCAGTGCATTTCCTCACAAAGATGATCTGGGCAGCAGTGTGAAGTATAGACTGAAGTGGGGAGAGACAGGAGGATGGAAGAAGGGGCTCCCAGTCTTAATGTCATTTAGGGAAGGAGCATGGCTTAGTGGAAAGAGCATGGGTTTGGGAGTCAGAGGTTGTAGGTTCTAATCCCGGCTCCACCACTTGTCGTGTGACCTTGGGCAAGCCATTTAACTTCTCTGTGACTCAGTTACCTCATCTGTAAAATGGAGATTAACACTGTGAGCCCCACATGGGAGAAGCAGCGTGGCTCAGTGGAAAGAGCACGGGCTTTGGAGTCAGAGGTCATGGGTTTGAATCCCGGCTCCACCACAAGTCTACTGTGTGACCTTGGGCAAGTCACTTAACTTCTCTGAGCCTCAGTTACCTCATCTGTAAAATGGTGATTAAGACTGTGAGCCCCACATGGGACAACTTGATCACACTGTATCCCCCCCAGCACTTAGAACAGTGCTTTGCACATAGTAAGCGCTTAACAAATGCCATCATTATTATTATTACCCCAGCTCTTAGAACAGTCCTTGACACATAGTAAGCGCTTAACAAATACCATTATTGTTATTATTATTATTATTGCAAATGAGGCAACTGAGGCACAGAGAAGTTATGTGACTTGCCCAGTGTCATGCAACAGACAAATGGCTAAGTCAAGATTAGAACCCAGGTCCTCTGACTCTGCGGCCCATGGTCTTTCCACTAGGCATACTGCTTCTCCACTGTGGCTAGACTGTTCCCTAAAAGCCTCCTTGCTGAAGTCCCTGCCTCCAGCCTCTTCTCACTCTGATCTTTACCTCATGCTGCTGCCCTGATTGGAGTTTCCCTTGATCCATATCTCTCCTCATATCCCTCCATTAGATTCCAGTGTCCCTGTGCAAGAAACAAAAACTCCTCAAACTCAGCTTCAAGATTCTCATCTTACTCTGCTCTTCAACTGCTACTTCCCAGATAGTTATCTTTGTTCCGTTTTGCTAACCTAATTTTTCCTTTCTCTCTCTCTCTTTCTCTCTCTCCCTGCTCCCTTTATCATATTCCCCAGTCTGAACTCTCCAGGTCCACAAATCTGACAGAACACAGGCACTCCACCTTTGAGGCCCCTTGTAAAGTGCCAACTCCTCCACGAAGCCTTCCTACCACTCTAAGTCTAAAAACCCACCAGCAATCTCATTCATTCATTTAATCGTATTAATTGAGGACTTACCGTGTGCAGAACACTGTACTAAGCACTTGGGAAGTAGAAATTGGCAACATATAGAGACGGTTCCTACCCAACAATGAGCTCATAGTCTAGAAGGGGGAGACAGACAACAAAACAAAACAAGTAAACAGGTGTCAATGCCATCAGAATAAATAGAATTATAGCTATATAATAATAATGGCATTTATTAAGCACTTACTATATGCAAAGCACTGTTCTAAGTGCTGGGGAGGTTACAAGGTGATCAGGTTGCCCCACGATGGGCTCACAGTCTTAATACCCATTTTACAGATGAGGTAACTGAGGCCTAGAGAAGTTAAGTGACTTGCCCAAAGTCACACAGCTGACAATTGACAGAGCCGGAGTTTGAACCCATGCCCTCCGACTACAAAACCCGTGCTCTTTCCACTGAGCCACACTGCTTCTCCCTGAGCCACGCTGCACGATACACATCCTTAATAAAATAGAGTAATAAATATGTACAAATATACACAAGTGCTGTGGGGAGGGGAAGAGGGTAGGATAGAGGGAGGGGGTGATGGAAGGGAGGAGGAGGAGAGGAAAAAGGGAGGGCTTAGTCTGGGAAGGCCTTCTGGAGGAGGTGAGCTCTCAGTAGGGTTTAGAAGGGAGGAAGAGAGCTAGTTTGGCAGATGTGTGGAGGGAGGGCATTCCAGGCCAGAGGTAGGACATAGGTCAGGGGTCGATGGTGGGACAGATGCGAACGAGGTACAGTGAGGAGGTTAGCTGCAGAGGAGTGGAGTGAGCAGGCTGGGCTGTAGAAGGAGAGAAGGGAGGTGAGGTAGGAGGGGGCAAGGTGATGGAGAGCTTTGAAGCCGAGAGTGAGGAGTTTTTTCTTGATTCAAAGGTTGATAGGCAGCCACTGGAGATTTTTGAGGAGGGGAGTGACATGCCCAGAACGTTTCTGTACAAAGATAATCCGGGCATCAGAGTGAGGTATAGATTGAAGTGTGGAGAAACAAGAGGATGGGAGATCAGAAAGGAGGCTGATGCAGTAATCCAGTCAGGTTAGGATGAGAGATTGAACCAGCAAGGTAGCGGTTTGGATGGAGAGGAAAGGGAGGATCTTGGCGATGTTGTGGAGGTGAGACTGGAAGGTTTTGGTGACGGATTGGATGTGTGGTATGAATGGGCTTTTGAGACGGGAAGGATGGTAGTACCGTCTACAATGATGGGAAAGTCTGGGAGAGGACATGGTTTGGGAGGGAACATAAGGAGCTTACTCTTGGACATGTTGAGTTTTAGATGGCAGGCAGACATCCAGATGGATATGTCCTGAAGGCAGGAGGAGATACGATCCTGGAAGGAGGGAGAGAAAGTGGGTAGAGATGTAGATTTGGGTGTCATCAGCGTAGAGATGATAGTTGAAGACGTGGGAGCGAATGAGTTCACCAAGGGAGTGAGTATAGATGGGGAACCGAAGGGGACCAAGAACTGACCCTTGAGGAATCCCTACAGTAAGGGGATGGAAGGGGGAGGAGGAGCCCGCGAAGGAGACTGAAAATGAATGGCTGGAGAAATAAGAGGAGAGCCAGGAGAGGACAGAGTCTGTGAAGCCAAGGTTGGATAGTGTGTGGAGGAGAAGGGGATTGTCCACAGTGTCAAAGGCAGCTGAGAGGTCAAGGAGGATTAAGATAGAGTAGGAGCCATTGGATTTGGCAAGAAGGAAGTCACTGGTGACCTTTGAGAGGGCAGTTTCGATCTAGGAGAGAGTTGGAGTTGATCTCCATCATTTGTGCACTTATTGATACTAATTCTTTGTACCACTGTGTAAGCCAAAAGCGGAATTAAAAGGTATATAGAAATAGGGTAACTCTATGCATTGCATGAATAAAAAATGTTGAAGAGATGCCATCTCTCTAGTGTTACCTGTTCATGGTTCTTGGTCATTGTACTGCTTCTTTCAGCGTGGGCTATTACCTACGCTGCTTTCCAATTTAAATGTTCCCAAGACTGCAAGTGCTTTCTTTTTAAATAATGCATGGTCATCTCCCTCAAACAGAAAAATACTGGATGCTAATCTCCTGGCAAGCGTCAGTTCTACTGAGGAGTTTATTTTGTTTGAGACCCACTGAACAGTCTATTCTAAACACATGGTGTTCATGTTTTGTTTACTTGTCCTCAGAGGCATTTTTTAATTAATGTTCATTTCATATGCAATTTTTAATAAAAATAAATTATGGCAGTAGTTCCAGTATGAATGTTCATCATTAAGGGGCTTAGCTCCTCATTTTGCATTGCATCCTGTTAACTCAGGGCCCTGATCTTCCAGAATGTGTGAATAAATATTTAAAAGGCTAGTGGGCCTTAGTCTTCCTTGCCCAGCATACAAGGAGTTAGAGTTGTGTCAATTCAACATTCTCCCTCCCCCACAAGAATGTTCTTTGCTCACCAAGCTAACTGCTTGCAGGAGGCAAGGGATATCTAGGAAAGGATGCTTTCCCTGCTCTCTATGGTTATACCACTAAAGGAAAATGGCAGGGAGAGCCCACCCCAACAACACTATCTTTGGCTCATCCTAACCCAGTCTCCTCATTTAGGATTGCATCACCTCATTTCTAGTGGGATTGAGCAGTGAATAGAAGGAATTAAATCAGAGTCATCTCTTAAGGCAAATCTATTTTTTAATCTGTATATTTTGCATTCGTTCCCATCTCTTCAAGGTAGATTTCAGTGTTTCTTTGGCCTTATTTATGTCACCTGTTTTGTTACCCAGCACAGTGAAGTTGGGGTGTGATAAATAGTGTATTAATTTTGGCAAGATAATTTACTGCATTGTATAATCTCTGTGTGTTTGATTCTGTCAAATCAATGAACTAGTTATTGGTATTTTTTGAGCACTAGGTGTATGCAGAGCACTGTCCTAAGTACTTAGGAGAGTACAGTACAACAACGTTGGTGGATACATTCCCGGACCTACAAGGAGCAAGAAGGAGAAGACAGAATTAATATAGATTTGGATTGTACATAATAGTAATAATTATGGTAGTCATTAAGCACTTACTAGGTGCCAAGTTCTGTTCTAAGCACCGAGGTAGATACAAGGTAATCAAGTTGTCCCACGTGGGCCTCACAGTCTTAGTTCCCATTTTACAGATGAGGTCACCGAGGCACAGAGAAGTTCAGCGGCTTGCCCAAGTTCACACAGCAGAGAAGTGGAGGAGCCAGGATTAGAACCCACATCCTCTGACTCCCAAGCACACGATCTTTCCACTAAGCCATGCTGCTGGGTTAAGGGTGGGGTGAATATAAAATGCTCAAAGGGTATAGAAGCAGCGTGGTGTAGTGGATAGAGCATGAGCCTGGGATTCATTCATTCATTCATTCAATTGTATTTATTGAATGCTTACTGTGCAGAGCACTGTACTAAGCCCTTGAAAAGTACAATTCAGCAATAGTGACAATAATAATAATAATAATGATAATTTTGGTATTTGTTAAGCACTTACTATTTGCAAATCAATCAATCAATCAATTGTATTTATTGAGCGCTTACTGTGTGCAGAGCACTGTACTAAGTGCTTGGGAAGTACAAGTTGGCAACATATAGAGACGGTCCCTGCCCAACAGTGGGCTCACAGTCTAGAAGGGGGAGACAGAGAACAAAACATATTAACAAAATAAAATAAATAGAATAGATATGTACAAGTAAAATAAATAAATAAATAATAAACAGAGCAAAGCACTGTTCTAAGCGCTGGGGAGGATACAAAGTGATCAGGTTGTCCCATGTGGGGCTCACAATCTTAATCCCCATTTTACAGATGAGGTCACTGAGGCACAGAGAAGTTAAGTGACTTGCCCAAAGTCACACAGCTGACAATTGGCAGAGCTGGGATTTGAACCCATGACCTCTGACTCCAAAGCCCGTGCTGTTTCCACTGAGCCACGCTGACAATCCCTGCCCATGCCGGGCTTACAGTTTAGAAGGGGAGAGACGGACATCAAAACAAGTAAACGGGCATCAATATAAATAAATAGAATTATAAATATATACATATCAAAACAAATTAACAGGCATCAATATAAATAGAATTATAGATATATACATATTAAAACAAGTTAACAGGCATCAATATAAATAAATAGAATTATAGATATATACATATATACGTAAGTGCTGTGGGGCTGGGTTGGGAAGAGCAAAGCGAGCTAGTCGAGGTGACGCGGAAGGGATGGGGAGCTAAATCATGGTTCTAATCCCGTCTCTGCCACTTGTCTGCAGTGTTACTTTGGGCAAGTCACTTCATTTCTCTGTGCTTCAGTGGCATCATCTGTAAAATGGATGGGACAAGAGACTGTGTCCAACCCAATTTGCCTGTATCCATCCCAGAGCTTAGTATAGTATACATACTAAGTATATATAGTATAGTATTATTATTATTATTATTATTATTATTATCCAAGTGTATTGGAGATGGAGAAAGAGTTGGAGAAAAGAGGGCTTAACTGGGGAAGGCCTCTTGAAGGAGATATGATCTTATTGAGGCTTTGAAGGTGGAGTGGTGGTCTGGCACATATGGAGGGGGAATGAATTCCATGACAGAGGAAGAACGTTGGAAAAGGGTTAGCAGAGCGATAGATGAGGCCGAGGCACAGTGAGCAAGCTGGTGCTAGAGAAGCAAAGCGTTCTTTAATCCTTCAGTCATATAGAAGTTGGACCGATAACAGCTGACATGATGCCATCTTGATACACCACGCTGCTGTTCTCCTGCAGAATCTAGTGATCTGTTCAGTTCAATTTTCTATATCTTTGTCTATCTATCCAGGTTTGAAGGCCTAAGTCAAATGCAAGGTGATTACATTCTTGCTCTTGATGAGATATTCCAGAAATATAAGTCAAAATAATAAAATAAGGGATAATGCTATTTATGTGCATGGTTGGGCGGTGTGCTGCCAGATCGCATTCTTTCTCGATTATTGGAAATCATTTTTTTGGTAAGGATTCTTAAGTTCAGAGGAACATGTTAATCTCTCTTTCTAAGTTTGATGTTCAGTCAATATGCTTAGCTGATTCTGCAAAGTAACTTAAAATTATTTCTCTGTGGGATTGGAAATACCCTCTTCCCTTTTTCACCCCACCCTCAGCCCTACAGGACTTATTTCATGCCCATAATTACTTTATTTACATATACTGATGCCTTCCTAGCCCTCCAGACTCCAAACTCCTTATGGGCAAAGAATGTCTACCAACTCTGTTAGACTGTACTCTCCCAGGTATTAAGTACAGTGCTCTTGCATACAGTAAGCACCCACTAAATATGACTGGTTGATTGATTACATAAAAAGGATGATTATGAAAAGGAAGCTAGCAAGCTACTTTTCATATCCACTGAAAACAGAGTTAGAGAACTGATATTGAATTACAGTTTGGAAAAAGATGAGTTTAATGAGAATCTGATAATACTTTATTATTTATTGCACTCATTCAGTGTGTAGGAATTGTGCTTAGGAGCATTCAAAAAGAGTACCAGCCAGTATAGTTCAATGGAGTTAATTTCAGACAGACCAACATTCTCCCTATCTACAAAGAAGCAGCGTGGCCTAGTGAAAAGAGCACGGGCTTTGGAGTCAGAAGTCATGGGTTCGAATCCTGGCTCTGCCAATTGTCAGCTGTGTGACTTTGGGCAAGTCACTTAACTTCTCTGTGCCTCAGTTCCTTCATCTGTAAACTTGGGATTTAGACTGTGAGCCCCACGTGGGACAACCTGATCACCTTGTAACCTCCCCACTGCTTAGAACAGTGCTTTGCACATAGTAAGCGCTTAATAAATGCCATTAAAAAAAACCCTCCTAAATCTCAGCTCTTCCAGGAAGCCTTTCCTTTAATAGTTTTCCCTTACTACTTACTGCATTGCATATACACCTGAATTGATACTCCCAAACGTGTGTACTAAGGACACCACACTTCCACATCACTTATATACATGTCCTTAAGCACTTCTGCTTCCCTTACTTGTAATTCATTTTAATGTCTCTCGACCTGTGAGATTGTATGCTTCTTGAAGGCAAGGGTCATGTCTACTTAATCTATTATACTTTCCCAAGTGCTTTGTATCATGCTTTGCATATAGTTGATGCTCAATAAATATCACTGATTGATTTTCAACATTGTCAATTGGAGTCTGCTAAGTAAAGAATCATCAGCAGCTTTGGGTAGATAGTTGGGACACTTCTGGTGTTAATGGTGTCCAAAGTTAAATTCAATAAAGGGCATTTGCTGGGCAATTCAGGAGTTTTAAGGCTATTTCCCTAAGGTTGTAAATGTTCAAAGGCATTAGTGAAATTTTTAGTTATGTGAATTTTTGGCTGTTCTCCCCTTATTAAATAGGAATGAAACATATTAGTTCCACCAACATTGATATTAATAACACCTATTGGGCTGCTTGAGTGGTTGCAAGGCCAAAATAGCCTCTCTCAAATTGAATGTTAAGGAGCTGTGCTGGAGCAGCATCACACGGCCAGTTTCTGAGAATGAAAACCATCAATGGGGTCTGTGGCACCTGAGCCTGGGCCTCCAGTCAAGTCCTTTCCTTAAAAATATACTTAATTCTAATTTTAACTTTGCTGCTCAAAAAATGACCTAAGTGGTGTTCCAACTTGGTGGCATGTTTAACTTCTGAGCTGTCAGATTTCTTATTGGTGTCTGGGAATCAAAATCCTTAACTAAGCAGTAGCCAGATCTAAAATATTTTTCTGGATTTCAGCAGAGCCTAATAGTCAACCTTGACCAAAAATTCTGTTGATATAATGGTGAGTTAAATATATCCTTTTTGAAATATTTAATAAAGAGTCATCTTCCACATTACTAACTCAGCATGGAAACATTATCATTTCCTTTTATTCATTCATTTATTATAACAAATTCTAGCTATGTGCCAAACACTGTGCTAAGTGCCGGGATATAGACAAATATATATATATATAATAATTTGACCCCATGAATCGAAAAGTTCAATGCAAAGAAGAGAAAGGATAGAATGACTTATTCAGAATATCTGGCAGGAGAGAGAAGTTACCATCTTGTTTTTCTTCATTATTTCTCCTATTGTTTAACTTTGCATATATATCAATTAGAGTAGGCATCATGCCTATTCTACACTAGGGTCAAAATCTAGGAGAGCAGGAGCTTATTATACTGATTTTGCATATAAGGAAACTGGAACACAGGGACATTAAAGGAGCTCTCCAGAGTTACAAAATAGGTCAGTGGCAGAGCTAGATTCATAGGTCTCCTGACTGCCAGGGCCAAGCAATCAGTCCATCATATTTATTGATTGCTTATTGTGTGCAGAGTACTGTAGTAAGCACGTAGGAGAGTACAATATAACAGAGTTATACCATGTCCATGTCCTTTCCATTACTCATGGTGCCTTCAGGAATAGAAAAAAAAATCTGGCCATTTATAATTTCATGGAATATTTGGGAGGGGTACCTACCAAGTCAGAACTGGAAGAAGATATTGATATACTATGAACGCATAATTTATATTGAATTGAAGTACCCAGAAGGTAGGAACAGTAGTTACCTGCAATCTCCTGTGGCAGTAATGATTGTAGTATTTTTTATGGGCTTATTCATTCATTCATTCATTGTCCTAATTTGCTGAGTGCTTACTGTGTGCAAAGCACAGTACTAAGCACATGGAAAGTGCAATTCGGCTTACTATGACAATCTAAAAGGAACACTAGATGTCAAGGAAGAATTGTGATGCTATTAGGTGGCTGAAAGTTTTGTAAAATTGAGTGTGTTTTCTCATTGACATTTAAAAGTTTTGGAAGCTACTTGTGAATACGCAGCTAAACAATAGGGATTATAATTGGAGAAATAATGAAGGAAAACAAGATGGTAACTTCTCTCTCCTGCCAGATATTTCAAATAAGGCATTCTATCCTTTCTCTTCTTTGCATTAAACTTTTCAATTCAGGAGGTCAAATTATAAAGAAAGAAGGGAATTGTTGGGCTGATTTCACCACAAGGATACATGCATTTAAACATTCATCAATTGTCTTCTGAAGTCCTGTGATTACTGTCAAGGAGATTTTTGCAATCATTTCGGTTTATTGTCAACCACTGATGATATTTTGGTTACGACCTGAATATTAATTTTGTGTTTAAAAATTTAAAGGCAGTTTTCGTCCATCCACATGCAGTTTCTATGGTTACATATCATTCTGTTTCTATTTTTGCCCTGGAAAAAGACCATTTGGCAGAATATGGAAACAAAAGCAGAGAATAAGCATTTCAGCTAGGATATTTACTCTGTTCCATTCTAAATTCAATTGTGCCTTCTCCACAATTTCTGGTTAATTAAAATACAGATTATTACAAAGTTCCAGTCGGATAGCGCAGTAAGAGTAATCTTTTTCCTTCCTCTTTAGTCTCCTCATCTTCTTTTCTCAAGTGTTTCTTAAGAAAAGAATCTAAATTGAGAAAGATTACTCACCAGTGGAGTAAAGTAAGTCTATGTATTTGGTCAAGTCCCATTCAACCTCTACTAGGCTGCAGTGTTGAGGTTCTAATAAGGACTTTGTCCTTTTGAAAAGCAAGAGACATCCGTCTAGGAGAGGATGACAATGAATACATTGACAGAAGTGAAAATACTGTTAGGACTCAGAGGGCTTTGCATTATTTTGGGTTTCTGAGAAAGTCAACTTTAGAGTCTCTGTGTGGGTCAGGGACTGTGTCCAATGCGACTAACTTGTGCTTTTACTAACCCTAGTGCTTAGTAAAGTGCCTGGCACATAGTAACTGCTTAACAAATAGCACAATTATTATTATTACATTCTTTTCAGCATGGTACAGTCACTGACCAGTGTCTCAATAAGTTTAGTGGGAATTTTTCACCTAAAATAGCCTGCAGTTAGCTAAATATGTCAACTGATTTGTTTCTTAGGAGGCACGCAGAAAAGTCGGCTCCTTAATCACCATTATTCACTGGAAGCCAGATTGGAGGATGTCAAGGAGCAAATTGTAGGAGAGGATCTTGAGACAGTGGGTGTAGATAACTTGCTAAGGAGTTTGGAGAGGAAAGGTAGGAGAGAGATTGGGCTACAACTGGAAGAAGTTGTGGAGACTAGGAGGGTTTTTTTAGGATGGGAGACATGGGCATGATTGAAAACAGTGAGAGGAAGAAGCCATTGGAGAGGGAACAATTGAATATGGCAGTTGGAGGGGGAAGAAGGGATGGGGCTGTGTGCGCAGAGGGCAGATTGTCCACTGGGTACACATATGCACATGATTTCCTCTGAAACCAAAGAAGCTCTGTTCCAAATTTCCCTCTGTATCCCCTGAACCTCGAGACTGACTCCCGTCCTGCAAACAGAGAGGGACAGACCTTTTGGGTGAAGGAGGACGTGCATACAGTTTCCACCACTAGATAAAGAGGTAATTTAAGCAGGATTGTGGGGGACAGAGGTTCTTCTTCCCGATTCTCAGCCTGGGCTTTGGAGCAGACAGTTGCAGCAGGGAAACCTTTCCTTTTCCTCCCTTCAAAGCAGGAAAGCAGCATAAAGTGAAGCAACTCTGTCCCATCTCCTCATGAGACTTTGTGCCACCTGAGAACTGTCTTCCTACTCATCAGCTGGGTCTTTGGAGCAGTGCCCAGAGCAGGGAAAGCAGAAAAGCACATGCAGTTCCTCACCAGACCCTGGACTCTCTGGCCCCAGGCCCCAGGGTGGATGGGATTTAAAATGACAAAAAAATAACTTCCCCAAGACCAGCAATAGTCTGGGGCAGGAGAGAAATACAACCTGGTGAGTGTTAAGGCTACTGCCTGACTCAACAAGACCACACCCATCCCTCCATCATGGCTGCATATATAATAATAATAATAATGATGGCATTTATTAAGCACTTACTATGTACAAAGCACTGTTCTAAGCGCTGGGGATCTAAGCAAGGTGATCAGGTTGTCCCATGGGGGGCTCACAGTCTTAATCCCCATTTTACAGATGAGGGAACTGAGGCACAGAGAAGTTGTGACTTGCCCAAAGTCACACAGCCGACAGTTGGCAATGTCGGAATTTGAACCCATGACCTCTGACTCCAAAGCCCGTGCTCTTTCCACTGAACCACACTTCTTCTCCAATATATGTGCTTGTTTGCGTGTTGTGGGGGAGGGACAGTTTGGCATTAGAGGGTATAATAATAATAATGATGATGGTATTTGTTTAGCACTTACTATGTGCCAAACACTGTGAATAGCATTATTTTGGGTCATAATTCAACCCTTTCTACTAGTGATTGGTCAAACTAGTAGGACACCCAGGTAAATTCATCATCCAACCAAACACCTCTTATGCAAACTTGCAGCCCCATTGCAGACTACCTCTTGCTCCCAAGGTATAAGTGCTTTCTGTTCGCCTGCCTTCCCCCATTTGCCTGTAAATTTCTTGAGGGTGGGGAACTTTTGCTTCCCCACTAGACTGTAATCTCATTATGGGGAGGGAACATGTTTGCTAATTCTTTTGTACTGAATTCTCCCAAGTGCTTAGTACAGTGCTCTGCACATAGTAAAAGCACTCAGTAAACACCATTGATTGATTGTGCCACTCTCCCAAGTACTGCACTCAGTAAACATGACTGGTTGCTTGATCCTGGAATTTCTTTTTTCCTAATGTAGATTACGACATTATGAACTACATGCTGAAACAAATTTTCTAGGGATTAGTTCTAAGTAGTGCCACCCTGGGACAGTCTTTTATCCATCCACTCAAACATTCTGTAACAAGTAACCCCAAAGTATGAGTGGAGAAGGGAGTGATAGACAACCTTAATTGATTAATTATGATATTCAATTATAGTACCACTATACCCCTGTTAGCTCTCTTAATTGTTACTATGAAGACCATGAAGAGTATGAAGTGGGAAAGTTAAATGTATTATAATTTCCCTTAGGAAATAAAGTGTACTGATGGATTCCCCAAATCTGAGCAAGTGACAAAAACAATAGAGATATATTTTCAAAAGTAACAAAGCATAATACTTGCATGATCAAATAGCACTGTATGTACCAATAATGAAATATTTGGAATTAGATAATATCTGTGAACATAGGCTAATGCAATATTTAATTTAATTTTATCCTTTATCAGAAAAAAAGGAAGATTAGAAATCATCCATGCTAAATATGTGTATATTAAATTTTCTTTGCCCTTATTTGCTATAATGTAATTCTGAAATGAGTTTTAATGATACCACTCAAGTCAGTCAAAATATTTAAAAGGGAAGGGAATTAGGCCAAAGAAAACTAGGCAACATTAAACTGAAGTGAGAGTATAGTATGTACAGTACCACACTAAAATTGAACATAGTCATCTTGAAAATGCTCTAAAAGAAAAGTCTTATATTTGGGAATTGCTCTATTGAGTTAGCATTTACAGTGTTCCAATCTCTGTGCTAACATTGGGATGCTAAACATTGGGGTAGTTGTGAGACCTCTTTGATATTTATCATAGCTACAGATGTTCCATCGAACTTCCCAACTTTTCTCATTCTAAATTCACTCTCAACAAACATATCCTTCAAAAATACTTTTAAGTGTCAGGTATCTAATTAATGCACACCCAGGAAAGTAAAACAGGACATGAAACTTATTGGTCTATCCAAACTTCATTTACCTAATACAAATATTTGAGGATCTTTGCTCAGTATTCAAAGAATGTAAATAAATCCTCGGGTACAACCCAGGAAAATCTTCACTCTGTGAGTGTTAACTCTTTGGAAATCTAATGAACACCTGCTGTGAAATATGAAGAAGTAAACCTCATCTCTCTTCTATTGCTCAGTAGAGATTATTTTTCATTTCAGGGTGTCTTGATTGTTAAGAAATGCTATGAATACATGGAGATATGAGATGATGACTATAAAAAATTAACCAGTTGGGGTCAGGATAAAATATACACATAAATACATGGCACAACTGCTGGGAGATTTGTTTCTTTGGCTGTTTGTGATGGATTTTTTTCCCCCTTAGGGCTTCATCTAGTCCATGGATTTGTAATCATTACTGCACTGTGAATGTGAGATGTCATCAATTTTCCATAGCTTTTGCTTAGGCACCTTTAAATGGTGTTTTCATTGTTTTGAGCTTTATTAATCTTAATTCTGACTCATTTCCTATTTTCCTGATTAACTCAGTAAAGATCAATGATGGCTGTAAATGGAAATTGGGAGACATCTGTCTAGCCTTTTAGAGATAATGAGAGAGCTGTACAAACAGGGAAAGTTCATTGCTGCAGATGTAGTATTACTCATGCATCTCTAAGTGGAATGATAGTGAAATTATCCTGTCATGGGTGTTTTGTGCATATTTATTTAACAAACATGAACCCTGTAATAAAACTTTAACAATCATTCCTCACCATCAATCTACTTTTTCACTAAAAAGAACCCTCCCCATTAAAAAACCAGCAACCATGCTAAATAAAAATGCTCATAGCCCCTTTGAAAATAATTAATCAGAAATACTTTCATATTTACCATAAGTAAAAAAATGATTTATTTTATTGATTCTCAGCGAACTGAATGACTATTCCCAAAATAAGAGGGTTATAAAATTATCTCACTAAAGTTTTGAGAAGACCTATCAAAATAAACTCAGTATCAGAGGGATTAATGTTGTTATAAATGCCTTGACACAGAAAAGATGGATGAAGCCTCAACCTTCATATTAAACTTTAAAGATGGAACAGGAGGGGGTTTTATGTTATTTGGTTCAGTATGATAATAACCTCCATTTTCATTCAGACCTAACAATGTTTGAGTGGTGGTTTTAATTGAAAAATGTCTGGTGAGATTTGGAAACTTCTTCATCCCAGTGAATCTGTATCAAGGTATTAGAAAAACAAAATCCCCATGTGAAAAGACGAGAGGAATAGCCATATGTTTCCATTTATCTTGGTACAGGTTCTACTGATGGAGAACATAGTAGATGGAGGGAGGTAGGCATGAATTCCTTTTCAGAAACTGACCTTGTTCTTGTGACAGAATGTCATAAACTGACTTTTTTCATAAAGAGTGACCCTAAGAATAATCTTTCACAAAGGTGTCAGTGGGAATTCAATTATAATTGGCTTAAGTATATTTTTGTTGACTTATTACAATTACAAACTACAAAGTACATCCAGTTTCTCAAGTAGAATGATTGATATTTTTCTTAATGAGCATATGCCAATTTTTTACTTGAAGTGTCAATGTGATTTTCACCCAACCATAAAACTTGGAATGTTATATGAGTTTAGAATATCTATGAAAGTTACAAGATATGGTTTGAATGTCAATTGTGATTACTGCATGCAAAATAAAGGTTGGGTCCATTAGCAATTAACTTTTAAAATGTGTTCCTACGTTTTCTCTTTCCCCTTTCTTCTCACACCAAATATGCAAGACCAGAGTTGTATATGAAACTGCTTTGATTCATAATCACGGCCAGAAGCGTGAGCTGTGTCCTCACTCACCCGTGCTTTATGTGATTCAGCTAAAACTAAATTAATTTATGGCTAATTGCTCCAATAGTGAATGCCGGTCAAGACCTGGGCTGTGTCTTATTTAATTAAAGTTACATTGAAATGGCTTCCATTACTTCAGTAGTTTCAAAATTAATCCCCAATCTCTCATGGTCTTGCATCATAGTGTAACTTGGGTAGCTCCATGGTCGTATTCTAGTTCAAAGATACAGTGCCAAGTCACTAGGTTAAGCCTCAGTGGGGTAGAGATACTTTCCACTCATGGAAACAATTCAAAGATGGAACCTGCAAAGTGATTCAGCAATTTAGGTGATTTGGAAAAATCACAAGACTGGGAGAACCTGGGTTCTTATCCTGGTTCTGCCACTTTTTTTAACGGTATTTGTTAAGTACTCACTGTATGCTAAGTACTGTATTAATGCTGTGGCAGATGCAAGATAATCAGATTGGGAACAGTCCCTGTCTCTGAAGGGGCTCACAGACTTAGTCCCCGTTTTTTAGATGAGGTAACTAAGGCCCAGAGAGGTTAAGTGACTTGCTCAAGGTCACACAGCAGACAAGTGGCAGAGCTGGGATTAGAACCCAGGTCCTTCCGACTCCCGGATCACTGCTCTTTCCATTAAGCCATGCTTCTTCTCCTACTTGCCTGTTGGGTGACCCTGGGCAAGTCACTTAACTTCTCAGTGCCTCAGTTTCCTCATCTTGTAAAATGGTGATTAGATGCCTAGTCTCCCTCCTATTTAGACTGTGAGCTGCATGTGGGACAGGGACTATTCTACACCAAATGGCCTTGTATCTACCCAGGTGCTTAGCTCATAGTAATTGTTTAACAAATGCCCTTATTATTATTATTATCATTATTTATTGTATTCCATAAGATCATTCAAATCTATTTCTGGGAGCCTTCTAAAATGTCCTTTCCATTGAAATCACTCCACCCACATGAAATAACTAAGTGAAGCATAGAAGTTGCTTTCTGCTTTTTGACTAGTTTTTCATTTATTGGAAATTTTATACTGTTGGAATGGTCAAGAAGATTGTCTCTCCATCTCCAGGCTGTGTAGCAGAGATTTCCACATTAGGTAACTGAAACCAGTGTTGTGGAAATAAAGCATACTTTTGATAAAAAATGTAGAACTTCCAGCTTTCGTCTTGTGGAAAATGCTACTGTCCATCATTTGGCAGTAGGGGAATGTGCTTTTCACCCTGAAATTGGGTTGTATGAAGAATAATGAGCGTTGCTATCCAATTTTCCAAAATAAAGTTAACTTTCAGGCTGCTTTGCACCTTGGGGTAGGCAAAAAAAAAAACAAAACACAAAAAAATCCCAATAGCCTCATTTTAAAGCTCTGTAATCTTTCACCTTGGTAAGAACTGCAGCATTTTTTTTTTGGTCATCCCCATGTCTCCAAGGCTCTTTGGAGCTCACAATTTAATATTTAGAACAAAAGCAACTGAAGTCAAACTTTGGAAAAGACCAGAAATTGTAGTTCTTTGAAGAATGAAACAGAAGGATGAAGTGCAATTAAATGAAAGACAGAAGCCAATGGTAACAACGGTTAAAATTTTGTGAGATCAATTTATCAATAGTATTTACTGAGTGCTTACTTTGTGTGGTACACTGTACTTGCTTGGGAGAGTATAATAAAGTAGAGTTGGAGGTATCGAGTAGAGGTCGATGGCCCTTCTGAAAATGTGAGAGTGACTGAAGAATTAACATCACTCCTGCTTTTCCTCTTTCTTTTCCAATTGTGTCTTTTCCCTTCATAGTTTTCCTTTCTCTGGCCTTCTCCACATAATCACCTCCTTTCATTTCTGCATAAGTAAGCACCTTTGTCCCTGGCTGCTATTGCTACCTTTTCCTTGTAGCAGGGTTTTGCTCTAAAGTGGTCTGCCGGAGGGATGAAGCCTCTTGCAATTGCCTGTGGCTTCAGAAAGAACACATATCCACATTACAGATGTAGCCGCTCTTTAGCCCTTGCCATCTGCTGAATTTGATGCCTGATGTAATGATTAAAAATTCAACCATAAATTCTGATGATGCCAAAATTTTTATAAAAAATAACTTCAGCCATTCTATCACTTTGGAATAGTTTTGAAAAATATGTAAAATAGGTAAAGATATTATTCAAAAGG
The DNA here is from genome assembly GCF_015852505.1 of Tachyglossus aculeatus. Lineage (NCBI taxonomy): Eukaryota > Metazoa > Chordata > Mammalia > Monotremata > Tachyglossidae > Tachyglossus > Tachyglossus aculeatus. The sequence continues at coordinate 74,348,047 of NC_052069.1, read as the reverse complement.
CAACATTCCTTCACAGAATGATTTTCACTGGAGGATTCCTTAATAGAAGAAGTGTGATTTTTTGTACAGTGGATTCTGATTCATATAAAGTACTATATTTTTCCTGAGCAAAATGAGCTTCTACCGAAGGAGGTAAAATATTTGATAAGAGAATGTTCAGGAGTCTGGGAAAGATATCTAACTCCAAGTGAATTTTTTTTTGTAGAAGGATGGGAACACCAGGAGGTCTTTTCTGACTAAGCCCCCCCTTTCCTCTTCTTCCCTTCCCCTCCCCATCACCCCGACTCGCTCCCTTTGCTCAGCTCCCTTCCCCACCCCAAAGCACTTGTGTATATATGTACATTTATAATTATAATTCTATTTATTTTTATTAATTATGTGTATATATCTATAATTCTATTTATTTATAATGGTGCTACTGATGCCTGTCTACTTGTTTTGATGTCTGTCTCCCCCCTTCTAGACTGTGAGCCAGTTGTGGGCAGGGATTGTCTCTATTTGTTGCTGAATTGTACTTTCCAAGTGCTTAGTATAGTGCTCTGCACACAGTAAGCACTCCATAAATATGACTGAATGAACGAATGAATGAATGAATGAAGTCAACAGTGCATCTCTTCTTTTTAGCCAGGAAGTTGCAGAAATAAACATAGATATTTTGATCAAAATATTGCTTTCCTTTTTCAAAGATGTATTTCACCTTTAGATTTCAGAGTTATTGGCTTTCCTATAATTACCAAAAGAGAGAAAATAAAAAAATTCACTGGCCTTCTTTGAGCAATCTGATAAGAGATTTATCGTGTACCTTCAACTATCTATCAGTCGTTAGTATTTATTGAGCAATGTGGTAAGTGCTGGGGGAGTACAACAAACAATAACTTTTCTCAAATGATATATTACTTTCTACTTCTATGTTCTGGTTTCAGAAAATAATAATAATAGTAATGATAATAATTGTGGTTTTTGTTAAGCAATTACTATGTGCACTTAGTAGAGAGCTCTGCATGGAGTATGTGCTCAATAAATATGATTGATTGAATGAATGAATGTGCCATGCACTGTACTAAATGTTGGAGTAGACACAAGATAATCAGGTCCCACCTTGGGCTCACAGTCTGAAGTGTATCTGAGGTCATCAGTTCTAGCAACACATTAATCTTGATCTCTTTAGATATATCCTAAAACCAGTAGTTTATATCAGACATTAAAAGGGTTGAACAGACCAACAAAAATGCTTACAATAACTTGGTGAGCTTTTCTAGCAATAGTGTTGTGGGAAACTGCATGTTTTGAAATTATAGCGTTGTCACCTGAAGTGTCCCAGAAATAATATAATTATGCTATTTGTTAAGCGTTATCTTCCAAACAAAGTACTAAGTGCTAGGGTAGGTGCAAAATAATTGGTTGGACACAATCCTTGTACCACTTGGGGCTCACAGCCTAAGAGGGAGGAAAAAGAACATTTAATCCCCATTTTACAGAAGAGGAAACTAAGGTATAGATAAATTAAGTGACTTGCCCAAGTTCTCTCTCCAGGCAAGTGTCAGAGCTGATATTAGAACCCAGGTCCCTTCACATCCAGGCCTGGGCTCATTCTATTAGACAATGCAAATAAATTAGGTCATAGAGGTGGACTGTGAGTTAATTTTAGTTTAATATTGCCTATTTCCAAAGTCTTAAAAATAATTTTTCACCTTCAGGAAATGAGCTGCTAATGCCCACTGTCCATGTTTTCAGGGATCTTGGAGATGAATTTTTGGATCTGAACAGAAATTGCATTTAATAAATGGACTTGAGTCAAAGCATATTCATGTGCTAAATGTTCCACAGATTTTGGTTAGTGGATCTTTCCAGCACATAAGTCAGATATTAATTCTGTTTTCACTGGAGTTTTGCAGTTCACCTTTAACCAGGAACTCTGTTGATAATAAGCAGCTAAAATTGCTTAGAAAAGTATTTTTAAGATTATAAAGCATGCAATGTAACCCTTCTTAATTTGGTTTCATAATGACTGTACTCTAATTGAGAATTAGAATATGATTGACTGACATGAACAATAAAAAGAGTTCTCACAACTCAGTCATATGCTTTATTTTTCTGGTTATGGAAAATGAACACCCTATAAATGACATAAATTTTTCTAGGTCAGCCAATCAAACAATCAGTGGTTTTAAATGAGTATTATGTGCTCAGACCACTGTACTAAGCTTTTGGGAGAGTACAGTACAACAGAATTAGCAGACAAGTTTCTTGCTCATAATGAGCAGTGTTCATTATTGACATGCAGAGCATTATACTAGGCACGAAACAATCATGCAAGCAGCTGAAGAAATATAACTGATGCTGATTAGAAAAGATCTGGAATTCTGAAATTTTATGTGTTCTGAACAATAATATCACTATTATTGATTCAGTACTTTCAGAACTCAGGAGGAGCAGTGTAGCCTAGTGGAAATGTGCAGAGCCAGGATTAGAACCCAGGTCTGAGTCAGTGGACCTGGGTCCTAATCCCTGCTCTACCACATGCCAGCTGTGTGACTTGGAGCAAGTCACTGCACTTCGCAGTGCCTCCATTACCTCATCTATAAAATGGAGATTAAATACCCATTTTCCCTCCTGCTCGGACCGTGAGCCCTGTATAGGACAGAGACTATGTCCGATCGGATTGTCTTTTTTTTTTTAATGAGATTGAATGAATGAATGAACCACTAACGCAGTAATCAATTCCTTGTTAATTGCTTAGTTATGCCAAGCACTGTGCTAGCTGCTGGAGTAAAAAACGATGATCAGGTGTAATAAGTTCCATGTCCCATATGGGCTCACATGTTAAGGGAGAGGGAAAACAGATATCTTTTCCCCATTTTACAGGATGAGGAAATTGAGTCAAAAAGTGACTTATCCAAGGTCACCCAGAAATAAGTAGTGGATCTGGGATTAGAACACAAGTCCCTTGATTCTAAGGCACATGGTCTTTCCACCAGACCACACTGCTTCTCTTGAACAGGCACCAGATAGTAACTCTTTGGGTGTAATCATAAGGACACATCAGGGAGAGGTTGCGGTAGTAAAAACCTGCAGGAGATTGACTGGCACATGATCCGGTGTGAGAGTTGAGAAGGGCAGCAAGGATTTGAAGAAGACATTGGGGTTGTCATTTCCAGGCAGCAGAGAGAGTATAGACCAGAATGGGGAGAGACTGGTGTCGTTTCCACTAGGCCAAGCTGCTCATTCTACATAAGCATATAGATATACATTTAATAAACAAATGTGGACCTTTGTGGGGAAAACAGGCTGGTCTAGTGCTATGAGAACAGGCCTGGGACTCAGAAAATCTGTGTTCTAATACCAGGTATGCCAGTTACCTGTGCAATAATCTAGGGCAAGTCACTTAACTTCTCTGTGTCTCAGTATCTTGGTGTCTCAGTAAAATGGAGATTCTATACCTGTTCTCCCCCATGAGACTGTGAGCCCCATGTGGGAAAGGAGCTGTGTCCAACATGATTATCTTCTACAGTCCTCAAGGTTTAGTACAGGGCTTGGCACATAGTAAGCACTTAATACATTGTATTATTGTTATTATAATTATTATTGTCATTATTACTGTTATCAATTATTTAAAACACAATTAACTAGCTGTCACAGTTACATATTAAAGTGGTAAGTACCATGAAGGAAAGTGAAGATAGTTATTGGAGTAAGGTAGACAACTGAAATGAAAGTATAGTATTGGTCCAGAGAGACTGTGGAAATGGACTGTTTAAAGATGATAGAGTGTCCATGCATCAAATTAAACAGAAAAATGAGTTTCTAAATTTATGATGATTACTACGGGCCATTGAGAAATCAATGCCCTTCGATTCTTTTTAAGGAAGCAGAGTTACAAAATAGGTTTTAAAAACACACTCGCTGAAAACTTTATTAATCATGGGCTATTAGTTCCTTTACAGGTGTCAGAGTGGAGAAATGGCCCTTCAGAAGTGTTTTACAAAATTTAAAAAGTATCCAATTTCTATAGAAAATTGTGAAATAGTTTGAGAGGAAAATTATAGGTTTAATCATTTGTTGTAGTTAAACTTTTGAATGTGATCCTTTAATATATACAGGTATTTGATTTTTCCCAAAGAGCACAAACTGTCTCCAAGAATATTTATCATCAGTAACACAGGCATGTAGCCTTTGAGCTACACTTTTGATGTTTAATGTGGCATAACTGCAAATCACTTTAGAAAAAAAAGAAAAGTGGCATGTGGGGAGGAAATTTTCCATCACAGATGCTTTTCAATCTTCAAAATAAAAAATAATTTTAAAAGTTTATAAGGCAAAGTTTAAGAACAGAGCTTGCCCAGAGGTTTTAAAGGGTTGGTTCTTTCTTCTGGGTGTTCATATTTCAGCTTTAGTATCATAAATCACATCTGTTTAATAGCAAACAAATGATCTGGCTCATATATGAATTTTTTTCTCCTCAGGCTATGCCTGACAAGACTGAAGCTTGATTGACATTTCTTTCTCATAATGCTAATAATTGAATGGATAAGAAGACTTACTCATTAACATGAAATACCCATTCTCCCTCAAGATTTGAGGTAGGATAGCAAATGCACAATTGGTGAATGTATTCATCATTTCTGTGTACCTTCTGTCTTTTAACTGATTTATCTCTGTTTTCGATACCCTATTCCTGTTTGCTTTTTTTTTTTGGTGGCAATTTAAATTAATTCCCATCTCTTGAGTGAAAGCATCCCAGCATCAACCTCTAGGACTTATGCATTTGTTCTTCTGCTGTAATTACCTGAACATATCTGATCAAACGTGCAGTTAATTATTGAATCTGACTTTACTTATAAGTAGTTTTATGTCTGACTCCCCATGTCAAAATGCAAGCTTTTTGTGGCCAAGCTACATGCATTTTGCTTCTTTCATTTTTCCCTGAGCACTCCCTTAGTACAGAGTACTTCCTCCAATGGATACTCAGTAAATTTACTATTACTACTACTACTTCCCTACTTTTACTATTACTACTACTAGAGGAGCGTGGCATAATGGATAAGAGCATGGTCCTGAGAGTCAGAAGCTCATGGGTTTTAATCCCAGCTCTGCCACTTGTCTGCTGGTCTTCTGGGGGAGCTTGGGCAAGTCACTTCATTTATTTGAGCCTCAGTTACCTCATCTGTAAAATGGAGATTATGATTGTGAGCGCCACGTGGGATAGGGACTGTGTCCAACCCAGTTTGCTTGCATCCACCCCAGCTCTTACTACAGTGCCTGGAACATAGTGTACCACAATTATAACTGTCATAAAATTCCTTTTATAAAATAAATAGTCAAGTCTGTAGTAACACACTAAGCATACATTGCGTAGATTCAAAATACTCAGTTAATCAATTGATCAATCAATAGCATTTATGGCACACTTACTATGTACAGACCACCGTAATGTGTGAATACCGTAGGCATAGTTTTGACATTTAAAAAGAATTAAGAGAAGGCAAAAAGTTTTATGACTGAGGCTGTGGTTTTAGGTAAGTGTATTTGGCAAAGAAGAGTATAATGTATATTCAAATAATGATTAGTCAGTCATATTTATTGAGCACTCACTGTGTGTAGGGCACTGTACTAAGCACCTGGGAGAGTACAATATAACAGAGTTGATAGCTATGGTCCTTGTCCACAATCCAGAGGAGGAGACAGACATTAATATAAATAAATTGTGGATATGTATAAGTGCTATGGGGCTGAAGGAGGGGTGGAAAAAAAGGAGCAAATACAAGTGCAAGGGTGATGCAGAAGGGAGTGGGAGTGGGAGAAGATGAAATGATGGCTTAATAAGGGAAAGCCTCTTGGAAGAGAAGTGCTAACACTAGGAGAAATTACATGTTTTATTTCTCTAGGTAGGCTATTAAAAATATGTTTATATATATGAAATAGGGAAAGAGACTGAAGATCCACTTCAGAGGTTACTAGTCTGTGCATTAAGCTTTCAGTATCTAACTTTCCAGCAATAAATGTAAAAACTGTGCTTATAATAATACTGTTTAGAACCGATTGAGTCAATTGTATTTGGAACTTGACCCCATGAGCAGCTGAATTTTGCATCTTTGTTGGACAGAGCAAGTAATTTGGATGCTGAGGGGTGATACAAATGAAGAACAGCCAAATTTGTTGCTATGGAGAATGTTTTATTTGTACCAACTGAATATGGAAGAGTATGGAAGAACTAGGAAACATTCTCTCACATCACAAATTCATTCTGGGTATAATGCAATCTATAAATTGGTGAAAGTCGAGTCAGTGCAGTGAAAAATAGCTGAGCGCTTCTGGTCATGGTGGCAGCCAAGTTATCAGTCAATCAGTGCATTTATTGAGTGCTTACTATGTTAATAGCACTATATTAAGCACTTGGGAAAGTGCAATGCAACTGAGTTGGTAGACACGGTCCCTGCCCACAATTAGCTTACAGTCTAGAGGGGTCTAGAGGGGTGGGACTAAATGCACAGATGGCTCATAAAGGAGAAAAAATTGGCTAGTGAGATGAGAGCTTAGTCAGGGAAGGCTTCAATAGAGAGGATGCAATATTAGTAGTATTAGTATTAGGAGAAGCTTAGAAGCTTAGCAGTATTAGTATTAGGAGAAGTAGCGTGGCTCAGTGGAAAGAGCACGGGCTTGGGAGTCAGTGGTCATGGGTTCTAATCCCATCTCCGCCACTTGTCAGCTGTGTGAATTTGGGCAAGTCACTTAACTTCTCTGTGCCTCAGTTACCTCATCTGTAAAATGGGGATTGACTGTGAGCCCCACATGGGACAGCCTGATCACCTTGTATCCCCCCAGCTCTTAGAACAGTGCTTTGCACATAGTAAGTGCTTAACAAATGCCATTATTAGTAGTAGTATTTTGTTGGCTCTGAAGGGAGAGGGAGTTCTAGAGAGGAGGGAGGACATGAGCAAGCATTCAACAGTGGAGGAAATGAGAGCGAGGCACAGTAAGTAGGTTGGTATTACAGTAGCAGAGTATGAGGGCTGGATTGTAGTGGAGAGGAGCAAGGATCAGGCTGCGGGAGAGAATGTCTTAAAGCTGATGGTGAGGAATTTCTGTTTGATGTGGAAAGGATGGGTAACCTTGGAGGAGTGGGGAGGTGTGCAGGACAATTAAGAAAAAATGATCTGGGCAGCCAAGTACGGACTGGAGAAAGGAGAGGCTAAAGATTGAGATGTCAGAGAGGAGTTTGATTGCAGTAGTTGAGATCAGATATGATGAGTGTTTGGACCAACCAATTGGCAGTTTGGATGGAGATCAAAGCACAGATTTGGAAGATCTTGTGGAAATAGAATGGCCAGGATTTAGTGACTGACTGAATACTTGGGTTGATAGAGAGGTTGAGGGCTTGTGAGATAGCAAGACTGTTTTTTGGAGAAAAAGTAAGGACCAAATAATTTTCCTCAAGAGACACATTTACCAAGTATGCAGCAGTGAAGCAGCATGGCTTAGTGGAAAGAGCCTGGGCTTGAGAGTCAGAGGTCGTGGGTTCTAATTCTGGCTCAGCCACTTGTTTGCTTTGTGACCCTGGGCAAGTCACTTCACTTACCTGTGCCTCAGTGACCTCATCTGTAAAATGACGATTAAGACTGTGAGCCCCACGCGGAACAACCTGATAACCTTGTATCTACCCTAGTGCTTGGAACAGCAAGTGCTAAACAAATGCCACCATCATCAAGGTCTGGGTTTATGTATCTGATTAATCTGGTAAACTGATGGACAACAAATACCACTGATTGGAGAACAAAGGTTTTATGGAAACTGGAGGTTTGAACATACACTGGATATTATGCCCCAGACCTGAGAGCATTAATACAACTTCCAAAGAAGCCCCAGGAATCAAGAGACTCTAGGTCAATTAATGTATTTCTGTTGATGATGAGCAGTTGGAACACAAAGATAATTTTATGTTCGGAGAAATAATCCTACCTCTGACCATGAATATCAATGAAGGAAATTCCAAATAGGGGGGTGGGCATGATCCTTTATTTTATAAATGATTTAAATCCCATATCCTAAGTTAAATTTTCTGTCCATCCCTTGGATTAATATTATACTTTCCCAAGTGCTTAGTACAGTGCTCTGCACACAATGAGCTCTCAATAAAAACAATTGACTGAAATATGATTGATCAGTGTAGCCCAGAGGCATCCTCCATTGGAGCCTTGTGGCCTGATGAGAGACTTTGGACCCCCTACCTCTCCAGCACCCACTCCATACCAAGCCACTGCCTTGTGAAAATGAAGACTCAACCAGCTCCAGTGGGAAAGGGAAGAAGATGGAACTGTAACATTACCTTCACTAAGTAATAGAACACTGGAGGACTGGGACAGTTGGTCTAGAGATAGGAAAGACAGAAAGAAATCTGAAAACCTCTCAAACAGTAATACACAGCAGCTCCCTGTTTTTATTGTTGGTATTGCTTGTTCATTTATTGTCTTTCCTTTATATTATGCCTTCCCAATGGGTCTGTTGCACACACACCCCCAACACACACATGCACACAATCAGTCCCTTCCCTTTAAAATTCTGGACTGGGGTGGTATCTGAATTGTGATCCTTATACCCTTTCCCAGAGCTTTTCACTAAGTAAGCAAGCTCTCAATACTGCAATCAATAATCAATGTATTATTATTAGGCATTACTTTAAGGAGAAGTATGATCCAGGCAGAAACTGATCACTATGTGGTTCCAACCTTAACCATAACTGTGGGATCAGTGGAAAGAAAAGTTTAATTGACTTTGTAAGGTGATTCAGGTCATATTCCAGATTTCTCAGCTCTGTGAAATGAGGACACCACGATCAAAGATGTTCATAGGAGGCTGGGATTGCTTTCTCATGGCCATGAATTCATTTATCTAAACAATCACAGAAAACAATGTCATTTAATACAATGTACAGCTAGACTCCGTGGTTTATCACCTTTTGAGAATAACCATTCTCTGAATTACAAATTTATCACACAAACCAAAGCATTGTTGTTCATCTTTCTAAACAGTACAATTTATTTTAGTCTTTTGTAAACTTCTATTTCATATTAAGGTACACTTAACTGTCTGAGACTTTCCCAGACTGTGGTTTTCAGTTTAAAAAATAGCAGCATTGATTTTCTCTTCCATATTCTTCAAAGCTCACTTTAGTGGAACCATGGCCTTCCACTTACCTGCAGGGCTAAAGTTCAGCTCTGAGCGTAATAAAACTTTTGATTCCATTTGCCTTTTCTGTTGCTGTGGGTGAAGGGGAGATCCATGCCCTGTGACTTCAAGTGTTATTTCAGCTTCAAATTTTTGTATATTATTAAAGTTCCTCATAGTATCTTCAATGCCCTTTCAATCTAATTAGATCAGCCACAGTATCAATCTTCAGTAACTTCGGGACCCATATTTCCATAAATGCAATCAAATCAGCGCCTTCTTCAGAGTTCCGCAGACCCTGGAGTGTAGAGATGTACAATTGAGTTTGGTTTCCCAGCCCCTCAATCTTGTTTAGAAAAACTTGATTATATTCTATCACCCTGCTGATTAACAATTCCATCTGTTTAAAGCTTCTCTCTTGCTTACAGAAATTCCTTCAATCAGACTGCTTTAAGCCAAATGAGCACATTCCTTGTTGTGTGGATTCGTTTTTGTTTCTGCTGCTATCTGCTGCCCTGCCCTCTAGTAATAAAAGTAGCAGCAGTATGTACTGAATGCTCATTTGGTGCAGTACAGGATACTGATATTGGGCACTTGGGAAGAAATGAATAACAAAGTGATAAGTTCCCTGCCCCCAAGGAGTTTACTTTTTAACAAGGAGTTTACAAGGGCCTAGAACTAATCTGCTCCCGTGATTGGGAGCCAGTATATCTGAGATTGGCTTCTTCCTCCTCCTTTCTTCGCCTGGGGTGGTTGCAGTTCCCAGGCAAATCCAAGCATACTCCTAGATTTGGAGGAAGCTCCTTGCAGGTAGGAAATGTGTCTGCCAACTCTGTTGTTATCTCCAAAGAGCTTAGTACAGTGTTCTGAACACAGGCACTGAATAAATACCACTGATGGATTGATTGGCGCTCATGTTTCAGCCAATCCCTCAAGTACAATTCAGCTCATGTATCCCTTGAAACAAAGTGAGCGTTGGATACACATCAGGACATCTGCAGCACCAGTCCCAGAACACCGCATCCCCTGGGTATCCCCTCAGTTCCTTTCCAATAATGACAGCAGGCAAGGCATGAACTTGTAAGGAAGATGGGGAAGGATGTATGACTCCCTACTACCACAAGCCTTCTCTGTTAACGCTGAATCAGGTAATAATAATAGTACTTGTTAAGCGCTCACTATGTGCCAAGCATTGTTCTAAGAGCTGGTAAATGATCCCGTCCATAGACTTCAAGGCTCACAACGCACTCCTTCTTTCCTATAGTAATCATGGCATGTATTAAGCAGTGACTGCGTGCAGTGTTTAGAGTCCAGCAGGCCTGCCAGGGATAAGGACTACTGCACTGGTAGCAGTCTCAGGGTGCTGTTCCCAGGTTCCCTCCCAACCCTTTCACACTCTGTAGAGTCTCAGGCCAAATCCAGAAGGGTGGCGGCAGTTTCTGATAGTTTTCCTCAGTGGACCGGTCTAGTGGAAGGCCAAGGACCATGTCACCACAGATTTTCTCATTGCTCTCTTTTCTCACCAGGTTTATGCTCTTCAGTCCTCTAGAATCACTATCTTTCTATGCCTCTAGTCCATTGCCTATGCCTGACCCTGGGCCTGAGATTCCCTCCAATTTCATAAACCAAAGTAAAGCCCTCCCTGCCGTCAAAACCCCCTGAAAACCCATACATTCTAAGGAGGTCACTGTTTGGACAGGGAATGTGTCTAGCAACTTTGTAAAACTGTACTCTCCCAAGTGCTCAGTACAGTGCTCTGTGCATGGTAAGCACTCAACAAATACAATCGATTAATTGAGCTCTTCCACAATTCATTTCTACCAGCCCATAGTTTATCCCAGCAGCAACTCTTGGCATTTATGTTTGTATTCAAAGATTTTCCTGTCAGTCTAATCCCAGCTCTGCCACCTGTCTGTTGTGTGATCTTGGGGAGGTCACTTAACTTTTTTGTGCCTCAGGTTCCTCATCTGTAAAATAGGAATTTATACTGTGAGCCCCATGTAGGGACATGGATTGCATCCAACTTGATTAGCTTGCACATACCCCAGCACTTAGTACAGTGCCTGGTACATAGTAAGCGTTCAACAAGTACCATAAAAAAATCGATCAGTGCCATTTATTGAGCGCTTATTGGGCTCTGAGCACTGTCCTAAGGGTTTGCAAAAGTACAATACAATAAATTGGTAGATGCAATCCCTGTCCAAAAGGAACTTTCAGTCTACCGGGGGAGACAGACATTCAAATAAGTTGTGGATAGGGGAAATAGGGTATAAGGACATTTACATCAGTGCTTTGGGGCTGGGGTGAATAGTGATGTGCTGGTCATATATGTATATATTAAGAGAGAGAGACAGACAGACAGAGGGAGAGAGACAGAGAGCAAGAATGAGAGAGCCTTATGTAAACAAGCCATACAGAGCTCTGTTGGAAGTTATTCAAAGACAAGGAACATATCTTTTACTGTGTCATTCTCTCCCAAGTGCCTAGAAGAGAGTCCTGCATACAATAAGTACTCAACAAATACCACTTTGTGAATAAATAATGGTTTCCAGTAAGTTAAGTCAAGAATTGTAGACTCTGTCTTTATAATTCCCCTCTTAATGATGATGATGATGGCATTTGTTAAGTACTTACTATGTGCCAAGCACTGTTCTAAGCACTGGGGGAGATACAAGGTAATCAGGTTGCCCCACCTGGGGCTCACAGTCTTCATCCCCATTTTACAGATGAAAGAACTGAGACACAGAGATGTCAAGTGACTTGCCCAAAGTCACATAGCTGATCAGTATCGGAGGCGGGATTAGAACCCATGAACTCTGACTCCCAAGCCCAGGTTCTTTCCACTAAGCCATGCTGCTTCTCTTAGGGAAGGTAGTCCTTTAACAAAGCCATTCCTGGGATTCTAATTCATCGCACTGTATTCATGAAATATAGCATCAGAAAAACAATATTTATAGGTAACATGCAGTTTCAAATTCCAAATGAGTTGTGGTAGGAGTTAGTCACAAAGATTAGCATGCACTCAGAGTGTGTCCAGGATTCCATCAAATCCAGTTCACCCAGTTTAGACTCAATAATTGCCTTTTTGGTTAATTGCTAATTCTCAGCTTGACGGACCTTCTGTAGGAAGAATATTTATAGTGTCTTGAGTTGGTCCTGCTAAATGTATGGTTCCCATGATAACCATTTAAGCTTGAAGAATGGACTCTGCAGAGGCAGAATTCAAAATAAACCTGCTCGTTTCTGTCTCCTGACAGCTTATTATGGGGGCAAGTCTCTGCAGCATCATATCTATGACCTCTCAATAGCATCTTCAGTATATCCTTGTTTGGCTCTTACACCCAGAGACAATGAGACAAGACAAAGAAATCACATAGAACAGGAACATTTGCCAGTTTTAAAATGGGAACAAAGGCAAGGGATCTTGGCAGTCATTTTAGAACATTTCCTTATGGATCCTGACACAGCAAAAAGACATTAGAGAACATTACACCTCTATCATGGTGCATTGGCAGGCACCTCTCACTTGGGGGAACTTTATTTTATTAAACAGCTTTTGGAAGGGAAAAAGATGTACATTATCACATTTTTTTTCAGGAAGGGTACTGTGGTGCTACAGCTGTTAGTCTTTGTATAGTCTCTGTAATTTCAATGCTTCAAAGATGCATTTAGAGGCTTGATTCTTGATTTACAGGATTATACTGCAAATGGAAAATGCATTACCCACTGTGTGCATAAAGGAAAACTCTTTTCCGTAATTTTCCACAATAATACTGCTTGAGGGAAAGTATAGTTTGTATCAACTTCAAATTTGGTGATTTTCTATGGCCCTCTGAAAAAAATCTCAATAGGCCAACAAGTTACTTGGCAAGTTTAAAATTTTACTTTCTTTAGAGGCTGGTGACTCAGCAATTGCAGAGTGCAAGCTAGAAAAGCAGCATGGGCTAGTAGAAAGAGCCTGCGTTTGGGAGCCAGAGGACCTGGTTTCTAATCTCGGCTCCACCACTTGCCTGCTGTGTGACCTTGGGCAAGTCACTTCTGTCTCAGTTCCTTCATCTGAAAAATGGGGATTCAATACCTTTTCTCCCTCCTTTTTAGACTGTGAGCCCTATGTAGGACCTGATTATCTAGCCCAGTGCCTAGTACAGTGCTGGGCACAGAGTAAGCACTTAACAAGTACCACAGTTTGTATTATTAGATGGTGGCCCTCTGGGTATTTTAATCTGGCTAATGGATCTCTGGTTGTGGCATAGCCATTGCCACCCATCATATCATCATATAAGGACAGAGCATTGCCCCACTCCTCTGGGATTCTGTATTGCTTTGTTCAATTTTCATCCTTCCCATGGAGCAGCAGGGTCAGGGACAGGGGAGGAAGGGGACATGGAAGACTTCCACACTGCCTGTCCCCTAAATCCACTTCTGTGGTTTTGGGGGTTCCATGTTGGGGGAGGGTGGGAATGGAGAGGAACTGTTGGAGAGTCACACAGCCATCTTCTTTTGAAATCTAACTCTTTCCTCACTCACTGCTGTGTTTAAATGTTCATTCTCCAATGACTCCTTCCTTTCCACTTCAAAAATGCCCATGTATGTTCTAGCCTATAAAATCTGTCCATCAACCCTACTGCCCTTTGAATGGTTGTCCCATCTTCTTCCTCCTATTCTCATCCCAACTTCTTGAACTTGTTGTTTACTCCTGATGCCTCCATTTCCTCTCCTCCAGCTCCCGCCTCAACCTCCTGCAGTCTGGTTTCTGTCCACTTCACAAAAATGGCCCATTCTCAGGTTACCAATTATCTCTCTCTTGCCAAATCAAATGGCCTCTATTCCATCCTAATTCTCCTTGACCTCTCAGATACGTTTGACACTGTGAACCACCCACTTTTCCTGAAAACATTGTCAAAACTTTGTTTCACTGATCCTGTCCTCTTCTAGTTCTCCTCTCACCTTTTCCCCCAGATTGTCATCTGCCTCCCATGTCCTAATTGAGAGGGGGTGTTCATTCAGGATCAGTTCTGGGTACCCTTCTATTCTCCGTTAACATCCATTCCCTTGGAAAGCTCACCCATTTTGATGGCTTCAACTACCATCTCTACGCCAGTGACTTTAAAATATATGGCTCCAGCCTTGACCCCTGATCATCTCTTTAATCTCTACCGGAATATCCTGCCATCACCTCAAATTCAGCATGTCCCAAACTGAACTTCTCATCTTCCCTCTCAAAGTCTCCTCCCCACATTCTAATCTCTGTTGACTACCACATCAGTCCATAATGTTCTCCGTTCCCTGGATCATTTTCTGAATAATCATTCTGCACCTATCTCCTTACCCCTCAAGTACCTCCAATGGTTGCCCATTCATATTTTCATTAAATGGAAACTCCTGTCCACCAGATTCAAGACGCTCAATCAATCCATTCTCTCCCCCTACTTATCCTCATTCTTTTCCCACTACAACTCAGCCCACACACTTCACTCCTTTAATACCAATCTTCTCACTATTCCTTACTCTCCCTTCACCTGCCATCTACCCTTCACTCATACTCTCTCTCCTGTCTGTAACTCCCTCTCACTGTATATTCAAAAGCTTAGAGCTAGCCCCATCTTCAAAGCTCTATTACAATCACATCTTGCAGTTACAATCACATTAGAGAAGCAGCGTGGCTCAGTGGAAAGAGCACGGGCTTGGGAGTCAGAGGTCATGGGTTCAAATTCCGGCTCCATCACTTGTCAGCTGTGTGACTTTGGGCAAGTCACTTCACTTCTCTGTGCATCGGTTACCTCATCTGTAAAATGGGGGATTAAGACTGTGAGCCCCCTGTGGGGCAACTTGATCACCTTGTATCCTCCCCAGCACTTAGAACAGTGCTTTGCACATAGTAAGTGCTTAACAAATGCCATTATTATTATGATTATTAATATGTCTTCTAGCGAGTTTTCTCAGACCATGCTCTATGCCTCTTGCCCTATTGTCTCTCTCCATTACTTCTCCCATGCACTTAGTCCTACCCCCTATTCCATTAGGTTCTCCCGCCAACACCACCCCTACAAGATTTATAAGCATGCCCTTTTACCCAGTTACTTCCCTTATCAGTAATTTGCTATAATATCTATCCATCCCATTATTCCATAAACTCCTTGAGGGCAGGGATCATGTCTACAAACTCTGTTGTCCTCTTCCAGTACTTCTTATAGTGCTCTGCATGAGATAAGTGCTCAATGAATACCATTGATTGGTTGATAGGAAATGGTTAAGGTGGGCCATACTGGACATACATCATCATATATCATCAAAGGGTAGTAGAGTGGTTTTCAAACTGATAGTCAAACTTTCACACTGATAAATCAAAGACTTGAAAGTTATCGTTGCAGCTATGCATGAATCACCCAAAACGATCACAAATTAAAGCTTCAGAAAAACTGGTTCATACTTGGTGTGACATACTGCATTACCTCTTCCAGTGTGCTCTGTGGAGAGAATATTATCGTACACATCAACATGTCCGACATCTTTCTCCAGAGAGCCACGGGAAACAAACTAGTTTCACCATGAATTACACCATGGACACAACATAAAATACATTTGCCTAGAAGGATTTTAAATAATTGAAGACTCCTATTTTCTCTCAGATTTATCCAGTCACATGACTAGTCAGGAAAGTGATATGTCAGGCCAGCTCATTTATCTTCTTTTTCAAGAGTTACCAGATTTAGAAGCCGAGTCTCTGCTTTTGGTTCCAGGGAGCTCTACTAATGAGCTTTCAGATGATGGAGGGAGGAGGAAGGATTACCCTCTTCTGTCCAAATTATCCCCATGTCCCAGAGCTCACTCCTCAGCTCTTATCAGTGTACCCAGCTACCCACTTAACCTGTTTGTGCCTCATCTGCAAAATGGGGATTAAACATTTGCTCTCCCTCCTACAGACTGTGTGTCCCATGTGGGACAGGGACATGTGTCTGACTGGCTTATGTTATATCCCCCACAGCCCTTTTTTCCTTGCCTGGCACAGAGTAAGTGCTTAATAAATACCACCACTATTATTATTAAGAAGCCAACGTGCACATCCACATTCAGAGTGGATGTTAGATGACATGACTAGAAAATTGAAACTTAATCAGCCAGTCAATCAGTCAGTCAATCATATTGAGCATTTACTGTGTGCAGTGCACTGTAGTAAGCACTTGGGAGAGTACAATGTAACGATAGACACATTACCTGTCCATAACAAGCTTACAGTCTGGGTGGGGAACAGGGGGTAGGGAGGGGTACTCCACTAGTCAATCAATCAGTGGTATTTATGGAGCACTTACTGGGTGCACAGCACCCAGTATACTTGGCAGAGTATAATACACTAGAGCTGGTAGTGTGGCTTAATGGAAAGAGCATAGGCTGGGGAGTCAGAGGACGTGGGTTCTAATCCCACCTCCACCACTTGTCAGCTGTATGACTTTGGGCAAGTCACTTCTCTGTGCCTCAGTTACCTCATCTGTAAAATGGGATTAATACCGTGAGCCCCACGTGGGACAACCTGATTACCTTGTATCTACTCCAGTGCCTAGAACAGTGCTTGGTAACAAATGGTAACAAATGGTAACAAATACCATCATTATTATTATTTTATTATCATTATTATTATTATTATTATTATTATTATCTCTGCCCACAAGAACCTTCAGAGTAAAAGGAAAGACCGACATTCAAATAAATTACAGGTGGATATGTACATAAGTGTTGTGGGACTGGAGATGGGATGGACATCAAAATGCTAAAGAAGTACAGATCCAAGTGCATAGTTGATGCAGAAGGGAGGGGAAAGAGGGGAAGTGAGGACTTAGTAGGAGAAGGTTACTCGGAGGAAATACGATTTTTATTAGGGCTTTAAACATGGGGAGGGTGGTTGTCTGTTAGATATGAAGGGGTAGGGAGTTCCAGCCAAGAAGGGGTATGAGACAAGAAAGGGCTCAGAATCAAGAAAGATGAAATCAGGGTACAGTGAGATAGTTGGTGTTAGATGAGCAAAGCGTGCAGGTTGAGTTGTACCAGATAAGTAAGATAAGAGGGGAACTGATTGAATACCTTAAGGCTAATGGGAAGGAGTTTCTGTTTGATAGGGAAGTGCATTAACAACCACTACACTGTTTTAAGTACAGAGGAAATATGAACTGAGTGTTTTTTGGGGAAGCAACTTGGTCTAGTTAAAGAAGCATGGGCTTGGGAGATAGAGGACCTGTGTTCTAATCCTGGTCCCACCACTTGTCTGCAGTGTAGGCAAGTCACTTATTCTTTTTGCCTCAGTTTCCTCATCTGTTAAATTTGTATTAAATCCTTCTCCCTCTTACATAGACTGTGAGCCCCATGTGAGGCAAGGACTGTGTCCAACTTGGTTATCTTGACTATACTCCAGTGTTAGTAAGTACTTAACAAGCACAATAATAATAATAATATATTATTAACAACGATAATAAAAATGGCTCATGCAATAGAGTGGAATATGAACCTAAGAGGGGAAGGACAGAAGGCAGGAGGTCAGCAGGAGCCTGATGCAGTAGTCAAGGCAGGATAACATAAGTGCTTGGAACAGCTCAGTAGTAGTTTGGATGGAGAGGAAAGGATGGGTTTTAGTGATGTTGTGAAGCTAGAGCTCACAAGAGTTGGTGAAAGACTTAATAAGTGGGTTGAGTAAGAGCTTTTAGTCATAATTATTATTATTATTAATAGTATTTATTGAGCACTTACTATATGTAAAGCACTCTACTAAGGGCTTGGGAGAGTACAATATATCATCAGACACATTCCCTGCTCACAATGAGCTCACAGTCTGGAGGGGGAGACAGACATTAATATAAATAAATAGATAAATGAATTACAGATATATACAAATTATATACATATGTGCTGTGGGGAAGGGAGGGAGGATGAATGAAGGAACACGTATGAGCGGCACAGAAGGAAGTGGGAGAAGAGGTGAAGTGGGCTCAAGCAGGGATGCTTCCTGTAGACGTGCCTTCAATAAGGCTTTGAAGTGGGGGAGAGCAATTATCTGTCTGATATGTTGAGGGAGAGAGGGGTTCCAGGCCAGAGGTAGGATGTGGGTAAGAGGTCAGCAGTGAGATAGATGAGATAGTTGAAGATAATTTAAAGATTCGTGTTACGTATGGTGACAGAAAAGCTCAAACCTTTGGATGGGAAGATAAGGAAGATAAGTTTGAGGTGTCAGTGGGACATTCAAGTAGAGATGTCCTAAGGGAGGAAGAATTGTGAGACTGCCGAGAAGGAAAGAGGTCAGAGCTGAAGAGTTGGATTTGGGAATCATCTGTAGAGAGATGGTAGTTGAAACTGTGAAAGGGAATGAATTCTCCAGGGAAGTGGGTGAAGATGGAGAATAGAAGGGCCTCAGAAATGATCAATCGATCAATATAATCATATTTATTGAGTGTTTACTGTGTGCAGAGCACCAAATTTAGTGCTTGACAAAATACAATATAACAGAGTTGGTAGACAGGTTCTTTGCCTACAAAGAGCATAGAGTCTAGAACTGAGCTCTAAGAGACTCCCACAGTTAAAAGGTGGAGGCAAAGGAGGAGTCAATCAATCAGTCAATCAGTCGTATTTATTGAGTGCTTACTGTGTGCAGAGCTCTGTACTAAGCGCTTAGGAAGTACAAGTTGGCAACATGTAGAGGCAGTCCCTACCCAACAGTGGGCTCACAGTCTAAAAGGGGGAGACAGAGAACAAAACCAAACATACTAACAAAATAAAATAAATAGAATAGATATGAACAAGTAAAATAAATAAATAGAGTAATAAATATGTACAAACATATATACATATATACAGGTGCTGTGGGGAAGGGAAGGAGGTAAGACAGGGGGATGGAGAGGGGGATGAGGGGGAGAGGAAGGAGGGGGCTCAGTCTGGGAAGGCCTCCTGGAGGAGGTGAGCTCTCAGTAGAGCCTTGAAGGGAGGAAGAGAGCTAGCTTGGCGGATAGGCAGAGGGAGGGCATTCCAGGCCAGAGGGATGACGTGGGCCGGGGGTCGACGGCGGGACAGGCAAGAACGAGGCACGGTGAGGAGATTAGCGGCAGAGGAGTGGAGGGTGCGGGCTGGGCTGTAGAAGGAGAGAAGGGAGGTGAGTTAGGAGGGGGCGAGGTGATGGACAGCCTTGAAGCCGAGGGTGAGGAGTTTCTGCCTGATGCGCAGATTGATTGGTAGCCACTGGAGATTTTTGAGAAGGGGAGTAACATGCCCACAACATTTCTGGACAAAGATAATCCAGGCAGCAGCATGAAGTATGGATTGCAGTGGGCAGAGACACGAGGATGGGAGATCAGAGAGAAGGCTGGGGCAGTAGTCCAGACAGGATAGGATGAGAGCTTGAATGAGCAGGGTAGCGGTTTGGATGGAGAGGAAAGGGCAGATCTTGGCAATGTAAAGGCACTGAAAAGGAAGTGGCCAGAAAGATAGGAGGAGAACCAGAAGAAGACAGTATCAGTGAAGCCATGGGTCCTGGCTTCCAGCAGACTTTTAGTGTCTCAGGTTGAAGGGGGAGGGTCACAGTGTCAAAGGCAATTTAATCCTCGAGGAAGATTGATAGATTAGAGGCCATTAGCAAAAAGGAAGTCATTGGTGACCTTAAAGGGGGCAGTTTCCATGGAGTAGAGGGAACATTAGCCAGATTGGAGGGGGTCAAGGAGAGAATTGGAGAAGAAGGAGTGGAGGAGGCCATAGGTGTAAGGAACTCACTTAAGGAGATTAGAAATGGGGAGGGAGGGAAATTGGGCAAGAACTGGAGGTTGCTGTGGAGCAAAGGAAGGGTTTTTAAAGATAAGAGTTGCATGATCATGTTTTAAATTAATTGGCAGGAGATATATATATAGACATAGATATATATATCTCCATCATATAAATATATGTATATATATGATGGTATTTGTTAAGTGCTTACTATGTGCAAAGCACCATTCTAAGTGCTGATCGAGTGTATCCAAATTGGTAAGTGGGAGAGGTGGGGTAGAGCAGGAGGTCATTATAGTTAAGGAGTGAGAGGAGGTTGTCAGTGAAAATGTCACTGGGGACATGGATATTGAAGTCCCTGAAGATCAATTTAAGGACAGAGGAAGATAGAAGGAATGTGAGAAAGAGTCAAAATGGTTCAGAAGGTTGGAGGTGGAACCTTGGAAGCAGTACATGAGAAATCTACATAAAGAGTGATGATTAAAATAAAATGAAACTGAAATTATCCATTTGAAATGATTTGAAGGATTTCTAAACATAGTTGTCTCAGAAGCAGCATGCCTTGGTGAATACAGCACGGGCCTGAGAGTCTAGAAGGACCTGGGTTCTAATGCCAGTTATCTACTATGTGACACTGGGCAAGTCACTTAACTTCTGTGAGCCTTCGTTGCCTCATCTGTAAAATAGGGATTAAGGTTGTGAGCCCCATGTGGGACATAGACTGTGTCCAACCTGGTTATTTTATATCTACCCCAGTGCTTAATACAGTGCCTGGCACATAGTAAGTGCATAGCAAATACCATTTTTTAAAAAAGAACAAATAAAGATTTTAAAAAAATCAGTTTTACATCATAGACCAAAGTACATATGATTAAGAAACATTTTTTCCTATTTCATGCCAGTTAAGAAGTACTTGGATTTGTGCCATCTGTTTTAAACTGGGCAGATGGTTGCAAATATAAACCTGCTGTACAATTTCATTTCTCACTTTGCCACCTGTAACAATCTTTAGAGTCGTTGAATGCAAAAGTAATGACAACTAATGTCAGCATCTTCATTAAAGAGAAATATAATGTTTTTAATAGAATTAATGGGTGTGATTCCTCCCATCCATTTCTAATCTTATTGGTGTGCAGAATTTCTTGATGGATTTACAGTAAAATCACTAATGTCTGCGGTAGATTTTCATTCTAGTTAGAATGGATATAGAGGTAAATCTAGTTGTCTTCTAGTGTAGGCTTTACTGGAAATAATGTCCCTTGACTGCACATGCCCTGCTCTGGTGCTTCTGATGTTTTCTGCCTCTGGTCTATCCAGTTAATAAGAAGAAGAAGAATAAGAATAATAATGTTTTCTGTAAAGCGCTTACTATGTGCCAGTCACTGTACTAAATTCTGGGGTGGATTCAAGCAAATCAAGTAGGACACAGTACTTGCCCCATATGGGGCTCACAGTCTCAGTCCCCAGTTTATAGATGAGGTAACTGAGACAAAGAGAAGTGATGTGACTTGCCCAGGGTCACACAGCAGACAAGTGAAATCAGGATTAGAACCCATGAGCTTCTGACCCCCAGGCCCGTCCTCTTTCCGCTTGGCCACACAGCTGTAAAGAGGGCAACTGTACTGTTGGTGGCTGTTTCTTGTTTTATGCATTTTTTGTTATTGCTTTTTCCCTGTTTTCTCCAGGAAGGGGAAAAGACCCCTAATCATCCATACCCAAACTTCCTTCTCTTAATGACCAAACTGTCACTCTCAACACCACCCTCTCTACTGAACTCAACTCACTTTCTTGTCCCTTGATTGATCTTGTACCACTAGACCACAGTCCTGGATCACCCCCATGTCCACATCCTTTGCTCTTGTGCATGAGCCGCAGAGCACTGCTGGTGGAAATCTAGATCTCAGGCCAAACTCATCCAGTTCAAGGTTATCCTTACGTTGTTTAACTTTGTCCTCTCCTTGGCCCAGCAAAACTATTTCTCCACCCTTATTGACATCCATACCCACCCCACTCACCAGTTGTTCCTGTTCCTGTTCCTTCCTCAAACCCTCCCTTCCCCCCACCTCCCTCCCCATCCCTTGCCCCTAATGATCTGGTCACCTATTTTATTGAGAAAATTGAAATCATCAGGAATGATCTCCCTAAAATCTCCCCTGTCACTCCCCAATCCCTCCCCCCTCCTTCCCCTTCTTCAATTCTCCTATCTTTCCAAACAAGTACCTCAAGAGTTCTCCTGACTTCTCTCAAAATCCACCCATTCCACCTGCGCAGCCAATCACACCTTAACAAAACACTTGCCCCTTCTCTTCTAACTTCCCTAACCACCATTTTCAACTGTTTGCACTCCAATGGATTCTTTCCCACTGCTTTCAAACACGCCTATGTCTCTACTAGCCTAAAAAAAAAACCCCTCCCTTGACTCCATGGTTCCCTCCAGTTATCACCCCATCTCCCTCTTACCATTTCTTTCCAAACTCCTTGTGAAAGTTGTCTACACTCATAGTCTTAAGTTCCTCTCCTCTATTCTCTCCTTGACCCCCCTCCAATCTATCTTCCATCCCCTTTGCTCCACAGAAACTAGACCCTCAAAAGTCACTAGTGATCTCCTTTTTGCCAAAACCAATGGCCTCTACTCCATCCTAATCCTCCTCTACCTCTCAGCTGCCTTCAACACTGTCAACCATCCCCTTCTCCTGGAAACATTATCCAACCTCGGCTTCAATGACACTGTCCTCTCCGGTTCTTCTCCTATCTCTCTGGCTGCTCATTCTCAATCTCTTTTGTGGGATCCTCCTCTCCCTCCCACCCCCTAACTGTGGATGTCCCTCAAGGGTCAGTTCTGGATCCCCTTCCATTCTCCATATACACGCACTCCCTTGGAGAACTCATTCGTTGATGGCATCAACTACCACCTCTATGTGGATGATTCCCAAATGTATATCTCCAGCCCTGATCTCTCTCTTCCTCTCTGCAGTCTCACATTTTCTCCTGCCTCTAGACATCTCTTCTTGGATGTCCAGCAGTCACCTCAAAGTTCAAATGTCTAAAACAGAACTCCTTTTCTTCCCACCCAAGCCCTATCGTTTCCCTGAACTTTCCCATCACTGTAGATGGCACCACCATCATTCCTATCTCACAAGCCTGTAACCTTGGTGTTATCCTTGTCTCCTCTCTCTTATCCACCCACATATTCAGTCCATCACTAAATCTTGTCAGTTCAACCTTCACAACATCACAGAGAAGCAGTGTGGCTTAGTGGATAGAGCATGGGCCTAGAAGTCAGAAGGATCTGGGTTCTAATCCTGGCTCCAACATGTGTCTGTTTTGTAACCTTGGGGAAGTCACTTAACTTCTGTGCTTCAGTTACCTCATCTGTAAAATGGGGATAAGTGTGAGCCCAATGTGGGACAGAGACTTGTATCCAACTTGATTAACTTGTATCTACCGCAGTGCTTGGCACATAGTAAGTGCTTAACAAGTACCATTATTACTGTTGTTATTATTATTATCATTATCATTATTAAAATTTGCCCTTTTCTCTCCAACAAAACTGCTACCATGTTAATCCTAGCACTTATTCTATCCCACTTTGATGATGTATCAGCCTCCTTGCTGACCCAGTCCATACTTGCCTCTGCTGCCCAAATCATTAAATAATAATAATGATGGCATTTATTAAGTGCTTACTATGTGCAAAGCACTGTTCTAAGCTCTGGGGAGGCTATAAGGTGATCAGGTTGTCCCGCGGGGCGCTCACAGTGTTAATCCCCATTTTACAGATGAGGTCACTGAGGCACAGAGAAGGTAATGATTTGCCCAAAGTCACACAGTAACACAGCTGACAATTGGCAAAGCTGGGATTTGAACCCATGACCTTTGACTCCAAAGCCTGGGCTCTTTCTACTGAGCTAAGCTGCTTTACAGAACATTTCTCTAAAAAAAGTTCAGGCAATGTATCCCCATTATTTCAGAACCTTCATTGGTGGCCCATCCACCTCCAAATCAAGCAGAAACTCCTTACCACTGGCTTTAAAGCACTCAATCACCTTGCCCCTCTTACCTCACCTCGCTATTCTCCTACTACAACCCAGCTAGCACACTTCCCTAATTTAATGCTAACCTTTTAGCTGTACCCCGATATCATCTATCTCACTGCCAATCTGTCACCCACCTCCAGCCTCTGGCCTGGAATACCCTCCCTTTTCATATCTGACAATTACTCTTCCCCTCAGCCAAGCATTATTGAAAGCACGACCCCAAGATACCTTCCCTGACTAAGGCCTCTTTTCCTTTTCTTCCACACCCTTCTACATCACCATAACTTGCTCCCTTTATTCATCCCCCATCCCAGCCCCACAGCACTTATGTATATTTTTTAGTCTTATTTATTTATAATAATTTTTGTTTCCTCCTCAAGACTGTAAATTCGTTGTGGGCAGGGAATATGTCTGTTATATCATTATATTGTACTCTCCCAAGTGTTGCATGGCTTAGTGGATGGATCACGGGCCTGAGAGTCAGAAGTAACTGGCCTCTAAACCCAGCTCTGTCACTTGTCTGCTATGTGACCTTGGGCAAGTTGGTTAATTTCTCTGTGCCTCAGTTATCTCATCTTTAAAATGGGGAATAAGACTGTGAGCCTCATGTGGGACAGGGACTGTGTCCAACCTGATTAGCTTGTATCTACCACAGTGCTTCCTATCACCTCCTTAAAAGCACTTTTTCCCACTCTACTTCCTTCATCTCTTCAACCTCTCACTCTTCATCGGCTGTGAATTCTGTGTCTTCTCCTCTCGACTGTAAACTAATTATGGGCAGGGAATGTGTCTGCTAATTCTGTTGTATTGTACTCTCCCAAGCATTTATAACAGTGCACATAGTAAGCACCAAGTAAATAACGTTTGATTGATTGAGGCAGACACTGAATTTGTTCTGATCATGTTCTACTCTTGTGCTGAGCATAGTGCTTGACACATATTAAGCACTTAACAAATACCACAATTATTATTATGATGTGGATGACTTCCAAATCTACTTCAGCCCCAACCTCCCAGGTAAATCTACTTGCCTCCAGGACATTCATTCATTAAATTGTATTTATTGAGCACTTACTGTGTGCAGAGCACTGTACTAAGCGTTTGGGAAGTACAAGTTGGCAACATATAGAGACGGTCCCTACCAAACAGTGGGCTCACAGTCTAGAAGGGGGAGACAGACAACAAAACAAAACATATTAACAAAATAAAATAAATAGAATAGTAAATACGTACAAGTTAGAGTAATAAATCTGTACATACATATATACAGGTGCTGTGAGGAGGGGAAGGAGGTAGGGTGGGGGGATGGGGAGGGGGAACATCTCCACTGCTAAATTCTCCTGACACCACAAATTTAATGTGTCTATGGTAATAATTATTATTATTATCATTATTATTATTGAATCTCAGGACATACATTAATTTCTTCAGGAGGCTCTGAATTTATCAGTTTTTATTAACAATAATGATTGCAGTATACATATGAGTTATGTGACTTGCCCAAGGAGATCAGCAGTTTTAATGTGTCTAAAACTGAACTCCAACTCTTCCCTTCTAAACCAATTCTTTCTTCCAATATCCCTGCCTGTGTCAGTGACGGTGGCCCAGGAGCTCAGAACCTTTCAGGTTACTGCTAAATCCTCGCAGTTCTTCTCACACAGTGTTTTCCGCATCTGCCCATTCCTCTTCACTAATACTGCTATCACCTCAGCTGAGGCTGTTGTCCTATTTTGACTGGAGTCAGAAATTATTCACCAGTCCTGTCAGTGACAGCATAGTTTAGTGGATAGATAATGGGCCTGGGAGTTGGAAGGTCATGGGTTCTAATTCTGCCTCTGCCACATGTCTGTTGCGTGACCTTGGGCAAGTCATTCATTCATTCAGTTGTATTTATTGAGCACTTACTGTGTGCAGAGCACTGTACTAAGCGCTTGGAAAAAACAATTCGGCAACAGATACAGTCCCTTCCCAACAGCGGGCTCACAGTCTAGAAGTCACTTCACTTCCCTGAGCCTCAGTTACCTCATCTGTAAACTGGGGATTAAGAGTGTGAGCCCTATGGGGTACAGGGACTGTCCAACTTGACTAACTTGTATCTACCCTAGTGCTTAGAACGGTGCTTGGCATATAGTAAGTGCTTAACAAATACCATAATTTTTTTTAAACCAGGGGCACCCATTCTTCCAAAAATTACAATTTGCTGCTTAACTTAGTCTCCACAGATCAATCCAGGACTGTTTCAGTATGTTCCCAGTGTGCATTTTTTATTGAAATACAATCTGCTGTAAATGTGTTTTGACGAGTCCTTTCATTGCTTTTCATTAGCTAATGAAACCAGAGATTGCATTTATTTGGAAAAGAAATAGAGAGTAACAGGAAAAGAAATTTCAAAATGAAGGAGTCAAGAAGATGAGATGGCAGAAATATTCCTACCTTTAAAATACAGTTTTGGACTGCCAGTCTTTCTTACACATAGAGGTCTGAATATGACTGTTTTCTGTGTTGTGACAGATTGGTTGCATTTTTTAATATAAAGCTTTCTCTAGTAGGACTGCTGAAATGAATGCATGGATGGATATCATAAAGAATTTATAGTGAGGTGTTAGAAGTGATTCGAGAATCCCATTAAAGGAAATAACCTTAATCATCCACAATAACACTGCATTAATTATTAATGGCCCTAATCAGTAGTCTGAAATTGCTCACATCTAATATTAATCAGTAGGGCAGATGAATCTCCTAGCATTATGACATGGACTCTGTGCCTCCAGATTCCTTTATAGTGTTATTATTTACATGCTCTTGAACTGAAGAAAATTTCACTGAGCCAGAAGACAGGCTTTGTGAATTTTACTATCAAAACTCACTTATTCCGTATTAGGTCCAAGACATGGAGACTACAAAATCTAATTTCAGCCTCAAAAATTAGTTTTTATAATTTAATAAGTCCACAGTGCTTGAGTTTATTGTCAAGACAGTTTCATATTATGTACATACTCAGGGCCCTCTCTAACATTTCTTGATTATGAAGAATATTCATCCTCTTCCCTTCAGCATTCTACAACCCAAGTTGTACATTTCACTTCTCTAATGTTAACCTCTATATTGCACCTCGATCTCGATTTGTTTGCTTCTGACCCCTGGTTCACAACCTCCCTCTGGCCTGGAACACCTTCCCCTTTCAAATCCAGCAGATCGCCACTCTCCCCATCTCCAAACCCAGCTAAAATCACATTAGTTGCAAAAGTACTTCCAGACTATGCCCTCATTTCCCGTATTCTCCTATGAATTAGGATCTGTACCACTTAAGCATTTGAAATTTACCCTATACTCAACCACACAACACTTAAATATATATCCATTTCCTCTGTCTGTAAGTGCTTAATATATATGATTGAATAAATTAATATTTGTTAAGTGCTCTCTGTGTGCCAAGAACTGTAATAATTTCTGGGGTGAAGACAAGCAAATCGGGCTGGACACAGTCCCTGTCCCATGTGGGCCTCACAGTCTTAATCCCCATTTTTCATATGAGGTAAATGAAGCCCAGAGAAGTGAAGTGGGTTGCCCAAGGCCACACAGAAGACAAGTGGCAGAGCTTGACTCCCAGCCCATGGTCTATCCACTATGCAATGAGATTTCATGATCAATAACCTGCTTGAAGGATCAATTATGGTACTAGTGGTTTGCGCAGGACCCCCTTGCCCTCTTGTCCTGTCTATCAATCATCAAATAATGGTATTTATTGAGCTGTTACTATGTGTGGAGCACGAAACTAAACACTTGGGAAAGTGCAATAAAATATAGTTGTTAGAGGTGATCTCTGCCCGCAGGGAGCTTACAGTCTAGAGGGGAAGACAGTAAAATAAATTACACCTAGGCTTAATAGTAGAGCATAAGGATAGTTACATCAAAGCTGTGGGGTTAGGGTGAATATCAGTCATGTTCCTGGTTGGGCAAGGGGTACAATGAATAATTAGGTAGGCAGATGTTCCATCCAAAGATTTTTTTATGTACACCATGAGTTATGTTTGTGGGGGTTTTTCAGTCAGAAACCTTCACCGGTGATGATATAGGTTTTCTAACTCCCACAACCATGTTCCCTTCACTGGACCAACAATATGAGCTCAACAAATACTACTGATCAAATGAAAAGAATAAAAGGCAAGGAATTTTGGATGCTCTCATCCTTCAATGTGTACAAAATTCATTCATTCAGTCAGTCATATTTATTGGGCACTACTCTGTGCAGAGCACTGTAATAAGCACTTGGGAGAGTACAATACAACAATAAACAGACTCATTTCCTGCCCACTACGAGCTTACAGTCTGATGTGTGTGTGTGTGTGTGTGTGTGTGTGTGGCGAAGGGAGATCAACAATAGTATAAATGAATAAATTACAGATATGTACCTAGAAAGTGCTGGGGGGCTTGGAGTGGGGATGAACAAAGGTAGCAAGTCAGGGTGATGCAGAAGGCACTGGGAGAAGAGGAAAGGGGGGCTTAGTTAGGGAAGGTCTCTTGGAGGAGACGTGAATTCATTAAGGTTTCAAAGGGTGGGGAGAGTAATTGCCTGTCAGATTTGAGGAGGGAGGGCATTCCAGGCCAGAAGCAGGATGTGGGAGAGGGGTGGGCGATGAGATAAATGAAATCAAGGCATGGAGAGGGGGTTAGCATTAGAGGAGTGGAATGTGCAGGCTGGGTTGTAGTAGGAGAGAAGTGAGGTGAGGTAAGAGGGAGCAGGGTGATTGAGTGCTTTAAAGTTAACAGAGTTTTTGTTTAGTGCAGAGGTGAATGGGCCACCACTGAAGTTTCTTGAGCAGTGGGGAAACATATCCTGAGCGTTTTTGTAGAAAAATGGTCTGGGCAGCAGTGTGAAGTATGGACCGGAGCGGGGCAAGGCTGGAGGCTGATGCAGTATTCCAGGCAGGATAGGATGAATGATTGTATTCATAATTGTATTAATGTGGTAGCAATTTGGATAAAGAGGAAAGCGCTGATTTTAACGATGTTGTGAAGGTGGGAACTGCAGGATTTAGTGATAGACTGAATAGTGGGTTGAATGAGAGAGAAGAGTCAAGGATATAGCCAAGGTTACACGTTTGCGAGACATGAAAGATGGTGGTGCCATCTACAGTGATGGGAAAGTCAGGAGGAGGACCGGGTTTGGGTGGGAAGATGAGGAGTTCTGTTTTGGACATGTTAATCTCGAGGTGACAGGAGGACATTCAAGTAGAGATGTCTTAAAAGCAGGAGGAAATGTGAGACTGCAGAAAAGCAGAGACATCACAGCTGGAGATTTAGATTTAGATATCATTCACACAGAGGTGGTAGTTGAAGGCATGTGATTGAATGAGTTCTCCAAGGGAGTGGGTGTAAATGGAGAATAGAAGGGAACCCAGAACTGAACCTGGAGGAACCCCCACAGTTAAAGGGTTAGGAGGCAGAGGAGGAGCCTATGAAGGAGACTGAAAATGAGTGGCCACAGAAATAAAAGGAGAACCATTCATTCATTCAATCGTATTTATTTAGTGCTTACGGTATGCAGAGCACTGTACTAAGCGCTTGGGAAGTACAAGTCAGCAACATATAGAGACAGTCCCTACCCAACAACGGGATCACAGTCTAGAAACAAAACAAAATAGACAGGCATCAATAGCAGGAGAGGAAGAGTCACTGGAGTCTAGGTTGGATAATGTTTCCAGGAGAAGGGAGTGGTTGACAGGGTCGAAGGCAGCTGAGAGAGGTCAAGGAGGATTAGGATGGAGTGGAGGCCTTTGGATATGGCAAGAAGGAGATCATTGGTGACATTTGAGAGGCCAGTTTCTATGGAGTGAAGGAGACAGAAGCCAGATTGGAGGGGGTCAAGGAGAGAATTGGAGGAGAGCAATTTGAGTCAGTGGGTGTAGACAACTCACTCAAGGAGTTTGGGAGGAATGGTAGGACGGTGATGGGGCAATAACTGGAGGGAGCCATGGGGTCAAGGGAGGATTTTTTTTAGGATAGGGGAGACGTGGGGATGTTTGAAAGCAGTGGGGAAGAAGCCATCGGAGAACAAACAGTTGAAGATGACTGTTAGGGGGTGAAGAAGGGAGGGGGCAAGGGTTTTGATAAGGTGTGAAGGAATGGGGTCAGATTCACAGGTGGAGAGTGTGGATTGTGAGAGGAGGCAGGAAGGAGATCTCTTCCAGAGATACTGCTGGGAAAGACTGGAGAGTTGAAGAGGGGCTGGGCAGAGGGTGTGGGGAGAAGCGGGGGAGAGAGACCAAATCTGTACACATTTTTTAAAAATATATTTCTTAGATTTGAGCCATCCAAAGGACAGGGGCCATATCTGATTCCAACCTGTGTATTCTTTCCAAGTGGTTGATACATAGAGTGCTCTGCATATAGTTAGCACTTAATAAATACTATTACTACTACTTTGGGGAATGGTTGAGTCTAACTCAACCAATTTCTGAACAAAATCAACATAGTATGGAATATTTAGATTTAACCACTTATAAAAAATTCATCTGAAAACAAGTGAAATCCTATAGTTTGGTGAAAGGATGTTATATCAAACTCCATATAGAATGATAATAAAGTAATATAGATTAATAACATATAGTAATATATAGTAATAATAGAGCAATATAAGTATGTATTTATGCATGTTATGTATAGGTAAAATTTTGAAGCCTCTGCTATCATTTTACAGTTTAATTACTTAGATGCCATAGATTTAAAGATCTGGAAGATACTTGGAGGGATAATTAATTCCTCTATTCCCAGGATGCTCCTTAACCACACCTTATCCATTCCAGATTGGTGAGAATTACTTTTATAACGTCTCCCTCAGAAACCTATTCCAGTTTTCTTTACAAAGTAATATTGGGTGTACTCCATATTTATTTTCTTTTCAAGGTGTTTGCAAATTGACTTTGATCATCAGTGTTTTTCTAGAAGTTTAATCTTATAACCCTATAGTAGAAATAACAGTAATTTTAGCTCCAGTAACGATTCCTTTGGAACAACTGAAAGTACTCACGGGTGGTACAGCCATAGGTGGTAAAACAAGACACATATGGGATAAAGGGGTTTGAGTTGCCCAACTTTCCTCACTCTGGGTGAAATTGCAAAGTCTTATAGAAAACAAATCAAGAAATACAAAACCTTTTTCAAGGCAGCTTCATTTGATTTGCTACCCCCAGCCTTGAGATTTTGGTGTGCTCTGTGGAAGCGATTGAATCTGCTAGATTTTAAACTCCCTGATAGCAGGGATTGTGGTTAGCATTTGTATTGTACTGTACTGTCCCAATCACTTAGTTCAAAGCCCTGAACCCAGTAAGTATTCAATGAATAGCTAGCTTTGATTGATTAATGGATTATTGTAGATTCATTCATTCAATCGTATTTATTGAGCACTTACAGTGCTCAGAGCACTGTACTAAGCACTTGGGAAGTATAAATCGGCAACATAATAGAGATGGTTCCTACCCAACAACAGGCTAACAGTCTAGGAATTTTATTTTAAGTTTTTATTATTAGCATTCTAAGTTTGAAATGATACTGTTGAATGTGGGACTGTATTCATGAGTAAGAATGTCATTGCAAGACAATATTTTTCTCACTAAACCAATATTTTCCAAGGCTGGGCAAGGCTGACAGCTTTAAGGAAGAGTCAGTTAATCAACCAATGATGTTTAATGAGAGGGCTTACTGTGGGTAGAGCATTGCACTAAGCACTTAGAAGAGTACAATACCGGAAGTAGACATGCTTCCTGTCCTCAAGGATCTTTATTTACAGTCTGGGAGACAATCAGACATTAAAATAAAGTACAGATGGGAGAAACAGCAGAGTATAAGTGCTGTGGGAGTGAGAGTTAGATGGTTACTTAAATGGTTAGTGAGTATGGACTCAAGTGTCTACATAGGTTACACATTAGGCAGGGAAAATAGGATGGAGAGATGGGTTTCAGAGATTGGTATTAGAGAGACCTTTTTATGCTATTTGATTAAACATTTACCATGCATAAAACACTGTTCTAAGCACTAGGTTAGATGCAAGTCAATTAGGTTGGATACAGTCCCTTTCCCATATGTCTAAGTAGGAGGGAGAACAAGTTAACTGTCCTACTTAGGTGGTTTCCATTGCTTCAGCTGGTGAGTGATTGGGGATAAGGGAGTCAAAAGGGAGGTACAATTAGAAAGTGAGTATGGGAGGAGTGCAGTGAACAGGGAGTAGCTGGTTAATAGAGCCAACAAGTAAAATGGAAAATGCTGCGGTGCAGTCTTAAAACTGGTAAAGTGACTATCTGATGACTAGGTTTCCCTGTTATATTTTGTATGCCATCCACACCTGTATATGTCCTGCATTCATGGGCTGCTGTTTTCCAGCTTGCCAATAGTGGCTGGCATTCCTCCCACTTCATTGCCAGCAGACGACCACTCTAACCACCTTCAAAGTTCTACTAAAACCTCCCCCAAAAGGCCTTCTCTAAGTCCTCATTTTCGCTGTTCATTGTCTGTTTGGCATCTCATAAGTATTTTAATCTATATACCCCTTAAGCACTTGATATTCATCTCACCCCCAGCCTCACGGCACCTGTGTACATATCCATTTCCCCTATCTTTATTATATTTAATGCCTATCTCCCACTGTAAGCTCCTTGCCAGGAGGGATTGGTCTACTAACTCTGTTGTATTTCAAGCCCCTAGTTCAGTGTCCTACACACAGTAGTTGCTCAGTAAATACCATTGCTCAATTGACTGATACACCCTCAAGTGCCTAATATAGTGTTTGGTGGACAGTAAGTGCTCAGTAAATATCATTGCTTGATTGACTGACTTAAGCAGTTACAATTAATTTCCTGGTGATGTTAATGAAAATTGCTGATTCAATCTTGGAGAAGCACATGTTCGTTCTGGTGCTGAAAGAAACAGTCTAATGCACTTAGCTTAATTAAGTAAAGTGTTATCTTGGTCAAAGAAAAATGTAGTGGCTTAAAACTGGATAATTCAGTGCTCAGTGAGTGATCTCCAAAAAAACTGAGCATGAATACTCTGATCCATATTTGGGAAAAGTGGTTGGCCAGTAAAATCTACAGTTAGTGCCTACACACTTACTAGGCACTGACATAATTTCCAAGAAAAGCATAACCTATTTTTTCTGCCCTCAGTAAGTGTATAGCCTTTTTCTACTGGCTAGACTCAGTGGTGGAAGAATATAATCTGTGCTATTAAACATAGCACCAGAGAGAAGAGATCTTTAATAAGACTAATAACTGAACCTCCAGTTGTCGTTGCAACTGCAGTGATGAAAATTGGCATGTTAAATGCAGTTGCCCATGGGAAGTGAAACGACACGATCACGGGCACGAGCTTGCCTCATAAGAAGGAACAACTCTGCCCTCATCATGGTGCAGACCATGAAACTTGCAACTTTGTGAAAATAAAAAAAGAGATAAAATATAAAAGCCAAAATGGAACTGGGTGAAAAAAACAATCTAGCTACTAACTAGGCCCTTACAATGGATAAAGTCATTGAATGTTTTTGTTTCTGTAAGAAACCTTTAGGTTCTGAAAAGACTGACTGTGATTCTAGTAAAGTTTAACATAGAAATAAATGAAGACAACTTCCTTGAAATAATAAAACTAACAAAGTTTGGCTTAAAAGAATATCATAAAAGAATAAAACACAATGATTAATAAGTGTTCCACTGGACTTGTATGTTCAAGAGCTGCTTTACAAATGTCACAAACAATACCTCTAACCTAATTTCAGCAACTTCAAAATTAAAGTAACATTTTACTTTTTAGCATATTTTTGTAACTAAGATGAATGGAAATCAATAATTCTCCGTGGATAAAATGTTCTAGTATATTTCAAATGCCTAGAATATTTATAATTTGAGGTACTTTAATTTTACTTGGGCCTACAGGCATAATATAGAAACACAAACTTAATTGCTCAGGATAAAAAAGAAAAAAAACTGTTACCCATTACAATATATTGAAGTAGATTTAAAGGATTAAGGACACTGGGCTATGGGTTGAAATTGACCAAAGTGGAAACAATAACATTGTAATTTTGTAGCCAGTAATTATGAATAAAATTATTTTTTCTACATTGATCTTAATCTAGAAAATAACTCCAAAAAGGAGCATGAGATGATTTCTGTAGAACAGTGCAGGTGTGTCCTGGGCTATAATTTATCTCTGGATACAGTCATCTCACCAACACAAGCGATATTGTTTGATATTCTTACCTTAGGATATATATAACTGACCCTCTGTATATCACTGGTGATACAATCTGGTTATACCCAACTAACTCAGTGAAGTGGCTGAGTATGTTATGAGAAGCGCAGGCTTTTGACCAGCTTTATAAATGAGGGCATTTAATGAAGGAAATGGCTATTTACACCTTGTTTAGAGTATCCACCCATGCACTGTACTTTACCAAATGCTTAGGAAAGCAAAACGAATCTCAACTTCCAATTCCCTCCCATCAAACATTTGCCTTAAAATAGTAGTTCTAGTTTATATTTTTATAATGTTTATTGGGGGCTTACTTTGTGCAAAGCACTGAACTAAGGCCTGGGAAAGAATGCACAGCTGGCAGTTAGAACAGACACTGATTCTTAAGTGGCGCCCAGTCTAAGAGAGAGGATATTGGTGATGAAAACATCATTTAAAAAAGGTACTACAGTAGCATGAGAGACAAGAATTAATGCACAAAATATAAACAGAAAGACAGTAGGGATCTGTGGATAGAGGAGCAGGGCTTTGGGCTACTGGTGGCTCAGCATCCAAAGGTCATAGCTCATTTATTTGTTCAGTGATATTTACTGAGCATTTACTGAACATGGAGCACCATACTAAGCTCTTGGGAGTGTATGATACAACAGTAAACAGACACATTCCCTGCCCACAATGATCTTACAGTCTAGAGGACAAGCAGCCAGTGACTGCCATGGCTACAGTAGCTGAAACAGTCTTCTCAGAACTTGACTTTTTAGTGGTGAATTTATGTTACCTCTGCTTATGTACTTCATTCAGGCTGTGTGCAGCAAAGATTCCAGTGCTTAGAACAGCGCTTGGCACATAGTAATCGCTTATCAAATGCCATTATTATTATTATTATTATTATTATTATTATTATGTGGTTGTACCCTGAATAGGTATATTATGAGTTGTGTCTATCCCTACACTAATAGGTGATATATCAAAATCCATGCCAGATTTTTATAGTTCTGTAAATCATAAGTTTGAATTTAAGCTTAATGCTACTTTGTCATTCCCCTATCTCTCTCTCTCTTCCATGCTCCCTCTCCCTCGTTATATTTCTCATATCTAAGGTTCTATTTTCTTATGTTTTGTCTGTTAGTTCATTGGTATGTAGTGTACTGTTGGACTCCTCCATCGTTCCTGAGAAAAGCTTTCCTCCCACAACCGAGGTAACCACCACCTTCCCTTCCACCACCAAGGATCCCTGCTCCCAGCATGCTCCCTGCTCACCAGGATGGGGATAATAGCTGCTCTCCAATACTCTTGGACTTCTCCATCGCTGCTGAGAAAAGTACTTGGCTGTGAGCCCACTGTTGGGTAGGGACCGTCTCTATATGTTGCCAACTTGTAATTCCCAAGCGCTTAGTACAGTGCTCTGCACACAGTAAGCACTCAATAAATACGATTGATGATGATAACCACCACCTAGGGTCCCTGCCCAGGACATGCCCTGTATGAATTAGGCCAGGGATGAAAACTGCTCCCACACAGTCTTGGACTCCTCCATCCCCGCTGGGGAAAGTACTTGTGGTAACCACCACCTTGTTTCCTTCCACTTGAAGGTCCCCACTCCCAGCTCCCAGCATGCTCCCTGCTCACCAGGACAGGGTTAATAGCTATGCCTCATACTCTTGGACTCCTTCATGATGAGGAAAGTACTTGTGATAACCACCACCTTCTCTAACACCACTGAGGGTCCCTGCTCCCAGCATACTTCATGCTAAGTATGATGGGGATAATAGTTGCTCACTCACACTCTTGGATTTCTCCATCCTTACTTAGGAAAATTATTCATTCATTCATTCACTCAATCACATTTATTGAGCGCTTACTGTATGCAAAGCAGTGTACTAATAACTTGGGAGAGTACAATATAACAATAAGCAGACACATTCCCTGCCCACAACGAGCTTACAGTCTAATTCATATAATGAGTTTACCGATTCCCACAGTGGGTCTACAGAGAAGGACCACCACCTTCTCTCCCACCACTGAGGGTCCCTGTTTCCTGCATGCTCCATAATCACCAGGTGGGGATAATAGCTGTTCCCCCCCACTCTTGGACTCCTCCATCCCTGCTGAGAAGAGTACTTACAATAAGTACAATAACCACCACCTTCCCTCCCATCACCAAGGGTCCCCACCCCGCAATGCTATGTGTGAGCTAGGCCAGGGTTAAAACGATCCCACACATTCTCAGAAATCTCCATCCCCACTGAGACTTTGAGACTAATTTATGTATTTGTTTTGTGTTGTCTTTTAATGTTTCATCACTCCTAATGTGTCTGTCTCCAATCCCTTCTCCCTCCTTAAACTCTTAGTCTGTGATTCCTCAAGGAACAGGGATCATGTTTAATTCCCAACTGTGTATTATCTTTCTGCACTTCATGTTGTAGTGTGCATAAAATCTGCACTTAATACTATTACTACTACTGCTGTCTATAAAGCAGAATTCAGTGATATTTATGACAAACTTTAGATGAATGAATGGTTTCTTCATGTGGGGTTTGTAGGTCACCTCGGTCTTCTTCAGGCTCAGATAATTCTAAAAGGTTAAATTAATTCTCTGGAAAAAGGCTTAGCCTTATAGAGATGGACAAACAGCCAGGAACTTTCAGAAGGACAATGGTCTCTTTGTGGAAACTGGAATTTTACTTGCCCATGACACCTCTAGGAGTCACGAGAAATATCATAGGTGGATTTTTTTTTTTAATGTTTTTGTTTGGCAAATATACCTGGTTTTGTGTGTGTGTGTGTGTGTGTGCACCAGCATGATTTTCTACAGAAAATAGAGCTATGGTATCTGTTAGTTAATAAGGGTTTCTTGACTATCAATTCTGTATCCCCTTCTATTCTCCATCCACACTCATTTCCATGGAGAATTCACTTGCTCCCATGGCTTCAACTACCATCTCTATTCAGATGACTTCCAAATCTACCTTTCAGTCCCCACCTCTCTCCCTCTCTGCTATCTC
Organism: Tachyglossus aculeatus; assembly: GCF_015852505.1. Classification (NCBI taxonomy): domain Eukaryota; kingdom Metazoa; phylum Chordata; class Mammalia; order Monotremata; family Tachyglossidae; genus Tachyglossus; species Tachyglossus aculeatus. The sequence goes on along the minus strand of NC_052069.1, from coordinate 74,310,867 downwards.
ATATTTCGTCCTGCCTTCAGATCATCTCTACCTGGATACCTGACCCCCCTCAAACTTGACAAGTCCAAACAGAATGCTCTATCTCTCCACTGCATATCATCTCCTCCCCAGACTTTCCCATAACTGTAGATAACACCACCAACCTTCCTGTATCCCAAGTCTGTAATCTTGGGATTATCCTGCATTTGCCATCTTCATCTTCCCACGCATTCTCCCTTCTGTGTGACCTGTGTACTTGTAGTCACACTTTCATTAACTCATTCATTCAATCATATTAATTGAGCACTTACTGTGTGCAGAGCACTGTACTAAGTACTTGGAAAGTACAATTCAGCAGTACTTTGATAGTCACCCCACCCCAGGCACTTATAATAATAATTATGGTATTTATTAAGCACTTACTATGTGCCAGGCATTGTACTAAGTGCTGGGATGGATACAAGCAAATCAGGCTGGACAGTACCTGTCCCACATGGGGCTCATAGTCTTAATTCCCATTTTACATATGAGGAAACTGAGTCCCAGAGAAGTAAAGTGACTGGCCCAAGGTCACACAGCAGACAAGTGGTGGAGCCATATTAGAACCCATGACCTTATGACTCCCAGGTTCATGCTCTATCCACTATGCCATACTTATACTCTGGTGCTTCCTCTATCAATAATTTATTTTGTACACTGACTCCCCCACTAGATTGTAAATTTCTTGTGCACAGGGACCATTTTTTCCAATTGTATCATACTGTCCCAAGCACTTAGTATAGTGCTCTGCACACAGTAACCACTCAATAAATACCACTGATTGGTTGAGTAGAAGTATGATCATCTAGGTCAGGAAACAAAATATGGAATGAGAAGTGTTAAGGAGCCTTCCTATTCCTATCACACTAAACAGCTGTTTTTTTTTTTTCCTCTTCCCAGCCTTAATGGGTTTGTTACTGAATACTTTTCACTCTATCTCAAGTCACTGTCAGAATCTGGCTAGGAAGCCTACACTTCCAGAACTAATTGTGTAAATAGGAGTGTATGTGCGTACACTGTGGAAAAGGGATCTTTTGGGCCAGATGCAGAACACTAACTTCAAACATGAAGAACAGATGTAATAGTAGTTGTGGTATTTGTTAACCACCTACTATGTACCAAGAAATGCTCAGGTATAATATAATCAGGTTAGACATAATCCCTTCCCTACACGGGGTTCACAGTCTAAAGGGGAAGGAGAACAAGTATTTAACCCCTATTTAAAAGATGTGAAAACTGAGGTTTAGGGAAATTAAGTGACTTGCCCAAGGGCGAACATCAGGCAACAGGAAAACTGGAATTAGCACTCAGGTGTCTAGTTTTTGTGGTGTTTTTGTGGTATTTTGTTAAGTGCTTGCTATGTGTCAGGCATTGTACTAAGCACTGGGGTTGATACAAGATAATCAGGTTGACCACAATCCATGGGGTTCATAGTATTAATCTCCATTTTAGAGATGTGGTAACTGAGGCGCAGAAAAGTTAAATGACTTACTCAAAGTCACACAGCAGACAAGTGGCAGAGCTGGGATTAGAACTCATATATAATATATGCACGTGTTATATATGCATACATATAATACATAAAAAGACACAATAAATACATGCACACTTGAATTAAGCACATAAAGACATTAATATGAACATCTTTGGTAAATTGGCTTTTTTCTCTTGTTCATATAGTCTACTTTTCCTATTCTCCATTTCTTTGTGTACTAACATGCAAATTACTATGCAGAAAAACAGGTAACTACAGTGGGAATTCAATTTTTCTCAATACCTGTCTTTGGGATTTGTTAATTGGGTTAGAAAATATAAGTCTAATCAGGAACTAATTGGGAATATTAGATGGAATAGGGAATATTGCCTTTGTTTAAACTAATCAGAGAGACCCATGGGAATTGAACAAGAATCAGAGAGTAGATGGGACAAAGCCAGATCTCTTTTCTGTAGTCCTTGGAGTGCTTTTCTGAGTTCTCAATAGCTTCGTCTTGGAGAATTGTGCAAAATATCAATCCACCAAAAGTATTTACTGATCACCATTGTGTGCAGAATACTGCACTAAATGCATGGGATAACATAAGAAACCCTCAATTAGCTTCAAATCTAGTGGAGGATAAAGACAGTAAAATAAATTAATGGTAGGAGGAACCAACTGAATATTAAATCAAGCATATAAATGTTACATGGAGACGTAGGGATGAAATACATTGGGGGAGATTAGAAAACAAGTTGGGGAAGGCCTCCTGGAGGAGGTGTGATTTTGGAAGCCTTAACTGGAAAGGAATGAAGTTTGTGTAGTGAGAGTAAAGAGTGGATAAGTAGTGCGGAGAAAATCAATTGATTACCTTGTAGTGGAGTTTCTTCTTGATATGGAGAGAAATAGGTTGATTCTGGAAGTATTCTGTAGAAAAAAAACAACAGGATTTGGATGCAAATTAAACATGAGGCTTTAAAGGGCAAGAGAAGTCAAGGAAAATGACAAGGTTATAGCCTTGAGATATTGGGAGAATGGAGGAGTTATGCAGTTGGGTCTGTTCCTCTGAAGGAGCAGCTTGGTCTGGTGAAAAGAACATGGATTTGGGAATCAGGGAGTCAGAGCATGGGCTTGGCAACACAGTACCTCCTATGTGACCTTGGGAGAATCACTTAATGCCCCTGTGCCTCAGTTACCTCATCTGTAAAACAGGAATTCAATAGCTGTTTTCCTACATGCTTAGATTGTGAGCCCTGTGTGGGACAGGGACCATACCAGTCTGGAATATCTTCTATCTTCCACAGCATTGAGAACAGTTTAGAACATAGTAAGCAATTAACAGCCCCTCTCAGGGGCACACCTGGAGATTTTCCAGTACTCTACCAGTCTCGACTATGGGAGAGAGAGTCAAGCAGAGGCATATCCATTTCATTCCTAGCTTGGGCAGTGGCTATTGAGTGGAAGGCAATCTGCTACAAGTCAAAACCCACCTGGGCTGGGCAGCAACGGCATGGGAGAGAGGTGAGGGTGGAGACATGTTTGCTGTGCAGAAGGAGGCAATGGTAAGCCACTTCTGTATTTTTACCAAGAAAACTTATGGATACACTGCCGGAACAATTGCAGGTAGAGGTGGGGCGTTCTGGGGGAGATGTGTCCATGGCGTCACTATGAGTTGGACATGACTCGACAGCATATGACAAGACAAGACAAGCAATTAACAACTACCATAGTTATTGTTACTATTATACTATTGTTATTATTATTATTATTGTTATTTTTATTAAGACCTTTAGTATTCTCCCCTCTCCCAGCCCCACTGCATTTATGCCTATATCCATCTGTAATTTATTTTAATGTCTGTCTTCCCCTCTACTCTGTAAATTCCCTGTAGGCAGGGATCATCTATATCTACTCTTTTGTACTATACTCTTCCAGGTACTTATTACAGTACTCTGCACACAGTAAGCACTCCGTACATACCATTGACTGACTGATTGGAGTTGCCAACTGTAATGGAAAAATTTGGTCAAGAAGATTAATGAAGGAAGGTGAGGAGTTCTATTTTGGACATCCATATTGGAGTGAAGTTGTTTGTTGTTCAAGTTAACTTTGGATAGAGAGATAATAATAATAATAATAATGGCATTTATTAAGCACTTACTATGTGCAAAGCACTGTTCTAAGCACTGGGGCGGTTGCAAGGTGATCAGGTTATATAATAATGATGGTATTTGTTAAGTACTTATTATGGGCCAAGTACTATTCTAAGCACTGGGGGAGATACAAGCTTAACAGGTTGTCACAGGTGGGGCTCACAGTCTTAATCCCCATTTTACAAATGAGGTAACTGAGGCACAGAGAAGTTAAGTGACTTGCCTAAAGTCACACAGCTGACAATTGGTGGAGCCGGAATTTGAACCCATGACCTCTGACTCCAAAGCCTGTGCTCTTTCCACTGAGCCACTCTGCTTCTCTATAATAATGATGGCATTTATTAAGCGCTTACTATGTGCAAAGCACTGTTCTAAGCACTGGAGAGGTTACAAGGTGATCAGGTTGTCCCATAGGAGGTTCACAGTCTTAGTCCCCATTTTACAGATGAGATAACTGAAGCACAGAGAAGTTAAGTGACTTGCCCAAAGTCAAACAGCTGACAATTGGCAGAGATGTCCTGGAAGCTGGAGAAATATAAGATTGGACTGCAAGGATAGGAAAGTGTCGAGCAACTCTGTTGTACTGGGCTTTCCTCTCCTCTACTGAGTATTTAGTACAGTGCTCTGCACACAGTAAAAACTCAGTAAATACAATTGATTGATCAGTTGATTGGAGAACAGAGATGTTGGAGCTAGGGAGGTGGATTTCGGTGTCATCCACATTGATGCGGCTTTTGAGTGGATGAATTTTCCAAGCGAGTAAGCGAGTGAGTGTAGATTGAAAAGAGAGAGGGACCCTGAACAGACACCATAGGGAAACCCACAGCTAGAGAGTGGAATGGAGAGGAAGAACCCAGGTTTGGGAGTCAGAGAATTTGTGTTCTGTTCCCAACCTGGCAAATTGCTTGCTGTTTGACCTGGGCAAAAAACCTAATTTTTCTGTGCCTCAATTTCCTCAACTGTAAATGGAGATCAAATACCTGTACTCTCGCCTACTTAGATTGGGACCCATGCAGGACAGGAACTGTATCCAATGTAATTAACCTGTACCTACCCTATTTCTTAGAACAATGTTTGACACATAGTAATCTTTTAATAAAATTAAGATCCTTAATAAAGAAAGATCCATTGGAGAGGACAGTGTCAGAAAAAACAAGTTTAATTAATATTTCTAGTAGGTGGGAGTGGTTCACAGTGTCAAAGATAGTGGAGCGGTCAAGGAAGATTAGAATGGAATAAAGTTTGTTAGATTTAGCAAAAAGGAACTCAGTGTTGACCTTGGAGGTTGTGGTATGGTGGAATGATGGGTATTGGGGAGAGCGAAGAGGCCCTGACAGCACTGAAAAGTTAGAATGAAGTGATAAACAGCAAACTGATCAAAAGGAGAAGGAACTGTGAAAAATCTCCTCCGGTTTGTTCCCAAATTGAGGGGGACAGCTAGCTAGGAGAGGCATGAAGGACACCTGGTGGGCAAGAATAAGTTACAGAGAGCCAAGCTAAAGGGAACCAGTGAAGGCAAGATCATCACAAGTGAACTGAGAGATTTAAGTGACAATTTCAATATTAAATGGAATGATGATGGAATTCCCAAAAGACCATTCCATGATTTAGCAAACATACAAAACCCCTAAGGAGGCAGGAGTAGAGGCAGTGCTCAGGGTGGGGAATGGCAGGTGCCAAGAAGGCTGTGACACCCAGGAAATGAGGAAAATTAAACATAAAAAGAGAAAAACAGAACTAATCTGAGTCAGTTTGCCTGCAGCTGCAAGCTGCCCCATTTTTTGTTTACAGTGGTGTGAGGTTACCTAATGATCTGCCTAAATAAACACCTACTATTATTTTATCCACAAAATCTAACTCCTTATTATTAGTTTCAGCATCCACACCGCACAACAACAATGTGAGTTAGGAATTATATTGTAAATGTTCGAGAAGGGAATTGGAGGAGAGGAAGAGGATGCAGCGGGCTTAGTGGAAAGAGCATGGGCTTGGGTGTCAGAGGTCGTGAGTTCTAATCCTAGCTCCACCACTTGTCGGCTGTGTGACTTTGGGCAAATCACTTAACTTCTCTGTGCCTCAGTTACCTCATCTGTAAAATGGGGATTAAGACTGTGAGCCCCACCTGGGACAACCTGATAACATTGTATCTCCCCCAGTGCTTAGAATAGTACTTGGCCCATAATAAGTACTTAACAAATACCATCATTATTATAGTACCCAGTTGAGAAGCTTGCACAGTAATAGGAGGAGGGTGATGGAGATATGGCTCGATGTTTCAGTGAGATCAAGAAACAGTGCCCAGTTTGAAGCAGAGGAGAGGGCAAGATAATCACAAGTGAACTAATAGAGACCCAAGAGACACTTTTTATATCAAATTACATGATGAAAGCAACACCCAACATTACAAAATTCATTCATTCATTCAATTGTAGTTATTGAGCACTTACTGAGTGCAAAACACTGTATTAAGCACTTGGGAGAGTACAGTATAACAATAGAGAGATGTATTCCCTGCCCACAATGAGCATAGAGGAGTGCTTCTCAGAGAAGGAAAGAGACTTGTATAAGAGTTATATAAGGTGAAAAGGGATTGGGACTGGGGAAAAGGTGGACAGAGTAGATTGTGAAAGTAGCAAGAGATATACTCTTTAAAGATAACAAAAAGAATAGGAGTGTGTGAATGTAAGGTGGGAGAGACCTCGGGAGGTGAGAGGGAGATTTAGGGGAGTACTTATCTTATGGTTTCAATTTTGTCACCAAAGTGGCTGATAAAGTCACCAGGCATGTTATGAGATGGAATTAAGAACATGCTTAAGAGCCTGCAAATCAATCAACCAATCAATTTTATTTAGAGAAGCAGAATGACCTAATGGAAAGAGGAGTCAGAGGATTGTCTCATCTCGACTGGATTACTGCATCAACCTCCTCTCTGATCTCCCATCCTCCTGTCTCTCCCCACTTCAGTCTATACTTCATGCTGCTGCCCAGATCATCTTTGTGCAGAAACGCTCTGGGCATGTTACTCCCCTCCTCAAAAATCTCCAGTGGCTACCAGTCAACCTACGCATCAGGCAAAAACTCCTCACCCTTGGCTTCAAGGCTTTCCATCACCTTGCCCCCTCCTACCTCACCTCTCTTCTTTCCTTCTACAGCCCAGCCTGCACCCTCCACTCCTCTGCTGCTAACCTCCTCACTGTGCCTCGTTCTTGCCTGTCCTGCCTTCGATCCCCGGCCCACGTCCTCCCCCTGGCCTGGAATGCCCTCCGTCCGCACATCCGCCAAGCTAGCTCTCTTCCTCCCTTCAAAGCCCTACTGAGAACTCACCTCCTCCAGGAGGCCTTCCCAGACTGAGGCCCCTCTTTCCTCTTCCCCTCATCCCCCTCCCCATCCCCCCGCCTTACCTCCTTCCCCTCCCCACAGCACCTATATATATATGTATATATGTTTGTACATATTTATTACTCTATTTTACTTGTACATATTTATTCTATTTATTTTATTTTTTTAATATGTTTTGTTTTGTTGTCTGTCTTCTTGACTGTGAGCCTGCTGTTGGGTAGGGACTGTCTCTATATGTTGCCAACTTGTACTTCCCAAGTGCTTAGCACAGTGATCTGCACACAGTAAGCGCTCAATAAATACGATTGAATGAATTAGCTGTAGACAACTCGGTCAAGAAGCTTGGTGAAGAATGGTAGTAGAAAGATGAGGCAATTCCTGGAGGGAACTTGGGGTAAAGGGAGGATTTTTTTAGGGTAAGGGAGATATGAGCATGTTGGAGAGCAAACAGTTGAAAATGGTAAACCTGGTGGGAAAAAGGGAGGAGGAAAGTGCTTTGGTAAGGTGAGATGAGATGAGGTTTTGCGGCACAGGTGGAAGAGGTGGATTTTTAATGAAAAGACAGTGTGAAAATATTTCACACCAACCAAACCACTATTCCACTACACACCCACATTGGAAATAGTCATATCTTATGGCTTGCTTTTCTTCTCACTGAATAAGGACAGTAAGAAAGAACATTTTTTGTTTCAATTGCTTGAGTTCCCTGGGAAAGCCTCGAGCCCTGAATTTAGTAATGCAAGTTATAATATTATAGAAGAAAGAAAGCTAACAAACACAAACGTAATACATTTTTAATTGCATGCTCGCATACTGAATCTCTCCCATGGTAGTTGCATTTCCCTAGACAACCGCTATAAGCTATTGCTATAATCTATGAATCTCCATTTCTCTAAAACCCAGAGATAAAATGGTGATTAAGGTTTACATCTACTTCATCAGTGGAACAAAGATTAGGTGGAAGAGAGTATGGTGGTGATTCTAGATGGAGATGGTCTATCGTTGTTTCCTAAGGCATGAGTCATCAGACTAATATGTAATAGTATTGTCAGTTCTCTACTCTTTCATCCAGAAGAGAAAACAAATGTCTATATAACGAAATTGTTTGAATAACCCAACTGTTTGAGCAGCAAATCTAAAGGAAAGCAGAGGTATCTGGGGCTTTACAGTGAAAGAGTATTTATGAACAGAGCTTTTTCCCAAGTAGTGTTAAAGTGGCAACTGTGGGAGAATTGGAGGGATTTGAAATTACTCTGCAAAGGCCTCCTGGATGATTGTCTATCCATCACTGGATCTAACAGAAACTTTTTACCATTGGCTTTAATTAATCAATGATATTTATTTAGCACTTACACATTCTATCAGCTTTCCCCTATCTAAACTTGCTATTCTCCCATTACAACCCAGTCTGCAACTACACTTCTTTTTTAATACCACCTTACTTACCATGCCTCTATCTGATCTATCTTGCCACTGAACCCATGCTCAAGGCCTACCTCTGGGCTGGAGCTTCCTTCTACTTCATGCCTGAGTGACAGATTGAAAGACAGATCATATCTGCCAACTCTTTTGTATCATACTCTTCCAAGTGCTTAATATATACTCTGCACAAAGTAAGGGTTCAGTAAATACCATCATTCGATCAATGGTATTCATTGAGCACTTTCTCTGTGCAGAGAACTGTACTAAGCACTTGGGAGAGTACAATGCAACAGAGTTGCTACATAAAATTCCTTCCCACAAGGAGTTTACAATCTAGAGAGGGAGAAGGCAGGCCCAACAAGATTTGGTGACTCACTGAACATCAATCAATCAATCAATCATTTTATTGAGCTTACTGTGTGCAGAGCACTGTACTAAGCGCTTGGGAAGTACAAGTTGGCGACATATAGAGACAGTCCCTACCCAACAGTGGGCTAACAGTCTGAACATGTGGGTTGAATGATAATGCAAAGGTTGTGGACTTGTGAGGGAAGAATAATAGTGCTTTCTGCAATGATGGGAAAGACAGGGAGAGTGTGGGTTTTTGGTGGGATGATGAGTTTTATTTTGGATGTATTAAGTTTGAGGTGTCAGCAGGACATCCAGGTAGAGATGTCCTGAAGTCAGGAAGAAATACGAGATGGTGGAGAAGGAGAGAGGTCAGAGATGGAGTGGTAAATTTGGAAATCATAGTAATAATAATAATTACGGTATTTATTAAATGTTTACAGTGTGCCAGGCAATGTACTAAGCACTGGGGTGGATACAAGCAAATTGGGCTGGACACAGTCTCTGTCTCATGTGGGGCTCACAGCCTCAATCCCCATTTTACAGATGAGGTAACTGAGGCCCAGAGAAGTGAAGTGACTTGCCCAAGGTCACAGAGCAGACAAGTGGAAGAGCCAGGATTAGAGCCCATGACCTTCTGACCCCCAGGTTTGTGCTCTATCCACTATGCCATGCTGTTTCTGTCCATGTAAAGGTGATAGTTGAAGCCATGGAAGTGAATAAGCTCTTCCAAGGGAGTGGGTATAGATGATGAATAGAAAGGGGCCCAGAACTGACTTCCAGTGTTTTTATTAGAGGCTGGGAGTGAGAAGAGGAGGAAACTGTGAAAGTGACAGAGACGGATCTGTCAGAGAGATTGGAGAAGAAGCAAGAGAGGTCAGTGTCAGTGAAGCCAAGCTTAGATAGTGTTTTGAGGAGAAGGGGGTAATACACAATTTCAAAGGCAACTGAAAGGTTGAGGAGGAGTAGAATGGAGTATCGGCCATCAGATTTGGCTAGAAGAAGGTCACTGTTGACCTATGATAGGGCAGTTTCTATGAAGTGAATAAGGAGGAAACCAGATTGAAGGGAGGAGAGGAAGTGGAGGTAGCAGATGTAGACAAACACTCACGTAGTTTGGAGGGGAATGGTAGAAGGGAGATAGGATGTTGGGGTCAAGGGAGGTGATTTTGAAGATAGGAGATACATGAGTATATTAGAAAGCTGTGGGCAATATGTAATTTAAAAGTGAATGGTTGAAGATGGCACTCAGGGAGGAATGAAGGGAGGGGGCAAGTACAAAAGTACAAAGGATAAAGTACAAAAGGATAGGGTCAGAGGCTCAGCAGAGGGAGTGGATTTTGACAGAAGGCCAAATATCTCCTCTTGAGATACTGCTTGGAAAGGCAAGAGAGTCAGAAAGGATGGAGGAGGAGGAAGGGACTGTAGAGGAGAAGGGGAAATTTCAGAGATGTCAGGCCTGATGGTTTCAATTTTATCAATAAAGCATATGACTGGGTCATTAGGGGAATGAGATGGGGGGTTAGATTATAAGCCTTTGAGGTAATAATAGATCATGTCCACAAACTCTGTTGAATCATGCTCTCCCAAGAACTTGGTAAAATCTCCTCTAGACTGTGAGCTCATTGTGGGCAGGGAACACGTCTACCAATGCTTCTGTTCTACTCTTTGGAACACTTAGTTTAGTGTGCTGCATACAATAAGCACTTAATAATTATTCCTTCATTAATTCATTGTCGTATTTACTAAGCACTTATTGTGAGCGGAGCACTGCACCAGGGGCTGGGGAGAGTACAATATAACAAATTAACAGACACATTCTCTGCCTACAATGAGCTCACAGCGTGGCATAGTGGAAAAGGCCCGGGCTTGGGAGTCAGAGCTCGAGGGTTCAAATCCCAGCTCCGCCCCCTGTCAGCTGTGTGACTTTGGGCAAGTCACTTCACTTCTCTGGGCCTCAGTTACCTCAACTGTAAAATGGGGATTAAGACTGTGAGCCCCACGTGGGACAACTTGATCACCTTGTATCCTCCCCAGTGCTTTGAACAGTGCTTTACACATAGTAAGTGCATAACAAATGCCATCATTATCATTACCATCTAGAGGGGGAGAGAGACATTAATATAAATGAATAAATTATGGATATGTACATCAGTGGTGCTGGACTTGGGGTGGGGGATGATTAAAGAGAGCAAGTCAGGGAGACACAGAAGGGAGTGGGATAAGAGGAAAGAAGGGCTTAGTCAGGGAAAGCCTCTTGGAGAAGATGTATCTTCAGTAAGGCTTTGAAGAGTGTATGTGGTGGGGAGTAATTGTCTTTCGGGTTTGAGGACAGAGGGAGTTCCAGGCCAGAGACAGGATGAGGGTGATGGGTTGGTGGCGAGGTAGAGGAGATCTAGGTTCAGTGAGAAGATTAGCATTAAAGGAGTGAAGTGTGGGGCCTGGGTAAGAGATTAGCAAAGTGAGTTAGGAGGGGCCAAGGGGATTTAGTGCTTTAAAGTGCTTTAAACTACAATTGATTGATTAATAAAGTGTTCTGCACATAGTAAGCACTCAGTGAAAGGACACTGATTGATCAGTGGGTGAAATAGGACTCAGGTAATGCGCATTTTCCTTCTAGCCTTTTGCCACCTTGCTGATTGACTCTAGTAACATAACAAACTATGTGCTCTAGACTTGAGAAAAGAGGGCTAACATTTCTATATTTGAATGCCTGTCTGATTTTATAGCAGTTTTTCAATTTAGATGACGGAACTATTTTGAGAATGAGGTACTTATCATGACATGTACTTGTGGCTGAAAAGAACACACATGCATGTGTATGTACACGCATTTCAGCTCTTCCACACTGTGTGCATGTAAAGATAATTCCTGTGTGGTGCTGGATTTTCCCCATGCAGAGCTTATCTCTGTTTTTGAACCTGCCTCTTGATACCTCCGTATTTGTGAAGTTTCTGTACCCGGATAGTAGCTCCTGTCCTGAATGCTGCACTCTAGGCTGGTCAGTCAGTCCAGCAGTTCATTTTCATTTTGCATTGTTTGGAACTGAGTTTCCCTGTGTATTGTTTACTCTGCCCTTTCATCTTGCATTGCCTTTTTCCATTTCATCAAGCAGCTGTTGGTTGGTTATCATGTTTTCATCTATTCCCTGAGAAGTGGATCAGGTGGATGGACCATGCACACCTCTTTGGCCAGAGCAATTCCAGAGTTTGTTGACTGTCCCTGGATCCCAGCCAGTTGGAGACAATTTTTCCAAATAATGTACAATTAGCAGATTCAGCCATTACAGGTAGAGGCTAGGGGGGAAAAACACTGGCTTCAATCCCAGCTCTGCCTGAAACTGATCCATTGTGTGATCTTAAATTCCTGTGCCCTAGTTCCTTCATTTTTAAACAATTAATCTGTCTGTCAGTCCTCTCCTTTCTTTGTGCAGCTTCTCTCGTCTCCAGTCCAGACTTTACTCTGCTGCCCATATTATTTTTCTAAAAATTCATTCTACACCCATATTCCCACTTTTCAAACACCTCCATCTTGACATCAAGCCATCTGTTATACTTTCCCAAATACTAGGTACATATTCTGCACACAACACCACTCACTAAGTATTATTGATTGATAATATTAATAAATGCTTACTCTAATGTGGAGGACTTTAATAAGCAACTGGGAGAGCAAATAGGGTCAGTTTGCCAATCTATGACAACTTTGACAATGAATGGCTTGTAGGAAACTTTGTTTTAGGAATTTTTCCACTAAAACATTGCTTTATGGTTGTTTTGTTTTATAATAATTAAGTTATTACTATGTAATGATAATAATGGTATTTGTTATGTGCTTATTATGTGTTTAGCACTGTTCTAAGCACCGGGGTAGACACAAGGTAATCAGGTTGTCCCACGTGGGGCTCACAGTCTTAATCTCCATTTTATACATGAGAGAACTGAGGCAGAGAGAAGTGAAGTGATTTACCCAAAGTCACACAGCTGACAAGTGGCAGAGTCAGGATTAGAACCCACAACCTCTGACTCTCAAGCCTGTGCTTTTTCCACTAAGCCATGCTGCTGCCAGGCACTGTACTAAGCACTGGGGTAGATACAACATAATCTGGTTGGGCACAGTCCCTGTCCCAAATGCAGCTCAGTCTTAATTGGAGGGAGAAGAATTTAATTCTCATTTTATAAATGAAGTAATTGAGGCACAGAGAGGTTGTCAGCAAATCATATTTATTGAGTGTTTATTGTGTGCAGAGCACTGAACTAAGTGCTTGAAAGAGTGTAGTATACAATATAACAGACATATTCCTTACAATGAGTTTACAGCCTAGAGAGGGAGGCAGACATTAATATACATAAATAGCTTACGGATAAGTACATAAGTGCTGTTGGGCTCGGATGGGAGATGATTAAAAGGAGCAAGTCAGGGCGATGCAGAAGGGAGTGGGAGAAGAAGAAAAGAGGGCTAATTCAGGGAAGACCTCTTGGAGGAGGTGTGACTTCAGTAAAGCTTTGAACGGGAGGAGGGTAATTGTCTGTCGTATATGAGGAGGGAAGGAGTTCCAGGCCAGAGACAGGACACAGGAAAGGGGTTGGCTGCGAGGTAAATGAAATCTAGGTATGGTGAGAAGGTTAGCACCAGAGGAGTAAAGTGTATGGGTTTGGCTGTAGAAGGAGAGAAGCGAGGTAAGGTAGCAAGGGGAAAGGTTTGGGAATGTTTTAAAACCAATGGCGAGGAGTTTCTGTTCCATGCAGAGGTGGATGGTTAGCAAAGATGAACCCGGGCACCCATCATCTCAAGGTCGAAATGCTATCCATGACTTCCTGATCAAGCAAGGTGGAACTTGGAAGTGTGGGCAGAGCCACACAACCAAGATGACTAGACATCCTAGGTTAGGAGTGTGTGAGTATGTGTCCCTCACCCCCTTGCCAATCAAATTAGGTTTGGATGAGGGGAGGGTGAAGATTAGACAAGTGGAAAGTGGGAAACTGGAACAAACTGGAAGTGTTAGTGATAAATACCGACTGCCGCCGACATTCTACACAGAGGATTTCTGACTTGCAGCAGCTGATTGCCTGTCTCCCCTGCTCAGCGTGTCAGATGTACGTTCTGTCTCTGGAACCAGGTCACTAAGTGAGGAACTGTGGGACTGGTGAGTGTCTCGCTGAGCACTGGTGGGTGGGAGCTTGATGCTTCACTATGGGCAAGCAACGCATAAGTGAATTCCTCCTGAGTGGAAAGTGTTCATAAGTGGGAAGTAGGTGCTTCACTACAGGTGGGTAATGGTAATGCATAAGTGAATTCCTCCTGAGTGAGAAGCTTTCGTTAGGGGCAAGTAATGCATAAGCGAATTCCTCCTGGAAGGGGAGTTCAATTTGCCATGTCCAAACAATTAAATAATTGTATTCCTTCTGAAAGGCAAGTTCAGTTCACCTCATGGAATGCATTTTGTTCGGCTCAGCCTTTTTGACCTGGCTTCTTTCTCTTGTCGCACCGATTCCCTAACCCATTCCCAGGCAACAGGTGACAGGTTAGTAACCACTGGAGGCCCTTGAGGAGTGGGGAAACATGACCTGAACATTTTTGAAGAAAAATGATCCAGGCAGCAGAGTGAAGTATAGACTGGATACTATATGGATAGACAGGAGCCTGGGAGGCTGATAGAATAATCAAGGGATGGGGTTGGGAGTGAACAGTCTGAATGTAAATGCTAGAGTTTTAGAGGCCCTTTGGATGTGGAGGGGGCAAGGAATAAGGGCAGGAGGAAAGAATAATTTTAGGAGATACTACTGGAAGCATAGAAAGATGGAAGGATGTAAACATTTCCTCCCCTTACAAGCCTGGAGGAGTTTCAATAATAATAATAATGGCATTTACCATACCTGTGGGCTGGAGTAGTGAGAGCCATGAGGCCGGGTGGTCAGCAAAGAGGCAGGTTTAGTAGTCAAGGAGGGATAGGATAAGTGCTTGGATCAGTATAGTAGCAGTTTGGATGGAGAGGAAAGAGTGGGTTTTAGCAATGTTGTGAAGGTAGAACTGACAGGATTGGTGATAGGAAGGATTAGGGTATTGTCTACAGTGATGGGAAAGATAGTGGGAGGACAGGGTTTGGGTGGGGAGATGAGGAGTTCTGTTTTGGACTTGCTTAGTTTGAGGCGTTTCCCCTCTCAGGGTTGCACCTGGAGAGTTTCCAGTACTCTACCAGTCTCGGCTATGGGAGGGAGAGTCAAGCAGAGGTCTACCCATTCAGTTCTTAGCTTGGGCTGTGGCTCGCGAGTGGAAGGTAATCTGTTACAAGTAAAACTCACCAGTGCTGGGCAGCAATGGCATGGGAGAGAATCGAGGGTAGAGACTTGAGTTTACTGCACTGAAGGTGGCAATGGTAACCCACTTTAGGTATTTTTATCAAGAAAACTCTATGGATACACTTCCAGAACGATTGTGGATGAAGAAAGGGGACTTCTGGGAGAGCTATGTCCGTGGTGTCACTATAGCTCAGAAATGACTCGATGGCATAAGACAAGTTTGAGGTGTTGCTGGGTCATCCAGGTAGAGATGCACTGAAGACAGGAGGAAACGTGAGAATTTAGATGGGGAGAGAGATCAGGGCTAGATGTGTAGATTTGAGAATCATCCACAAAGAAATGGTACTTGAAGTCATGAGCTCCAATGAGTTCTCCAAGGAAACTTATACCTTCCTGTGGTATGTGGTACCTCAAAGGCTCAGAACTGACCTGTGAGGAACCCCTACTGTCAGAATGTGGGAGGTATAAGAGGAGCCTGACAAAGAGACTGAAAAGGAGAAGTCAGAGAAACAGGATGAGAACCAAGAAAGAATAGTGTCAGTGAAGCCAAGGTTGAATAAAATATCAAGGAGGAGGGGGTGGTCTACAGTGTCCAAGGCAGATGAGCAGTCTAAGGGGGTTAGAATGGAGTAGAAGGCATCAGATTTATTGAGAAGGCCATTTGTTACCTTAGGAAGGGCAGATTTGCAGGGGGAGGTTGTATGGGAAAGAGAAGTGAGCAGATTGTTGTCTGATAAAGGAATTTCAGAGTTGGTGAGGGTAGAGATTGAATAGTTACTAGAAATTATGAGATCAAGTGTGTGCCCAGATTGGTGTATGTGAGGTGGGGTGGAAGAGGAGGAGATCACTGGAGCTGAGGAGTGAGAAGAGGTAGACAGTGGAAGGTTTAAAAACAAATTATGTGGATATAGAAGTCCCCAAGGATCAATGTAGGGATGGATAAGGAGAAAAGGAATATGAGAAAGGGATCAAAATGGTTCAGAAAGATGAAGGAGGAGCCTGGGGGGAGTGGTAGATGACCATGACTGGTAATTGGATTGGGTGGTAAAGGCAGGTGATATGGGCTTCAAAGGAAGGGAAAGAGAAAGATGAGGGAGATGGGATGGTGTGAAAGCCACATTGGGGAGTAAGAAGGAATCCAGGGGGACATGAAGGGTACAAACGAATGCTCTTGGAGCTGTTTAGTGAGTCCAGTACCATGCTGCTAAAATCATGCTTTAGATCACACTTTCTAGTTCTACCAACATCTTACCCACTACCCACTCCACTTCAGACAGTCAAGCCTGTGAGAATGTCGCAGATAATATAGCAGGAGGCTACTTCCCCATCAGGTACAAATGATTCTCACCTTCCCTAGCTAAACATGCATAGAGCAGCTATGTGACCTTAGGCAAGTCACTTAAGTTCTCTGTGCATCTGTTCTCTTACCTGAAAAATGGGTATTAAATACCTTATCTCCCTCTTAAGACTGAGAGCCCCATGTGGGACAGTGACTGGGTCAGTCCTGATTATCTTGTATCGACCTCAGTGCCTAGTTCTGTGCTTGGTACCTAGTAAGTGCTTAAGAACAAAAATACCAACACAGACTAGCTTTCCACCTGGGCTGGTGGGGAGATTCAGCCTTGAGTCCCTTCTTTTTTCCAAATGCAAATATACCTGTTAGGTGAAAGTCTCTAAACAGTATTTTACACCTTTCTTTTCTGGGAATCTCAGGATAAATGGTCTTAGTGGTAGTTGCCATGGGTCATATGCTATGCACAACACTTCCTGAGCAGTTTCTGTAGCTCTGAAATAAAAATAATAGCCAATTGGTTCTCATTATACCAGATGACTAAATTCTACTGAAGTACTCAAAGCATTGAATTCAGTAGCTTATGTTGAATGATAATATTAGGCTCATCTACTAAGTGTTCAAACTGGTAACTCAAAAATGACAATTGGTAAGAGTGATATATTTGCTGCTGCATTTTAGGAGGTAACAATCTCATTCCCTTAATAACAGCCTTAGACTGGGAAATATAGTCTAATTATATAAATAAATATTTAGCCTATAAACCTGACTTGTATGTGAAAAAGGAATGAAGCGTCTAAAAATCTGGAAGGCTGTTCCTTGAATCAGTAATATTTATTGAATGCTTACTGTGTGTGGAGCACTGTACTGAGCACCTGGGAAACTGTGATACGACAGAGTTGATAGACATAATCCTAGCCCAAAGGAATTTTTAGTCCACAGGGAAGACAGACAGTAAGCCTATTGTAAGGAGTTCCTTTTTGATGCTGACATGGCTCGGCAACTATTGGAGGCTTGTGAAGGGTGGTAAGAAATGGCCTGAATGATTTTTCAGAAAGATGAAATGGGCAGCCGAGTGAAGTATGGATTGAGAGGGGAGAGGAAGGATGCAGAGAAGTCATTAAGGAGGCTGATGTAGTAGTTAAGGCAGATAATTATGAGTGGACTAACATGATAACAATTTGGATGGAGTGGAAACGGTAGGTTCCAGAGACGTTAACGTAGAATTGGTAGTATTTTATGATAGTTTTAATATATGGTTGAAGGTGAGAGTTGAGTCGAGGATTACATCAAGGTTACGAGCTTGACGACAGGGAAGATGGTAGTACTGTCTTCAGTGATGGAAAAAATCAAGGGGAGGATTGGGTTTGCCTGGGAAGATGAGGAATTCTGTTTTGAACAGGTTGTTTGAGGTGCTGGCAGGACACCCATATAGAGATGGCCTGGAGACACCAGAAAATGTAAGACTTCAGAGAAGGCGTTAAGACACAGCTAGAGATGTAGATTTGGGAATCATCCTTGTAGAGATGAAAGATGAAGCTGTAGGACTGAATGAGTTTTCCAAGGAAATGAGTGTGGATGAAGAATAGAAGGGATCTCACAAGTGAACCCTGAGGGACTGTCACGGTTAGAGGAGTCAGAGGAAGAGCCTGTGAAAGAGACTGATTCATTCATTCATTCAATCTTACTGTGTGCAGAGCACCGTACTAAGCACTTGGGAGAGTACAATGTAACGGTAAACACATTCACTGCCCATAACGAACTTACAGTCTAGAGGGAGAGACAGACATCAATATAAATGTTACAGATATGGACATAAGTGCTGTAGGATTGGGAAGGGAGATGAATAAAGGGAGCAAGTCAGGGCGACACAGAAGGGAGTGGGAGAAGAGGAAAGGACTGAGAAGGAGCAGGAGGAGAAGGTGCAATCAGAGAGAAAGGAAGAGAGTCAGGAGAGGACAGATTTAGTGAAGCTAAGGTTAGATAATATTTCAAGGAGAAGGGGTTGGTCCACGGTGTTGAAAGCATCAGAAAGGTTGAAGAGAATTAAGATGGCACAGTGGCCTTTGGATTTGGCAAGAAGGAAGTCATTGGTGACCTTAAATAGGGCCGATTCCATGGAGTAGAGGGGGCAGAAGCCAGGTTGCAGGGGCTCCTGAAGGCAGGGACTGCATCTTTCTAGAGTTCAGATAGAATGTATAATAATTACAGAGTGGGAAGTAAATATTAAGTTAGAAAGCTTTATGTTAGCCTGGAAGAAGGCATTTTCTTTCAAACCTCAGACAGGAGAGTGGTAGTTTTATGTTCATTGACAGGAAAGAGGTTGCATTTCTGTCATATAGTTTAAGCTCCTTGTGGGATGGGAATTTGTAACTCCTTTGCTTTGTACTAATAAAGCATTTAATGCACTGCCTCCAGTTGGTGCTCAATATACTCTGAGTACTACTACTACTATTATTACTACTGATGGCACAACACTAAATGACTATGAGCCCATTGTTGTGTAGGGACCATCTCTATATGTTGCCAACTTGTAGTTTCCAAGCACTTAGTACAGTGCTGTGCACACAGTAAGTGCTCAATAAATATGATTGAATGAATGAATGAATGATAAATTCCAGAGTTTCTTTTGCTTTTGAGCTAAATTGGAGGGACAGAAGAACACCATGTTAATGAGTCCTTCTACTCTCCAATATTTATTGAACACTGACTGTGTGCCAAACACCAAAGGGATAGGAAGTATGCAGCGGAGTTAAAAGTTTAGAATCTCACAGGAAACAATCTGCTATGCCTAAACACTGGTCCAAGAGGTGCTTAGCTGTATTACATTTGTGATGCGGGCCACATCAACCAATACAGATTGGCCCAGGGCTGACTAATGGCACCTGACAGGACATCCTTTGGCCCAACAGGGAAGTTCACACTATTGCTATGGCTTGTTCTAGAAAATGCCTGTCTGCATTTTCGTCGGGTTAACATTCAGCTGCATACCCACCTGGTCAAATAGGGTGACAAATATGTTAAACAGGAATTAATAGGGGGCCACTCCCCCATTTCATACCAGTCAGTCTGGTGTCTGGCTGGTCTTTTTCTGCCCGGTTAGACACTGTACTGGTTGCCTCTAAGCCAGGTGTTGCTGATAACTGCCTTCTGTCAACAAACGTGCTGAGATTTCTATAAGAAAACCCCTTCAAAAAGAGAAAGAACTTGCTTGTCACCCCGATATCATTGTCAAACCAAGAACAAAATGGTATGTCAAGAGCTCCAAAGCATAGCAGTTTACTGGCATGCTCCAGACTGCTATACAGATTAGAAGGGCTCCAGCTTGTGGAATGGAGATCACTATCTCCTGTGCCTCCTTTGACCTGCTCCTGCATCCCTTGCCCCTTCCCAGTTATGTCTCACATGCAGGTTTCCTTGCTTCTGACATCTCTTTGGGGCATCTGGTACATTCCTAAGGTGTGTGTTACCTGAGGTAGGAGAGTCTTCTTGTCATTCTTTCCCAGCACTCCCATTGTTCTACTGTGTCCAGGGTTTCAATTCCACTTCTGGAGACTATGGGTTCCTGTTTTTTCTTGTTGCAGTCCCATTTTCCTTCTCCCCTTCTCCAATAACTATTCAGACCCCTTTATCCTGCCCTTTGTGCTCTATTTACTGCCCTGCTGCTACTGGTAACTGCCCCACCTCATCCTCAGGCTTCTTCCACTACTCCAGATTTCCACCCCTCTCCCCTCAAAAAACGCCACATACTTCTAGCCTGTGCCCCCAGCTTCAACATCAGCCACCCCAGTGTTCGATATTTTAATTTTAAGCACCAGGGTTCCTTCACCTTGACTTCTTCTATGAGGTTCTGTAACTCGAAGCCGCACCAGGTGTTCAGCTGGACTTGGGAAGGAAGTTAGATGGCTCTGTAGCAAAGCAGAGGGAGCGTGGAAAAGCCAGAGATGGGCTCTAGTTTTGGGTTGGCTGTCCATCACCACATAGTTCTGTGTGCCTGCGTTAAGGCCTGTATTATCTGGTGACACCAGGGCCCTTAAGTGTAGTGGTGGGAGAATCAAACCACAGGCTCACAGATTAAATAGATCACTCAGACATGGAGTTAATAGGTGTTTCCTGGACTATCACTGATGAGAATGGGAAGGTGGCTTTTACACCAAGTTAACTAACAAGATAATCAATCCTCTTTATTGAATGTTTTCAATGTGCAGAGTATCATACTAATCACTTGGGAGAGTACAGTATAGCAATATAACAGACACATTCCCTGCTCATAACGAGATTACAGTCTAGAGGGGGAGGGATATTTCTGAAAGCAATAGTGGAAATGGCCTACATATTAGCTAACAATAATAATAATAATAATGATGTTATTTGTTAAGCGCTTACTATGTGCTAAGCACTGTTTTAAGCTCTGTGGGGGATACAAGCTAATCAGGTTGTCCCACGTGGGGCTCACAGTCTTCATCCCCATTTTACAGATGAGGTAACTGAGGCCCAGTGAAGTGACTTGCCGAAAGTCAAAAAGCTGACAAGTGGTGGAGTCGGGATTAGAACCCATGACCTCTGACTCCCAAGCCCGAGCTCTTGCCACTGATCCATGCTGCTTCTCTAAGCATTGTAACCCATGGGCTGATTCAAGGTTTGTTAAAAGGGTTTTAATCCTTTTGTTCCTTTATGTGGGAGATAAATTGGAAGTTAGGAACCGTTCACAATAATCAATGCAAAACTGAAATTGGTTTTAATGCATATTTATGTTCCAGGGAAGCTACTTCAGCTCTAATCCTCATAAGCACTTGTAAGCTGTATTCACCAAACATAATTTTGCATAGTTTGTTATCCAAACCCTTTATAGAAGCCACAGTGGATGAATCTTTCTTTTAAGACAACCAGTTGCACACAGTCCTGCAACCAAGGCTGACGTTATCTCACTGTGAATGGTTATATTTAGTAAAAATGTTCTCCTCACTAAGCAGGAACTTTTTTCTTCAGAAAAAAAAATGATTGTGACTATAGATGAATAGCTCTTTAAATACGTGTTATGTCAAATCCATTGAGGAAAGCACATGTCTTTCTCTATGTCATAAAGTTTGAGCAATATGCTCACTTACTAACATCAGTGTTATTCTTAAATGTAACTGTTGGTATAAGGTTTCGTCCTAAAATAAGCTTGCTAATTTGTAGGTAGAATATTTCCCTTTCAGTGAATCAATTGAAATACATTTGTTGTTTTATGAAGGAGCCTAAGTGATGTGTCCCTTCGTAGGGCTTGACAAGGCTCAGCCTGCTAGGCTGTGCACAGAGCTTTGGCATAATAATAATAATTGTGGTAGTTGTTAAGCGCTTACTAAGTGCCAGGCACTGTATTAAGTACTGGGGTAGAAACAAGCAAATTGAGTTGGACACAGTCCCTGTTCCATGTGGGGCTCACAGTCTCAATCCCCATTTTACAAGTGAGAAAACAGAGACACAGGGAAGTTAAGTGACTAGCCCAAGGTCATACAGCAGACAAGTGGTGGAGTCAGGATTAGAACCCATGACCGTCCGACTCCCAGGCCCGGGCTCTATCCAGTCATCTTGCTGCATCACTGTGTAGAGCCCAAAATTTCTAAAGGATGAATTGGCATCAGCTCGCCCCCTCCTACCTCACCTCCCTTCTCTCCTTCTCCAGCCCAGCCCGCACCCTCCGCTCCTCTGCCGCTAACCTCCTCACTGTGCCTCGATCTCGCCTGTCCCGCCATCGACCACCAGCCCACGTCCTCCCCCTGGCCTGGAATGCCCTCCCTCCACACAGCCACCCAGCTAGCTCTCTTCCTCCTTTCAAAGCCCTTCTGAGAGCTCACCTCCTCCAGGAGGCCTTCCCAGACTGAGCCCCCCGTTTTCCTCTCCTCCTCCCCATCACCCCCTCTGCCCTACCTCCTTCCCCTCCCCACAGCACTTGTATATATTTGTACAGATTTATTACTCTATCTTACTTGTACATGTTTACTATTCTGTTTATTTTGTTAATGATGTGCATATAGCTATAATTCTATTTGTACTGATGATTTCAACACCTGTCTAAATGTATTGGTTTGTTGTCTGTCTCCCCCTTCTAGATTGTGAGCCTGTTTTTGGGTCTCTATATGTTGCCAACTTGTACTTTCCAAGCTCCTAGTACAGTGCTCTGCCCACAGTAAGTGCTCAATAAATATAGTTGAATGAATGAATGAATGGCATACAGAGAATACAGAACAATTCCAATTGCTCTCCTCTGTGGTCACTTATAGACCCTCCTCTTCCTTTTTACACTCCAGCTTCACTGCAGCTGAGAGGGAACAATAGAAGGCTGGGACCTACTAAATTAACATCTCCTCCAGGAAAGCTTCCTTAACTGAGCTCTCACCTCTCCATCTGATATTCCCACCCTAGTAAGCACTTAGGTGTTCACCTTGCTCCCCTCTCAGCACTTATGTTCAATTGTTTCTCCCCCCTATAATTTCATTCAGTGGTATTTATTCAATCAATCAATCAATCGTATTTATTGAGCGCATACTATGTGCAGAGCACTGTACTAAGCGCTTGGGAAGTACAAATTGGCAACACATAGAGACAGTCCCTACCCAACAGTGGGCTCACAGTCTAAAAGGGGGAGACAGAGAACAGAACCAAACATACCAACAAAATAAAATAAATAGGATAGAAATGTACAAGTAAAATAAATAAATAAATAAATAAATAGAGTAATAAATATGTACAACCATATATACATATATACAGGTGCTGTGGGGAAGGGAAGGAGGTAAGATGGGGGGATGGAGAGGGGGACGAGGGGGAGAGGAAGGAAGGGGCTCAGTCTGGGAAGGCCTCCTGGAGGAGGTGAGCTCTCAGCAGGGCCTTGAAGGGAGGAAGAGAGCTAGCTTGGCGGAGGGGCAGAGGGAGGGCATTCCAGGCCCGGGGGATGACGTGGGCCGGGGGTCGACGGCGGGACAGGCGAGAACGAGGTACAGTGAGGAGATTAGCGGCAGAGGAGCGGAGGGTGCGGGCTGGGCAGTAGAAGGAGAGAAGGGAGGTGAGGTAGGAGGGGGCGAGGTGATGGACAGCCTTGAAGCCCAGGGTGAGGAGTTTCTGCCTGATGCGCAGATTGATTGGTAGCCACTGGAGATTTTTGAGGAGGGGAGTAATATGCCCAGAGCGTTTCTGGACATTCATTGAGTGATTACCGTGTGCAGAGCACTGTACTAAGTGCTTGGGAGCGTACAGTAAAATTGATGAGCATTTCCCCCGTCCACAGGAGTTTACAATCTAATTTATTGTAGTGAATGTATCCAACATGGATTTTGCCCACTGCATACTCTCTTGTACTTTCCCAAGTGCTTAGTACAGTGCACTGCCCATAGTAAGCACTCAGTACATACCGTTGATTGATTGATTGACTTCAAACTTCAATGTGCAAAATGGGGGAGTCTCCTTTCTCAAATTCCTCTGTCCTATCTTCCCTGCTGCTTGAACTTTGCAGCTGGAAGACAGTATATTCAGGGTCAGGTAAAGCCCGGGGATAGTTCAGATATTCAGCCACACAGACCTCTCCTAGGACAAATTAAACACTATTAATCCAACTGCCTTCTGACTAAGGACATAAAATGATGATCATCCATCAGGAATGATGGATGAGCCTCAGTCTTGAGACCTCAAGAGGCAGACATGTGCGGAGGAATTGAAAACTACACCACTAAGTCAAATTAAAATGCAGGAAATCTGTACACTTGTCTTTCTCCTGATTTAACCAAGGGCAAGACTGGCTCTATTGGGTTTAAAAAGGATACACTACTCAGCAAGGAAAACAGGAATCAATTTGGTAATAAGATATGTCTATATGCCGCCAACTTGTACTTCCCAAGTGCTTAGTCCAGTGCTCTGCACACAGTAAGCGCTCAATAAATACGAATGAATAAATGAATGAATGAATAATAAGATGATAGTAAGAATGGTGGATATTAAACAAACATCTAGTCTGGTGGAAAGTATAATGCACCCAAGTCTCCTATAATGTAAGATCACATTCTTGCAGAACCTTGAGTTAAGGAAAATGTAAAGGACACTCCATTTCTTCTGCTGTATCCAGGTAGGGCCTCCGTGTCAGAAGGCTGTTCCCTAATTTTGCCATCAGATTCTATCCAAAATGCAAAGTGTTGGGTTTTTTAATGGTATTTGCTAAGCGCTTACTACAGAGCATGGGCCTGGGAGTAAGAAGGAACTGAGTTCTAATCCCAGCTCTGCCAATTGTCTGCTGCATGTCCTTGGCCAAGTCAATGGCTCCTCTGTGCCTCCAGTACCTCATCTGTAAAATGGGGATTAATACTGCCAGCCCCATGTGGAACAAGGACTGTGTCCAAACTGATTAGCTTGTATCTACCCCAGTTCTTAGTACAGTGCTTATCCATAGAAAGTGATTAACAAATACCATAAAAAAGCACTCTTCTGAGAGCTGGATAGATATAAAATAATCGGGTCAGACACAGTCCGTGTTCCACATGGAGCTGTCAATCTGTGTAGGAAGGAGAACAGGAGAACTGAATCCTTATTCAGTTAAGGGCACTGAGGCACAGAAAAATTAAGTTAATTGCTCAAGGTCACGCAGTGAAGCAGCGTGGCTTAGTGGAAAGAGCATGGGCTGGGGAATCAGAGGACAAGAGTTCTATTCCTGGCTCCACCACTAGTCTGCTGTGTGACCTTGGGCAAGCCACTTCACTTCTCTGTGCCTCAGTTACCTCATCTGTAAATGGGGATTAAGACTGTGAGCCCCACATGGGACAACCTGATTACCTTGTATCTACCTCAGTGTTTAGAATGGGGCTTGGTACATAGTGAGCACTTTACAAATACCATTATTTTTATTATTGTTAGTGGAGCTGGGATTAGAACCCAGGTCCTCTGGCTCCCAGGCTCATGCTTTATCCACTAGGCCATGCTGCTTCCATATATCCTAGCTCAACTGAGTGCATAAACACATTTATTCTTTTGGGAATAGGCCTTGGAAAATAGGAAAAATAGGAAAGTCATGGAAAATGATGTTCTACCCTCTATCTCCCTCTCAGGGTTGCATCTGGAGAGTTTCCAGTACTCTACCAGTCTCAACTATGGAAGGGAGAGTCAAGCAGAGGCATCCCCATTGCATTCCTTTCCTAGCTTGGCCAGTGGCTAGCGAGTGGAAGGCAGTTTGCTGCAAGTCAAGACTCCCCTGTGCTGGGCAGCAGTGGTGTGGGAGAGAGTCTAGGGTGGAGACTAAAGTTTACTGCGTGGAAGGAGGCAATGGTAAATCACTTCCTATTTTTACCAAGAAAACTCTCTGGATACACTATCTGAACAATTGCAGATGGAGGTGGGGTGCTCTGGGACAGTTGTGTCCATGGTGTCACTATGGGTCGGAGATGACTCAACAACATAAGACAAGACCCCTCTATCAACAATTCCCTAACAAATGTTTAACCTCTTATGCTGTCATCCCAACAGCCACCCAAATCACCAAGCTTTACTCTGTTTATTCACATTAATTTTTCCGTAGTTTTTCTATTATTGGTTGGATCTTTGCTCTTCTTCTTCCCCCCACTATTCATCATAATTTGTGTATGTCTTCCCCTTAGGTTGCCTATGTATTCAATCTACACATATATAGTTGTTCTTTGGGCTAGAAGAAGATGCCTCAGGTGATGAAATTCAGCTATAGGTGTGTGTCGCTGAGAAGTACAATACAGAATTTAGAGGCTCAACTCTACCTTTTTCATGGTATTTGTTAAGATCTTACTCTGTCAATAATAATTATTATGGTACAGGCACTGTACTAAGCTTTGAAGTGGATATAAGCAAATGGGGTTGGACACAGTCCCTGTCTAGCATAAGACTCGCAGTCTTAATCCCCATTTTACAGTTGAAGTAACTGAGGCACAGAGAAGTGAAGTGACTTGCCTAAGTCCACACAGCAGACAAGTAATTATAACGGAGCTGGGATTAGAGTCCATGACCTTTTGACTCCCAGGCTGGTTCTCTATCCACTCTGCCATGCTGTTTCCCAGTCTCAAGCACTGTTCTAAGAGCTGAGGTTAGAATCAGGCCATGGGGCTTACCGTCAAGTAGGAGGGAGAACAGGTATTGATTCCCCATTTTTCAGCTGAGGGAACTGAGGCACAAAAAGGTTAACTGATTTGCCCAAGGCAAGTGGCAGAGAAAAGATTATTACCGGTCCTCTGACGTCTAGGTCAAAGTCTTTCAAGGCGATTTTGCTTCCCCCTAAGTACTTTTTGCACTTTGGTATACTCATCTGAAAATGCAAATAACTGCCTTCTCAGAAGGAGCTGCACCTTTCTTTATAGAAGGACGCCTTGTTGGTCTATCTGCGGAAAATGACTTTCACTTGAGATGCGGCAGTATCTGAAGCTTTGTCTCGCCCTATCCTTAAAATATATCCTCTGTCTTTGCAAACATTTAGGAAGTAGACTATAATCTCCTTGAGGGTACAGGCTATATTTTTCTTTTTTCTACTCTTCTATGTATGTGTTTATCACCATTATTAATATGTATGATTGGTTGACTGGAACTTTGGAAAAGTACACAAAGTCAGGAAGCTGAAAAATAATCCATGTCCCTCTATCCTGCAATGCTAAGATCTGGTTTTTCATTCATTCTTATAGTCGTATTTATTGAGCACTTACAGCACACAAAAGCACAGTACTAAGCACTTGGGAAAGTACAATGCAACAAATAAACAGGCACATTCCCTGGCCACTGTGAGCTTACAGTCTAGAGGGAGGAGACAGATATCAGTATAAAAAAATAAATTATAGATATGTACCTAAGTGCTGTGGGGCTGGGAGGGGTCTTTGTTTATCTCATAATTTGGGGCATCCCTAAACTCCTTGTGTGAATTTACACTTTTATGGTATCTCCCTCTCCATACCTATTGTTTTGCTGTTCACCTAGAAAGCACTTAAAGTTCTGTCTGGAGTTTTCCATCTGCCTCTATTTTCTCTACCACTGTGCTGCATTGGTTCAAATCTAAGCTACACCCAATTGCATCCCAGAAAAAGAAAAGCAAGGTACTCCTATGTATGTAATGAGAACCAAGATAGCATACCCAGGTGAAAATGAAGCAGTAATAGTCTGTGATGTTTTAACTGAAGACCAGAAAAATCCTCCAAAATACATATGAAAATAAAGTAGCTCTGAAGAGGATGCATCAGGAAGAATAAACGCAAATGTTCCATGCTGGAACTAGTGTAAGTCAAGGAAGTTGATGGAATTACATTTTTCTTTGTGTCCTTTTCAGCTCTGTGATTCAGACAGAATTAATGAATATCCTTATTTTGTTTCAGCCTTTGGTTCTCAGTTTTGGTCAGAAACTGTGATGATTCACGATATTTATCATTAAATGAGCCAGGCTATTTCATGATGTTTCTCACTATCAAAAAAGTTGAATATGTTTCTGAAACTGGACAGCTACCTAATTTTGTCTGCTGATTTGATTCTCTCCAAATTATAAATCATAGTAGGGCATAAAGTCTTCAAAAGCAAAACCTCATTTTTTTCTTCTTGAAAACTAATCTAATTTTCAGTGTAAAAAAGGGTCAGCTTAGAGATTTGTTTTATGGTTATGTTCACTCCTCCCAAAGTTGTATGTGACTATTACTAAGTAAATAAAAACCTTCATATAATACAAAAAGGAACACAGTTGAAAACCAAATGCAAGCAAAATACCATCTCCCCTTATACTATGTTTGGCTCAGCCACTTTCATAAGCACTTACTGAGATACCCTAGGAGTGCTAGTTCTGGGATCAGTTGAATTAGGTAGCTGCCACGGTAGTGAGAAGAAGGATGAAGAAACCGAATGAATATTACTTCAGTCGGCTCTCTCTTCTCTCAACTTCCTTTCTTTTTTCTCTCCCTCATTCTCAAACAAATTTTGGCCTTACCATTTCTATCCTTGTCTTCCATCCCTTTCCACTTCCTTCCCCTCCTTTGATATATATATTCTCCCTTTCACTTTCCTTCTTTTTTTTGCATTCCCTCACCTTTCCCATCCATGCTTTGAGAAACAGCTGTTGCTATGAAGCACCTATGTGGCATAAGGATATCATTGTATTGCACCATGCTAAGTGTGATTCAGTGGTGTTATATGGCACATGGAGGCATAGATAGTTTAACTTCTTGCATACCCAAAAAGAGCTTGGGTCTGGGAGTTAGAGGACCTGAACTCTAATCCTGGCTCTGCTATTTGCCTGCTATGTGACCTTGGACATGTTGCTTTACTTTTCAGTTTCTTCTTCCATAAAATGGGAATTCAGTAACTGTTCTCTCTTCTACTTAAACTCTGAGTCCCATGTGGGACAGGGCTGTGTCTGACCCTGCACTTAGCACAGGGCTTGACACAAAATAAGCACTTAACAAAAATTATTATTACTGTGTTTCATCTTGTTTGGCTCTTCTGCAAAGAAAAGTCACTGATACCTGCCCTGGAGTCTAGCTAGATGGTGGTAAAGCAATACATTTCCATTGGGTGGGCTAGGAAAGGGGAATGGATAAAATCATGCTACAGTAGGCCTGTGCCAATAGGTTGCAGGAAGAAACAAGTTAGAAACGTGTAAAATGCAACTTCATATAATTTGGCATAATTTGAGGGCTGTTCAGAAGCCATATCAAGAGATATGCTAGTCTGGTGTGCAACTATCATGATTGGTTAGGTTTCTTGGAGCAAGTCATGTGAGTTGAAAAGCCCGTAAGGCACAGCAATAGCAATTGCAGCCTCAATCAATCAGTGATATTTACTGAACATTTATTATGTTTAGAGCACCGTATTAAGTGTATCAATCTAAAAGATACTATGTCTGTGAAAGGGATTATTGCTTTCCCCACTGGTACGTTCAGCTATGTATCAACTGGGCTTAAATACCCCAGATAATTCTATGTATCAGGCTTATTGTGAGCTTTGGGCTAATTATGCAAAGGAGTTCACAATCTCCATGCTATTTTGCTATTTGAACTTTGAAAGCCAGTCATCAGCCTATAGCAGGCACTTTGATAGTGTTCATAGCTTCAGGGGCCAGTTTTTTTTGCAGATTCCGAAGCAAAATAATCACCTTTCAGATTCCTTGTTACTTTGGTCAGCAGAGCTATGTAAAAATCAGTCAAGTAGTCATTAATAATATCCTTCGTTATTTTGTTGGTTATAGAAAATGGCTTTGTTGGGCATAGTTTAGTAAATTTTCTGCTGTCAAACTTACTTGAAAAATGGTTTGTTAAAGCAAGGTCAAGATCCCTTCAAGCCTCTCCCCCAAACCGGGATTTGTGGGTGTCTCTGACCTGTTCTTTTAGATTCTCCAAGGCTAGGTTAGTTAAAGTAGCTCAGGTGTGGACCGATAGTGTTTTAAGGATGTGGTCACGGAGCCACAGGTTTCAGCCTGTGAATCACCTCTTATAGGTTGGAGCTGAGCAAAGACAGAACCCATCCAAATAGCTCACATATATGACTTTTCACAGCACATCCATATCCATATGATACCTCTTAGTCTCAACTGTTCCGTTTCATATTGTGGTAGGTGGAGCCAAGCAGAGGGAAAATGATGGTACATCTCATGTAAAATTCCAGTGAAACCAATGAGACCCACAGGGTGTGACCAGTCCTCACTGCACTCGTCAGGAAAGAAAAATTTGTAAAGTACCTGACTGCAAGCTGTAAAAAAAAAATCTTCAGAAGGAAATTGCTCCCCTGATGTTTCTCAGTCCTGACATGGGAGGCCAGTAGGAATTCATGCAAGGAAAATTAATTGCCTAGGAGGCTTACCACAAAAGTATAAACCAGAGGGAAATCATTGAGTCAAAATCCAAATAAAAGTGTGCAGAAAAGAATTAATGCCTTCTAATAAAGGCAAAGGGATGAAAACTATGTAATAATAAAAACTTAAATTAAAAACCTCTAAATTGAAGGCAAACTATAGTGTTTAGGCCCTGTTGCATTTCTGTCCTAATATAGAGGCTTGAAGATTTCCTGTTAATGGTAGAAAATAATTTGAAAACTATCTTGAAATGGAAAATGACTTGTGTCAAGACCAGAATCTGTCAGACAAAGGATCTCTCAGACACTCATTCATTCAGTCATATTTATTGAGCACTTACTGTGTGCAGAGCACTGTACTAAGCACTTGAAAGTACAATTTGGCAACAGAGACAATCTCTACCCAACAACGGGCTCAAATCTAGAAGGGGGAGACAGACAACAAAACAAAACCAGTAGACAGGCATCAATACCATTAAAATAGACAAATAGAATTATAGATACATACACATCATTAATAAGATATAGTTATCAATATGCATAAATATACACAAGTGCTGAGGCGAGGAGAAGGGGGTAGAGCAGAGGGAGGGAGTATGGGCAATGAGGAGGGGAGAAAGAGCAGAGGAAAAGGGGGGCTCAGTCTAGGAAGGCCTCCTGGAGAAGGTGAGCTCTCAGTAGGACTTGAAGAGGGGAAGAGAGCTAATTTGGCAGATGTGAGGAGGGAGGGCATTCCAGGCCAGAGGTAGGACGTGGGCCAGGGGTTGACAGCAGGACAGGCGAGAATGATGCACAGTGAGGAGATTAGCGGCAGAGGAATGGAGTGTATGGGCTGGGCTGTAGAAGGAGAGAAGGGAGGTGAGGTAGGAGGGGGCAAGGTGATGGAGAGCTTTGAAGCCAATCGTGAGGTGGTTTTGCTTCATGCGAAGGTTGATAGGCAACCACTGGAGATTTTTGAGGAGGGACGTGACATTCATTCATTCATTCATTCAATCATATATATTGAGCACTTACTGTGTGCAGTGCACTGTACTAAGTGCTTGGGAAGTACAAGTCGACAACATATAGAGATGGCAGCATTTCTGTACAAAGATAATGCAGGCAGCAGAGTGACTTCTAGACTGTGAGCCCACTGTTGGGTAGGGACTGTCTCTATGTGTTGCCAGCTTGTACTTCCCAAGCGCTTAGTACAATGCTCTGCACACAGTAAGCGCTCAATAAATACGATTGATTGATTGATTGAAATATAGACTGAAGTGGGGAGAGACAGGAGGATAGGAGATCAGAAAAGAGGCTGATGCAGTAATCCAGTCGGGATAGGATAAGAGATTGTGCCAACAAGGTGGCGGTTTGGATGGAGACGAAAGGGAGGATCTTGGCGATGTTGTGAAGGTGACTGGCAGGTTTTGGTGACAGATGTGTGGGGTGACTGAGAGAGCGGAGTCAAGGATAACACAAAGGTTGCGAGCTTATGAGATGGGAAGGATGGTAGTGCCGTCCTCAGTGACGGGAGTGTCAGGGAGAGGACACGGTTTGGGAGGGAAGATAAGGAGCTCAGACTTGGGCATGTTGAGTTTTAGGTGGCGGGGGGGACATCCAGGTGGAGATGTCCTAAAGGCATGAGGAGATATGAGCCTGGAGGGAGAGAGAGAGAACAGGGGAGGAGATGTAGATTTGGGTGTCATCTACGTAGAGATGATAGTTGAAGCCGTGGGAGTGAATCAGTTTACCAAGGGGGTGAGTATAGATGGAGAACAGAAAGGGACCAAGAACTGACCCTTGAGGAACCCCTACAGTTAGGGGATCAGCATGCCCCCAGGTGGTAGAGGCAGGGGGCAAGGCCAGGAGAACTGGGGACCTCGCAGAGGCGAGATGACTTTCTCCATCCGTACTTACAAGTGCAGGCTTGTCATTGGCCAAGGTGAGTGTCAGGAAGCCTGGCCTTGTCCCCGGGACTCCATCCCCCACCGGCCCTGACCTGAAGCTGTCAGAATTCAGTGATAAAGATGTTAGTGAAACAAGCCCTAAGCAATATTTTTAGCTATTGTAAGGCGCTATTGTGGAATTTCAATGAACAGAAAAAAGTGGCTAAAATTATTCTTGTGGCTTGGGAGCAGTAGGTTCTTGTAGTTGAGTAGTTCTCTGTGAAGTTCTACAAATTATCACCGTAACAGCTGGTTGGGTCATTTGTTTATTTTGCTTAATTCTGTCCTGATGCCATGCCATTATGTTGTAACTGAATTACATTTCTAATTTCAAAGCAGAAAAATAATGTTTGGCAAGTAAACAGATCAATATTTCTTCTCTCTATAGATAGGGCTGTGCAGTGGAGGCTCTGGTAAAAAAAAAAAAAAAGACCAATTAGTGCTTTGCTCGAGTCATAATGGTCTAGAGAGCTTCATGAATTAAAGATTTTCAAACACTTGAATGTTACCCAATATCAGCTGTAGGGACTTCTATTACCTGTGAGGCTTGGATAGGCATAGGATAGGCTTGGAAGTACATTTTTAGAAGGATGAATGAGGTGACTATGGGTCTTGAAAAATCAATATGATAATCAATCAGTGGTATTTATCGAGCACTTATTTTGTGCAGAACACTTGGAAGAGGACAATATGAGTAAGCACAATCTCCATGTACAAGGAGTTTAGTTCAGTGCTCTGCACATAGCACTCTATAAATACCATTGATTGATTGAGAAGCAGCATCATGTAGTGGATAGAGCCTGGGCCTGGGGGTCAGAAGGTAATGGGTTGTAATCCCGTCTCCATCACTTGTCTTCTGTGTGACCCTGGACAAGTCACTTCACTTCTCTGGGCCCCAGTACCCTCATCTGATCTCTGATCCTCATGTCTCTCCCCACTTCAATCCATACTTCATGCTGCTGCTTGGATTGTCTTTGTCCAGAAATGCTCTGGGCATGTTACTCCCCTCCTCAAAAATCTTCAGTGGCTACCAATCAATCTGCGCATCAGGCAGAAACTCCTCACCCTGGGCTTCAAGGCTGTCCATCACCTCGCCCCCTCCTACCTCACCTCCCTTCTCTCCTTCTCTAGCCCACCCCACACCCTCCACTCCTCTGCTGCTAATCTCCTCACCGTGCCTCGTTCTCGCCTGTCCCGCCATCGACCCTTGGCCCACGTCATCCCCCGGGCCTGGAATGCCCTCCCTCTGCCCATCCGCCAAGCTAGCTCTCTTCCTCCCTTCAAGGCCCTACTGAGAGCTCACCTCCTCCAGGAGGCCTTCCCAGACTGAGCCCCCTTTTTCCTCTCCCCATCGTCCTCCTCTCCATCCCCCCCATCTTACCTCCTTCCCTTCCCCACAGCACCTGTATATATGTTTGTACATATTTATTATTCTATTTATTTATTTATTTATTTTACTTGTACATATCTATTCTATTTATTTTACTTTGTTAGTATGTTTGGTTTTGTTCTCTGTCTCCCCCTTTTAGACTGTGAGCCCACTGTTGGGTAGGGACTGTCTCTATATGTTGCCAACTTGTACTTCCCAAGTGCTTAGTACAGTGCTCTGCACACAGTAAGCGCTCAATAAATATGATTGATTGATTGATCTGTAAAATGGGAATTGAAACTATGAGCCCCACATGGGGCGGGACTGTGTCCAACCTGATTTGCTTGTATCTACCCCAGTCCTTAGTACAGTGCCTGGCACTTAGCATTTAACAAATGCCATAATTATTTTATTATTTATTGGTTGATTGATTGAGGGGGATACAGGCAGTAAAATGAGCTACAGATAGAGGAACTGGCAGAGGGTAAGAAAATGCTTAAGATGTATCAGACCCAAGTGCATAAGTGACACAAAAGTGAGGGTGATTAGGGAAAGTGAGGACTTAGTCATGGAAGGCCTCTTGGAGGAGATTATATTTTAGTGGGACTTTGACAATAGAGATGAATCGAGAAAATGTCCAGATTGGAACACAATTTTGGAGTGTGCTCTGTAGAGGTGCAGCATGGCCTAGTGGATAAAGCATGGACCCGGGAGCCCGAAGGTCATGGGTTCTAATCCTGGCTCTGCCTCTTGTCTGCTGTGTGACCTTGGCCAAGTCACTTCACTTCCCTGGGCCTTAGTAAACTCATCTGTAAAATGGGGATTGAAACTGTGAGCCCCACATGGGACAGGAACTATGTCCAACCTTATTTGCTTGTATCTACCTCAGCGCTTAGTACAGTGTCTGGCACATAGTATGTGCTTAACAAATACCACAATTACTATTATTATTATTAGACCTTGCTCTGTGTGAGTGTTGGAGGAGAGGGAGTGGAGGGGATGGGGAGGCTGGCAAAAACTCCAGGAAATCTGGATGAAAACTACCATTAAGTGGGAGTCATGCAGTAGCCTGCAGCTTTTGCCTTTTGAGCTTTCTTAAGCTATCTGCTTTGAATACTGGATCCATTTGAAATATAAAACATTTAAAACAGATAAATTAATATGCAGGAAAGCTTTCCTTCATCACAAACCATCTGAAATATTTCATTGATTGTAGTTCGATTATCCCCATTGCATCAAAAATGTGTCCTTCTGGGCCAGGAGGGAGACCATCCTCCGTTTTTTTCCAAGGTTCAGTACAGTTTCCCCAGGTGGAAGGCATAGGAAAACACTTGTCTACATTGATTTTCAGTGAGTGGAAAACATTTCTCGGGGACTCCGGGGAGGGAGATTAATGGAAAAATCTCGGAATCCAGCCAGGATCAAACAGTACCCTCTAGCTGGCTCTCTCACAATTGTCACTTCCCTTTCTTCTCCTCTGTTTCCCCTGCAACAAGCTGATTTGGTGAAGCCCCATGCAGATCAGGGACTATCTCCATCTGCTTATATTTTATCTATCCCTGTGCTTACTACAGTGCTTGATACATAGTATGTGCTTAATAAACACCACAGTTACTATGATGATGCCAGCTCCTCCCCCAACAAATGAGGGCATGCATGCACACACACTCTCACACACACACACACACACACACACACACACACACTCTCTCTCTCCCTCTCTCTCTCTCTCTCTCTCTCTCTCTCTCTCTCTCTCTCTCTCTCTCTCTCTCTCTCTCTTATATAGCAAGCCTGACCATCATTTTTCCCCATTCTGGCAGTAGTAGTGGGCAGGTGAAAGCTGCTGGGGTATAAATAAATAATTATGGCACTTGTTAAGTGCTTATTGTGTGCCAAGCATTGTTCTAAGCACTGGAGTAAAGAAAAGTTAATTGGGTTGGACATAATCCCTGTCCCATGTGAGGCTCACAGGCTTAATCCTCATTTTACTGATAAGGTAACTGAGGCTCACATAAGTTAAGTGACTTGCCCAAGGTCACACAGTAGACATGTGGAAGAGCTGGGATTACCATCACCTTCTGATTTTCAGACCCATGCTCTAGACCCTCTTCCACTCAAGGCTTCCCCATTAAGTCTCTATTATTATTAATAAGCACAATTGTGGTATTTGTTAAGGCTTGCTATATGCCAGGCAGTGTACTAAGCATTGGGACAGATACAAGCAAATCTGGTTGGACACAGTCCCTTTCCCACATGGGGTTCAGATCCTCAACCCTCATTTTATAGATCATCATCATCAATCGTATTTATTGAGCGCTTACTATGTGCAGAGCACTGTACTAAGCACTTGGGAAGTACAAATTGGCAACATATAGAGGTAACTGGGGCCCAGAGAAGTGAAGTGACTTGACCAGGGTCATACAGTGGTGATGCTAGGATTAGAATCTATATCTATCATCTATCTATCTATCTATCTATCTATCTATCTATCTATCTACCTTCCTTCCTTCCTTCCTCTCTTCGTCTCTCTTCCTCTCTTTCTCTCACTTTCTCTCTCTCTTCCTGTCTTTCCCTCTCTTTCTCTCTCTCTCTCTTCCCCTGACATCCACTGTGTCTATAGACATTTAGAAGCAGTGTGGTCTAGTGGAAAGGACATGGGCCTAGGAATCAGACGAGCTGGGTTCTATTCCCACTTCTTCCCATACCCACTGTCTGACAATGGGCAAGTCATGTAACTTCTCTGTGCCTCATTTTCCTCAACTGCAAAATGAAGATTCAGTAACTTCTCTCCCTCTTAGATTGTCAACCCCTTGGGGACCTGATTATCTTCTATTTGCTCCAGTGCTTAGTACAGCACTTGGCACATAGTTAAGTGCTTCACACCACAGTTATTATTTAAAGTCTGCTAAGAAAACTTTGGAAAGGTTTCAACCAACTTTGGGAAGCTGCCTGGCGTAATGGAAAGAGTACAGACCTGGCAGTTAGAAAACCAGGGTTCTAACCCCTGCTTCTCCACTTGGTTCTTGGGTACACAACTGGGAAGCAGCGAGGGGCAACTAATATTTTCCCCATTCTATAGATGAGGAAACTGAAGTTTGGAATTGTTACCTTTCTAGACTGTGAGCTGTTGTTGGGTAGGGACCGCCTCTATATGTTGCCAACTTGTACTTCTCAAGCGCTTAGTACAGTGCTCTGCACACAGTAAGTGCTCAATAAATATGATTGAATGAATAAATTAATTGTTAATTGTCTGCTTATGGCTGTACACAGCAGACCAGTGACAGAGCTCGGCTCAAGATTATTATGTTGATTTACAGCCACCTAGATGAACTGCTTGTTATCCACCCTGGTGTCTTAATCCACACTGCAAAGCCTATGTATCCCCATTAGTCTCCTCTTAAGGACACTCTGTAGTGCCATTGATCTGATTCAGTGGAGTCTTCGAGTAGGCTAGATCATTGCCTCTTCTAATTATGCTTAATAGGCTGTCATTTCTGTTACTTCAGCCTTTTCCCTTCCCTATTCCTATCCTAATGTAGGGTGAATTGGAAAACCTATACAAGAAAAGGAACTGTGGGAGGGAACCAACCAGTGGCAAGGCAATGCTATTTCCAATCTCCAAGCCTATTCCCGGCTCATGTGTCTGTTGTTTGCTTGTGTTTCTGACCCCACTTGGTTTTGGTCATCATCATCATCAATCGTATTTATTGAGCGCTTACTATGTGCAGAGCACTGTACTAAGCGCTTGGGAAGTACAAATTGGCAACATATAGAGACGGTCCCTACCCAACAGCGGGCTCACAGTCTAAAAGGGGGAGACAGAGAACAAAACCAAACATACTAACAAAATAAAATAAATAGGATAGATATGTACAAGTAAAATAAATAAATAAATAGAGTAATAAATATGTACAAACATATATACATATATACAGGTGAATTCATTTTGTTTCTCTCGTTGGACTGTGGACTCCTAGGCTGGCACGGCCTGTACTCTTTTAAACACTTAATACTGCTGTTCTAGCCATATTCACTCATTCATTCATTCATTCAATCGTATTTATTGAGCGCTTACTGTGTGCAGAGAACTGTACTGCTCTGCACATAGTAAGCGCTCAATAAATACGACTGATTGATTGTACTAAGCGCTTGGGAAGTACAACTTGGCAACATCTAGAAACAGTCCCTACCCAACAGCGGGCTCCCAGTCTAAAAGGGGGAGACAGAGAACAAAACCAAACATACTAACAAAATAAAATAAATAGAATAGATATGTACAAGTAAAATAAATAAATAAATAGAGTAATAAATATGTACAAACATATATACATATATACAGATGAATTCATTTTGTTTCTCTCATTGGACTGTGGACTCCTAGGCTGGCACGGCCTGTACACTTAATACTGCTGTTCTAGCCATATTCACTCATTCATTCATTCATTCATTCAATCGTATTTATTGAGCACTTACTATGTGCAGAGCACTGTACTAAGCGCTTGGGAAGTACAAATTGGCAACATATGAAGACGGTCCCTACCCAACAGTGGGCTCCCAGTCTAAAAGGGGTCCACACTTTCTTCTGGGGCTCTTCCTAATAAGGCACTCAAACCCCTCAAGTTTTAGAGCAGAGCTCCCCTAGCTCTGATCTCTCACTTGTCACCTCTATTGCAACCATGCATTTCCTCTTGCCACCAAAATATTGTCCCATGGATGTCATGCCAACATCTCAAGCTCACTGAGTCTCAAACTGAAATCACCACCCTTCCAAAACCCTCCCCTTCAACTTTTGCATCACAGTTGACAACACTGCCATCCTCCCAGCCCAGAAGTCCAAAACTTTAGTATTATCTTTGAGTCTTCCTCTGGCTCAACTCCCATATTGAGCCTGTCATGAAATCCTTTTGATTTTTCTTGCACAACATGACCAACATTCTTCCCTTCCTCTCTGGTCTAGTGGCCACCAGGCTGGTTCAAGCAATTGTTATATCTTGGGTTTGACTACTCCATCAGCCTCCTTGGTGGTCTCTGCTTCCAGTCTCTCTCTTCTCTTCTCTTCTCTTCTCTTCTCTTCTCTTCTCTTCTCTTCCTCTTTCCACTGGAGAAGCAGCGTGGCTCAGTGGAAAGAGCCCAGGCTTTGGAGTCAGTGGTCATGGGTTCAAATCCCGGCTGCCAATTGCCAGCTGTGTGACTTTGGGCAAGTCACTTAACTTCTCTGTGCCACAGTTACCTCATCTGTAAAATGGGGATTGACTGTCAGCCCCCCATGGAACAACCTGATCACCTTGTAGCCTTCCCAGCACTTAGAACAGTGCTTTGCACATAGTAAGCACTTAACAAATGCCATCATCATTACTATTATTATTCTCCAGTCCAGCTTTCACTAGGCTATTAAGAACTTCTTAAAAACCTCTCCTCAATCCTCAAAAAGCCATCAAAGATTACCTAATCCTCTCTACATAAAGCAGAAAAGCCTGGTCATTGGCTTTAAGGCACTCAGTCAGCTCTCTCCCTCCCACCTATTAACTTTCTTTCTCTACTACACCCTGACTTTCATTTTTAATTCTTTTTGACCTAATGTATTTTCTGTGCCTCACTCTAATTTTTCTGGATTTCCACCACTTTGTCATTCCCTCTTCCCTCCCTGGTTACACCCTCTCTCTCCAAGTCCAACAGACCAAAGCCCTCTCTACCTTCCAAAACCTTCTGAAGAAACATTTTCCTCTGGAAGTATTTCTTTTCTTCTAGATTATAGACCCCAGCTACATCTGTGAACAGACAGCCACTTGCAGCACTTCTTTTCATACCTGACAGTGCCTGTTCTCTCTCCTCCTTTGACTGTGAGCCCTATGTGGGATTGGCATTGTGTTGAACCTCAATAACTTGTATCTACCCCAGCGCTTAGTACAGTGTTTGACACAAATAGGAAAATAATGACACTGATTTTTATATTCTATTACTGAAGCACTCACTCATCGCTTTACTAATCCCTGTATTACTTTGTTCCTTTTCTAAAACTTGCAGGAATAAAAGTGTTTAAACTTAATCTTTACATCAATGTTCATATCATAGAAAAAAGTTTTTTTGCATTTTCTGATGAGTCTTCAGAAGGTGAGTTTTTTTTGATTTGTAAGGTTAAGGCTGATAAGGACAACATGGGGCCAATATGATTCCTTCCACATTGTGTTCGTAGAAAGATTACCCCCTCTTCATTGTTGCAGTTGTTACCCAGAGTGCCAGGTGTTGTTCTCATTTTTCCTTTATGGTATCCTGAAGCCTCTGCTTTAAAGCAGTCATCCATTTCTATCTGCTGTACACAAAATGGGCTTGCCTTTTGTGGCTGGCCTCTACCTGTCTACTGATCGAGTAGTAGTCATGGTATTTGTTGAGGGTCTACTGAGGGCAATGAACTTACTAAGGAAGCCAGTGTGATTAATTAGTTAGGCAATTAATGCTTCTCTGGAACTGGTTCAGGTGCAGCTGATGTTGCCTCCAGTTGGCCAGGTGAACTAGGCCCTTCTGGAACAACAGTAGGTACAGTAATTATAGACTCAGTAGAACACTCATGGAACCCAGTGACTCCAGGAAAACCTTCCCCATTGTGACCTATAGCCATCCTCCTAATGATTTTTTGCAGTTGTTCATTCCTTCTGAGAGTTGCTAAGCAACTAGTGTGGGGAGGGATTTAAACTACCAAAATCCCTTTTTCATTGATGATAATCCATGCACATTGAAAGAACAGAAATCGAGGTAAAAGAAAACATTGCATATATTTTACATTACAGGTCTTTTTCTTGCTGGGAAGAAGAAAATATTGGGTGTTCTTTTAAATAGAGAAATGCCATTTCATTAGCATTTCCAAGCACCAAGAGAAAATATTTTTAAGAGAAACAATCGTTTTACTGCTACCAATCCCTTTCTTCTAGGTTTTCATTTTTAAATTCTATTGACTTTGCATTCCTTGAACTACTGAAGCCAACAATAGCATAAGTAGGTGCTTGGAGCTTTCTAGCAAAAGTCATATGTTGCTGATGTTACAAGTTTTGGACCAGTGTGATCCCCAAAGACATTTATATTATGGAAGCTGATGCCCACTTTGTGTAATTTATGACTATAAATCTTCAAGGGGAGGTAATTAATTTTCCCAACAGGAAATATTAATGTTCTATTTTCAAATAACATCTTAATCTATAGCCCTTTTACGGTTCTACAGGCATTAATAATGCAGTGTTCACAACAATGCTCTGAGGTCTGTTTATTATAATCCTTGTTTCACAGATGGTGAAGTGGAGGTTATAGAAGGTTAAGCACCTTTCCCTTGGACACCATGTTGCTGGAGGCTGGGTTAGTTAGGAGTTTAAGTTGTATGTACTCTTGATCTTTTTATAGGTCCTTAATCTGTTTTTCTTAAAATCTTTTCTGTTTCACTATTTGCTCTTCTTTTTATGCATCTTTTTCTTTGCTAGTCATTGTTCATTCACAATGAACTCAGGAACCTAGTCTAGCTGGGCCAGACTCTGTTCATTGGTTATGCTATTTGTGTTGTTCCTCCATTCAAGCAAATTTCAAAATCACTGAATGTCTGTGTAAATAAAGAACAAAAACACATGTGTTGCAATCTAATTATGGAATAGCTGTCCAGATGAATAAAAAATACTTTTTCTAAGTTGGTCTAATTTGGAGAAAATTTAAGTTTCTACTCTACCCATCTAGTCTCTTAGTTGCTCTCAACTATTTAAATATACTATACCCAATTATTTAAAATTCTCCATTCACCAAGAAACAATATCAAAATCACATGTAAGTATACCATCCATCCATCTAAAATTTCCTGGATCTAGAATCTATAATTTCTTCAGATTTAAGGAGAAGAAGCAGAAGTCTTAGTGGATAGAGCACAGACCTGAGAGTCAGAAGGACCTGGGTTCTAATCCCAGCTCTGCTACTTGTCTGCTATGTGACTGTGGCCAAGTTACTTCACTTCTCTGGGCCCCAGTAACCTCATCTGTAAAATGGGATTAAGACTGTGAGCCCCAAGTGGAACAGGGACTGTGTCCAACCTGATTTTCTTGTATCTACCCCAGCACTTATAATTAACAATGATGACAATAATAATAAGGTAATCAGGTTGTCCTACATGGGGCTCACAGTCTTAATACCCATTTTACAAATGGGGTAAGTGAGGCACAGAAAAGTGAAGTGATTTACCCAAGGTTACACAGCAGACCAAACGTGGGATTAGAACCCACGTCGCTCTGACTCCCAAGCCCATGCTCTTCATTCATTCATTCATTCATTCAATCATATTTATTGAGTGCTTACTGTGTGCAGAGCACTGTACTAAGCGCTTGGGAAGTACAAGTTGGCAACACATAGAGATGGGCCCTACCCAACAGTGGGCTCACAGTCTAGAAGGGGGAGACAGAGACCAAAAAAAACATGCTCTTTCCAGTAGGCCATGCTGCTGCTTCCTTTCTTAGTACAGTGCCTGGCACATAGTAAGTGCTTAAAAAATACCACAGAAAATTAAGGCCAGTGAATTTGCTAACGTCAGTCAACCGCATTTATCCAATGCTAATTATCTACCTAGCACTGTTCTCAGCACTATGGAATGTTGTAAGGGAAGTAACAGCCTTAATACTGACACACTAGAAATGTTTTCTCTAATGATTGAACCAATAGAAACATCCATCCCCAAAATGCCCAACGAGGTTCATTCAGAATGCAGATATCCCTTTTAAAAAGGGTTTTGTCCACTGTAAATAAAGTAATCATTGTCTTCTCTTTCTGCTCCCATTTATACATACATGCAGGGACTGATTCTAAGACAGGTTCTCACACATACATAAATATGCACACACACACTCAGAATCATACTACACAGATTAGTGCTTGAGTACACATAAAGGAATGCTCACATATTCGTTCAATCATATTTATTGAGCACTTACTGTGTGAAGAGCACTGTACTAAGCTCTTGGGAAGTACAAGTTGGCAACATATAGAGACGGTCCCTACCCAACAACGGGCTCACAGTCTAGAAGGGGGAGCTATAAATAGTGTATAAATAGTGTATAAACTAACTTCAAGTCTACCTGCTCTTTCTGGGGCTGTATCCATCTCTGGAGACTGCTGAGTGAACAACTCACTCCCTCTCCTCCATTATGACCTACATTCCAAGATCCTGACATTTCTTGGAGAAAGGA
This sequence comes from Tachyglossus aculeatus, assembly GCF_015852505.1. Taxonomy (NCBI): domain Eukaryota; kingdom Metazoa; phylum Chordata; class Mammalia; order Monotremata; family Tachyglossidae; genus Tachyglossus; species Tachyglossus aculeatus. The sequence continues at coordinate 74,268,220 of NC_052069.1, read as the reverse complement.
ATGAGAGTGGGAGGTACCGGAGTTAAGGCAGCACTCGATGGGCATCTCTCAAGTTCCTGATATGATCCTCTTTTTTCAGTCAACACTCACTACCTTGCAGAGCTCATCTGCTCCCATGGCTTCAACTAACAATATCACTGCTGATGAATACCAAGTCTACCTCATTATCTTTCACCTCTTGCCACTGCAATCTCACATTTTCCCTGCCTCCAGGAAACCTCCAAATGTATGTCCTGCTGTCCCCTCCCGCTTAATATGTCTAGATTGAATCTCTCATATTCTTTTCCCTGTTATCCTTCCAGATAAATTCCCTATCACAGTTTACGGTTCTAACATTAACTCCAAAGCCCAGAACCTCGGCATTAGTCTTGAATTCTCCCTCTCATTTTTTGGGCAGGGAATGCATCTGTTCACTTTAAATTGTACTCTCCCGAGTGCTTACTACAGCGCTTTGCCCACCGTGAGCACTCAATATATACGACTGAATGAATGAATGAATGAACTTTTATATTAAGTCCATCTCAAAATTATGTTGGGTTTTTCCTCCACAACTTCTCCAGCATCTGCTCCTACCTCTTCATTCTAATAACTGCAATATAGTTATTGATCTGCTTGACACCACAGACTAGCTTTAGGATGAGAAGCAGTATGGTCTAGTGGAAAAAGCATAGGCTTGGGATAAGAAGGAGCTGGTTCTAATCCTAGCTCTGCCTCTTGTTTGCTTTGGTACCTTGCTCAAATCAACTTCTCTATGCCTCGGTTACTTCATCTGTAAAATGGGGATTAAGACAGTGAGCCCCATGTGAGGCATGGACTCTGTCCAATCTGATTAATTTATATCAACCCCAGAGCTTAGTACAGAGGTTGGCACATAGGAAGCACTTAACAAATACCATATAGATAGATATATGCAGATATATATGTATATCTATACCTATATATATTACTTTCCCTCAGACAGTATTTACAATGTTCAAACAGCTATTACCATCATAGGCTCAAATAGATCAGTCTCACTCTCTGAAGTGCAAATAAATTGACAGCTAAATGTACACTAATTAGATGGACAAATCAATTAGGACATCTTCCTCTCAAACTAAGCTTCCTCTCTTACTAACAACTTCTAAATGATAAAACGTATTTTTTGATAGCCTCTTGTCACTGAAGCAGGAGATAGAATAAGCATGGCCAAACAGTCAACTGTGAGCATCTTATCAGAAACATCAGGCTGTACATGGGGTTATGTGCTTTTCAAGATTAGCTTTTATCTAAAGATACTCACCGGACATTTTAAGGAGCAGAATATGTTAGGAATAGGTTAGCAATATTCTGCTAACAAGAAATGTAGGTGTGACAGCATTTTTTTGATGCAGGCCTTTTATCAGATGGTTTTGTGCAAAACAGATAGATACCTTGCTGTTCCTTGAATTGGTCATGAATACATTATACCTAAACAGATCTTTTCCACAGAATTGCTGAGTCTGGGAAATTGTTAATTTAAAAAGATAACATCACATAGCATGGAGGACAATAGTAAAAATTCCATTATGCATTTTCATTTAAGGTGGGCGGTTGACAACTAATGGGTAGATTGCTTCATTTAGTACATTGTTTTCATAGCAGTTCATATAGGATAATAATTTCAAGGGCATGCTAGAAACTATTCTGTTGCTAAACAAAACAATAGTCAACCCATTAAGTTTCATGAAATAATATGCATGACTTGTGTTAATAAAACTTCCTCTAATTTAAAATAATAGGTTTAATTGTCAGAAAAAAATATTATTAATTCATTGAATCAACATAGCTGTTTGAAAATAAAAGCTTAAAATTCCTGGAAAGTTTAAAAAAAGCTAACTCTCTCCAGACCCCTGCACTTTATCCCTAAAACATTGCTTACCACTTTCTCCCTACCTTCTTCATAAAACAGCAAGTTCAGTGAACCACTTTTTTTCCCTTTGTTCCCTAACCTCTGTGGAGCTGAGTCTTGTACCAAGGTTCCTTTGACATTAGTGAAAATCTCCACTTAGATCATGGACCTAGAAGATGAATTGGCTTAGACTGCCCTGTTTATTTTACCCAAATAATGCCTGGAAAACTGTTCAATTTGATTTGACTTGTATGATTACCGGCTCACATTCCTCACCCATCTTCTCTTTCCCCTCTCTATATACATTATTTAGTGTTTGCACTGGATGTTCACTCGATGAACTTTACAAATCTTCAGTGGGCTACTAGACTTGGGGGAAGGTTTTAGTGAGTGGAAACAGCTAGGCTTCCTATGGAAATAAATAATTTATAATATATAACTTAAAGATATATACATAAGTATTGTGGAGTTGGGAGTGGGGCAAATATCAAATGCCCTGAGTTCACATTCCAAATGCGGAGACAATGCAGAAAGGAGAGCAAGCCGGGGGGAAAATTAGGGTAGGCCTCTTGGAGAAGATGGAGCCTAAACACTTTGAAGGTGGAGAGAGTGGTAGTCTGGCATATATGGAGTGGGAGGGAATTCCAGGCCAGGAGGAGGATGTGGGAACGTGGTTGGCAGTGAGACAGATGAGATAAGGGCACAGTGCGTAAGCTGGAGCTAGAGGAGTGGAATATGCGGTCTGGGTTATAGGAGGAGATTAGTGAGCAGAGGCAGGATGGAGCAAACTGTTTTAAAGTGTCAAGGGAAACTGGGGCAACATCTCACAATAAGTCAAAATGCTATCCCGTGACTACTCAAATAAGCAAGGTGGAACTCGGAAGCATAGGTGGGCCACTACCCCTGTGACCAGAACTTCTAGCTATTCCAAGCAATTAATGCAGAAGAAGGTGTCCTTCACCCCCATGTCAACCAAATAAAATATAGAGGAGAGGGGAATGGGAGCAGGGGGGAAGGGGATGGAGATTGGATGAGCAAGATCCAGAAGCCTAAATGGCTCAGAAGGGTGTACTTTTAATCTGTCCGATGTTCTGGGCAGTGGATCGAGACTTGCAGAAGCCATTTAAATGTCTCCCCTCCCCAGACTGCCAGATTCCTTCTCTCTCTGTGGAACCAGTGCACTAAGTGAAGTAACTTGGGCTGAGTGAATGTCTCGCTGAGCATACGTGGGGCTGGAAGCTAGGTGCTTCACCATGTGCATGTAACACATAAGTGTGTTTGTCCCAAGAGGAAACCATTCATGGGCCTAGGGGCTTCACCACACATGAGTAACTAAAGAAGAGTATTCCTCCTGAAAGAGAAGTTCAATTTGCTGCATCTGAATAATTACCTAATTATATTCCTCCCAAAAGGGAAGTTCAATTCGTCGTGTGGAATAAATTTTGTACGGCTCAGCATTTTGACTCAGGTATCTCTCACACCAAGCCAATTCTCAAACCCATCCCCATATAATAATAATGATGATGGTATTTGTTAAGCACTTACTATGTGCAAAGCACTGCTCTGAGCGCTGGATGATATGATGAGTGACACAGGTATAGTCTCTAACCCTCTTCAATATCTTCTTGTCCCTAATACAATGCTCTACACCAAGCAGGTACTGAATAAATACTGTTATTGATGATGTTATAGCAGGCACCATGCCCTTTTTTATGGGCATACCGTGTTTAATGTATTATAGTAATCAACAATTTAATTTTATCATAATTTCATCAAAAAGTGAACTAGATTATATTAGCAATTAAGCTGCTGGGTGACAAGTGCAATTCTGTCAATTACTACTTACTCCCTGCATACATGTGTCGAATAAACATTTAAGCAAATCTTAGGGGACCCTAGATTTTCTTTTATGAATCTGATCCACAGAAATGGACTCGGGTCAATTTAGCAGACATTCAACCAAAACATTTTGAAACACGTTCTTAAAAATAAAGTACTCCTTATTGTGTTCGTTAAAAGGAACGAGAAAAATAATAATAGTAGTAATAATAATAATAATAATAATAATAATAATAATAATGGAGATGTATGTTAAGCGTTTATTATGTGCCAAACACTATACTAAGCATTGAAGTTGACATAATTTAAGGAAATAAGGCACAGTCTCTGTCCACAGGCTCAGAGTGACTGGATCTAGTAAATACCACAGTTATCATTATTATTATGTAGGAGGGTACATGGGAGCAGGAGTGTTCCTGGCTTTGGGTAACAGTGACAAATTTTGCTACCCTGGTGACACAGGCTCCCAGTGGTAATCCCAGTAAAGTGTTCCCAGTGTTTCCCACCTGGCACTGTACTAAGCGCTGGGTTAGACTCAAGATAATCTGGTTGGACACAGTCCCTATCCCACATGGGGCTGGCAGTCTCAGTCACAGGGAGTAGGATTTAATCCCCATTTTACAGATGTGGTAACTGAGGCACAGAGAAGTTAAGTGACTTTCCCAAGGCTATGCAGAGGCAAGGTCACAAGCCAGGATTAGAACTGTGTCCTTTCCTCTAAACCATGCTGTTTCCCATTTAAACATAGCAGAATAGTCTCCATGTACAGCAGTATGAGACAGTATAAGTGTTACTACCAATGAATCAATATTATTTAATGAAAACAGACTGCCTGCAGAACACTGTACTAAATGCTTGTGAAAGAACAATATAACAGAGTTAATATACATTTTCTCAGCCCACAAGGAGCTTAGAAACATGTCTCGCTAAAAACCACTCAATGACTCTAAAATACACTGTTTGCCACGGCAATTCCTTACACTATCTCCTCCCTCCACCAAATTTTCCTTCAATTTCTCCCACTAACCACCCGCCAGTCTACATATTGCTCCCCCATCTGATTGAATTGAATAAATTCATTGAATAAATTCATTGAATAAATTCAATCTATTGCCACTAGTTATATAGTGAGTTAACTGGTATTTATTAAGAATTCATTACTTCGATGTGAGCTCTTTGAGGGACAGGGACTATGCCTAGTTCCCATCTGTGTATTCTCTCCCAGAATTAAATACAGTGTTCTGCACAGAGAAAGTGCTTTAATAATAATAATAATAATGATAATGGTGTTTGTTAAGCGCAAACACTGCTTAACACTGCTGCTTTGTAAATACTTTTACTACTGCTATATATTGTGTGCTGGAGTAGAAAAGTTGTTGTCTTATGCTGTTGAGTCATGTACATGACAGTTGCTTAGATAAGCAGCATGGCTCAGTGGAAAGAGCACAGGTTTGGGAGTCAGAGGTCATGGGTTCAAATCCCAGCTCCACCAATTATCAGCTGTGTGACTTTGAGCAAGTCACTTAACTTCTCTGTGCCTCAGTAACCCCATCTGTAAAATGGGGATTAAGACTGTGAGCCCCCTGTGGGACAACCTGATCACCTTGTAACCTCCCCAGTGCTTAGAACAGTGCTTTGCACTTAGTAAGTGCTTAATACATGTCATTATTATTATTATGTCCAACCCATAGCAATGCCATGGACACATCTCTCCCAGAATGCCCCACCTCCATCTGCAATCATTCTTGCAGTGTATCCATAGAGTTTTAGGTAGATAAAACTATCTAGTAAAACTATCTAGATAAAATAGTAAGTATAGCAAGTGCCTGGGAGTCAGAAGGACCTGGGTTCTAATTCTGGCTCTGCCACTTGTCTACTGTGTGACCTTGGGCAAGTCAATTCACTTTTCTGGGCCTCATTTACCTCATCTGTAAAATGGGGATTAAGACTGTGAGCTCAATGTGGGACAGAGACTGTGTCCAATCTCATTATTTTATGTCAACCCCAGCACTTAGTACAGTGCCTGACATATAGTAAGTGCTTATAGTAAGTGCTTAACAAATACCACAAAGAAGTTACATAAACCTCCTGAGATTCTCTTAACCTGCATCAAAGCCCAAAATATTGTAATAATGAAAATAATAATAGCGACATTTGTAAAGCATTTACAGTGCACCAAGAACTGTAAGGTACTTTAATCAGGTCCCTCATGCACCACACAGTCTAAGTAGGAGGGGGAGTAGGTATTGAATCCACATTTGGCAGGTGAGGGAACTGAGGCACAGAGAAGTGAAGTAATTTACCCAAGGTCACACAGCAGGTATATGGCAGAGCCAGTATTAAAACCCAGATCCTCTGACTCCCAGGCCTGTATTCGTTCCAGCAAGCCACACTGCTTCTCATATTACCATTTCCTTGCAAAATTGGTTTGTCTGCGACCATTAAGGCCATATGTTCATGGGGACAATTAGGGAGAGGTTGAGGGAGGGTTTTACCCCTCAGTGCCTGGATGGGCCCCCTTTCTAGCACCCATTAAAACAGGCAGGGCAGAATCGAGATCTTTCACTATTATTGAAGAAAGTATATCAATTTGGTTCTGCAGTAAGGAGCATTCATTTTATTGGACTGATGAGTTTGGGAATTTCATTCCAGCTATACACTGGATTTGCTTTGCCAGTAGATGCCAGTCTTGGGCCATACAACTAAGATTCAAGCAACTGTATTTCAGCCTAGGGATTTCCAAGGAAACTGAAAGCGCACAGTTTGGTGTCAGAAAAACAGCAATTAATGAACTTTGAAGGCAAAGCACAAAGCAACCTAAAATTGGGTTTGGGACAGTAAAAACAACTGGAAATGCAATTAATCACTTCATTCTGATTGTTGTGCTGTTGCAAAAGAAGTATTGTTCTGACACTAAAGGAAAAAAAAAAGCATGTTTGCATGTAGTATGTGGCACTTATCGAAGGCACTTCTCTGCTTATCATACCTTCATTTCTCACTTGTTTTGGTGACAGATGGTGAATGAAAGTATATGATGATTTATAATCAAGAGAAAATAGGCTATAGTGTACTGTAAAGCAGTGATCCTGAAGATTTGAAATATATATATTTCACATATAGAAGCCCACATATAGACACCACTGACTATTGTGATATTTCTTTTATATCCCCAGTTTTGCACTAAGGCAAAGTATAACCTTCTTTGTTTGGGAAGAGTCCAGGAGTCTCTTCAAGTACTGAAGCAAAGTCGAGATTGTTTTCTATACTGTCAGCTTTCTTCAGGCATAGCACAGATTCGTGTGTTTTTCTAGATTTCTAAAGTGAGATATTTTAAAGGTTAGCTGCTGTCCACCTCACCATCAAGTGATGCGAAATGTCAGGCTCTACTGGCACTCTAGGCTTGCTGCAGGGTTGTATACATTCCTGATGTTTCCCCTCTCTGAGAGTTTAAAAAAATCATACAGAATAGACAGAGTTCTATTCTAGATTCCTGTTTCACAGAAGAGGAGGGAAGGCGCATGGATAGGTAGGCAGTTTGCTAATCTATGACTCATATTACTAATGAAAGCCTTCCAAATAACCTTTGTTGTTCAGATTCATCCCAATTTACACTGGTTGTTTTTTTTTTAAACTGATTCTCTGGCCCTCTCCTCTGATTTGTTCCCCCAAGAAGGATATGACTGGGGGGCAAATTTGCCTTTTGAGTGTTGGCCGCAATCTAACTGGTGGGAAAATCTCCCCATTGAACACCCCTCACCAGTGAATGCTTTGCAGGGACCGCACCTAAGGCAGTTTGGATGTGATCACTGGAGGTTGGGGTGAAATAAAGAGAGGTGTTTTTCCTCCCTTACAAGTCTGGAGAAGTTTCAATACCTCTTGAAGTCCAGTAATACACTGCAACCAAGTTTAAGTCAAAGCAAAAAAGATGCTTTTCTCTTGCTTCCCCATAGAAAAACTCTGGCATTTTTCCTTAATGAGACCATGGTGAGGGGAAACAGGGGGAGGCAAGCCAATAATAAATTTCAAACAAAGTGGAAGGGAAAGTAGAAAATATTATTTGCTCCTGGAACATTTTTCTGTATCTTTGTGAAACAACCAGGAAGGACCCTGTTCCACCCTGCTTCCTCCCTCTTTCCCACCCCTTCTTTGCTAATAATGCTTAAACTGAGTCTGCTTGGGAATGGGAATTGTCACTTGGTAAATCTGCTTCTAAAGCAGTCAGTATTTGGCAATATTTGGGGAATTCACTAAACATGAGACTCTCTGCCCATAATGTCAGATTGTCTTTATAGTACCTGGGATGGAGTGGTAGAATATTCAGTGCAATAATGATGGCCTGGAGGACTGGCATACAAGATGTGTTCTTGTGGGCAGTAATAATAATAATAATAATAATAATGGCATTTATTAAGTGCTTACTATGTGCCAAGCACTGTTATAAGCACTGGGATAGATACAAGGTGATCAGGTTGTCCCACGGGTGGCTTACAGTCGTAATCCCCATTTTTACAGATGAGGGAACTGAGGCACAGAGAAGTTAAGTGACTTGCCCAAAGTCACACAGCTGACCATTGGCAGAGCCAGGATTTGAACCCATGATCTCTGACTTCAAAGCTTGTGCTCTTTCCACAGAGCCATGGTACTGGCTCCAGGAGCCCATGACTCTACCGTGATCCACTGAGAGATGTGGGCCCCAGATAAGGCTGTCCTGAAGGTTTAGTCATTTGGAATAATGATCTCTATGCCTCATGCTATACGATAATAGTTTAAAAAGAACTACTAACTTCAAACAAAGTTCTGCTCATTAACTTCCTCCCTCTCCTGAACCAACTGCTGAATACCTAAATAGCTGCTCTCCTGTGAACTGAAATGGAGTAACCATAAATGGGGTGGACAGAAGAGATGCTTTGAAGTCATAATGAAACCAAATCTTGAATGATGTGGCCCAGTGGTATTCAGTTGAGAGACTGCAGGAACAGCGGTGTGTTTGTCAGGAATGGGATGACTGTCTAGTGCAGAGGTTTTAGAAAGATAGAAAGACTGTGGCACCAAGAGGGAGGCATTAAAAGAGAGCTTGATATGGTGGGTACTGTGTGTACCACGCAATGCAGCAAATGGCACTGTTTGCAAACCCAAACACTGGTCTTTTCACCCACACCTACACCCACTGGGAGAAAAAAATAACTCACCATCTCTCGCACATATAGGCAAATGTCAACTGGCTGTGCAGCTTCAGGGAGAGCTACAAAATTTTCTTAGCCAAAGTAATCCTCACAGTCACCTGGGAGGAGCAACAAAGAGGAAATGAGGGACTTCTCAACTTCCAATGTAGAGCTAGCCTAGCTTGACTGTCCCAGGCAGATCTATCCATTATTGTGTTATAGATAACATGTTTTCTACATGTTTTCATATGAATACTGGAAAAGGGACACAGGGAACAATAATAATAATAATGGCATTTATTAAGCGCTTACTGTGTGCAAAGCACTGTTCTAAGCACTGGAGAGGTTACAAGGTGATCAGGTTGTCCCCTGGGGGGCTCCCAGTCTTAATCCCCATTTTAACAATAATAATAATAATGGCATTTAAGTGCTTGATACATACTCAGCACAGTAAGAGCTCAGTAAATGTAACTGACAGAGAATATCTCCAGCTGTCCAGTTGTCCAGAATGTCTGGATATGCACTGCCCTCTGGCTCTGTTCCTTGACCCACCTTTTCTGCCCTAGATCATGCTGCATTTAGACTTTGTTACTAGGGTATTCGGCATCCAGGTAGAAGAGTGGTGCTGACACTGCCCGCTCCATAACTGAAACCCACAGCCAGCCTGGGTTAGTGACACTCCAGTGTTTACTACAAATGGAAGAAATTGAGCTGAATAATAAACCTGCTTAGTGTCCATGTAAATGGCAGAATATTTTGGTAGTTTGATTTTATGTAGCAGTAAGATCAGTGGTTTTCATTTAATGGACTGTTTTATTGCCATCAATAATTACCTTTTAAGAAATTTTCTTCATCATGCCAATTATCTTCATTGTTAATAGCCATTTCACCCACTACTAAAATCTCTCTCAATATGATTCTCCATTGCTTACCACTGAAATATCTAACCAGGCTCCTTTGATAATACCTTGATGATTCCTTGAGGGTTTTTTTTTTTTTGGTATTTGTAAAGCTCTTAATATGTGCCAGGCAATATTTTAATCACTGGGGTAAATATAAGAAAATGAGGTTGGACAGTCCATGTCTCAAATGGGGCTCACTGTATTAATCGCCATTTTATAGATGAATTATCCGAGGCACAGAGAAGTTAAATAATTTGTCCAAGGTCACAAAGCGGACAAGTGGCAGAATTGGGATTAGAACCCAGATCTTCTGAATTGCAGGCCCATGCTCTTTTCACCAGGCCACGTTGCTTGTGTATGGTGAGCTGAAATGGGGGAAACTGAGAACAGTTCGACCAGAAGAGCTGTTTCATTCTTGTACTAAAGCACCTCAAAAACATGATATCAAAGCTGAATGTTGGGAGACAACTGTAGTACTCACTGTGCTGTGATCAGGAAAGAAACAGCTCTTTTTGACTAGAGTGATGAAAGGATTGGTATTGATAGTGATAAAGATTGTGGTTTTGTTAAGCACTTACTGTATGCCAAGCACTAATACTAAGAGTTGAGGTTAATGGAGGATAATCAGCCCACATAGGGCTCACAATTTAAGTATTATCAAGGGTATTTGTGTAGTTATTACTGTGTGCAGAGCACTGAACTAAGTGCATGGGAGAGTATGAAATAATAATAATTATTATTATTGTAATTATTGTATTTGTTAAGTGCTGGGGTAGGTATGAGCATATCGGGTTGGACACAGTCCCTGTCCTGCATAGGGCTCACAGTCTTAATCCCCATTTTACAGATGAAGTAACTGAGGCACAAAGAAGTTAAGTGACTTTCCCAAGGCCACACAGCAGACAAGTCATGGAGCCAGGATTAGAACCCATGACCTTTTGACTTTCAGGCCCATGCCCCCTCCACTACACCATGTTGCTTCTCATCTAGAGTTGATAGTCACATTCTCTGCCCACAGTGAGTTTATAGTCTAAAAGGGGAGAATAGTTTAAGTAGAAGGGAGACTAGGTATTGAATCCCCATTTTGCAGATGAGGAAACTGAGGCACAGAGAAGTTTAATGACTTACCTGAAGTCACACAACAGGTGAGAGGTGGAGCTGGGATTGAAACCTAGGTCCTTTGACTCCCTGTCTTGTGCTCTTTCCATTACACCATACTGCTTATCCAATTAATCAAGGAGAAGCAGCATGGCACAGAGGATAGAGCATGGGCCAGGGACTCAGAAGGTCATGGGTTCTAATCCAGGTTACGCCACTCGTCTGCTGTGTGGCCTTGGGCAAGTCACTTAACTTCTCTCTGCCTCAGTCACCTCATCTGTAAAATGGGGATGAAGACTGTGAGCCCCACATGGGACAACCTCATGACTTGTATCTATCCCAGCGCTTAGAACAGTGCTTGGCACATAGTAAGCGCTTAACAAATACTAACATTAATTTTTATTATTGTTAATCAGTGGTTTCTATCGAGTGCTTATTGTGTGCAGAGGATGGTACTAAAACCTTAGGATAGTAAGGTAGACATGAGACATAACCCCTGCCCTCAAGGAGTTTGCCATCTAAAGGATTGTATAGTCTAAAATTGGTAGACTGAGTCAAAACCAAAACCATGTGCCAACATTTCAGCCCAGTGTGAGACAATATTTGTGTTCATAGTGTGCTGGGATCATCATTCCACCTTGGCTTCTACCTCTTCTGACTTGAGGATCTATCTATTCTGTGCTAGAAAAAAACTGCAAGAAGTAAAGTCACATAGCTCTTATATTGCTTTGTGGTGAAGGGACTATAGCAAAACACACAAATCTGAAATAATAATGCCTTCCAGTGTCGATCTCAAAGTGCTGGCAACCTCCCTTGACTGCCCTGGTCCCTGAATCCTAGGAATAAATCTAACAGATGGCACTGGGTTGCTAATGCTGATCTGAGGTTCAGAGGTATAGGAAGCATTTTGTAGCAGCCTAACTCAAGCCTCTGGTTTTCTAGTCACAACCATGTTGCTGGGCTACTGGGAAATTTGGCTACCAAAGACCCCTCCCTTTCCTGCTTGCTGGGCCTGCTGCAGTTCACAAATAGGAAAAGACCTGCCATTCGGCTCCTGTTCCAGGAATCTATTGCTGCTGCCAAGGAGAGATCATGCTTACCTTCTGTAAGAGTGAACAATTTGGTCATTCCTAAACAATTTATCTTATTATTATTTCCATAAAACAGTTTAATCTTGTAAGTACAGCCAATCATTGGCATGTTTCTCAATGTACATCTCCTGGGTATATTGTACTAATCACTGGGGAAAATACATCAGAAGCAATAGACACATTTTCTCCTCCTCCTCATCATCAGTGGTATTGGTTGATTGCTTACTGTGTGCAGAATACTATATTAAGCGCTTGGGAGAGCACAATACAAGAGAAATTTGAGTCTAGAGAAATTTACAGTCTAGACGGGTAGAGAGACATTAATGTAATAGCTGAGAGGCAGGTGGACACAAATTATTAACAGATAATGGGAGCAAGAGGTATGTTAAGATGAAATAGATGAAATGTATATTTGAACATGTCTGTGTATATGCTCAGGATGACTACAAATTTGTAACTGATCAGGGTGACTTTTCCTTTGAAATGAGAACCCAGATAACCTGATTCCACCTCCTTCCACCCCTAAAGTAAACAAAACTTGTGAATTATTTGAATCAACAAGGTATATATAGATATATATATACCTGTATATATATATCTATATATACATATATATGTTTGTATATACATATATGTATATATAGATATATATACCTGTATATATATCTATCTATATATACATATATATGTGTGTATATACATATATGTATATATGCATATATACATATATGTACACACACACAAACACACACACACACATATATTCAGCTTTTGTGTTTGTTTAGCACAGGAATTTTTCCAGAGTGTCCCTAATTGTGATAGTAGTTTAGATTTAATTTTGTATAACAATTTGATTGACTAAATTCTTAGATGGATATCAAATTCTCATTTAAGTGTGCCCTTTCTGGATTGAACGTGCTTTGCAGTTGGTATTGGGAAAATTTACTTTTGATTAGTTTGACTTTTCCCATTTTCTTCTCACACTATCAGGGGGAGCAGTAGAATGAGTTCTTTTGGGAAGAAGTTCTCTGTTAGGATTACAGTTTGAAGAACTGTATTTACTTTAAGATAAGATAAGAGGTTATTTAGGCCCCAAAGGGAGGGGACAGCTTTTCTTATTTTTTCAGCTATCTGGTCATTGTTACCTCTCTTTAATACTTTGTAACTATGTTGTCTAAATAAAAGGATAAAAGGCTGGCATAGTGTATTGTCTCAAATGTGACACTATTTTACTGTTTTGAACATTGAGCACAATCAGATTGATATTCTTTAATCTATTGAGACACAGATTAGTGTTTGACCGGCTTCAGTTAACCAGATGTGTACCCTTCCAGTTGATTTATACTGATTAGCATAATGCAAGAATCTCATTTCTGAAGTCAGTCTTTTCAGCTATTGTCACAAAGATTTCTTCTGGTGATACTTGGAATGGGGAAAACATACATCTCAGACAATAACTGATGGATATTTTTACATAAATGTGATGCATTTTACAATGGACTGAGTCATGGTCAACAACAATATCAGTTAGAAAGTGTATGTGTAAGCATCAAGGCCCAGCGACACACAAAATAATAAAAAGCATCACAGAGCTATGACATAATGTGTCTCTTTCTGCCAGTGCCTGAGCAATCTCCTGGGGGAAGATTGAGGCACCTTTGGGAAACACATTAACTCTATTTTTTGCCACCAGAGTGACATTTTACTTTCCCGGAATTCTCTTCCTGAGGGAAAGGAGGAGCAGATGTAGAATGATCATTTATTCAGGCCCGGTGGGTTAGTGAGCATCGCTGTTTGTTTTCTCCCTCTTGATTGGTTGTAGCTTGAGCAGGTAAGGGTTTTATAGTCTGTGAGTCACACGTTCCCAGCTCTAAGCAGTTTCCTGGGAGTGGGCTGAAGCAGTTCTGGGAGCCATCTTCCTTCTCTCAGGCCACAGGGTGCCACTGAGTAAATTACTTGGCTCCAGTTCGCTAATTCGCTGACTGGTTTTATAATGCTTTGCCCTTTCGGATTTTCATGGTCTTGAACTGAAGTTGTTTTGAAGACTGATTTCCTTGAACTCCATCCTTTTCAGAAGGTGTTTCACATTTACATCCGAGTGCTGAGAAACCTTGGTTCCTTTTTCAGACATATATGAGATGCACTAGAGCATTTGAAGCATCAAAGATGAACGACTTAGATTATTTAAATATTTCTGGAACAGAAGTTTAGGAAATGCTGAGTGTCTCTCTACCCAAGTTTCCTTGTTTGCTTTCTGCTGAAGCCTTGCTGCCTCTTCATTTTGCCTGCTTCCTGTGGCACAAGAGAGTGAATACTGCTCCCAATCTTCTCTCTGGATGCAGCTTAGAGCAGAGAACAGGAGACTCTTATAGTGGAAGAGCTCCTTTCCTGCTCAAATTTCAATCAGAAGATGGAAAGTGATCACGAAGGCACAAAACCCAATCACAGCTAGCTCTGACCTGGCCAGAGGGAAAGATTTCAAAGACCCTTCATCATTGAAAATAGATCTTTGAAAATATTGGAGAGAAGGGGCGGTGTTGGTTGAAAACTGTTCTTTTACTATGCTTAGGTTACAAAATCAGAAATTCAGGTGAATAGCTGTTTAGGTTTGAAGGGCAGGTCTCGTCACTTTTGCCATACCTATTTTTACCAAGAATTTATCTGAGCACAGAGATCGGTTAAGAGCAGTCCACATGAAGATCATTCATTCATTCAATGATCAAAGAGTTCATTTATTCAAGGAATCAAGGATAATGCCAAGGTTACGGGCTTGTAAGACAGGAAGGATGGTGGTGACATCTACAGGGATGGAAAAGTCAGGTGGAGGACAGGGTTTGGGTGGGAAGATAAGAAGCTCTATTTTGAGCATGTGAAGTTTGAGGTGATGGGAGGATATCCAACTAGAGATGTTTTAAAGGCAGGAGGAGATGTGAGACTGGAGAGAGGGAGATCAGCACCTAGACACACACACTTATATATATATGAGCAGCAGAAAATAGCCTTAAAAAGTCACAGCTTTTTTCAAATCCAGCAGTAAATTTTCTTCTTAAAAATAAGCATTTTGAACCAATGGTTCCAGTCTGATGTGGAAGAAAAGCTGTTACAAATGACTAACTGATTGACTAATCAGCTTGATCTAAGTGAACCAGTGAATCAGATTGTGGTAGGAGCAATCTCCCTTACCGTTTGTTTATATGTTGATAGATGGACTCCTTTTATTTTTCTATTTCTTTCATTTTTCCAGTCTTATTTACCAGATACATTTATAATCTTTTCCTAATGCCTCTATTGTAGGCATAGAATTTATGTTTCCCTGACTGTCCCATTAGAGAGTAAACTCTCAGAGGGGAGAGACCGTGCCTAGTTATTTCTGTTTTTCTCTCCCAAGGTCTTAGTACAGGACTCTATGTATAGTAGGCACTAAACAAATCCTTCTGAATGAAAGAACACATGAGCAAATGGTCAATATTTTTTTCTTCTTCAAACCACATTTCTGAAAACAGGTGAAGATAGCCACTGACAGCTTGAGTGGGTGTTAGACACTGACACTCATGTGATGCTCTGTGCCTTTTGCTACAACTGACAAGTGCTAAACCTAAAGTTGAAATGAAACTGGATGAATAGTCACCTCATCTACACCATTATGATGAATTAGTAGTTATAGAAGTAGCTATTGTAGCAATTAGAAGTCATAGTAATAGTAGTATATATATTATATAGAATTATAGCTATAATTCTATTTATTCTGATGGTATTGACACCTGTCTTCCTGTTTTGTTTTGTTGTCTGTCTCCCCCTTCTAGACTATGAGCCCATTGTTGGGTAGGGACTGTCTTTATATGTGGCCGACTTGTACTTCCCAAGTGCTTAGTACAGTGCTCTGTATACAGTAAGCGTTCAATAAATACGATTGAATGAATGAATGAATGACTAGTAATAGAGAAGTAGTAGTAGAGAAGCAGTGTTGCTCAGTGGAAAGAGCATGGGCTTGGGATTCAGAGGTCATGAGTTCAAATCCCGGCTCCACCAATTGTCTGCTGCATGACTTTGGGCAAGTCACAACTTCTCTGTGCCTCAGTTAACTCATCTGTAAAATGGGGATGAAGACTGTGAGCCCCTCGTGGGACAATCTGATCACCTTTTATCCTCCCCAGTGCTTAGAACAGTGCTTTGCACATAGTAAGCACTTAACAAATGCCATTATTATTAGTACTAGTAGTAGTAGTAATATTAGCAGCAGCAACATTTATTTGTGTATTTAGTGCAGTGGACTAACTCTAGGCACTTGGGATATAGAGAATAATGAAAAGACAACATCCCTAACTACAAGGATCTTAAACTCTAGTGACTGAGAAGAACACAAACATATTTACAACTAGAAGGATCTAAAAACAAATCCAAAGTTCCACAACTGTGGAACATAAATGTGAAACCAAAAATAGATATAATTACTTGGTGATATTCTTGGAAACAACTTTGAGTTAGCACCCTGTAAATCTAAGATGGATTCAACCCAGGAAATCTGAACTAAAGAATGTTTTTATCAATGCAGTCTTGCTATGTGCAGAAAGGAGATATAAAGGTTGCCTCAGTACTTCAAAAGCAAAAGTAAAACAAATTAAATTGATCCATTTCATTTTGTGTATAAAGCCACAAGAAAGGCAGTGAACCAGTTACTCCTCAATTAATGTTCAGCAATAAAACATTAATCTTAACTTTTAGCACCTGCCCCCCCTCTGCCTCCGGGCCCCGGGCAAAAAACCACCAACAACAGTGCTTAACATTTTAGGAGTTTTACTTCATTTATTTTCCCCTCTCCATTTAAGCTTCTGCGTACTGAGGTCTCTCATACACTTCAATTGTTTTACATTAATTAATGAGAAGCAAAGTAGAAACTGATAAAGCTATGAAGACTATACAAAGTATCTTCCAAAAACCTTTTTGATTCCATGTTTTGCATTTATGTAGGATTTTATAAAATTGGAGTTGACATTTATGAGCTAATGAGGACCATTTTGGTTTGCCAGAAAAACAAAACTTTCATAAAATTTTCAATCTCTTTGATTCTCCCTTTCATTTCCCAGAAGTATGGAGGCAGAGAAGTACTCCTTCAGACTCTCTGGGATTCATTCTACTGTTAGTCAGTGAAGAGAGAAATGGATAATGGAGGGAATAGAGGAGCTCTTGTTGTGTGAGATGCAGACTTGTCCTTATATTGCCTGTAGAATAGCCCAGCCATTTGCATAAGAGGAGGCAAGATGAAGTCTTGGAAAATATGCCCATTGGAAACTATACCCTTCTTCTCCCTTTTTTTCACAAACCATTCCCTCTAAATTTTGGGAGAAACAAAAAATATATATACACATTCCATATCATCATCAATCGTATTTATTGAGTGCTTACTGTGTGCAGAGCACTGTACTAAGCGCTTGGGAAGTACAAGTTGGCAACATATAGAGACAGTCCCTACCCAACAGTGGGCTCACAGTCTAAAAGGGAAGCATATAAGGAAAGAAGCATAGCTCAGTGGAAAGAACCGGGGCTTGGGAGCCAGAGGTCCATGGGTTCTAATCCTGCCTCCGCCACTTCTCGGCTGTGTGACTTTGGGCAAGTCACTTAACTTCTCTGGGCCTCAGTTACCTCATCTGTAGAATGGGGATTAAGACTATGAGCCCCACAAGGGACAACCTGATCACCTTGTAACCCCCCCAGCGCTTGGAACAGTGCTTTGCACACAGTAAGCGCTTAACAAATGTCATTATCATCATATATTTTCTATATGATATAAGTTTATTTTAAGTTTTTAGAAATATAAATTATATATGATTAATGTAACAGACCTGATTGTAATTTTTGGTCTTTTTATGAAATTCAAAATTCGTGCCTCCATTTCATTCAAGTATGTGTATAATTAATTAAATAATTAATGGTAGTATTTGTTAAGCGCTTACTATGTTTCAGGCACCGTTCTAAGTGCTAGGGTGGATACAAACAAATGGAGTTGGACACAGTGCCTGTTCCACATTGGGCTCACAGTCTCAATCTCCATTTGACAGGTGAGGTAACTGAGGCATGGAGAAATAAAATGAGTTGCCCAAGGTCACCCAGCAGGCAAGTGGCAGAGCTGGGATTAGAATCTATGACCTTCTGACTCCTAGGACCATGCTCTATCCACTATGCCATGCAAATGCATTCTAGATGAAAACAAAAAAATGAATCCTAACATGTATTAGCTGACACTTATCTCTAGCCTATGAAAATCCAGAACTTTTGACTACCAGCCTTCCACCACTCCCTGCCACCAGGAAGCTGTCAAGGAAACCTCAGGCCAGGAGGAGCTGTGGAATGGATAGGGTCTGTGGGCTCTAGTGTGACTTGATTGAACTCAATGGCCTGTTTTATAGGTGGTAGAGGAAGATCTGTCTCAGAGTAAGGCAGGTTTGGGTTTAGAAATCCCTTTGGGAGCACCTGAATCTCAGGACAGACCCCAGAGCTGCTCTGAAGCACGTCAGATGGAGGAACGAAGATTCCATAAACTTGTGTTTTCAGGTGTTTGCCAACTCTAGCGACATCCTGTATGGTGCCCTTCCTAGATAGCCTGCTGCATATCATTTTCAGGATGGCTGAAATTGTGGCAAAGCCCCTTGACCCTGAACTGACAAATATGCACAAATTTTCTTCCTTTTTTCACCCCTCCTTCAACCCTACAGCACTTATGTACATATCCATAATGTATTTATATTATTAATAATAATAACAACAATAATGGTATTTGTTAAGTGCTTACTATGTGCCAGGCACTCTACTAACCACTGTATGTCTGTCTCCCCCACTATACTGTAAGTTTGTTGTGGGCAGGAAACGTGTCTAACAATTCGGTTACATTTTACTCTCCCAAGAACTTAGTTCAGTGCTCTGTACCCCATAACTGCTCTATAAACTGATAAAATGCTCTCCCCTAGGAGGGTGGAAATAGACTTGTCCTCCTCCTGTTTTTCCCATCACTGCAAGTGCAGGTCAGTATCAGATTGCATCGAAAGACTGGCAAGGGGAGGCAGTGCCGTGAACGATAGAAGCAGCGTGACTCAGTGGAAAGAGCATGGGCTTTGGAGTCAGAAGTCATGGGTTCAAATCCCGGCTGCTCCAATTGTCAGCTGTGTGACTTTGGGCAAGTCACTTAACTTCTCTGTGCATCAGTTACCTCATCTGTAAAAATGGGGATTAAGACTGTGAGCCCCCTGTGGGACAACCTGGTTACCTTGTAACCTCCCCAGTGCTTAGAACAGTGCTTTGCATATAGTAAGTGCTTAACAAATGCCATCATTATTATTATTATTAACCCCTTCTACCAAGGATTGGTAGATGTTCAGGGACATGTTCATTATTGCTTATTTTTTCAGATTACAGCAAGCTTTGGGGTGGGGTTGACTAGCCCCTTCAAAGATGGTCTCTGTTTTAAAAATGACCTTAGCCATAGTTCAGAATCACAGAGAATGTAGTTCAGTTTGGACAGGCAGAAGGCAGCATTTGTAGTTGTCAAATTGGATAATGTGGTTAAAGGATTGTCAAAGAATGTCATGAAGACTGTCAAAGTGCAGTAAGGCAGCTAAAGATCTAGGATTCTAATCGACATGTATAATTTTTCATTTTGAGCTCAGAGGTATAAATGGGGCAGTGGTGGGGACTGAAAGCAAATAGGCCAAAATGTCTCTTGTCTACTGAAAAGGCCCAAGTCTTTTCAGTGCTGACTGGCTGGAAACACCTAGATGACTCTAAGAGGCCTTCCTAGACTAAGCCCTTTATTCCCCTACCCCTGCCCCTGCTCTATGTTGGCTTCTGCACTTGGCTGTTTACTCTGTAGACACTTTAATAATCACACTAGCCCCATAGTACTTATGTAAATACTCTCATATTCCACTATTTCTCCTATCCCTCATTTACTTAGTGTCTGGCTATAAGACTGTAAGATTCTTGTTGGCAAGAATTGTGTCTGCCAGTTCTATTACATTGTATTTTTTCCAGTGCTTAATTCAGGGCTCTGCACACAGTAACCACTCAATAAGTACCATTGATTGATTGATTGATGTTATCAATGACTACACTGTTCAAGCCTGGGAGTCTACTTTGGAGAAGTGTGGGCATGGTCACTCTCATCACCTCAGGGGAATAAGCATCTATGCTTATAACTGATAACAGTAGGGACTGTCTCTATATGTTGCCAACTTGTACTTCCCAAGCGCTTAGTACAGTGCTCTGCACACAGTAAGCGCTCAATAAATACGATTGATGATGATGATGATGATGATAACAAGGTCAACACAGGCAAATAGCTGTGGTGGTCAAAGAGCAAGTGGGCCATCAAGATACATAGACATTTGAATGAGATAAGAGGAGGCAAAAGAAAAAAGAGCACCAGGTATAAACACATTAAAAATAACAACACATCAGTGGACAACCTTTCTGTGTGCATAATGTGGCTGGGACTGTGGGTTCCACATTGGCCTTTTCAGCTATACACACACACACACTCATTGGTGAACTTCTCTTGAAGTAATGTCATCTTCTAATGAGAACTACTGCAAACATAAATAGGTAGGAAGTGAGAATGGGATAGCTGACAGAGTACCGTGTAGACAGGAGGTTGGACAGGGAGAAGAAGCCAACAATAATAATGATTGTGGCATTTCAGTGCTGTGGAATAATAACCTGATGAAAAAGCTTCTGCTATTCTTTTCATCACTATTATCATCACAAACATTTGTTGAGCACTGACAACCTGTGTTATGTGGTACCTGAAGCAAGGGAATATAGCTAGAAAATTTATTTTAAGCACAGTTCCCGTTCATAGGGAGCTCACAAGCTGGGGAAGGGCAGGTGGAGAAACCAAATACTGAAATAATGAACAATTTAATGTTGGAATATTTACGCAAGTCCTACACTGTGATCCCTAGTCCCCTGTCATCTGTCCCAATTATTATCATCGTCCTCATCGTCATCAGTATTTATTGCTCTCTTTCTGGAGGCAGATCACTGTGCTAGATGCTTGGAAGCAAACAGTCAATTCCTTAGACACAGTCAGCCTGTTTTGGAGTCTCCAGTTAATGCATTCATTTCATTTTATAAAGGCCATTAATTCACCTTCTCCCTTGCCCTACTCCCGTGACAGCACTCTATTCCTATGGAGGTTTGGGCCTCAGTGAGTGATGGTAACTCTTTCTACAGTGTGTGTTTCAGCATTTGTATTTGATTGCTGGGGATTCAGGGTCCTTTTTCAAACAGCCTCCCCAAGATGAGATTTCCTCACCCATTTTCTTCCACTTCCCCAGACCCTCTAGATATGGCCACTGGTTCAGCTACTTCACCTTGCCTTCCAAGGAGTCATCAGTCTGTCTACCAAGGATGTGCATTCATTTACCCCACTACTGTCTGAGAAAGGAGCCCAAACACAGCGACAACTCCAACTCAGACATGTCAGAGTGGCTCTAGAGCATTGTCTTAACAAGGATATTCCCCTTTTCACACACTGGTCTTAGCAAGGGAATCAATTGCTTACTTTGTGAGGAACATTAATACTTTCTGGTCTCTTGGGCACTAGTCTGTGCACTGAAAGCTATCATTTACTAATGGCTGTAGAAGGAGCTAAACATGGTAAAGTGCTTCCCTAAAGGGAGCAATTTGTATCCCTTTGAATCTTGTTCATTGTTTTTTAGAAATAAAATACATGAGAACCATCTGTCTTCTTTATTCTTTTTTTTTAGCCTTTATATAATATTTTCCACCATAGCCATGGATGCAATTTTAAAAGAACCTTTATCAAATACTCATTTGCTTTAAAATAACCTGTTTTTCTTCTAACCTTAGACAGGTTGGTATTTATGAGATCTATTAATAAACACCTCACTGTACAATAGATCCTGGTAACAGGTACAAAACCTAAAAAAACTTCAAATAAAATTCATTAAAATAAAGTTCAACACCAACTAGCTCCCCCATAAAATTTTCCATTTTAAAATTCAAAAGTATCCTTGCTAAGAGAGGCTTGTGATGTCCCCTGAAAATCTACAAGACCTGGGTTCTCTGGGGATTTGAAGGGAAAGGAAATTCCAGAAACAAGGACTCTCCTCAGAATATCAATTACTTCCAGGATCTGAAATTCAAATTTTAACATTTCCTCTTACTGCCTATGTGAAGGTAAATTTTATCATTGCTTTTCTATTTGACTCACTTTGTGTGTTACCAATTTTTATTAAAATATAAATTTTATAGGCTTAAATGAACAGATTCACTTAGTATTTATGTATAGATTTATATATACTCCATCGAGTTTTTCTCTTTGAGGTGTGCTACTGCATGTTAAAGCCATATATTCTGAACATAATCCATAATCCAAAACAAATAGAATTTCTTGAGCCTATAATCAATAATGTCAGCCGTCTCAACAAATAGGTGCATAAAGCAGACTTTCTAATCATTCCAGGTCACAGTACCACGTATTTGAATGCCTGAGTTACTTAAATGATCCTTGGATGAAATGTATTTGAGAGAATGTATTAGAGAAGCAGCGTGGCTCAGTGGAAAGAGCATGGGCTTTGGAGCATGGTCATGGGTTCAAATCCCGGCTCCACCAGTTGTCAGCTTTATGACTTTGGGCAAGTCACTTCACTTCTCTGGGCCTCAGTTACCTCATCTGTAAAATGGGGATTAAGACTGTGAGCCCCCCGTGGGACAACCTGATCACCTTGTAACCTCTCCAGCTCTTAGAACAGTGCTTTGCACATAGTAAGCACTTAATAAATGCCATTATTATTATTATTATTATTATTATTATGATATCTCTTTAATGTAAAGAGGCTCAGGGTGAACTTCCAGAGGGTTTGCAACTGGGGGTGTGAGTCACATAGGAGGCATTTGGTTGGCTGACCACTGTGTCTGGATGTCTATCAGTTCTAGTAGAAAGGGTTGAATTATGACTCAACATGGTGCCACCTCACCCTGCCAGTCATGTGATGTAATCTGTTGCTGGACTGGCATGCAATTCCCCCACACATCCATGCAGGTACAGTGGAGGCATGGGTATTGCCCTATTGGGGCGGGCAGTGGCTGCAGCGCTTCCCAGCCTGGGAGTTGCCTCTAACTTGGATTGCTGTGAGCCCTGGGGCATTCATTTATTGTCCTTTTTCTAAATAAATAAAAAAAAACAAACATGAAGCTTCTCATTTCATCTCCTCCTGACTGCTGAGGTCCGTCTCCCTGCTTTGGTTGTCGCTCCTGACCCTAGGATGACAAGCGGGAAGGCAGACCTCAGGCAGCATAAACCCTTCCAAGGGTCTGGAAGAGAGCTGCTTTGGTTGGAGCCATCTTCCGGGTATGAGAGAAAGGAAAAGGGCTTCCCTGCTCTGTCTACCATTCTGGAGCCCAGGCTAATGGACTGGGGAGATGGACCTTAGGCTGCACACATCCCCCTGGGAATCTGGCACAGATCTGCTTGGGTTCCAGAGGAAACCCTGTGTGTGTGTGTATGAATACACCGATGACCAGCCTGCTCCCCACATGCACAGACCCTCTGCGATCTGCCCACAGTCAGTCTGGGTTCCTTCATCCTCCTGAGCTTCGTAGATGGCTCCACTTCCCTTTTCCCTGGTGCCACCCCCTGTTTGGAAAACCGGGTAGCCTTGTAATTTAAACTATGAAAACAGTTGATCAGAAGGCACCATAAACTGCTTGTTTATTGGATTTTCTTGGAGGATTTCATCTGGTTAATGTGTAGCAGTGTAAAATGCTTGACACTGTCAAGTGACCCTTCCAGAGAGCTGTTAGGACATGACAACTTTACTGAGTGAATTTTCACATGTCTTGGATTGTGATGTGACTTGGTCAGACCCTCCACAACTGCGCCTCATTTTCTACTATCGTCTGATTGGCCAAGCACATCCCAAAGCAACTACTTTGGTCACTCCAACACTCAGTAAACAACTATCTCTGGCCCGGGGGGAAAGCGGAAGCTTGCATTAATATCGGCATTGTCGTATTTTGATTAAAATTAGCAGTTCATTCATTCATTCAGTCGTATTTATTGAGCACTTACTGTGTGCAGAGCACTGTAGTAAGCGCTTGGGAAGTACAAGTTGGCAACAGAGACGGTCCCTACCCAACAACGGGCTCACATTAAACAGTTTTTCAGTCTGCTAAAAACTTAGTAAAAGCATAGCTTTGTAGCGGTTATATTATTCATCCTCATCCTCCATGCTTATAGTGTAATTTTGAGCAAATCTGACAATCCATACAATTTATTAATTCATTTATTTTTAAATGGCATTAATTACACCCTTATTTTGTGCTAGGCATGTATTAAGCATTGGGGTAGATACCAGCTAATCAGGTTGGACACAGTCCACGTGTCCCTTATGGGGCTTACAGTATTAATCCCCATTTTACAGATGAGATAACTAAGGTAATCTCTTGTATCTCCTTATGTTGTATTCAGAATGGTGTCACTCAGATTGCTTAAAAATAAGAAGATTTT
Organism: Tachyglossus aculeatus; assembly: GCF_015852505.1. Classification (NCBI taxonomy): domain Eukaryota; kingdom Metazoa; phylum Chordata; class Mammalia; order Monotremata; family Tachyglossidae; genus Tachyglossus; species Tachyglossus aculeatus. The sequence continues at coordinate 74,243,735 of NC_052069.1, read as the reverse complement.
GTTGGCCTTTTAGAAGGTGTGGTAGGGGGAATCTATTGTTGTTTACAATCATTGACCCCTGCAAAAGAGTGAACATAGTCTTAACATAAAAACAGATCTGAATAGATTGCTCACCTAGCCATTCAAGGGCCTCTTTAAGAAATCTGCCATGATATCAACTTGTCAGGGAGTAGTCCCCAATTTCACCAACAGAGATAGATTTGGGTCACATTAGGGCTTCTCAGACATGTGCAAAGCGTTAACAGAAGACACAGCTTGCCAGTGTAAAAATGTCTGGTTTAGATTGTTGGGGGCAAAGAATTAAAGGAAAGGAAGGAGGCTACACTGTGGAGATCTCAGCACAGGTTCTAAAGTTCAGTAAATCCGGAAATGTCATATCGAGTCAATAGCCTGCAGTCACATTCAGTAGGAAGAGACACACTAATGAGCAGAGATGCCAAGTAGGTGTAAAAATTAATCGGAAGGAAATGGAGAGACCTCTAAGGACCAGGAAAACACGATTCAATCAGCAACAAAAAATCAATGACCTGAAAATAGGATGCTCAGGAAAATCAATGAGCAGAAAATTAACCAATCACTGAGTGCTATTCTCTCCTGTTATAAATACATGAGGGTGTGCCTTGCTTCATCCTATTGTGTGTCTACTTCACCTCCCTGATTGAAATCTGATTTTCTTCCTATAACTCCCCCAATACACCCACCTTCCTTGGCTTCCAAAGAGGACAGATACCAAAACAGGCAGTGTTAGGAGGCAGTGTTGCCTAATGGACAGGGCATGGAATTGGTAGCCCTAAAGCTGGAGTTCTAATTTTGACCCCACCATCTGTTGTTGGGGCAAGACACTTACCTTCTCTGGGCCTCTGTTGCCTCATCTTTCATATGCAGGTAAAGTACCCCTTTTCCTCCTCTCTTAGATTTTTAGCCCTGTGTGGGATAGGGAACACATCCAATTTGATTACCTTATATGGGCCCCATTGCTTTATATAGTAGATACTTAAGCACTAATAATAATTATTATTATTGTTAATAAATGCACCTGTAATTCTACATATAATGCCTTGACTTTTTATAGTAGTTTCGTTTTCCCAAAGTGCTTTCAGTGATCTTATTTTATATCATAGCATCCTTGTGAGGTAGGGAAAGGCAGGCATTATTCCCATTTTACAAATTAAAAAAATGAGACTCAGAAAGTTTAAGTAATCTCTAAGTAAGCGAGTGGCAAAGCTAGAGCAGAAATTTAAGTCTTCTGACTTTCAGCAATGGCCTCTTTCCGCACTGCTACTCTCCAAGCATCATTTTAAAATGGTATTTGTTAAGCACTTACTATGTGTGAGGCACTGCTCTAAGCCCTGGGGTAGATACAAGTTAATCAGCCCAATCTTCTAATAATTTATTCAGTTGGCAACATGTCTACCAACTCTGCTATTTTGTATTCTCCCAAGTACTCGGTACAGTGCTCCTCACATAGCAAGCACTCGATAAATACAACTGATTGATTGATGTTTGTGTGTGGGTGGGATGCATGCGCACATGTGTAGTGCGTGTGTGTGTGTGTCTGTGCTTTCCTAGGTGGAAGCTAAGCTTGCAGCAGATTTCCCTTTCAGCCCAAAGACAACACTCTGATGAGATTGCATCCATAGTGTGTATGGCTGACAGAGAATCTTTTGCACATTTGCACATTGTGTCCATAAAGACTCATCTCTTTAGGCATCCCTTTTGGCCCCTTAACATTTGGGTGAACATTGCTCAGACACCAACTGTTAGGAAGGGAAAGGTATGACTCAACCATCAGCAGGACATATATTTTCATTTTAGTTGTTTTTACAGTGGTGGTGATGGTTGTGCATTCACTAGCCACACCCCCTCACCTGATCTCCCGGAGCCAGAAGCACTGGCTAGGCTAAGCTTCACAGCATTTGTTTTTGAAGTCTCCTTTTCTGTCACATTAAATATTTCTTTAGGAAATATTTAAGAAATCTTTAGGAAATGTTCTATGTCTCTCTGCTCAAAGCTTCGCATGCTTTCTGTTGAAGCCTTGCTGCCTCTTCATTTTGGCTGCTTTCTACAATTTATCAATCAATCAGTCAGTGGTATTTACTGAGTGCTTACTATATGCGGAGTACTGTACTAAGCATTTGGGAAAGTACAATACAACAGAATTAGTGGACACATCCCCTGCCCATAATGAAGTCATTCTACACTCTGTTTCCCGTGCTAGACTGTAAACTCCTCAAGAAAAAGAATTAGATCTATTTACCCTTTTGCACATTTCCAAGTAAGAGCTCCATAAATTCCAGAATTGTCCGTTAGGTATAGTTACTGAGTACTTACAGTGTGCAGATATCACTGTATTTGGGAAGAACACTACTATAGAGTTGGTAGACATGGTCCCTGCCCACAAAGAGCTTACAATTTATCATAAATTTTAGTTAGAGAGCGTCCATAATGAGAGTATGCTGAAACACCATATTTGGATGCCATCTCTCTCTCTCTTTCCCTTCCAAGCAGGAGCCAGTTTGTGAACACCAGACTATGGCACCGTCCATATCCCCCTATCAGTTGTTACTGCCTCTCTGATATTGAAGACCTAAGCAGGCCACAAAGTGTCTTCCCAGAAGGCAGGTGCATTTACTGAAGGCTGAATCAGCCTCTCAGACTACAGAATTCATTTTAAAAATTGACTTTTATGATGTGAAATACAATTAATGGGTCTACTCTCAGTGAGAACAGAGCAAATTGCTCACTTTTTTTAGGTATATTCAATTTTTTAGATTTTTAGAGTATCATTTCATGTTCTGTAAGACCCAATTTACTATATATCTAGAGGCCTTGAGAAGCTAATGCTTCTCTAAAAAGGGGCCAATTGACTGCACTTTCACTGGCAGGATCAAGTCCACAGGGAAATGTGATAATGCGCTGAGGTGGCTCCTATTGGGTCTACTAAGTAAGTAATGTTTCTGCCTCTTACTGGACAAGCTAACCTCATTTCACTCTTCACAAATGTCTGTGGAAGGCACCCAGATCTTCAGCCTTATAATCACAGAAGAGGCCAAAGGAATATTCTGTTTATTATCTGACAGCCACCTCTAATGCTAGGGGATTAGGATGGCTTGTTGAAAATAATAATGATGGTATATGTTAAGCACTTACTATGTGCCAAGCACTGTTCACAGTATATCAGTACATGAAGTTTGGCTGAACTTGACTTAACTTTTAATATTTAGTGGGGTGCACTTTCCGATAATGCAATAATGAGGTATTTATGAACTCATTATCGCACTGAAAGATAGAAAATTGTGGTGTTAGTGTGGTCTGTTGGAAAGAGCATGGGGTTGGGAATCAAGAGTCATGGATGCTAGTCTCAACTCTGCCGCAGCTTCCTGTATGCCTTGGGCACATCACTCTACCCTCTTTCTGGCTCTGCTTCCTCATTTGTAAAAAGAAACTAAAGGAAGGTGAGGGAAGCAATGACTAGGGACATGATGGGGCAGAGGGAACAGAGTCTGGGAGCACTGGAATGGGGCCCCAAAGTTCTCTTTCCTCTAAACCTAAATATTACTCTCCTTTTTATTATAATAATAATAATAATAATAATAATAATAATGGTGGTATTTGTTAAGCGCTTACTATGTGCAAAGCACTGTTCTAAGAGCTGGGGGGGATACAAGGTGATCGGGTTGTCCCACTTGGGTCCCAAGTGGGACTCACAGTCTTAATCCCCATCTTACAGATGAGGTAACCGAGGCACAAAGAAGTTAAGTGGTTTGCCCAAGGTCACACAGCTGACAAGTGGTGGAGCCGGAATTCGAACCCATGACCTCTGACTCCCAAGCCCATGCTCTTTCCACTGAGTCACGCTGCTTCCCCTTTTTCTGCCTCCCATTCTGTACAGTTTTCAAGTCCTCTACGTACAAAGCAAATGTGTACAGGTGCCTTTGTGGGTGATAGTGTGTGAATTAATGAGAATACGTTAGGGAGGTAGTGTCAGTTTTTTGAATATTTGAATGTGCCTATGTGTATATAAATCATGGTTTCAATGAAGCTTTCTCAAGGAAGCCAAATTCCATTAGTTGATAGAGCCTCGGTCTTTGCATCTTTTTGCAAGATCTGCAGAAAGGGAGTAATCTCTGGTGCATAAAGGCAGTCATCCTTTCTCTGATCAGGTTGATTGACAGAGCTCCTTGCAGGTGTCTTCATTTCCCAGACGTTTGACATTGAACTCCTGCTATGGTTGGGTTGTGAGCTTTCTGTACATATAGTAGTGCTAAGGCAAATCGTGCAGTATCAAACCACGCTTGGTCAGCACTTGGCATCTTGCCCAAGCCCTCTGACTCTCAGAGCTATGGCCTTTGCACTAGGTCATGCCGCTTCTGGTCATCAATGATTTGCCAAAAATTGCCTTTGAATTGTTAGAATGGTAGCAAAACACTTTTACTCTGAAAGTAGAATAAAGGCAAGGAAGGAGACTATGCTCGATGCAGATGAAGAATGAACAGGGCAGCAACTTTCAGTCAACACAGACAGCTTGACGAAGAATAAAAATGAAAGTTGAATAGAGTCAAATTCATTAAAAGTTGTTACATTTTATGTGAGCAACTTATATGGCTTTTGTTATTGTTCCTACCAAATAGAAAGACATGTAAATTGCCAATTCATTTGCTTCATTGGTGGGATTCTTTTGTGATTGAACTATCACTCTTGGTTTACAAAAAGTTAATAATAAAGTGACAATGAACTGCATCCAGGCTGAGAATGAGAATATTCCCACCATGAAATAAAGTCAAGAAAAAATATAGAATGATAAAATGAGAAGAAAAACCCCTCCACTAAACTGCAAGCAAGCTTTTAGTACAGTGTTCTGCGCAAAATGAACACTCGGTAAATTCTATTGATTGATTCACAGTTTACACAGAATCAAAATCCCACATTCTGAATATACAAGACCCAACTGTATATGACTCTTTGAAAATATGCCCAGATTTTATTTACAGAGCACGTTCCTTTGAGTTTGAATACCATCAATATCCTATTAACTTATGTCCTGAAGCAAAATGAACTAAAATATAGATTCAAATAACAATCATTAATCTGCCATGTACCCTATAATTAGAATTTTCTTTAGTTTCTCTCATTTCTCCTTCAATCAGAAGAAGGGAATGGCTCTGACTTTGGGATTTATTTCCTAGGTGGTGTTCAGGTCAAGGAGTTCATCTGACTCTAAACATTCAGAATGCCAGTGTAAGAAAACACATTGAAATGCAATTGATCTTTCTAAGCAAAAGCTTAGTGCTTTTCTTTGTTGGTTGTTTTTGAGCTTGGTAGAAAAACATGCCACAGACAAATGAAAAGTAAAACCATAAATGACAAATTGTTCTCTGTTGCAAGGGAAGAGGGAAATCAGTGTAGCAAAGAATCATTTCTTTCTCTAGGGCAAGTTTCGGAATTCCAACAATAAATATCTGTTCAAAATGCTGATGATCATTTGGTGCCTCTTGTCAGCTCACTCCTCTCTGTGCTTCCACATTCACTGTTACTTGAAATAATTGTGTTTATCGAAACAAAGTAACAAATGAGTTACAAAGAACTACAATTATGGCTGTCATCACCATCATCATCATCATCACCATATTATTGAATGCCTATTGGGTGTCAGAACTTGTTCTGAGTACATGATAAACATTCAGTAAAAATTCAAGATATGGTCCCTGCCTCTGAGCAGTTCACGGTTTCGTTAAATAATAATTCTAGAAGCTCATTTAATAGCCCATTGGCTGAGATTGCATAACAATCATAAGCTTGTAAGCGCTTTGAGGGCAACTATCAAGTCTGCTGACATTTATAGTCTCCCAAGCATCTAGTATAGTGTTCCGCACAGAGGATATGGTTAGTAAATAGTAGTAAATACTACTATTGATAACATCATTTGCATAGGTAATGTTTATTGAAACAAATATAATCCACTGTTTCTCAAGGACATTAGAAATATTTGAAATTGCCGAGTTATCATGTGTTAGGGAAATTGAGCCCTTTCTCACCTTTCTGTTCGATTTATGGAGTCTAATGGGTGCTTACAACCATATTTGATGCTTGATGCTTGGCTTTATCTTTTAATATTATCATTATAATTATAATCCTTATCATGTATTTGTTAAGTGATTACTATGCATGTGTGATTACTATGCATCAAACACTATTTTAAGTGCTGGAATATTTATAAATTAATTAGATAGACACAGTTCCTGTCCCTAATGGGTCTCAAGTCTCAAGTAGAGGCTCAGAGTCTGAGTGAGACTTAGACTATAGAAATTAAGACTACAGGCAATATCCCCACCTTTTAGAAACTTAATAAATACATGACATAAAAATAATTCTATGCCTGTGAATGAAATAATTGCAAAAATGGGTTAAGGGAGAGAAGTGGGTAACACCATGTTGACAGGCCATTAAGCGAGTAAGCTTGAAAAGAGAAGACTGCAAACAAAAAGCGAGTCTTGAGCTGTGAATTAATTGAGAAAATGGAAAGATATAATAATATACTGTGATCACCCTCAGTTTCATTCATTAATTCATTCAATCGTATTTATTGAGCGCTTACTGTATGCAGATCACTATACTAACCTCTTGGAAAGTACAATTTGGCAACAAATAGAGACAATCCCTACCCAACAATGGGCTCACAGTCTAGAAGGGGGGAGACAGACAACAGAACAAAGCAGAAAAGTAGGCAGGCACCAAGAGCATCAGTATATATAAATAGAATTATAGATATATACATATCATTAATAAAATGACTAGAATAAAAAATATGTGCAAATATACACATGTCTATGGGGCAGGGAGGGGGCTAGAGCAGAGGGAGGGAGTTGGGGTGATAAGGAGGGGTGGAGGAGCAGAGTAAAAGGGGGGCCCAGTCTGGGAAGGCCTCCTGGAGGAGGTGAGCTTTCAGTAGAGCTTTGAAGGGGGAAAGTGTGCTTGTTTGGCAGATGTGAGGAGGGAGGACATTCCAGGCCAGAGTTAGGATGTTGGCCAGGGGTCGACGGTGGAACAGGCGAGAAAGAGGAATAATGAGGAGGTTAGCATCAGAGGAGTGGAGTGTGTGGGCTGGGCTGTAGAAGGAGAGAAGGGAGGTGAGGTAAGAGGGAGCAAGGTGATGGAGAGCCTTGAAGCCAGTAGTGAGTTTGACTTCATTCTGTTATCCCTGTCCTGCTTGGCTGGTTAGCAGTTATATAATTATCTTTGGTGTATGAAGAAGATCCCACAGATGATGAAATTCACCCACCAGTTCATGTGTGGCTGAAAAGACTAATGTGAGACCCACAATCCCAGCCACACTGTGCACACAAAAAGGTTGATCCCTTGTTATCTTAAAAGTTTGGAGTGTCTGGCAGTGTTCTCACTTTGGCCTCCTTGCCTCTAGCCTTTGTGCAGAGCACTATATTGAACATCTCCTGGGTGTAGATTTGGGGCATCTCACCATCAGTACAACCTGCACTTGAATTGTTTTTCATTAGTGATGGTTTGCACTCAGCCATCGACACTCTCTTATTCAGTCCTCTGGAATTCAACAATGTATCTTGCATATATGGTTGCTGCCACTTTGAGGATTGATTAATTAATCAATTAATGACTGTCTTTATTAAACACTTACCACGTGCCAAATACTCCACTAAATGCTGGGGTTGATCCAAAATGATCAGGTCAGACACAGTCCCTGGGCCACAATCTAAGGAGGAGAGAAAACAGGCTGAGAAAAGAAAGGAAAGCAATAGTCCAGTGAAAGAAGATTAAGGAACAGCTTCTAAGTTGTGAAGCAACACAGCTAGTAAACCCTGGGTTCCAGTGAGTATTCATATGGACTTCTCCCCTGGGAACTTTGGTTTTTATGAAATCTTGCATTTGTATTTTCAGGCTCAGGCTATAGTGCCTTGTAAACTGTGTAGGTATGGGAGGGATATAGGAATGAGGGTAATTTTACCCTCCCTCAGTTTTTTTCTACAGATCAAGATGTTTTTAAATTATAGATTGAGTCAAAATGGCTCTGGAGTGCCAAACTGGTTCAGACAAATGCCCACCCTGTTCAAGATTGTCTACATCAGTGACACCAGAGAACCCTTGGTAGAACAGTGTGATGGCTATCTTCCCAGACAGCCAATTGCATCCATCCATCACTAATTTTTCATCTAATAGTGCATCACGAGTCCACCATCTCTTCATTCATTTGGTCCATCTTGAGTCTTCTAAGACATTCATCATGAGAGAGATATGTGTTTACCTTCTCCAGCAGGCTGCTGTGGCTAAAGGAGAATACATTTTTGGATCCTCATGATTCAGGGTCCAGGGCATACTCACAGCCACAGCAACTGCTACCACAGCCACCAGTCTTCCTTAATTCATGGAGGCCTCAGGCTGCAGATGTTGTTCTCCTTCCCCCAGCCAAGGTGTGGAAGGCAGCACAAGATAGAGGCTCCTCGATGGTACACAGCAGAGTGGGTCCTGATTCCCAGGGAAGGAGCGATTTAGAAAGCCCTCAGCTGCTGCTTATAGTACAGTGCTCTGCACACAGTAAGCGCTCAATAAATACGATTGAATGAATGAATATTCCCACCGTCCAGTGTACACAGACTATGCCGGGAGCAGGGGCCTTTGGTGGCAGGTGGGAAGGTGGAAGTTACTGCTATTGCTTTATTCAGCCATGATAGAGAGGGGCTGAGTGCCCACAGTAGCAGCTTTTGACCCCGGCCTGGCATGCCAAAAGCATATTGTCTGCCTTGGCTTGAACAATCAATGATGACGAAGGATAAAGAAATCCATCTAACTATACATACTGGCTATGACTTATACTTCCCAAGCGCTTAGTACAGTGCTCTGCACACAGTAAGCGCTCAATAAATACGACTGAATGAATGTCTGCTCATGATCAAGCATCATTGCACGTTGAAAATCCTTCCTTCACAACTCTTTCCGATATAATAATAATTGTGGTATTTTGTTAAGCTCATACTATCTGCCAGGCACCGTACTAAGCACTGGGGTGGATACAAGCAAAGCCTGGTGGACATAGTCCCGGTCCCACATGGACCTTGCAGTCTTAATCCCCATTGTACAGATGAGGGAACTGAGGCACAAAGAAGTTAAGTGACTTGCCTGAGGTCCCACAGCAGACAAGTGACAGGTCCAGGATTAGAACCCAGATCCTTCTGACTCCCAGCCCGTGCTCAATCCATTAGGCCACGCTGCTTCTCCAGGATCTCACATATTGACAAATCAACTTTTACATTATTTGTTCCTTGTGCTTTTTTGAGGCAAGTGAGTAAGATTAACTGAGAACCCACTAATTGCTTGAGCTGATGAAGAAAGGATAGGTGTTTGATTTCTAATTATGCCAGGAATGTGCCCGATTGATAGCTGTGTCCCAAAGAGGCTGGTGGCTTGGTAACCTCCTCCCATTTCCTCCTCCTGAAACTTGACTGAACCTTGGCACTATTCTGAGGTCCCTTTCTGGATTCAGAGAAATAGCATGGCCTAGCAGGTAAAACATGGGCCTGAGAATCTGAAGAACCTGGGTTCTAATCCCAGCTCCACCACTTGTCTGCTGTGTGGCCTTGGGCAAGTCACTTCATTTCTCTGGCCCTCAGTTACCTCATCTGTCAAATGGGGATTAAGACTGTGAGTCCTATGTGGTACAGGGACTGTGTCCAACCTGATTAGCTTGTATCTACCCCAGTGCTTAGCAGAGTGCCTGGAACATAGTAAGTGTTTAACAAATTCCACAATTCTTCTTATTATTATTATTCAGGATTGAGGGCAAAATTAGAGACTGAAAAAGGAACCAACAATATTTTATTTCAAATCAACATTCGGATAGCAGTGTCTTTAGGGATAACAATAATAATAGTAATAGTAATGATGGTATATGTCAAGAGCTTACTATGTTCCAAGCATTGGACTAAATGCTGGGGTAGATTCAATTCATTCAGATCAGACACAGTCCCTGTGTTATGTGGGGCTCACAGTCTAAAGGGGAAGGAGAACAGCTATTTAAACCCCATTTTTCAGAGGAGGAAATTGAGACCCGAAGAAGTTAGGTGACTTAATCAATATCACCTAGTACTCAAATGACAAAGTCAGGATTAGAGCCCAGGTCTCCTGACTCCCAGTCTCTGTGCCCTTTCCATTAGGCCCTGTCAGAAAGAGATGGAAGGTGAACAGTGGTCATATCAGGCTTCCAAAAATTACCCAGAGCAATTCAGGCTAGTGTCAGTTTGACATTTAGAATTATAGTCTGGCCATTTGAAGATCTGGTCCATCAATGCTGTCTTCAACAGGACATATTCTAAGGGAAATCCTATGAAAGAGTCAGCCATCAGTCCACTTGCTGAAAGTCAATGAATCTTTGGAGGCTTTTAATAATAATAATGATGGTTTTTGTTAAATGCTTTCTATGTGCCAAACAGTGTTCTAAGCTCTGGGGTAGATACAAGGTAATCAGACTGTGAGTCACATGGGGCTCACAGTCTTAATCCCCGTTTTACAGATGAGGTAACTGAGGCACAGAGAAGTTAAGTGATTTGCCCAAAGTCACACAGCTGGCAAGTGCTAAGCGCTTAGTACAGTGCTCTGCACATAGTAAGCGCTCAATAAATACGATTGATTGATTGAAGTGGCAGAGCTGGGATTAGAACGACCCATGACCTCTGACTCCTAAACCCGTGCTCTTTCCACTGAGCCACTTTTACCTTTCCTTCTCCAGTCTTTCCAAATGCCATCGAAGAAGCAGAATGGCATAATGGATAGAACATGGGCCTGGAGTCAGAAGATTATGGGTTCTAATCCCAACTCCACCATTTGTCTGCTGTTTAACCTTGGGGAAGTCACTTCACTTCTCTGTGCCTCAGTTGCCTCATCTGTAAAATGGGGATTGAGACTGTGAGTGCCATGTCGGGGACGGACTGCGACCAACCTGATTTTCTTGTATACACCCCAATGCTTAGTATAGTGTCTGGCACATAGTAAGCGCTTAAGAAATACCATCATCATCATCATCATCATTATTATTATTATTAACTCATAAAAAGGAGAGAGAGAGGAGCCTGCCACTCTCAATTGTATGTGCTCAGAGTCCTGCAGAAAGTAAGGACTGGGCATCAGAGCACAAAACTGAGCACTTTGGGGAGGGCCTGGCTCTCCATGGTTCTTGGTGAATCTCAACTGCCTAGGAATGGCATTTGAACCCTTCATGATGATAACATCAAACATAAACATGCTGCATTCATAAAGGGGGTGGAGAGCAGGGAGATGAGGATCAGGTCACATTTCCACTTTCTTGATGATTTTTCTTCTGACTCTGAATTGGAAGTTATAAAGGGAATACAAATGTAGAGCTGAAGTATCATTTTCTAAGAAACTTGTCATTTGAGAAAATTTTAAAACCATATTTTCCTCGACTAGAACAGGAGTCTCCCGTTTAGTTTCATATAATCCTAGCTGGAAGAGGGAATGCTAAGGAACTTAACAGCTCAAAAATGTTCAAGAGACAACCTGGTAAGGAAGCACAAAGGGAGGAATGTCTCTAATTTTGTCTTCAAATTAGTTCTTATCCTTTTCAGTGGATTCTACATCAGGACAGATGTTTCTCTTGGGACATTTTCTCTTGCAAAAATGATGTTTACTTCTAAGTGATGCTTGAATAGACACTGTTTTCTTGAGGTAGAGGAGAAGTGAGGGATTGTACTCACTTATAAAAGGGTTTATACTTTTTCTACTGTAGGACAGTGTGGTGCTCCAAACTGATGTCTTTTGTTTCCCCTCTCCCACCACTACTATCACCACTACCACACATCGTATTCAAATATCCCTCGTTTTCATATGCTTTTAGCTATTGGTTTCCCTTTATCCTTGGGTACTCCCTGTGGGCAGAATTCACATCTGCCAAGTCTGTTTTACTGTACTTTCCCAAGCACTTAGTATAGTGCTCACTGCTCATAGTAAGAGCTCGGCCAATATCAATAATTGATTTCTCAGTGACTGAATTTACATCAGAGATCTGTTTTTGTGTTTTTGATATTGTGATCTGATCTCTCCTTCATGGGTGATATGACCTCTCCTAATGGGTGATATGACCTCTCTGTAACTTTAAAAATATTTCCAGAGTGTAAAGCAGTCGAATCTTTATATGGTGCCTGATCTCCAGTTGCTAAGTCTACAATCTTTCAGCTTAAACAGCAAATAAAGTTTTCTTCAGAATGCTGCCAGTTCTTTTTTTTTATTTATATAAGAGTCTTCATATATGCAGCACTTTGGTGAAGCTCTAGCTTTGTAAAACATTTTTTATGTGTTTGCCCATTGCAATCAAATTTTATTGCATCTTGCATTACAATAACAGTGTACTATGGTAGTTATTCTCAAGTTGCACTGTTCTAAAAGATGCTTCATTATACCAAATGATTATTACAATTCATCTAAATCTGGTTGTGTTTCAATAGTAATTTTATATCATGAGAAACTCATTTAGAAATGCTAAATTTTTACTTGCATTTGATGTCCATCCAACGGGATGAGCACTCAGTTTTGCTCAAATGCATGTTTTGGCTTGATCGTTTTTAGGGCACTAGGGAACGTTCTTCCAACAACACAAGTCAGTTTGGACCCAGTGGACTGCATTTATAGTACAGTCTCTGCACACAGTAAGCACTCAGTAAATACGAATGAATGAATTTATCAAAAGAAGCTGCCTATGGGTGTGTGCGTGATGTCAGATTGGGGAAGTACTACAGGAAAGGTTTTCTTAAATGGGAGGTTTTGCAATATTTTAAGCCCTGGAGTTAGAGTAGAACTGTCTGGATCCAAAATGGAAAACTGCCCCACGTTGTATGAAAACCCTTCAAGGTCACAGACAGTGTCTCTTTGTCTCTTCAGGCTCTCGAGATCTTGCACAATATTCTGAATTCACTAAGGCTCAGACAGTTAATCAATTCATTCACTCATTCAGTCATATTTATTGAATGCTTACTGTATGGAGAGCACTGTACTAAGCACTTGAGAAAGAACCGTATAACGGGTTGGCTACCATTTTCAGGGAAGGCAAGGATAACAGCTTGCTTCAAATCAGGTCTTTTTAATCCTGCCCCTTCCAGGCTGCCAGTCCAGTTATTGACTGTGGCTTGTCTAAATGGGCAGTGTTTGAATACATTATTACTATTATTATTATGGTATTTGTTAAGCGCTTACCATGTGCTAAGCACTGTTGGAAGTGCTGGGGTAGTTACAAGGTAATCAGTTTGTCCCACATGGGGCTCACAGTCTTAATCCCCAGTTTACAGATGAAGTAACTGAAGCAGAGAAGTTAAGTGGCTTGCCTAAGGTCACACAGCAGACAAGTGGCAGAACCAAGATTAGAACCCACGTCGTCTGGCTCCCAAGCCCCTGCTCTTTCCACTAAACCAGGCTGCTTCTATACATCCATAAACCCATAGCATAAGCCCACCCCTAGATTAGACAGTCAGATTCCCTTGGCCCTTCGGTAGATGAACACACCAGTACAAACCATCATTAGTCCTTGTACTGTCAGTCGGACACTGTGGCTTCTCGCAAGTGGTTGAGCAGAAAGTCAACACCCCTCATTGGTACTCGCTGGTACTCATTTTTCACTCTGGGCCCCTTTTCCAGTTTTTCCACTGACCTCCATTTCAAGGCCAGATCCACCGTCTTGGAGCCACGTGGCCCAGAAGTGAGTGTGGGGAGGGGTTGGATGGCAACCTCAAAATACCAAGGAACTGGGGAAACACAAGGCAATAGGGTCAACCCCAAACCGTGATGGGGAGGGAAGCACTACATGTGGCATAAAAGGCACCAGTGCATCATGGAGGGGCTCTGCAGTGGCTGCAGTTCAAGCCTTCAGGGTGTGCCATAGATAAAAAGGAAAAGGGTAGATGTGAAGGATTGGCGTTGGATCCACGGGGGTCACAGCTTTGAACACCCTCTCTACTCCAAGGAGTTTACCCCAGATCGTAGAGATGCTGAAGCAGGTTGGAACCTCTATGCAAACTGCAGAGCTGATGAAGCATTTCCGAGGTACAGTCCACCGCAGAGCCCAACCCAGACCATGGGAAGATGAAGCGCTCATAGCTTCTCTGTGCTGTAGAGCTCAACACAGACCAAGGGGATGATCAAGTGGCTTGGAGCCTTCTCTGCACTGTAGAGCTCAACCCAGATTGCTGGGATGACAAAGTGGCTCGGAGCTTCTCTGCACTACAGAGTTCAACTCAGACTTTAGGGATGATGAAGCAGCTCGGAGCTTCTCTGCTCCACCGAGCCTAACCTGGGCCAAGGGGATGAAGTGGGGAGAAGAAAGGGAGTGAGGAAGGCACCTCTGAAGTCAAGGATCTACTGCAGCAGCACCTAGGTAGGGGACGATGTGGAAATGGCAGGCGGGAAAGTGGGGGTCAGGGAATAGTGTGAGCTCCGTGGAGGAAGTGTCTTGTGGCTCATCTCTCTTCCATGGAGCCTGAGCCCAAAGAAAGCAAGGGTAATTGGGTCGGTGGATTTGATACCTGCCCATAAGGATCTTATGATCATCGGGGGAGAGAGGCATTTAAATGAATTACAGATATGGAAATATTAAACTATTAGGATATCTACATAAGCGATGCGGTCCTGGGGTGAATATCAAAGTGTTTAAAAGGTACAAAGTCAAGTGAATTTTCAATGCAGAGGGGAGGATGGTTAGGGGAAATGAGGGCTTAGTTTTGCCTCTAGGAGGAAATATGATTTTAGGGAGGTTTTGAAAGTGGGAAGAGTGATGGTCAGTCAGATAAGTGGAAAGGAGTTCCAGGCCCAAAAGGTGACATTGGCAAGGTGTTGGTCGGGGGGATAGATGAGATTAAGGTCCAGAGGGTAGGTTGGTGTTAGAGGAGTAAAAGGGGAGGATTTGGTTGAAGTAGGAAATATGGGAAGGAAGGTAGGAGGGAGAGAGCTGATTGAGTGACTTGAAGCAGATGATAAGGATTTTCTATCAGATGTGGAGGTGGATGGACAACCACTGGAACATTTAAAGAGTAGAGAGATATGGGCTGAATGCTTTTGTCAGAAAAGTGATCTGGGTAGCTGAGTGAAATAAGGACTGAAAGTTGGGAGAGACAGGGAAGCTGGGAGGTCAGCAAGGTGGCTGATGCAGTAATCAATGGAAAAAAAGAGTGCTTGGATCAAAGTGGTAGCAGTTCAGATGAAGAGGAGAGGCAGATTTTAGAGATGTTCTTGAGAAGCACTATGGTCTTGTGTAAAGAGAGTAGTCCTGGGAGACAGAAGACCTGAGGTCTAACCCCAGCTCTGCTCATTACCTGATATGTGACCTTGGGCAAGTCACTTAATTACTCTGTGCTTCAGTTGCTTCATTTATAAAATGGGGATTAAATACCTATGTCTCTCTCTAATTAGGCTGTAAACCCCGTATGGGACAGGGACTGTGTCCAACCTGATTAACTTTTATCTGCCCCAGCACTTAGGACAGTGCTTGACACTTAGTAAAAGCTTAAAAAACACCATGCTGTGAAGGTAGAACTGACAGGGTTTCATGTGGATTGAATGTTCAAGTTGAATGAGAGAGATGGGTCTAGGATAATAGGAAGGTTAGAGGTCTGTGAGGCAGTGAGATTGGTGATGTTTGCTACAGTTAATAAATCAGTTTTAGTTATTGAGCACTTGATGTGTTCAGTGCACTGTACTAAACAGTTGGGAAAGTTAAATATTACAGAGTTGGCAGTAACATTCCCTGCCCACAAGGAGTTTATGGTTTAGAGGGGGAAACAGACATTCATATAAATGAATTCATTCTTTCAATCATATTTATTGTGTACAGAGCACTGTACTAAGTGCTTGTTGAAGTACAATTCAACAGTAAACAGTGACATTTCCTGCCCTAAATTATAAATTATGGATATGTACATAAGTGCTCTGGAGATGAGAGAGGACTGAATAAAGGGTGCAAAACCAAGTGCCAAGGCAACACAGAAGGGAACAGGAGAAGAAGAAATGAGGTCTTAGGGAAAGCCTCCTGGAAGAGGTGTGTTTTTAATAATAATAATAATAATAATGGCATTTATTAAGCGCTTACTATGTGCAAAGCACTGTTCTAAGAGCTGGGGAGGTTACAAGGTGATCAGGTTGTCCCACGGGGGGCTCACAGTCTTCATCCCCATTTGACAAATGAGGGAACTGAGGCCCAGAGAAGTGAAGTGTCTTGCCCAAAGTCACACAGCTGACAAGTGGCAGAGCCGGGATTTGAACCCACGACCTCTGACTCCAAAGCCCGGGCTCTTTCCACTGAGCCATGCTGCTTCCCTAGGACTTTGAAGGTGGGGAGTGTGATCATTTGTCAGATGGGAAGAGGGAGGGCATTCCAGGCCACAGTCAGGATGTTGGCAAGAGGTCAGAGGCAAGTTAGATGAGCTCGAGGTACAATGGGTAGGTTGGAGTTAGAGTGAAGTGTGCAGATTGAATTGTAGTAGGAAATCGGGGAGGTAAGGCAGGAGGGGGCTAAGAGACTGAGTGATTCAAAGCCAATGGTAAGGAGTATCTTTTATGCGAGGTGGATGGGAAACCACTGGAGGTTCTTGAGGAGTGAGGAAATATGGACAGAACAGTTTTGTAGTAACAGGATCAGGGAATTAGAGTGAAGAATGTACTCGAGTGATGAAAGACAGGAGGCAGGGTGGTCAACAAGAAAGCTGATGCAGCAATCAAGGCAGGACAATATGCTATTCATTAAGCACTTACTATGTGCCAGGTATTGTACTAAGTATTAGGGTGGTTACAAGCAAATCAGCTGGACACAGTCCCTGCCCCAATTCCAATTTTACAAGTGAAGGAACTGAGGCACAGAGAAGTGAAATGACTTGACCAAGGTCAAACAGCAGACAAGTGGAGGAGCTAGGATTAGAACCCAGAACCTTCTGATTCCCACGTCCAGGATCTATCCACTAGGCCATGCTGATTCTCTATTAACAGGATAGTAGTTGGGATGGGGGACATAGGACAGATTTTAGCAATGCTGTGAAAGTTGAACTGATGGGATTTGGTGACAGATAGAATATGTGGATTGAATGAGAGAGGTGAGCCAAGAACACCAAAGCTATGGGCTTATGAGACGGAGAGGATGGTGGTGCTGGCTACAATGATGGCATCAAAGTAGAGATGACCTAAAGGCAGGAGGAAATGTGAGACTGCAGAGGTGGAGAGAAATCAGGGCTCGAGATGTAGATTTGGGAATTATCCTCATAGAAATGGTCGTTAAAGCTGTGGGAGTGAATGAGTTCTTCAAGGGAGTGGGTGTAGTTGGAGAAGGAAAGGAGTTCCAGAACTGAACCTTGAGAGACTACCACACTTAGGGGTTGGGAGGCGGAGGAGTAGACTCTGAAAGAGATGGAGAATGAGGAGCCAGAGAAATAGGAGAACCAGGAGAGGACAGTGTCAGTGAAGACGAGGATGGATAATGTTTCCAGGAGAAGGGGGTGGTAGACAGATCAAAGGCAGCTGAGAAGTCGAAGAGGATTAGGATGGAGTAGATGTCATTGGATTTGGCGAGAAGATCATTTGTGACCTTTGAGAAGGAGATTCATTCATTCATTCAATTGTATTTATTGAGCGCATACTGTGTGCAGAGCACTGTACTGAGCACTTGGGAAGTACATCATTTGTTACCTTTGAGAAGGAGGTTACTGTGAAGTGAAGGGGTTGGAGGCCAGATCAGAAGGGATCAAGCAGAGAATTGAAGGAAAAGGACTTGAAACAGTGGGCACTATGCTGATAGATATGCCCCTTCACTTAAGCTACACTGACAGCTAATGGGATAGAGGTGTCCCACAGGTAGGAGTAGCAGTGTTGCCTGTTGAGAAGCAGTGTGGTTTAGTGGATAAAACATGGGCTTGGGAGTCAGAAGGACCTGAGTACTAATCCCAGCTCTACCACTTGTCTGCTATGTGACCTTGGGTAAGTCACTTATCTTCTCTGTGCCTCAGTTGCCTCATCTGTAAAATGAGAGCCCCATGTGGGACATGGACTCTGTCCCACCTGATTAGCTTGCATCTACCCCAGCATTTTCTATAGTGTCTGACACAGAGAGCTTAACCAATACCATTAAAAAACAAAAAATGAACAAACAAAAAAAAAGCCCTTGCAAAACAGCAAGTGAGAACATAGCCAAGTCACACAAAAATAGCTGACCCCATTTGAGGCAAGACTTAGTTTTTCAGACATTGGGAGCTTTGAAATTTCCTGGTTAAAAAAATAATACTGGATGGTGGGGGAAGTGGCTGGTGACTAGGGATATGGGTGGAGGAGGTCATGTTTAGGGTAATGGGGATGAAGAAAGTCCCTAGAAATAGTGAGGAGGAATAGATGAAGTGAAGGGTGTACCTGGAAGTGAGTGTCCCCTAAGTCAAAAGGAAAATGTATCAGACAATATGGTCATTCAGAATACACCCACATTTTCAAGAAACATAGTAAACATCTTTGGGTGTGCCTGTATCATTTACTTAATTATTGGGACCACTTTTGTTTCTAGTAGGTTTGCATGCCCTTTTACTCTATCCCTACTTATGTGTTTGCAATTTTGGTTCCATCATTAGATAGTAAACTCTTAGTGGACTGAGCCTGTGACTTCCAGTTTAGGTCCCCAAACACCTATATACAGAACTCTGCACATGAAATGGGCTAAAGTAAATAATGATGATGATGGTGACGATGGTGATGATGATGATGATGGTGGTGGTGGTGGTAGTGATAATGGTCATGATGATAATGATGGTGAAATATTTTCTCACATAGCACAATTTAAGAATAATTTGCCTAGACTTGGTTTCCTATTTTATCAAGAGTCAGGCTAAGTAGGACTGACAACCTGACCAAAATAACATGATGGTGAATTTCTGAACTGCATGTCCATAATTCCAACTCAGAAGTGTAGGGAGTTGAATTCATTCATTCATTCAATCATATTTATTGAGCACTTACTGTATGCAGAGCACTGTGCTAAGCGCTTGGGAAGTACAAGTTGGCAACATATAGAGACAGTCCCTACCCAACAGCGGGCTCACAGTCTAGAATGCCACTCTGCCCCCCAATCCCTTGGTCTTGGGCCTCCTGAAAGAGGTAAACAAGGTCCAAGATATATTTTCAGCAAGTACTTTGTAATTTCCCCCTCTCAGGGTCACATCTGGAGAGTTTCCAGTACTCTACCACTCTCAGCTATGGGAGGGAGAGTCAAGCAGGGATATAGCCATTCCATTCCTAGTTTGGGCAGTGGCTAGTGAGTGGCAGGCCATATGCTATAAGTCAAAACTCACCTGTGCTGGGCAGCAGGACATGGGAGAAAGTCAAGGGCGGAGACTCAGGTTTACTGCACGGAAGAAGGCAATGGTAAACCACTTCTGTATTTTTCCAAGAAAACACTACCAGAAGGATTGCGGATGGAGATGGGGTATTCTGGGAAAAATGTGTCCATGACATCGCTATGGGTTGAACACTACTCAACAGCATAAGATAACAACAACTGTGCAATTTGCCATGAGAGAGCATCTGCAATAGTTTATTTGGCTCTGGCTATATTAGTTCAAGTGATGGAAATATTGCATAACTGATAAAGGAGGGATATCATTGCCATACATTAAGAGGGACATCATTGAGAGGAACTGGTAATGTGAACCTGAATTTGCCAGTTGGCCTGATTTACCGGCTCCTATAGTAACTCCTGTTGTTGAATAAATTTCTCTAGTTTCAGTAGATTGGGAAGACACTTACTTCCATCCAGTCAAGATCCTGAAATGTAAAGGCCTTGCCATGTCCCAGAAAGTTCAGCATTCACATCCTCAAAGCGGCACCAGTGAGTCTAGGAATGTGCTGACAGGGAACTGGACAGTAACCACAGAATCAGAGCCAGAAGACCGGCGTTTGAGTGATAGGACAGATATAGGAAACAGGGATTGTGAAAAAATAAGATACAAATACATTCTCAATCTTCCCTTCCTATATTTGCTTTAAGTCTTCAACTTAAATATTTTTCCAAAAATCATAAAAAACCCAAACAAAAATGCAGCTTTGGAAACTTAACACTCCATCTTCGCTTTTACTCCTGATTAAGGCAAAGCAATTTAAAAAAACCACCAGGTTTCCCATAATATAACTATGGTGCCTCTACTGACTAGAGGATTTTCTAGCATTTTCCATCAGTACTATGTTTAGAGCTAGAGTGCATAAAACCTAGACCATCCAACAAACACAGATGTCATAGAAAAGAGCTAAAAATCCAGGATAATCATCATTCAACTAGGAATGCTTTTATGGTATCGTGAATTATTCGTTTAGTAGTCGCTTCTTTGTTTTGCATTTTGTGAAACTCCACGGATGTGTTTGGAACTTCTGCCGAGATTGCTCTTTTATGAATGCTCTTGACAGTTGGACAATTGCTTCAAATGTTGTAAAACTGCTTCAGAAAATTAAAGAGTGTGGCAAATTGTGATAGGCGGTCATTTAGAGAGCAAATCTAACTAAAGGGACTGTGTGTAGGCTGCCAGAACACTGCTAAGTGTCAGCATTAGTTAAAATTCATCTCAATAAATGAGGCTTAGTGTAATGCTTTAACATTTATTGGATAATTCTAACTTTTAGGCATGCACATATGCCTTGTCAGTAAGTTTACATATGATTCATGCAAAACAACTAGCAGTGAAATGGGCTAGTGCTATAAAGATAAGGATTCTGTTTCTATAGGTTTGTTTGATTTGGGGAAAGCCTTTTTGTAGATTAAATAGAAACAAAAAATAAATAGAAGGTCTGTGAGTTGGCTAGTATTCTAATGTCTTATTAAAGATTCATTTGTTTTGCATTGTTTTCTGTGTGGTGGCTGGAGGGTAGGGGTAATGTGACCTGAACTAAGCAGAAAAGAGGAATTATCAGACTACAAGTCAAGGTAGAAACTTTTCCCTCTTTTGGCACTGATTAAAAATAGAAACCCATTGCCCTTCCTTTAACTTCTTCTTTCTAGGTTCTTTTGGATAGAGAGGTTCAGTCCAACACAGAAAGTACTTCTGAATGACAAAATCAACAACAAAACAAGCATTTTGAATTTTCCAATATTTTCTTTTCTTAAAGAAAGGGACAAAAAAGTCCCCAGGAAGCAGATGTCAATTCAGTGCCAAGCTAATTAGGAGCCATGCTCCAGGACACATCTCACTGAAAAAGAAAATTCATCTATTCAGATTCACCCCAGATTTTTTGCCAGGCCATGCACTTTATGATTAAAAACAATAGTTAAAAATTCCCTTTGTTGGGTTTGAAAAACAAGGCAGCAATCACTTGTCCCATTAAGAAACACATGTAATCTGATTTTCCTTTTTAGAAGACTATTGGTTTTGCTCTTCCAGACACGTTCAATTGGTAGGCCTTTTTTTTCCAAAATTCAAGGAGAGTTTGGCGGGATCTTATACAAAAACCTTTAATTGAAATGCTTTGAAGGTTTGGCTATTTAGGAGGTTATTATACAGAGTAAAATATTAAAAGAACCAGAAATTCAGAGAATAAAGTCCACTGGAGACAGACAACAGAGTAGCACATGCAGATGAGTCTGTATGTAAACTGGGTTTCAAAAAGTCAAGGGAAGTAGCATTAGTGATGAAGAAAAGGCAGCCTGCCCAAGACCCTGTGCTCCTGCATTTCTGAAGATGGGAAAGAGTAGACAGATAATAATAATAATGGCATTTATTAAGCACTTACTATGTGCAAAGCACTGTTCTACTATGTGCAAAGCAATTACAGATGGAGCTGAGGGGCCACATCAAGTAAGCTGCACATAGTAAAGTGCTCTAAGTTCCCAAAACCTACCCATGAAACAGATGGCAATCAATAAATCATTCAATCAGACGTCTTTACTGAGCACTCACTGTGTGTGTAGATTAATAATAATAATAATAATAATAATGATAATTTTGGTATTTGTTAAGCGCTTACTATGTACCAGGCACTGTTCTAAGTGCTGGGGGAGATAAAAAGTAATCAGGTTGTCCCACATGGGGCTTACAGTCTTAATCCCCATTTTACAGATGAGGTAACTGAGGCCCAGAGAAGTTAAGTGACTTGCCCAAAGTCATACAGCTGATGTGGCAGAGCTGGGATTAGAACCCATGACCTCTGACTCCAAAGCCTGGGCTCTTTCCACTGAGCCACACTGATAAGCATTAGGGAAGTATGATACAATACAGTTTATAGACCCCATCTCTTCCCACAAGGAGGGGACAGACCATAGGGAGGGACAGACATTAGATTAGGGTTAGGGGAAATAGTAGCCTATAAGAATACTTACTTAGGTATTTGAGGGCCTGGGCTGTGTATCAAAGTGCTTAATGTATTAAAGGGCTTATTCAGGGATGGCCTCTTGGAGGAGATGTGATTTTAGGGAGTTTTGGAGGTCAGGAGAGTGTTGGAATGTTGGACATGAAGTGGGAGGGAATTCCAGGCCTGAAGGTGGATGTAGACAGAGGATTTGGGAGTGAGATAGAGAAGCAGTGTGGTTCAGTGGAAAGAGCCCGGGCTTTGGAGTCAGAGGTCATGGGTTCGAATCCCAGCTCTGCCACTTGTCAGCTGTGTGACTCTGGGCAAGTCACTTGACTTCTCTGTGCCTCAGTTACCTCATCTGGAAAATGGGGATTAAGACTGGGAGCCCCATGTGGGACAACCTGATCACCTTGTATCCCCCCAGCGCTTAGAACAGTGCTTTGCACATAGTAAGTGCTTAATAAATGCCATCATTATTATTATTATTATTATAGATGAGATCGAAGTACAGATTCTTAAACTGTTGTTTGAGTGGACTGTGCAGATTGAGTTGTAGTAATCACTGTCTAAAGAACACTTCCTGTGACCCAACTTGAATATATTTCAGTAGAAAAGTGCTAATAAAGTTGATATGGGTTTTTCTTTTTCACTGTTTTTACCTATTTTTACTTTTACTGGCCAAACTGAGGGCCAGAGAGAATCAACTGGCAGACCTGATTTAGCTCCTAACTCTATGCTAAGCACTGTGGCCTAGTACAGAGAGCACAGGACAGGGAATCAGGAGACATATGTCTAATCCAGGCTCAGCCACCTGTCTTCTGTGTGACCTGGGCAAGTCACTTAACTTTTCTGAGCCTATTTCCTCATCTGTAAAATGGAGATTTAGGACTTGTGTTCTCCCTGTCTAAAACTGTGAGACTTGAGTTTTACAGGAACTGTACTTAATCTGATTGGTTTGAATCTACCTCATAGCTTGGCACATAGTCAATCCATCAATCAATCATATTTATTGACCACTTATTGTATGCAGAACACTATACTAAGTGTTTGGGCGTGTACAGTATTACAACATTGGGAAACATGTTCCCTACCCACAAGGAGCTTACAAGAAATAGGGGAGCTTATTCTAGAGGTTAAATGCTTATACATAGTAAGCATTTAACAATTCTACAATTGTTATCATTATCATTTTCTCCCTATCTTGTCGCCCTTCCCCACTGCTGCTACTGACTGGCTCCAGAAAGAGCCAGTGGTGGTTGTGATATAATAATAAAATGATAATAGTAATAAAAATGTTAATATTTGTTAAGTACTTCTTTATGACAAGCACCATGCTAAGTGCAAAGCTGGAGCCTTCCTGAAATGGGGAGTCGTTGGCAGAGGCGCCCTTTGGTGACTGGGGGATAACACTGTAGCATCATGGAAACACAGATTAGATTGAGTCTCTAATGTTTTTCCCTTGATGAGGTAAGACACAAGATCATCAGTGGCCTTTTGGTAACCATGATTTTTCTCACTGAAACCCAGAGTGCAGAGTTAAGTTTTCCAAAGAAACGTGTCATATCAAACAAATGTTACTAGCATGCAATGGCAATCAGCTCAGGTGACCTAATAAGCCTATAGTCACAAAAGTAACATAGTGCATTTGACCCTGCCCAAACAAAGGGCTGAAAGGGAAATCAAGAAGCTACTAAGCCTATCTCCTTCTATGCATATAAGATGTCACCTACCCATGGCAGACAATTTCCAGGGAAGGAATTTTCATTGTACTCCTCAGGAATCCATTGAAAAGCCTCCCTGAAAGGAGTAGTTTGCAATTCTGGCAATTTTCCTCTGGTTCTCTCCTAAGTAGCAATAGAGATTATAATCCTTCAAATACACAGAAGCTTCTGAAGCATTTATAATGAACCATTGCTTGACAGGGCATTCCCTGAAGAACTAATCACCTTGGGTCAAATGTTCTAATACCATTTTAAAGGTTTAATCATCACTGTCATCATTAACCGCACTGACTGTTAATAAGCTTACTCTGCTCTTGTGCATGAGCTGCTGAATGCTACTGGTGGAAATCCAGACACCAGGCTGACCTTGTCCAAATCAAATTCATTCTTACGTGCTTCAGCTCTGCTCTACCCTCTGCCCTCTGTATTGACTTCCATACCCATTGACTTCCATGCCGGCACCAGCTGTTTCAGATTTCAGATCTAGAGAAGCAGCTTGGCTCAGTGGAAAGAGCCCGGGCTTTGGAGTCAGAGGTCATGGAGTCAGCCGCCAATTGTCAGCTGTGTGACTTTGAGCAAGTCACTTAACTTCTCTGTGCCTTAGTTACCTCATCTGTAAAATGGGGATTAAGACTATGAGTCCCCCGTGTGACAACCTGATCACCTTGTAACCTCCCCAGTGCTTAGAACAGTGCTTTGCACGTAGTAAGCACTTAATAAATGCTATTATTATTATTATTATTATTATTATTATTATTATTATTATGAGTCCTAAATCTACATCTCCAGCCCTGATCTCTCTCCTTCTCCACAGTCTCGCATTTCCTCCTGCCTTTAGGACATCTCTACTTGGATGTCCTACTGACATCTCAAACTGTGAGTGTCTCTCAAGATTCAGTTCTGGGTCCTCTTCTATTCCCTAACGACACCAACTCCTTTTGAGAACTCATTTTCTCTGATGGCTTCAACTACCACCTCTATGCAAAAGATTCCCAAATATACATCTCCAGCCCATATCTCTCTCACTCTCTGCAGTCTCACACCTCCTCCTGCCTTCGAGACATCTCTACTTGGATGTCCTCCCATAACATCAAAGTTATCATGTCCAAAACAAGACTCTTTATCTTCCCACTCAAACCCTCTCCTCCCCCTAATTTTCCCATCCTTCCTCACAGCCCATAACCTTGGGGTTTTCCTTAACTCCTCCTTTTCATTCAACCCACATATTCAATCGATCACTAAATTGTGTCAGTTTATCCTTCACAATATCACTAAAATTTGTCAATTCCTCTCCATCCAAACTTCTACCATGTTAATCCAATTACTTATCCTATCCTGCCTTGGTTACTGTATCAGCTTCCTTGCTAACCTCTGTGTCTCTTGTGTCTACCCACTTCAGTCACATCACTTTGCTGCCAAGATCTTATTTCTACCAAAATGTAGAAACCTCAAGAACCTCCAGGCGTTGCCCATACACCTCTGCATCAGACAGAAACCCCTTTCCATCAGGTTTAAAACATTCAGTCACCTTCCCCACTCCTACCTCACCGTACTTGTCTCCTTCTACAACCCAGACCATATACTTTGCCCTTCTAATGTCGATCTCATCTATTTTGCTGCTGCCCACTCACACATCATTTCATTCATTCAATCATATTTATTGAGCACTTACTGTGTGCAGAGCACTGTACTAAGTGCTTGGGAAGTACAAGTTGACAACATATAGAGACGGTCCCTACCCAACAACGAGCTCACAGTCTAGAAGGTGGAACAAAACATGTGGACAGGTGTCAAGTCGTCAGAACAAATAGAATTAAAGCTAAATGCACATCATTAACAAAATAAATAGAATAGTAAATATGTACAAGTAAAATAAATAGAGTAATAAATCTGTGCAAATATACATATGAGTGCTGTGGGGAGAGGAAGGAGGTCGGGTTGAGGGGGATGCGGAGGAGGAGAGGAAAATGGGGGCTCAGCCTGGGATGGCCTCTTGGAGGAGGTGAGCTCTCAGTAGGGCTTTGAAGGGAGGAAGAGAGCTTCTGGCCTGGAATGCCAACCGTTTTCATATCCGACAGACAAATGCTCTCCCCACCTTCAGAGCCTTATTGAAAGCATATTTCCTCCAAAAGGCCTTCCTCAACTAAGCTCTCATTTCCTCTTTTCCCAATCCTTTCTGCATCACCCTTATTTGCTCCCTTTATTTACCACCCACCCATCCCCCAGCACTTATTCGTAATTTATCCATTTGTATTAATGTCTGTCTCCCACTCTAGGATGAAAGCTCATTGTAGACAGGGGATGTGGCTGTTATATTTTTGTGTCGTACTCTCCCAAGCACTTAGTATAGTGTCCTGCACACAGCAAGAGCTCAATAAATACTGATTGAGAGTACTTAAACCTATAGTACAGAAATTTCTCAGAAAAGACCTTTCACTTTAGCCCAAGACATTTCCAGATGATATAAAGGAAAGCAATTTCCCACTAAATCCCATCGAGCAGAAAAGGAATGGAAAACTGAGGAGAGTTGAGTGGCTGAATGGGTTTCCTTTGCTTCAGCCACATGCAGCACAGAATCAGAGCCGGAGAGAAGTTCACGCTGTCCCTTCCATTCCTGTGCTATCTCCTTGCTGAACCCCTGCCAAAAGAGATAAACTGGCCCGACAAGCAATGGAGTTGAAAGCATCAAGGAGAAGTCAGGGCAAGAGGAGGAAGCGGGGGGGGAGAGAACTGCCTTTCCTGCAGTAATTGGAGATAACAGCAAGTGGGCCTTAATGGATCCAAGAGCACATCAGCTATTAGTCCATGAGGTTTCTCCTGATTCTGCATCTGGTGGACATCCAGAACCCTCAGTAGGCCCCTTTCTAGACTGTGAGCCCGTTGTTGGGTAGGGACCGTCTCTATATGTTGCTGATTTGTACTTCCGAAGCACTTAGTACAGTGCTGTGCACAGAGTAAACACTCAATAAATATGATTGAATGAATGAATGAAAGCATTAAAGGTGAATGATAGGATGATATGAGCGTGGAGGTGAGAGATGTCCCCTGAGGGGAGGAAATTGTTTAGGAGAGCTTCAGAGGAGAAGAGAGACATGGTTGACTGGATTTCAGAGGGAGGGGAGGTCTGTTCCTTGCATGAAACCCTCCAACCTTGACCATAAAGTACCTTTCTGGTGCTATCAGAAACAAATGTTCAGAGGTGTTTCTTATATCTCTTGGACCTATTTCATCCAGAGCTTCTTTGGTAATGTGGGGTCAAAGCATAAAAATGAACTTGATGCTTTGTTTGATCAACTTTCCTTTTAGAGTTAGAGGATGAGAAAAATTTCCAATCCACACATTTTTTTTTCGCTTTGCCAAGCATTTTCCTATATCTGGAGTAAGCTGAAAATTGTTTTGCAGGCTTCAAACCGGGTAGGATTTACTTGATCCCAAAATAAATATTCTTCTTAGATAATAGATTCAAGCTGCATTCAAAAAAGAAGTTGGCAAGCTTACTGAAACTGGGCAGAGAAAAATTACCATTTCATTTTCCCCATCATAAAAGCGTATATAGGCTACCCTGTCCTCTGGGTGGATATTTTATCTCATGTGGAAATAGCAGGGTTTTTTTTTCCATTTTCCATATTCTGAACATACAAATAAGATGATGCAGTTTGGGCATGACGACACCTAAAACTGTTTTGGGAAACAAGCCGATTGCATAACTCGGGGCACTGAAGAATGGCTGCTGTTAAACCCCAGCCTCTGCTGCAAACCCCAGAGGGCCACTCCTCAGTTAATTTATTTATTGAGCACTTACTAAGTGCAAAGCAATGTATTACATGCTTGGAGGTGTACAATATCATAGATAAAACAATCAATCATATTTATTGAGCACTTCCTATATGCAGAACACTGTCAAAAGCATTTGGGAGAGTACAATATATCACATTTGAGAAGCAGATGGCCTACTGGAAAGAGTACAGGCTTGGGAGTCAGCAGGACATGGGCCCTAATTCCAGCTCTGCCAGACTACCTTGGGCAAGTCACTTAACTAATCTGTGCCTCAGTTACTTCATCGTAAAATGAGGGTTAAGACTGTGAGCCCCATGAAGGACAGAGACTATGTCCAACCTGATTAGCCTGTATCTAACCCAGCACTTATTTCAGTGCCTGACTAGACTGTGAGCCCATTGTTGTGTAGGGATTGTCTCTTATCTGTTGCTGAATTGTACTTTCCAAGCACTTAGTACAGTGCTCTACACACAGTAAGTACTCAATAAATGATTGAATGAATGAATGCATGAATAACACGTAGTGATTTCTTAAATACCATGAAATTAAAAAAAATGGTGGTAGACATGTTCCCTGCCCACAACGAATTTACAATCTAGCAGGAGAGGCGGACATTGAAATAAATTACTATATATGTAAGTGCTGTGGGGCTGAGAGTGGGTGAATAAAGGCTGCAAATAGAGTTGGCAAAAATGATCCCAGCCCTCAAGGAGCTACAATTACAATAGTCATCGTCTTTGTTCTCGAGCTAAAGATGTCTATTTGCTAATAATCACCCTTGTTACCTCTATAAATCCCTCTCTCTCTTTCAGTATAGCCTCAGTAGTCATGAATACAGACTGCTAGGATCTCCCACCCCATGCCCCAAGACCTCGTCCGACCTGCACAATTTCTACACATGTACTAAGCTAATTTTATATTAAAGGACTTCAGCTGCATTTCCAAAGCAGGAATTTGAAATCACACAAGAAAGCAGAGTGGTATTAGGTGGACTGGAACTGTGTGCCCAGGCTTACCAAAATCATTTAGCATGATGTTTGGCCTTTTATAATAAATTCAACAGACATATTGTTATTGTTAGAGAAGCAGCATACCATAGTGGGTAGAGCAAGGACCTGGGAGTTCGAAGGTCATGGGTTCTAATCCCGGCTCATCCACTTGTTTGCTGTTTGGCCTTGGGCAAGTCACTTCACTTCTCTGGACCTCAGTTACCTCATCTGTAAAATGGGGATTGAGACTGTGAGCCCCACATGGGACAGAGACTGTATCCAACCTGATCTAATTGTACCCACCCCAGCGCTTAGTACAGTGCCTGGAACATAGTTAAGCAGTTAAGAAATACCTTAATGATTATTATTATGAACTACTAGAATTGCCTTATATTTTTATTTCTGGTGGTTTGTACATGGCCTGACTTATATAGACTGACCAACAACTTGAATCTACAAAGGACGGTGGATACATGTCTAATGATGTCAAATGGAGTATAATGAGGCAAGAAGAGGGAGATTGGGGGGGACCCTGAAGGAGATGGGGAGATGTGGGGGATGCAGCAGGACACGGGGAGACATGGGGGGAGCCTGGAGGGTGAAGAGGGACATGGGGAGATGGGAGGACTTGGTGAGGTATGGAGGGAGACAAGGGGAGATGGGGAGATATTTCAGGAGATGGAGAGATATGGGGAGATGGGTGAAATGAGGGGAAATGCAACAAGACTTGTGGGGAGATCAGAGATGAGAGAATGTAGGGGGAGGCAGCAGGACACAAGAGGACGTAGAGGGAGATAAGTGGGATGTAAAGTGGGATGTAAATGAGTGGGATGTCTCATCCTGCTTAATTCTCCTGCCCCACTCCCTTTTGAGTTATATTGGCTAATATGAGGCTTAAATGACTTGGGAAAGTGTTGAAAAAGCCCGTTACATAGGCCTCATGGCCACCAATCTTTAAGGAATTCACCAAATAGAAGAATTGCTGTCCGTAAATCCTAATTTCCTTTGTGGCACTATATAAATAGGAAACTTATGTTTTAATACAAGATCTGCCACTAGCTTGCTATGTGGCCACAGGCAAGTTATTTAGTATCTCTGCTGCTCAGTTTCTTCACTTCTAAAATGGGGAAAATAATTCTGGCCTCTCTCCACCTAAAACAGTTGCAAAGACAAAATGAAATTTTTCATGTGAAAGCACTTTAGAAAAATAAAATTGCACTACAAATTTAAATAATTATTATTTTTGTGCCAAGCACTGTACTAAGTGCTGGGAAGGATACAGGCAAATCACGTGGAACTCACAATCTCAATTCCAGTTTACAAATGAGGGAACTGAGTCACAGAGAAGTGACATGACTTGTCCAAGGTCACATGGTAAACAACAATAATAATAATAATGGTATTTGTTATTTACCATGTGCTAAGCACTGTTCTAAGCTCTGGGGTAGTTATAAGGTAGTCAGGTGGTCCCACATGGGGCTTACGGTCTTAATCCCCATTTTACAGATGAGGTAACCAAAGCACAGAGTAGTTAAGTGGCTTGCCCAAGGTCATACAGTAGCAAGTGGCAGAGCTGGGATTTGAACCCATAACTTTTGAATTCCCAGGCCCGTGCTCTATGCACTATGCCATGATGCTTGGCAGGAAAGAAGTGGTTGTAATAAAGAGCACTGCATACAGGACAACACAGGATTCTTGCCTGGGTTTTCTGACAACTTCTTTTCTTGGAGAGGGCTTTGTCTACGATGACTGAAAGACTGTACAGATGTAACTGTACTCCTCGTTACTCCCTGGCCAAAGTGTGTTCGGGGACAAGAAGTAAGTGCTTACTAGCTGAAAGGTTTCAACTAGGACATTCTTCTCTTCCTCAGATGTAGACCTGGAAGGAGGAGAAATAGGATGAAGAGGATATGGCAGGGTCCTCTGTCCAAAGCACCAAGCCAAACACATTTCTCAGTAAGCAGGGATTCCCAACCCTAAATCTCAGCCCAATTAGCCTCTGATGTCACTTTAGGAGTACCTGGACTCCTGTTAGCCTCCATTGTGTCCTAACGTCCTCTAGTTCTTCTCTTCTGGGGACCAAGAGGTTGGGGACCTCTGCCTATTGTTCTGCAAGTCCCTGCATGCCAATCACTGCCACCACCCCTCATCTGAAGCCCAGGCATCTCCCCAAAGGCTAGGAAGTTATCCAAGGCTAGCCTACCAACCTCCTCCCAGGCTGGTTACAGGAAGCTTGTGGAGAAAGCACTCCATCCCCATTTAGCACATTCACATGTCTACGTAACTCCCTGGTACATGGAGTCTCTCCTCCAGCCCCTATCACAGGCAGACACCAAGATCAGAGATCCTAATAATGTTTAATAGTATTCTTGCAAGTGTTCTTAGTTTACCAATCAAACAGAATTCCTGTTCAAACCACTTTTTCCTAGCTCTACTACTTCCTGCTTCCCCCTTTCCCCCTACACCTCCAGCTCAGAACACTCTGAACTTTCCTCTACATGTCCCAGGGTTCATGTTCCACTGATCCTTCCTCCTCTTCTCTCAGATCATCCCAAATTCTAATCTTGGCCTGTCCAAGTCCTTTTTATGCAAGAGCAGCTCTGTGTCATTTCTCTCTCTCAGGGGCAGAAGGCTTACTCTTCCATCATCATCATCAATCGTATTTATTGAGCGCTTACTATGTGCAGAGCACTGTACTAAGCGCTTGGGAACTACAAATTGGCAACATATAGAGACAGTCCCTACCCAACAGTGGGCTCACAGTCTAAAAGGGGGAAGTCCAGAGTCCTAGATGATAGACTCCTAACCTCCAAGGTATCTAATCCTCACTGGGGGTCATCTCCAATCCCTCCACGTTCTGTGTCCATCCAGGGTCACAAACACGAGACCTCCATGTGTCTTGCCCTCCCAGAAATATGGCTCCCCATTTCGAACCTCAAAATGGCCGAGTCCTCTGCCCCAACTCCCTGACCTTTCTACTTCTTTCCCAATCCTTCCCTCTGAATGGTTACACTTTAATGCCACATAAGGCATTGATTAAATGGCCCCAGATGGACCACTTAGGAATGAAACTCTTTCCTCTCATCAGGAAGTTAGATGGAGTGACCTCTACACAGCCCAATAAAAGTCAGATTAATTATATTAAATACACATAAATATGATGAATCCATTGTACATTGCAGTCATAGCAGCAATTCAAAGAAAAGCATAAAAAGGAATGATATGAGTTATGAGTGAAGAAAGTAATAACTCCCATGAAAAATAACTACCAGAAACTAGGGAAATTTCACTTATTGGATATTTCCCTAGTAAATGAGTAGATTTACTTAATCTACTCTCTACTTAAATCTACTCTCTACTTAAATCTACTTAATTTACTTCAGTAGTTGTCTAACAAGAAGAAGATTCCTCTATCTCTACATGGAACAGAATTTTGAATTTAAAGTACTGACTACATGTTCTAGTGGAAAGAGTACACTATGGTAGCCAGAAGTTCCAGCTCTGCATGTCATTTAACCTCCCTATGCTTGTTTCCTCATCTGTAAAGTGGGGAGAATAATTTCTACTTCATAGGAACATTGTGAAGATACAATGAAAAATGTTCAGACTTCAGTACAGTGATTCACACAGAGTAAGCTCATAACAAATGCAATAAATGATAATCTGTAAAAGATTTTCAACCCTTTGAATTTAAGTGTATTTCTTCTGTGGTCCAGACCCACATCACCTTTTCTACAAACTGGTGACGGGAAATACTGTTTAGTTGGAAGCTCTGTTCTGTTCATGATTAACTCAGAGCCTGTTACTTTCCAGTATTTTTAATCGGAGGTGTGCTGTCTCTGAAAAATGTTACAAACCATATTTAAGTTCTCCAGCTAATATGTTTAAGAAAACTTACAGTTAAAGACTCAAAAGAACAAAAATGGAAACATATTATGGCGTAAAACTGTTTTGAATTCATAAGTAATACTGGTTAGAGGCCCAGGTGGAAGCAGATTGAACCAGCTGAAGTAATACCAGTTACTTTGCTCTGGTTGGGAAGAATTACAAACCTAGAGAAACTAGTGGTAGCATCTTGAGGTCCCATGAGGGACAAGGACTATGTTTAATTCCCACCGGTGTATTTTATGCCAGAGCTTAGTACAGTGCTCTGCAAATGGTAAGCACTTAATAAGTAATAATTGTTAATAATAAGGAATAACATCATTTAATAAGTAGTATTGTTGCTACTACCTTCAATTGAAGACATTTTTTCCACTGAGGTTGGCAAATTCTTGAAGTTATTTCAGATCCAAAATACATAACCCTGGAGTCTCAGGCATATGACCGAGGAAATACCCATATTGCCAGGCAAAACCAAACTGGTTCAAGTATCTTCACTAGGAAATTTCAGTTTTGGTTTGAGCTGGGGAGGAGGGATTTTAGGAGGAGATGCTCCTATATTTCTGTCTGCCATTCTTACCTCTCATAACTGCCTCTAAGTGATGGTTCCTTTACTCTGAGCTCCTAACAAGGATGGAGCCACTTGGAGCCAGACCCAGCTCAGACTGGCTCACACAGCCTGAGGAGCAGCATGACCTAATGGATAGAGCACCGGCCTGTTAATCGTAGGACCTGAGTTCTAATCCTGTGTCCACCACTTGTCTGCTGTGTGACCTGGAGCAAGTCACTTCACTTCTCTGTGCTTCAGTTACATCGTCTGTAAAATGGGTTTCAGACTGTGAGCCCCATGTGGCACAGGAACTGTGTCCAACCTGATTAGCTCGTATCTTCCTCAGTGCTGAGTACAGTGACTGACACAAAATTAAATCATCATCATCATCATCAATCGTATTTATTGAGCACTTACTATGTGCAGAGCACTGTACTAAGCGCTTGGGAAGTACAAATTGGCAACATATAGAGACAGTCCCTACCCAACAGTGGGCTCACAGTCTAAAAGGGGGAGACAGAGAACAAAACCAAACATACTAACAAAATAAAATAAATAGAATAGACATGTACAAATAAAATAAATAAATAAATAGAGTAATAAATATGTACAAACATATATACATATATACAGGTGCTGTGGGGAAGGGAAGGAGGTAAGATGTGGGGGATGGAGAGGGGGACGAGGGGGAGAGGAAGGAAGGGGAAATGCTCAGCACATACCATTAAAAATCAAACTAGAAAACCAAAAATCACAGGGAAGAGTACATAGGAACGGTTCTGGTGTCCAATAAGGCCCTGTGACTTGTTTTTCAAATCACTGACTCACTGCAAACATTTTTCTGTGTTCTAAGGATTTAAGTCCAGTTGTATTTCTTGCTCCCCCAAAATGCCTAGGATAGTGAGAAAAGGAAATGTTTGGATTCAGAAGAACTCCTCAGATAAAATATTATAGGATTCCAGGTCTGGCTTTATAACAACAAACAAAGCTAGTGCAGATGAACTACTTCTTATTGCTGGGAAAATGTTTATCATTGCTCAGCAGGGTAAAATGACATTGATTTCCATTGATAGAAAGATGAGGCATTCACCCTTCCAAAAATAAAAAAATCACTATAATTCCACCCTATTTCACAGGCAGTCAAAACACAGCTGCAAAACGAACAATCCCCTTCTAACCAATTTGAATTAGAACACTGCTATAGGATGCTTGGAAAGAAATAATAAATAATTGTTCAGATAAATCCCTTAGAGGCTTGTCTGCAACCAGGTTGACATCAGCTTTCAGTAGTGCCATTCAAATTCATTTAATGAAATAAACTAAAGATCACTTTAGCAGTACTTGATATTTTCAAATGCCAATTAGACTCCATCAGGGCATTCTGAGTTAAGGAAGCCATTTCTTTTTTGAAGGTATGTTCTTCAATCCATTTCAGCACTCTATCAAAACAAAGCTAGCATTCTCCCCCTTTCATTCATTCATTCAATCATCTTTATTGAGCGCTTACTGTGTGCAGAGCACTGTACTAAGCACTTGGGAAGTACAAGTTGGCAACATATAGAGACAGTCCCTACCCAACAGTGGGCTCACAGTCTAGAAGGGGGAGACAGAGAACAAAACAAAACATATTAACAAAATAAAATAAGTAGAATAAATATGTACAAGTAAAATAAATAGAGTAATAAATATGTACAAACATATATACATATATACAGGTGCTGTGAGGAAGGGAAGGAGGTAAGGCGGGGGGGATGGAGAGGGGGAGGAAGGGGAGAGGAAAGAGGGGGCTCAGTCTGGGAAGGCCTCCAGTCCCTTCTGGACTGAGAGCCCGTTGGATAGGGGCCATCTCTATATGTTGCCGATTTGTACTTCCCAAGCATTTAGTACAGTGCTCTGCACACAGTAAGCGCTCAATAAATACGATTGATTGAATGAATGAATGAATACTTGCACACTCCCCTCAATCAGCCTTTCAGAATTTTCTTGTGTTTGGATCAGGCACCGATATCTCTGACCATAAATACTCCCCACCACTTTGAAATTTTTTTTTCACTCATATGAAAACAGTGAAGCTATTTTCTTCTGTCCAAATCTGGAGTTGTCTAAAAACGTTCAGTGTTTAGTGATGAATGAAATGTTAAGATAATAGTGTTAATAAAATGGGAACACAGGTATCGGCTAGAGAAAAGATGACATAGATCACCTTGCCTATGCTCTTTTGGGAATAGGAAATGGAGAGAGAGGAGAGGGCAAAGATTAGGCTTCATCCGGTCTGAAAAAGAGAATAGCAGGGTAGTGACTTTCCCTATTGGACGGCAAAGCATTGCTTAATTGATGGACAGAAACATCTTGATGACTTTGCTCTGCAAAGCTTGTCATCCCTTTAGGTCAATACTTGTGCGCCTGAAGGTATCACTATATCACACCGAGTATGATGTCGTTGGATTGTACCCTGTCATTCTGCTCCCAAGAGGATGGCAACAGGGAGCTGGGGATAATTCACCCACCCTTAATGTGGGATCCCCTCTCAGGGTCGCACCTGGAGAGTTTTCAGTCTCTACCAGTCTTGATTATGGGAGGGAGAGTCAAGCAGAGGTATACCCATTCCACTCTTAGCTTGGGCAGTGGCTGGGCAGTGGAAGGCAATCTGCTACAAGTCAAAACTCACCTGTGCTGCATAGCAGCAAAATGGGAGAGAGTCGAGGGTGGAGACTTAAGTCGACTGTGCGGAAGGAGTCAGTGGTAAACCACTTCTATATTTTTACCAAGAATACTCTATTGACCCACTACCAGAACGATTGCAGATGGAGGTGGGGCATTCTGGGAGAGATGTGTCTATGGCATCACTATGGGTCGGAGATGACTTGACGGCACAATACAAGATAAGTGTGGGAACTCATTCTCCATTCTGAGAGAAGGGGGTTTCTGCCCAGCAATCAGTGATCACATCCATCCTGAGCCTCTGCCCTGGGTCCAGCCCTGAACTCCTCCCCTGCTCAAGTGGCTGGAGTGACCAAACCCTGATCTGGCACCACTGGCCTTTGGACAAATTATCAGCAAGGCAGTGACTGAACCTGGGCTCAAGGGGCTGGAAGTGTGACTGCACTTCTTTCTTTAACTTCTCTCTTATAGTCTGGCCACTGACCCCCTTTTCTCGCCTCCC
The DNA here is from genome assembly GCF_015852505.1 of Tachyglossus aculeatus. Classification (NCBI taxonomy): domain Eukaryota; kingdom Metazoa; phylum Chordata; class Mammalia; order Monotremata; family Tachyglossidae; genus Tachyglossus; species Tachyglossus aculeatus. Next base: position 74,207,333 of record NC_052069.1, on the reverse strand, counting down.
TTTTTCACTTCCTTTCCTCCTTTCAGCTCATCTAGTGTTCTCAGGCTTCCAGCTAAGGAGGAGCAGCTACTGTCACCCCGAAGTATCCTAGAATGGACTTCCAGCCTCACCTTTGCAACCACAAAGTCCTCAAACAAGATCAGTCTTCCACATTAGCTCTACCAGAGCTGCTTGTTCACTCAATCAGTGGCATTCATTTATTAATTGGTATGGCATGAATAAAGCTCTTACTATCATACCAAGCAACCTCCTAAAGTCAGGGGAAAATACAAAATGAGCAGGTTGGATACAGTCCTTGAATCCACAGGGACTAAGTAAAAGTCTAAGTAGGAGGGAATATGATGTAATCCCCATTTTACAGATGAAGAAACTGAGACACAGAGGAGTTAAGTAACCTGCTCAAGATCACACAGCAGACAAGTGGAGGAGTCAGGATTAGAAGAACTCGCCCTCTGACTCTTTCCATTAGGCCATGCTGCTTTCCTATTATTTTAGTGCTTACTGTGTGCAAAGCACTGTACTAAGAGTTTGGGAGAGCATAAAACAATAGATTTGGGAAGACATGTTCCCTGCTCTCAAGGAGCTTATAATCTTGTGTTCCTCACCAGTTCACCTGGTCCCACTTCCCCAAAAGCCCTCCCTTGCTCCCTCTCCTTCAAATAATAATAATAATAATAATAATAATAATAATAGCATTCATTAAGCACTTACTATGTGCAAAACACTAAGTGCTGGGGAGGTTACAAGGTGATAAGGTTGTCCCACAGGGGGCTCACATTATTAATCCCCATTTTACAGATGAGGTAACTTAGGCCCAGAGAAGTTAAATGACTTGCCCAAAGTCACACAACTGACAATTGGCAGAGCCGGGATTTGAACCCGTGACCTCTGACTCCAAAACCTTTGCTCTTTTTCACTGAGCCACGCTGCTTCTCAAATGAAGCAATAGAACGTATGGAGGCGGTACTTCCTATTTGTGCCACCGTTTCTATTGCTGGCTCTGCAGCAGCTGCCTCTGCTTCTGCAGCCAGCCTGCTGGATTTGCACAATCAAATGAGGCAGAAAGTATGCCCTAGCTGCAGCTGTGAAGGACTCCAGGAACCGTGATGGACTCCAGTAATTGAATTGTCAGTAGTCATCCCAGATGGCTCCAGTAAAATATATTTGCCACCCAGTGAGTGTCATGGATAGGAAGTGGCAGGCTTACACCAGAGTAGCCTCTCAAACCCAAAGTCAGAGAGAACAGAACTCCTACATGCACATTCCCACCTTTGGTACTAAGCAGTGTGGCCTAGTGGAAAGACCAGAGGACTGGAAAATAGAAGACCGGAGTGCTAATCCAAGCTCTGCCACTTGTGATCTTGAACAAGTCACTTTACTTCTCTCTGATTTTCTGGGTGAAATATCCAGTTTCTGGGTCTTCACAGGTTCATAAACAGTCTGTTTTAGAAGGAGCATGGCTTAGTGGAAAGAGCACGGGCTTGGGAGTCATAGATCATGGGTTCAAATTCTGGCTCTGCCACTTAGCTGTGTGATTTTGGGCAAGTCACTTAACTTCTCTGTGCCTCAGTTACCACATCTGTAAAATGGAGATTAAGACCGTGAGCCACACATGGGATGACCTGATAACCTTGTATCTACCCCAGCACTTAGAACAGTGCTTGGCACATAGGAAGCACTTAACAAATGCCATTATTATTATTATCTCCTCCAAGAGGCCTTCTCTGACTAAGCCCTCTTTTCCTTTTCTTCCACTCCCTTCTGCATTGCCCTGAGTCGCTCCCTTTATTCATCCCCCTTTCTGCCCCCCAGCACATTACTTATTCATATTAAGGTCTGCCTCCTCTTCTAGACTGTAAGCTCATTGAGGGCAGGGAATGGGTCTGTTGTTGTATTGTACCCTCCCTATTTGCTTGTCCCAAAGCTACATTGATTCTGGCTGCATTCCTTTCTTGTTTGCCTGTCTGTTCCTATCATCACCCTAGTGTTCCTCCCAGTTATCCTACCTTCCTTCCTCCTTCCCAAGATTCTCTCCCATTCGTCAGAATGGGACGAATGGGAATTATCAAAATTCCTTGCCTGGCACACAGAAACATAGTGCTTAAGACAGTACTCTGCACGAAGTAAGCACTCAGTAAGCAATATTATCTTCATATTTCATTCATCAATAAACACAGAACATTTCTAGACAACTCCAAATTTGGAGAGAAGCAAACAGCTTCATTGCTTTTATTTTATGATTGAAAAAAAAAATTTTAAGGAGTGGGGAATATTTACAGTATCTGGAAAGTGATGGGCTAGTGGGAGACCAGCCTGTTAGGCTGTATATATCAGGGAAAGATTTTATCTTATTACAGTAAGCACTCAATAAATACAATTTCTAGATGAATACTAATGCTCCTAATTCATAATTTTGTTCACATGTTGCTGTTTTCACTTGTTCCACAATCAAAATCCCAGAATAAATAAGTACAGCATGTCTTTGTCCTGCTAAAAACACTCTTATACTATAGGATTTACAAGTTTCAGACACCAAAAAACTTCCTTTTCATTGAATTTTTTATCACAGGCGTATACTGTTTTCCACAAAATAACAATGTCCCTGGGTATCCCAACAGAAGTGATGAAAAAAATCCTTGTCAGTTCTCCTAGGATTGATCTTTGCAGGTTTTAATTCAGGCATGGAACAATAATTTTGGCCCCATAATTTAATAATCAACAGGGCACTATAACTGTATTTTGAAGAACTATAGCCAAGCTTATCTGTATTTTTCTGCTATTAGATTGAATAATTCAGATATATGTGTGTGATTTTTTGAGGGAATTCAGTAACCAAATTAGTACTATTTATTTGTAAATGTGCACTGTGCACTTTTATAATGAATGTTTTATGCAAATCCAAAGAAATCATAAATTACCAAGGCATTTCCTTCAATCCTTCCATTAGTTTTCGTATTTTACCGAATTCCCTCTAATTTGTTGACACTTTTCAGGATCTGAAATGCTGAGAAATATGTAAGGGATAGAATCATCGATGGATCTCAAGATTGTCCCATATAGGTGTCGAGAAGCATAATGGCCCAGTAAAAAGAGCAAGGGCTAGAGAATCAGAGCATGTTGGTTCTAATTCTGGCTGAACCACTTGTCTGCTGTGTGACCTTGGGCAGTCACTTAACTTCTCTGTGCTTCAGTTACCTCACCTGTCAAATAGAGATTAAAACTGTGATCCCCTTATCTCTTGAGCCACTCATTCTCAGTCTCTTTCTCAGGCTCCTCCTCTGCCTCCCAACCCCTAACTATGGGTGTCCCTCATTTCTAGGTTCCTTTCTATTCTCCATCTACAGTCGATCCCTTGAAGAACTCATTTGCTCCCATGGCTTCAATTACCCCCTCTATGCAGGTGATACCCAAATCTACATCTCCAGCCCTAAATTCTCTCTCTCTTTCTGCAGTCTTCACTCCCTCCTGATTTATAGACATCTCTACTTGGAATGCTCCCTGTTACCTCAAGCAAAACATGGCCAAAACAGAACTCCTTTCCTTCCCCCGGAAACTCTGTCCTCACCATCACTTTCGCATCACTGTGGATGACACCACTATCCTTTCTGTCTCACTAGCCTGTAATCTTGGTGTTATCCTTGACTCCTCTCTCTCATTCAATCCACATAATAATGATAATAATAATAATAATAATAATAATAATAATAATAATAGCATTTGTTAAGCACTTTCTATGTGCAAAGCACTGTTCTAAACGCTGGGGGGGATACAAGGTGATTAGGCTGTCCCACATGGGGCTCAGTCTTAATCCCCGTTTTCCAGATGAGGTAACTGAGGCTCAGAGAAGTTAAGTGACTTGCTCAAGCAGACATGAGGCAGAACCGGGATTAGAACCCATGACCTCTGACTCCCAAGCCCGTGTTCTTCCCACTGAGCCATGCTACACATTCAATCAATCACTAAATCCTGTAGGTTCCCCCTTGACAACATCGCTAAAATCTGCTCTTTCTTCTCCATCCCAACGGCTACCATGTAAATCCAATCATTTATTCTATCACACCTTGATTACTGTATCAGCCTCCTTTGGTGATGTCAATGCCTCCTATCTCTTCCCCCTCCAGTCCATACTTCACTAAGCTGCCTGGATCATTTTTCTACAAAAACATTCAGGACATGTTTCCCCACTCCTTAAGAAACTCCAGTGGTTGTCCATTCACCTCTGCATCAAACAAAAACTCTTCACCATTGGCTTTCAAGCACTCAATCATCTCGCCCCTCACCCCAACACTCTCCTTACTACAACCCAGCCCACACACTTCGCTCCTTTAATGCTAACCATCCCACTGTTCCTTAATCTCGACTATCTCACTGCCAACCCCTTGCCCACTTTCATTCATTCATTCATTCAGTTGTATTTATTGAGTGCTTACTGTGTGCAGAGAACTGTACTAAGCGCTTGGTAAGTTCAAATTGGCAACATGTACAGACGGTCCCTACCCATCAACGGGTTCACAGTCTACTTCCTGCCTCTGGCCTGGAACACCCTCCTACCTCAAATCCCACAGAAAATTACTCTCCCCACCCTCAAGGCCTTATTGAAGACAAGTCTCCTCCAAGAAGCCTTCCCTGACCAAGCTTTCTTTTCCTCTTCTCCCACTCCCTCCTGCACTGTCCTGACCTGCTCCCTTTATTCATCCCCCCTTCCAAGCTCCACAGCACTTATGTACATATCTGTGATTTATGTATTCGAATTAATGTCTGTCTCCCCTCTAGACTGTAAGCTCATGATGGGCAGGGAATATGTCAGTTTATTGTTATATTGGACTCTCCCCAGGTGCTTAGTACAGTGTGCTGAACACAGTAAGCACTCAATAAATACGATTGAATGAATGAATGAACAAATGAATATTTGTGTCTGTAAACCATGCCACTCCCTAACTTTGATATTCATGAAGTTATGACATTCTGACATGAGAGAAGGAGTTGCTCCCATCTTAAAATCTTCATAGTGGCCTACAAATGGGTTTTTCAGCCAACATACCTATCTAGAGAAGAAACTTGGCATAGTAGAATGAGTTTGGGCCTAAGAGTTAGAGGACCAGGGTTCTAGTCTGGGCCTTAACCTTTGCCTGCTGTATGACCAGGAGCAAGTCATTTAACTTCTCTGAGCCTCATTCATTCATTCAGTAGTATTTACTGAGTGGCTCCTATGTGCAGAGCACTTTACTTGGGAGAGTACATGATAACAATAAACAGGCACATTCCTTGCCCACAACGAGTTTACAGTCTAGAGGACTGTAAAATGGGGATTAAATCTTCCTTTCTCCTACTTAGATTTAGGGCTCCATGTGGAACAGGGCATGTGTCCAACCTGATTATCTTATATTTATCCCAGCACTCAATAAAATGCTGGTCACAGAGGATAGTAAGCACTTAACAAAAAATATTTGTATTATACAGTAAGTAATAATAATTACTGTGGTATTTGTTGAGCACTTACTATGTTCCTTTCTCCCTGGTAAGCAATGGGATAGAGTCCACATTGGAACTCACAATCTAAGGTGGAGGGAGAACAGGTCTTTAACCCCTATTTTCAGATGAGGAAACTGTGGCATAGAGAGGTAAGTGACTTGCCCAAGGTCACACCACAGGCAAACAGAAGAGCCAGGACTAGAAGTCAAGTCTTCTGACTCCCAGGCCATACTCTTTCCTCTAGGCCATGTTGATTCTCAGAGTTCAACAATTAATATTGATTAAGTACTAATAAAATAGTAATATTTAATAAAGCTAGTGCGTCTTTCAGTTTGTATCATTCAATCAATCGTATTTATTGGGAGTATGCTGTATGCAGTGATCTCTACTAAGTGCTGGGGAACAATATAATAAAGAATAAATAAGACATGATCTCTGACTCTCAGAAGGCTCACAATCTAGGCTGTGGGCTTCTTGTGGACAGGGAATGTGTCCACCACCTTTATTATATTTTATTCCCCAAGTACTTAGTACAGTGCTCTGCACTAAGTGCTTAATAAGTACCATTTATTGATTAATTGACTGACTTGACCATCATCAGCATTCCTTCTCTTCTTGTAGAATGTTGAGGTCACCACTTTGGCTCCTGCTCTGAATTTTCTAACAGAGAGTAGTTTGAAATCCTTCTACTCCTTTCATATGTCATGATCTCTGCCTTTGGTTTTTTCTTTGCCTTCCCTTATGTGTCTATGGTCAACTCCCTCCTCACTCCTCTTCCCTCCCCTCCTTCTTCTTTGATTGTGAACACCTTATAGCTTAGGAACCATGTCTACGTTACATCTACCTATCATCATCAATCGTATTTATTGAGCACCTACTATGTGCAGAGCACTGTACTAAGCGCTTGGGAAGTACAAATTGGCAACATATAGAGACAGTCCCTACCCAACAGTGGGCTCACAGTCTAAAAGGGGGGGGGGGGCAGTCTAAAAGGGGGATTACCTATTCCTTTTCCAGCACTTTGTACCGTGCTTTACATATAATAAGTGCTTAATAAATACTATTACTACTACTGCTACTACTATTCATAGAGGAGTAGCAGTCTTCTGGCCTGAGTAGGCTAGGATAAAATGCTAGCATTATTTTCTCTTAATTATAAGATCACGTGTCTTTTTAATGGTCATCATTTTCCACACGCTTCTTTCCTTCTGTCATTACATCCTAGTTTCTGACTGTTCTCCTAGCTGTTTGTGGCTAACTCTTTCAGCTTTATACACAACGTTTTCCAAGTGCTCAGCACAATGCCCTGCATTCATGCTTTGGGCATGGCACTCCCCTCCTCAAAAATCTCCAGTGGCTGCCTATCAACCTTCGCATGAATAAAAAACTCCTCACTATTGGCTCCAAAGATCTCCATCAGCTTGCCCCCTCCTACCTCACTCCCTTCTCTCCTTCTACAGCCCAGCCCACACACTCCATTCCTCTGCCGCTAACCTCCTCACTGAGCCTCATTCTCGCCTATCCCACCGTCGACCCCTGGCCCACATCCTACCTCTGGCCTGGAATGCCCTCCCTTGGCACATTTGCCAAACTAATTCTCTTCCCCTCTTCAAGGCCCTACTGAGAGCTCACCTCCTCCAGAAGGCCTTCCCAGACTGAGCACCCCCTTTTCCTTTGCTCCTCCTCGCCTCCCCATCACCACTACTCCTTCCCTCTGCTCTACCCCCTTCCCCTCCCCACAGCACTTTTGTATATTTGTACATATTTATTACTCTATTTTATTAATGATGTTTATATATCTATAATTCTATTTATCTATTTTAATGGTATTGACGCCTGTCTACTTGTTTTGTTTTGTTGTCTGTCTCCCTCTTCTAGACTGTGAGCCCATTGTTGGGTAGGGATTGTCTCTATCTGTTGCTGAATTGTACTTTCCAAGCACTTAGTACAGTGTTCTGCACACAGTAAGCACTCAATAAATATGATTGAATGAATGAATGAAGTAAGCACTCAAAAATATATTTGATTGATTGATTGGAGAGGTAGATTTGGGAGTCAGCAGGTTAGAGTTGGCAGTTGAAGCTATAGGAGCAAGTGTATTCCCCAAGGAAGTAGATGAAAATGGAGAATAGAATAGGGGACCCATAACTCAGTCTTAAGGAACAACCACAGTTAGGAGTTGGGAGACAGAAGAGAAGCCAGCAAAGAGACCAAAAGGGAGCAGCCAGAGAGTTAGGGGGACAACCATTAGGAAACAGTTTCAGTGAAGTCAAGGTTAAATAGTGTTTCCAGGAAAAGGGAGTAGTCCACAGTATAAAAGGCATAGATCTAGTGGAGTTAGAAAGGCATAATTCTCTTGGATTTGGCATAGAGGAAGTCATTAGTGATCTTGAGAGAGCAGTTTAAATGGAATGGGAGGAGTAGAAATCAGAACACTGGAGGTCAAAGAGAGTTGGACTGGAGAAGGTGAAGGTAATGGATGTAAACCACTCACGTGATGACCCCTCAACTCCAGAGCCACTGTGGTGCCTCCCAAAGTCCTGTAATCACAGGCAGTGCTTCAGGTTCAAGGCTGGATGCTTTAAGCTGGCTGTCTCTGCACCCAAGCTATCACCCTCAATCCCTCTGTCATTGGATTTCACTCATTCATTCAATCGTATTTATTGGGCACTTACTGTGTGCAGAGCACTGTACTAAGAGCATTTGCACTTCTGCTCCTGACACATTAGGCCGCCTTCTAATGTTGTGTCCTGTTGTGATTCAAACTGACCCTTTATTGAGGTTGAGGAATTCACAATTCAAAGTATACTCTTCTCCCTATCACATCAGAATGAAAAGCATGTAAAGACAACTTTGGTGATCTTTTCAGCAGCATGTTCCAAACATTTATGGAGGCAGAATTGATCTCTTTAAGTTCAGAAATTACTGATATTAGTTTTGGGATAATAGAATCAATCGGTCAATAGTATTTTCTGTGTGCTTATTGCATGCAGATTGTGAGCCCACTGTTGGGTGGGGACTGTCTCTATGCGTTGCCAATTTGTACTTCCCAAGCGCTTAGTACAGTGCTCTGCACACAGTAAACGCTCAATAAATACAATTGATGATGATGATTACCATTCTTAGATCTTGGAAGGTGCAGTTTAACAGCATTAGCAGTCATGTTCCCTGCCCGCAAGTAGCTTACAGTCTAGGGGGAGAGACGAACATTGAAATAAATTCAGGTATGTGTATAAATGCTGTGGGGCTGAGGATAGGATGACTCTCAAGTGCTTGTAGGGTACAGATCCAATTGTGGGGGCAATATAGAAGGGAGAGGGAGCAGGGGAAATGAGGGGAAGGACTCTTGGAGGAGATAGGATTTAAATAAAGCTTTGAAGGTGGAGACAGAGATGGTCTGTCAATATGAAGAGGGAGGGAGTTCCAGGTCAGAGTCAAGATCTGGTCAAGGGGTTGGTCACAAGACAGATGAGACAGAGGTACAAGAAATCAGTGAGGTGAGATAGGAGGAGAATTCATTCATTCATTCAATCATGTTTATTGAATGCTTACTGTGAACAGAGCACTGTACTAAGCACTTGGGAGATTACAATATAACAATAAACAGAAAGAGTCCCTGCCCACAATAAGCTTACCGCCTAGAGGGGGAGAGTCTTGAGGAGATAGACGGTAGTTTCTAGACTGTGAGCCCATTGTGGGTAGGGAACATCTCTATACGTTGCTGACTTGTACTTCCCAAGCGCTTAGTACCGTGCTCTGCAGTAAGCGCTCAATAAATACGATTGAATGAATGAATGAATGTTTCAAAGTCAGTAAAATGGAGTTTCTCTTTGATGCAATGGTTGGTGGGCATCCACTCTATGTTCTTGAAGTGGGGGAAATCATGGACTGAATGATATTTTTGAAAAATAGAAAGCTTCATTATTTAATCTGGACAGTCACTTTTGAATGTTTGACATATTGCTTGATCCTAATCTACTTATCATCAAATGTTTCCTACTTTGTGAGAGGTTTTTTTTATTACTGTTATTAAAAGGACCTAATCATTTGTAGGACTACTGTCTATTATCCATCACCCAAACCATTAATATTCATTGTCTATCTAATGCATATAAGAGGCTTATGCATTTCTAAAGTACTTTAGTAAAGCTTTTTTCTGCTTTAATTCCCATCAGGAAGTTCTTTGCATCTGGCAGAGTAAAAGGACATAAAATACCTTCTTAGAGTTAAATATTTTTCCCCTGAAATTTTGAACAAGATAGAATAAATGCATAAATCTGGAAGACTTGCATATGTTGGGATGAATGTGATGAATCACATTGAATCATTAATGAAAATATAATTTCTTTGGGTAATGTGTAAGGTTGAATTACTGGTTGTAAAGTTTCCTATCATACCTGAGTCAGTTAACCATTCAATTTAGATTTTTGGAAAATGACTTTTTGGCTTAATTTATTTCTCTTTTAAAGACTTTTGGAAACATAGTAAAAATAACAATAAGTAAACAGCTCTTTTCCTAAAATTTTGAAGAATAAAATAAGGCACCATGAGGCTCAATTAATACTTACACTACTTTTATCTCCATTGAGTGCTATTTCTCATTATGCAGTAATGGATCTTTCAGGAATATTTATTAACCAACTTCTGTGTGTCAAACATTGTAAGAGACACTTGAGAGAGTATAATGAAAGTGGGAGAAGGCATGATCCCTGTCAATCAATCCATCAGTTTTGTGCAGAACACTGTACTAAGAGCTTGGGAGAGAACAATACAACACAGTTAACAGACAGACATATTCCCTGCCCATAATAAGCTTCCAATCCGGTGGGCTATGTCAGACAGATATTAATTTAATGCAGAGTGAGAGTAGGAGGGAAAATAATTATATAATTATATAACTGTTTGGTAGCTCTTCCATAGCAAAGGATTAGAAACTGAGTAAACTTAAAAAATAATAAACATAATATATTTGTCGATTAATGTTAAGGCTGGCTGCTCGGAAGACCCAACCAGGGGTGATGAAAGTGAGCTGTGAGCTGTCTCCTAGAAGTGGAAAAACTTTGAAAATGGTGAACTACCTGTCAGTGTAAAAGAGAATTGTCAGACCACATCACAGATTGTAGTCATTATCATTATAGACAGTATCATTTAAGTATGAGTTGCATTTACATGCCATAATGAGCTTCTCAGAATGACAAATTCTATCTTACAGTCTTTTGGGGCATGGCAGAGAGGACAATGCTTTCATTCCACAGCAACCTAAATGAGGGAAGGGGCATACAACTCGGCTTTTAGAGTTAAAATAAATCATCCTTTGATCTTAGCAGGGAGCACATGTTGCATTTTTAACACCTGCATGACCAAACCTGGACACTTATTTGCTATTTTAATACATACTTTTAAAAGAATGTCAATGCTTTTGCTGGAAAGCCACTGATCTAATACAGATTTGGTGAAATCATCACCTCCTGATAAGCCTAACATATTTTGAAAGCTTAAATCAAGAAAGGTATAATGAATGGCACACTAACATTTACATTTATGAGTATTAATATTCTTTTAAGTACTTCATGGAGACATGCTTTGAGTCACTTATACAATTCCTAGGTATATGCTCCACGTGCTTATTACAGCTATTAAATATTGAAATTAGTAGAAACATTTTTTCGTTGGAAAACTGAGCAGTAAATATTCTGATGGAAGATTTGGGATAGATTTGAGCTTTCTGTATTTTGGCCAAAGCAATCAAGAGTATTCTCATGTTCCTGCAATTGCCTCCTATTCAATTCTCCTTGGTAAAGATCAATCCAGAAAAGCCTTCCATTTTAGAAATCCCAGGAGAAAGAATCACCTGTTCACCCCTAAGAGTCATGCAGCCTAACAAACATTTAATGCTTCAATTTGAGGCTACAGCTCTCCTGGATGACATACAGAACTGGTTTATTGGGCTACTGGGAAAGACTCAAGCTTCACTCCAGAGATTTAAGGGTCAAGATGCATTTCAATAAATGCATCATTAGGAGAAATGAAACCAACTAGTTCAGTCACTGCCTAGGTTGAGGCTTCGAAGTCAAGCCTGAAAACAGCAGCAACTGTTGCCATGTAACCACCAGAGAACTGATTTGGACAGAAAGCATATCAGTGAGAGTGCATTCTCTTGCTGTTGTTTTGCAGCTATTAACAGATTTTGTAAAGAAAGTTTCAGAATTTCAGTGTGACATAGCAAGGTTTGCAAAATGAAAGCAGTTAATTGACAGAGGGGACCCCTTGGTGATTCTAATGTAAATAATGACCTGAAATGCAGGAGGTAACACTTGAGGGATAATTTGGATCTGTATACCTCAAGGGAAGAAATCAGTGGCTTACATACATATCACGTCATGTCATTCAGGATCACCAAATAACTGACATATTCAGAGATTGCTGAGTTCTCAAGCTGAAAGCCAGAACTAGTCATAAAGATTTTGTATCAAAAATGTGTAAAGTTATTGAGTTTCATTGATAAATGCAAGTCAAAATAGCATAGGGAGCTGATAGCAAATATTGCCCAAAAGCCTTAGGTTGGGGAATTAGGAAGAAGTTGAGGGTTTTAGGGGAAAAACTACAGAGTGTTCTGATGTAGTGACAAAATAACTCTGGTTAGTTGGGAAAGGAAAGGAGGGAGACAGAGAGAGAGCAAATTAGAGGAAGATGGAAGGGAATCACACCACCTTTCCTCATATATTTCTAAATTCATTCTTGAAAGAGAGTATTGTGTTCATTTTACACTTTTGTCTGAAGTTCTGTTCAGATACTAAACAAAACTGGCTTAAAAGCAATCAGGTTTTACATTAATAAAATTCAATTATGTAATGGACCTCCCTCTCTTTCCTTACACTTTCCCCCCACTTACCACATATCCCAAATAATAATAATAAAAATAATAATGATGGCATTTGTTAAGCACTTACTATGTGCAAAGCACTGTTCTAAGTGCTGGGGGAGATCCAAGGTGATCAGGTTGTCCCACATGGGGCTCACAGGCTTAATCACCATTTTACAGATGAGGTAACTGAGGCTCAGAGAAGTTAAGTGACTTGCCCAAGGTCACACAGCAGACATGTGGGGAAGCTGGGATTAGAACCCATGACCTCTGACTCCTAAGCCCGTGCTCAATAAGATCAATAGTCAATTAGTTTTCTTTAAAAAAAAAAATAATCAATTAAAAGGGTTTTTTCCTTGCAAGCTATGTCCTTTAGTCCATAAAATTGCATTTATTTATTAAAAATCAAACTGTTTCCCTTACAAGGGGCTGAACATGGTGAGTGGCAGCTTAAAATTTTCTAATTACATACCTATGACTGAGTTTCGTGACTTTAGGGCTGGGATAGGGTGGAACATGTTTTTGGAACTGGGAAGTTGTTAACATGCTTTCTCATTGAACCACCGGGATGTCTTTTGTCTTGGAAACTGCTGAATATACTTGTGTTGGAACCACTACTTTTTATGGAACTCTGTGTTCTCTTCATTTCCATAGCAGGACATTAGCAAACCATTATTGATATGCAAATGACAAATTACAACACCACAGCAGAGTAGGCCAAGCATCTAAATTTCAACTGACACCCTCAGTGTCTTGGGAATTAAATTTGGAACCACCCTGAGCATGGGGGAGAAAAATCTGCTTCCACTCACTAAGCTTGCTCTATGCCTGAGTGCATAGCGATTTTTAAAGAGCTTTTTGAGTCCTAACCCCCCCTCATACAAGTTCTCTTCTTTACATAAGGAAACATTAAAAACCATAAACCTAACGCTTATGATAGCATGGGAATTAGCAAAATTGTAAGTAGCAAGGAATATTGAACAAGATAGTAGCAAAATAGCAAGGGTGTATCAGTACATGTTCAAAAACTACATGTGTTTCTCTAGTTCTATACTTTGAATCAGAATCAAGTTCTTAATTTTTTCTAAGGTCCTTCTGCTGTCCATTAACTGCATCTGGGCTTCTTTTTGCCTCCACTGTCATACAACTTTTTCTTCAGATCCTCTGACATGAACTTCCAATACTTAATGCAAAAGCTCTGTATAGACTTCCCTTCTCAATCAATCAAGCAATCATATTTATTAAGTGCTTTGTGCATAGCAATGTCCTAAGTGCCTGGGAGAGTATAACAGAGTAGTAGGAACATTCCCTGATCACAAGGAATTTATCATTTTCTCTCTATTTGTGTTTTCATGTATTTCCAGCCATCTTACTGGATTCATATCTGTCCTGGATTTGTATCAGTCCAGCTCTCAGGGGTATAAGGATTCAGTAAATACAATTGATTGATTTATTGATTGATTGAATGCCATCAGTTCCAAAGTCCACAGTCTCACTTCAAGTACTTCCCTCATTCACCTCCTTCAAAAGTCCCTTTCAAGAGAAGCAATTTCTTGGATGCTGCTGTTATATGAAAGCCCGCAACAAGCTTGCAGTCTAAAGATGGAGACCAACATTAATATAAATAAATAACAATAAATAATTTCCCAGAGACTTAAAAGTAGTCCAGAGCCCTCCTAAACTGGCAGAATATCTGCCTAGCTGAAATGACAAAAGCTTCCAGAGAGATGTGCAAAGAGCAATTCATAGATCAAATCCAAAAAGGAATCAGAAGTACTGACTGCTAGGTCTAGACCAAAGGAAGAAAATTCATTTTAATTTTTTTCCTAGTGCTTTCAAGAAAACACTTGACTTGGGGAAGGGTGGGTTTGAATTATTCAGTCCACAGAAAACCTGAGAGCTATCATTGAATCTGCTTGGACATTTCACTTTCTATATGAACTATATTCCATCTCACTAGTTCATTCATTCATTCAACAGAATTTATTGAGGGCTTTCTGTGTGCAGATAATTTCATTAGGAAGTGTTTGGGTGAGTATAATAGAAGTAAAAGATACAATTCTGCCTCTGGAAAGCATACAATTAAGACATACTGTAGGAGAAGGAGGACAAGTATAAGTAGGTATTTCCCTATAAGGGAAATCAAAATTAACTTTGTTTCACTGATGCTTGACTTCAATTTCAAATTGGCCACTCATACATTATCTTAAAAGAATGAAGTATATGTAAAATTTATGCAGTGTAAAAATGATTTTCAGAAGAAACAATATGGTGAAAATTCGGCAGATTTCCTCTGGTCTAATTTTGTCAAGCTGCTGTGGAAAGTGAAGAGTAGATATCACAGTGAATTTTCCTGCATAAATATATGTTGACAGATTGTTTTTGAAACTCTAGAGGTTCAGGAAAAGCAGCAGAACATCATCATCAGTGGCTCAGCTATGGTTGTTAATAAGGTGCATTCAGGAAAATGCAAATTGATGGCCAGCTGTCCTTGAAACTTTCATTCTAAGGTTAGGTAACACTTCAATAGAGCCAGGATAACAAGAAACCTGCACGGGGTTTGTGGGTCTTGAATACTAGGCAGGACAGTGTATTTGCCACCGAAGGTTTGAGAGGTTCCCATTTAACCATCATCTTTTTCACATACTTCCAGAGTTTCACTGTGGCCTAGGCGGACTGACAAACACGAGCATGTGGATAGAGAAAAACAGAGCATTTTCTAATATAAGTCTAGAATAACACGATTACTTGGAACATGCCCCTTCCCTTCAAAATCAGTTTGAAGGCAGAGCTATTATGGCAAAGAAATGCCTTCATGTTTAAATAGCTGCTTCAGCAGATTATATTTTCAATTTTTCTGGGCCTGTCGTTCAGTCGGCTGTGCTAACGTCTGTAACAAAGAACATCCTCAGTGTTCAACTAGAGTGTCACAGTTTCCATGGATACCATGGAACCCATAACACTTAAGTTCAAACAATTTGGAGACAAGTGGAACTACTGCATTCTCTTCAAGGTGAGAATGGAATAATCAAAAGCTAATCACTTACAGAAACATGCTCTTAAATATACCATATTTAATATGCACAGGGATGAGCTTCTTAATCCTACTCAAGAATGCAAAAATGCCCATGAGATTCATTTTAAGTACATGTGCCCTTCCAAAATGGTTTACCTATATTTAGCAAATACTTTGACCTAACGTTTAGATTACTATTCAAGCTTTTGAAACATACTGCTGTATAAAGCATTTTTGTGTTGGCTCCATCTATTGTAGCTTGGGGCTAAGTGTAGGTTGTGTTTGCCCACTGTACCACTGTTGTGGTTTTTGAAGATAAACTATTGGGAGGAAAATCCGTTTTTGTACCAAATCTGAAACTGCACACTAAGAACAAACCTAACATTAATGTTGAAGACAAACCAAGTACTTTGGAAACCACTTTTTTTGTATCCAAGCCCACTTCTGGGATCCTGAAATCAGCACATCTGCCTGATTTCCAAAATCCACTTCAGGTTTTCTCAACCAAAAATGAGTACACCAGCAGTTACTCTTGGTATCTCAGATCAGGTCCATAAATGGGGAGTGAACTGATAGAAGAAGGCATAAGAATTCCAGCATACTCAGGCAATAACATCCAATTCCAGTTTTACATAACATGCTTCATAGCATCTCATAGAAGTCCAGCAAACTGTCCTTGCCCTTGAGGAGCGTACAGTCTTTAGCCTCACTTTGTTGACCTGAAAATGAAATTATAAGTAGAGAAATCACCCTATCATGGACTGATTAATGTGTCATGTTGCTAAACCCTGTTATGATACATATTTATTCTGAGATTGTATTCTTTCCTGTTGGGAATTTTTCCATGGTAGTGGAAGACATAATGGAGCCAGATGGAAAGGTTTTATCTGAGTAAACAGCTTATTCACCCCAAATCACTCCCAGAAAATCCTGGCAACGATGCTTAGAAGCAGGTAGGGGGAAGGGGTAGTGGAGAGAGGGGTGGAGGAAAGGAAAGGGGGAAGAAGCTCCTCTGCTCCCAACTAACACTCTCCTAACTGGCTTCAAAGGGCTTAATGGTTTCAAGCTCTTAAGCAAGTAAGAAGCCCTCATGAGTCTACATGGATACAGATCCACAAATATTCCCGATAGCCCAGTGGGCTGATTCACCTCTAATTTCACACTAATTTCCTTAGTTCAAGGTTAAATTAATGCTTTAGTCAATCTCCACCCCAGAAAAAAAAGAACAAATCCAAATAGGAACTCTCATTACTCTTCCCCTATATTCTCTCATCTATACAACTCTTCCTTAGCATTAAGATATCAGTGAGTATTGAAGTGAATCTCATTGCCTTACAATCCCATGGGTGAAACGTCTGGAGAATGGGTGACAGCAGACTACCCAAGCAGTATGAGGAGCTGAAATGGGATAACTACAAGACATTGGGCAATGAAAATGCTTTACAGTCTCTAGAGTACTACCTTAAATAACAAGCATAGTTACTGACTACTGGGAAATGGTACCAAACAGACCAACTTGTGCAAGTGAACAGAAATAGAGTAATTTTTTTTAGGAAGTAATTGAAAAACTGAAGAGTCGTAAACAAAGGCTTAGAAAAACACCAAATTAAATTGAAGAAACTATAAGGGTACCAAACAACACTGACACTGAAACCTGAGCAATACCCATAGTGCATGGAAGAGATCAGGAGAGTCAAACAATATCCATGTTGCCAGAGTGGCAGTCAGATTAAAGTAGTCTCACTGGACAACACACCAACCCATTTATAATACAATAAGAAAACAAGAACACAGAAATTTCTAGATTAAGACAGCCTTGCTAGGTAGAGAAGGCAGGGTAGGGAAAGGATTTAAGTGAACTAGAATAGGTTTTACTGTTCACGATGTATACTTTTAGAGAATTTGTGCTCATATTTTTATTAGATAACTTCTGTAGTTGTTTCAAGTGCCTGGTTGTTAATGCAACTTCCACAGCAATGTCAAATGTTATGGACAGGGAATGGTGGTCCGTGGGTGAGGGGTGGTGCTATAGCAGTCTGCATATATAGAATGATCAAACAATCAATCAATCATATTTATTGAATATTTACTCTGTGCAGAGCACTGCACTAAGTGCTTGGAACACTACAATATAACAGAGTTGGTAGCTATGTTCCCTGCTCACAATGACATTATAGCCTTGAGATGCCCAATTGCCAGTTATAAAATGTTAAAAGCTGCCATTCAACCCAAGGTTTCTTCATTGCAATACTGAATCTCACAGAGGACATGGGCTAGTGGAAAGAGCAGAGACTTGAAAGTCAGAGGACAAAGGTTCTAACCCTACCTCTATCTTTTGTCTCTACCCCAGTGATTAATACAGTGATCAGTACATAGTGAAACAAATGCAATTATTATTATTATTGCTATTACTACTACTACTACTACTACTAATAATAATAATAACCAAACTGTATATGTAAACTCTTTCTGTTGCTATGATTAAAGTGAGGGCTCTGAGCCTGCTTTGTTTTTTGAGTAAAAGCTCGAGGTAAGTCTAAAGTCTAAGGAACAGAGGTTTTTCAACACTAGGAGCTTCCTGAAGGTCATAGGGCCAGAATCAAATGCTTGCTATATAGAAGGAATTGTTGGTCAAGTAACCATCTGTGCAGGCATTTTGCACCATTGTGGGCAGGGATTGTCTCTATTTGTTGCTGAATTGTACTTCCCAAGCACTAAATACAGTGCTCTGCACACTGTAAATGCTCAACAAATACGATTGAATGAATGAATGAATGAATATGCACATAATAGAGTTATCACATCTCCTCCAAGAGGCCTTCCCTGACTAAGCCCTCATTTCCCCTACTCCCTCTTCCTTCTGTGTCACCCTTGCCCTTAGTTTATTGGCCCAATTCTCAGTCCCACTGCACTTCTCTGAAATTTTATTTATTCATTCATTTATTTATTTATTTATTTATTTATTTATTTATTTATTTATTTATTTATTTATTTATTTTGTTTGATCCTCCTCCATACTGTAAACTCCTTGTGGGCAGGAATCATGACTACTGACTCTGTTGAACTGTACTCTCGAAAGTATTCTGCACAGAGAATCAATCAATCAATCAATCAATTGTATTTATTGAGCGCTTACTGTGTGCAGAGCACTGTACTAAGTGCTTGGGAAGTACTAGATGGCAACATATAGAGACGGTCCCTACCCAACAGTGGGCTCACAGTCTAGAAGGGGGAGACAGACAACAAAACAAAACATACTAACAAAACAAAATAAATAGAATAGATATGTACAAGCAAAATAAATAAATAAGTAATAAATACGTATAAACATATATACAAATATACAGGTGCTGAGGGGAAGGGAAAGAGGTAAGGCGAGGGGGATGGAGAGGGGGAGGAGGGGGAGAGGAAGGAGAGGGCTCAGTCTGGGAAGGTCTTCTGGAGGAGGTGAGCTCTCAGTAGGGCCTTGAAGGGAGGAAGAGAGCTAGCTTGGCGGATGCGGGGAGGGAGGGCATTCCAGGCCAGGGGGATGATGTGGGCCAGGGGTCAACGGCAGGACAGGCGAGAAGGAGGCATGGTGAGGAGATTAGTGGCCGGGGAGCGGAGGGTGCAGGCTGGACTGTAGAAGGAGAGAAGGGAGGTGAGGTAGGAGGGGGTTAGGTGATGGACAGCCTTGAAGCCGAGGGTGAGGAGTTTCTGCCTGATGCGCAGGTTGATTGGTAGCCACTGAAGATTTTTGAGGAGGGGAGTAACATGCCCAGAGTGTTTCTGGACAAAGACAATCAGGCAGCGGCATGAAGTATGGATTGAAGTGGGGAGAGACAAGAGGATGGGAGATCAGAAAGGAGCCTGATACAGTAGTCCAGACGGGATAGGATGAGAGCTTGAACGAGCAGGGTAGCGGTATGGATGGAGAGGAAAGGGCAGATCTTGGCAATGTTGTGGACCTGAGACTGGCAGGTTTTGGTGAGGGATTGGATGTGAGGGGTGAACAATAGAGCGGAGTCGAGGATGACACCAAGGTTGCAGGCTTGTGAGATGGGAAGGATGGTAGTGCCATCAATAGTGATGGGAAAGTCAGGGAAAGGGCAGGGTTTGGGAGGGAAGACAAGGAGTTCAGTCTTGGACGTGTTGAGTTTTAGGTGGCGGGCAGACATCCAGATGGAGATGTCCTGAAGGCAGGAGGAGATGCGAGCCCGGAGGAGAGGGAGAGGGCAGGGGCAGAGATGTAGATTTGGGCGTCATCAGCGTAGAGATGATAGTTGAAGCCGTGGGAGCGAATGAGGTCACCAAGGGAGTGAGGGTAGATCGAGAACAGAAGGGGACCAAGAACTGAACCTTGAGGAACCCCCACAATAAGGGGATGGGAGGGGGAGGAGGAGCCTGCAAAAGAAACTGAGAATGAATGACCGGAGAGATAGGAATAGAACCAGGAGAGGACGGAGTCTGTGAAGCCAAGGTTGGATAGTGTGTTGAGGAGAAGTGGGTGGTCCACAGTGTCGAAGGCAGCTGAGAGGTCGAGGAGGATTAGGATAGAGCATGAGCCATTGGATTGGGCAAGCAGGAGGTCATTGGTGACCTTTGAGAGGGCAGTTTCCGTGGAATGTAGGGAATGGAAGCCAGACTGGAGGTGGTCGAGGAGTTGGTGTGCTCAATAAATAGGACTTATTGATTGAAATGGAGACTTCAAAAATGAAGGGTTGTAATGTATGTGTGGAGGAATTTGAGGGTAAAAAGAAGGACAAAGGGAAAGGGAAGAGAGAAAAGTGACTCTTTGGAGGTCTGTGTTATTTTAATTAATATTGCATTGAATTTATTAATAAAGGGAGTGGACAAGCCAATATGAAAAGGTTTTTTATATGGATTTGTTAAGCATTTACTATGTACCAAGCACTGTACTAAGCACTGGGGTATATACTGGCTAATTAGGTTGGACACAGTCCATGTCAAACATGGGGCTCTCAGTCTTAGACCCTATTTTACAGATGAGGCAACTGAGGCACCGAGACGTGAAGTGAGATGTCCAAGATTGCACAGCAGAAATGTGGTGTATCCAGGATTAGGACTCAGGTCCTTCTGACTCCTAGGCCCGGGCTCTATCCAGTAGGCCATGCTACTTCTTGATAGTTCATTCATTCATTCATTCAATAGTATTTATTTAATAATTATAATAATAATGGCATTTATTAAGTGCTTACTATGCGAAAAGCACTGTTTTTTTTTTTTAATGGCATTTATTAAGCGCTTACTATGTGCAAAGCACTGTTCTAAGCGCTGGGGGGATACAAGGTGATCAGGTTGTCCCACATGGGGCTCACAGTCTTAATCCCCATTTTACAGATGAGGTAACTGAGGCTCAGAGAAGTTAAGTAACTTGCCCAATGTCACACAGCAGACATGTGGCAGAGCCAGGATTGGAACCACGACCCCTGACTCCAAAGCCCGTGCTCTTTCCACTAAGCCATGCTGCTTCTCCTAGTATACATTGGATGTGGGAGAGGCTGGGCAATAGGAGAGGAGGCTAATATAAAAGTATAGCTGTGGCAAGATGCTGCTTCTCTAATATTTAGCATTTATTGTGTGCTGAGCACTGTACTAAACACTTGAGAAAGTACAATACAACAATAAACAGACACATTCCCTGCCCACAGTGAGTTTACATTCAAGAAGAAGGTAGGCAGACATTGATATAAATAAAGAAATTACAGATATGTACATAAGTGCTGTGGGGCTGTGAGGAGGGATGAACAGAGGGAGCAGGTTGATCTCCAAATCGCTCAATACTACATGTACAGCCATATATTGCATTATAGGTTGTGGATTTGGACCCAAGGAGCTTTACCTTACCCCGTATGTTGTACTCATGCTGCCACAGAACATTGTAGAGGCAGATGAAGTACCTCTAAGGGTATTCGAGTGGCTTAGTGTGGCTCAGTGGAAAGAGCCTGGGCTTTGGAGTCAGAGGTCATGGGTTCAAATCGCGGCTCCACCACTTGCAAGCTGTGTGACTTTGGGCAAGTCACTTAACTTCTCTGTGCCTCAGTTATCTCATTTGTGAAATGGAGATTAAGACTGTAAACTCTGCGTGGGACAACCTGATGACCTTGTAACCTCCCCAGTGCTTAGAACAGTGCTTTGCACATAGTAAGTGCTTAATAAATGGTAGTAGTAGTAGTAGCAGCAGCAGCAGTAGCAGTAGTAGTAGTAGTAGTAGCAGCAGCAGCAGCAGTAGTAGTAGTAGTAGTAGTAGTAGTAGTAGTAGTAGTAGTAGTAGTAGAAAGAGCCCAGGCTTGGGAGTCAGAGGACATATGTTCTAATCCCGGCTCTGCCACTTGTCTGCTGTGTGACCTTGGGCAAGTCACTTAACTTCTCTCTACCTCAGTTACCTCATCTGTAAAACGGGGATTAAAAATGTGAGCACCACATGGGACAACCTGATTACCGTGTATCTACCCCAGCACTTAGAACAGTGCTTGGCACATAGTGAGTGCTTAACAAATACCAAAATTAGTATTATTATTAGTACATTATGTAGGGGGAGATGGTGGGAAGAAGAGGGAAAAAGGAGGCTGTAGCAGCTTTGTAGTGAGCAGCTAGGAGAAGCAAGTGCCATGCTTCTCCTGTCTTAATCCTGTCAATCAATTAATCAGTACTAATTATTGAGTACTCTGTTCAGTGGATTATGCTAAACTCTTGAAAGAGAATAAAATAGACAACTTAAAATTTAGTTGGAGAGACAGATGATAACATAAATTACAGGTAGGGAGAAGCAAAAGTTTAAAGAAAGGTATATTCGCACAATGTGCAATAGGGGTGATCTGGAATGAGGACAGAAGAACATAGGTGAGGCAAAGTGACAATAGGAGGGACATAGAGTGGGGAGATGAGAGATTAACTGCAGAAAACCTCCTGTAGGAGATGGGATTTCAGAAGGGCTATGAAGATGAGGGAAATACTGGTCTTCTGAACAGGAAGGGGAGGGAGTTCCAGGCAGGAGGGAGGGTGTGAGAAAAAAGTCAGTGGAGAGACAAGAGAAAGGCACAGTGAGTAGGATATCATTAGAGGAGTGATGTGGGCAAGCTGGGTTTAAGTGGGTGAGGAGTCGGGGTGTGTATAGGGAGAAAACTGATTGAGTGTTTTAAAGTTTGTGCTTAATGCAGAGGGGAATTGGAAACCATTGGAGGATTATGGAGACAAGGGGAAAAATGAAATTTTAGAAAAATGATCCAGGACTGGAGAAGGAGAGGCTGGAATCAGGGAAATCTGTGTGAGTTTTGATGTAGTAGTAATAATAATAATAATAATAATAATAATAATAATAATAATAATAATAATAATAGCGATGGTATTTAAGTGCTTACTATGTGCCAAGCACTATTCTAAGCACTGGGGTAGATACAAGGTAATTAGGTTGTCCCACGTGGGGCTCACAGTCTTAATCCCCATTTTACAGCTGAGGTAAGTGAGGCACAGAGAAGTTAAGTGGCTCGCCCAAGGTCACACAACAGAGTTGAGAATCTGACATGCATTTGAATCAGCTTAGTGGCAGTTTGAGTGGAGAGGAAGGGGTAAATTCTGCAGATTTTGTGAAGAAAGAACTGATGGGATTTGGAAACAGGCTGCATTTGAGGATTTAAAGAGAGAGAGGAGTAAAGGACAATGACCAGGGTGCAGGCTTGACAGATGGGGAGATTGGAAGTATTGTCAACAGTGTTGGGAAAGTCATGGCGAGGGAAGATTAGTAATGGGAGGGAAAGAAGATTTGATATTTCTATCAGCCTCTTTGCTGACCTCCCTGCCCCTAATCTGTCTACTCCAGTCCATAATTCATTCTGCTGCCCAGATCATTTTTCTACAAAAACTTTCTCTCCATGTTTCCCCACTTCTCAAGAACCTCCAGTGGTTGCCCATCCACCTCTGCATCAAACAGAGACTCCTCACCATCAGCTTTAAAGCAGTCAATCACCTTGCCCCCTCCTACCTCACCTTGCTACTCTCCTGTACAACCCAGCCCGCACACTTTACTCCTCTAATGCCAACCTACTCACTGTGCCTTATTCTCGTCTATCTCACTACCAACCTCTCACCCACATCCTGCCTCTGGCCTGGAACACCCTCCCTCTTCATGTCCAACAGACAGTTACCCTCCCCACCTTCGAAGTATTTGAAGGCACATCTCCTCCAAGAGACCTTCCCTTGACTAAGTCCTCTTTTCCTTTTCTTCCACTCCCTTCTGTGTCACCTTGACTTGCTCCCTTTATTTTTCCCCCTCCCAGCCTCACAGCATAGCCTAGTGGATATTCATTCATTCATTCAATCATATTTATTGAGCGATTACTGTGTGCAAAGCATTTTACTAAGCACTTGGAATGTACACTTTGGTAACAAATAGAAACAAATCCCTACCCAAAAACAGGCTCACAGTCTAGAAGGGGAAGGGCGGGTAGAGCACAGGCCTCGGAGTCAGAAGGACCAGTGTTCTTACTCCAGCTCCACCATATGTCTGCTGTTTGACCTTGGGCAAGTCAATTAACTTCAGTTGGCCTCAGTGACTTTATCTGTAAAATGGGAATTAAGACTGTGAGTCCCATGTGGGACAGGTATTGTGTCCAACCTGATTAGCTTGTATTTGCCCCAGTGCTAAGAACAGTGCTTGACACATAGTAATCATTGAAAAAATACCATCACCATCATCATAATCATCATCATCATCATCATCATCACTTTCATGCCTATCCATAATTTGTTTATTTTAATGTTAGTCTCCCCTTCGATACTGTAGGCTCTTTGTGGGGAGGGAAAGTGTTATATTATACTCTTCCAAGCACTTAGTACAGTGCTTTGCACACAGTAAGCACACAATAAATATGATTGAAGGTCTGAATAAATATATATGAATAATATGAATATGTATATATTGTGTATATTATTTATATATATATATTTGGAGAAAAAGCCCTGGGGATATTCAAGATGATGAGTTGTATGGGGAATGAAAAATATGTTACCGAATCTTTACTGATAGGCCTAATGAAATTTTCTTCTTAACCAGGGAACAGTAGGGAGGTGAGTTACTAGAAATTTTGTGCTGCAATTGAAAGGATGAAAAGCCTTTTTCCAATTGAAATGACAGTGCTTTTCTAAAATTGTTTGCCTTTTTATAGGCATGCTGATTGGTCCGGTGTCTCCTCAATCGATGGCTTTAGACATTGCTAATTACTGTGCTACCAGCCTACCTGGACTCCACAAACAGCTCTGAAGCTTCCCAGATTGGAAGGAGGGATGGGGGCAAGGGAAAGGATTTACTAAAGTGCAGATGTCAATCACGCAGTCTTCTAATCAGCTTCTCCACGCTCCTGCAACTCTGGGGCCACATCTTCAAATTCTTCTTCTACTGACACCTCCAAGAATAGTACAAACTATTCAGAGATCAATATTGCAGAACTACAATCTTTACTAGAAAGCTTGTGCATGAATAAAATAAAGCAGACAAACATGGAGAGGTATTACCCAGTCAGCAGCCTTCCTTCTGCAAGACCCCCTGCTTGTTTGTTGACTTCGGCAGTCAGTCAATCAATCATATTTCTTGAGCACTTACTGTGTGTGGAGTACTGTACTAAGCACTTGGGAGAGTACAATATAATAAACAGATATGTTCCCCACCCACAATGAGCTTACAGTCTAGAGGGAAATAAAGATATTAATACAAATAAATAATTTATGGCCATGTACACCAAAACATGCCCCCTTGCTGCCTGCCTGTCACAAGACACACCCCCTTTGTTTAATGTTCTAGTAAATCATTTCTCCTGCCTTGGTCCTTACACCAAATGGGAATCATCAGAAGTCTGCCAGCTCCAGGGGCTCACTGTTTTTTAATATCATTTAATTGGGTATTTGTTACGTGCCTATTAATTGCCAAGCACTGGACTAAGTGCTGGGGTAGAAAGGAGATAATCAGGTCCCACATGGGACTGACAGTCTAATAGGAATGGGAGAAGTAACATGGCTTAGTGGAAAGGGCGTGGGCTTGAGAATCAGAGGACGTGGGTTCTAATCCTGTCTCTGCCACTTGTCTGTCTGCTGTGTGACCTTGGGTAAGTCACTTAACTTCTCTGTGCCTCAGTTACCTCATCTATAAAATGGTGATTAAGACTGTGAACCCCACGTGGGACAACCTGATTTTCTTGCATCTACCCAAGCAGTTAGAACAGTGCTTTGCACATAGTAAGCATTTAACAAATACCATTATTATTATTATTTATTAATAGGAGAGAGAATAGCGGATCATAATGAACAGGATCTTTCCAAGAGGTTAGGCATAAGAGGAGGGTGGGAAATGACAACAACAACTATGTATGGTGCTCATATACACAGCCACGGCATTTGAAATTAGCGGAAGACCTAGGATCTAGCAGTTATTCCACACATTTAGCTGTCCTAAGAAGTTTACAGGAATCCTAAAATCATTCCTTAGCTTGCTGTGTCAGAATTGCAGGGGACTGTTTTGACTCTTCTCCATCACCAGTGGAACAAAGTTGGACTGTGTTTCTACTCCAGTCCTATTTAACCTAATCTGCATAGTTAGGCTTGAGGATGCAACAAGAAACTTGCAAACTGGGGTTAGAATGCACTTCAAGTGTTCTGAGAAACTCTTCCAACACTTGAGAGTTCATTGGAAGTCCTTGAATCAAATAGAACCTGCTACATGCTGTTGACTGAGCTTTAGAGTATAAACATAAGAAAACATACACATTGTTAAGAACCACTTTTCTCCATCACGAAAACACAGGGCTTATGTACGTATCCTTAAACTCAGCTTTCCCCTGCCTGTAAATTTATTTTAATATCTGCCATCCCCTAACAGATTTTAGACCACGGGAAGGCAGGGATCATGTGTACTAACTACTTTATCATTAATAATAATAATAGTAATAATAATAATAATGGTACGTGTTAAGTGCTTACTATGTGTCAAACACAGTTCTAAGCGCTGGGGTAGTACGAGTTAATCAGATCGGACACATTCTCTCTCCCATATTGGGCTCTCACTCAATCCCCAGTTTTTACAGACGAGGTAACTGAGGCACAGAGAAGTTAAATGACTTGCCCAAGATCACACAGCAGACACGTGGCAGAGTCAGCATTAGAACTCATGACCTTCTGACTCCCAAGCCCATGCTCTATCCACTAAACCCTGCTGTTTCCCAGCAGAAGAGGGAGGGAGTTCCAGGGCTTGGGCAAGAGGTCAGAGGCAAGATAGACAAGATTGAGCTCCAGTGAGTAGGTTGGAGTAAACTGTGTGTGTTACTTTATAATAGGAAACCAGTAAGGTAAGGTAGTGGGTCACATGGTGACTGAGTGCTTAAAAGCCTATGGAAAGGATTAAAAGGGATTTTAAGAAAATGATTAAAAGCCTA
Organism: Tachyglossus aculeatus; assembly: GCF_015852505.1. Lineage (NCBI taxonomy): Eukaryota > Metazoa > Chordata > Mammalia > Monotremata > Tachyglossidae > Tachyglossus > Tachyglossus aculeatus. Next base: position 74,180,563 of record NC_052069.1, on the reverse strand, counting down.
TGGAAAGGAAAGGGATTTTATGGTCCCAAGTGCTTAGTTCAGTGTTCTGTACACACGAAGTGCTCAATAATATTATTCATTTATAACGGGCTATCATTTACTGTGCCAGAAACAAAGGTTATGAGACATCCTGCACCAGGCAAACATCACACTCTACCAAGCTTGAGTGTCATTGGTTATGTTTTACATCTGGTAGTCAGTAAATACTGTACTGTAGTGGAAGAAGAACAGGACTAGGAGTCAGGAGATCTGAGTTCCTAAGTCCCAGCTCCATCATTTGACTGCTTTGTGACATTGGGAAAGTCATTCCAATGGCTTCAGCTACCCCTGCTATGCAGGTGATTCCCAAATCTTCTTCTCCAAACCTGAGGTCTCTCCTCTGCAGTCTTGCATTTCCTCCAGTCTTCAGGACATCTCTACTTAAATGTTCCATTGATACCTCAAACTCAGTATGTCCAAAACAGAACTACTTATTTTCCCACCCAAACCCTGTTTCCCCCCTTGTTTTTCTTATCACTGTAGACAACACGGCCATCTTCATTGTCTCACAAGCCCATAACCTAGACTCATTCTTGACTCCTCTCTCTCATTGAATCCATATATTCAATCTGTCACCAAATCCTGTCAGTTCAACCTTCACAACATTGCTAAAGTCCACCTGTTCCTCTCCATCCAAACTGCTACCTCATTAATCCAAGCACTTATCCTATCCTGCAGTGTTTACTGCAACAGCCTCCTAGGAGACATCACTGCCTCCTGTCTCTTCAGTGCAGTCCACACTTCACTCTGCTGCCCGGATCATTTTTCTACAAAACCTTCAGTTCATGTTTCCCCACTTTTCAAGAACCTCCAGTGGTTGCCCATCCACCTCCTCATCAATCAATCAGTCAATCAATCAATCAGTTGTATTTATTGAGCGCTTACTGTGTGCAGAGCACTGTACTAAGTGCTTGGGAAGTACAAGTTGGCAACATATAGAGACGGTCTCTACCCAACAGTGGGCTCACAGTCTAGAAGAGTGGGCTCACAGTGGGCTCCACATCAAACAGAACCTCCTTTCCTTAGGCTTATAAGCACACAATCACCATGTGTCCCCCTATCTTACCTTACTGCTTTCCTATTACATCCTAACCCACAAAGTTTACTCCACTAATGTCAACCTACTCACTGTAGCTCAATCTTTTCTTTGTTGCCACTGACCTCTTGCCCATATCCTGGAACTCCCTCCCTCTTCATATCTGGCAGCCGATCACTGTCCCCAGCTACAAAGCCTTATTAAAACTACAACTCCTCCTAAAGGGCTTCCCCAACTAAGCTCTCATTTGCTATTCTCCCATTCTCTTCTTTGTCACCCTTGCACTTGGATTTGCATCGTTATTAACCCTTCACTTAGCCCCACAGCACTCATATATATATATCCATAATTTGATTACCCATTTGCCTCCACATCAAACAAAACTCCTCACCATTGGCTTTAAAGCACTCAAGCACCTTGCCCCCTTCCACCTCACCTCCCTACTCTCTTACTACAACCCAGCCCAAACAGCTCCTCTAATGGTAACCTTCTCATTGTTCCTCGATCTCATTTATCTCACCACTGAACCCTCGCTCGTGTCCTGCCAATGGCTTGGAATGCCCTGATTCATCAAATCCATCAAACAATTACTCTCCCCCTCTTCAAAGACTCAATGAGAACACATGTTCTCCAAGGTCTTCCCTGACTAAGCCCCCTTTCCTCTTCTCCCACTCCTTTTTGCATCATCCTGACCTGCTCCCTTTGTTCATTCCCCCTCCCATCACCACAGTTCTTATGTACCTATCTGTAATTTATTTATTAATATTAATCTTTATCTCTCTCCCTCTATACTGTAAGCTTGTTGTTGTCAGGGGAATGTGTCCGTTTATTGTTACATTGTACTCTCCGAAATGTGCTTAGTACAGTGCTCTGCACACAGTAAGCACTCAATAAATACGATTGAGTGAATTAATACTGTTGAATGAATGAATGAATGAATTTACTTATATTAATTAGTGCCGATATCCCCCTCTGGACTGTAAGCTCATTGTGGGTAATGCAACTCTGTGTGTGTGTGTGTGTTTATGCCCACTTTGGGAGATCCTGGGATTCATTACAATTTTTTTTGTTCAGAATTGAAGAATTAACTGCATTTTTAGCTATTTCTCTCTGGCATCTTTATTTGAAATGTCTCTTTATTAAAGTTCCAGTTTTCTAAGAATGGCAGTAAATTGTTGCATCTCAGAATCTCTAGTTCAAATTCCTTGAATATTTTTCTATCAATAATTGTCTCAAAATCAGTTGAATAGTCTTTTCTACATGCCCAGGCAGCTTGAATCTGGGCATTAGCATCCTATCCACTGCTAAGTAAAGATTTTATTCTTTTTTTAATTTTTATTTTAACCTAATTGAAGTTTTTTTTAGCATAACAAAGCTCAAATGAGCAGACCATGATTAATTCATTTTCACAGTCAATCACTCTACCAAATTGTTCATCTACTTGGTATGACATTCCATTACTAAATATATTACCCCAGTGATGTGAATATATTCTGGTAATACACTGAAATCTCTAAATAAGCAAAAACTGGACAGAAAAAAATCCCTTTTTTAAGCATGTTTTAAGAGGTATCAGTCAGAGATTCTCAAAAACTAAGAAAAAAATCCCTTTAATAAAGCATATTTGTCCTAAAGAGGTTTCAGTTAGAGATTGTAAAAATTAAGGTAACATCACTTCTCTACTATCTTCTATCTATCAATCAATCAATCAGTTCATTCATTCATTCATTCATTCATTCGTATTTATTGAGCACTTACTGTGTGCAGAGCACTGGACTAAGCCCTTGGGAAGTACAAGTTGACAACATATAGAGACAGTCCCTACCTAACAATGGGCTCACAGTCTAGAAGGGGGAGACAGACAACAAAGCAAAACATGTCCATCTAACTTTCCATTGTTCTTTCTCTCTCATGGTCAACCTCTGTGCCAGATTTTCTTTCTTCTGCTCAATTTTTGAATGGTGAAACATGGTGAGGTGGGAGGTGGCATGGGTACACGAAGTCCCGTGAATGAAGTTTTATCTGCATAAGAGGTGTTTGATTGGCTTACAAAGTTGTCAGGGCATCCTATCAATTCTACTGATCATAAGGCAAAGGGGTTGAATTATGGTCCAACATGGCACCATCTTCCCTCTCTCCCAGTCAAATGACGCAATCTGATACTAATTTGGTCAACAGTCACATGATGCGGTGCAGATTCAGCCAAAGCCTGGGAAAACTCATAGTGTTTGTGAGCCAGGCCAGGACCCTGGAGGAGGAGCCTTCTTCTGGAGGCAGGATGGAGGTGGAGAAATGGGGGTGGAGGAACAGGGAGAGGAGAGAATTTACCAAAACTTCAATTATGTTCTTCTCCCATTTTCAATTTTTTGGGAATTAAATAATAGATGGCTGCCCTGCTTTTGGCTCTGCCCAACAGGATTCTCCTCCTTGTTTCCCTCCAGGGGCAAGATGGATGGGGAGAAATAGGTTGGGTGGAGGAGGATGGGCAAAGAAGAGCATTTACAAATACTTAAATAATAATAATGATAATAATGGTATTTGTTAAGCGCTTACTATGTGCCAAGCACTGTTCTAAGCACTGGGGGAGATACAAGGTTATCAGGTTGTCCCGCTTGGGGCTCACAGTCTTAATCCCCATTTTACAGGTGAGGTGACTGAGGCACAGAGAAGTTAAGTGATTTGCCCAACGTCACACAACTGACAAGTGGCAGAGACAGGATTAGAACCCATGATCTGTGACTCTCAAGCCCATGCTCTTTTCACTAAGCCACACTGCTTCTCTTTTCCCGTTTCTAATGTATATGTGAGGTGCAGCCAAGGGCTGGGTTCCCAGGGAGCGTGGAGAGAAGGGGGAGTCTTATACAACACACTCCTCCTCCTGCCCCCTTCAGGGCTCTGCTATGACCCCCCCAATCTCCTGCTGTTGCCCGTGTTCTGTATCACCTAATAACCTTCTCAGAGGAGGGGGGGCTTTCGGGGAAGGAGAATATGCAAGCAGAAGCAAGTGTCCCTCCTCCTCCCCCATAAGAAGTGTAGAAAAATAATTTTCATTTTGAAGAAATTAAATAAATTATCAAGTGAGTAGGGTCTTTGATTTTCAGAGTGCTAATTGAGCCAGAAGAAAGGAATGCAGGAGGAGGGGCTTATGAAAGTAGAGCTGCTTCTGTTCAACCTCCAGGGAAATGGGAGACACCCTATTAGGGGTCATTCATTCATTCATTCAATCGTATTTATTGAGCGCTGACTGTGTGCAGAGCACTGTACCAAGCGCTTAGGAAGTACAAGTTGGCAACATATAGAGACGGTCCCTACCCAACAACCGGCTCACAGTCTAGAAGTGACCAGCTGGGTTCTGCATGGGTGGGGGGGGCACCAAGATACATAATAATAATAATAATGATGGTATTTGTTAAGTGCTTACTATGTGCAAAACACTGTTCTAAGCACTGGGGGGATACAAGGTGATCAGGTTGTCCCACATGGGGCTCAAAGTCTTAATCCCCATTTTACAGATGAGGGAACTGAAGCACAGAGAAGTTAAGTGACTTGCTCAAAGTCACACAGCTGACAATTGGTGGAGCCAGGATTTGAACCCATGACCTCTGACTCCAAAGCCCATGCTCTTTGCACTGAGCCACGCTGCTTTATAACCCCCAGCCCACATTGCTTACCCCTACCTTCACCTTATGCCTCCCATTCTGCCTCCCACTCCTTCCCTGGCTTTGTCTAACAGAGTATTTAAAATATGTTCCTGTCTGTATAACCAGGGGCATTGCTCTACTCCGGGTGATTCTGATGCTAATGGTTGCCTCCAGAATTCTTGTGAGAATTCTAATCAGAAGTTTCTTTCCACCAGCTGCAAAGGGTTATTTTTTCAGTCCTTCCATTTTTTTCTCCTCAAGAAGCAGAAATTCTCCGAAATGGCCATGTAGGATTCCACCTCTGATAGCAAGTTTGCTCCCTAGGGATTTGGAAACTGTGTGTGTGTCATGGGTGGGGGTGTGTGCATTGTGGAGGGATGGAGATTTTGATTCCAGATGAGCAGACTGTGTGGGGCTATGACCCAGGAGAGTCATTAAGGTTGTTTTCGTCCCCTCCTCCTGTCTTATGCTGTCGAGTTGTCTCCGACCCACAGAGACACCTTGGACACATCTCTCTCAGAATGCCCCACCTCCATCTGCAATCGTTCTGGTAGTATATCCATAGAGTTTTTTTGGTAAAAATAATAGAAGTGGTTTACCATTGCAGTAAACACGATTCTCTGTCCTCGACTCTCCTATGCCACTGCTGCAGAACTCTGTACTAAGTGCTTCTACTCAGACTCATCACTCTTCCTTTCTTATGCATTTCCAACCAGCTCTGACTATGCAACAAAGTTTGTTGTGGAATTTAGGAGCTTTGATGAGGAATCTGAGCCTCCAAAAACTATTGTACTTTGTGGCCCAACCATGGGTAAATATCATCATATCCGTCTTTCCTTGTGCACATATTACCAGTTCTTTTCCACGAACAGAGAGTAGGGGTCAATGGGGAGGAGAATCATAGGGGGAATAGGAAATGGGATAAGGGGAAATGGAGAGCTCTTTGTCGTAATATGTGTGGGAGAGTGTGAGTGTGAGGTGGGGGAAGAAAATTGTTCATGACAATCCAGTGTCTAAATACAATGCTTGTATTTTTACCCGAGCACCTAATTCAGTTAATGCTGTACACAGGTTTGGTACTCAGAAAGTACTGTTGTTTGGAAGGTTTTCTGGAGGAAGTTCAGTTTCCAATAGTTCTCCCAGAAAATGACACAGCCACTGGTAGGGAATTTGGTAATTTGATATAACATTAAGAAGGAACATGGACCTTTAAAAGGAAATATCTTGTGGATCTTGTCCAACCTGATTAGCTGGTATCCACCCCAGTGCTTAGTTGTGCTTGATCCATGGAGAAGCAGTGTGGCTCAGTGGAAAGAGCCCGGGGTTTGGGGTCAGAGGTCAGGGGTTCAAATTCCGGCTCCGCCAACTGTCAGCTATGTGATTTGGGGAAAGTCACTTAACTTCTCTGTGCCTCAGTGACCTCATCTGTAAAATGGGGATTAAGACTGTGAGCCCCCCATGGGACAACCTGATCGCCTTGTAACCTACTCAGTGCTTAGAACAGTGCTTTGCACATAGTAAGCGCTTAATAAATGCCATCATCAATGCACCTTACACATACCATTTAAAAATAAAACAAAACAAAACCAAACAAACAAAAAACAAGAAAGATTTGGGAGGCTACATATTTTCTTTTTATTTGAACATTCTATTTGTGATTCTATTGCTGCTTTAACTTAATCTCTGGAAAATTCAGTTTTGGAGGATATGGAATGTCTGTAAGAAGAATTTTTAAATATGTATGTATTAAGAATCCTTCGTGGAGCTGGTAGATCACAGATAAGCAAACAAGACCCCAAATCAGGTAGCAGAGGGATATGAGAGAGAGTAAAATAGATTGAGTAGACATGACTCCTGCCCTCAAAGAGCTTACCATCTAATGAGGGAGATAATTAAATGGGGAAGAGAAACAGAGAAATCCAAGAGTTTTTGTGAACAAAGCAATAGCTTGATAAATCAGCCCTGTCTCTTAAAAGATGATCCTGAATAGTCATTCATTCAATCATATTTATTGAGCTCTTCCTGTGTGCACTAAGCTCTTGGGAGAATACAATAAAACAATAAACAGATACATTCCCTACCCACAGTGAGTTTACAGTCTAGAGGGGGAGACAGACACTAATATAAATAAATAACATACACTTTGAATGCAGTAAATATACTATAACACAGGGATAACAATAATCAGCATATTTTAAATAAGGTTTAGGTTGGGATAGGGTGTTCACCCTATTGTCATTTGTTGGCTAAGGACACTTCTGTGCCAACGGATATAATCTCTGAAATGCCTGTAATAGGCTATCAATTCATCTCAGGACTTATTTGGTAGGAATCATTAATGAAGGTGACTTTAAAGCTCTCAGTAAAATGCCAAACAGAATATGGGTAATTTAAATGAGATAGCAGATTCATAATTCCAATCAACATTTTAAAATCCTTATTAATTTCATATGAGGCATGGAAAATATTTGCAAACATTTCAGTGACAAACCCCAACTGTTCGCTGGCCAAGCTTGCTTGGTATTTACAAACCAAAACCCCCATATTTTTCTGCCATGATTCCTCTGGCTTCTGACAAAAATCCTCTTCCATATTTTATAAACAAATGATTTCCCTCTCTTGAGCACTGCATTTTCTTTTCCCACACAGTAATTTCAACATCCTTAGAAATGGCTTCTCCTTCCTATAAATTACGAAGGCACATTTGTCTTTTCCCTGTAATTTGTCTTCTAGATTTTTAAAGCCTATGTCCTTTTTAGCCTGCATTTATGATCCAACCACATCTCCAAACTGTGATATATATGTATCAATATGCATCTGTGTATTTTGACCAGTAAACTTATTTATTTTTCCTATCCAACTTTTCTTACTTTTATTATTCCAGTTGCCTCTGCACCATTTCCCCTCTTCCTATTAACTGTAAATAATTTGTGTGAGCCCCTTGAGGTCAGAGTGTTATCTATCTCTGTGGCATGCATCTAAGCACTTAGTGCGGTGGTCATCCAGCAGGTGTATAATAAATGGGATTAATTGATTGCAGAAATACCTGTGGCCGACTGAAGAGAAGATAGTGCTTTTCTTCTGAACTGATATGATTGTCATGTTCTCAGACAAAGGTAGTGGTCAAAGACTTATGACTATACTGTCCTTGGTAGGTTATTAAAAAGCAAAGATTGTTCTGATGATGTAATATTGCTAAAGCTCAATTGGGAGACCACTAAATGACTGTAATTTCTCCCAGCATTTACCGGAATAAATTTGCAGTACTCATTTTTCTGAAAATCCTAACTTTTTCTTTCTTGCTTCAGTTAAACAAAGTTGCTTAAATTCAGTAACTCAGCTCAATTTTCCTTATCTTGTCCCAGAACATTTAAAACCATATTTCCTCTGTGAATCAGACTGGTTAATTATTATTTGCCAACATGACCTGCAGTCCTAGAACTCATTTCTCTACAACTAATTGACCAGATATTGGGGAAGAGGGGAATTCTTTTCAGATGAGATGAACCAAACTACATCGGTGATAAATTCTAGTCTTAAGACACTAGCAGATGAAGCGACACCATTTTGGTGATTTATCAGTACTGCTAGAATTTCAAGGATCTCCCAGAAGTGGAGAAAAGGCAAGGGCACCGTGTAGCCAAGTGGAAAAAGCATGGGATTGCAAGTCTGGAAACCAATAAACCATTATGGGGAGGGAACATATCTTCTAACTCTGTTGTATTGTACTCTCCCAAGTGCTGAGTACAGTGTTCTGCACACAGTAAGTAAGTTCTGCACTCAGTAAATACAATTGATTGATTCACTGATACCAGCTTTGCCACTGTTTCATTGTTAATATTAGTGTTTGTCTCCCACACTTGACAGTAAGGTCATTTTTGAGCAGGGAAAGTGTCTGTTTATTGTTGTATTGTACTTTCCCAAACAGTATGGTGCACTGCACAGTGCTAGCAATCAATAAATATGATTGACTGGCTGACAGATTGTTTGACTCCCCACTCCTCAAGAAACTCCAGTGGCTGCCCACTGACATCCTCATCAAACAGAAACTCCTCACTACTGGCTTTAAATCCCTCAATCACCATGCCTCCTCCTCGTGGCTCAGTGGAAAGAGCCCGGGCTTGGGAGCCAGAGGTCATGGGTTCTAATCCAGACTCTGCCACTTGTCAGCTGTGTGACTTTGGGCAAGTCACTTAACTTCTCTGGGCCTCAGTTCCCTCATCTGTAAAATGGGGATTAAGACTGTGAGCCCCATGTGGGACAACCTGATCACCTTGTATTCCCCCCCCCCCAGAGCTTAGAACAGTGCTTCACACATAGCAAGCGCTTAACAAATGCCATTATTATTATTATTATTATTATTATTATTACTCTCCTATGACAACCCAGTCCGCACACTTGGCTCTTCTAATGTTAACTTTCTCAATGCAGCTCAATCTCGTCTATCTCAGTGCCTACCTTTTGCCTATGTCCTCCTATGACTAGAGTGCCCTCCCTCCTCACACCCGACAGACAATTATTTTGTCTCTCTCCAAAGCCTTACTGAAGGCACATCTCCTCCAAGAGGCCTTCCCTAAGTCCTCCTTTCCTCTTCTCCCACTCCCTTTTGCATCACCCTGACTTTCTCCCTTTATTCATCCCCACTCCCAGCCTCACAGCATTTATGCACATGTATGTAATTCATTTATTTATATTAACGCCTGTCTCCCCCCCTCTAGACTGTAAGCTCATTGTAAGCAGGGCTTATGTCTGCTTATTGTTATGTTGTACTCTCCCTAGCTCTCAGTACAGTGCTCTGCACACAATAAGCACTCAATAAATGACTGACACTGGGCAAGTCATTTAACCTGTTGATTATTAACCCTTCATCGATAAAATGGGGATAGACTAGATCTTGAAACAGGAACTACCTCATCTGGAACGGAGACTATCTCCAATTTGATTATCTTGCACCTTCCCCAGTGTTTGGCTTTATATATATATAATATATATATATTATATATATATTATATATATAATATATATTATATATATTATATATATTTATATATTTGCTTTATAAACATCAGGATGTTTTTCCCTTACATCATCATTTTTCCACACTTAAGCAAAATACCAAATTCCTAAAACATTTGTGTTTTTGGAAAATGGATTTTGACCATTTTAACTATCTTGATATTTGAATTATGTAGTAGAACACTGGGCTATTCATTGCCTGTTAGATCATAGGGGGAATGTCTATTTTGAATCTCAGGTGTATCCTAACAGTATGGATTGAGTTCCAGCTATTTTAGTGACCTAAATACCACTTGCCATATGAGCTCCCTGATTGTTCAGGAGATAAAATTTGCCTGTTCATTATCTTATTCTACTACTTTACTGAAAATTACATTGATAACTGCATCTTTTGAAAATCTCCATCCTAATCCTCCTTGACCTCTTAGCTGCCTTTGACATTGTCACCTACATCCTTCTTCTGGAAACATCATACAACTTTGGTTTCACTGACAATATCCTCTAACTGATTCTCCTCCTATCTCTCTGGCTGTTCATTCTCAGTCTTTTTCCCATGTTCCTCCTCTGCCTCCTACCCGTTAATTGTTGGAGTACCTCAAAGCTTAGAGAAGCAGTATGGCCTGGTGGAAAGATCCCAGGTCTGGGAGTTAGAAGACCTGGGTTCTTATTCTCTCTCCACCACTTGCCTTCTGTGTGACCTTGGGCAAGTCACTTAAATTCTCTGTGCCTCAGATAACTCGTTTGTAAAGTGGGAATGAATCCTGTGAGCCCCAAGTGGATCAGGGACTGTGTCTGACCCAACTGTCTTGTATATATCCCATTGCTTATACAGTGCCTGGCACAAAGTAAGTGCTAAAGAAATACCACAATTGTTACTATAATTAATATTATCAAGGCTCAATTCTGGGTCCCCTTCTACTTTCTATCTGTATTCACTACCTTAGCAAACTCATTTGCTCCCATGGCTGCAACTAACATCTCTATGAGAATGATCCAAAAAATCTACATCTCCAGCCCTGATCTCTCTCCTTCTCTGTAGTCTCTCATTTATTCCTGCCTTCAGCACATCTCTACTTGGATGCCCTGTCGACTCCTCAAACTTAACCTGTCCGAAACAGAATTCCTTATCTTCCCACCCAAATCCTATCATCTCCCTCATTTTGCCATCACTGTAGATAGCACCACCATCATCTCCCTCTCACAAAGCTATAACACTGGTGTTCTCTATTCATCTATCTCATTCAATCCGTGTATTCAATCTGTCATCATTCATTCATTCAGTGCTATTTATTGAGTGCTCACTGTTTACAGAGTACTGTACTAAGAGCTTGGAAAGTACAGTACAGCAATAAAGAGAGATTATCCCTGCCCCCAGCAGGCTTACAATCTAGAGGAGGAGAGACAGACATCAAAGCAAACAGGCATCAAAATAAATAAAGAGAATTATAGATATACATATATATTCATAAGTGCTGTGGGGTGGGGGGAAGCAAAGGGAGCTTGCTGAGGTGACACGGAAGGGCAGGGAAGCTGAGGAAAAGGGGCTTAGTCTGGGAAGGCCTCTTGGAGGAAGTGCACTTTCAGCAGGGCTTTGAAAGGGGGAAGAGTGATCATTTGGTGGATTTGAGGAGGGAGGGTGTTCCAGGCCGGAGGTAGGATACGGTCAAGAAGTCGGTGGTGAGGCAGACGAGATTGAGGCACAGTGAGGAGGTTAGCACCAGAGGAGCAGAGTGTGTGGGCTGGGATATAGAAGGAGAGAAGAGAGGGGGAGGAGGAGCCTATGAAGGAAACTGATGATGAATGGCCAGAGAGATGAGAGGAGAACCAGTAGAGGACACAGTCAGTGAACTGAAGTCACCAAATCCTGTTGGTTTTACCATCACTACATCACTATAATCCTACCTCTCCTGTCCCTCCAAAGTGCTAAGACATTGATCCAAGCATATTATTCTATCTTGCCTACTTTGATAAATCAATCAGTCAATCAACTGTATTTGTTGAGTACTTACTCTGTGCCGAGAACTGTACTTAGTGCTTGGGAGAGTACAATATAGCGGTGTAGCAGACATTCCCTGCCTACAACAAGTTTAAAGTCTAGAGGGGGACACAGACATTAATATAAATAAATAAATAAATAAATTACAGATATGTGCATAAGTGCTGTGAGGCTGGGAGGAGGGATGAAAAAAGGGAGCCAGACAGAGTGATACAGAAGGGAGTAGAATAAAAAGAAGAGAGGGCTAATCACAGAAGGCCTCTTGGAGGTGATGTGCCTTCAAAAAGGCTTTGTAGCATGGTGGTGTGGGAGAAATTGTCTGCCAGATATGAAGGGAGAGTGCATTCCGTGCCAGAAGCAGGATGTGGGCGAGAGGTCAGCATCAAGACTAATGAGATCAAGGTACAGTGAGTAGGTTGACAATTAGTCTTCTCACTGCCTCCTGTCTCTTCCTATTTCATTACATACTTCACTCACTCCTGGTTTCATTTTTCTACAAAACGATTCAATCCTTGTTTCTACACTCCTGAAGAATGTCCAGTGGTTGCCCATCCACCTCCAAATCAAACAGAAATTCCTTAACTTCAATTTTAAAACACTAACTCAGCTTCCCCGCTACTTCCCCGCTACTACAGTCCTCCCTGATTTCCTACTACAGTCGAGCCTTCACAGCACTCCTCTAATGCCAACCAACTCACTATACTTCTTTCAGTCAATCAGTCATATTTATTGAGTGTTTACAGTGTGCAGAACACTGTATTAAGTGCTTGGGAGATTACAATATAAGAAAGTATATAGCGAGCATACAGCCTAGAAAGGGAGACAAACATTAATATAAGTAAATAAATTACAGATAGGTACATCCCTGTTGGGCTGAGGGAGGGGTGAGCAAGGGGGAAAATCTAAGTGCAACGATGATACAGAAGGAAGAAGAAGAGGAAATGAGGACTTTGTCAGGGAACTCTCTCCTCTTCATATCCAACAGATGTTCACTTGTCATCTTCAAACCCTCATTAAAATCACATCTCCTCCAAGAGATCTTCCCTGACTAAACCCTCATTTCCTCCTTTCCCACTCCATTTCTTTGTCACCCTTGCACTTGGATTTACACCCTTTATTCATCATCACGACATTTATATACATATCTGTAATTCATTTATTGATATTAACATCCACCTCCCCTTCTAGACTTAAAGCTCATTGACATCAGGGAACATGTATACCAATTCTGTTATATTGTACTCACCCAAGTGATTAGCATGTTGCTCTGCAGACAGTAAGTGCTCAATAAATGCAACTGATTGATTGAGATTCATTGATATCTTTTCATCCTCATCAGGATCTCCTCCAAAAGGCTTTCCCTGTTTAAGCCATCTTTTACCTGACTTGTTCTCCCTTCTGCATCATTTATGCACTTGGATCTGTGACCTTTGAACATTTGATATCTGCCCTACCCCCATCCCCACAGCATCACTTACATATATTTAAATTATAGATTATAGATTATTTATATTAATGTCACTCTCCCCATCTAGACTTTAAGCTCATAATGAGAAGGAAACATAGCTACTAATCCTGTTGTACTATAAAAATGATGGTATTTGAATCAATCAATCAATCAATCGTATTTATTGAGCACTTACTGTGTGCAGAGCACTGTACTAAGCGCTTGGGAAGCACAAGTTGGCAACATATAGAGACGGTCCCTACCCAACAGTTTGTTAAGCACTTACTGTGTGCCAAGCACTTTTCTAAGTACTGGGAAAGATATAAGGTAATAACGGTTGTCCCATGTGGGGCTCACAGTCTTAATCCCCATTTTACAGATGAGGCACCTGAGGCACAGAGAAATTAAGTGACTTGCCCACAGTCACACAGCTGACTGACCAATTGCCAGTCACACAGCTGACAAATGGCAGAGCCGGGATTCAAACCTATGACCTCTGACTCCCAATCCCATGCTCTTTCCACTGAGCAACATCGCTTCTTGCTTAATACAGTGGTCTGCACACAGTAAGTGCTCAATAAATACCATTGATTGTTTAATTGATCTCAGTGGGAGAAAAAGCATTTACAGCATTTAATGGCAATCCCAGAGTTAACTGCAGAGCACAAGTCTTTTCTATGGCTCTGTGGTGTGACTGTCTGGTTTTCAAGGTAAGATTTTAAACACTTACATGGAATTCTTAATACTTTTGAAATCCAATTGTGATTTTTTTTCATGTGGAAACTGCCTCAGTGCTCCAGAAAAAATCTTCCAAGTACATCCAATCTACATTTCCTCCCCCACTAGACTGTTAGCTCCCTGAGGGTGGGATCTGGACTACCAACTATATTGTATTCTTCTGACTGCTAAATGCAGTGTTCTGGACAGAGCAAATGCTCAATAAATAGTAATAATTGATCCTTTATTGTAAAGACCCATTTTAATATATCATTTTCCATAGCATGGCTTGAGAAGAAGCATTGCTCAGTGAAAAGAGCACAGGCTTTGGAGTCAGAGGTAATGGGTTCAAATCCCGGCTCCACCAATTGTCAGCTGTGTAACTTTGGGCAAGTCACCTAACTTCTTTGGGCCTCAGTTACCTCATCTGTAAAATGGAGATTAAGACTGTGAGCCTCACATGGGACAACCTGATCACCTTGTAACCTCCCCAGTGCTTAGAACAGTGCTTTGCACATAGTAAGTGCTTAATAAATACCATAATTATTTATTATCATTATGAAGCATTTTGTGGTTATTTCTATGAATCCTTGATGAGATATTTTAAGCAAATGACATGATTTATTTACACCTCTGATATTTTTCACTCAATGTTAAATGACACATTTGATTTCATAATAAGGAAGAACTGTTAGCATATTATCTTATAAATGTTTTCATCTCATTTTGTATACGACAGCAAATCTAATTCAATTTTTATTATGCCTGCCAAAATAATTCATGAAACAGTCACTTGTGAAGAGTTGCATAATATTTAGTGACAAATCTAGGTTGTAATCAAGGTCACTGTCTAACTTTTTATTGGTTTTTTTGTCATTCTTAATTTAGTGCTTTTTTCTCCCAACAATGACAACTGAATTACCTTCTAATTAAAAATGCCAAGAGATTTCTCTGCATGAGCTGGTTTTCATTCAGTGCTGAAGTTTAGGGAAAATTATTGGGTGTAACTACCTTTCTTCTCAAAAAGAAAAGAGGGAATATGCATAGATGCAGCGTGGCTCAGTGGAAAGAGCCCGGGCTTTGGAATCAGAGGTCATGGGTTCAAATCCTGGCTCCACTGATTGTCAGCTGTGTGACTTTGGGCAAGTCACTTCACTTCTCTGGGCCTCAGTTACCTCATCTGGAAAATGGGGATTAAGACTGTGAGCCCCCTGGTGGGACAACCTGATCACCTTGTAACCTCCCCAGCACTTAGAACAGTGCTTTGCACATAGTAAGCGCTTAATAAATGCCATTATTATTATTATTATTATTTGCCTTCATGAGCTTGTAAAGATATTGTACAAATGAACATCAAGAAATAGGCAATTTTCCTAAATCACTAAAATCTTCCCAAGGGTATTTCTTTTTGTATCTGCAGTTAGTTTCCCAACCCCCCTCAACTACTTCATTTACTAGAAGCATTTTATTTCTACATATCCTATTAGAAAAGTTTAGTTTACCAGTCCATTAATGAATACAAACGTTTTTGGGTCCAAACTTACCACTACTCAGAGTTTCTCTGAGTTTGAGATGTATAATTTACAGAACTGAAAGAAGGTCTCTAAAATGGGTCAGAGTAGTAATTTTATAAGATTGAAGCATTTCCTTCCATTCTCTTGGTGGCTATTTAGGTGTCTATTTAATGTGGAGAATAGTCCCATGATGATCCAGAGGAAAGAAATCTGCTTAGTGAGTTAGCAGACCCGAGTTCTAGACCTGCATCTGCTGGTAGCTGGCTGATATGGGCAAAGATCAGTCATCATTCCTGATAGTTTGCTCACTCATTGCACTCTGGTCCCAATGGGAACTTGACTGAAAGAGGCAAGAGAGGGGTCTTTGATGGCAGGGAATGTGTGTGTTTATTACTATATTATGCTCGACTAAGTGCTTAATTCAGTGCTTTGCACATAGTGAGTACTCAGTAAATACAATTGTCTCCCCCTTCTAGACTATGAGTCCGTTGTTGGGGAGGGACTGTCTCTATCTGTTGCCAAATTGTACTTTTCAAGCGCTTAGTATGGTGCTCTGCACATGGTAAGCGCTCAATAAATACGATTGAAGGAAAGAATGAATGAACAGTACTGTGGTTTGCATAAGAGGTGCTTGGTTGGATTACAAATTTATTTAGGTGTCCTATTAGTTCTACCAGTCACAAAAAAAAAGGGTTTGACTACGATCAAACATGGCACCACCTCCCCCGCCACCCATCTGGAGCAATCTGATATCAGTCAATTGTAGTTACAAAGCACTTACTGGGTGCAGAGCACTGTGCTAAGATTTGGGAAGAGTACAATATAACAATGTAACAGACACATTCTCTTCCTACAGTGAGGTTTCAGTCTAGTGGAGGCATTCCAGGTAGTGCTCCCTGGCCCTGATAGTGCTATCAGTACTTGACCAGGAGCCATAGGTGCTATCCTCTTTCCATTCCAACTGCCATTTTGGTAGAAACTACATGCTTGCATCCCCCTTCACCCACATAGCCCTCCACTTCAACCCTGTCCCCTGGTCCAATTAGAAACTATGCACATACACTTACCCCTTCACCCACATATTCCTTGTATTTGCAGGAAACTGCATCACACATTCCCCTAGTGGATATCTTCTCCCTATATTTTAGTTCTATACTTCCCTGGGACTTCATAGAAAGTCCTTCTTTGGTTAACTTAACAATTTAAACTGAGACTATTGATAAGTAACCATTATGAACCTGCCATTTATCCTATCATCTAAGATTGATTTCTCCTGATCAATGTTTTGTAATGCAAAATGCATCAACTTACCTTGGAACCAAAAAAGTAATAGTGGTAATATTAGTAGTAGTAGCAGTAATAGAATTAGTAGTAATAATAATAATAATATTTATTAAGCACTCACTATGAGCAGAACACTGTAGTAAAGGATTGGAAGAGATTTAGTCCCTACCCACTACAGCACAGAAAATCTAAAACTATAAATGCTTCCATGGGAGTCAGGCTCATCAGGAGTGATGAAACAATGAAACACTAAAAAAAAATGCTAGTCAAGGATGAACATACAAAATAAAAACAAAAATCAGCAGGGTGATTTGGCTGGAGAAGAATTCCAGGGTCCTTGTGTCATAGAGAAGCAGCATGGCTCAGCAGAAAGAGCCCAGGCTTTGGAGTCGGAGGTCATGGGTTCAAATCCCAGCTCTGCCAATTGTCAGCTGTGTGACTTTGGGCAAGTCACTTAACTTCTCTGTGCCTCAGTTACCTCATCTGTAAAATGGGGATTAAGACTGTGAGACCCACGTGGGACAACCTGATCACCTTGTATCCCCCCATTGCTCAGAACAGTGTTTTGCACATAGTAAGTGCTTAACAAATGCCATTATTATTATTATAGTCTAAGCCACATCCATAGTCACAGCAACTACTACAGCAGCCTTCTCAGAGCCTCGTGCTGCGGTGTTTTCTCTTTCATGACAAGGAGGTGGAAGGCAGGTTGGGATGGAGTCTCCTTGATGGCGCGGAGGGGAGCCAGTGCTGGTTTCCAATGGGGCACTATGTCTGGACGTCTGGTGAAGGGGGATGCTGCAGTTGAAATCCCTACAGACCAATGTGTACATAGTATATTGGAAACACAGGCCCTAGGTTGTTTGGAATGAACCGGTAGCTATCACTTGCATTGCTCAACTGATAGAAAGTCCATGGCACTGCACTAATCAGTAGTTCTGCTCTGGTCCTTGGTCCTGAAGTCTCAGAAATGAGGCTTATTTTTATTTTCTATGGTATTAAGTACTTAATATATACCAGGTACTGTATGAGTTACAAACACTTTTCTCCTACCTACTATACTGTTTCAGAATGGTGATAACAATTCTTACTAAGCAGAAATATTGAAAAACTTAAATTGCCTTTTTGAAAGTGTTTATAAAAATGGGCTTCATTCGTGATTTAAGAATGCTTTATCAATAATATAATTAATAACAGTAGGATTCTTTTGTTGCTTTTTGTTAATGGCATTTGTTAAGTGCTTACTACGTGCCAGGTACTGTACTGAGTGTTGGGGTAGATACTAGATAGTTGGATTAGACACAAACCCTGCCCCACATAGAGCTCACAGTCTTGCGTGGCTTAATGGAAAGAGCCCGGGCTTGGAAGTCTGAGGTCATGGGTTCTAATCCTGCCTCTGCCACTTCGTTGATGTGTGACCTTGGACAAGTCACTTAACTTCTCCGTGCCTCACTTACCTCATCTATAAAATGAGGATTAAGACTGTGAGCCCAATGGGTGACAATCTGATTACCTTCTATCTCCCCTAGTGTGCAGAACAGTGCTTGGCACATAGTAAGCACTTAACAAATGCCATCACTATCAATCCCCATTTTACAGATGAGGTAACCAAAGCTCAGAGAATTAAGGGACTTGTCCAAGGTCATGAAGCAGACAAGTGGCAGAGTCTAGATTAGAACACAGGTCCTTTGACTCCCAGTTCCATGCTCTTTCCACTAGACAATGCTTGTACATATCTATTTTATTTATTTTATTTTGTTAGTATGTTTGGTTTTGTTCTCTGTCTCCCCCTTCTAGACTGTGAGCCTGCTGTTGGGTAGGGACTGTCTCTATGTGTTGCCGACTTGTACTTCCCAAGCACTTAGTACAGTGCTCTGCACACAGTAAGCGCTCAATAAATACGATTGATTGATTGATTGGTCATTCCAGTGTGGAAAAGAGAAAGGTTTTTACGGTGGCTGATTGGAAAGGTCAGTCAGGAGAACTTTTTCTACTACAAGAGCTGTGAAAAGTAACATTTTCCTTGGTAGTGTGTTTAGAACTCAAATTCCTGACAGACTCTAGACTGTAAGCTCTTTGTGGACAAGGAGCATGTTTACCAATTTGGTTGTATTGTACTCTCTCAAGCACTTAGTACGTGCTCTGCACATCATAAGTTCTCAAAAAATGCCATTGATTGATTGACTAATATTCAGTCTGCTATCACCAGAATCTAGAAAATATCACTGCCTCGTTTTCCACTATTCAATTTCAAATTGATTTTTTAGATGATTTTTTAGATTTTAGATTTAGACTTTTTAGACTTTTAGATGAGATCATAAACTTTGCGGAAAACTAAAATTACACTGATATGGCTACAGAC
Source organism: Tachyglossus aculeatus (assembly GCF_015852505.1). NCBI lineage: Eukaryota > Metazoa > Chordata > Mammalia > Monotremata > Tachyglossidae > Tachyglossus > Tachyglossus aculeatus. The sequence goes on along the minus strand of NC_052069.1, from coordinate 74,161,511 downwards.
CACCAAACTGGCTAAATTCATCCATAAAGAAGTGCTTCAGTGTCACAAGCCCAACCTTGGTTCTATAGCAGCCAGTAATGGAGCAAGAATAAGGAGTCAAGTTTCCTGATTCCCACTCCTTCGCTCTTTCCACCAGAACATGACGCTTTCCCATAGAAAAATATCGTGGGAGTAGTAGTAGTAGTAGTAATAGTAGTAGTAGTAGTCTTAAAAGCAGAGAAAGTAGAGAAGCAGCAGGGCCTAGTGGACTGAGCAAGGGCATGGAAGTAAGGGTTCCATTCCCAGTTCTGCCACGTGTCTGCTGTGTGACTATAGGCAAGTCACTTCACTTTTCTGTGCCTCAGTTCCCTCATCTGTAAAATGGGGATTAAGACTGTGAGCCCCATGTGGGACACGGATTGTGACCGACCCGGTTATATTTTATCTACCCCAGTGCTCAGTACAGTGCCTGGCACATAATAAATGCTTAACAAATACCAGTAATAACAAAACAACAAAAATGCTATTACCGTTAATTATAATAATGATAATAAAGCATTCATAAATCATTCATGAAGCCCATCTTTATAAACACCTTCAAAAAGACAATTCAAGTTTTTCAACATTTCTGCTTCGTAAACATTGTTATCATCATTCTGAGAATAGTATAGTAGACAGGAGAAAAGTGTGTAGAACTAATACAGTGCTTGGAACATATAAGTGCTTAACAAATACCATTTACAAACTACAAAGCAGTCACTCCAAGTGTATTCAAAACATCTTACCCAACCCATTGGAGTTGCCAAGAGGGAGAAGAAATAGAAAAACAGATTTGAAAAGTAATTAATGTTAAGTAAATCAGAGATTACAAATAATTTTTGCTCAATTATTTTCCTTGTGTTAGATTTCTTAGGCTGTTCTGATGGTGAATTAATATCGGCCTTTTTTGTCTGTATAGGAGTTGCTTCTAAGCTTGAAGTTGTATTCAATTACAGTAAAACCTCCTCAGAAAATAATATGAATTTGAGCTCCTTTTGTTATTGCCTGGAGTTAAATCTAACCATTATATTAAACTTGGTTTGGAACAAGTCTTTCTTAGGAAAAGCTTAATGTAAAATTCAATATGATAAGTTCTATTCTCACTTTCACAACATCTCAGCTCATCATTTAATCAGTCTTCTTTCCAATATGTTTATCTGTAACTGTTCCATTATGGCTAAAATAAGGGAATTTTTATTTTCATTGAGTTTGTAGCTGTGAGGCTATTTCATTATTCTTTCTCTGCCAGTGCTTTTAGGGTATAATCAATGCCTGTAGGAATAATGTACATGCATTTTCATTCTACTTTACACTTTTTATGAAAGACATATTAACATTCAAGGAATATTATCCTGAATGTTTTAAAAAACATGTATTCAATTTATTTCCTTTATATTCTTTATACCCATTCTTGGATTTATATTGCTTCACCTTTTTCAAAAAGTAGCATTATATGTGATATTTTCAAAGAACAGAGATAATCCTTTTACAACTAACCTTTAAAACAGATCAAGTGTAGTTTTGATGATATCATTTGCGACAAGATAGTGTAATAACATAAAGCAATGACCCCTTCTTCTGTAACATTTTCTTGTGTCTACTCTGAAATAGACCTGAATAGTCTTGGTGAATTCAGAGCTCTGCATAGGGCCTGTTTCCTGAATCAGCCCTTCAGTGAGTGAGTTTATGATACCTAGAAAGAAATATTTTCTTCCATATCAGGAACATTGACATATTGAGGAATGTTGAGCTATTTGTCATGGGTTCTAATCCCGCCTCCCCCACTTGTCAGCTGTGTGACTTGGGCAAGCCACTTAACTTCTCTGTGCCTCAGTTACCTCATCTGTAAAATGGGGATTAAGATTGGGAGCCCCACGTGGGACAACCTGATCACCTTGTATTTCCCAGTGCTGAGAACAGTACTTTGCACATAGTAAGCACTTAACAAATGCCGTCATTATTATTATTACTGATTCTTGCTGATAAGAACATTAATAACACTTACCGTGAATTTGCTTAATTTTTTTCGTAATGAACATAGCTCTTCCATTCGAAAAAGTATCACACAGATTGGTTGATCCAAAGTAGTTTACAATGCTAAACTTTTTGCATAATACGCTAACATTTTCCAATTAAAGCACCCTAATACAGTAGAGAAAAGAAAGCAGTTTATAGGCTATTAGGATGCAGAAATTATACAGGCCATATCTCTTAAAGAAGTTATTAGAAGGGGTCATGGAAGAAGTGTAATACTGAGCAGACACTACCAAGAGGATTTTGTTTCCAGTAGTACTTTTTAAATGAATTAACTTTAAAGGACAATTGCTATGAAATCATTGTAGAGAAAACCCTTTATTAGAGCAAAGGTGAATGCCCAAGTACAGAGAATCATCTGCAGTGGATGGTTCCCCCCAGGTCAGTGACTTGGGCTCACAACAGGAGGATGAGGGAAATAAGCTGTGTTGTTTAAATTCCAGCTTTATCTTCAGATAGTGTCGATCTCTAGTCAGGCTGGAGTCTGAGAAAAAAATATTTATTGGCATATTAAAGCAGAAGTTGCCCCCACAGTTCTTCAACAGTTTTAGGTATGTGTCAGAGGAGCAATCTTCTCTCCTCATGCTACCCAAGATTACTAATTGTCCACGTCTTCCCTCTGGCCCAGATCTCCCTTCCTATTCATAAGTGACAGACCACCACCACACTCCCCGCTTTCAAAGTCTTACTAAAATCATGCCTCCTCCAAGAAGCCTTCCTGGACAACTCTTTCATTTCCCTACCTAGTTCCCCTCATTTCAGCAACATCTCCGCACTTTGATCTGTGCCCTTAAAGCACTTTGACATTCCACCCCCACGGCACCTCTACAGCACTTGTGTGCATTTCCTTATACTCCTGCTTCTCTATCTGTAATTGATTTCAATGTCTGCCTCTCTAATTAGATTGTAAGCTCCTTGAGGGCAAGGATAGTGTCAACCATCTGTATTGTATTGTGATAATAATAATGATAATATATTTTTAAACACTTACTACTACTACTAATAATAACAATGGCGAGCCCACCGTTGGGTAGGGACTGTCTCTATATGTTGCCAACTTGTACTTCCCAAGTGCTTAGTACAGTGCTCTGCACACAGTAAGCGCTCAATAAATATGATTGATTGATTGATTTGTTAAGTGCTTACTATGTGCCAAGCACTGCTCTAAGCTCTGGGATAGATACAAGGTCATCAGGTTGTCCCACCCTGGGCTCGCAGTCTTAATCCCCATTTTACAGATGACGTAACTGAGGTACAGAGAAGTTAAGTGACTTGCCCAAAGTCACACAGCTGGCAAGTGGTGGAGCCGGTACTAGAACCCATGACCTCTGGCTCCCAAGCCTGTGCTCTTTCCACTAAGCCCTGCCGCTTCTACCTGGCACTTACTATGCGCCAATCACTGTTCTAAGCACTAGGGTAGATATATAATAATCAGGTCTCACATGGGGTAGACCAAGTAGGTGGGAAAGCAGGTATTGAATCCCCATTTTGCAGATGAGGGAACTGAGGAAGAGAGAAATTGAGACTTGCCTAAGGTCACACAGCAGGTAAGTGGCAGAGTTGGAATTAGAGTTGGCAGTGAGAAGGACCTGCGTTCTAATTCTGACTCTTCCACTTGTCTGCTGTGTGACCTTGGATAAATCACTTCTCTTCCCTGGGCCTCGGTTACCTCATCTGTAAAATGGGAATTTAGACAGTGAGCCTCATGTGGGACAGGTACCGTGTCCAGTCTGATTAGCTTGTTTTTACCCCAGCAGTTAGAACAGTGCCTGGCACACTGTAACCACTTAACAAATACCATAATAAAAAAACCAGGTCCTCTGACTCCGAGGCCCATGTTCTTTCCACTAGGCCACATATAGTCTCCCAAGAACTTAGTACAGTGTTTCATACACAGTACTAAGTAAATTAGAAAAGAAGTGTGGCTCAGTGGAAAGAGTGTGGGCTTGGGACTCAGAGGTCATGGGTTCTAATCCCGGCTCCACCACTTATCAGCTGTGTGACTTTGGGCAAGTCGCTTAACTTCTCTGTGCCTCAGTTACCTCATCTGCAAAATGGGGATTAAGACTGTGAGCCCTATGTGAGACAAGCTGATGAACTTGCATCTCCCCCAGTGCTTAGAAGAGGGATTGGCACATAATAAGGGCTTAACAAACACCAAAATTATTAAAATTATTATTAAATACAATTGATTGATTGATTGACTGATTTATTGGAATGAGAACTGAAAAGCCTCACCGTTAGGAGTTGAAACTCTGGCTAGTAGAGTGTCGGCTCAGAGAGGTATGACTGCAGCACTATGCAATTTGGAATTGTACAGTTGAATTGGGGAGACGGGAGAGTAACAGCTGCTGGTTCACCGGTAACTCTTCCAGTTTAACGTAAATGATCATTAGAGAAGCAGCAAATCCTAGTTGAAAGAACACAGGCCTGGCAGTCCGAGGACCTGGCTTCTAATTCCAGCCCTGCCACTTGCCTACTTTGTGACCTTGTGAAATTCACTTCACTTCTCTGGGCCTCAGTTTCCTAAACTGTAAAATGGGGATTGACTGTGAGCCCCATGTGGGACAGGGACCGTGTCCAGCTGATTATTTTGTATCTATCCCAGCGCTTAATACAGTACCTGGCTCATGGGAAGCACTTAAACATTATTATTATTATTATTGTTATTATTGTCATTATTTTTTTCATCAAAAGTCCCAGTGCTTAATACAGTACCTGGCTCACGGTAAGCACTTAAGCATTATTATTATTATTATTGTCATTATTTTTTTCATCAAAAGTCCCAGCACTTAATACAGGACCTGGCTCATGGTAAGCACTTAAACATCATTATTATTATTATTATTGTTATTATTGTCATTATTTTTTTCATCAAAAGTCCCAGCACTTAATACAGTACCTGGCTCATGGTAAGCACTTAAACATTATTATTATTATTATTGTTATTATTGTCATTATTTTTTTCATCAAAAGTCTCGGAGATCATCTTCTGGGAAATGTTCTATACTGATGATGACTCTGGCAGAGATCGATCAATCAATTAATCAATGGCATTTATTGAGCGCTCACTGTGTGCAGGGCACTGTACTGAGCACTTGGGAGAGTACAATACAGCAGATTTAGTAGACAGGCTCCCTGCTCACAAGGAACTTACAGTCTGAAGGAGGAAAGACAGTCAATAAATTAAATTACAACTATATATGTCAGTGCTGTGGGACAAACCCACCCCAGAGGAGGCTTTGCAGACGATTAAGGATGCTTTCCTACATTCCGTAAAGTGTTCTGAACTGACAAGAGGTCTGAAGAAGATGTCGCTGTGTTTCCACTTGCAACTAGAAATTTTAAAAAACAATCAAATATTTTGCTTTGAAATATGGAGTTCAGTTCTCTTGGGAAGTTCATCTATCTAAGCAGAACACAATCCAGTGATACGCAGACATTGGTAAAAGTCAAAAACTGAACCAGGAAGGTTTATATAATTCTCTTAAGATGCAGACAAAAGTTTGGTAAAAATGAGGGACCAAAGTAAAGTTTATAATGATAATTGTGGTATTTGTTAAGCGCTTACCATGTGCCAGGCACTGTTCCAAGCACTGGGGTGGATGCAAGCAAATCAGGTTGGACACAGTCCCTGTAAAATGTGGGGCTCACAGTCTCAATCCCCATTTTACAGATGAGATAACAGGCATCGAGAAGTGAAGTGACTTGCCCAAGGTCACCCAGCAGGCAAGTAGCAGATCTGGGATTAGAACCCGTGACCTTCTGATTATAAATATATAGTTGGAGCTAAACTATTCATGTAGAAGGATATTTTGTCAGAAATTTTCTCAGTTTTTCAGGTGTGAAGGAAATATTTTGATTAAACATTTATTAGAGTATAACTAAGTATCCAAGAATCTATTTTGGGGATAATCCATCCCCCAAATATTTATTAACCAGCAGGTAATCACAACCATATTAGAAAAATCATAATTATGAGAAGCACTGTGGCCTTGTTGAAAGAATGTGGGCCTGGGAACCAGAGATCCTGGGTTCTACCCCTGATTCTGCCTCTTGCCTGCTGTGGGACCTTGGTCAAGTCACTTAACTTCTTGGTTCCTCAGTTTGATCATTTCTAAAAAGAGAATTCAATACCTGTTCTCCCTCCTACTTAGAGTGTGAGCCTCAAGCGGGACAGGGACTTTGTCTGACCTAATTATCTTGCATCTACCTCAGCACTTATATCATTATTATTATTATTTTCATAGGGGAGAATAAAATAATTAATTTAAGATGTCAATTTTTTTAGAGCTGAAAAAATGAGCCTAGGGAGTGTAGCCTTATTTTCTAAGGACACCACACAAAACAAAGACCAGTTGCTGTAAAGAAAAGTCAATTCCTTTCACTGCTGAATATAATACACATGAATAATAGGAACGCTCCTCCACTGATGACATGGTATGGAATTGATGGGATGACTTTTCTGATTAGAAGTGATTGTTTGAATTATGCCATGGCCAGAAAGATTCTAAATTGGAATGTATTGTTAAGGCAATTTGAAAATGGGGAAGAAAGTAAATCAGACATTCTGACAGGAGTTTTAAACATACACTTTAAAGAAGAATATGGAATAAATCTAATAGAAGAACAAGACAAAGAGAGCGTTAATGTCCTTTTGTTATTACAAAGGACCTGAAATACTCAATATAGAAAAAAGATGCTCTGAAGCTTACGCATCTGTAGCAACAAAATGTTGAAACTGATGAGCATTTTTGGAGAGTCTGGAAAGTGGAGAACAAGCATTACTATATGTTGCATAAAAGGATGAGATTAATGTTAGCAGTTATTTATGTTATTTAGTAAGTACTGACTATATACCAAGAACAGGGCTAAGTTCTGAGGTGAATACAAGATAAACAGTTCAGAACTGATCCCCATCCCTCACTGGGGCTTACAATCTAGGTGTAGGGGAGAACAAACACACAGAAAAAATAACTACATTACAGACATTGGGATCATTAGGAAATAGAAGAAATAAAAGGTGAAAAGGACAAAAATAAAAATCAGCAATTCTAGGATGGAGCAGAACTGATGTTCCTCAGTCTTTGCTGCCAAACTGCTTCCATTTACCTAGTCTTCTTTCTAAGTTCCTTGTTGGCAGCAATTCAGTCTACTAACTCTATAGTCTTTTGAGCACTTAGTACAGTGCTGTGCACACAGAGAGCACTTAATAAATACCATTGATTGTTCTGAGTGGGGAGCAGCCTCTGAAGTTCACAATGGAGTGGTGACGCTGACTCCATCTTCATCAGACTCTGGGAGGACCGTTTCTGTGTATAATGGTAAAGTATTCCTATATTGAAAATTTCAATTTATTAAATTTGGGCTCTGTCTCCAAATAGCTTAAAGCATTCTACACACAATTTTCAAAGCAGGAACGTTTCTTTTCAAGAATAGCCAAACTGTTGACATTTTTATAGGTTACTTGAGAGAAAAAAAAACTGAAGGAAAAAAAAAAGAATAAGAAAGAAAAAAGGAAAGCATGGAAGGGTGGAGAGTGTGAGCAAGGAGAAATCAGGATTCTATTCTATCAATCAATCAATCAATAGTATTTATTGAGCACTTACTGTGTGCAGAGCACTGTACTAAGCGCTTGGGAAGTACAAGTTGGCAACATATAGAGACAGTCCCTACCCAACAGTGGGCTCACAATCTAGAAGAATTCTACTAGTCTTTCCTTGAGGCCCGGGTTTATGTCTTTAACTCTGTTTTCCTCAACAAAGCATTAAGTACGGTGCCTTAAGTACAATGCCCTGCACACAGAAGTGCTCAATAAATACTGTTGAGTGATTGTTATTGAAAACTCTCAGTCTAAGCTTTACATTGTAAGCTTTACATTCCATTTATCTATTAAATCCTTGAAGTGTGTGTGTAACTGAGCCTCAGTTACCTCATCTGTAACATGGGGATTAAGACTGTGAGCCCCAGGTGGGATAACCTGATCACCTTGTACCCCCCAAGCGCTTAGGACAGTGCTTTGCACATAGTAAGCGCTTAGCAAAAACCGTCATTATTATTCATGCCAATACTTCTACATCCATCATTCAGTTAATGTTAGGGAGAGGTTGTTGCCTTGCCAACCACCCTCTAGAATCACTGTTTAAGGATGTTTTAACTGGCTGGGACCTGTGGCCATGGAGTCTTTGGCAACTTGGGCTCTGCTGCTCATGTCACCTTTAGGATCCAGCCAATGCCATTGGTTTACAGAGCTTGTCGTTTCTAAGTCTCTCTCCTGAACCTCATGATATCTTTTTTCTAAAAGCAATGCCCAATATGATATTTCTACATGGCTTAGTGGAAGGAGCACGGGCTTGGCAATCAGAGGTCCTGGGTTCTAACCCCACCACTTGTCTGCTGTGTGACCTGGGGCAAGTCACTTCACTTCTCTGTGCCTCAGTTCCTTCATCTGTAAAATGGGGATTTAGACTGTGAGCCACACATGGGGCACCCTGATTACCTTGTATCTACTCCAGCACTTAGAACAGTGCTTGGCACACAGTAAGCGCTTAACAAATACCATCATCATTATTATTATTATTACATAGCAGATGGTATTTCTCAGTATCGCAGTTGGGCAGAATCTTTTCAAATTGGGATTAATTCTGTATGTTTGTCCATTCATTTGTTTAATTGTATTCATTGAACACTTACTGTGTGCAGAGCACTGTACTAAGTGCTTGGGAAGTACAAGTCATAATTCCATAGTTCCATAGTCCGCTCCATCTTGCCACACATACTCACTGTGTGCATTTTACTGCTGTCCAATCTTTGGATAGAATCTGCGCCAAGAAGGTTTGCTGACTTAGAAAGGATGATAATATCTTCATACTGTTTTAGAGATAATATCGCAAGACATAGTAGGCAGTCATTGCTGCCTCAAGCCTTAATCTCTAAAGCAATTATTATTCATTCATTCGTTCATTCATTCATTCATTCAATAGTATTTATTCAGCACCTACTTGTGTGCTGATACTCTACTGATATGTTGTACTGGGAAAGGATGCAACGAAGGATAAATAAGACTTAGAACCCAGGCCATAGAGAGTTTACATTCTAAAAGGGAAGCAGGAAGGAATGTTGAGTGCTGGGAGGTTGGCTAAAGGTCCATGAGAAAATATTCAATCCACAAAGACACAACCGCATAAGAACACAAGAACAAAGAACATTATAGCTGTGGGTGTCTTTTCTGCCTCATCATCATTCAGGCAGGGCATTCCACAGTCTAAAAATCTCACTGTATCAAAACAAACCTCTGAAGAAGGAAATCCTTGCTAGGAAGGAAACTCACTAAGAAGGTAATCATGACAAAGGCTGAAGGCTGTATGTATTTTTGGAAAACATAAACATAGTGGGCAACATTATTGCTTTCAACTTTGAAAGAGCACAACCACCCAGCTTCAGAAACAGCCTTACTCCATTTCTCTCCCCTCATCTTCTCTTTTCAGCATAACTTCAGCAGATAATAATAATAATGATGATGGCATTTTATAAGCGCTTACTATGTGCAAAGCACTGTTCTAAGCGCTGGGGAGGTTACAAGGTGATCATGTTGTCCCACGTGGGGCTCACAGCCTTAATCCCCATTTTACAGATGAGGGAACTGAGGCACAGAGAAATTAAGTGACTTGCCCAAAGTCACACAGCTGACAGGTGGCGGAGCTGGGATTTGAACCCATGACCTCTGACTCCAAAGCCCGTGCTCTTTCCACTGAGCCACATTGCCTCCCACTGTCATCTCCCTAATATATGCTTCTCTGAACCTCTGGAGACAAGCAGAAGAGAGCAATGATAGCAGGTACCGTGAACATTTCAGTTCCCAGCCTCTCCCTAACTTCACTAAAAGCAAATGTTTAGTGCAGTAAAACAAAGACCAGGTAACATCCTCGTGCACTGGACTGCAAAAGAGGAGATAGACTCTCCTGCGCTTACTTAAATCCACCCAGGAATTTGGCTGTAAATACCACAAAGAGCAAGGATCCTGCTTTCTACTTTTATTGTTTGCTCCCAAATGCCTAGTACAGTAGGCACTCAAAAAATGCTGCTGCTGATGGAGCTCTCCGTGAATGTGTGAAAGTTTCTTTCCTCTCTATTCAGGAAGAGACTGAGTCTCAACAATTTTCGGAAAAAAAAAATCCAAATCAAAATGATCTTCTCTCCAAATAAACATCTATTCCATCGATGACACTCCTAAATTTTTATTTTCATCTAGATGCATTCCCTTTATTTTGCTTCCTGTAGGGACGTAGGCTGGGAAAAAGAAGGAAAAAAAACCCTTAAATCTCAACTGACTGCAAAAAAACAGAAAAAGTGGGCTTTATATCAAACTAATACAGTCATGCATAAACTGAGGGTCCACCAATTCCAAGAAGAAAATGCAATGTCTACAAATCATAAAGTGTGTCTAGACAGAGCAAAGTAAAGCACTGAAGGAAGACAAATCATTGATTGGAAGGTGAGAGAACTTTTTCTTGCACAGTAATCAGGAATTCACTGAACAAAACAAATTATCCACTGTTATCAGTTTGATAGCTGCTTGGGGAAATATAAGAATTTAAATAAGAAAGGAAACTTTTTCAGTGAAAACAGATATTTGCTTTATTGTTTAGATAAAGGGACATTACAGTCCCTATACTTCTATAAATAGTTTCAGATAGAAAATGCTTTACTATTTAACGTAAAGCCTTACAAGTTTCTTAATGATCAATTTAAAAAATCCTATTATTGTAAAAGGTAATTGCAACATGAATTGGGCCCACATAAAAATAAGTGTGTCCATAATTTATCCAAAGATCAGAAAATAGAGAGCTTTTAAAGCCAGAAAATGGGACTTACTGAACTAAATAGTCGCTTCTCCATTTTAAGAGAATGTAAGTAGAGTGGTACGAAATGTGATGGAGTTCAAATTAACTGTGAAGAGTTCTGAGATTGAATCAACCTAAAACAATTATATACCCTAACAATCTCTGTCTCTCTTTAAACACTCATACACATTCACATAAAGCAATGTACTAGTGGTAATATAAGTGGTAGTATGAATGGCGTACCTAATGTGTGCAAAAGTTCAGGAAAAAAATATATAGGTATGAATCAGACAGTTCTGGGACCCACAGGGCTCACAATCTGAGATTAAGTGGGGAGGATTGGTGACAAGTGCATAAGGCAAGATGAAATGATTAAAACACCTGCAGTGGCAACAATTCTCTACTGTGTTGAAGAAAGGACATAAAAAATAATGACATTATAAGGAAAAATTTAATGTGGCTGGGATTGCAAGTCCCGTATAGGCCCTGTCAAACACACACATGTACACACACACACACACATCCATAGATGAATTTCACCGTGGGTTCTTCTTTGACTAGGAAATGCAACTATCTACTTATCTCTATCCATCTATCTAATCTACATATCTATCTGTCTATATATAGACACTACAGTGCAAGTTGAAGATCAGCAGACCCTTGACATGTTTGCATTTACATTTATGGAGTTTAATTCTCTTTTCCAGCCTACCGAACTTGCTTTCTGCAAATATGGAGTAAAGAAAAAAATCACAGGTATCCTGAACTTGCTTCAGATTCCTCTTTGGTACTTTGGGGACTTCCCCTTAATTCATAGGGTAATGACCTCTTTCCCCAAAGTATGTTCCCTCTATAGATACAACCAAGTACCATTTCCCATTATGGGAAAAAATATGATCTAAATATTTCAAAATATCCTCCAGACCTGTCTATGCTTTAAAATAACTTGCACTTTCTAGCCTTATTTATGATTCTGTAAAATAGCTGAATGATTAGGTTGAGGAGTGAGTTGAATATAACCAGAGTGTAGTGAAACCACATCAATTCAGAACTGCTGAAGTGGAAATCTTCAAAATTCAGACATAATGCTTAAATGTAGTTTCCTTCCTTTATCCTGGTCTCGTCTCAAGCATTTTACCCCAGCAGATCAATCTTTAAAAAATGACCCTGTACAATTAGCCAACACCAAAAAGAAATGAAAATCATTCTGTCTGATTTAATAATAATTATAATAATAATAATTGTGGAATTTGTTTACTATGTGCCAGGCACTGTACTAAATGCTGGGTTGGATACAAGCAAATTGGGTTGGATGCGGTCCTTGTCCCATGTGGGGCTCACAGTCTCAATCACCATTTTACAGATGAGGAAACTGAGGCCCAGAGAGGTGAAGTGATTTGCCCAAGGTCACACTGCAGACAAATGGTGGAGTTGGGATTAGAACCTATGACCTTCTGACTCTCAGGCCCATCTTCTATCCACTATGCCATGCTGCCAAATTTGAAAGTAGACATGAACAATTGTGGAATTCTCTTATGCAGTTGACCGAATAAGTGAAGTGTCCCTAAGGAAATGATGCTCTGAAGCTTGGGATAGCCCTGCCTTTACTTTTTCTATGGCTAGCAAAAGAAGCCAGGTGAATAAATGAAACTAAGGTTTTGCTGTCCATCAAGGCTCCTTGACAGCAGCAGTTAGCCAGCAGGGGCAAAGGGCAACTGTTTGAACACAGGTGCTCTACAAAAGGATTTAAAAGAGAAAGAATAAGACATTTAAGTATTCAGAAATGAAAGCTAAAGACCATACAATATACCCACACTCACTTATCAACATACATTCAGAAAATTAGGTAAACCACAAGGCACAAACAGCATGTGTCTGGGATTCAGGAGAGCTGTGTTCTAACCCCAGTTCTACCATTTGTGTATTCTGTGAACTTGTGCAAGTTATTTAAGCATTCCAGTCATTGCTATGAGTGAAATGAAAATACCTGCCTCTCCCTACTTAACAGCGACGTTGTGAGGGTAAAATTAGGTGTCACACGAAAGCACTTTCGAAAAAGTAAAAAACACTATATAAATACAAAGCATCATCATTGTAAATTATATAGCTATAATTCTATTTATTGTGATGTTTTTGACACGTGTCTACATGTTTTGTTTTGTTATCTGTCTCCCCTGTCTAGACTGTGATCCTGTTGTTGGATAGAGACTGTCTCTATTTGTTGCTGACTTGTACTTCCCAAGTGTGTATGCACACAGCAAGTGCTCAATAAATACGCTTGAATGAATGAATGAATGTAAAGTATTTATAAAAATACTTCTTTGGTTCCTGTTTTGCTAATAGTTATAAAGATACCTCTTTGGTTTCTAGTTTGTTAACAGTATAGAAGGTACATTTCCTGATCTTGACTCAATTGGAGATTCCATTTTCTTGTACAGTCATCAATGGGCTGTTCAGGGTATAAACATTAGAAATGAGGTCATAGATTTTATTTCATTTCTACATGGTTGAATTTTCCTTAAAAATGCATAGGAGTTAGAAAAATGCCAAATTAAGGATAACCCAGAACTTTTAGTTAATAAGAAGGAAGGTTTAGTTTTTCCAAAATTATTAAGGACAATCTAGATGAGGAAGTTCTATAATTGAACTTTGAGACACTTGGGTTCCAGCCCATCATCTCTATGAATTTTTCCATGCCACAGTTTTCCCAGCTGAGAAATTACAATCCACCTGTTCTTCTCTCCCTTGCAGAGATGCTGTATAGGTTAATGAGGAAACACAAGTGAAATTATTTTGTGCATTTGGGTGCATATTAAAATGTCCTGTACCAAATGGGCACTCAATAAATACTACTACTACTATATGAATGGGTTGCTTTCTATTGACGTTTGTTATTTTCAGGCAGTCAGTCATTTTATAATATGCCAAATTTCCCACAAAAATGTGGGAAAAGAAAACACATTGTTTTTCAAGTTTTCAGCCCAGTAGGTAGATTTTACAATAAAATGAAATCTCCAGGAACAGATTGGGAGGGAAATAATGACACAGAATCATAGAGCTGCTGACAAATCTCTTCACTGTGTGGTCATAAAATTTACTCCTTTGATCCCTCTTCCCTGTAACAAAACTGATTATACAGTGAGTAATATTCAGAACAATTTTCATCTAATTATTACAATGACATTTATCAGAATAACATTTCTTGACATTTACCACAAATTGTTACCATTTAGATTTTGCTCTCCATTCCCTTTTAATAGCCCCCAAAGTGTTTGCCTTCCATTAAATTGCACAGACCGCACACAAACTTGGATTAGTTTTGCAGTTTCTTTTTGAGTTTGATAACTTTTTCTAGGAATTCATGGTGCAAATCTAGACAGATATTTTATTAAATTGGCCATTTCATTGACTGGTGTTCCAGTTTCTCAAGATGTGATAAAGATTCTGATTTACATGGATTAGTAGTAGTTTTTGAACTGAAACTACCAGAATAAAATTTAGATTTTAAAACAGAAAATTAAAATGGAATTCTGAACAAAAGCTTGACAAAAAAATGTCATAACATTGATCATGTAGTTTGTAGTAGTCTGTAGTCCTATTGACTTCCTTTATTTCTCAAGAATTTATTTGGAAATATTAGAGAACAGTAGCCATTCATATTCATCTATGATTTGATCCACAAAAACAAACATATAATTGTAATCTAAAGTAGGATTGCATTTGACTAGAAGATATTTGCAAGCCAATCTAATACTTTTTCATTTTCCTCGCACTTCTTCCAGTATACTCGGCAGTTTTAAAATAATACACTATTCTTTATAACAGAAAGATTTAGGATGTCTGTCTGGAAGGAAATAGCTGAGAGGGGAAATGATCTGTTTACAACATCATGGAGGAGATTAGAAGCAGGTTGAATGCTATATATCCTTATACTCTTAATTTTCCTATTAGTAATTTATCGTAATATCTGTCTCCCTTTCTAGGGAACGTATTTACTTACACTATTGTATTCTCCCAAGTGGTTAGAAACAGCATTTTGCAAACACTACGCATGTACTAAATAACATTGATTAATTGATTGACTGATTGATAGGCGGTACCCAGTGTAGCCTGAAGGTTTAATGTTCTAAACAAATTAAGGATGAAGCATTCTTATTTGGTGGGTTGCAAAAATATGATAATAATAAAAATAATAATAATGGTATTTGTTAAGCTTACTATGTGCCAAGCATTGTTCTAAGCACTGGGGGAGATAAAAGGTCATCAGGTTGTCCCACATGGGGCTCAGAGTCTTAATCCCCATTTTACAGATGAGGTAACTGAGGCACAGAGCAATTAAATGACTTGCCCAAAGTCACACAGCTGACAGGTGGCGGGGCTGGGATTAGAACCTACGACCTCTGACTCCCAAGTGTGTGCTCTTTCCACTAAGCAACACTGCTTCTCTAGTATGGAATGCATTACCACAGATAGTTGTGGAAAAAGAGATAATTAAACCCAAGACATTCTCGAATACATGCCAATCTATTTTCTTCAAGTAAGAGCTATTTATATAGGATAAAATCCCCAAATTGTTTATCTTTGCCAGCAAGAGACCGTGGGAAAGTGGTTGTTCTGTGCCTGAACTCAAGTATTGTGTCTGAGTTTAACAGTATATAACTAAGTCCAAGTAAAATCAAAGACACTTGTACTAGTAGTTAATTCCCTTGAGCTGAACTTGGTTACCCCTCAAAGTTTCATGGTCCTTACCCTATTCATGCTTACTGAAACATGCTTTAACTACTTTTGAAAGGGCTGGAAGGTCAAGGTTGACAAGAGGACAGGAATCCAGGCTCATGGCTATTGCCTTATTGCCCCTCCAGTACAGCAGGGATCTTTCCTCCTGGAAGGGTGGATGGAGTTACATACCAAGTCTTCCTAAATATAGCTATGACATTTGTGACTGTAAAACATGAAAGGGTCCAAGTTGAGTTCAAAATTTCAGGGTTCCCTTGGTATTATTAATATTCCTCTTCCCCTTGAACTGCAAATAGCTGATACAAATCCATGTAGTTTCACTTCAAAATCAACCAATATGTTCTAACGCAGTCTACAGAATTGCTTGATTTCAGATTGATGCAGCCTTTTTTCAAAGCATCTATATTGTCCCCTAATCACCAAAGTTTCTTACTGTTCAGGTCCCCCAACAAGTGAAAAGACTGTCAAATCAATGTTCATGTTGAAATGTGGAATTGTTAAATTCTTTTTCCCTCACACCTCAAAAATCAATGTACTCTCTAGGTCTGCTAATTCTTTCAGTTTTCTCAATTGTATTTATTGAGCACTTACTGTGTGCAGAGCACTATATTAAGTGCTTGGGAGAGTACAGTATAACAATAAACAAGCACATTCCCTGCCCACAATGAGCTCACAGTCTAGAGGAAAAGAAAGAACAACTGTGGAACAAAGCTAGTGTTTATACATTGGATCAGGAAGGGCACACCCCAATTAAAAACTATACCATTATTTTCCTTTTATGAGGCATTTAACGTGTTAGAAGACTACTGCATTGTGCATTTCACAAGGAATTCACAAAATATCTACTTCAGCATTGTGAGCACTTTAATTTTTGTTCATGAAGTTATCTCTTGGAGAGAAAATAGTATTGGAAAAGTTATTCCCTTAGCTTACACCAAAGCTCTATTTTAATAATATGAATGTATGTGCCAAAGAGAAGATACCCATGCCATCGAGATAAACCCAGGTGTTTTTGTTAGAGACTGTAATTTTCTCTAAAGCTTTGCAAATAACATCTGATCACTTCTACCATTCTCCTTATCTCACAAGTTCATTACCTTGACATTATCCTTAGCTCATCTCCCTTATTCAATGTGCTTATTCACTCTGTCACCAAATCATTTTGGTTCTAACTTCACATGTCCACAATTCACCCCTTCCTCTCGATCCAAACTGCTACCCACATCAATCCAAGCACTTACATCCCACCTTGATAACTGCATCAGATCATCCTCGTCGTTCTCCCTGCCTCCTCTCTCAGTTCAGTCCATATCTTTCCATTCCTCAAAAGCCTCCAGTGTTTGCCCATCCACCTCCACATCAAACATAACTCTTTACCATTGATCTCACTCTTCTTCCTTACCTTACTGATCCCCTGCTACAACCCAGTCTGCACACTTCACTCCTCTCACATCAACCTACTCTCTGTGCCTCAATCTAGTGTATCCAGGCATCTTGTCTTTACTCATGTCCTCCCTCTGGCCCAAGACACCCTCCTTTACATCTGAGAGCACATCCTTTTCCTCACCTTCAAAAACTACCAAAAATTACATCTCCTCCAAGAAGTCTTCCTTGACTTAAGCCCTCATTTCCCCTATACACCTTCCCCTTATGCATTGCCTTTGCACTTGTCTAGGTGCCCCATAAGCACTCTGACACTCCCCACAGCCCTACAGTACAGCATATGCTTACTTTTCTATTTTATTTATTTCAGAATAGATTGTAAGCTACTTGTGCCTAGAAATTCTATCTACCAACTCGATTGCTTTGTACTTTCCCAAGCACTTGGTAAAGTGCTTTGCACACAGTAAGAACTCAATAAATACCATTGATTTATTGATTGATCCCATTGTGGAAACACCACCAATCTATAACTGATTTGACACAGCTATTAATGTAGTCAGAAATTTCTAGACATAAGACAAGTTATTAATTAGTAGAAACAATGTCCTCACTTCTATTTTTGTTTCATTCTTTGAAATCATAAAGGTCAATGTTCCAGAACCTGCAGAATCCATTTGCTTAACATGCAAAGATGACTGTGACCAGTTCTCATTTGTAAATTCTCATTTTCATTATGTTTGAATTTCAGATGTGTTTTGTTCAAGACCAGTAGCCTATGGCGGTATGTTGGGGAGATGAGAGTTTCCTTGAGATGCACAGTGCTGAAAACAAGAGGATGAAAAATTGAACTGACAAGGTTATACGGGTAGTTTGTGATGTACATCATAAAAATCTCTTCCTGCTGTATCTCAATTCTCAGCTAGGAAAGACAAGCACCACTGATTCAATGGGTTTGATTGATTGAAAGAGAAATACAAAATAATATTCATATATTATAACTTTTCAGGAAATAAAATATTAAACACAAAAGCCATTAGGGAATTCAACAAAAGATTTTTCCATCAATCAGACCCCTTTTTCTTACAAAGACTCAATCTGGTCATCAGCTCAAGCGGAAAGACATTCTAAAATAGAAGCTGCCTCACTTCATTGATGATGCCAACCTAACCATACTTCCAATTTTGACTATAAAGGCTAAGAGCAGCCAATCCGAGTAAATAATAGCTGACATATCATTAGATAGGGATAGATATAGTTCATGAAATATGATAACCAAACTACATAGGATTTACTAAGGAGAATATTTTATACCTATTGAAGTGGCAATGGCAGCAATTTAAATGTTTTCATTGATAATAATTGTGGTTTTTATTAAGTGCTTACTATGTGCCAAGCATTCTACTAAGCGCTGGAGTTGATACAAGCAAATCAGGTTGGACACAGTCCCTGTCCCTCTTGAGGCTCACACTCTTAATCCCCATTTTACAGATGAGGTAACTGAGGCACAGAGAAGTGAGTGACTTGTCCGAGGCCTTGCAACAGACAAAGGATGGAGCTGGGATTAGAACTCATGGCCTTTTGACTCCCAGATCCGTACTTATCCACTATGCAGCACTGCTTCTTTAATGATTTTCAATTTTATAATCTTATTTTAAATTGTTTAACATTTGTAATGGCAATATAATGTTTAATATCATAAAAAAAGGATACAGGTTTAATGTAACCAAAGGATGAAACAAAAATAGAAGTGAGGACAAAGTAACTAAGAGTATTTAAGGGGCAACTGGAACACTACTTACCCCACAGTTTTATAGAACATCTTGAAGAGGACACTTGCCATGTGAGAATTAACTCTTTCAACAATTCCTGAGCAGGTCCATGAACTTCCAAGTGGAAGAGTGAAAAGAATGGACAGGCACAACTAAGCACACAGAAGTGATCAGATTAATTTAGTCTCAAATACCGGTCCAGGATTTAAAAACTAACAAAAGCCACAGCATGGTTTAGTGGAAAGAGCATGGGCTTGGGAGTCAGAGGACGTGGGTTCTAATCCCGGCTCCACCACTTATCAGCTTTGTGACTTTAGGGAAGCCACTTAACTTCTCTGTGCCTCAGTTACCTCATCTGTAAAATGGAGATTAAGTCTATGAGCGGGACAACCTGATTACCGTGTATCTAACCCAGTGCTTTGAACAGTGCTTGGCAAATAGTAAGCACTTAACCATTTCCATTATTATTATTATTATTGTTATTATTATTATAAATCTAAGTATTTACTATTCATTCTTCAGTATATTTAATGAGTGCCTAGTGCATATTCATTCACTCATTCATTCATTCAATCGTATTTATTGAGTGCTTACAGTGTGCAGAGCACTGTACTAAGCACTTGGGAACTACAAAGTGGCAACATATAGAGACAGTCCCTACCCAATAACAGGCTCACAGTCTAGAATGGGGAGACAGACAACAAAATAAAACAAGTAGACAGGGGTCAGTACCATCTGAATAAATAGAACAGTAGCTATATACATATCATTTATAAAATAGAATAACAAATATGTACAAATAAAGTAGGGAAATAAATATGTACAAATATATACAAGTGCTGTGGAGAGGGGAAGGGGGTAGGGCAGAAGGAGGGGGTGATGGGGAGGGGAGGAGGAGGAGAGGAAAAAGTGGGGGGCTCAGTCTGGGAAGGCCTCCTGAAGGAGGTGAGCTCTCAGTAGGGCTTTTAAGGGAGGAAAAGAGCTAGTTTGGTGGATTTGTGGAGGGAAGTCATTCCAGGCAGAGGTAGGACATGGGCCAGGAGTTGACAGCAGGACAGGTGAGAATGAGGCACAGTGACAGGGTGAGTGGCAGAGAAGTGGAGTGTGCAGGCTGGGCTGTAGAAGGAGAGAAGGGAGGTGAGGTATGGGGGGCGAGGTGATGAAGAGTCTTGAAACGGAGAGTGAGGGGTTTTTCTTGATTCGAAGGTTGACAGGCAACCACTGGAGATTTTTGAGGAGAGGAGTGAAATGCCCAGGGCATTTCTGTACAAAGATAATCTGGGCAGCAGAGCAAAGTATAGACTGAAGTAGGGAGAGACAGGAGGATGGGAGATCAGAAAGGAGGCTGATGCAGTAATCCAGTCGGGATAGAATGAGAGATTGAACCAGCAAGGTAGCGGTTTGGATGGAGAGGAGAGGGCAGATCTTGGCGATATTGTGAAGGTGAGACCGGCAGGTTTTGGTGACAGATGTGTGGGGTGAATGAGAGAGCAGAGTCAAGGATGACACCAAGGTTGCAGGCTTGGAGACGGGAGGGATGGTAGTGCCATCCACAATGAAGGGAAAGTCAGGGAGAGGACAGAGTTTGGGAGGGAAGATAAGGAGCTCAGTCTTGGACATGTTGAGTTTTAGATGGCAAGCAGACATCCAGATGGAGATGTTCTGAAGGCAGGAGGAGATATGAGACTGGAGGGAGGGAAAGAGAACAAGGGTGAACATGTAGATTTAGGTGTCATCAGCATGGAGATAATAGTTGAAGCCTTGGGAGCGAGCGAGTTCACCAAGGGAGTGAGTACATTCACTCCCATTCGCTGTATATTCACTGTATACAGATCAGTCATCTAAGTGCCTGGGAAAGAGACATTTTTTATAGTATTTGTTAAGTGCTTACTACGTGCTTGGCACTGTAATAAGCACTGGGATAGATACAAATTAATCAGGTTCAATTTGATACATGATTCACCTGGTTCACAGTCTGAATCCCCATGTTACAGATATGAGAAGTGAGGCATGGAGAAGTTAAGTGATTTACCTAAGGCCACACAGCACAGATGTGGCAGAGCTAGTATTAATAATAATAATTTTGGTATTTGCGAAGTGCTCACTGTGTTCCAAGCACTGTCCTAAGCGCTGGGGGAGATATAAGGTAATCAGATTGTCCCACATGGGGCTCACAGTCTTAATCCCCATTTTCCAAATGAGGTAACTGAGGCACAGAGAAGTTAAGTGACTTGCCCAAAGTCACACAGCTGCTTAAGTGGTGGAGCGGGATTAGAACCCATGACCTCCGATTCCCAAGCCTGCTCTCTTTCCACTGAGCCACACTGCTTCTTTTAGAACCCAGGTCATCTGACTTCCACTAAGCCATGCTGCTTCTCCCAAGAAGGTAAAAGACACAGTCTCTACCCTTGAGGAGTGTGCAAACTGTTTAAGAAGATAGATGACAAAAACTAAATAGACACTGTAAATAAATGTTTGAATAAATAGGGACATGGTAAATGTGGCTAATCAATAGCATTTACTTCATCATCACCATCAATCGTATTTATTGAGCGCTTACTGTGTGCAGAGCACTGTACTAAGCGCTTGGGAAGTACAAGTCGGTAACATATAGAGACAGTCCCTACCCAGCAGTGGGCTCACAGTCTTAGCCTGTAATGAGTGCAGAACACTGTACTAAGTGCTTGTGAGAGTAGAATTAATGGCTATATGGGTTCTATTCCTGGCTCTGGCACATGTCTGCTGTGTGACCTTGGACAAGTCACTTCACTTCTCTGGGCTTCAGTCACCTCATCTGTGAAATGGGAATTAAGAGTGTGAGCCGTATGTGGGACACGGACTGTATCCAACCTAACTTGTATCTGTCCCGGCGCTTAGAATAGTGTTGGCACATAGTAAGCACTTAACAAATACCATAATAATAATAATATTATTAATAATAATATAATAATAATAATAATATTAATATTATTAAAAGTAGTAAGTGGTGGTGTGAGAACCAGAAAGTTTAGGTGACGTGGAAGTGTTAAAGTGGCAGATGTGGGGAATATAGAGTGGGGAGATGAGAGATTAGTCAGGGAAGACCTCTTTGAAAATATAAGATTTCTGAAAGGCTTTGAATATGTAGAGAGCAGTGGTTAGCCAGAAGAGAAGAGGGATGGAGTTCCAGGCAGAAGGGAAGATGTATATAGAGGTCAGCAGTGGGAGGGAAGATGAAACTGAGGTACAGTGAGTAGGTTGGCTTGAGAGGAACAAAGTGTACATACTGGGGTGTAATGGGAGAAGAATGACGACAAGTAGAAAGAGAGCCAATAGAGTGCCTTAAAGTAAGTAGTCAGGAGTTTCTGTTTAATGCAGAAAGGGGAGTGGGTAGTTCTTGAGGAATGAGGAGACATGGACAGAACGATGCTTATGAAAAATGATCTGGTCAGAAGAGGAAGAATGGACTGGAGAAGGAGGAGACCAAAGGCAGACTAATCATCCCTTTCATGATTCAGTGGTTGAGTCAGAATAATAACAAGTGCCTGGACCAGCATGGTGGCAGTTTGAATGACGAGGAAGGGGTGAATTCTGGAATGTTGTGGAATAACAGTACTGCCACTACTACTACTACTACTACTACTACTAAGAATATTTAAGTGCTAATGTTATGCCAAGCATTCTGCTAAGCTCTGGGTTGGCTGCAAGATAATTAGGGCCCACATGGAGCTCATAGTCTAAGTAGGATGGAGAAGAGGCATTAAATCCCCATTTTGCAAGGAACTGATACACAGAGAAGTCACACAACAGGTGAGTGATGGAGTCACCATTAGAACCCAGATCCTCCAACTTATAGGCCTATGCTCTTTCCACTAAGCAACACTGCTCTTCTAAGAAGAATTACAAGATTGGGCAACAAACTGAATATGGGAGTTGAAATAAAGGGACGAGTGACTTGAAAGAAAGAATAACGACATTTGGTGTTTGCTATGTGCCGAGCACTGTACTAAACCCAGGGGAAGCTGCAAGATTAACAGGTTAGCATAGTTAGCATAGTTCCTGTCCCACACAGTCCAAATAAGCAGGACAACAGATATTAAACTCCCATTTTATAAATGAGGAAACTGAGGCAGATATAAATTAAGTGACTTTCCCAAGGTCACACAGGAACCAAATGGCAGAGCCAGAATTAGAAACCAGATCCTCTGACCCCCAGGCCCCTGCTCTTTCCATTAGGCCTAGGGCAGGATAACAATGATCTTTCCAAAAGAGGATTTGGGATGGACGGTAAGAAATTCAGCTTATGACATATTGAATTTGAGGTCCTGGAAGAAGAAGGTGTTGGAGTAGTGTAGAGAAGGAGAGAGATCAACCCAACAACTAATCACATTTGTTGAGCATGAGGTACGTGCATAGAGATAATTGCTGAAGCAATGGCAGTGGACAGGCTCCTCAGGGAAGTGGGTGCGAGTTGAGAAGAGAAGGGGAACCAGAAATGAGTTAGAATAAAAAGACCTGTGGAAGTTGTAATTAGTTAGGAAATTCATTCATTCATTCATTCAATCGTATTTATTGAGCGCTTACTGTGTACAGAACACTGTTCTAAGTGCTTGGAAAGTATAATAAAGCAATAAAGAGAGACAATACCTGCCCACAACTAACTCACAGTCTGGCAGGGGGGAGAGACAGACAACAAGTAAACAGGGAATCAATATTAAAAAGTAAAATTATAGATATATAATTGATAATTGATAGATAGATAACCTGAGTACTGTGGGTGGGGAGAAGGGGGAAGAGCAAAGGTAGATAGTGTGACACGGAAGGGAGTGGGAGATGAGGAAAAGTGGGACTTAGTCTGGGAAGGCCTCTTGGAGAAGATGTGCCTTCAGTAGTGCTTTGAAAGGGGGGAGTACCTCCTGGAGGAGGCATGATAGATAAAGAGGATTGCGTCACGTATTTGAAGAATGAGGGAGCTCCTGACTGGCAGCGGACAGCATGAACAATGGAGTGACGGATAATTTGGAGGTTATTTTCAGAGGAGTGAAGAGTAGAAGCTTGGGTAAAGTGGGTTATGCATGAATGAGATAACTTTGGAGAGCCTTGGTGCCACTGGTCAGGAGGGGTACACAAGCTAGCTTGTTAGAGAAGCTAGCTACCATTCTGACAAAAGCTTTCTGAAGGCACGTAATTTTGTACTTTATTTTCACTGACCCTTAGTCCAGGATTCAGAAGATTCCAGGTTCTATGGGAAATAAATAGAGTGCTTAGGGTAATGGTGTAGCACTCCGAAAGCTTTCTGGTAGCTTAAAATTCTAATAGGGCTATCCTTTCACCTAACTTACCAAAAATATGAGAATATGAGCTCACTTCTAGACTGTAAGCCCACTATTGGGTAGGGACCATCTCTATATGTTGCCACCTTGTACTTCCCAAGCGCTTAGTACAGTGCTCTGCACACAGTAAGCGCTCAATAAATACAATTGAATGAATGAATGAAGATGAGTGAGAATCAATTGGTCATATTTATTGAGCCCCTACTGTGTTCAGAACATAATCTAAGACCTTGAGAGAGTTCCCCCCCACCAAGATTGTAAGCTTGTAGTGGGCAGGGAAAGTGTCTGTTTGTTGTTGCACTGTACTCTCTCAAGCACTTAGTACAGT
Source organism: Tachyglossus aculeatus (assembly GCF_015852505.1). Classification (NCBI taxonomy): domain Eukaryota; kingdom Metazoa; phylum Chordata; class Mammalia; order Monotremata; family Tachyglossidae; genus Tachyglossus; species Tachyglossus aculeatus. The sequence continues at coordinate 74,137,087 of NC_052069.1, read as the reverse complement.
ACTCTGCACAAAGTAAGCACTCAATAAGACTGAATGAATAAAAGAATACACCGGCAGCCAAAATTATGGTCTTTGCTCTCAAAGAGTTTAACAATCATGGCCTAATGGATAGTGCATGGGCCAGGGAATCAGAAGGACCTGGGTTCTAATCATGCCTCTTTCACTTGTCTGCTGTGTGACCTTGAGCAAGTCACTTCACTTCTCTGTGCCTCAGTTAACCTCATTTGCAAAATGGGGATTGAGACTGTGAGCCCTCTGTAGAACAGGGACTCTGTCCAATCTGATTTGCTTGTATTATTATTATTATGGTATTTGTTAAGCACTTATTATGTGCAAGGCACTGTACTAAGCTCTGGGATGGATACAAGCAAATCAGGTAGGACACAGTCTCTGTCCCATTTGGGGCTCACAGTCTCAATTTCTATTTTACAGATGAGGTTACTGAGGTCCAGAGAAGTAAAGTGACTTGCCCAAGGTCACACAGCCGAAAAGTGGTGGAGCTGGGATTAGAACCCAAGACTTTCTGACTACCAAGCCCGTGCTCTATCCACTTCTGCATGCTGCTTGTATCCACTGCAGCACTTAGAACAGTGCTCTGCATATAGTAAATGCTTAACAAATGCCAAAATTATTAATAGAACATGATTTCCAATAAGTAATCTTATTTTTCACAGACAAGTCACCAAGGTATAGGGGTGACCTGAAAGAATTATACAGTCATTGGCAATTTGGGATACAGTGGTTTATGCTATCTAGAGATTGCATGTTTGTAATTAGTGGACCTACAGGTTTTGAGTGAGGGAAAAAAAAAGATTTCTACAATTTAAGATGGTAAGAAAGGAAGATCCAAGGTTAAGTATTTTATGTCAACAATTAGAATAAATAATGTTAATAGTGACACTTGGTAAAACTGCTTCAGTAATTTAATAGATTTAGGAAGTAAATATTAAATTTACAATGAAATGAGTTCTATTAGTGTTATATCATAAAACTTTACAGGCCACATTCATATCACCAAGGAAAAACTCCTCACTCTTGGCTTCAAGGCTCTCCATCAACTCGTCCCCTCCTACCTCACCTCCCTTAATAATAATAATAATGATATAATAATAATGATGGCATTTATTAAGCACTTACTATGTGCAAAGCACTGTTCTAAGCACTGGGGAGGTTACAAGGTAATCAGGTCGTACCACAGGGGGCTCACAGTTTTAATCCCCATTTTATAGATGAGGTAACTGAGGCACAGAGAAGTTAAGCAACTTGCCCAATGTCACACAGCTGACAAGTGGCAGCATGGCACAGTGGAAAGAACATGGTCATAGGTTCAAATCTCTGCTCTGTCAACCTAGCTCTTATACCATCCTCCTGACCTTTGGCACCAAGGATCTCTGCAGTTATTTATTACTCTATTCATTTTACTTGTACATATTTACTATTCTATTCATTTTGTTAATGATGTGTATTTAGCTTTAATTCTATTTGTTCTGACGACTTTGACATCTGTCTACATGTTTTGTTTTGTTGTCTGTCTCCCCCTTTCAGACTGTGAGCCTGTTGTTGGGTAGGGACCATCTCTATATTTTGCCAACTTGTACTTCCCAAGCGCTTAGTACAGTGCTCTGCACACATTAAGCACTCAATAAATACAATTGAATGAATATCAAATACCAGGGGAGGATAACAGATAATGAAATAAGTCTTCTTGAATTGAAGTTAGTTTCACCTCAATACAACTATTGAGAAGCAGCGTGACTCAGTGGAAAAGAGCATAGACTTTGAAGTCAGAGGTCGGGGTTCAAATCCCAGCTCTGCCAACTGTCAGTTGTGTGACTTTGGGCAAGTCACTTAACTTCTCTGTGCCTCAGTGACCTCATCTGGAAAATGGGGATTAAGACTGTGAGCTCCCAATGGGACAATCTGATCACCTTGTAACCTCCCCAGTGCTTAGAACAGTGCTTTGCACATAGTAAGCACTTAATAAATGCCATCGTTATTAACTACACTGGATGGAAAATGTGGAGAGAGTGAATGACGGCAGGCAGTTGCCACCAATACTCGGTGTTAAATTGAGAATACTAAGACAGAAAGGATGGAAAACTATTTTAAAGGCATAGTAAAACACAGCTTTAGTCAATGCAGTGTCCCAGCCCAAAAACTGGGAACCAAGCGGTGCCAAGGATAGACCAACATTGAATCTTTCTATAAAGAAAAGAGTAGGTGTTTTTGAGCAAAGTTTCCATAAGGAAATAGATAATGAGGAAAAAATGAAAACAGCTCATTCTAATCATTTGGTGTACTAAGTGGGCCATTTTGCTGTAATCTGATGGGAAAGATACAAGATGTAAACAAATCTAATATAGGTTTGGAAATTTTTCCACAAGCTTGAAAACATTGCAACAGACTTGGTTCAAGACCAAGGGCTAATGCTAAAACTTACATCACTAGTGTGGAATCTGACCTGGTTTTCTGCAGGGGTGCTAATTGCCTAAAGTGCATTTGATTGCATTACAGGATTCCTGGCCCTCCTATCTAATATTTCTCTCCTAGGTTGAAGGAGTAAAGAACAGTTATGCCAGAAGGGGATAACTGCAGAAATCCTTGGTGCCAATGGTCAGGAGGATGGTATAAGAGCTAGGTTGACAGAGAAGCAAGCTACCATTTTGACAAAAGCTTTCTGAAGGGGTTGATTTATGATCTGCTAATGAGCTGCCTACTCTGATCTGATTTGTTTGAACAATCTAACAATCATTCGAGGCAATTTCACAAAGGCAGCTTCCATTATTAACATAGTGGGTTCTCCAGTTTATCAGATAGAACTGGAAGAGGGAGCCTGTGTCTAGTACTGAGGAAGAGGTAAAAGCCCAAGAAAGATAGTAGCCCATTGTCTTTGAAACTGTCCCTTACAGTTTCTTCAGAGCTTCCAGCTCTGTTAAGTTCTCCACGACTGGAGGGTGCAATTTCATTCACTGAAGTGCTATGTTGAATTGCTGCAACTATATTTAAAAGTTAATGCACAAGCACAAATAGGGAGTAGCACAGGCATTGGTAGAATCAAACTCTAAGCAAGTCTTATAAATTGTATCCTCCCACTCAATCAGGAAGAATGAAAGAATTTCATTTTTTTCATATCTGTTCGTTACTTCGATCACCCACTCGTTTTTGAGCTTGCTTTCAATTTTAAGTCAACTTTGGTTTCTACAAATAGAAATAGTCCTGGACTGTGATAAAATTGGAGGAAAAAAAATTGAAAACTTTCATTAAACAGAAAAAAAGTATTTGAAAAGGCTTATTTTAATCATAAATATTAAATATATAGGGTAGAGAATGAAAAATGAAATTTAGGGTATTTTGCACTTAGTGGATCTGATTTTAAACTTTTAATCACTTAAGGAATTGAATGGCTGCTGACATCAGCTATCTTTCAAACAGTACTCAGGCTCAACATTCCCCTTCATTAAAAATCAGTCAATCAATCAATCAGTGGAATTTATTGTGCACTTACTTTGTGCAGAGGACTGTACCAAGTGCTTGGGAGAGCACAATAAAACAGACTTGCCAGACAGTTCCTTGCATGTGAGGAGCTAAGTCATGGATCAGACTTAAGCAGAGTTGTCTTGGTAATCTCCTAGCAAATATAAAATTATAAGAATTCCCACACAACTCATCAACATAAATAAGTAGCTAAAAGCAGTGTACTTTTGTATGAAACTCCGTGCCTGATTTGTCAATTATCTTATCCTCCTACCCCTTCAACCATTCTTCTCCAAACTCCTGGAACAATTAATCTACAACTGCTGCCTCCATTTCTTCTCTTTCAATTTTCTCCATGGCCCCAGTTTAACATCCGCCCCCTTCACTCCACAGAAACTACCATGTTTAAGGTCACCAATGACCTCCTTCTTGCCAAATCCAGTGACCTCTACTCCATCCTAATCCTTCTTGACCTCTAACTGCCTTTGACACTATCAACCATCCCCTTCTTCTGGAACATTAACCAACCTTGACTTCACTGGTACCATCCTCTCCTGGTTCTCTTTCCATTTCTCTGGATGCTCTTCCTCGGTCTCATTTGCAGGATCTTCCTTTGCCTCCCACCCTCTAACTTTGGGAGTCCCTCAAGGCCCAGTTCTAGATCTCCTTCTAATCTCCAACTAAACCCACTCCCTTGGAGAACTTGTTCCCTCCCCTGACTTCGACTATGCGTTCATTCATTCATTCAATTGTATTTATTGAGCGGTTACTGTTTGCAGAGCACTGCCCTAAGCACTTGGGAAGTACTAGTCGGCAACATATAGAGATGGTCCCTACCCAACAATGGGCTCACAGTCTAGAAGGGGGACTACCTCCTACCTACACATGGTAGGTGAGGATGTTGGCAGGGGTAGGGCAGGCATCCCTCCATGCTCTTGAGCAAGAGCATAATTTTCCTGAAGGATAAGGAAGACCTCATTCCTAATTAATGTTCTGGGTGACCTTGGGCAAATCACTTGGCCTCTCTGAGTGGCATTTTTCTCCTTCCCACAGAAGCTTATCACTCCCTCAGAGGGATCTTGGGGGGAGAAATGAGCTCATACATATTTGTTTGGCAAAGCTGCTCTTTATTTCTCCAGTGGAAGGTCTGGGAAAGTCATCTTTTCAGCATGAATGCAGTCCTAGGAGGGCTCACCTCTGCCTTTATACATTTAACCAATAGAAATCTTGCACACTGGGATCCCGGCTGCTCAGAATAGGAGAGATTAAAAAGCCAGTGGGTATTTGTGGCCATAAATTCTAGAGGTATGACTCTGGGGAGGAGACAGCAGGCAGAGAATTATGATTTTTTCTTTAGAACGGATGCTCTGACTTCTGGCTGCCTCTCAGGGAATTTTCATGGATGGTCCTTTCAGGACTGCACCCAGATTTTTCTAACCAGTTGTAGCACCTTTAACACCTCCTTTGGCAAAATTCACAAATCACCAATTTTTTGACTCAGAGTTTTGGGATGGGGAGGTCCATAGTTATAAAAATTGTATTACTCCAAGGAGGATGTCACATAAAACTACATTTGGATTAGGTGGGGAAGGAACGGAGCTGAGGAAATATCCACAATGAATGAACTAAGGTGGGCTGGGGAGTTGGAAAGGGGTTCTGTCTCCATAGTGGAGGGTCCAAGTGGGCAGAAGAGGAGGTGAAGAAAAGCTCCTCTCTCATTCCCCCTAAATTCTGGGCCTCGCAGCCCCTGAAAATGCTATCCTGCTCTTTCCAGCTGCTTGCTTAAGTGTTTAGAATTCCCTATGAATCTGTCAATTGATGATATTTATTAAGTGCTTACTAAGTGGAGAACCTGGGAATCAGAGTACCTGGCCATCACGAATATGCTGTGTGACCTTGGGCTAATCACTTAACTTCTCTGTGCCTCGGCTAACTAATCTGTGCAATGAAAATTCAATTTCTGTTCTCCCTCCTACTTAGACTGTGAGCCCCATGTGGGACCTGATTATATATACCCGAGCACTTAGTACAGTGCTCGTCAAATAGCAAGGACTTAACAAATACCACAATTGCCATCCGCCCTCCAGGACACATAGGTCTTGCTACGTCCCATGAAATGGCCTTTCCTTCATCTTGCCTCTCCCTGCATCCCAGCCTGAATACACAGTGGAGAACGCAGAACAGATGTGGATGTCTGATACCTTGTTGACAACCAGCTGCCTTCTTACATATTAACAGCTGCCTGCCTTTTAATCAACCCAGCCTTCTGTTTACTTCTAAACATTTGCCTCTTCACTCTCAAGGATCCAAGGACCCACATTTAATTAAGCAATTAAACATTGAGCCATCAGATTAAGCATTTATTGCTGCTAACAACCTCACCTACAACCCTTAAACTTCTCTGACCGCCCTATTTCCCCTGAATCCCTTCCATCCAATCAGCCCATCCCTGTCGTCCTTTCCCAGCACTCTCTCTCATCCCCACTCCATCAAACCCTTCCCAGTCCTGGGCCATTCTCACTTTTCTCCCCCAAACTAATTCCTGTTATGCTATCCCAGTTCCTCCCCTCATCCCTCTCCCCTCACTCTGGCCCCCAACTGTCTGCTCACTCCCATCCAACCCTCCCCAGTCCTCATGTTGTCCCTTCTCCTTTTTAGACTGTGAGCCCACTGTTGGGTAGAGACTGTCTCTGTATGTTGCCAAATTATACTTCCCAAGCGCTTAGTATGGTGCTCTGCACACAGTAAGCGCTCAATAAATATGATTGATTGATTGATTGATTCTCCCTGAGTCCCCTCACAGCCTCAGTCAAGTGAGGCCTGTGGAATAGTGGATCCATGAAGGGAAACCTTCCCTTCTTATCCATCTTTTCCTGATACAGTTACTGTTTCTCTTCGACATCACTGAAACCTGCTTTCTCCCAGTTAGGCTGTCTCATCCTGCTGCTCTCTCTATAGGGGGTCTCATCTTTTCCCATTTCCCAAGGATCACTGGGAAAGGTGGAAGAGTCACCTTCCTTCCTGAAACCCAGGGCTGGCAGTGTAATGGGATCACGAGTGCTGAGGTGATGATGATTGGAGCTCAGATCCAAGAGTGGAGTGATCTAATCAATCAGTCAATCAATAGCATGTATTGAGCATCTACTGCGTAGAATACTGCCCAAAGCACTTGACAGCGTATTAAAGGTTTACTGCATAAATAGAAGTAAACAACTTTTAAGTTGTTTAGGATCTAGTTGAAAAGACACTGAATATAATTTACCAATAGAGAAAAGAAAAATGGATTTTTAGCTCAGTAAATGTTTAACTAGAAGGGTGGATAGGAGTCAGGTATCCTACAGGAGGGTGTAGTTGGTGCAGAAGTGTTGAGGTGGTAGTTAAGATGATATGAGATCAAAAACAAATAGTCTGTTGTACAGGAAGACTTTGCCTCTGCCAAGAGAGTAGGGCAGTTCTTAAAAAAAAGATCAGTACATGGCCTGAGGGATACCCAGATCCAGGAACTGAACATTAGCTCTAGATTCATTCAGTCAGTCATATTTATTGAGCGCTTATTGTGTGCAGAGCACTGTACTAAGAGCTTGGGAAGTACAATTTGGCAACAGATAGAGAAAATTCCTACCCAACAATGGGCTCACATGTCTATAGGGTTTAGTTGTGGTTTACTAACAGGGTTAGTTCTGATCATAAAGAGCCAGAAATAAGCAGATAAGATCTTGTGGGGACCAAACTGAGTGCTCTGCACACAGTAAGCAATATTTCAATGCTATTGATTGATTGATAAAAAAACACAAGGAAATTGTTTTGTTGGGATCAATCAATCACATTTATTGAGCACTTCCTGTGTCAGAGCACTGTACTAAGCACTTAGGAGAGTACAATATAAACAGAGTTGGTGGACTTGCTCCCTGCCCAAAAAGTGTTTATAGTTTCTAGGTAAGATTTGGGATTTGGAGGAACACTTGTTTTATTACTGTGTTTAAGGTTTAGGTAATTGTTGATAGCAGTAGTAGTAATAGTAGTAGTAGAATATTTATTAAGTATCCACTATGTGCAGAGCACTGTACTGATAGGAAATGGTACTCTCCTAAGCACTAAGTGTAGTGCTTTGCACAAAGGAAGCATTCAACAAATACCACTGATGATAGGAAAAAATACATAGGTGAGAATTAGGCAGAGTCCCTGACTTTCAAGGATATCATGAACTAAGACTGAAAGCAGTGATTCATTTGGCAATGGACACAAAAATAAATCACACACAAAAAAAGACATAAAGGACAAGGGCAGTGATCAAAATAATAAGAATCATCACTATCATCATCAGTGGTATTTTTGGAGCACTTACCATGTGCAGAATACTGTACTAAGCACTTGGGAGAATGCAATTCGAGTAGGAATGTGTCTACATTCCCTGCCCACAATGAGTTTACCATCTCAAGGGGGAGACAGACATTAATAGAAATAAATAATTCTTAATATATACGTAAATATTTGTGCATAAGTGCTGTGAGGTTCATAGGGCATTTTGACTAGAGGAGTTTATGTTCTTCATTACTATGGGCCCTGGGCAGAGGGTCGAACACCCAAGGAAGCTTTTGCTGAAATTTCCATCCTGAATTGGTCTCCCAGAAGGGAACAAGGAGGATCCTTGTTGCAGCACTGGGTGGCTGCAGGGAGACCAGGATGGGACCTTTTTTTAATGGTATGTGCTAGACACTGTGCTAGACACTGGCTTTTGCAAGACCACTGACATTTGCAAGGCCACACATCAGACAAGTGGTGGAGATGGGATTACAACCCAGATCCTCTCACTCCTAGACCCATGCTCTTTCCACTGTGCTATGCTGCCGCCATCCATGTTGGTTTTCAGGGAAACACCAAAACTGATCCAAGAATTGTGTGACTTCAAAGTGTTCAGAGTTCCTGGTTTAAAGAGGCTCCAGAGTGTAGTAGTTAATTTTCCAAGAACCCATAAATACAACATCTCCTGAATTCACTCGTATTGATCAGGAAGAGCTTTTCCCTCAGGCAAGTGGGTAACCTGGTATTTGAAAAGCTAATTTAGTGTGCTGCAGAGTTTAGTTTGAATGGCTTTGCAATGTGTTTTAAACTTCTTGGCAATGAAAACTCATAGTTTCCCTGATGGTCCCACACAACTATATGGATAACAATTTGTTTTCTGCATCATGTGTCATGGGTAGTGGTGTCCTCAGCCAATTTTCTGCTAAATTAATTTCAGTTCATCTCTTGATATTATTAAGTGGCCTTCATTTCACTCTGTAAATTGCACATAGAATGTTTCTCTCCATCCCACTTTTGCCTTGGCATTTGCTGCACACCCACTTGAGATTTATTACAAGGTATTATTAATCAGAGCACAGTTTTCTGCTTTCTGAAGGCACCAACCAAGAGAACATTTAGTTTTGTTATAATGTGCAGTTTTGGTTTTGATGAACCCTATGTTAAAAAAAAAAACTTGCAAGGCAGATGTTCCTGCTCTCATATAGTTTAGAGTCTAACTGGGGAGAAAGGGGAGAAGGATTTACATATTTTGAAGGCTAGAGGAAGATCAAGGTCAAAATAAGAAGCATACTAGCAGATCAGGATGAAAAACTGAGCAAATAATTGACTATATAAATAAATATATATATATAATATATAAATAAAAAACATACGTATGTACATCAGTGCTGAGGATAAGATTGAAGAAGACAAGGAAGACATTCCCTAATTCTTTAACAATGTCTCAGAAGCCTCCAGTGAAAGCATAGGTTATTGAAGTGTTGAGTGCATGCATGTCTTTGTGGTAGACATTTCTTTCCATCTAATTAACTGGAAAGATGGATATCCTAGCAAACCATAAAATTTGGTACCATTTGTAATAATATTATTTCAACTGGTCATTCTTTTTTAAAATAGAAAATAGTAGAGAAAGCAGCATGGCCTAGTGGATAGAGCATGGGCCAGCGAGTCAGAAGGTCAGGGTTCTTATACCAGTTCTGCCACTTGTCTGCTGTGTGACCTTGGGCAAATCACTTCACTTCTCTGGGCCTCAGTTGCTTCATCTCTAAAATGGGGATTGAGACTGTGAGCCCCATATGGGACAGAGACTGTGTCCAACTCAACTTTCTTGTATCCACCTCAGTGCTTAGTACCGTGCCTTGCACATAGTAAGCACTTAACAAATATTAGTATTACTAATATAAAATATTGCTCTGCACAAAGTAAGTGCTTAATGCATATGCTACTGTTAATACTCTTGGGTTTAATTTTGCTGAGGGAAAAGGTAGTTTTTCAATTTGAGGACTTTATTAACTCTGTTGGGCTCTGAGTATGGAGAGCCTCTCTTCCTGGTGAGTTATCTGTTCAGGACACTAGCTGCTCTTCAGACCCCTTTCCAAAGTCAGTTTAGCAGAGACATAGTCTCTGCACTTCGAGCATCAGTGGAAGGGGAGCATTTAACCAACCTGAGCACTAATTCATTAAACCTGACTTTCCAATGAAGCAGCATGGCTCAGTGGGAAGAGCTCGGGCTTTGGAGTCAGAGGTCGTGGGTTCATGGGTTCAAATCCCAGCTCTGCCAATTGTCAGCTGTGGGACTTTGGGCAAGTCACTGAACTTCTCTGTGCCTCAGTTACCTCATCTGTAAAATGGGGATTAAGACTGTGAGCCCCCCGGGGGACAACCTGATCACCTTGTAATCTCTCCAGCGCTTAGAACAGTGCTTTGCACATAGTAAGTGCTTAATAAATGCCCTTATTATTATTATTATTATCAAGGAGGTCAGTCAGTGTGGCCGCAGGCCAGCAGACAGCAGGGCAACCAAAGCCCCTCCCATATAGACCCTTCTTATTAATGGGTGACTTTCTGTGGAGGACACACATTATCCTGGTGGTAATCATACCTGTCAAAGTGACGTCTGCTTGGATTTCCACCTGAATAGGTTGGTCAGTAAACAACCTCTCTCTTTCCTTCCCTAAATTCACCTTGTCCATCCCTTTCTGGTTAGCGGCCTTAAGATTACCCATTCCTGCTCCTCAAACCCTGAATTCATTCTCCCCAGTCCTGCCTTTTGGTGAACCAGATAACCCTCCTAACCTGGGACCTTTCTATTCTACTTCTTTTCTTTTAACCTCTATCCATTTTTTTAACAGCTGCACCCACTGGTTTAACTGCTGCTGGAGGCCCTTTATTTAATTTTTGGTTTTCCACCCCCAGGAATTGGAATAGAGCATGGTTAGTGGATTGAGCACAGACCTGGGAGTCAGAAGGTCATGGGTTCTAATCCTGCCTCTGCCACTTCTCTGCTGTGTAACCTTGGGCAAGTCACTTCACTTCCCTGGGCCTCAGCTCCCTCATCTGTAAAATGGGAATTAAGATTGAGAGCCCCTTGTGAGACGAAGACTGTGTCCGACCAGATTTGCTTATATCCATACCAGCATTTAGTAGAGTGCCTTGCACATAGTAAGTGCTTAACAAACACCATTATTATTTATTTATTTTATTTGTACATATTTATTCTATTTATTTTAATTTGTTAATATGTTTTGTTTTGTTCTCTGTCTCCCCCTTCTAGACTGTGAGCCCACAGTCTAGTAATAATAAGTCTAGTAAATAATAATTATTATTATTATCGTTATTTTTGAGGAGGCAGCCACCATGAATTTTCTCCCCATAGATCTCCTTCTTCTCCCTCTCTTCCTCCTTCTAATCCTCTTCCTCCTCCTCCTTATCCTCTTCCTCCTCCTCCTTATCCTCTTCCTCCTCCTCCTCCTCTTCTCTTCCTCCTCCTCCTCCTCTTCTCTTCCTCCTCTTCCTTTCCTTTTTCTGCCAGGCCCATCCCACCCATATTGGCCACTCTTCTACCACGGTGGGTTTTAGACCCAGAAAATGGGATCCACAGTCTGTGGAAGGCACAATTTCTGATTGAGGTTGCAGTGGTGGCAGTCATGGTAGCCCAGGAAAACATGTTTGTACATATTTATTACTCTATTTATTCATTTATTTATCTTACTTGTACATATCTATTCTATTTATTTTATTTTGTTAGTATGTTTGGTTTTGTTCTCTGTCTCCCCCTTTTAGACTGTGAGCCCAATGTTGGGTAGGGACTGTCTCTATATGTTGCCAATTTGTACTTCCCAAGCGCTTAGTACAGTGCTCTGCACATAGTAAGCGCTCAATAAATACGACTGATGATGATGATGATGATGATGATGATGTCCCACTCAACGAAGCTGTGTTGAGCCAGGTGTCACAGCCATATGGATGGTCGGGAGAGACTACAGCTCTGTAGATCTTTAATGGGGTCTAGCGCCTAAACCTCCTCTCAGGATTGCACATGGAGCGATTCCCATACTTTACAAATCTCAGCCATGGGAGGGAGAGTCAAGCAGAGGCATACCCATTTCATTATAGCTTAGGCAGTGGCTAGCAAGTGGAAGGCAATCTGCTATAAGTCAAAAATCACCTGTGCTGGGCAGCAGTGGCATGGGAGGGAGTTGAGGGTGGAGACTCAAGTTGACTGCGTGGAGAAGGCAATGGTAAACTGCTTCTATATTTTTACCAAGAAAACTCTCTGGATACACTACCAGAGTGATTGCCGATAGAGGGTGGGGTGTTCTGGGAGAGATGTGTCCTTGGAGTTGCTAAGGGTTGGAGATGACAACAGCGTAAGGTAAGACAAGAACCTAACCATTTGGCCGTTGTCTTCTGCCACGCAAGACCCCTAAGGGATGGGCTGGCAAAGAAGCATGGCTTAGTGGAAAGAGAATGAGCTTGGGAGTCAGAGGATATGGGTTCTAATCCCTGCTCTGCCACTTACCTGCTGTGTGACCTTGGGCAAGACAACTTCTCTGTGCCTCAGTTACCTCATCTGTCAAATGGGGATTAAGACTGTGAGCCCCAGGTGGGACAACCTGATTACCTTGTATATACCCCAGCACTTAGAACAGTGTTTGGCACATAGTAAGTGCTTAACAAATACCATAATTATTATTATTATTATTATTTTGATTCAGTTTTCTACTCTGTCTCAGAGATGCTATATTGCCAGTCCTGAGTTTTTCAGTTAAATAGACATTTGCTATATGTATTAGGAAGAATACAAGGACTTTCTCTCCTGCCAGTTCATAGCAGTTGGAGATATTAAGGGATTTTTTCTCCAGGTTATTCAAATGCCATTTATTGCACCAAAGCATTAATCATGCTTTCCAAAGTGTTAAATGCAGTATTCTGTACAGAGTAAGAGCTCAAAAGAAGCTAGGGCTTCATTGATTGTTTCAATTTAATTGTGGATCCATATTGATTTATCAGCTTTGTTGTTAGTTCTTAGAGTTCTGCAAATTATAATGATAGTAATAATAATTGTAATATTTTTAAGCACTTACAATGCACCAAGAACTGTACTAAATGCTAGGTTAGATACAAGATACATCAGGTTGGACACAACCCCTCCTCCACATGGAACGAAATCTAAGTTGAAGGGAAAGCAGGTATTTAATTCCCATTTAGCAGGTGAGGGAATGGAGGCACATAGAAGTTATGTGACTTGGTTTGTGAAAGTCACACGTCAGGTTAGTGGTAGAGCTAGGATTAGAACCCAAGTCCTCTGATACCCAGGATTTTGCTGCTTCCACTAGGGCACATGGCAAATTGCACAGATTCAGAATTTCAATACATTGTGTTAAAAGAGAATGATTCCCTAGAAAAGGCTACGAATGCCTTTGAACTACTTTAGAGTTCGTGGTGAACTCCCCGAATTTACCAGGATAAAAGTTTTCCATAGATTAAATGTCAAAAAGAATGTTTCCATAGACAGTCTCCTGAGAAGTAGAACACCTCTTGAAATGACAAACACCTGCAGCTTCTATTTTAATAGTATATTCAAAGTTATAATGAACTGCTTAGTCTACCTATAAATTCCTTCTTATCCTCCATGCCTGCTAAGCAAATTAACACAAAAATAGCTAATGATCCCCTCAGTTGAATTGTGACATATCACTTAATCTCATGTATATTTTCTTTGCTTCTAAAAGAGAGAGAATTTCTACCATATACAACTTGTTCTAGTTTTCCCATTATTCAGCTACAGTAGATCCAAATCTGCTTCCCTCCTTCCCAACTAGAAAAAGACAAAGAGTGAAGAGATTAAAAGGCAGCCACTCCTAGACCCAAAATATAGGTGATTCCTGGACCTATAAAGACGTTATGATAATAATAATAATCATGGCATTTATTAAGTGCTTACTATGTGCAAAGCACTGTTCTAAGCACTGAGAGGTTACAAGGTGATCAGATTGTCCCACGGGGGGCTTACAGTCTTCATCCTCATTTTACAGATGAGGGAACTGAGACACAGAGAAGTTAAGTGACTTGCCCAAAGTCACACAGCTGACAATTGGTGGAGCTGGGATTTGAACCCATGACCTCTGACTCCAAAGCCCATGCTCTTTCCACTGAGCCACACTGTGTTCTTCCCTGTTGCCACAGGTCCCTTGGAAATACAGAGGTATGGTGGGTGCTATAAGGAAAGAGTCACTCAGTCCAGGCTTGGGTTGCAATTGTACTGGAGGTTGAATTGGGTACTCTGGGGAAATCAGAGTGGTAGATGTTTCCAGGTGGGATGCCAAGTCCTGAGATATTTCCATTGTAAGTCACTCTCCACTGCTCACCTTGGTAGGCATGCACACATTTTTTTTTCCCTATGGCATTTGTTAAGCACTTACTATGTTCCAGGCACTGTACTAAGCACTGAAGTAGATACAAATTAATCAGATTGGGCATAGTCCATGTCCCATGTGGTGCTCACACTCTTAATCCCCATTTTACAGGTGAGGGAACTGAGACAAAGATAATTTATATGACTTGCCCAAGGTCACACAGCAGAAACGTGCCAGAGCTGGTATTAGAACTCAGGACCTTCTGGCTCCCAGTCCCACTAAGCCATTCTGCTTCTGATATCACAACATAATATGCAATTTTGCATCACTTCATAAATTAATTATGAATCCTGGTACAAACAAATGCACTGCCAGTGCTCTGCACACAGTAAGCGCTCAATAAATATGATTGAATGAATGCCAGAGCCACACAGTGAGTCTCCCAGGGTTTTAGTCTCAAAGTGACCTATGCACTGCCAATCATGTGGACCTAAACCTATTCTGGATGTTCCATGTGCATCTCTCTACAGCAGATGAATGCAAAGCACCTCCCATCATGGCTGACATGGCCATCAGCATCCTTCTCCAACCAGACCCCTGACTAAGTCCTCCTTTTCTCTCTCCTACTCCCTTCCGCATCACCCTGACTTGCTCCCTTTATTCATCGGCCCCCAGCCCCACAGCACTTACATGCATATCTGCAATTTACTTAGATTATAATGTCTCTTTATAATTATAACGAGAAGCAACGTGGCTCAGTGGAAAGATCACGGGCTTGGGAAGCAGAGGTCATGGGTTCTAATCCCGGCTCTGCCACTTGTCAGCTGTGTGACTTTGGGCAAATCACTTAACTTCTCTGTGCCTCAGTTACCTCATCTGTAAAATGGGGGTTAAGACTGTGAGCCCCACGTGGGACAACCTGATCACTTTTTATCTCCCCCAGTGCTTAGAACAGTGCTTTGCACCTAGCAAGTGCTTAACAAATGCTATTATTATTATTACGTTTCCCTGTCTATACTGTAAGCTCACTGTGGGCAGGGAATGTGTCTGTTTATTGTTATATTGTACTCTCCCAAGAGCTTAGTATAGTGGTCTGCACATTTTAAGCTTTCAATACATGTGATTGACTGACTGACTGACTTGTCAGACATCCACACTGATGATGATGATGATGGTATTTGTTAAGCGCTTACTATGTGCAAAGCACTGTTCTAAGCGCTGGCACTGTTCTAAACGCTGGAACTGTTCCAAGCACTGCCCTCCTAGAATTCCTCACTGGTTCTCCTGGGAGCTCAATGAGGCCCCTCCATCCCAACCTGCCTTGCCCTACTGCGTAGGGGCAGAGAAAGACAACCGCAGCCTGGCACCACCTTCCAAAAACGTCTGGGAGGTTGTGGTTTCTGCTACTATGGCAGTCACTGTGGCTGCAGTTATGACTGGGTTCTGAACTGCGAGAAGCCTTCAATTCTGCTTCTCAAACCACAGTACATGTTAAGTTGAAATAAATGGTGAATAGCATTACAATAGGTGGAAGAAAAGTTGCTTTTGTAGGATTTTGTATTATAGCTTGAAAAAAGATGATTCTATAGGACAGTATAGAGCGAAAGACTTCATTCATTAGATCATATTTATTGAGCGCTTATTGTGTGCAGAGCACTGTACTAAGCGCTTGGGAAGTACAAGTTGGCAACATATAAAAACGGTCCCTACCCAACATGTAGACAGGTGTCAAAATCATAATGATGGCATTTGTTAAGTTCTTACTATGTGCAAAGCACTGTTCTAAGCACTGGGGAGGATACAAGGTAATCAAGTTGTCCCAAATCTTAATCCCCATTTTACAGATGAGGTAACTGAGGCACAGAGAAGTTAAGTGACTTGCCCAAAGTCATACAGCTGACAATTGGTGGAGCCAGGATTTGAACCCATGACCTCTGACTCCCGAGCCTGTGCTCTTTCCACTGAGCCATGCTGACTTGGGTGACATATTCACCCATGTTGCATTAACCAGAAAAAGATGAAAAAACATGATATTGTTGTCACAGTTTATGAAAGCCCATATATATATATGGAAGACTCAAGATTAAATATGTCAAATGTTTTCTCCTAAGTCATTATTTATGCAAAAAGCTTGAATAATCAACCATAGGATTGCAATGCTTTTCCAGGAAGATATCTTGTTTTTCCTGTAGAATGCCACGGAATATTCCATTACATTGCTAAATTCTGATTTAATGGCCTCACCTATTTATTTTACAATTCAAGGGCATTAATTAATTGAAATGTATTCGGTAGCTATGTAGCCTCACTGTTCATTTTGAACTGTTCCCTATGTTTTGAATTTTACATTTGCACACATACATACACACACGTGCACAAACACACTCACACACCTACATGTACACATATATCCATAATTATGCATGAAAAGTATATACTTTAACCTAACAAGTGCCATTTGTTTCACTTTGTGTTTGGGTTTTCACATATTTACCAACTGTGTAGCCACAGGGCTGTGTTCTTCAAAGCCAATTTAGACATCTGGCCCTGCATCACACAATTTGAAAAGAACCTGATGTTTCTTTCCCTGGAACAGTATTTTAAATGTTAATTCATGTCATATGAACTGGTAAAAATCAGTTCTAGGGAAAACAATTCTTACTCATTTAATTGATGAAAATTCACCAACTGTAAAATGAAGCAGTCCATGACTCCCGAGAAGTAGGGACACGAGGACATGTTTGGAAGAAATCTATACTTGTCTACTTTTATGGATTCCTGAGATGTGCAGTTTAGGTAACAAGCTTTTTCAATGTAACCTTTTTCAATGGTACTTTTCAAAGGTTATGAGGCAAATCTTGGTGAGAAGACCAATTAGTAACCAACCGTTCCTTTCTTACTGCAGGCTGGCAAATACCACCTGCAGTGCGTGACACCATTTTTGATTCTGCTTCCTGGACTCATCGTCTGACCAAAGCCTTTACTCACATTCTTCCTGACTTAAATGATCAAACTGATGGTGAAAGACTGGCCCCTCTATTTTTATTTTTAATTGCATCCTACTTGGGCACCTTGGGAAATCATGTGAATAGTTTCTCTTCAACCCAGGGCTCAGTCACCACTGAATCACATAAAAAACAGAGTTTGGGCCACTTCTAAATCAGCTTGATGGATATAGAAATAGAACAAGCACCTCCATCTGAGAAACGGAGTGCTCCGTCCTGCCTCACTGCCAACTCCTGCTGCTTTCCCAGCCCCAATCCTCTGTGCTGATGAAACAGATAGAAAAATCTAGGTGACCTGCAGTTTGCCATCTCCACTGAGCAGGGAAAGGATTTACACTGAAACAGTAACAGTTCCTATTAGGTAAAAGGAAAAGCTTCCTGGTGCCAAGACTTGCTTTCCATCTGAAGAGAGCCCACCACTGGAGGAAACTCTCCCCCTGAAGAACTTTAAAAAGAGTGAAAACATTTCATCTGTCCGTGAAAGGCAGCACCTGGCATCACTGCAATCCCACAAACCCAATTTTCAGTTAATGTAAAGACAATACTGGGAGCAAACTTATTGAATGCATGAAACCTGTTTCCATACCATTTAAATCCATATCGTAGAAGAGGGACATAGAAGCAGCAAAAGAGCCAGAAGACATAGAATTAGCCAACAGTAGCAAAACAAATGTAATTAGTGACACGTTGATAATCTGGATACGTAGTAGTCAATTAAGAGCTCAAGTCTTAAATGGTTTAAATATCTGGAACTAATTGTTGAAAATGGAATCCTCATAGGATTGAAGAAAACCAAATGAAAGGACACAACCGCAAAAGGATAGATACTTTTTAAATAATTCTTTAGGCAAAGATTTAGTGTCAGTTGTGCTTACTCAGTAAGGATGAATAGCTGAAAATGTGCTTCGCAAATATTTATTCTGAGGATTTTGACACCTGTCTACATGTTTCGTTTTGTTGTCTGTCTCCCCCTTCCAGGCTGTGAGCACTTTGTTGGGTAGGGACCGTCTGTCTCTACATGTTGCCGACTTGTACTTCCCAAGCGCTTAGTACAGTGCTCTGCACACACAGTAAGTGCTCAATAAATAGGATTGAATGAATGAAATAAAGAACAGGACCAATGGTATTATATACTTTGCTTCACTGAAAACATACATCAATAAGGGGAGATAGGATCATTGTTTTCTGCAGTGTGGTGCATAGATTAGTAGATAGCACACAGGCCTGGGAATCAGAAGGACCTGGGTTCTGATCCTGACTAGCCACATGTCTGCTGTGTGACCTTGGGCAAGTAACTTAATTTCTCTGGGCCTCAGCTACCTCATGTGTAAAGTGGGGATAAAAAGTGTAAACCTCATGTGCGTCAAGGACTGTGTCCAACCCACCAACCTTACTAACTTGTAACTACCCCAGCACTTAGAATAGTGCTTGGCACATAGTAAGTGCTTAGTAAGTGCCATAATCATTAATTATTATTAATTCCCTTGTATAATGTGCCCACAGCAATCTTTTGTCATTAGACTCTTGGAAGGAAGGAATTTCCATTGATAGCGAAGGCACATTTTAAACATTTGAGATAATGATAGATGTAAGTGGTAGTAATTATGGCATTGGTTAAGCACTTAATTTGTGCCAAGCACTGTATTAAGCACTGGGGTAAATAAAAGACAATCAGGTCAGGTCCAGACCCTGTCCCATATAGGTCTCATAGTTTAAGGATGAAGGAGAACAGCAATTTCAACCCCATTTTGAATATGAGAATATTGAGGCACAGAAAGGTTACGTGACTTTTTCAAGCCAAACAGCAGTTAAGTGACAAAGCCAGGATTGGAACCAAGGTCCACCAGCACCTAGATCCATGTCTTGTCTACTAGGTCAATCTATTTTTCAAATAATTTTTAATGCAATCAATCATATTCATTTAGCACTTACAGTGTGCAGAGCACCGTACTAAGCACTTGGGAGAGTACAGTATAACAGAGTTGGCAGATACATTCCCTGCCTACAGCAAGCTTACAGTCTAGAGTACACTGAGTGCAATGCATTGTAATTATTGCATTTATCAAACACTTCCCAAATGCTAAGCACTGGGGCAGGAAACAGGTTATCAGATTGGGACCAGTCTTTGACCCACAGAGGGCTCAAAAATCTAATCCCCATTAAACTAAGAAACTGAGGCTCAGAGAGGTTAAGGAAGGTCACACAGCAGTTCAGTGATAAAGCTGGAACCAGAGCCATAGCAGTATCTTAGTTGTTAGCCTTGGAACAAAGTTCAGCCTCACATATGGCTTTGAGTATCAAAAGACAATCAATTTTGCATCACTATTCCATAGTTCAAATAGGCTCCACAATGATCTTACCTATCTGCTAGCATCTCAGTTGTCTATCTCCGGTCACTCATGCACCAAAGTAGTATTTATCCCTGCTGTTATATTGTGTGCAATGGCAAATGGGCTCCAACTGCATCATTCATTATAGTGCCATTTGAGGCGTTTCATTTTTCTGTAATGCACTGACGAGCTCAGTGTGGAGACAAGCTTACAATCCAGAGATGAGTTTATAGGCAGTGGATGCCAGTCTTTGGGATCTGAGTGAGCACCCCTTCCCAATATTAGAGAAGTCATGTCAATCCCCAAATGCTGCTGAGGGTGGGAAGGAGTAGAGGCCCAGGGAGCTTCTTGGGCCCCCAAAATGGGGGTGGGGTCTATTGAGCATCCATGGCAGGCTGGCTGGCTGACCAGCAGGCAGAGGGAAAAAAGTATCATGACGTATTTCTTAAGCTTTTATTGTATCATAACAACATCATATTAGTACAGGCTTCTGTACCAATTATAAATTGGCCTGATGGTGGTTAGACCATATTTCTCAAAATACTTCTGAATGGGTGAGGATCATGCCCCAGGAGAAGTGCTACAGCACTGTTCTCCTGTTTATCAAGACAAAGATGCATTGGTGACTATGCCTCCTCCTCTCCCTTCAATTGCATTATTGTGGCTTGAACTAACACACCACACCGGCTCTTCTCAGTGTCTTTAAAGAGACTGTTTCCTGTCCTACCTTCCACCACGCCAGTGGAAAAGTGTCCCTGGGTGTGTCTTGGACTACGAGCCTGACAATCTGCTCTTTTAGCCTCATTTTCCCGCTGATTTTGTTTTTATTCCATATATTTGTCAGTGTTATGTCTTGGTGTTTTGTCACTTCTGATATCTCTGTCTCTAGTCCTGTCACCCCACTTATAATCTTAGATTGTGAGCCCCCCCAGGGATAGAGACCATATCCAATTCCCATCTGTGAATAATAATAATAATCCTGGTATTTGTTAAGTGTATTCTATGTGCCAAGCACTATAAAAACTGCTTAGGGTGGGTACAAACAAATTGGGTGGGACACAGTTCCTGTCCCATGTGGGGCTCACAGCCTCAATCCTCATTTTACAGATGAGGTCACTCAAGCACAGAGAAGAGAAATGACTTGCCCAAGGTTACACAGCATACATGTGGCAGAGCCAGGATTAGAACCCATGACCTTCTGACTTCCCAGATCATGCTCCATCCTCTATATCATGCTGCTTTCTCTCCCAGTTCTTAGTGCAGTCCTTCTGCACACAGTAAACGGTTAATGAATTCCATTTCTAGTACTATCATAACACAAGTAGAGTTGGTAGACATGGTTTCTGCCCACAAGGAGTTTACAGCCTACAGGTTCAGTGATCACTGATCATTTGGGAAATGAAATGCCAATAATTATTTCCACTGTTGATTCTGGGATGCTTTTCTCTCAAAGGAAAAACGGGAAAGTCTTTGGGACAGAGAGATCTGGAGGCCCCCAAAGTGTATAACTTCTGTGACTGAGACCTATAAGCATGACTAAGAATATCTGACCACGTTGAACACAGAAGTCAAATAGGATCAGTATTCTTGGTATTTTCTGCAGGACTTACTTCCCTTTCATTTTACTCTCTAGCATATTCAGGTTCAAGTTTTTAATGGCCACCTCATAGCAAGATAAAGTCAATGTTCTCATGCCTCTAATGAAATCCATTAGTTGAATCTCGTGGTGAAGAAATAGCTGGCATAAGAGATAGGTTCCCCCTCGTTGAGCCCAGTAGGAATTTCTACAGTTCTTTATCCACAATGTTCCATGATTTAGAAGGGCAGTACTCTCTTTAGCTGCTGTTAAGTCAGTAATCAGAGCATATTTCCCAAGTGAACTTCTCTAGACTCTTAATAAAAATATATTTTCATCACTCATGACAATACAACTATTTCTCACTGAAGACAAACTGCAAACTAAAGGCTGTTTTTTATTGTTTAGCTGTTTGTGATTTATGGACGAGCCTGAGATGCCTGAATTATATTTAAGATGAAAAATGTCTTTTTCCATTCATCAATAACTCACATGCATCTGATGTGAATATTCCCAAACTGAAAAAAACTTTTTGGCCAAAAAAAAAATCCTAAAAAGTGGATCTTTTGGAGGAGAGGAAAAAAACATGAACAAAGAGAAAAGAGTTCGTAATTGAGCAGAAAAAATAATATCCTAGTCGACCCCATTGCATCCAACCCCATTCCTTTGCGCCTTATCAAAACACTTGCCTCCTCCCTTCTGTCCTCCCTATCAGCCATCTTCAACTCTTCACTCTGCAATGGCTTCTTCTCCACTCCTTTCAAACACTTCCATGCCTCCCCTATTATAAAAAACCCTCCCTCGACCCCATGACTCCCTCTAGTTATCATTCCATCTGCCTCCTATCATGGCATCTACTCCATCCTAATCCTCCTTGACCTTTCATCTGCCTTCGACACTGTCAACCACCCCCTTCTCCTGGAAATATTATCCAATCTTGACTTCATCAACACTATCCTCTCCTGGTTCTCCTCGTATTTCTCTTGCCACTCATTCACGAGCTCTTTTGCAAGCTTCTCTTCTGCCTCCCACTCCCTAACTGTCCCTCAAAGTTCAGTTCTTGGTCTCCTTCTACATCATCTATACCCACTCCCTTGGAGAATTCTTTCTCTCCCATGGCTTCAACTACCACTTCTATGTGGCTGATATCCAAATCAACATCTCCAGCCTTGATCTCTCTCCCTCTCTGAAGTCTTGCATTTCCTCCTGCCTTTAAGACATCTCTACTTGGATGTCCGCCCGTCACCTCAAGCTTAGCTTGTCTAAAACAGAGCTCCTTATCCTCCCACCCAAGCCCTGTCCACCCTCTCACTTTCCCGTCACTGTCGACAGCACCTCCATGCTTCCTGATTCACAAGTCTGTATCCTTGGCATTATCTTTGGGTCCTCTCTCTCATCAACCCACATATTCAATCCATCACTAAATCCTAACTGTTCCACCATCACAACTTGGCTAAAATCCACCCTTTCCTCTCCACTCAAACTGCTACCTTATTAATACAATCACTTATCCTATTCAGCCTTGATTACTGTATCTGACCTCCCTGCCTTCTGTCTCTCCCCACTCCAATCCATATGTCACTCTGCTGGTCAGGTCATTTTTCAACAAAATCTTTCTGGACATTTTTCCCCATTCCTCAAGAAACTCCAGTGGTTGCCCAACCACATCCTCACCAAACAAAAATTCCTCACCATTGAGTTTAAAGCACTCCATCACCTTGCTCCCTCCTACCTCACCTGACTACTCTCCTACTACAACCAAGCCCACACACTTTGCTCCTCTAATGCTAACCTCCTCACTGTACCTTGATCTCATCTATCTCACCACTGATCCCTCACCCATGTCCTGCCTCTGGGCTGGAATGCCCTCCTTCCTCAAATTCAACAGACATTTACTCTCCCCCTCTTTAAATCCTATTGAAGGCACTTTTCTCCCAGAAGTCTTCCCTGACTAAGCCCCCCTTTCCTCTTCTCGCACTCCCTTCTGCATCACCCTGACCTGCTCCCTTTATTCATCTCCCCTCCCAGACCCACAGTACTATTTACATATCTGTAATTTATTTATCTATTTTAATGTCTGTCTCCCCTTCTAGACTGTAAGCTCACTGTGGGTGGGGAATTTATCTGTTTATTGTTATGTTATACTCTCTCAAGTGCTTAGTATAGTTCTCTGGGCTCAATAAGTGCTTAATAAATGAAATTTAAGCAGCATGGCTCAGTGGAAAGAGCTTGAGTGTCAGAGGTCATGGGTTCTAATTCTGTCTCCTCCACTTGTCTGCTGTGTGACCTTGGTCAAGTCACTTAACTTCTCTGAGCCTCAGTTACCTCATCTGTAAAATGGGGAGTAAGACTGTGAGCCCCACGTGGGACAACCTGATCACCTTGTATCCCCCCAATGCTTAGAACAGTGCTTCGCACATAGTAAGCACTTACCAAATGTCATCATTATTATTAATTAATGAATGCTCTCCCAAGCATTTAGTACAGTCCACTAAATATAGTAAGCTCTCAATAAATTCCATTACTGATTGACTGGAGGATAGTAATAAGTAATAATAATAATTGTGGTATCTGTTAAACACTTCTATATGCCAGTCACTTTACCAAGTGCTGAGGTAGATACAAGCAAATTGGGTTGGAGACAGACCCTATCCCACACAGGGCTCCCAGTCTCAATCCCCATTTTACAGATAAGATAACTGAAGACCAGAGATGTAAAGTGACTTGCCCAGGGTCACACAGCAGACTAGCGGTGGAGCAGGAATTAGAACCCAGGACCTTCTGACTCCTAGGCTCATGCTCTATCCAATATGCTCTGCTACTTCTAGATAAATGTGCCCAGGGTTGTTTGTAATCCAATCAAACCTTCCTTAGCCAATAGGTACTTGCTCTTCCCCCTGACACTTGCTACAAACCCATTGGGAACTCCTCCTAGGTCTCTGTGAGTGAGCACAATTATCATCAGTGTTATTTATTGAATGCTTACCATTAGTGGGGACTGTCTCTATCGGTTGCCAAATTGTACTTTCCAAGCAAGTGCTTAGTACAGTGCTGTGCACACAGTAAGCACTCAGTAACTATGATTGATTGAATGAATGAATGAATGAATGCAGAGCACTATACTAAGCACTTGGGAGACTACAATATGACAGAGTTGGGAGATATATTCCCTGTCCACAACAATCATATAGTATTGAAGGAGAGACAGAAATTAATATAAATAAATAATTTATTACATGTAATTTAAAGTTGTGTGCGTAAGTGCTGTGGGTTTTGGGTTGAGCAGCAGGGACACTTCTGAGCCCTAGACGTATGCTGGATGAGCCATTATCAAGGGAGGCTGGGGGATGAAAATAAAATGCTGGTTAGTAGGGGATCTACTTCTATATACATACTGGCCAGTAATGATAATCATAATAGTGGTATTTGTTAAGCCATCACCATACGCCAAGTATTGTGCTAAGCACTGGGATAAATCCAAGCAGATCAAACATAGCATCTGTCCAACCTGGAGCATACAGCCTAAGTTGTGTGTGAGACGGTAGAGAATAGATACTAGTCCCCATTTTAAAGATGAGGAAACTGAGGCACACGAAGCATTTGATTTGTCCAAGGTCACATAGCAGTCAAGCAACAGAGCAGAGATTCAAATTCACGTCTCAGTCTTGTGCTCAGACTGAAAGTTCATCTATAGACTGTAAGTTCATTGTTGGCAGGGAATGTGTCTACCAACTCTGTTGTATAGGACTCCCCCAAGTGCTCTGCTCTGCGCACAGTAAGTGGTCAAATGGTTGTATGATTAATTGCTTTTTCCATAAAGCCACACTGCAATTAAGTATATATTTCAATACTTTCCCATTTATATTATCTATGTTTTATTTCCCTTTTAAACTATCAACTTCTTGTGGGCTGAGATCCTGTCTACAAACTTCATTCTATTATACTCTTCCAAGAGCTTAATATAGTGTTCTGCATACAATTTTTGCTCAATAAATAGCATTGATTTATTAATGGATAGATTGAGTGATTGGGAGAGGGCAAAACCAGATCGTCTGGAATAAAACCAGGTGATTTTCCACCTTAAGAGGAAGGGAAGAAGCAACGCTCACTGAGCATTCCCTATGACTTTAAATCTTCCATCCTTAGTAACAATAAACTCTGCCTCACTCCATACTTGCACAGGAATCAAAGGGGCAGAGACAGATGCTACCCAGAAGCACTAATTTGCAGCACTGCTGCTGGCTAGGGGAAAAAAACAAAAGTTAGAATACCCAGGAGGAATGAAGTTATCCCCTGCTGTAAGACACAGATTCAGATCCCAGTTTATTTTTACCTGCATTCCTTTTTACTGCCAAGGTCATCTAGCCCCAAATGTAGCATTGGCCATTCTTAATCTTCCCACTCATTGCCATCCCATTAAGCCAAGCATGTTCAAATATATCATTTACCTAAAGAATAGCCTCCACAAAACAAAATTCAACTGGCCCATAACTTTATCCTTCCACCAGCATTTTTTCTATCATTGAAGCTGTGCTCGCCTTCACACAGCTATGCTGGGAGGGAAATGTAAGAAGAATGAGCAATCAAGGGCTATCTAACAACTGCTGTATGAAGAATTGGGAAATTGAAAGCCGGGAGGTCAGAGGAAGCATCGTAAGGACAGATTAAAACAAAGCCTCAGTCAGTGCTGCATCCCAGATGAAAACAGAGATTGTGTTACTGAGAATAGACCTCCAAGCTCTACTTCTACCAGGAAAGGAATGGATGATTTTGAGTAAAGCTATATACGGAACAAGAGAATCAGGGCGGTAAAAGAGAAAACACCACCAGACGCTGGGAACATCGGGCATAACAGTATAACAGTGGCAGCCTTTTGTGTAAACAGTGTTGCCAGAACATGGATCCCACATTGGCCTTTTCAGTCACACATGCACTCATAGGTGAATTTAACTGTCAGTGGACCTTTCTTCCAATACAAACAAAGCATGGCAATTCATCTCTTTACAAAGAAAGTGTGTTAGCCAGGAGATCTATACCGGTCCCAGCTAAATCGATCTGCTACAATTTTATTTTAGACATATAATAATAACATTTAAGGTTCTTAAATTGTTATTTCTATCATTTATCATTTTTATCATTTATCATTTATCAGAGAAGCAGTGTGGCCCAGTGGAAAGAGCCTGGGCTTGGGAGTCAGAGGTCGTGGGTTCTAACCCTGGCTCCACCGCTTGTAAGCTGTTTGACTTTGGGCAAGTCACTTAACTTCTGGGCCTCAGTTCCATCATCTGTAAAATGGGGATTAAGACTGTGAGCTGCATGTGGCACAACCTTGATCACCTTGCACATCAGTGCTTAGACAGGGCTTTGCACATAGCAAGCGCTTAACAAATACCATCATTCTTATTATTACTATTATTATTATTATCATTTCACAGCTCAATTTTGATCTGAAAACTCTGAAAATAGGAATTTCCCGATTTGAAATATTTCCAACCACAGTTATTCATCAACAGTATTTACTGAGCACCTTTGTATATTGTATTAGGTCTTCTTGACTTGAATAGCCATGGCAGATACAAACTTCAGGACATACCACAGTTTTACACAGCTCTTCAACTAGAAAGAGGGATAATGTGGTTTAGTGTAAAGAGCACAGCCTTGGAAAGTAGGAGACCTGGGTTCTGTTTCATACCATGACATCTGCTTGCGGTGTGTCATTCATTAGTTAAGTTAATCAATCAGTTGTATTTATTTGAGTGTTTACTCTGTGCAGAGAACTGTACATGGTTGAGTACAATTCAACAGAGTTGTCAGACACTAGATAACATCACTGAGATTCAGTTTTGGGCTTCCCCTTATCTTACAGGTATGTTTTTGGGCTTCCCCTTATCTTACAGGTATGTTGTGAGGACAAAATGGAATGAGTACAGTGAAAATGCTTTGAAAACATAAAATCTTTCATTCATTCATTCAATAGTATTTATTGTTTACTGTGTGCAGAGCACTGTACTAGGCGCTTGGAAAGTACAATTCTACAACAGAGATGATCCCTACTCAACAGGCTCACAGTCTAGAAGTGGGGTGATGGACAACAAAACAAAACAAAGCAATTGGACAGGCCAAATACAAATTTAAGATAATAATAGTAATACAAAACAAGAAAGGCAGTATAGACTCCACATGATCAGAGTCAGGAGACTGTCCTGGAACCTCTCTAGATTGATTAATTAATTAATTAATGATGGCATTTATTAAGCGCTTACTATGTGCAAAGCGCTGTTCAGGTTACAAGGTGACCAGATTGTCCCACGGGGGGCTCACAGTCTTAATCCCCATTTTACAGATGAGGTAACTGAGGCACAGAGAAGTTAAGCGACTTGCCCAAAGTCACACAGCTGACAATTGGTGGAGCCAGGATTTGAACCCATGACCTCTGACTCCAAAGCCCGTGTTCTTTCCATAGAGCCATGCTGCTTCTCTAGATACCAGATAGGAAAGATACTATGTCAGCTGTAGTTGAAGAAAGTCACTTTTACAGATTGAAGCGGTTCAGTGTGGATGAAAATGGAGTTGGGGACAGTCAGAGATGTGCAGTTTTTCAGCTGGTTGCTTCTGGAGCTTCATGTTTCTAAACTATCACACTCCATTTCTTGAAGACTCCATATAATCTTCTCGACTCCATAAAGGTAAAACAAATGGAAATTCATATTGAGTGGTACTTTAGCTATTGACTACCAACTTTGACTGAAAAATATAAACAATAAGTTGCTCTAGTTAGAACAAATACAAATGGAGGAAGACATTCGCTAACTGCTGAGTAAGGATTTTTTTTCCCTTTAGCAAAAAACTCACAATGATCTTGTCAGTGAGCAGGATTTTTTTGAGCACATGTCTGTCTGAAAGAAAATGAAAGGATTTCTTATGTTTTGCTCCCACAACTTCAACTGACCTTCTATGCAGATGATTTCCAAATTGACATAGCTGGCACTGATCTCTCTTCCTATCTGCAATATCACATTTCATAATGTCTTCAAGACATCTCTACATGGATGTCCCGCAATCACCGCAAACTTAACATGCCCAAAACATAACTCCTTATGTTTCCCCACCCAAACCTTGCCCTCCCCTTGATTTTCCCATCACTGCAGAGAGCACCTCCATCCTTCCTGTCTCACAAGCCTGTAACCTTGGCATTATCCATAACTCATCTCTCTCATTCCACCCACATATTCAATATATCACTAAATCCTATTGGTTCAATCTTCAGAATATTGCTAAAATCTGCCCTTTCTGCTCCATCCAAAGTGCTATCCCATCAGAGAAGCTGCATGGCTCAGCGGAAAGAGCGTGGGTTTTGGAGTAGAGGTCATAGGTTCAAATCCCAGCTCTGCCGATTGTCAGCTGTGTGACTTTGGGCAAGTCACTTAACTTCTCTGTGCCTCAGTTCCCTCATCTGTAAAATGGGGATGAAGACTGTGAGCCCCACGTGGGACAACCTGATCACCTTGTAACCTCCCCAGTGCTTAGAACAGTGCTTTGCACATAGTCAGCACTTAATAAATGCCATTATTATTATTATTATTATTAACTTCTCTGTGCCTCAGTTACCTCATATGTAAAATGGGGATTAAGACTGTGAGCCCCACATGGGACAACCTGATCACCTTGTATCCCCCAGTGCTTAGAACAGTGCTTTGCACATAGTTAGTGCTTAACAAATACAATCATTATTATTATTATTATCATTGTTATTAATAATCCAAGCACTTACCCTAGTCCTCCTTAATTACTGTATCAGCCTCCCTGTCTCCTATATTTCCTCACTCCAGTCCATACTTCACTCTGCTGCCTGGATCATTTTCTACATAAACATTCAATCCATATTTCCCATTCTCCAAATTCTCCAGTGGTGGACCATCCACCTCAGCATTAGAAAGAAACTTCTTATCATTGGCTTTAAAGCACTCAATCATCTTGCCCCATTATACCTCACTTTGTTGCTCTCCTACAAAAACCCAGTCATCACACTTCACTCCTCTAATACCAACCTACTCACTGTACCTCTATTTCGCATATTCATTTAATCATATTTACTGAGCGCTTACTGCGTGCAGAGCACTGTACTAAGCATATCTTGCTGCCGACCTCTTGCCCATGTCCTGACTCTTGCTTGGAATGCCTCCCCTCTTGATATCCAACAGATAATTACTCTCCCTTCCTTGAAAGCATAATTGAAGGCACAAAGCAGCGTGGCTCAGTGGGAAAGAGCCCGGGCTTCGGAGCCAGAGGTCATGGGTTCGAATCCCAGCCCCGCCACATGTCTGCTGTGTAACCTTGGGCAAGTCACTTCACTTCTCTGGGCCTCAGTTCCCTCATCTGTAAAATGGGGATTATGACTGTGAGCCCCACGTGGGACAACTTGATCACCTTGTATCTCCTCCCAGCGCTTAGAACAGTGCTCTGCACATAGTAAGCACTTAACAAATGCCATTATCATCATCATCTCCTCCTAGAGGCCTTCCCTGACTAGGCTCTCATTTCTTCTTCTACCACTCCCTTCTGTGTCACCCTAATTTGCTCCCGATAAATAGTTCCTGGCTAACAGACCTTTTTTAACCAACAGGTATTTGGTAGAGAGATGAATTGCCGTGCTTTGTTTGTATGGGAAAGGTAAATTCACCTCTCCCTCAGCCCCACAAAACTTATGTATCTATCTGTAATTTATTTAATCATATTAATGTCTGTCTTCCCCTCTAGACTGTAAGCTCATTGTGGGCAGGGAATGTGTCTGCCAATTCTGTTATTTTGTACTCTTCCAAGTGCTTAATATAGTGCTTTACATACAAAAGGAGCTCAATAAACCTGATTTATTAATTGACATTTAATTAATTAATAATGTCATTTGTTAAGTGCTTACTATGTGCAAAGCACTGTTCTAAGCTCTGGGGGGATACAAGTTGATCAGGTTGTCCCACATGGGGCTCACAGTCTTAATCCCCATTTTTACAGATGAGTAACTGAGGCCCAGAGAAGTTAAGTGACTTGCCCAAAGTCACACAGCTGACAAGTGGCGGAGAAGGGATTAGAACCCATGACCTCTGACTCCCAAGCCTGGGCTCCTTAATGGAACTTATGCTACCAACCAATTTTCAAAGAGGATTGTATCTATCAACCGTGTTGTACTCTTCCAACTGTACCCTGCACACAATAAGTGTACCACAAATACCTTGATTGATGTATTGACTTGTCAGTGACTAAATAATAATAATAGTAAGTATTATTATAATTGTTAAGTGCTTACAATGTGCCAACCACTATAACCAGTAGTTGGGGTAGATAGAAAATAATCATATAAGACACAGTCCCTGTCTTACATGGAGTTCACAAGTAAGAGGGAAAGAGGTATTGTATCCCAAATTGACTTATGAGGAAAGTGAGGCACAGAGAATGGAAGTTACCTGTCCAAGTTCACACAGCATACAAGTGTTTGATAGGTGCATTTTACCAGTTGTCAGCCACAGCATTAAATATTATCTCATCAATTCCAGCTCTCATCAGGTGAGCCACTTTCTTTTCCTGCCATTCAATCTGTGTCCCCATCTCTGTGGCAATGGGGAAACCTCCTTATCCTTATCCCATCATTTGGATTCACCAAACCCCGAACAGTCCTTCCCAACTTTCTGTTTTTAGCATGCACCAGACCTTTGGCACTAACTCTTGGCACCAATCTTATCCTAGCCTTTACTACCCTGATTCCCCCTTAGCCATGTCCTTGTAGTGCAACAGTTTGGTCACTGCTCTTCCTCCTTTACCTAATATCTGGCACTTACAACTAAGGGGAGTAAGGCACAGGAGACCATATTATAAGTACAAGGAGGATAGCCTTTCACCATCCCTGGAGTCTTTTTTGAGTATTAAGCACAACTATTTATATTTAACTGTCTTTCATTGTATGTTTGTGCCTGTGTCTATGTCTGTGGAGGACAAGATCAATTTGGAACCGATAGGCCCTCCTATACTATTGGCATCAATCAATCAGTGGTATTTATTAAATGATTATGTGTGCACAGCACTGTACTAAGCTTTTGGGAGAGGTCAAAGCAATGGAGTTGGTAGGCACGTTCCCTGCTCTCTTTGAGCTGACATGCATTGATAATTAGTCTGAAGAAAACTAAGGTTATACATCAATCTGTTCTTGGTAACACATAAATGCAACCCAAGAATTCCATCAGTGATTAAGCTGAATATAGACATCAGTCCCTGCAATTTATATAGCATTTGGCTAATGATCTATAAATAGAAAAAGAACTAGGAAATCATATATTGACTTACAAAGCCAACACATGCCTTTTCGGTGGCTAACACACTGTGATATCAAAGAGACATCAGGTTTGAGAAGAAGCTGAAGAACTACGAAGAAGTTGTAGCAACCAGGCAGCAATATTGTACAGTCCCCAAAAGAGAAGCAGCATTTCCAAGTGGATACAGCATGGTCCTGGGAGTCAGAAGTAACTGGGTTCTAATATCAGCTCCATCACTTGTCTGCTGTGTGATCTTGAGCAAGTCACTTAACTTCCCTGTGCCTCCATTACCTCATCTGTAAAATGGGGATTAAGGCTGAACCTCACATGGGACAAGCATGGTGGAGATACACCTGATTAGGTTGTATCTACTCCAGCGCTTAATACAGAACCTGGCATATAGTGAGTGCTTAACAAATACCATTAAAAATTATTTGACTTGAACTTCCCAAGGAAAAGTCATAACTAGCTGCTTGTCCTATCAAAAGAACTGGTGACTATGAGGGTAAACTATAACCAGAAAAAAAATACTCCAATTCAGGAGATCTTTTCTTAAGATCTAAAGGCTGTAAACTCATTGTTTGTAGGGAATGTGCCTATGACTCTGTTGTACTCTCCCAAGTGCTTGGTAGAGTGCTCTGCACTCAGTAGGCACTCAATTAATACACGATTCACCTGCCAGAAGCAGGAGCATCTTTGATCCATGTGTTCTTTCATGGTCCCTTCCAAAACTGTGATTCTATCTTTAAAGAATTTAAAGTATGTGTTACTAAAAAATAAAAAAGTATTTTCACACGTTACATATATTTCATGAACAGTAATAACTTCTATGAATAGGCAGATGCATATGAGTGAACTTAACTTAATGCTTAGTTTGGATTGTTCTCACAGAACCATTTTGTTTGATCCACATTAAAATGAAGCAGGACTGAGAGTGTTTGAAGCATTATACGAATGTAGATTAAAATACAAAATGAGAGAATTCATTTAGTTTAAGTCAGCAACCTGAACAATCAGGGAAACTAGGTACCGAGCCCTATTTAAAAATTGCTTTTGATAGAAACCCAGTTCACCTAAAATGAAAAACTCTGTGTTATGGAAAACTCCTTCTGCTCTCCAAACTGATGTCAATGCTCACATGCCATTGTTTCCATCACCACAGCATCCTAAATCCGAACGGGCTCATGCTGTCAGATGAATACTCCCTCATTTTCTAATCTCCTAGCCAGAATGCATCCTGGAAGAACTGTGTGCACATTTTACCAATGCAGACACTAACTGGCCATAAATGGAGAGATACTGCAGATGAGAAATGACTGATAAAGAATAAATCCATCGCAAATAATAGTCAGTAAAGGTTCAGGCATTAGAATAAGCTAGAACATTAGCAGGGAAAGATAATTAAAACATGTTCTGCCGGGTATTACATAGGGTTTAGCCAACTATCATTAGGTAAATAATGTAGTTGCCAAATGTTTGTCTCCGTGTTATATAGCTGGCTGAGTTTTTTGGGGTCTGATCACTCATGCCACATTCACTGTCATACCCAGTTCAGGAGGCTAAGATTTGGGGCTACGTTTATTATCAGCACCTGGGATCCAGCATGAGCCAAGAAACAGCATTAATCAGGAAAATGGCCTGGAATCAGTA
The DNA here is from genome assembly GCF_015852505.1 of Tachyglossus aculeatus. Classification (NCBI taxonomy): domain Eukaryota; kingdom Metazoa; phylum Chordata; class Mammalia; order Monotremata; family Tachyglossidae; genus Tachyglossus; species Tachyglossus aculeatus. Next base: position 74,104,090 of record NC_052069.1, on the reverse strand, counting down.
GAGCCATTAAAAATAAAGTGGCTTCTTAATACTCTGTCATAGATCAGCACTTACAAAGTGCACTGGATGTCTAATGACAGCTCTTCTACCAGATGGAGCCTCAATAATAATAACCTCATGTGGCAAAAGATCATGGATTAGCACCGTATAACACTTTCTATTATCTATTTACCTATCTATCATCTATCTACCTATCATCTATCTGTCTATTATAGGTGTACACTCATATATCCAAATGTTCTGTGAAGAGCTGCTCTTATTACCACCAGCTTACTCTATGCTAAGGGAAAATGTTGAATTAAAGCACACATTTGGTTATTTCCATCAGGGAGACTAGTTTGTACTTCGGGACTTTCAAAGACGGAGTTAGGTGCCAACTTGGTACCGTGACTCAGACAGAAGTGGTGAGAAGTAGGACAGTTGTAGAGTTCAGCTTCGTTTATGGTAGAAAGACTTGGATGTGCTAGTGATATCACATTTGATTTCCAGAGAAGTTCCCCCTGTGCCACCTTCACAGAAAACTTAGAGAGAAGCAGTGTGGCCTACTGGAAAGAGCATGGGCCTGTTAGTCAGAGGTCCTGAGTTCTAATTCTAGCTCAGCCACTTGTCTACTGGGAGAACCTGTGCAAGTCACTTAATGGTTCTGTGCTTCAATTACCTCTTAAAATGGGCATTAAATCCTCCAGCCTCCAATTTAGCCAGTGAACCCCATGGGGGACAGGGACTGTTTCCAATCTCATAAACTTGTTTCAAACCCAGCAGAAAACAAAAATAAAACACAACAAAAAGAACTTTACAGTGAGGTTGAAAGACAGGATCACAATTAAATATTGTAGAGCAACTGGGCCATCAGCGTTCCAGCATATCATTCATTTATTCCACTCCTTCCCGGAGAGAGAGAGCTGTGAGGATGAAGGCAGGGTAACCAAACTGCTATGGTGAGCTGAAATAGAATAGTGATGTGAAATGAGCGTAGAAGTCTTTAAAAATACAATGAAAGAAAACTTAAAATGATGTAGACTGTCAATGTCCCAGACTGAGACCCCTTTTTCCTCTCCTCCTCCCCATCTCCCCGGCCCTACCTCCTTTCCCTCCCCACAGCACCTGTATATATGTTTATACAGATTTATTACTCTATTTTACTTGTACATATATACTATTATCATCATCAATCGTATTTATTGAGCGCTTACTGTGTGCAGAGCACTGTGCTAAGCGCTTGGGAAGTACAAATTATTCTATTCTATTATACTAAACTCAGTGTACTAAAAAAATAAATTATACTATTCTATTTGTTTTGTTAATGATGTGCATTTAGCTTAAATCTGTTTGTTCTGACAACTTGACACCTGTCCACATGGTTTGTTTTGTTGTCTGTCTCCCCCTTCTAGACTGTAAGCCCATTGTTGGGTAGGGACCATATCTATATGTTGCCGACTTGTGCTTCCCAAGCACTTAGTACAGTGCTCTGCACACAGTAAGCGCTCAATAAATACGATTGAATGAATGAATGAATGTAGGGCAATAGTGGATAGATGGGCAATAGCCATAGAGGACAAGTCACTTTGATGTGAAGTAGACAGAAATCAATCAATCAATGTATATACCGAATGCTTACCATGTGCAAAGCACTGTATTAAGTGCTTGGGAGAGTACAGACATGGTTTAGTGGAAAGAACACAGGCTTGGGAATCAGAGTAAATGGGTTCTAATCCCTGCTCTGCCACTTATCACCTGTGTGACTTTGGGCAAGTCACTTAACTTCTCTGTGCCTCAGTTACCTCATCTGTCAAATGGGGATGAAGACTGTGAGCCCCATGTGGGACAACCTAATTACCTTATATCTACTCCAGTGCTAAGAACTGTGCTTGACGCATAATAAACACTTAACAAATACCATCATTATTATTATTATTACAATAGAATTAGCAGACCCATTCCCTGTCCAAAATGAGTTTACAGTCTAGAGGGGGAGACGGACATTAATATAAATAAATAAGTAATTTATAACATATAATTTAAAGATATGTATGTAGTGCTGTGAGGTTCAGAATGGGGTGAATATCAAAGCTCCAAAGGTCACATATCCAAGTGCATAAATGATGCAGATCCAAATGCAAAGAGAGAGCTGCGGAAACAAGGACTTAATTGGGGAAGGCCTCTTGGAGGAGATGTGACCTTAATAATGTTTTGAAAATGGAGAGAGTGGTGGTTTAGTGTATACGGACGGGAAGGGATTTCCAGGCTATGGGAGGAAATGGAAAAGAAGTCGACAGTAAGTTGGATGATATTGGTGAACAGTGAGTACAATGGCACTAGAGAAGTGAAGGGTGCGGGCTGGCTGTAGTAGGAGATCAATGAGGTGAGGTGGGTTGGGACAAGCTGACTGAGTTCTTTAAAGCCAAATTTGTTCGATGCAGAGGTATACGGGCAGCCACTGGAGGTTCTTGAGGAGTGGGTAAACATGAACTGTTATCAATGTTTTTGTTGATATAAGATCCATGCAGCAGAGTGAATTAAGGACTGCAGTGTAGAGAGACAGGAAGCCTGGAGGTCAGCAAAAAGGCCAATGCAGTAGGTAAGACATAAAAGGATAAGTGCTTGGATCAGTTTGGTAGAATTTTGGATGGAGAGTAAAGGGCAGATTTTAGCAGTATTGTGAAGGACGAACCTAAAGGATTTGGTGACAGATTGAATATGTGGGAGGAATGAGAGTTATGAGTTGAGGATGGTGCCAAATTTATGGGCTCGTGAGATAGGGAGGGTAGTGCTGTTGTCTACAGTGATGGGAAAGACAGGGTTTGGGTGGTAAGATATGGTGTTCGGTTTTGGATATGTTTAAATGGGATGGCTGTCTCAGAACATGGATATTGGACAGGCTTTGATACCTAGAGGAAGAAATGAAAGCACTGCCAGCACTGGGGATAAAACATGCAACACTGCAACACAGGGTTAGTGTTTCTGTGCACATGAAGTGGAAGGGATTGTCAATAACACATTGTTGGAGATTATCAGCAACACACACACACACACACACACACACTGATGTAGCTTACCTTTGGTAGCATCATCCGTGAACCTGAAGGACAACTTGAATTTTCACTTTTTCCATCCTCCATATACTTTACTGGAAAATACTGATTCACCCATAGATGATACCAGGCTGGATGGAGTTTTAGAGGATAAGAGTAGCATTTCACATGACCTTGATAAATTACTATAGGAGGAAGTCAATCTGAGGGAGACTCCTGTCTGGATCTCCAGATGGGCCTCAGTCTTGGAACTTCAGGACTCAGAACGTGGGCTGAGGAATTGAGTATACTGCTAATGGCTTGAGCAACACCACTTAAACGCTCTCATTTCTATTTGTTCATTTTTTCTGGGACACTGTTTGCAATGAGTAAATAGGTGAGCAAGGTTACAGCTCATAGTATGTGCAAGTAAAGGGCTTGGTGAAATAGAGGAGCAGGGGCTCATGAAAGGATCACAGTCTTGGGCTTCTCCAAGAGGTCTTGCCTTACTAACCCTCTAGATTGTCAGCTCCTTTTGGGCAGAGACCATGTCTTCTAATTCTGTTGTACTCTCCCAAGTGCACAGTGCAGTGCTCTGCACATAATTTGCTCTCAATAAACACCACTGATTGATTGGTTGACCCTCATTTCCCCGAACTATTCTCATCGCCTTTGTATTTGCATTTGTAGTCCTTAACAATTTTGATACTCAACCCACCCTCAGTCCCACAACACTAAGGTGTATATTCTTGCCATTTCCCCTATCTATAACGTTTTGTGTCTATCTTCCCCTCTAGACTGCAAGCTTCTTACGGGTAGGGATCACGTTTACCAACTCTATTATATCATTTTCCCAAGTGCATTTTCCCACTGTAATTTAACCCAGTGTTGCACACATTAATGACCCCCAAAATAGCACTGATTGATTGATTAATTGGGAGTAAGAGGACCTAATTCTAATTCTAGTTCTAATTCAGGCTTCACCACTTGCTGGCTGTATGATCTTGGGGAAGTCATTTAACTTCATAGTGTCTCAGTTTTTCCATATGTAAAATGGGGATGAAATCTCTGCCTTCCCTTAGTGTAGACTGTGGGACAAGGCCTGTGTCTGACATGATTGCATTATATCTACCTCAAATTAAGCACTAAGCTTGGCACATAGTAAGTGCTTAACAAATACCATGATTAGTATTATGGTATCTGCTATAGGCAGGACCAGCACTAGAACAAAGGTTTCTTAGTTCCCAAGGTTTTGCTCATTCAACTGGGCCAAGAAGGGAACACAGAAAATCTACTGAAAATATCCAATAAAACAAGTGCTGGATAATAACATAGAGAGAAAAAATGAATTACGTAACTGAAGGATAGAACATGAATGGCTGTAAAAGAGTTTAGCTGTAAAAGATCCTGAAATTAGCATTAACTCATTCATTCATTCAATCAGATTTATTGAGCGCTTACTGTGTGAAGAGCACTGTACTAAGCGCTTGGGAGGTACAAGTTGGAAACATGAGTTTTTGGGATTGGAAATGCATCTGCATTTTTTTTTTTGCTGTCACTGTTGCTCTCCAGACCTCACTTCTGGCTGGCTTACACTTGTTCAAATGGGATCTGTGCTGTAATTTAACCCAGTTATCAGCAGCAGCAGGAGCATTAGAGTGCTTATTGTGTTCAGAGCGCCATAGCAAATGCTTGAAAACACATCAGTAGAAGACACACTCTCCACCCTCGAGGAACTTATAATTTAGTAGGCCCAGAAGCAATGCCTATCAATAGAGCGGCCACTTATAAGTAAGTACTCAGCTTCTTTTTTTTCTCAGGAGTTCTCCAATTCTCTCTGGATGAGTGATTCTTTGTGGATAAATACTGTATATACGTGTGCCAGTGTTCTGTGTAGCTGGCAAAGAAAATAAGCAAGTAATTAAGAGGGCATGTGTGTGGTCTAGGAAGAGAAACTGGGAGGGGTAAAAAGAAAGGGAGTTTAGGAGACAAGTGGAGGAGACTAAGAGTTGACATATATGCACGTATATACATGTGTATGTGTGTATATGTGTGTGTATGCCTATATATGTATATGTATATATGTATATATGCATATGTACTGACTTGGCTTTGTAGTTGACTATATTGTTAATGAGTTCCTATTTGTTGTTGGGACAGCCTCCACTCTTTTGATACAATAATCAAAGCTTAGAAGTCAGAAAGGAGGATATAAGTGGGGAAAGTTCCCTTAAAGAGCTCATTTTCTGTTGGAAAATGGCTACATACTCGATCCATCAATAGTATTTATTGCACACTTATTGTGCAGAAGGCACAATTTTGACATCTGTCTACATGTTTTGTTTTGTTGTCTGTCTCCCCCTTCTAGACTGTGAGCCCATTGTTGGGTAGGGACCGTCTCTATATGTTGCCGACTTGTACTTCCCAAGTGCTTAGTACAGTGCTTTGCACCCAGTAAATGCTCAATAAATACGATTGAATGAATGAATGAATGTGGGTAGGAAATTAGTCATTTCTTTATTATTTGGATTACTTTATCTGAAAAGGGAGACATGACCCCTGCCCACAGGCAGCCTAGAGAGGCATTTACTTACAGTTAAGGGAAAGACTCCAAGAAGGCATGTTTATAATCACATAAGGAAGGAAGAAAGTAGAGATGAGTTTGCATAGGATAAGGCATAATAGGACAGAGAAGGAAAGTCTGGGGCTCTTGGGATCCCCATAGCTCTGTCCATGGTGATACTAGAATCCTCATTTTGTGGAGTTAAATAACAGTCCCTGTTTCAGGTATCAGTCAGTTTATACTCGCTAGCAGTAGTTCCCAGTTCTTTCATTATTGGGTTCTGTTTCTACTGAAAAGAGCATGGGTTTTGGAGTCAGAGGTCATGGGTTCTAATCCCTGCTCCGCCACTTGTCAGCTGTGTGACTTCAGGAAAGTTACTTATCTGTGCCTCAGTTACCTCATCTGTAAAATGGGGATTAAGACTGTGAGTCCCACGTGGGACAACCTGATTACCTTGTATCTCCCCCAGGGCTTAAAGCAGTGCCTGGCACATAGTAAGCGCTTAACAAATACCATTATTATTATTATTATAGTCCAGGAACTCTACTCATTTTAGTGGGTGTGGCACAACTGTGAGGCCTCTGTTTGCCATTCCTTATTCATTATTCAAGCCACACTGTTTGCCTTAAGAAACGGCTGAAGCATGCTGATGCTTTAGCTTCTTGCAGTGTTTGTTACTGTTTTTAAATACGTCAGACAATCAATATATCAATGGCATTTTGGGGGTATTTTTGGTATGCATACCATGATACTAAGCACTTAAGAAAGTAGAGTACGGCAGTTGGTATACATTAATACTGCCCACTAGGAGTTTGCAATCTATAGAGGAGCTTACAGTCTATAGGTGAGCTTAACGTCTACAGAATTAGATGTAGGTACAGATTTTGGTGTGTGAATTGCATCTCATTGGAATCCCTATCTTACCTAGTTTATATCTTTGCCAGCCTAGATTCATATCTATTTTACTCTTGGAACTATTGTTTCACCAGTAAACCTAAGGTTTCCTTCACATTAGACTGTAAGTTTTCCAAAGTGGGGACCCTCACTTTACACTCCTTTAAACTCGTGAGTTCCTTGTGGGCAGGGAGTGTCTGCACTCTCCCAAGTGCTTAATGTGGGGAGCAAGAGTGAATCCATCTTGTAATGCAGAAGCCATTTCATAAGAGACTGTTCTTTGACCTGTAAGCAGCAATATCAAAGGAGGAATTTGAGGAGAAACTGAATTGCCTTGCTGAGAACTTAAAGGAGGACTTGAATTGCTGAGGAATTTGAAGAGAAACAAAATTGTCTTGAAGATTAATTTGAGGAGGATCTGATTGCCTTGCTGTTGGGCAGGAGAAAGACTACTGGATGCTTTTTGCAAAGATAGTCCACGGGTGGGTGCACAGAAGAGAGGTATCTGTCCCCCCTGGCTTTACCTGATAATGAGATTGAAACAGTGGGCAATTGGAGCAGCAAATCAGGACCCCTACAGCAATCCCCCAAAACAACTGCTGTGAGTGGACTAGAAGAGGAAAGAACTGGTCCCTGGGTGCAGCAAAACCATCTAAGAAATGCACAGAGATGTCTACAGCAGCAACCGGGAACAATTAAGACTTAGACAGGATGATGTGATGCAGGCAGCCGGGCTCCTTGAACACCTCCGAGGTGGGACCATCTGCACAAACTTGGGGAAAACAGTCAGAGGGGTGGCAATTCTGTGTATGATTGTGAGTGGGGGTGTATGTGTTCACCCCTTCAATTAGACAATGAAGAATTGAATACAGTTTTCTGCTGTATACAGTGGTGGTTTGGTTTCACTTTGAACTTGTCACAGAGTGCTCGGTCTGGCAAATTCCTGGCCGGTAGTTTGATTAGGATCCATCTCAGATGTACTGGACCAATTATTATACTCCCAACCATTGAGGTGAGTTAGGATAAGGAATTTTCCCAGCTAAGGTGGAGGGTCTGGTTTGGAACCCACAGAGCAGGCCCCGGGGCTTTCCTAGCTCAGGTGGAGGTGTTGGTTTGGAATCTATAAAGCAGGGCCCGGAATTCATGAAGTAAAAAGGCAACTAGGATAGTTTTCACTTAGGACTTGTCTTGAGTGCCTGAAAGAATCTTAGTTGGGGCTCATATAGAGCTCTTACACACAGTAAGCACTGAAAAAAATACGATTGGTATTTTCCTATATCTACTTTATCATGGTCTCTCTCATATCCCTCTAGATGTATTTCCATATCACTGTTACTATATTCCATCTTGACTTTTTTTCTTTCCCCCACTGCCCCCAAACCTGCTTCAACCACTAGCCTATGTCCCCTCTTGGATGCCATAAAAGATGGTTGCAATGGTTAAGGAGTTTCTGTAGGATCATATATCAACTGGAAAGAATGGGAGCCAAATCAGATGAAAGAATCTACATGGATGACATCCAGCTGATCCCTCCCAAGAACACTCTATTTTAAGTAACGGTCAACTTTTCTAGTGGTGGCTCAGCACAGCACCTAGATTATTTACTGAAATTAATCTCTCTGAAATGTCAAGGGACCATGATATTGTGAAACCCCTCTGCTTCAAATCTGTGTTTCTATGACATTTTTAAGAGTGTTTGCCTTATTTAATTTTTCATTTATTATTTTTTGAATTTTTGAAAATGCTTGTGGACTTCCACATGCTTTATTATTCACTGAAATAGTTCAGGAGGGATTCACCAGGAATGCTTATTAAAAGAATCATTTCTTAGACAAAAGAATCATTCTCAGGCTATTTAGTATGGCAAGTTGTTTGGTTACTGAAATAATGGCCCTGCCCACTGATATTGCTGAAACTGACAGGTGAAGCCTCCCTCATTCCTACTGAAGACTGGAAGCTGCTTGCTCTGTGATTAAAGTAGGTAAAACCAGCATCGGAAAGACTGAGTGTATTAACCTGGCAGCGCCTTGGTTTTCATTATTTTGAGGGAGAAGGGATAATAAAATGGATTATACAATCTCGGTTTATGGAGTGTGTCTGTGACAAAAATACTGATTGCTGAGAGGAACTTTGGAGTACTATCTAATATTTGAAATAATTCTACAAGACAGGCTTATCAAAAATAGTCATTGGACAAATTTCTCCATACCTGAATATGAATAGGATGAAGGCTGCTTGATTCTGATTTTTGTCATGAACTATATGAGAATTCAAATATGTTCTTCTGAAAAATGCCTCATATTAATGTTTAGAGAGGCATATGAAAAATTGTCTGAAATTTCACTAGAACTAAACAATATTTTACCAGAGTGTAGTTGTTTTTGTTTTTTTGGACAATATCATTGTAAAATATCTCCTCTGGTCAGCTGTTCTTTGTAAGCAGTTTAAGTAGAAAAAGACAAATTGGTATTTACAACCACGACTTTATTCACAGCAGAATTTTAAGCTTCTTGTAAGTCTTCTTTCTTCCATTCTCTCCTGCTGTGGCTCCTGCATTTTGATTTAATTGAAGGTTCTTTGTTTCCCACATTCTTCGGTTGACTGAACATGAAGACAAACAGCCTGTTGAGGCCAATTGGGCTCTCAAATGTCCAGTTGAATTGGCTGCCACCTGGATGGATGATGGCCTCCAATGGCCGGCTTCTTCCCTAGAAAGTCCTTCCCTATAAGGATAGACTTTTCCTTCCCAGTCATGACCATCAGTAGGACATACAGAAAGTAATCAGAATGTAAGAAGCATTTAACTGGGAGGAAATACATTCTCTTCCAAGGTCATCTTAGATGAAAAGCAGGTGAAACTTATCTCTCAGTACCCACTTTGCTCATTAGGGAAACAAATGGTTACACTCTTGGCCTTCTAGCTTCTCACACCAGGTAAATGTTCATCCATTTCGCTTGTCCCTTGTGACAGCCCTGCTCCTTCCAGCTGGTCCCCATCCATGCTGGTCCCCAACCGCACTAGTCCCCATCCATGCTGGTCAGTGCTGGTTGGAGGATTTGGTGAGGAAGAATGTTCCCTTGTCATTAAGCTGATAGTTCCATATGGGGTTTCCAATGTAAGAGTTAGGGAGCAAAGGTATATATCGTCATTTCACAAGTATTAAAATGATGTACAGAGATTGGCTTTCCCAAAGTCATGGACAAGGCCAGTAGTAATCCCGGGATTAGAAATCAGATTTTCCCATTCCCATTTTGATTCTCTTTCCACCAAGTTGTACTTTCAAGGAGGAAATGCTTAAATAAGAAAATCAAAAAAAAGAATCTAGTAAAAGACATGGAAAAATCAAATGGGAAAGAGGGCATCATTGAAATGTAATCAACTATATAATATTTTGGCTCTGAGATTCCAATCCCTTCATATGTCTGAAAGGAACCTGAGAAATGGTACCTATTTTTACTTTTCTTGTATGTCAAATATCTGTGCCTTAGTCTAACAAAATTATAATTTGTTTTTAGAGAAGCTATGAGTTAGCTATTATCAAATGCTGAGCTCTTTCTTTTTTACTACACTTTATTTTGTTTAATTTGGAGAAACAGCATGGCCCACTAGAAAGAACAGTGTCCTGGGAGTTGGATGATCTGATTTCTCATCCTGGCTCCTCCACTTGTCAGCTGTGTGTCCTTGAGCGAGGAAGTTAATTTCTCTGTGCCTCAGTTTTCTCAACTGAAAAATGGAGATCCAATGACTGTTTTCCCTCTTACTTAGACTGTGAATAATAATTATGGTATGGTATTTGTTAAGCACTTACTATGTGTCAAGCACTGTTCTAAGCGCTGGGGTAGATACAAGACAATCAGGTTGTCCTTCATGGGGCTCACAGTTTTAATCCCCATTTTACAGATGAGGTCACTGAGGCACAGAGAAGTTAAGTGACTTGCCCAAAGTCACACAGGTGATAAGCGGCAGAGCAGGAATTAGAACCCACAACCTCTGACTCCCAAGGCCGGGCTCTTTCCACTAAGCTACGCTGCTTCTCTTGGGGTAGATGCAAGGTATTCAGGTTGTACCACGTGGGGTTCACAGTCTTAATCCGCATATGACAGATGAGGTAACTGAGGCACAGAGAAGTTAAGTGACTTGTCCAAAGTCACACAGCAGACAAGTGATGGAGCCGTGATTAGAACCCAAGAGCTCTGTCTCCTAGGCCTGTGCTCTTGCCACTAGGCCATGCTGCTTCTCCAGTGAAACCAGTGTAAGACAGGGATTGGGTCTTAGCTGATTATCTCATCTCTACCATAGCACTTAGTACAGTGTTTGGCACCTAGTAAGCACTTAACAATACCACAATACCACAATTATTATCATTTAAGGTTCTCTTCTTAGTACTATCTTCCTGATCATTGAGGTACTGTTTCTGTCTTTAAATAAATAATCACCCCCACCCCTTTTGTTCACATCCTATTAATTGCAATTATAAATACATATCATATATGCTCTGTCTTCTCTATGGTGCCCCACCTTGTATTTTAAGATTTATCATTTGAAGCCTGCATTTTGAAGGCATTTTCACTAAACTTCTGTTAAAGGAAGGACATAAGACTGTAAAATGTCTCTAGGTAGTTAGTTTGAATTTGCATATTTTAGAGTTTAATTTTCATTTTAACATCCCATACAATGTGGCAAACAATTGTGAAAATAGGTAACTTTGGCAAATACTTTTTTTTTTAGTAGGTATCAGCATGCAGGCAGCTGTAGGGTACAATCTGTTCATCAACACAACAGCAGGACTTTCACTTTGCCTGAAAATTGGGTACCAGTTTCTTCAGGCAGTAACTCTACTGCAGTTTACAGCTATTAGGGTTGTATCATCACAAATGATTTCTAAAGATCCTGTCTGAGGGTATCATATTTCTGTGAACAGAAGACCCTAGCTCCTTTTCTCATTCTATTTGCTTGTGCTTTGATATATTTGTCCTACATGTTCCCAAGTGGCAAAGAACGTCAGTCAGCTATCTATTTTACTATGGTTACACAATTCAAGAGACTATCATGTTCTGCTAGCGAGCAAGACAAAGGATGGCCAAAAAAAAAACTCATATGGATATTTAATTTTAGAATAGGAGACAATGAAAAAAGATATTTGTTTTAGACAGGAGGGAGCGGAAAAAAATAGCTAAAATTACAAGTGACTGACTATAAGCCTGGAGGTAATAAAAAATGCAGTTTTAGACTCCCTATAAAACATAGCTCAGGACAACAAATCTGGAGGTTTGAAAGGGAAGGAGGCATGGGCATAGGTTTACACTTTTGTAATCTGTGACTCCCATGACAAATGAATCTTCTGAAAAACCTTGGCCGTTCAGATTCTTCCAATTAATAATTGGCTTATGCTCCACCCTTCCATTCCCTCTGTTTGTTTCCCCTAGGGAGGATCTAATTGGTGAGCAAATCTGCCCTTTGAGTGTTTGCCACGACCAAAACCAGATCAAATTTGTGGGAAGTTTTAGTTGTTGATTTGCCTGAACCAGTACCACAACCCCTTCTGGTTGAGTAGTGGAGGATGTGTCATGGGAATGAGTGAGTGTATTTCAATGAATCAATGGCATTGAGTGCTTCATATCCCTCCTACCATTCCTTTCCAAACTCCTTGAACGAGTTGTCTACACGCGCTGCCTAGAATTCCTCAACAACAACTCTCTCCTCGACCCCCTCCAGTCTGGCTTCCATCCCCTTCATTCCACGGAAACTGCGCTCTCAAAGGTCACCAATGACCTCCTGCTTGCCAAATCCAACGGCTCATACTCTGTCCTAATCCTCCTCGACCTCTCAGCTGCCTTTGACACTGTGGACCACCCCCTTCTCCTCAACACGTTATCTGACCTTGGCTTCACAGACTCCGTCCTCTCCTGGTTCTCCTCTTATCTCTCCGGTCGTTCTTTCTCAGTCTCTTTTGCAGGCTCCTCCTCCCCCTCCCATCCTCTTACTGTGGGGGTTCCCCAAGGTTCAGTGCTTGGTCCCCTTCCGTTCTCAATCTACACTCACTCCCTTGGTGACCTCATTCGCTCCCACGGCTTCAACTATCATCTCTACGCTGATGACACCCAGATCTACATCTCTGCCCCTGCTCTCTCCCCCTCCCTTCAGGCTCGCATCTCCTCCTGCCTTCAGGACATCTCCATCTGGATGTCCGCCCGCCACCTAAAGCTCAACATGTCGAAGACTGAGCTCCTTGTCTTCCCTCCCAAATCTTGTCCTCTCCCTGACTTTCCCATCTCTGTTGACGGCACTACCATCCTTCCCGTCTCACAAGCCCGCAACCTTGGTGTCATCCTCGACTCCGCTCTCTCATTCACCCCTCACATCCAAGCCGTCACCAAAACCTGCCGGTCTCAGCTCCGCAACATTGCCAAGATCCGCCCTTTCCTCTCCATCCAAACCGCTACCCTGCTAATTCAAGCTCTCATCCTATCCCGTCTGGACTACTGCACTAGCCTTCTCTCTGATCTCCCATCCTCGTGTCTCTCTCCACTTCAATCCATACTTCATGCTGCTGCCCAGATTATCTTTGTCCAGAAACGCTCTGGACATATTACTCCCCTCCTCAAAAACCTCCAATGGCTACCGATCAATCTGCGCATCAAGCAGAAACTCCTCACCCTGGGCTTCAAGGCTCTCCATCACCTCGCCCCCTCCTACCTCACCTCCCTTCTCTCCTTCTACTGCCCAGCCTGCACCCTCCGCTCCTCCACCACTAATCTCCTCACTGTACCTCGCTCTCGCCTGTCCCGCCATCGACCCCCAGCCCACGTCATCCCCCGGGCCTGGAATGCCCTCCCTCTGCCCATCCGCCAAGCTAGCTCTCTTCCTCCCTTCAAGGCCCTGCTGAGAGCTCACCTCCTCCAGGAGGCCTTCCCAGACTGAGCCCCTTCTTTCCTCTCCCCCTCGTCCCCCTCTCCATCCCCCCGTCTTACCTCCTTCCCTTCCCCACAGCACCTGTATATATGTATATATGGTTGTACATATTTATTACTCTATTTATTTATTTATTTATTTTACTTGTACATTTCTATCCTACTTATTTTATTTTGTTGGTATGTTTGGTTCAGTTCTCTGTCTCCCCCCTTTTAGACTGTGAGCCCACTGTTGGGTAGGGACTGTCTCTATGTGATGCCAATTTGTACTTCCCAAGCGCTTAGTACAGTGCTCTGCACATAGTAAGCGCTCAATAAATACGATTGATTGATTGATTGATTGGAACACTGTACCGAGTTCTTGGGAGAGAACAATACCATAAAGTAAATAGACACAATACATTGCCTATTACACAAACTCCTCACTCTCGGCTTCAAGGCCCTCCATCACCTCGCCCCCTCCTACCTCATCTCCCTTCTCTCATTCTACAGCCCAGCCCGCACACTCTGCTTCTCTGTTGCTAGCCTCCTCACTGTGCCTAGTTCTCGCCTGTCCCGCCATCAACCCCGGCCCATGTCCTACCTCTGGCCTGGAATGCCCTCCTTCCTTTCATCCACCAAACTAGCTCTCTTCCTCTCTTCAAAGCCCTACTGAGAGCTCACCTCCTCCGGGAGGCCATCCCAGACTGAGCCCCTGCTTTTTCCTCTCCTTCTCCTCCTCCTCCCCTCCCCATCATCCCCCCTCGCTCCCTCTGCCCTACCTCCTTCCCCTGCCCACAGCACTTGTATATATTTGTAAATATTTATTACTCTATTTTATTAATGATGTGTATATGGTTATAATTCTATTTATTCTGATGGTATTGACACCTGTCTACTTGTTTTGTTTCACTGTCTGTCTCCCCCTTCTAGACTGTGAGCCCATTGTTGGGTAGGGACCGTCTCTATATGTTGCCAATTTGTACTTCCCAAGCGCTTAGTAAAGTGCTCTGCACACAGTAAGTGCTCAATTAATATGATTGAATGAATGAATAAATGTTCACAAAGATCTTAGAGTCCAAATGGAGAGTCATTGAAATAAATTACAAATACAGTATATGGTACCATCTTTTCTTGTGTCCCCTTGTGTCCACTCATTCATTCACTCATTCAATCATATTTATTGAGCAATTACTATGTGCAGAGCACTGTACTACGCACTTGGAAAGTACAATTCAGCAACAGATAGAGACAATCCCTACCCAACAACGGGTTCACAGTCTAGAAGGAGAAGACAGACAACAAAACAAAACAAGTAGACGGGCATCAATAGCATCCAAATAGATGAATAGAATTATAGATATATAATTCTGTTTTTCTGTTATTATTATATATATTAGAGAAGCAGCATGGCTTAGTGGAAAGAGCACGGGCTTTGGAGTCAGAGGTCATGGGTTCAAATCTCGGCTCCGCCAATTGTCAGCTATGTGACTTTGGGCATGTCATTTAACTTCTCTGTGCCTCAGTTACCTCATCTGTAAAATGGGGATTAAGACTATGAGCCTCTGTGGGACAACCTGCTCACCTTGTAACTCCCCAGTTCTTAGAACAGTGTTTTGCACATAGTAAGCACTTAATAAATGCTATTATTATTATTATTATTATATTATAAATTCTATAATTCTATTTTTGCCACTCTCACATGGTGTTGCCCTAAACCAATCTTTCTCCCTCAAGCACACCAGGAACTGTTTTCTGGTTGGCCCTCTATCATGCTAGATACTGCTGTGATCCTGCTTCTTGGGACAGATCAGTGAGTCTGAACTGAATCGCACTTGCTCAGGATCCAGGTTTTCACCTCCAGGAAAATTGGGGGTTAATGCGTGGTATCCATTGTGATTCCTGCCCCCTCGCAGCAAGACATTTCCCCTGCTCCCCCATAAATCTTCTGTGAATGCCAGGCTGGCTGCTGCCTTTGCAGGTTTCTTTCTTGTTTGGGGAACGAAGCAGGGAGGTTAGAGGGAGGGAAGCTGTCTGGAACTCCAGGAAAATTGGAGGTAAAAGGGTGGGCCCTGTTCTCCCCAAAATAGGGGGTAAATGGTGGTCACTGGGGAGGTGATCCTGCAGTGGAGAGAATAGGGCTCTGTTCCACTCTGCCTCCTCCCCTTAACCTGCCCATTGTTTACCTCTTATGCTGAAATGAACCTTAGTAGACTTTGGAAATGGAAAAATCACATTGTAAAGCCACCTCCAAAACAATTGGTCTTGGGGAATTCACAATAATCTCCATGCACAGAGTCGGATTAGCTTCAGTGTATTAGGGAAGGTAGCTCCAGGTAGGGGCCACGCCTTGGGTAAGGGGTTGGAGGCAATGGATACCAAAGCTGATAACAGTACTTTCCTTGGATTTGTGTGACTATCCTTTCATTCATTCATTCAATCGTATTTATTGAGTGCTTACTGTGTGCAGAGCACTGTACTAAGTGCTTGGGAAGTACAAGTTGGCAACATATAGAGATGGTCCCTACCCAACAGCAGGATCACAGTCTAGGAGGGGGAGACAGACAACAAAACAAAACATATTAATATAATAAAATAAATAGAATAGTAAATATGTACAGGTAAAATAGAGTAATAAATATGTACAAACATATATACAGGTGCTGTGGGGAGGGGAAGGAGGTAGGGTAGGGGGATGGGGAGGTGGAGGAGGGCAAGAGGAAGGAGGGGGCTTGGTCTGGGAAGGCCTCCTGGAGGAGGTGAGCTCTCAGTAGGGCTTTGAAGGGAGAAAGAGAGCTAACTTGGCGGATGTGCAGAGGGAGGGCATTCCAGGCCAGGAGGAGGACGTGGGCTGGGGGTCGACGGCGGGACAGGAGAGAACGAGGCACGGTGAGGAATTTAGTGGCAGAGGAGCGGAGGGTGCAGGCTGGGCTGTAGAAGGAAAGAAGGGAGGTGAGGTAGGAGGGGGGGAGGTGAGGTAGGAGGGGGCGAGGTGATGGACAGCCTTGAAGCCTAGAGTGAGGAGTTTTTGTCTGATGCGTAGGTTGATTGGTAGCCACTGGAGATTTTTGAGGAGGGGAGTAACATGCCCAGAGAGTTTCTGCACAAAGATGATCTGAGCAGCAGCGTGAAGTATAGATTGAAGTGGGGAGAGACACGAGGATGGGAGATCAGAGAGAAGGCTGATGCAGTAATCTAGTCAGGATAGGATGAGAGATTGAACCAGCAGGTTAGTTAACCAGATTTCTGATGAGCAACACTTTACATTCCCTCAAAATGCCAAAAATCAATCAATCTTATTCATTGAGCACTTATTCATTCATTCAATCTTATTTATTGAGCACTTACTGTGTGCAGAGTACTGTAGTAAGCCCTTGGGAAAGTACAATACAACAATACTGTGCAGAGCACAGGATTAAGTGCTTGGGAGAGTACTGGACAACAGAGTTGGGAGATACATTCTCTGTCCACAATGAGCTTAAAGTTTAGAATGAATAAATACAGTTAATATGAATAAATATGTTATGGATATGTACATACATTCTGTGGGACTGAGGGAATAAAGTGTGCAAATCCAAGTACAAGGGAGACACAGAACGGAGTGGAAGAAGAGGAAATGAGGGGCATGGTTAGGGAAGGCCTCTTGGAAATGTGCCTTCCATAGGGCTTTGAAGGTGGAAAGATTGATGGTCTGTTGGATATGAAGAGAGAAGGCATTCCAGGCCAGAGGAAGAATGTGGGCAAGAGTTAGTGGCAAGGTAGGCGAGATCGATATTCAGAGTTTCATATATACTTTGTTTATAAATTTATGAAATCTTATTTCAGAAACCGTGATATTTTTTGAAAAGATCTTAAATTATAAGAAGATTGCCCATGGAGAAACTGTGATTCAAATTAATTTACATTCATTTTCCTCTTAAAGAGGGAGAAAAAATTAATCAGAGTTCTACGGTTTCTGAGAAAGACATTTCCTTAATGTATTATTATTTAATGAAATAACATTATTATCACTTGTTTTTATTGGAAAATTTTCACGCATCCCTTCACTTCTCAAATCCTTCACTTCAAGTAGAAACTCCTGACCATTAGCTTGAAAATACGCAATCAACTCTCTACCTCTTACTTATATTCGTTTCTCTCAAGCTAGCCTAATTACTATGCCTTAATCCCATCTCTCCTGCCACTTATCTCCTAACCACGGTATCCCTTCTTTCATTCATTCGTTCATTAAATTGTATTTTTTGAGTGCTTACTGTGTGCAGAGCACTGTACTAAGTGGTTTCGCGGGGGCATCTCCCCCATTCATACCTAACTTCCATTCATTCATTCAATCGTATTTATTGAGTGCTCACTGTGTGCAAAGCACTGCACTAGGTGCTTGGGAAAATATGATATAGTAATTATGGTACTTCTTAAGTGCTTATTATGAGCCAAGCACTGTTATAAGCGCTGGGGTAGGTACAAGTTAATCGGATTGGACACAGTCCCTGTCCCACACGGGGCTCCCACTGTTGATTCCCGTTTTACAGATGAGATAATTGAGGCCCAGAGAAGTTAAGTGACTTGCCCAAGTTTGCACAGCAGAAAAGTGGCCAAGCTGGGAATAGAACCCAGGTCTTTCTGACTCACGGGCCCGTGCTCTATCCACTGAGCCACGCTGCTTCAATATAACAGTAACAGGCTACAGTTCTTCCCCCTTCAAAGATTTCTGAGATAACATCTCCAGGCAACCTTCCCTGAGCAATATTTCATCCTCCTTCCAGGAATTCCCAACTGCCAACCCTCTGGTTCTTCACCACCTAAGTATTAAATTTACAGGAACTGCCATAGCACATAGGAACATATTTTGAATTGTAATTTAAACTAAGGGATTGTGTCTTCTAAGTCTTTTGTACTCTCTCAAACACTTCAGTAAATGGTTCTGCACAAAAAGGTGTTCAATAAATTATATTGTTAATGATGAAATTTCTTCCTATTTGAAAGGTAAATCTAAAATGTAACTGATTGACAGAGAATGTATTTATTTGAGGTCATTTATATGTAAAATTTGTACTTCCCAAGTGCTTAGTACAGTGCTCTGCACATAGTAAGTGCTCAATAAATACGATTGATGATGATGATGATGATGTAAAAATTAGAGATCTAGGCATGTCCTTCTCCTAGGCACCATTACTTAAAAGCACTTTTAAATAACAAATATAATTCATAATTAAAGAATATTCAGCTCTCCTGACTTGCTTTAATGAATTAAAGTGGATAATAGAGAAATATCACAGAGAAGAGCTTCTGTTTGAAATAAAGGTTTGGAAATTCAAGTCTTGAAATTAGACAAGAATATTGGTTTAAATATACCACTTATGTCATCTGGAAAAGCAGTTCAGGTTAATTGACTGAGAATATTCTGAGCCTTGTTTCCATTCCATTCCTAGCTCTGCCAGAAACTTATTATATGTCCTTAGGCAAGTTATTTACCCCTGCTTTTTAAAAGTTCAGGTGATCTAGGAGAGTTTGTGAATTTCCCAAACTGTGCAACTTGCATTGCTTCCTGCCCTTCTGTTTGCTTAAAGGGTTTGAATCCCCAGAATATAAAATTATTATTAATACTTCTAAATACTTCTAATATCAATATCAGTGAAGAGCTTGTCACTCTCATTGGAGGTGCCTGTCCTTATTCAACATTTGGTAGACTGTAAGCTCATTGTGGGCGGGGAATATGTCTATTTGTTGTTATATTTTACTCTCACAAGCACTTTGTACAGTGCTGTGCACACAGTAAGTACTCAATAAATGCGATTGAATGAACGATGATGCCTGGGAAGCAGCATGGCCAGTGGAAAAAGCATGGGCTTGGGAGTCAGAGGAACTTTGTTCTAATCCCAGCTCTGTCATTTGTATGTTGTGTGACCTTGGGCAAGTCACTTAACTTCTTTGTGCCTCAGTTCCCTCATCTGTAAAATGGGAATTAAGACTGTGAGCCCCATGTGGGACAAGGACTGTGTCCAACTTGATTATCAATAAATCAATCATATTTATTGAGTGCTTACTGTGTGCAGAGCACTGTACTAAGCGCTTGGAAAGTACAAGTTGGCAACATGTAGAGACAGTCCCTACCCAACAGTGGGCTCACAGTCTAGAAGGGGGAGACAGAGAACAAAACCAAACATATTAACAAAATAAAATAAATAGAATAGATATGTACAAGTAAAATAAATAAATAAATAAATAGAGTAATAAATATGTACAAACATATATACATATATACAGGTATATACATATATACAGGTTATATCATGTAGATACCTTAGTGATGAGTAATAATGATAATAATAATAATGGTATTTGTTAAGCACTTACTATGTGCCAAGCACTTTTCTAAGCACTGGGATAGTTACAAGGTAATCAGGTTGTCCCACGTGGGGCTCACAGTCTTGATTCCCATTTTACAGATGAGGGAACTGAAGCACAGAGTAGTGAAGTGGCTTGCCCAAAGTCACACAACAGACAAGTGGCAGAGTCGGTATGAGAACCCACGTCCTCTGGCTCTCAAGCCCATGCCACTTCCATTAAGCCACGCACAGTGCCTGGCACGTAGTAAGTTCTTAGTAAATACCATTTTAAAACCACTGTTTTTGTTAAGTTCTTACTATGTTAATCTCTTATTATGGAAAGCAGCATGACCTAGTGAAAAGAGCCTGGGCCTGGGAATCAGAGTTCCTCAGTTCTAATCCCAGCCCTGCCCCTTGTGTGATGTGGGAACTTGGGCAAATTACTTCATTTCTCCGTCCCTCAGCTTCCTCATCTGAAAAATGGGGACCTGTTCTACCTCCTACTTAGAATGTAAACCCCATTTGGAACCTGATTAACATGTCTCTATACAGCACTTAGTACAGTGCTTGGCACATACTAAATGCTTAACAAATACCATAATTACTATTATTTACGTGCCAATCAATCAATCAATCAATCATATTTATTGAGTGCTTACTGTGTGCAGAGCACTGTACTAAGCAGATGGGAAGTACAAGTTGGCAACATATAGAGACAGTCCCTACCCAACAGTGGGCTCACAGTCACTGCACTAAGTGCTGAGGTAGACACAAGACAATCATGTCAAACACAGTCCCTGCCCCTCATGGACCTCTAAGTAGGAGGGGGAAAAGCTAGTGAGCACCAATTTTACAGATGAGGAAACTGAGGCACAGAGAAATGAAATGATCTTGCAAAGGTCAATCTGCAGGAAATAGCAGAACTGGGGTTAGAATCCAGTTCCTCTGACTCTCAGGCCTGTGATTTTTCCACTGGGACACAATGCTACACATTGGAGGAAGCAGATCATTACTGTCCACTCTTTTCTCTTTCATGGTAACCTTTAGATTATGTTAAGGAGATATCACAAGGGAGGTGTCAACATGGCAGGACTCTATATGACCATGTTTACACTGTGCATGGGTAAATGAGTATGGAGAAGCAATGTGTTCAGACGCAGAAAGTCACTGTAAGTGGAATTATGGAGGGCAGACCATTCTTAGAGCACAGTGAGGTTTGTTACTAATATCAGTTGGCATTACATCTCTCTTTCCATTGTATTTGTGAGAACATCTTCAATTGGAACCTGCCCAATAAGTAAGAAAAATCAGAATTTTCTGCATCAGATCTTTTTTCACTTAATTCCCTTCAGCACTGCAGTTCACTCCAGTGAAGTAGTTGTATTAATAAGTCCCTGTACTTACATCCTCTTCCTTTAATATATCTACTGCTGTTCACAATTAATGTAATTTTTTTGATATCTCCAAAAAGATGCCAAGAAAGATGTAATAATTTTTCTTAAAATGATCTACAAGGGTCTTCTGAGTTGTAATAATTAATGCTAAATTATGAAGTTTAATTTATTCGAAGAAACTTTTTAAGCCTATATCAATGTTCATTCATTCAGTCATATTTATTGAGCTCTTACTGTGTGCAGAGCAGTGTACTAAGTGCTTGGGAATTACAAGTCGGCAACATATAGAGACGGTCCCTACTCAACAACTGGCTCACAGTCTAGAAGGGGGAGACAGACAACCAAACAAAACATGTAGACAGGTGTCAAAACCGTCAGAATAAATAGAATTATAGCTATATGCACATCATTAATAAAATCAATAGGGTAGTAAATATGTACAAGTAAAATAAATAGAGTAAGAAATCTGTACAAATATATACAAGTGCTGTGGGGAGGGGAAAGGGAGTGGGGCAGGGAGGTGATGGGGAGGGGAGGAGAGGAAAAGGGGGGATTAGTCTCAGAAGGCCTCCTGGAGGAGATGAGCTCTCAGTAGGGCTTTGAAGGGAGGAAGGGAGCGAGTTTGGCAGGTGTGTGGAGGGAAGGATTCCAGGACAGGGGAAGGACATGGGCCGGGGGCTGATGGCGGGACAGGCAAGAATGAGGCCCAGTGAGGAGGTTAGCGGCAGAGGAAAGGAGGGTGCGGGCTGGGCTGTAGAAGGAGAGAAGGGAGGTGAGGTAGGAGGGGGCGAGGTAATGGACAGCCTTGAAGTGGAGAGTGAGGAGTTTTTGCCTGATGCGTAGGTTGACAGATAACCACTGGAGATTTTTGAGGAGGGGAGTGGCATGCTCAGAGCATTTCTGTACAAAGATAATCCAGGCAGCAGAGTGAAGTATAGACTGAAGCTGGGAGAGACAGGAGGATGGGAGATCAGAGAGGAGGCTGATGCAGTAATCCAGTCGGGATAGGATGAGAGATTGAACCAGCAAGGTAGCGGTAATGTTGTTTACAATAGTTCTGATTTCTCAACCCAATTAGTAACATGTCAGAGAGACTTTCAGCATTTACTTATACTTTCACAGGATCAGAGTGAGATAATCAGATATTTCATATTGTATAGCAGGTCACTGGTAAGATACGAAGGGGAACTTTCTCCCAAACGGAAATGACACCATCATAATGATACATTTATACCTCCAAGACTGAAATTCCAATATTACAATGATAAAGAATCACCTCCAAGGTGATGTTCACTGCAATTCATGGAAGCAGCCCTGCCTTTCAAATACAGTTCCTGCTTTGTGGAAGTTTCATTTCATCTCTCATCATTTTCCTGACAGAACTATCTCCAGGGTAGAATGCCTAGCCTTATATTAAATAGTTCTGCCTCCTAAAGAGTGGGTGACTTTTTGACACAACCCTTATTGTAGACACTGCACAAAAGCAGTTCTCTCTTCTGAGTGAATATCTGGATACCGCAATGATTTGGCTTCTTTCAGTTTATAAGGGATGAATTCTCTGACATTGTAATTATATATTTTCATAGAATGAAATGGACATTTGTACCACTTATGAAAGATGACACCACTCTTTTTAATGGCCCAAAGTCAATCAACATTTTTGGATGCCAACCTATTCATTTAAAGTGTTCTTTATGTAGAAAATGGCATTTTTGAAAAGATTAACTTCTAGAATTATCCTTGAAAGCATACTTTTCAATGGATGGATTTATTGTCAGAAATAATTCTAATGATTGCTTTCAACCCAGATTTATGATGGAATTCTTAATACTTACTTATCGTCATCATAGCCCATACTTTAATTGGGGCTCACTTTGTTTTTCCTTCTCCCTTCACAGTTAAATAGTGGATTTTGCAGGTGTCCAAGCTAGACTGGCTGCCTTTGGGTCTAAACTAAATATGGCTCCAAAAGCACCACTATGGCTTGGTGAGGTATAAAATCCATCAGTAGAATTTGAGCTCCATTTGGATCAGGCTCTGTTTCCAACCTGATCGTCTTATATCTACTCCAGTACTTAGTACAGCATCTGATGTAGAGTATTAACTTAAGTGTCATGAAAACAAAAAAGTCATGTAGAAGCAGCCATGGCCTACCAAAAAGATCACAGACCTAGGAGTCAGAGGACCTGGGTTCTAATCCTGACTCTCCCACTATTCTGCTGCTTGACCTTAAGAGATGCAGCATGGCACAGTGGATAAAGCTCAGGCCTGGGACTCAGGAGGTCATAGGTTCTATTTCTGCCACTGCTACCTGTCTGCTGTGTGACCTTGAACAAGTCACTTCACTTCTCTGTGACTCAGTTACCTCGTCTGTGAAATGGGGATTGAGACTGTGAGCCCCACATGTGACAGGGATTGTGTCCAACCGAATTAGCTTATATCCACCCCAGCACTTAATACAGTGCTTTACACATAATGAGCGCTTAACAAATATCTTATTATCATGAACTGTCCTGTGACTCAGTTTCCTCATCTCTAAAATGGGGATTAACTACCTGATCTCCTTCCCCTCTAGACTGTGAGCCTCATGTGGGACAGGGACTTTGTCTGCTCTACTTACACTGTTTCCTATCCCAGCACCTAAGACAGTGCTTCGAGCAGAAGTGCTTAATATATGTCATAATTATTAATATTACATAATTTCATCACCAAGGATTATGAATATCTGTAGGGAATTGTTCCAATCAAGTACAGACAGCCCAGAGTTCTGGAGCCGATTTTTAATTTAGACTTCAGTGACTGTTCCCATTTTGGAGGCAGCTTTCCTGTAGAATATTCCTTAAGGTGTTTTATACTCGATAGGATCACTCTGCTATTGTGTACTTCCCAAGCACTTAGCACGGTGCCCCACACCGAGTGAGTACTCAGTAAATGCTACTTCAATGACTCCAAAGAGAAAGTGAACCATATGGCCACATGGCTATCCGTCAAAGCTACTGTTTTGGTATGTATGTAAGGAAATATTTCAATTAATGAGAGAAAACTCAATTTAATTCAAAAATGTAAAAAGAAAATTATGAAAACAATTGAACCAAGAGGAGAAATTGAATGGTGATAATATTGTATGAATGATAGTAAATGTCACAACTAATTCTAGACTTGAAAATGTTTCTGGCAAAGTCAAGGTGTTGTAAGACGGGAAGATTTGAAAGGATTAGACTTCAGAAAGTTGAAAGTAAATGAACTAGACTCAAGTGCTATCAGCTCTCCAGTACATGAAAAAGAACTATTCCAAAGAGAAAATTGCCATTTTACAGCTGAAACATTATGGAGTCAAAACAGTCAAAATGTTAAAATAAACCTCTGTGATAATAATGATATTTGTTAAGTCCTTAGTATATATCAGGAACTGTACAAAGTGTTAGAATAGATACAAAGATAATCAGGTTGGACCCAATCTATATGGAGCTCACAGGGATGAAGACTCTCTACTAAGAACATACCCAAACATTCACAGTTTCAAACTGGATTGTCATTTTGAATGTCAAAACTGTTATTTTGACTTAAGGGTAGCTCACCTAAAAAACTTAGATCAGAATCTCTCCTTGCTGTATTACCAAATGCTCTCAACTCTCTCGTGCTTCCAGCATAATTACCACAACGATTGGCAATTGCTGGAAATTTCAATAAGGAAAGAGAAGACTGAGGGGGTCAATAAAAGCGAGTAACTTTCTCACCTTGAGATGATTCTTTGCAAAGCACAATCAATGAGTATTGAAGAAGTTTTCTTGGAAAAGGTTTCATTCCCTTGAGTGTTTAATCCAACCCTTTCCATTAGATGTAAGAATTTGTGAGTGAAATATATTCAGCATCAAGTAAAGTTCGTTTGATTTTGTCCCGAGAGGTGAACACGAAAGACTTCCTCCAAGGCACAGAAGAAGGAAATGGCTTATCCTCCCATCTTCTACTGCTACAATTTGCATGGACTCAGGTGAAGGTTGTAGGGTGGCCATGTACCTGAAGCTTTGCTAGAACAACCTGACCCAGTCTCTTTAAATAGAAAGGCAATTGTCTTGGAATTTGGATTGTTTCTCTCAACTGACTACCAGTTCTTGTTCACTTTAATCATTGGATTTCCTTGTCTGAGCTGAAACATGAACAGAACATACTCCAGTTGTCTCACAGCATTTTGGGACTTGTACAAGTGTTCCAGAAGGCTTGGAGACTTTCTTGCTCTCCTCCTGTACTTTTGGTTGTAGAGAAAAAAAGGCATAAAAGGTTGATATAGTCTTAATTACTTCTGTGTCCATTCTCCATCCTGCCCCGTCTTCCCTCTGACCTTCCCATACTGTAGAAAATACCACCATGTTTCTTGTCTCACAAGCCCATAACTTTGGCCTTATCCTTGACTCATCTCTCTTCCAACCCACATATTCATTCTGGCATCAAGTCTTGTCATTTGGACCTTCCCAAAGCTAAAATCCTCGCTTTCCTCTCCATCCAAACTGCTATCAAGTTAATACAAGTACTTATCCTATCCCACCTTCATTACTCCATCAGCCTCCTCGATGACCTTCCTGTCTTCTGGCTCCACCCACTACGGTTCATAACCTCACTCTGCTGCTCAGATCATTTTTCTACAAAACCGTTCAGACTATGTTTTCCCAATCCTCAAAAATCTCCAGTGGTTGTCCATCCACCTCTACATAAAGTACAGTCTCCTTATCATTGTCTTTAAAACGCTCAGTCACCTTGCTCATTCCATTCCAACCTCTCCCTACCCCTCCACCTCTGCATCAAACAGAAGCTACTACCATCGGCTTTAATGCACTGAATCACATTGTCCCATCTTACCTTACCTTTGTGCTTTACTAGTACAGCCCAACCCAAACACTTCACTCCTCTAGTGCCAGCCTGCTGAGAGTGCCTCGATCTTGTTTCAGTGGAACAAGCATAGGTTTGAGAGTCAGAGGTCATGGGTTCTAATCCCGGCTCCACCACTTGTCAGCTGTGTGACTTTGGGCAAGTCACCTCACTTCTCTGGGCCTCAGTTACCTCAGTTACCCATGTGGGACAACCTGATCATCTTGTAACCCCCCCAGCACTTAGAACAGTTCTTCGCACATAGTAGGTGCTTAACAAATGCCATTATTATTATTCCTTTATAAATCTGTCAATAGTGCAAAGAATAAGGTATAAATTACTTATAAATAAGGTATAAAATATTTAAGGACACTCCACAATTCAGCTAACCATTCATTTATTCATTCATTCATTCATTCATTCAGTGCTTACTATGTGCCAAGCAGAAGGTGCTTTTCTTGGGAATGAAATGTCTATAACGGTGTCTAGAACATCTACGAAAACTTGTAGTGGAATCCTCCAAGTGCTTAGTATTGTGCTCTGCCACAGTAAGGGCTCAATAAATGCCATTGATTAAATCATGATTTAATCATGTAGGAAAGGGTACCTAAGATTGCTGCCATGGGCATGAGCATGACCTTGAGCTTAAAGAATTAGCCACAAGAAAATGATATACCATTGCCTAAAACTCCACAGTTATTAGGTATTCTCAGACACCTTTATTTTATCTGCCATGAATCAGTCATTGCATGAGTACAATGTCATTAATTTTGAAATTATGAACATTAAAATTTCACAAAGCCATCAATTGTATGGAATCACGACCTTTTTAAATGTCTAAAAATTCTGAGAAAATTGTAAATATTTTGAAAAAACGTTGAAGTTTGAAAACTATAATTTGTTGTCGTTGAATATACATGTTACTTTAGCAAAGTCCAGTTAATTTCCTCCTGTTTTCTCCACTGCCCTTTCTCACTCCTTTCCATGTTCCCCTTATCTTCTCCTGAATAATAATTGTGGTGTTTGTTAAGTGTTTACAATGTGTCAAGTGGTAGATTCAACATATTCAGGTCCCACCTGGGGTTCACAATCCAAGTAGGAGGGAGAACAGGTACTGAACCCCATTTTGCAGATGAGAGAACTGAGGCACAGAGAACTTAATTGGTTTGTCCAAATTCACAAGTGACAGAGTTGCGATTAGAACCCAGGTCCTCTGACTTCCAGGTGAGTGCTCTTTCCATTAGGCCATGCTGCTTCTCTGCAATATAATGTTTCCTGGCCATCTGCTCTTTCTTCCTGTTTCATTATCTTTAAGCTGTAAAATTCTCTATTCCCTTCTCACCAATTTCCCCATCTCTCCTTCTCCATTATATGACCACTTTGTCCCTTCCTTTATTATGCTCTGTTTTTGTTTCTCTCTCTTGAGTGTTTACCTATTGCCCTCTCACTTTCTATCCCCATATATTTCCATCACTTCGGTTTTCTCTGGACTTTCCCTATTCTTTTCATATTCTCATATCTCTCGTCTACCTTCTTTTTTCCCTCTCTTTTTTGTCGTATCACCCACTCTCCCAACTGCCACCCATTTCTCCTTTCCCCCCCTTCCACTCCCTCTCATCTTTGCCACTCTATATCTCTCCTCTTCCTTCCATCTCCCCTTTCCCATATTCCTCTTCAATTTTCAAGCACCCTTACCTCCATTTTTATTCTCTGCCCCTCCTTCTCCTGCTATCTCCTCTCGAGGGCATTAAAGAAAGAAGGACAAGATTGAGAGACATGGGAGATGAGGGCAGATGATTGGTGGGGCAGAAGGGAAGATAGAGAAAGGTGAAAAAGGACTTCATAACAATAATTTTTTCAATCATTCAAAGAGAGGAGTTTGTACTATCTGAATAATATAATCTGATGTCTTGCGATAATATCTAATTTAAAGGCAATTCTGCAGAATTTTTCTCTGTGATTTCGAGATAGCAAACTTCTAGGTTATAATTTAATCAAAAAGTTGCCAACTAGGACTACATTGGTGAAATGGAACTTTTTAAATAGGTTCGAAGGCTCCTCTTATTTGAATTAGTTGCTTTATGAAAAAAATATAAATCCCAAATGGAAGCAGCCCAGAGGGAAACTGAGGACTTGCTTTTTCATTTATACTTCAGAAAAGTTAAAAAGTTTAGAACAGCAAATAAATATCCATCATTTAATTTCAATATGCTATTTAATGATGACACAGTGTTAAGTGTTTCTTTGGTCTAGGCATCTTAATTCTGCTTTCTGATTATCAACTGACCAGAAAAGACTTGAAAAAGTAATAATTATAATAATCGCAGTATTTGTTAGGTGCCTACTATGTGCCAGGCACTGTATTAAGAGCTGGGGTAGATACAAGTTCTCACAGTCCCACATAGGGCTCGCAGGCTTATCCCCATTTTACAGACGACATAACTAAGGCATAGAGAAGTGAAGTGATTTGCCCAAGGTCACACAGGAAAGTGGTAGAGCTGGGATTAGAACCTGGGTCCTTCTGATTTCCAGGCCTGTGATCAATGCACCAGACCATGCTGTTTCTCTATTTCTGCTTTTGCTAATGTTGAGAAGTAGACTCTTTAAAAAAATACAGTAGTAAAATGACTTCTCAAATGTGAAAACTGATTTCAAAGGAAAGTTGTAATGAACTCATTAAATGCTATGCAAATTACTCATTTTACAGCTCAATCCAAACTTTTCAAGGTCACATAAAATTAGATGATTTTAGTCAGAGATTCAGAACACAGATCAACCACAGGTTACAGATTTGCACAATTAAAATGATGATAGACTAAGAAGTGACTAACTGCTTATTATTTTCTTGAAAAAGGACTTATGAGTTAAAAGGAACAATTTACAAACAAATTATTAAAAGTCTGACTGATATTTTTTTCTCAAAATAAATTAGATCATGACAAAAGTTCAGGGCTCAGAGCAACAGTTGATTTCTGCCATCAGACAGAGAAATTAGTAGAAATAATTTACCCAAAATGCTCAACATTCTGTTCCCTTAGGTACCTTCTCTAAGGAAAACATTAATTTTTACTATATTTTCCTGATGGTCTTGAAGAGCCAAGTTCTCTAGAGTTGAGTGGATGCAATTAAACACCAGTATAAATGCTAAAGTTGTAAGTTAGGAATATTTGGGTAATTATATTTGATATTTTATCTGCACAAATACTCAGGAACATGCTGCCTTTGTTTTAAAGGAATATATTTGTCAAAAAGATGATATCAAGAATGATTACAAATCTTATAAAAATGGTACCAATCAATCAATCAATCAATCAATCATATTTATTGAGTGCTTACTGTGTGCGGAACACTGTACTAAGCACTTGGGAAGTACAAGTTGGCAACATATAGAGACAGTCCCTACCCAACATTGGGCTCACAGTCTAAAAGTACAGTGCTCCGCACATAGTAAGCGCTCAATAAATACGATTGAATGAATGAATCCTACTGCTTAGTACAGCGCCTGGCACATAGCAAGCACTTAACGGGTATCATCAGCACCCATGATACTTCTGGGATGTGTTCCTTGACACACGGATGTATTGTGATCAGTTGTATTTTGGGGACACATTTTCCCTTAGACTTCCATGAAATTTATTATGTTCTGTTACAGAACTAGCTCCGACGTAACAACTGGGCCCTAAATTAAATTTAGACTACAGAATCCATCCCATTAGATCCTCACCCATTCTCCATACCCTCCAATATGCCGAGGGATTTTTCTGACCTCATGCGTCCCTATCTCATCCCTTTCCTCTCCTGTCTCCCTCACTCATGAAACACCGTCAGAATTTGGGGTTTGTTACAAATCAGTGAGGTGCTTAGCAACCCCCTCAAAGTATGTACCACAGCTGCTACTGGTGGGAAAGGGTAAGGAAAGGACCCTGGGGGTTCCCCTATGGATGGGCACAAAAACTCCTTGCCTCTGTTTGACAGAGCTGCTTCAGTGCTCTGGTTCTGCCCCTGAACTCTGTTTCACATTGTCCAGGCTCCTCAGCCACCCTTCAGCCCCTACTGCTTTTCCCCTTGGCCCCTGCAAATCCTAGAAACTATAATCCTTTAGTGGAGCTGCCAAGACCTCTGAGCTCCTCACTACTCCCTTCTCCTCTACCAAAGTGTGGAATTTCATCGTGGCCCCTGTCTCCGTGGCGCCTCTGCAGAAGGTGAAAGTCTAGTGGCTTGACAAAGGTGCTGACAGTGTTTCTGTTTTTTGATTTTTTAATGGAAAGTGCTGAAGGAAGACAGGTGAAGGAGGGGCCAAGTTGAGAGTATGTAATTGGAGAATAGGGCAGAATGAGAATAGAATAGTTTGAAATGCAGTAAGAGTAGGAGGGGGATAGATTTTCTGGTATCAAATGGACACATTTGCTTAGCACTACTGGACTTTTTCACAGCCTGTTGTTATTAGGCCCATATCTCCAGATTTTATGTATTATGGTTATTTGGAATCAAGGACATACCACCTTATTGTCCTCTGTCTCTCCCTCTCTTTTAGAGAGAGAGAAAGGATGTTATCCTATAATGTGAAAATAAACTATAGCTCTTTAAAGAAAAATCATTTTTAGTACCCATGGCAGGGACAATGCTATGCATGGATGCACACTTTCAACACTATCCAAAAACAATTATGAAAATATACTATAAAGAACTTACTATACATGAGCCCGCTGTTGGGTAGGGACTGTCTCTATGTGTTGCCGACTTGTACTTCCCAAGCGCTTAGTACAGTGCTTTGCACACAGTAAGTGCTCAATAAATACGATTGATTAATTGATTGATATACTGCCCCCCCAATATATGTACATATATTCACCACCATTCACAGATAAACGTAAATGAGAAACATGATTTGAAATCTTTTTTGATCTTGCTCTGCAGGATTAATAACTGTAGTATTTGTTAATTGCTTAATATGTGCCAAACACTGTACTAAACTCTGGCTAATCAGGCCCTACATGGGGCCTATGTAGGAAGGACCACAGGTATTGAATACTCATTTTTCAAATGAGATAGCTGAGGCACAGAAAAGTTAAGTGATTTGCCCAAGGTCACACTGCAGGTAAATTTCAGAGCAGGGATTAGAATCAACTTTCTCTGATTCCCGGGACCGGACTCTTTCAACTTGGCCACTCTGCTTCTCATTATAGTAAATAATAGTGTGGTATCCTACTGTATTCTGCTCTCTATACTTGTTCATGGAAAACAAATTAAAAACATACTCATTCCTTACAATAATCTATGAGATCACAATGGCAATTTGCTCCAAATTCCTTCATTCTGTCCCAAATTAATCTGTTTTCCTCCCATTTTTCCCAATCCCACACTCACTGCTATTTTGACCCAGTTTTTTCTGTTTCCTGAGCATTTGTATTTACCAAAACCAGTTGAGACAATGTACAGATCATATTTATCCCTGTAACCAATAATAGTGTTAATAATAATGATGATGACAATGATAATAGTTCTTGTTATGCATTTACTCTGTGCCAAACACTGGACTAAACTCTGGAGTACCTACAAAATCATCAGATTAGACACCGTCCCTGTGTCGCAAGGGACCTACGGTCTAAGTAGAAGGGAGAACAAGTATAGAATTCCATTATGCAGATGAAGAAACTGAGGCAAAGAGATTTTGTGGCTTGCCCAGGGTCCCAAGGTAGGCAAGTGGCAGAACTGGGGTTAAAACCAGGCCCAGTTCTTCCCACTAGAGTGAGCTGCTGTGATTTCACCACTCATGTCTTAATTTCCTAAACTCTCTGTTCTCCTTGCTTTTTATTTTTGCTTTCCAGCCAAATGTAAACTCTTCTTTTTCCCTGAGTCATTCCTTTCCTTTCTGAGAGTAGAATGAATGCTTGGAGTGCATGCTCTAGGGCAAATTATCTTTGGCGAATTATTCTTCACAGCATCTCCAGAAACTGCCCCTTCTTCTCCATTAAACTGCCACCATGTTGGTCCAAACACTTGTCCTATTTCTACTTGAATATTGCACCTCCTCACAGACCTTCCTGCCTCCAACCTTTCCCCAGCCCTATTCATTTGTCACTCAGCTCTAAATCACATGGGACTTTTATTGTGGATTTTGTAACTATGCTTTTATGTTTAGAGTCAGAATCTCAATTCAGGAAGTCCTAATTGTGTTGACACTAATATATTATGATTTAGAAGCTTTTTTTTCCCTTTCCCAGTCTGTGAATGCATATTTGGATGTGGCATGTAATTGGAACCAAAGTGACAAAAGATACATTGATGCTGTCTGCGGATATTAGGTAACTTGAAAATCTCGAATGTCAGAGTAATAGATCTGATCTCACTAGGCAATCATCCTGAAAAAGAAGGGAGATTAGAACTATCTTGTCCTCTACATGTTATTAGCTCATTTTAGCTGTGTCATTACCTCAGTTCTTTTTTACTACTCGCTTCTCATTTCTCTTTAACTCAGGGCTATTTATTATGGAGAAGAACTGTTAACTTGTTGAGAAAAGAAACCTCTGATTTATTTTGAAGTAAATGAATCGGGCTAAGAAATACTGCTACACATTTTAAAGAGGCAACATTACCCAGTGGAAAAAACATGGGGCTGGGAATCCGAGGACATGGATCCTAATCTCAGCCCTGGCACTTGTCTGCTGTGTGATCCCGAGTAAGTCACTTGAATTCTCTGTGCCTCAGTTCCCTCATCTGTAAAATAAGGATTAAGCCTGTGAGCCTCATGTAGGACAGGGACTGCTTCTAACCTGATTATTTTGTACATACTCCAGTTCAGTTGCTGGAACATAGTGAGTTCTGAACAAATACCATTTTTTATTAATAAAGAAGGGATGGTCAAATATCATCTTCTAAATTATACTCTAGAGCTTTTAAAAGCCTTAAAATGATGGTTTCAAGCCATAGTTTGTTGGGATGTCAGACTGTGGAATTGGCATGGCCTGGTGGAAAGAACACAGACCTACAAGTCAGGGACCTGGATTCTAATTATGGATTTGCCATTTGTCTGCTTCAGCAAGTCATTAACTTCTCTGTGCCTCAGTTTCCTCAACTGTAAAATAGGGATAAAATACTTGTTCTTCTTCCTACTTAGACTGTGAGCACAAAATGGGACAGAGACTGTGTCCACCCTGATTAACTTGTATCTGCCCTACCTCTTAGATCAGTGCTTGTGTCCATTAAGCATTTAACAAATGTGATAAAAATAACAATAATAATTCCAACCAAATGACCTCCTTTCTGATGGTATAAGCTATTTTCTTATAATATGCCTTTTCCAGGGTATGCTTTTAAATCCATGACTGTTCATGTCTATAAAAGTTGAATGTCTGACCTGGTTGCCAACAGCTGCTTCATACTCAACCCACTGAACGAGAGATGAATTAACCATGCATCCAGTTCATATCATTTATAATGACACCATCATGGGCTGCATATAAACAGGACTGCATTGTCAAAAATTCTTGAATGAGGTTCTAGTCAAGGGCTATGGTGAAAATATACTTTCTGGAAGAACTCAGTGTACTTTTTGGTAATTGCTGAGCACAGTTTGCCTTGGTAGGGACCATTTGGCTTGGCTGGTTCTAAAGAACAATAATAGTTTATGCATGTTTTCGGGGGACAGTGGGGAGAAGAGGTTGGTGTGCCTCCCTTATTTCCCCCCTTTTTGTGCTTTCATCATCATCATCAATCGTATTTATTGAGCGCTTACTGTGTGCAGAGCACTGTACTAAGCATTTGGGAGGTACAGGTTGGCAACATATAGAGACAGTCCCTACCCAACAGTGGGCTCACGGTCTAAAAGACTTAACTAGACTTTCCAGACTCTGGGGGATGTGTCCAGGATGGGCTTTTATTGGGGCACAGGTTGCAAGGGGGGATACATCCAAGATGCATCATTTCATGTTCTGATGTCAAGATTTCTGGGGTGGATTTAGGATCAAAGACTAGTTGGAGACATCTCGCTAATCAATCTTTGCATCTTGAAACCCTTCATGTGAGTGTTTTGGTTTTGAGCCTAAGATTTGTTCTGCATGAAAATATTGCTAGAAATGGAAGTGCTAAGAAATGGACTCAGCAAAACCAGACTAATGTGGGACTACACATTCAGGACTTACCTGGAGTTTCATTTTGAATAGTCTCCAAATTAATTCTATTACAGAGAACTAGTAGCTGTTGTCATCACTTTTCCTAGATTTGTTCAGATTGAGGCCACCAGCTATGTCTTGGGCTAGCCTTGCACTCAATATGTGTAATGCATGGCCTAGTTCTCTAATTATCTCTTCTGGAACCTTTGACCTGCACAGGGTGAATAGCTTTGAGGCTGAGACAGAAGCACCTGACTCTACAGAATCTGAGACCTAAGTGTGGCCTCAGACATTTTTCATTGTTTGCAGATACTGTTAGTGAGAAAGAACTTAGAAAAATTCAGAGAGCTTAAACCTTTAAGGAGAAAAGAGGGGAATTTTTGTAAAGAATAAAATGAGAAAAATATGAGGATGCTATAACAAATACAATTATAGGGATGATAATGATATTTGTTGAATGCTCACTATGTGCCAAATACCATTCTAACTGCTGGGCTAGGCACAAGATAATCAGATTAGATACAATACCTGTCCCACATGGAACCCCACATGTACAGTCTAAACAGGAGGGAGAACATGTATTGAATCCCTATTTTACAGAGGAAACTGAAGCACCACAAAGTTAAGACTATAAGCTCATTGTGGTCAGGGAACATGTACCAACTCTGTTGTATTTTACTCTGTCATGTGATTAGTACAGTGCTCTGCACAGGATATGAGCTCTGTAAGTACTCTGTAAGTACCATTAAGTGATGGTGCCTAAGTAATGATTAAGTGATTTGCCTAAGATCATATGGGGCAAGTGGCAGAGCTGGGATTAGAACAGAGGTCCTATAGCTCCCAGGCCTGTCTTCTGTCCAATAAACCATGTTGCTTCACCCATTTATCCAGAATGAACCCAAATGTCTCCAATTTTCAGCCACTTATAATCAGAATAATAATGACTTGTGAGTGATAAGCAAATCACTTACAATCTAAGAGAAAGGATGTGGCCACCAAGGCAGAGAGAGCCCATCTTCTAGACTGTGAGCCTGTTGTTGGGTAGGGACTGTCTCTAGTTGTTGCTGAATTGTACTTTCCAAGTGCTTAATACAGTGCTTTGCACACAGTAAGTGCTCAATAAATACGATTGATTGAATAAGTGATTTGCCCAGGAATAAATGGCCAAAAAGAGAATGTCCTTAGTGCAAATGGCAGAGATAGAAACCTCATCCTCAGACTGCACTGTCATTTTTTTCCAAGTAATCCCCCAAATGCAGGTTACAGTATGTCCAAGGATCAAATGTCAAATGGCAGTGAGGTGGTGTGGATAGTTTTCCCCAGCTCCATGGAATCACCACATAGGCTATGGCAGTACCAGGAAGGCCTAGGGAAAAAGCTAGGGGCAGATTTAGGAATGTTCCCAAAGGCACTCCCCTTACTTTCTCCGCTTAAAAAAGGAAAAAAAAAACAAGTGTTCTCTTTCATTTGCAGCTACTGAGATAAGCTTTTAAGACAACATTTCAAGGGACTTCTGTAATCTCCTTTATTTATTTAAGGAGATTGTGTTCCTTTTGGGATGGGAACAACTCTGTAGTTTCCCAAAACTTAATTTTTTTCCAGTCATATCTATACCAGATATTGCTGCTTTCCCTATGATTATTTTTCAAAAGACTTCCATTTTTATTGTGATGAGCTGACACCAAATACCTACTATTTCTGGATTCTGCTGGGCCATGTGTATTTAACAATTCATTAAGTCCACTACCAATTATTTTTCTAAGTTTGCATCAGGAATCGTGTTATCTATTATCAACATTTCTAACATTTTTTCTAGAGATCTATGTACCCAAAGTTGTGGGCTAGTTGAGTAGACCCTCTATGGAAATAGGCCAGGCAGTGTGAGAACAATAATTATAATGGCATTTGTTTAGTGTTTCCTTTGTCTCAGAGCAGTACGCTCAGCACTGGGGTGGGTATAAATTATCAGATCAAATGCAGTTTCTATTTCATATAGGGCTAGCAATTTAGGCGTTAGGGCGAACAGGCAATTTATTCACAGTGTAATAATGAGGAAGCTGAACCTCAGAGCAAGGTCATTCAATAGGTCAGTGGCAAGGCTGAGGTTAGGACCAGAGCCTAAGTCCCATTCCTGTGCTCTTTCCAGTGGGACACTGCCTGGAAACAGTGGAGCATGACAGCTTGGCATCTTTCAAATCATAATCATGCCCCAAGGCATTTTTTTCCTTTCCGGTCACCCATCTTTCAAATTGAACTTAACCCACTCTTTCTCACCACTTTCCCACTCCACTCTGGAATTGTCCCTGTTCTTGGAAACACTCTATGTTGTCTTTTTTCTTCGTATACCAATAACTAGGAATCAAAATCTATTCAACAGTTACAGTCATGAGTTTTGGAAAATACGTAAAAAATAAGGATGTTCCCCTTTATCTGTTTTTCACAATATCATTTAAGAATCTAGTGTTATTTATTTTATATCAGAAGTTTTAATGGCCTGGCACTAGAGATGGACAATAGGCAAATCCCTTACATTCTATTTCCCTTACCTGTAATTTATTTTAATATCTGTCTCTTCCTGTAGAGTGTAAGCTCCTTATGGTCCAGGCAGGATGTTTACCAACTCCATTGTACTGTACTTCCTGAGCGCATAGTACAGTGCTTTGCACACAGTAAATTCTCAATAAATACCACTGATTGATTGATTGAGAGAAGCCAAGTCCAGTTAAGGTGTGTCAACTTTCTATCATCCCACATGGGTTACAGGGGAAGTGACCCCAGAAAGCATTGTGGATTTCAGAACTTTTCTCTCCTAGCTCTGTAGGTTTTATTTCTGATCTTGTCAGAATTAAAGAAATAATGTAAAATTTATACCTCCTCCAGGAGGCCTTCCCAGACTGAGCCCCTTCCTTCCTCTCCCCCTCGTCCCTCCTCCATCCCCCCATCTTACCTCCTTTCCTTCCCCACAGCTCCTGTATATATGTATATATGTTTGTACATATTTATTACTCTATTTATTTATTTATTTATTTATTTATTTATTTTACTTGTACCTATCTATTCTATTTATTTTATTTTGTTAGTATGTTTGGTTTTGTTCTCTGTCTCCCCCTTTTAGACTGTGAGCCCACTGTTGGGTAGGGACTGTCTCTATATGTTGCCAATTTGTACTTCCCAAGCGCTTAGTACAGTGCTCTGCACATAGTAAGCACTCAATAAATACGATTGATGATGATGATGGTGATATCTAATTTTCATGGCTGATGAACATCCATTTATGACTTTTTATCACAGATATGCTCAGACCAAATGAGGATTATAACACAATTTACCTTAATGGGTTATTTAGCAATAGTGCAAACCTCAGGTTGAAGGAGAATGGGGGAATTACAGTTTAAAATTCTCTCCAAATGCACTACCATTTGGTTGACTGCACTAATCATGGCCAAATATGTATATTAATTTGTGAAACAGTAAAAATTTGGATTATAACACATAATATCTCACTAGGGCCTTCTTTACTGTGTAGAGAAGCAGTGTTGCTCAGTGGCAAGAGCCCAGACTTGGGAGTCAGAGGTCATGGGTTCAAATCCTGGCTTCCCCCCTTGTCAGCCATGTGACTTTGGGAAAGTCACTTCACTTCTCTGAGCTTCAGTTCCCTCATCTGTCAAATGGGGATTAAGACTGTGAGCCCCATGTGGGACAACCTGATCACCTTGTATCCACCCAGCACCTAGAACAGTGTTGTGCACACAGTAAGCACTTAAAAATGTCATCATTATTATTATTATTATTTTGAAAGTCCCTCTTGTGTTAAACTCCCTCTAGACTGAAAACTTCATAAGGTCAGGGAATGTGTCTACAAACTATTTTATATTGTACTCTCCCAATCACATAGTACAGTGCCATGAATACAGTAAGCTTTGAATAAATACAGTTGATTGATTGATAAAGAAGTAACATAGCTTAGTGGAAAGAGTCAGGGTATCTGAGTTCTAACCCTTACTCTGCAGCTTGCTTGTTATGTGACCTTAAACAAGTCACTTAACTTCTCTATACCTGTTTCCTCATCCATAAAATAGGGGTTTAATATATGTTCTCCCTACTACTTGGACTGTAAGCTTCATGTGGGACAGGGACTGTGTCCAACTTGATTAAATCGCATCTACTCCAGAGAATAGTGCAGTGCATCATAACAAACACCAGAATTATCATTATTATTGAAGGAGATTGGGGCTTTATCCTCTAGGCGGTGATGTTGTCGATACCATACATATATGGTATATTATATATTATTTAATTATAATAATTATTCATTTATATTAATATCTATCTCCCCTCTTGTCTGCAAGCTCTCTATGGACAAAGAATGTGTTGTGTTGTACTCTCTCTTGCATGTGCTCAATACAGAGCTGTGCACACAGTAAGTACTCAATAAATATGATTGATGATAATGATGATGATGATGATGGTACCAGATGAGCTCCCTAAGGCAATATGAGTAAAGCGAGATGGGAAAGGGACCCAGAAAAAAAATCCTTGGAGGACACAAACTTGTTGGCTGCTCCCTCAGAGAACTCCTCTGCCCCCAAGACTTCAACTATCATCTCTTTGCAGATGACACCCAAATCTATATCTCCTCCCCCGTTCTCTTTCTCTCCCTCCAGGGTTGCACCTCCTTCTGTCTTCAGGATATCCCTATTTGGATGTCCTCCCACCTCCTAAACTCAACATGTCCAAGACTGAGCTCTTTATCTTCCCCTGAAAACCATATCTTCTCCCTAACTTTCCCATCACTGTGGTCGGCACAATCATCCTTCCAGTCTCACAAGCCTGCAACCATGGTGTCATCCTTGACTCTGCTCTCTCATTCACCCCACACATCCAATCTGTCACCAAATTCTGCTGGTTTCACAACATTGCCAAGATTCACCCTTGGCTCTCCATCCAAACCGCTACCACGTTAAGTACAACCACTCATCCTATCCTGACTGGATTATTGCATCAGCATCCTTTCTGATCTCCCAACCTCCTGTCTCTCCCCAATTCAGTCCATACTTCACTCTGCTGCCTAGATTATCTTTCTACAGAAACGTTATGGGCATGTCACTCCCCTCCTCAAAAATCTCCAGTGGCTGCCTATCAACCACTGTGTCAAATGAAAACTCTTTACTATTGGCTCAAAGCTCTCCATCACCTTGCCCCTTCTTACCTCACCTCCCTTCTCTCCTTCTACATCCCAGCCTGCATACTCCACTCCTCTGATGCTAACCTTTTCACTGGCCTTGATCTCGCTTGTCCCGCTGTTGACCCCTGGCCAACATCCTACCTCTGGCCTGGAACACCCTCCCTCATCAAATTCATCAAACAGTCACTCTATTTCCCCCCGCCCGCCCCAAAGCCCTACTGAAGGCACTCCTCCAGAAGGCCTTCCCAGACTAACTCCCTTTTTCCTCAGCTCCCCCTCCCTTCCATGTCACCTTGACTTGCTCCTTTTGTCCTTTCCCACCTTTCCCCGCCCCATACTACTTATGTATAAATATACATATGTCCATAATTCTATTTATTCATATTAATGCCTGTTTAATTGTTTAGATGTCTGCATCCCACCTTCTGGTCTGTAAACCTGGTGTGGGCAGGGCTTTTCTCTCTTTATTGCTGAAATGTATTTTCCATGTGCTTAGTTCAGTACTCTGAACACAGTAAGTGCTCAATAAATGACTGACTGAATGAATGGTGATGAGAGGCATTGTAAGAGCCAGCCAAAAGCATCAAGAAGGATTAACCAGCGACGTAAAAAGAAAACTGTCCATAAAACTAAGGTTAGATAGCATTTTCAGCAGAAGGATCCATCCAGAGGGTCAAAGGCAGATTGAGGGATTTTTCCTTGTAATTTGAGAAGCAGTCAATCAATCAATTGTATTTATTGAACACTTACCTTGTGCAGAGCACTGTACTAAGAGATTGAGAGAGTACAATATAACAGTATAATGGACATATTAGCTGTCCACAATGAATTTATGGTCTAGAAGCAGTATAGCCTAGTGGATACCACCCAGGCCTGAAAGTCAGAAGGACATACCTGGGTTCTAATCCCAGATCTGCCTTTTGTCTGCTGTGTAAACTTGGGCAAGTCACTTAACTTCTGTGTATCTCAGTTACCTCATCTGTAAAATGGGGATTAAGACTGTGAGCACTGTCTGGGACAAGGACTATTTCCAACCTGATTAACTTGTATCTACCCCAGTGCTTAGAACAGTGCCTGGCACATAGTAAACGTATAAGAAATTCCTTAAAAAATCCATTATCCCATGTATTTACTTCAGTAAGATGTTATATGTCTGTAATAAATTCTACAAAAGCTTCACATTTTTTTTATTATTACTATTATTTCTGTGCTTTTTCAGTACTACAAACTGTAGTAAATGCTGGGGTAAACAGTTGAAGATCAAATTAATACTGATACTACTTAGAGAAGCCAAGCCCAAGATAATGTGTCAACTTTCTTTCGGCCACTTTGGGCTACAGTGGGTATGCCCCAAGCCCCCTGATCCCCAAGGGGAGCATGTGAACCGCCCAATGGCAG
Source organism: Tachyglossus aculeatus (assembly GCF_015852505.1). Taxonomy (NCBI): domain Eukaryota; kingdom Metazoa; phylum Chordata; class Mammalia; order Monotremata; family Tachyglossidae; genus Tachyglossus; species Tachyglossus aculeatus. Next base: position 74,063,454 of record NC_052069.1, on the reverse strand, counting down.
TTTCAGACCAAGCAGGTATTCAGTAACATTATCTGATAATGGTGACAAAGATGTTTAAGGTAGAATTATGCCAAATATAATTACATTAGTGCAAATTATTAGGATAACATGAGATTTAATTTTTATTCACAAACATTTTTGGAAAAAGAACACAATCCTATTTTCACTTGTTATTTGTATCATTTATGATTGTTACTGAAAAATGGATGCAAAGATCATGAAGGAGATCATGCTAGTCATTGTGACACAATAATATTTTAATCTGGATCAAGAACTGACTGTGTTAGCCATCAAATGCAAAATATGCGTGCATACTGGGTCAGACCTCTAGAATAATTTTATTTTAATCCAAACGAATTAGTTTGAATACCCAATTTCTGAATCTCAAATTTAAATATTAAAACATAATTAGTGTACCATCTTTAAAACACTTCATTATATTCGTTTGATTTCATGCTAGACTGTGAGCCTGCTGTTGGGTAGAGATTGTCTCTATTTGTTGCTGAATTTTACTTTCCAAGTGCTTAGTACAGTGCTCTGCACACAGTAAGCACTCAATAAATATGATTGAATGAATGGGTGAATGCTATCTACACTACATTACGTCCTGTCAGTTGGATGGAATTAGTTTGATGGGTTGATTGGAATTCCATCAGTTCCAACTTCACAACATCACTAAAATCCACCTTTGCCTCTCCATACGGACTGCTACCACCTTAATTCAATCACTGATCCTATACCACCTTGATTACTGTATCAGCCTCCTTGCTGACCTCCCTGACTCCTGTTTCTCCCCAATCCAGCCTGCTTCACGGATCATTTTTTCACACAAAAACATTCAGGCCATATTTCCCCACTCCTTAAGAAACTCCAGTGATTGCCCATCCACCTCCCCATCAAAGAGAAAATCCTCACCATTGGCTTTAAAACACTCAACACCCTGCCCCCTCCTACCATACCTCACTACCCACCTCCTACAACCCAGCTCACATACTTCATGCCTCTAACCTTCTCACTGATCCTTGGTCTCATCTATCTTGCCACCAACCTCTTGCCCCCATCTTACCTCCTTCCCTTCCCCACAGCACCTGTATATATGTATATATGTTTGTACATATTTATTACTCTATTTATTTATTAATTTATTTTACTTGAACATATCTATTCTATTTATTTTATTTTGTTAGTATGTTTGGTTTTGTTCTCTGTCTCCCCCTTTTAGACTGTGAGCCCACTGTTGGGTAGGGACTGTCTCTACATGTTGCCAACTTGTACTTTCCAAGCGCTTAGTACAGTGCTCTGCACACAGTAAGTGCTTAATAAATACTATTGATTGATTGATTGATTGCCCACCTCCAGCCACTGGACTGGAACACCCTTCTTCCTCAAATCTGATAGAGAATTACTCTCCCGCACCTTCAAAGCCTTATTGAAGGTGCATCTCTTCCAAGAGGCCTTCCCTCACCAAGCCCCTCTTTCCTTTTCTCCCACTCCCTTCTGTATCACCCTGACTTTCTCCCTTTATTCATTCCTCCTCTGATCCCCACAGCACATATCTGTAATTTATTTATTTATTTATTTATTTATACTAATGCCTGCCTCCCCCTCTAGACTGTGAACTCGTTGTGGGCAGGTAATGTGTCTGCTTATTGTGGTATTGTACTCTCCCAAGTGCTTAGTACAGTACTCTGCACACAGTAAACATTCAATAAATATGATTGAATGAGTGAATGAACTACATTAAAAACATAAACATTAAATGCCACAACATTTTGCAAGGTAATTTCTTCTTCCACAAAAAAAAAAAAATAACTTTACTTGAGAAAATTTTCAATCAACCAGGTAGTATTTCACTTTTATTTCTAATGTGGACCCATAAGAAGGTATTATTACAGCATGAAGTGAGCTACTGGAGTATTTAATATTTATAGCAGGCAACACATTGTAAGCAGAGTATCTGATTAAAGTGAGCATGTAGTATTTTATATCACTATTAAAATGGAAAATTTATGTTGGGCTGCTCTGTAATTTAGTCAATTCTCTTTGTCTTGTAAGGGTAACCTGGTTGGGATATAAATCTCATCAAATCAAATGGTCTTCTCTAATGATTACCGAGGAAAAAAATAGCTCTTTTATTCTCAAAGATAAATTTCCCTGGGGTGTGATTCCCTTGCTCAGTGACTTAAATTAGTAATTCCCTGAAAATACTGATGGGCGAGATCATTAAAACAAACAATAGTTAGAAACTTTGCAACCATTCTTGTCTATCATAGAAAAATCTGTTGTTTAGGAAGATAAATAAGTAGTCAGTGAAGTGAAGAATCTGTTCTTCAGAGGCAAGCAAGAGCATCTGATATATTATTAAATATGAAGTAGAGCTCTGAGACTCTAGGTGAGCAGTATGAGGTTGAGGAGATTTATTTATATGCTAAGTCTAGTTTTGTGCTATGCAGTGCTTTTTAAAGTAGTCACAGCAAACCTGCATTTGTCTTATAGCTTCAGGAGTGAAGAGTGAAACTTCAAGTCCAGAATTTGAGGCCAAGTGCATAGTTTGGTGCTCTGCACAAAGTTCACACTCAATCAATACCATTGATAAATTAGTTTTAAAACAGAAAGGGGAAGACACCACCCTCAATCAATCAATCAATTGTATTTATTGAGCGCTTACTGTGTGCAGAGCACTGTACTAAGCACTTGGGAGGGACAAGTTGGCAACATAAAGAGACAGTCCCTACCCAACAGTGGGCTCACAGTCTAGAAGGGGCAGACAGAGAACAAAACCAAACATATTAACAAAATAAAATAAATAGAATAGATATGTACAAGTAAAATAAATAAATAGAGTAATGAATATATACAAACATATATACATATATACAGGTGCTGTGGGCAAGGGAAGGAGGTAAGGTGGGGGGAATGCAGTGGGAGAGGAGGGGGAGAGGAAGGAGGGGGCTCAGTCTGTGAAGGCCTCCTGGAGGAGGTGATCTCTCAGTAGGGCCTTCAAGGGAGGAAGAGAGCTAGCTTGGCGGATGGGCAGAGGGAGGGCATTCCAGGCCAGGGGGATGACGTGGGCTGGGGGTCGATGGTGGGACAGGTGAGAATGAGGCATGGTGAGGAGATTAGCGGCAGAAGAGTGGAGGGTGCGGGCTGGGCTGGAGAAGGAGAGAAGGGAGGTGAGGTAGGAGGGAGTGAGGTGATGGAGAGCCTTGAAGCCAAGGGTGAGGAGTTTCTGCCTGATGCATAGGTTGATTGGTAGCCACTGGAGATTTTTGAGGAGGGGAGTAACATGCCCAGAGTGTTTCTGGACAAAGATAATCCAGGCAGCGGCTTGAAGTATGAATTGAAGTGGGGAGAGATAAGGGGATGGGAGATCAGAGAGGAGGCTGATACAATAGTCCAGATGGGATAGGATGAGAGCTTGAACGAGCAGGGTAGCGGTTTGGATGGAGAGGAAAGGGCGGATCTTGGCAACGTTGCAGAGCTGAGACCGGCAGGTTTTGGTGACAGCTTGGATGAGAGGGGTGAATGAGAGAGTGGAGTCAAGGATGACACCAAGGTTGCGGGCCTGTGAGACGGGAAGGATGGTAATGCCGTCAACAGTGATGGGAAAGTCAGGGAGAGGGCAGGGTTTGGGAGGGAAGACAAGGAGTTCAGTCTTGGAAATGTTGAGTTTTTGGTGGCGGGCAGACATCCAGATGGAGATGTCCTGAAGGCAGGAGGAGATGCGAGCCTGGAAGGAGGGGGAGAGAGCAGGGGCAGAGATGTAGATTTGGGTGTCATCAGTGTAGAGATGATAGTTGAAGCCGTGGGAGCGAATGAGGTCACCAAGGGAGTGAATGTAGATCGAGAACAGAAGGGGACCAAGAACTGAACCTTGAGGAACTCCCACAGTAAGGGGATGGGACAGGGAGGAGGAGCCTGCAGAAGAGACTGAGAATGAATGACTGGAGAGATGAGGAGAACCAGGAGTGGACGGAGTCTGTGAAGCCAAGGTTGGATAGCGTGTTGAGGAGAAGGGGGTGGTCCACAGTGTCAAAGGCAGCTGAGAGGTCGAGGAGGATTAGTATAGAGTATGAGCTGTTGGATTTGGCAAGCAGGAGGTCATTGGTGACCTTTGAGAGGGCAGTTTCCGTGGAATGTAGGGGACGGAAGCCAGACTGGAGGGGGTCGAGGAGAGTGTTGTTGTTGAGGAATTCGAGGCAGCGCATGTAGACAACTCGTTCAAGGAGTTTGGAAAGGAATGGTAGGAGGGAGATGGGGCAATAACTAGAAGGTGAGGTGGGGTCAAGAGAGGGTTTTTTAGGATGGGAGAGACATGGGCATGTTTGAAGGCAGAGGGGAAGGAATCAGTGGAGAGTGAGTGGTTGAAGATGGAAGTTAAGGAGGGGAGAAGGGACGGAGTGAGAGATTTCATGAGATGAGAGGGAATGGGGTCAGAAGCACAGGTGGCTGGAGTAGCACTTGAGAGGAGGGAGGAGAGCTCCTCTGAGGATACTGCTGGGAAGGATGGGAGAGTAGCAGAGAGTGTTGAGAGCCGGGGTGTTGGGGAAGGGGGGGGGAGTGACTTTGGGGAGGTCTGACCTGATGGATTTAATTTTATTAATGAAGTAGGAGGCCAGATCGTTCGGGGTGAGGGAAGGAGGAGGGGGAGGAACTGGAGGCCTCAGAAGGTAGTTGAATGTATGGAAGAGCTGACGGGGATGATGGGCATGGGTGTCAATAAGGGAGGAATCCTAGAGAAGCATAAATGGAATCCTAATCCTAGAGAAGCATAAATGGCATGGATAAAGAGGATTCAATAAAAGGAATAGATTTGTAAATAAATGCTTGAGTATTTGTTCCCCAAAATGATAGAAGTGCAAAATTTGTGAGAAAGGAATTCCTTGGTCAATGAGTGATGGGGAAAGTGCACATTTACTGAAATTAAATCAGTGTCTTCTCTGTCAACCTAGCTTAGTCCCATTTTTACAAACTACCAAATCGGACACCCCGCTGGGAACTCAACGATTTAAAGACATGTATAGAACAGGTGGTTGTCCCAAACTGTTGAATTCTTGGACAGATATCATCCAGACCCTTATCTCAAAGTTTCACTTACTTTCCTTCTACAGTGTTTCTACCAGAACCAAAAAGAGAAGAGATAAATGGCTGGTGTCCATCTTTGGAAATTATTCCATCAGCACCAGTGAATATTATTAAGTGCCACCTACTATGTTTAAGGCATTACACACATCACAGATCTCAGCCCCTCTCTTTAAGAAAATTTCACTCTGATGATAGTCATGTGGAGAACTGAACATATTGTATCAACAGAGTGGCATAAGACCTGAAAATATTAACTCTGTTTCAGGAAGGTAGGAGAGCAGTAAAATATTGTAATTTGGGACCAGTCTGTGGACATCTGTAAATTTCTAAATCTCTAACAATCTCATTTTATCCTCAATGGGGATGCTTTAAGACAATTTAAAACAATGTTCTGCATACATCGTAGAGGTGTATGTGAATCGCCAATGTATCTACAAGTTTTTGTGGACTAAACGCAAACAGAGCATGGGTGCAAGAGGCACCAGACATATGAAGGAGTGCTAAGTGCCACATCTGTGGAGCTGCTATCACCTCTATTTCAATGAATGGCATCTACTGAGCTGTTACTGTGTGTAGGGTCCCATACTAAGAACTTGGGAGAATACAGTATAACAGAGTTGGTAGACATGGTCCCTGCCCTCAAGTGGCTTACAGTCTAGGGAGGGAGACAAACATTAAAATTAATTACAGATAAGGGAAGTAGCAGAGTATATCAATATGCTGTTGGGCTGGGGGTGGGTTAGGTATCAAGGTGTTTAGGGAGAACACACGTGAGTGCAGAGGCAACACAGAGAGGAGGGTGATTAGGGTAGGGAAATGCAAAGTTAGAGGAGGAAGACCTCTTCGAGGAGATTTGATTTTAATAGGACTTTGAAGATGAAGAATGACCATTGATTCAATCAATCGTATTTATTGAGTGCTTACTGTTTGCAAAGCACTGTACTAAGTGCTTGGAGGAGTACCATATAATAATAAACAGACACATTCCCTGACTACAACAAGTTTGCAGTCTAGAGACCAGATCTGGACATGGTGTATGTCCTCTTTTAATAATGGTTTTAGGGGCACAGTTGAGACACGAATGCATTGACCACTCTGAGGAGCAATCCCAAGCCCTTTACGGGGCAGTGATAATTCCAACCAAGGTTGTTTATTGTTCTGTTCAAATCCACCCCATAGGGCTCAGATGTAACAGGACTCATAGGTTTGGAGGGCCACATGCAGGGATCCTAAATATGCTCCAGGGGTACTCTGTACTCAGCTTGGGGTGCTCTGTACTCAGCCTAGGACAGAAATCTGCTGCTTACGCAGAAATAATGCTACAAATACTTATTTTTCACTGAAGTACAGGACTTCAAAGATGACATCATAATGACCATCCTCAAGAAGAAAGGGAAAAAGGCTAAGAATTGAGATGGAAACTATTGGATTTCTCACATGGCTCCACATGGTAAGAAGCCTCTTAATCACCTAATTCAGATGGTGGCAAAGTAGGCAAGATAAGTAAAGGTGATAATCTATTTTTTTTCCTGATTTAAATCTTAGTATTTTTTTGTGGTTTAAAATCTCTATTTGAGTTTCTGTTTTGCATTTGTTTTAATCATATCTTTGATTAAAATATAACTTATTAGCAGGTGTGTGGCTTCATGCCAGAGGGACACAACAGATGAGATCTTTGCATTCCAACAAATATAAGAAAAGAGCAAGGACCAACACTGAGTATTCTATGCTGAATCCATAGACTTCAGAGGAGCTTTTGACACCATCTGTGGATCGGGGCTCTGGAAAATTATTTTATCAGTACTGAGTGCTTACAGTGTATGGAGCACTTGAGTGAGCCCTTGGAACTTACAATGAAAGTTAAAGTTGCCTTCAAGAAACTTACAAAATTAGGCTGTTCTGAAAAGTTGGTTAGTCAATGATTACTCCATGGCAGTCTGCCTGTAGAATTAAAGGCAAAAGTGATATACCTGTTTTCTCCCCATCACAAGAGTAAAGTACCTCTATGTTAGTGCCATGCTCAATTTGGGCTTTGGGATCAATCAATCAATCAATCATACTTATCGAGCACTTACTCTGTACAGAGCACTGTACTAAGCACTTGGGAAGAAGGGTCTTCAAGCTGGGGTTAGAATGTATTTTGGATCCGCATTACAACTATTGGCCATTCAGTAAATGCCTTTACATAGTCAACATAGACTAGCTTAGTAATATGGCATTGAAGTTTCCATTCCCTAGATTTTACATTCCTTAAATTATTAGCTCCCTAGAGACTTTAAATTCCTTGAGGACAGGGCTCACATCTACTTATTCTGTTGTAGTCTCCAAGTGTTTAATGCAGAACTCTGTAGAATGTTAGTGCTCAATTAATGCCATTTATTGATTGATTCTCAGACATTCTGAGAAGCAGCGTGGCTCAGTGGAAAGAGCACGGGCTTTGGAGTCAGAGGTCATGGGTTCAAATCCCACTCTGCCAATTGTCAGCTGTGTGACTTCAGGCAAGTCACTTAACTTCTCTGGGCCTCAGTTACCTCATCTGTAAAATGGGGATTAAGACTGTGAGCCCCCATGAGACAACCTGATCACCTTGTAACCTCCCCAGCACTTAGAACAGTGCTTTGCACATAGTGATTGCTTAATGAATGCCATCATTATTAGTAGGAAATGTGAAGTTTCACAAACTCTTCAAAATGTTTGGACTTAGTGACTTTCTTTGAATTTTATATTGGGCCAGGGCAGTTGTACCTTCTACAGGATTACTAACTGAGAAAAGGATTACAAACAGCATATATGAACATTACTGGCTTCAAATTGTTTTACTGGTATAATTTTTCAATCAATCAATCAATCACAGTTATTGAGTTCTTAATATGTACAGTGCACTGTACTAAATGCGTGGGATAGTACAATACAATAGAATTAGCAGACATGTTCCCTGCCCATAATGAGCTTTCAGTCTAGAGGGGGAGATCGACATTAACACAAATAAATAATTTATAATGTATAATTTGAATATTCATTCATTCAATCATTCATATTTATTGAACGCTTACTGTGTGCAGAGCACTGTACTAAGCACTTGGAAAGTACAATTCAGCAACAAATAGAGACAATCCCTAACCAACAATGGGCTCACAGTCTAGATATATGTACATAAGTGCTGTGGGGTTGGGGGTGGGGCAAATATCAAGTGTCCAAAGGTTATAGATTGAAGAGCATTGACAATGCAGAAAGGAGAGTGAGCCGGGGAAAAGAGGGCTTAATTGGGGAAGGCGTTTTGGAGGACAGAGTGGTGGTTTAATTTTGCATAAGGTAATTCATAGTAGAAAAACTGAACAATGAATGATTTCATCCATTTCATTTTGTATACTTAATCCACTCAGCAATGATAAAAACACTTCACTGCAATCACATGCTTAACCACTGCTATAGTAATTTTTCCAGGACCATAGTACTATATCGAGGGTTGTCAGCCTCGTTCTAATAAAGCATGCACCTTCCATTTAATATATATGTCTTTATTGGTTTCATAGAGGAGAAAACACACTCCACTTCTACAGTTCCATGTGGGACAGCTAATCATACTCTCCCAAGTGCTTGGCATAGTGCTCTAGACAGAGTCAGGGCTTACTTAACACTATTAATTGATTAATGACATCATGGTTCCCATCAGTACCATTATAGTAACAGAGCTTAAATGATTTCAATACTCAAGTGGTCAAGGTCTACTGGAGATAAAAATGGTGGGAATCACTTATCTAATACCGTCATAGATTTCTCCTGCTTTTATCCCAGTGTAGCAGCTGCTGCTATTGCCCAGGTCTTGATTCCTCTAATTTATTGAGGAATAATATTAATTTATTTATTAATGGCAGTGAGTGGAGTGGTCAATATCAATTCAACATCTCTCCTTCCTATGCTGCTCCACTGAAAGATCTGGATCAACAGCACCCTGAAGCCCAACATTACAGCATCAAAATAATAAATGAAACAGCATATGTGCACTAGCCACACAGCAAGTGAAAGAGAGCTATGCCTGTCTCTCAAGCTGCAGTTTGGCAACTCGGGTCATGCCTATTCACTTCATCTACCTGATTTAAAATTTGTTGAACTTTTGAAATCTTCCCCTGAAAGTTATAAGCATCTACAGATTCCAAAATATTTTATGGACTTTATGGACTCATATTTTCTAACTCATTTTTACAGACAGCTGGATGAGTCCCTCTCCTTCAAGCTTCTTAAAGGAGGAGCAGGGATCAAATAAAAAGGCAAATTAATTGAGGGCCAAGAGGAGAAACTGGAAGTATATCTTGGGTGCCATTAGTTTCAAAGGGAGAAGACTCAGATGATGAGAAATTCTTGCTCCATTCAGTATTTGAGCAGCTAAAGATGCTGGACTCACAGTAAATGCTTGCATTCTGTCTTGTATTACGTTTCATGTTAGGTAGGTCTCCCAATTTTGTTCAAGCTCATTTAAGAACATAGAGAATCAAGGCTCAAGCAGGAAATTCTATTTCAGTGGTTCATTTTCATGGGACTGAGAATGTTCATTAAACATTCCTATTTGGCAGTGAAGAAACAGTGTTTTTACAATGCACTTCATGAAATTGATGGCTGAATCAATTTTATTCAGCTTTACTGTTCAGAAGCGTACTGTTCATTCAATAAAAATTGGACCTAGATCTTTGAAATGTTCATCTGAATCAAAAAGCTTTGTGCTTATCAATATTTCTTTAGCTTATTTGTGGTAAATATTTTATAAACAAAAATATACTCTAAATGCAAATTAGGAATGGTCCCAAAACAGCGAATGCTGAGACACTGCTGCCACTGAATTTAAGAGAATACTTATGTTGTAAACAATAATTTGAAACTATTTCCCCTCTCCATCAAAGAAAGAGTAAAGGAATCATAGTGTGCGCATATAAAATTGGAAGCATATGATAGCGTATGATAATTTCAGGGACCTTGTCTGCATTTATAACAATTCTAATGTCCCCAGTTCTCTAACCTGTGTGCCGTATTTCCAGCCTAGGGGAACCAACACTTAGAGTGCGTACTTGTATCTCTATCTCTTCTGCATTATCAATTGCTACAGCCCTCCATTTGGTTCTCCCCACAGCTCCAATATAGCATACATTATTGCTGATTTCAGGTTCCTTTGCCCAGCAGGCCCCCTACAAGTCAACTATTCCCACCTCAGCTATGACTGATTGAAATCATCTAAGATTTATGTGCCCAATCTTATGGTGAATAGGACTTGGCAATTTAGAATCATTCTGAATAAAATGTACTATCTCTAAAGAGATTGTTGTTGGATAAAATTACATATTTGCATCAAATTCCCATCTAGATCTGAGGAGACAGTCCAGTGACACTTTTCAATAGACAGGATTTTTTTTATTTTCAATATTAAGCATTAGGGACTCTACATATATTTAACTGCTGGAAAAGTCTTTGATCCTTATAGTTAAGGTCGTTAGGAAATCTTTTTCAGTGCCAACCTTCCGTTTCTAATGTCTCACTCCTGCTGCTTCCCAGTTTGGAGTGCCCTCCCTGAACAATTCTCCCGGACCACAGATCTCCCCCTTTGTGTTAAAACTCCTCCTAACATACCACCTTCTGAAGGAAGTTTCCTCAACAAAAAACACCCTAGGCACTTCAACCTATTTGCCAACCTTAGTACTTAAATATGTTATTCCTATCCTTGGCAATTATATATGTCCATACATTTATTTATATACTGCAATTACTTATTCAGGGATTTCATCCTGACATATTCCCTGTTTGCCCTTTTTCCTTTTGGCCCTTATTCTAAATCATTTTTATCTCTTTGTTCACCCATCCTATTAAATAACAATAATAACAATGATAATAATGACGGTATTTGTTAAGCACTTCTATGTGTGAAGCACTGTTCTAAGCACTGGGGGGATACAAGGTGATCAGGTTGTCCCATGTGGGGCTCACAGTCTTCATCCCCATTTACAGATGAGGTAGCTGAGGCACAGAGAAGTTTAGTGATTTGCCCAAAGTCACACAGCTGACAACTGGCGGAGCCAGGATTAGAATCCATGACCTCCGACTCCCAAACCCATGCTCTTTCCACTGAGCCACGCTGCTTCTCTAAATTGTAGAGCACAGGTCTGGGAGACAGAGGAACTGACTTCTAATCCCATCTGGGCCACTTGTCTCCTACATGACCTTAGGCAAGTCACTTAACTTCTCTGTGTCTCAGTTACCTCATCTGTAAAATGGGAATTAAATCTTATTCCCTCCTTCCTAGGCTGTGAGCCCCATGTGGGACAGAAGTGGTGTCCAACCTGATTGTCATGTACCTACCCTAGAGCTTAGTACACTGCTTGGAACATAGTAAATATCATTAAATAAAAAGTAACTTGAGGAAATGTGTACTCTATAAGGGCTTAGACTCATCTCTCTTGCTGCCGACTCTTTGCTAATATCCTCCTCTGGCCTGGAACTCCCTCTGTTTTCTTATTTGACAGACCACTACTCTCCCAGTCTTTAAAGCCTACTACAATCACATCTTCTCCAAGAAGCCTTCTCTAACTAAACTCTCATTTCCTCACCATATCCAACCTTCTTTCTTCATTACACATTCACTTAGGTCTGTACTTCCTCAAAAATCTCCAGTGGCTACCAATCAATCTGCGCATCAGGCAGAAACTCCTCACCCTGGGCTTCAAGGCTGTCCATCCCCTCGCCCCCTTCTACCTCACCTCCCTTCTCTCTTTCTCCAGCCCAGCCCACACCCTCTGCTCCTCTGCCGCTAAACTCCTCACCGTGCCTCGTTCTCACCTGTCCCGCCGTCGACCCCCAGCCCACATCATCCCTCTGGCCTGGAATGCCCTCCCTCTGCCCATCCACCAAGCTAGCTCTCTTCCTCCCTTCAAGGCCCTACTGAGAGCTCACCTCCTCCAGGAGGCCTTCCCAGACTGAGCCCCTTCCTTCCTCTCCCCATCGTCCCCCTCTCTATCCCCCCCATCTTACCTCCTTCCCTTGCCCACAGCACCTGTATATATGTATATATGTTTGTACATATTTATTACTCTATTTATTTATTTATTTATTTATTTTACTTGTACATATGTATTCTATTTATTTTATTTTGTTAGTAAGTTTGGTTTTGTTCTCTGTCTCCCCCTTTTAGACTGTGAGCCCACTGTTGGGTAGGAACCGTCTCTATCTGTTGCCAACTTGTACTTCCCAAGCGCTTAGTACAGTGCTCTGCACACAGTAAGTGCTCAATAAATATGATTGATTGATTGATTCTTGAGTACTTTGTACCCCAGCCCCACAGCACTTCTGTACATTTCCTTATACTCTGTGATTTCCCCCATCTGTAATTTATTTTAATGTATGTCTCTCCCTACTAGATTTTACGCTTCTTGAGTTCAAGGATAGTGTCTACCAATGCTATTGTATTGTGCTCTCCCAAAGGCATACTACAGTGCTCTGTGCACAGTAAGGGGTCAAATAAATACCAATGTTTCATTGATCAATTGTATTTAACCCTTCCCAAGTACTATCATCATAATAATAATCATCATTATCAGTAGTATTTATTGAGCACTCATTGTCTGTAGTGAAATTTCCAGACCACTAGTAGGACTTCATTCACCTCTTTGAAAATTGGTCTTAGTATCAGGACACATATCTCCTTATCATGCATTTTGTTGCCTTAAAATCAGTTGCCTGGGTTAAAGACCATCATGCTTCTTCTAGGTTCCATGGCATGTAACATCTGTGTAAAGATAAACTCACTTTAGAACGTCATTTGAATAGATCTGGGAAAAAAATTATTAGTTCATTCATTCATTCATTCCGTTGTATTTATGAAGTGTTTACATGTGCACAGAATACTGTACTAAGTGCTTAGGTGAGTACAAGACAACAATAAACAGACACATTCCCTGCCCACAATGAGCTTACAGCCTATCGGGGGGAGATAGATATTAATATAAATAGATGAATTACAGATATGTACATAAGTGCTGTGGAGCTGGGAGAGGGGAAGAAAAAAAGGAGCAAGTCAGGGCGACACACAAGGGAGTGGAGAAGAGGAAAGGGAGGCCTACTCAGGGAAGGCCTCTTGGAGGAGTTGTGCCTTCAATTAGTTGCAATCACACCTGCCTAAAAATAGCCATGCTCTTAGAAGAATTCTCAGAATGTGGCAGAATTGAAAATAATCAGGAGATGCTAACTGGATAGTTAATTTTTTCTTCTTGAAGAGAACTTGAGTCATTAAAAATGGTAAAGGTCAAAATTTATAATTTCATGTCCTTTGCCTCCTGCCAAAATTCTGATGCGGTCAATCTCTGCAGTACCACAGTGGCTGTTTGAGCCCACTGTTGGGTAGGGACCATCTCTATATGTTGCCAACTTGTACTTCCCAAGCACTTAGTACAGTGCTCTGCACACAGTAAGCGCTTAATAAATACGATTGCTTGATTGCTTGATTGATTGATTGATTGTGTCCCTTGGAGAGCTTCAGGTTATGGAAAAGTTGTATGATAGGGGAATGTGCCTGTTTGCTATTGCATGGTACTCTCCCAAGTGCTTAGTGCAGTGTTTTGCACACAGTAAGTGCTCAATAAATATAAATGAATGAATGAATGTTAGTAATTTGATAGGACTTAGTGGGTTAGGAGGTAGGTGGTTTGAAGATGGCACCATGACTGATATTTTTCAATACCAATTCCTCTGTCCCATTCCAGTAGAATGCTGCACACCCTTGGTACTTTGTTATTTGATTGCATTGAATAATCAATCACTGGTACTTTTGAGTATTTACTGTGCAGAGCTAAATACAACAGCATTGGTAGATGCTGCAACCTCGCAGGAACTGCACAGTTCCCAAAACACAAAAAAACAGGGCATAAAATTGACCTGGGCTAGGAATCATAGCTGCATTATGCCTTGATCAACTCAGTCCATGTGAGTAAAGCAGTTCTTCCTATTCATTCATTCATGCAATCGTATTTATTGAGCGCTTAACTGTGTGCAGAGCACTGCACTAAGTGCTTGGGAAGTACAAGTTGGCAACATATAGAGACAGTCCCTACCCAGCAACGGGATCACAGTCTAGAAGGGGGAGACAGACAACAAAACAAAACATGTGGACAAGTTGTCAAATCGTCAGAACAAATAGAATTAAAGGTAGATGCACATCATTAACAAAATAAATAGAATAGTAAGTATGTACAAGTAAAATAAATAGAGTAATAAATCTGTACAAACATATATACAGGTGCTGTGGGAAGGGGAAGGAGGTAGGGCGAGGGGATGGGGAGGAGGAGAGGAAAAAGGGGGCTTGGTCTGGGAATATCAAACCTATTTGTGCCAACTTGTAATTAATGTTATATCCAGGGCAGATTTACATTATCAGAAGATATTTCCTAATTTTTTCATTGTCTTATTCCTGAATCATTTAATGAGAATATGTGTTCAATATGGGGTCAATCCAAGGGAAGCTACAAACATGTACAAGATGTGAAGGCGCCCTGCTCTATTCAGAAAGGACAGAATGCTGTTAATGAAAATAGAATTTATGTTCAGTGGGTGCTCCTCCTCTTTGTGTAGTGGATTTTCATGAAACCAATTATGTATTTCCCCTATCCAGTACATGCACAATTTTGCTGGCTTCAATCATGATCTTGCCCTGACAGCTTCTTTCCAGACAGAAGAATTCTAACTCCTTCAGCCTATCCTCATATGGAAAATTCTCTATTCCTCCGATCACCATGGTTTCCCTTCAGAACAACTCTATGTCCTTCCTAAAATGAGGCAATCTGAACTGCAGGGATGGGCATTCCAAGTGATGTCTTTTGTTTCATTTTCTATCCTCTGCCTGATAATGCCAGATCATGGTTGTCCATTTTTGTTGCTGCACTTTGGTCCAGTCATTTGAAACATAAGTCAAAGGCTTGGCCTTTTGGAAAGAACGTGAAAATGGGAGTAGGGGATCCAAGAGAGAATCACAGCCTCACCACTGGCCTACTGACCTAGAGTATGTCATTAACCTTTCTGGGCCTTAGTTTCCTCATCTCTATAATGGGGATGATAGTTTGGGTGCCCTGAGTGGAACAGAGATTGTGTTCAGCTTAGTAACCATGCATCAGATTCATACAGCACATAAAAAGTGCTTAAAAATGCCATATTAGTAATAATAATTATTATATTTGGTGGTTACCTCACCATCATGTAGTTAATAATAATAATAATAATCACATCTCTTAAGCACTTACTGTATGCAAAGCACTGTTCCAAGCTCTGGGGAATACAAGGTGATTAGGTTGTCCCACTTGGGGCTCACAGTCTTCATCCCCATTTTACGGATGAGGTAAATGAGGCACAGAGAAGTTAAGTGACTTGTCCAAAGTCACACAGCTGACAATTGGCAGAGCCGGGATTTGAACCCATGACCTCTGACTCCCAAGCCCGTGCTCATTCCACTGAGCCATGCTGCTTCTCTAGTTGTATTATGGATTTTATTTTCCACAGTGCATTACCTTACAATGAAGCTCATCTGCATTTTTCAGACCATTTATTCAGTTTTAGCAGAACTTCCCGCAGTTCATTCCTACTACATTGATTTTCATCACCCAGAAAATCCACAGACTTGAAGATTTCATCATCCACTTCTTCTTCCTGACCATTTATGAAGATATCAATCAATCAATCAATCAATCAATCGTATTTATTGAGCACTTACTGTGTGCAGAGCACTGTACTAAGTGCTTGGGAAATACAAGTTGGCAACATATAGAGACAGTCCCTACCCAACAGTGGGCTCACAGTCTAAAAGGGGGAGACAGAGACCAAACCAAACACACTAACAAAATAAAATAAGTAGAATAGATATATACAAGCAAAATTAATAAATAAATAGAGTAATAAATATGTACAAACATATATACATATATACAGGTGCTGTGGGGAAGGGAAGGAGGTAAGATGGGGGGGATGGAGAAGGGGACGAGGGGGAGAGGAAGGAAGGGGCTCAGTCTGGGAAGGCCTCAAACACCTACTATAGATCCCTGAGGAACTCTATTGTTAGAATGCAAACTCCTTACTCTCCAACTGCTTAGTACAGTGCTTTGCAAACAGTAAGCGCTCAATAAATAGGACTGACTGACCTACAGTCAGGGAACTACATTTCCCAGGAGCAACAGGCTTTCCTTTTCCAGACTCCTTGGGGAGTGAGCTAATCAAGACAGGTGAAACCTTTTAAATTGATTAGCATGCCCCCTCACTCCCCTCATCCAGGCCTGCTGGAAGACACCTGGGAGCTGTGTGGAAGTTCCTGCTCTGGGCCCTTTTGTGAGTAACCATGCTTAGAACTTTCCTTCTCTCAAAAACTTGGTTTGCTGGGTCTGTTGGTCTGTTTTATTGAGGGTTCTCAGAAACTTATTTAAATGTTCCTGCTGATGTAGATTAACCACAGGCTATCTATCCTAGGCTCTGTCTGTCAGGGTCTTGGCCTGCATATCTGGGGCTGTTGGTGGGATGTGTGTGTGTGCGTTTACATATTGAAGCCTGTATAGTTAGGGGAATGTATCTGAGGAATTGGCTTGTGTGTGGAAGCTGAATATCCCTGTCTGTGTTTCTCAGGACCTTGGCCTGTATATCTAGACAGTGAGCTTGTTGTTGGCGGGGACGGTGTCTGCTAATTCTGTTGTATTGTGCTTTCCACACAGTAAGTGCTCAAGAAGTATGACTGAATGAACGAATGAGTGTTCTGCATACAGTAAAGTGCTCAATATATGTCATTGATTTATTGACAAGGGGAAGCCATGGGAAGTGAGGGGGGCACTCAGAAGAGTGTCAGCAGTCTGTTAGTGCCGCTAACTCACAGTGACCTTGCTGGAGTTCAGGGAGGGGTGACGGTTGGTCCCTTCTCAGGCTAGCTCCTGAGGCCTGTTGGAAGCTTCTCTATGGGGTGAGAATCATGAAGAGTCAATGACAGCCTGGCCTGGAGCAATGAGGCCCTTAAAATCTAGAGAAACAGCACAGCCTAATGGACAGAACCCGGGCTTGGGAAACAGAAGAAGTTGGGTTCTATCCTAGCTCCACCGCTTGCCTGCTATGTGACCTTGGGCACGTCACTTCACTGGGCCTCAGTTTCCTCATCTAGTAATAATAATGATGATGGCATTTATTAAGCACTTACTATGTGCAAAGCTCTAGAGAAGCAGCGTGTCTCAGTGGAAAAGAGCATGGGCTTTGGAGTCAGAGGTCATGGGTTCAAACCCTGGCTCTGCCAATTGTCAGCTGTGTGGCTTTGGGCAAGTCACTTCACTTCTCTGGGCCCCAGTTACCTCATCTGTAAAATGGGGATTAAGACTGTGAGCCCCACGTGGGACAACCTGATCACCTTGTAACCTCCCCAGAGCTTAGAACAGTGCTTTGCACACAGTAAGTGCTTAATAAATGCCATCATGATCATCACTGTTCTAATCTCTGGGGAGGTTACAAGGTGATTGGGTTGTCCCATGTAGGGATCACAGTCTTAATACCCATTTTAGAGATGAGGTAACTGAGGCACAGAGAAGTTAAGTGACTTCCCCAAAGTCACACAGCTGACGATTGGCAGAGCTGGGATTTGAACCTGTGACCTCTGACTCCAAAGTCCATGCCCTTTCCACTGAGCCATGCTGCTTCTCATCTGTAGGATGGGGATTGAGACAGCTCCATGTGGGACCTAGATTGGGTCCAACCTGATTGGGTTGGATCTACCCCAGTGTTAGTATAGTATGTGGTACATAGTAAAGTACTTAACAAATGTCATTAAAAAAAAATTATTCCCATCCAGCAGTTTTCTACTATCATTTCTTTTTGTGCAGCTTATGTTGAATTTGGACCGTTATTTCTGCCCTGCCCTCCTCCCTTTCTAGACTCGAAACCCAGCCCACACACTGTGCTCCTCTAATGCAAACTTTTTCATTGTACCTTGAGCTCATCTATCACCACCGATGCCTCACCCACGCCCTGCCTTCTTAAATCCAACAGACAATTATTCCGAGCCCCATATAAAAGCTTTATTGAAGGCACGTTTCCAAGAGGCTTTCCCTGACAAAGCCCTCCTTTCCTCTTCTCCCACTCCCTTCTGCATCACCCTGACTTGCTCCCTATATTCATCCCCCCTCCCAGCCCCACAGTACGTATGTACATATCTGTAATTTATTTATTTATATTAATGTCTGTCTCCCCCTCTAGTCTGTAAGCTCATTGTGGGCAGGTACTGTGTTTTCTTATTGTTATATTGTACTCTCCCAAGCATTGAGTACAGTGCTCTGCACACAGTAAGTGCTCAGTAAATACAATTGGATGAAATAATGAATGAATGAAGGCAGGGATTATATCTACCAACTCTGTCATATCATACTCTCCCAAGTGCCTCGTACAATCCTCTGTACACAGTAGGTTTTCAGTATACCATTTATTGGTTGATTGAAAACGAAGCACTAAGATGACATAAAAATGAAAAACAAATATCAACAGGGCACTGTAGTCTGAGAAGCAGAATTTAAGGCTCCTTGCAGCTCTGAACCCAATCAAGACTGCAGCCACAGTGACTGCCTTAATAACAGTCTCCATAGCCTTCCAGAGATTTTCTGGGAGGTGGACTCTGACTCGCTCCCTTCATTCATACCCCTTCCCAGACCCATAGCAATTACGTATGTATATGTGATTTATTTATATTAATGTCTGTGTCCCCCCCACCCACCAGACTGTAAGCTCATTGTGGGTAGGGAATATGTCTGTTTATTGTTATTTTGTACTCTTCTGAGTGCTTAGTACAGTGCTCTACACATAGTAAACAATGAATAAATGCTATTTAATTGAATAAAATTGGAGATCATGTCTACCAACTCTATTATGTTGTACTCTTCCAGTGGCCTAGTACACAATAAACACTCAATACATTCCCCGACTGATTGATGAACATCATGCCAAAGTTTGGACCTTTACTTCTACCCTTTGTTTACCCTTCTTTGGCCAGTTTTCCATTTATGACTGATCCAATTCCATGATTCTTTACTCGTTTGTGAAAAGACTTTGGTGTGAAATCTAACCAAAGGGTCTTTTAAATAGCTGAGTACATTTATTTACTACTGGTCTCTATTCACTTGCTTGCTGCCTCCTTCACGGAACTCCATCAGACTATCAAAGTGTTATTTCCCTGATAGAAGCCATGCTGCCTTTAGCCCATAAATATTATGTTTTTCTAATACTCGCTGTGCTCTGCCCCAGCACTAGCATCACCTACGTACCATTTCCTGGCTTCTGAGGGACAAGAGGAAGGGAAGGTAGGACCTTCACATGGAGAATCTCATTTTTCCTTACCAAAGTGATGCTACTGATCCACCTGACAGTACTCTCCTGTTTCTGGAACTAACTAGCATTATCCTTGACTCCTCTCTCTCATTCAGCACACATAGGCAATCCATCACTAAATCCTGTCGGTTTCACCTTTACGACAACCCTAAAATACTACCTTTCCACCCAAACTACTGCCATGTTAATCCAAGCACTTACCCTATCCTGCTTGGATTATTTTATCAGCCTCTTTGCTGAACTCCCAATCTCCTGTCTCTCCCCACTTCAATCAGTACTTCATTTTTCTGCAAAAACCTTCAGGACCTGCTTCCCCACTCCTCAAGAAACTTCAGTGGTTGCTCATCCACCTCCATCTCAAACAAAAACTCCTCACCATTGGCTTTAAAGCACTCAATCACCTTGTCCCCTCCTACCTCACCTTGCTAATAACACCTTGCTTGGGGAAGCAGCGTGGCTCACTGGAAAGAGCCCGGGCTTTGGAGTCAGAGGTCGTGGGTTCAAATCTTGGCACTGTCAGCTGTGTGACTTTGGGCAAGTCACTTAACTTCTCTGGGCCTCAGTTACCTCATCTGTAAAATGGGGATTAAGACTGTGAGCCCTCCATAGGACAACCTGATCACCTTGTAACCTCCCCAGCACTTAGAACAGTGCTTTGCACATAGTAAGCGCTTAATAAATGCCATCATTATTATTATTATTACTCTCCTATGACAGCCAGCGTGCACACTGCTCCTCTAATGCTTACCTTCTCACTGTACCTCAGTTTCATCTATCTCGCTGCTGACTTCTTACCCACATGCTGGCTTTGGCCTGGATCACCCTTCCTCCTCATATCTGAAAATTACTCTCCTCCCCTTCAAAGACTTTTGGAAGGTACATCTCCTCCAAGATGCCAATGCTGACTAAGCCCTCTTTTCCTCTTCTCTCACTCCCTTCTGTGTTGCAATAACTTGCTCCCTTGATTCATCTCCCCCTCCCAACCCTACTGCACTTATGTACGTATCTGTAATTTATTTATGTATTTATTAATTCATTTATATTATTGTCTGCCTCCCCCTCTATACTGTAAGCTCGTTGTTGTCAAGGACTGTATCTATTAATACGATAGTCAATCAGAGCAGCAGTGTGGCTCAGTGGAAAGAGCGTGGGCTTTGGAGTCAGAGGTCATGGGTTCAAATCCCGGCTCTGCCAATTGTCAGGTGTGTGACTTTGGGCAAGTCACTTAACTTCTCTGGGCCTCAGTTCCCTCATCTGTAAAATGGGAATTAATGTGAGCCCCCCGTGGGACAACCTGATCACCTTGTAACCTTCCCAGTGCTTAGAACAGTGCTTGGCACATAGTAAGTGCTTAATAAATGCCATTATTATTATTACCTTCCTAGGCACTTAGTACAGTGATTTTTCACATAGTAAGCACTCAATAAGTACAATTTAATTGAACTGAAAAGAGAACTAGACAAGGGCAGTACTAGAGTTCTGGCAGCAGTGGTGTGGACTGCAGGAAATTTGATCTGCTTGGTTGCAGAGCTGAGGAATGGGGAAAGTCTTGGCACCCTTATCCAAAGAGCACTTTTGCAGAATGTCCACATCTACCACCCTCTTCTTCAGAACCAACCCAACTCAGAAACATGAATTGGCAAATTCTGGAATAATTTAATTTGAAGAGGGTGGGAAGGGGTTGCCCTACTTCATTGTCACTCAAGCGTTCAGCCTGGGCTATGCTGGAAATGCCTTCTAAGCATCTCCACCTCTGAACAGCCTCTTCTTTGCTTGGAGTTCCAGAGCAGCACCTCTAGCCAACTTGGAATTTCCCAGACTATTGGTGGGAAATCTAGCCCTGTTCCTGTCCACTCAGCACATGAACTTTGAAAAAGAGAAAAAATACAGCTGCCTCCTGTAGACTCTACTGAACCAAAGAACTGTTATCAGTGGTTCCAGAGGAGCCTCTGGTCTTAAGGTGGGACAAGTAGCAGCAATATCTCTATCCTGAGCCTGCATTAGGCCAGGGTGGACAATCTGGTCATCCATGAAACTGCTCAAGAAGGCTCATGCAAACAAGCTGCCAATTAAGATTTTTCAATGTCATCAAGCAAGCAATCAGTACTGTTTATATCATCACAGGGATTGCATTGCAAAAGATGTAGACTGTAAGCTTGTTGTGGGCGGAGAAGATGTTTACCAACCCTGTGGTATTGTACTCTCCCAAGCACTTAGAACAGTAAATACTCAGTAAGTACCATTGATTGAAGAGATTCCCAAATGTTCTCACAAAATATCATCCAAAGGCAACAGACTAGGATCCTCTCGTGGGACAGGGACTACGTCTGGCATAATTAACTTGTATTCCTAGCTCTGTCACTTAGCTGTGTGACTTTGGGCGAGTAACTTAACTTCTCTGTGCCTCAATTACCTAACCTGTAAAATGGGGATTAAGACTGTGAGCCCCACGTGGTACAATGTGATTACCTTGTATCTCCCCCAGCACTTAGAACAGTGCTTGGAACATAGTAAGTGCTTAACAAATGCCATCATTATTATCTACCCCAGCACTTAGATCAGTGTTTGCCATAAAGTAAGTGCTTTACAAATACGATTAAAAAACTGTCACTGTTCACATCTATCATGTTTATCTATATATTTATTTATTCATTTATTTATTGTATTTAAGTTCTTACTATGTGCCAAGCATTGTAATAAGCACTGGGGTAGATACAAGATAATCAGGTTGGACAGAGTCCTTGCCCCATCTGGGATTACAGTCTTAATCTCTCTTCTACAGATGAGAGAACTGAGGCACAGAGAAGTTTAACTACTTGCCCAGTTTACACAGAGTACAAATGCTTAATTAAGTGCTTCTGGTATGCGGAGCACTTTACTAAGCTCTCAGCAGAGTACAATAGAGTTTGTAGGCACATTTCCTGCCCACAAGGAGCTTACAGTCTAGAGGAGGAAACAAAAACTAAGTATATTAATAGCTTGTAACATACAGTTTATCAATATGTACATAAATACTGTGGGCCTGAGGGTTGAGTGAATTCCAAATGCCCAAAGGTCACAGATCCAGGTTTAGAGATGATGCAAAAGGGAAAGGGAGATAGGGAAAAGAGGACTTAATCCAGAAGACTTCTTGGAAGAGATATGACCTTAATAAGCCTTTGAAAGTGTGGAGAGTAGTGGTCTGGCGTATACGGAGGGAGGGAGAGTTTCAGGCTAAGAGGAAGATGTAGAAAAGGGTCAGCAGCAAGATAGACAAGATCGGGGCACAGTGAGCAAGTTGGTGTTGGAGGAGTGAAGTGTGCAGGCTGGGCTGTAGTAAGAGGCCAGTGAGGTAAGGTAGGAGGGGCATGTAACTGAGTGCTTTAAAACTGATGGTAAGGAGGTTTTGGTTGATGTGGAGGAGGGTGTACAACAACTAAAGGTTCTTGAGGAGTGGGGAGTTGTGGACCGAATGATTTTTTAGAAAAATAATCTGGGCAGCAAAGTATGGAATGGAGTGATACACAAAGTAGTGAAGAGGCAGATGATGTAGTTAAGCTGGGATAGGGTAAGTGCTTGGATCACTGTAGCAGCAGTTTGGATGGAGAGGAATATAACAGAGTTGGGAGACAAGTTCTCTGACCACAAGGGCCTTACCATTGAGAGAAGAGGGAGGATTCCCTTTGAGAAAAGATTCCCACATGTACCTATGTAACATCCTTGAAAGGCTAGGAATCAGTACTGTTTATATCATCAGGAGAAGAATTATCTTTGAGAAGAGATTCCAGCATACTATTAACAAAAAAAAAGGAATCATAACATTAAATCACCAGAAGAGGAATTTCCTGGAGAAGAGTTTCCCATGTTCCCTTTTATCATCATCAAAAGAAAGGAAGAATGTGTTCATCCTGAAGTACTCTTTGTTAATCATATTTATTGAGCACTTTCTGTGTGCATAGATCTGGGAACTAAGAGGAAGAATATTGGAAGCATTTGAGAGTTTGGATTTCTTTGGCTATAAAAGACAATGAAAGCCTTTGCAGGTACGGTGCACCCTGGCCTGTGTGACAGTGGGTCATTTTAACAAAGATCTATTGTGAACTGTGACCCTGGCATGTGTTCCCTCCAGAAAATGCTACCCAATGGAGATAATCTCCTGTTACTCGAGTGGGTCAGTAGTAATAAGAACTACTCAACTACACTTGAAATTATTTTACTTGATCTGACAGACATAAATTCCTTAACCCATGTACAAGTTTTGAATAGGTCTATGCAGACAATTCCTTTAGCATCATCCTAAATTGCCCACTCTCTTTTGCACCATCAGGAAAGAAAGATTTCA
Organism: Tachyglossus aculeatus; assembly: GCF_015852505.1. NCBI lineage: Eukaryota > Metazoa > Chordata > Mammalia > Monotremata > Tachyglossidae > Tachyglossus > Tachyglossus aculeatus. Next base: position 74,039,687 of record NC_052069.1, on the reverse strand, counting down.
CAGGAACTCATTACTTTATAAGTTAGGCAAGGCAGCTAATATGATGGACAGAGGTACCCTGCCTATAAGCTTCCTTGTCTCATTATTTTGTGGTGAAATATATTCAGTTTATCCCCTTTCCACACATAGGATCCTTCCATTTTATGATCCATTTTCCAATCTATTTTCTCTTCTTTCCTTACACCTTGTTGAAGAGCTAATAGTCTCTATAAAGTAATAAAGACCACTTGCAATTGATTTGACTTCTACATCTTGCTTTGTATACATAGTAGTAGATTAGGTGGTGGTGATGTTGTAGTAGCAGTAGCAGCAGCATTGATTGCCTACTTGGTATGATGCACTGTACATACAGAATGACAAAATGACAATTTCCCTGTCCTTTGGGATTTTATGCTCAAAGGAGGAGACAAAAATAAAAATCATTACAACTTTGCCAAAATAGATGAGTTGAGCAGACAACTATACATGAACACTAAGAAGAAAAGCAGTGTGGCCTAAAGATCAGGGGCTCAGAGAGATGTGGGGTGTGATCTTTGGTCTGCCACTTGCTGCTGTGTAACTTTGGGTGAAGACACAATTTATCTGAGCCTGTGTCCTTATCTGTGAAATAGAACTGAAATACCAGTTTCCTCTCGCACTTAGACAGTGAGCTCCACATGACAGTGTTGTCTCATCTCATGATTTTGTTTCTCCCCCAGCACTTACTTTTCTATTTGGCATATAGTAAATGTTTAACAAATACCGTAGTTATAATTGTTAGTGATAATAATGAAAATAATGTTGATAGTTGTTACCATCCAGGCCAAGGTCCAACCGGGATATGTGTGAGTCTTGTGGGGACAACCAGCCCACTCCCGGAATCTCCCCACCTCATCTGCTTTCGATTGCTTTATATAATTGGCAGATGTTCCAAATGAAACAGATCCCGTCTCAATTTTCAACTGAAAGGAGGATGCTTAGATAGGGGCATCAAAGTAGTCTGTAATCCAATCAAAGGTACAAGGGGCAATTTGCACCCCCACCCCCCAAATTCCCTCCTTTGTAGACTGTAAGCCCCATGTTGCGCAGGCATGTTGTCCTATATGCTTACTGCCTAACTATCCCAGTGCTTAGGTCAGTGCTTGCTATATAGTAAGCACTTAACAAATAGCCAATTATCATTTTTTGACACTTAAACAAGTTTGTAAATTCCAGAGTTGCTTGAAAGAATGAGCTGGTTATTAGAAGAGGCAGACTTCAATAATTAGGGAGCATTTAACTAAATCTTCTTTAGAAACTTATCAACTATGAATTGAGGTAGAAGCATCTCTTGTGACTTCATCGCAACTCATTTTAAGAGGGGTGGGATGGGGAGTGGTCCAGAAACAGCTTCTAAAACCAAAAGAAGGCATAAAAAAAAATGAACTCAGCTTAAAAAACTGATCATTCCATAGAAGAGTTAGAGTCTTACTACCAGAAAAGTATGCAGTTTGTGGTCCCACCCCAGGCATTTCCAGTTTTAAGTTGGTCAGTTATTATAGCCTTGGTTCTGCTTAATTGGTACAACTATCCAGTGAATTCAGATTCAATAAAAATAATTTCAGATATTTTCATCTTGGTATCAGACTTCATAATCTCACACAGGGTCTAAATGAATAATAAAAATCCATGCTGGAGCTAAATTAGTGCTACAGAACAACCTGCTGTTCAACACTTCAAACAACTATAATTTATAGATGACAGAGGCGGAGACAGGATAGGACTGTCACAGGGATAAGAACTACCTTTTTATCTTATTTAGATTTGTTTTAGTCTGCAGCAACTACAATTAATCATTAAAATCCCACATTCCACTCACAGCAGTTTTAATTGACTCATTTAAATGACTCATTTACAGTATGACACCAAACAGGATTCTTGTGATTGAAAAACAATGCTAGGATTTTAAAAACAGTATAAAAAGAGAACAAGGAATTCATCCTTTGCCCTTGAATGCTGTATTTTCCACTTGATTTCTCTTTGTCAGTAAGGCCCCATTACACAACCAATGTTGAGACTAAAATATATTCACCTACCTTTTGAAAAGAAAAATGTGGGTGGGAGAAAATGTTTGCAGTGTGTTCTCTGAATTGTTAAAATGGATTTGCTTACAAAAAGAGGTCTTTCTGATTAGCAGAAGCTGCAAGCATAATGATTTCACATGACCTGATTCAAATAGCTTTATGCTAGCAGTAAGAGTCAAGCTTCTCGCATCCTGAGAGAGATGTAAATAGATGGACCTTGGGGGAGCATATTCAGACAAGGAGATAGAGACGGAATCACAGAATGAATAAGGCAGAGATATAGAAGCACAGTCAATCAAGTGCAACACACCCTATACTATCGCTCATCTTATTCCTCCTGGATTACTGCATTATAATAAAAATAATAATGATGGCATTCATTCATTCAGTCGTATTTATTGAGCGCTTACTGTGTGCAGAGCAAGTGCTTACTATGTGCAAAGCACTGTTCTAAGCGCTGGGGAGGTTACAAGGTGATCAGGTGTCCCACGTGGGGCTCACAATCCTAATCCCCATTTTACAGATGAGGGAACTGAGGCACAGAGAAGTTAAGTGACTTGCCCAAAGTCACACAGCTGACAATTGGTGGAGCTGGGGTTTGAACCCACGACCTCTGACTCCAAAGCCCAGGTTCTTTTCCACTGAGACACGCTGCTCCTTGCTGACCTCTCAACCTCCTGTCTCTACCCACTCCAGCCATTCATTCATTCATTCAATCGTATTTACTGAGCGCTTACTGTGTGCAGAGCACTGTACTAAGCGCTTGGGAAGTACAAGTTGGCAACATATTGAGATGGTCCCTACTTCACTCTGCTGCCTGGATCATCTTTCTACAAAAACCTTTAGGACATGTCACCCTGCTCCTCAAAAAACTCCAGGGGTTGCCCATTTATATCTGCATCAAACAAAAACTCCTTACCATTGGCTTTAAAACACTCCACCACTTTGCCCTCTCCTATCTCACCTCACTTCTCTCCTTCTACAACCCAGTCCATATGCTTCACTCTCCTAGTGCTAACCTTCTCACTCTGCCTTGACCTCGCCTATTTCTCCACAGACACCCTAGCCCATGTCCTGCCTCTGGCCTGGAAAGCCTTCTCTCCTCAAATCTGACAGACAATTAATTTTCCCCCGCTGCCTCAAAGGCTTATTGAAATCACATCTCCTTCAAGAGGCCTTCCCAGAATAAGCCCCACTTTTGCTCATCTCCCACCTCTTCTGCGTCACCCTGATTTGCTCTCTTTACTCTTTCCCCCACTCTTAGCCCCACATGTACATATCTGTAATTTGTACTGAAGTCTGTCTCCCCTGCTTTAGACTGTAAGTTCATTGTGGGCAGGGTCTGTGTCCGTTTATCGTTGTATTGTACTCTCCCAAGTGCTTCGTACAGTGCTCTACAAACTATAAGTGCTCAATAAATGATTGAATGAATGAATGAGCCATGGACACTTAATGAAGAGACACATCTATTCACCAGAGAAAGGACAATGATGGTGTTAGCTATCCTCCTCCCCATCTCCCCCACCCTACCTCCTTCCCCTCCCCACAGCACCTGTATATATGTTTGTACAGATTTATCACTCTATTTTACTTGTATATATTTACTATTCTATTTATTTTGTTAATGATGTGCATTTAGCTTTAATTCTATTTGTTCTGACGACTTGACACCTGTCCACATGTTTTGTTGTCTGTCTCCCCCTTCTAGACTGTGAGCCTGCTGTTGAGTAGGGACCATCTCTATATGTTGCCAACTTGTACTTCCCAAGTGCTTAGTACAGTGCTCTGCACACAGTAAGCGCTCAATAAATACGATTGAATGACTGAATAAACACTTTTTATGTGTCAAGTACTGTTCGGGGTTTATAGCTCTGGGGTTTGTAAAAGCTAATCAGGTTGGACACAGTCCCCATTTCACAAGGGGCTCACAGTCTTAATCCCCATTTTTCAGATGAGGTAACTGAGGCCCAGTGACTTACCCAGGGTCACACAGCAGACAAGTGGCAGGGCCAGGATTAGAACCTAGGTCCTTCTGACTCCAAGGCCTGTGCTCTATTCACTAGGTGATGCTACTTCCCTCTCTGCCACCTCCACCACTCCAGCAATCACTCCCTTCAGGAGTTCCTGTTGTAGTTTGCCATCATGGGAGCCTATGAGGGTGGATGTAGCTTCCCTTACTTTATTCTGCTGCTTGGCTCTTTGCTGTCCCCTCCATCATCAATCAATCATATTTACTGAGCATTTACTCTTCAAAGCACTGTGAGCCCACTGTTGGGTAGGGACTGTCTCTATATGTTGCCAATTTGTACTTCCCAAGTGCTTAGTACAGTGCTCTGCACATAGTAAGTGCTCAATAAATACGATTGATGATAAGCAGCTTGTATTAGTGGCAAGAGCACGGGCTTCGGAATCAGAGGACATGGGTTCTAATCCCAGCTCTGCCACTTGTCAGCTGTATGACTCTGGGCAAGTCACTTAACTTCTCTGTGCTTCATTTACCTCATCTGTAAAATGGGGATTAAGACTGTGAGTCCCACTTGGGACAACCTGATTATTTTGTACATACACCAGAGCTTAGAATGGTGTTTGGCAGATCAATCAGTCAATCAAATCGTATTTATTGAGTGCTTACTGTGTGCAGAGCACTGTACTAAGCACTTGGGAAGTACAAGTCGGCAACACATAGAGACAGTCCCTACCCAACAGCCGGCTCACAGTCTAGAAGGGGGAGACAGAGAACAAAACCAAACATACTGACAAAATAAAATAAATAGAATAGATATGTATAAGTAAGATAAATGAATAGAGTAATAAATATGTACAAACATATATACATATATACAGGTGCTGTGGGGAAGAGAAGGAGGTAAGATGGGGGGGATGGAGAGGGGGACGAGGGGGAGAGGAAGGAAGGGGCTCAGTCTGGGATAGACCTCGTAGAGGAGGTGAGCTCTCAGTAGGGCCTTGAAGGGAGGAAGAGAGCTAGCTTGGCGGATGGGTAAGTGCTTAACAAATTCCTTAATTATTACCTAGTGCTTAGAACAGTGCTTGGCACATAGAAAGCACTTAGCAAATACCATCATTATTATCATTATTATTAGGAGAATATAATACAACAGAGTTAGTAGACACTTTCCCTGCCCACAGTGAGCTTAGAGTCTATTCTGGATGCTGAGACAGAAAACAAAAAAAGAAATTCAGCCCCTACCGACTTAAGCTGAAATTCCCATCCCAGTACTTCAGAGATGGAGCTGATTCTGGGGCAGTGACAGTGCCTGGGGGGCAATCATCATCTCCTCCAAGGGGATCTTCACTGACTAAGCCATCATTACCCTGTCAAAGACAATGGAGACAGAAAGCTGCTTTATTTATTAATAAGGTTAAGGAGCCATTGGCAGTATACATAAGGTATTGCTCAGTTAATTGCCTTTTTGCTCCAGCAGGGATAGGCAAACCAGAGGAAAATCCAGGAATTTTCCATATTTTCAAGGAAGGCAATCTTCCATCCTTGCTTTAGTCTCCTCCTGTAGATGGTATGCATCTTTTCTAATAATAGTAGAAGTAACAATAATTATGATAGCAATAATAATAGTATTTGTTATGCATTTGCTATGTGCTGAGCCCTGTACTAAGCATTGGGGTGGATACAAGATAATCAGGACTGAGTCATACAACAAGGTCATACAGCAGGAAAGCAACAGAGTGAGGATTAGAACCCAGATTCTTTTGATTCCCAGGTCAGTGCTCTAACCACTAAGCCACACTGTGAGAAATGGGCAAGGAATATCTCAACCAACTCTGTTATATTGTAATCTACCAAGTGCTTAGTGCAGTGATCTGCACACAGTAAGAGCCCAAATATATGACTGACTGATTGATTGACTGCTCTCTTGCTCAGATTTACAAATCTACAGGAGGGAATGGAAGGGGAAGGCTTCAAATTCTATTTGAGACTTTTACACTTTATTCTTTTAGTGGTGTTCACAGTTATGCCAATATCCTGGGATTCTGAGGACAAATTATTTCTCTCTTCAGTATGATACATAATATGGTTCCAAGAAGAAATGTCTATTTAAAGCCCTAAATTATGGTTGTTTCACCAGGCAGCTGGATAAAGAATTACCTGAAATAAGATTTATCTGGGTTTGCTAAATCAAGCACAGACAGCAGCATCTGTAAGGATCCCTAATCAGGAAGAGAATTATTAATTGAATTCAGAGTGTTTTAATGATAGAGGGGAAAATATTTATTTCTTGACACAGTATTAGGGATGGCACAGTATGACCGTTTCTGTAGCCATTCATCTGGACCTTAAACTATGCAAATGGAAAAGAGCGAATTTATCATCCTTTTTAGCTTAAATTAATGAAATGAAACACTCTATAGTCAATTGTGTTTACTGAACTCTTACTGTGTGCAGAGTATCATACAAATCACTTGGGGAAGTACACTATGACAATATAACAGACACATTCCCTGCTCACAATGAGCTCACATATATTAATATAAATAAATTGTAGATATGTACATAAGTATCGTGGGGCTGGGAGGTGGAATGTATAAATGGAGCAAGTCAGCGTGACACAGAAAGGAGTTGAAGAAAAGGAAAAGAGGGCATAGTCAGGGGAAGGGCTCCTGGAGGAGCTGTGTCTTCTATAAGGCTCTGAAGGTGGGGAGAGTGATTGTTAGATATGAGGGAAGGCATTTCAGGCCAGAAACAGGTCAGCAAGATGAGATCGAGGTGCTGTGAGAAGGTTAGCATTATAGGAATGAAGTGTGCCGGCTTGGTTGGAGTAGGAGGGTAGCAAGGTGAGGTAAGAGGGTGCAAGGTGATTGAGTGTGTTTAAAGCTGATGATAAGGAGTTTCTATTAGATTCATAGGATGCAATTTTGTGTTCACAGCATAATACTGTATTTAAGGAAGTAGTTGATTTAAAGCACTTAATCAGCTCTGCCCTTCCTGTCTTATAATGATGGTATTTGTTAAGCACTTAGTGCGTGTCAAGCTCAGTTCTTAAGCACTTAGGTAGACACAAGCTAAACAGCTTGGAAACTGTCTCTGTCCCACATGGAGCTTATAGTATTAATCACTATTTTACACAGGAGGTAACTGAGGCACAGAGAATTGGAGTGACTTGCCCAAGGTCACACAGCAAAGTGGGAAGAGCTGAAATTAGAACCCAGGTCCTGCTACTTCCCTAATCTTCTCTAGACTTATCTCATATCTCCTACTGTAGTAGGAGCTCACACACTGTGCTCCTCTAATGTCAACCTATTCACTCTGTGTCCTTCTTTTCTATCTTAACGCTGATGCCTTGTCCATGTCCTCCCTCTGCCCTGGAACTTGTGTCCTCTTCATTTATGACAGACTACCACTTTAGTAGAAAGAGCATGAGCTTGGGAGTCAGAGGGTGTGGGTTCTAATCCCAGCTCAGCCACTTGTCAGGTGTGTGACTTTGGGCAAGTCACTTAATTTCTCTGTGCCTCAGTTCCCTCATCTAAAAAATGAGGATTAAGACTGTGAGCCCCACGTGCGACAACCTGATAACCTTGTATCTACCCCAGTGCTTAGAACAGTGCTTGGCACATACTAAGTGCTTAACAAATACCATTAATATTATTGTTATTATTTAAAACCTTAGTAAAATCACAATTCCTCCGTGAGACCTTAACTAAGCCCTCATTTCTCCTACTCTGTCTCTTTCTGTGCCACCTATGCACTTGGTTCTGCACACTTTAAGCTCTTGATATTCACCCCAAACTCCATCCCACAGCACTAATAGATATGTTTATAATTTATTTTAATGTTTGTCTCCCCCTCTAGACTTTAAGATCCTTGTGGGCACTGACCATATCTACCAACTCTCCCAAGTGGTTACAACAGTGCTCTGCACAATAAGTATAAAATAAATGCTATTGATTGACTGATTTCAAATGGTTGGCTTTACTTACCTGTCCATATAACTTTCTTCCTACTTTTCTTTTCTTTCCCATTTCTCACCTTCTCTTCTTCCTCTTTTCTTTTTCCTCATTGACCCTCCATCTTCTGTTTTTTCCTGATGTCTTCTCAGGTTGTATTAATCTCCTTTCATCTAGTTGTGACCACTTTGGCCTTGGTCAGACCAACTCCATTTTTGTAACAATCTACCATTTGCTCTGAACAAACATACCACATATCTGCCGGCACCAACTCGAGAACTGTGGGCCACTTGATTCTGAAAACCCACAAGGTCATTGATGCCGGAGTGCTAGTGCTGAGCAGTAAGGCTGAAAACCCACAAGGTTGCCATAGTGGAGAATTCCAATGGGTCTTGCCATACCATCCTCCCAAATATGACCAAGGACAGGGGGAGAATCAGGAAGTAGCAGGGTTTATTTGGGAAGGGGTCTCCACAAATTCTTGCGTTAGGTTGGAATTCTATCATACCAACATGTTGAGTTAGTGGCCTCTGACCAGAGTCAGGGATGCCCACCCTCCCCAATCCTGTGTAGCTACAGTGGAATGACCTAACCAATGACTCTTGGAACTGGGAGGTGTTAGTTTCCCAAATGAAGGAACAGATATAGGTGGGTAATTGACCCCTTAGCTTGAGATAATTCTGGAGGCCAAGGCTGCCTTCCTGTCAGCCCCATCCGTGATCAAGGACAGGGGACCTTGTTGCCTGTTTGAGTGGATGCAGGATGTCATAGGCCACAGGACACCCAACTAAAATAAGTGTACTCCTCCTGAGAAGGAAGCCTTCAGTTCGAATGGATGCAGGACATTGTAAGGTGTAGTGCACCAAACTAGAAGAAGTGTATTCCTCCTGGGAGGGAAATTAAATTTGCCACATGCAGATAACTAAAAATAAGAGTATTCCTCTCAAGAGGGAAGTTCAATCTGTGGCATGAAATAAATCATGCTTAGCTCAGCCTTTCTGACTCAGTTCCCTCACACTTTTCACCGTGCTGATCCTCGAACCTGTTCCTGAGCAAAAGGTGATACTAATTCCCCTAAGGTTGTAAGCTTCTTGTGGGCAAGGAATGTGTCTATTAACTATTTGTATTGTATGCTCCCAAGCATTTGGTGTGTGATTTGTACACAGTAAAGTCTCATTGAATACCATTAATTGACTATACAACTTCCCCCTCCCACTGACCTTCCTCATTTCCTGTGACTCTCCCTTCCCTCAGTATCTTGTACTATGCATTCCCCTATTTCACAGTGCTGGACATATTATAAGTGCCCCCCCAAATACAACTGATTGATCGATTGCCACAGCTGCCAGTGGTGAAATCAGAATGAAGACGGGGATTAGGGCAGGCATCATTTTGGATTTGAAGACCCAGGGAACGACTGTAATTTGAAGACCCAGAAAATGACTGTATACCATTCCAGCATGGGATCAACTAAGGCAAACCTACCAGAACCCCACAACAAGGTAAGAAATGAAACCAGGCATCTTCGTCTTAACCTGGAGAAGACGGAAGAAGAGACAGGAAAAGGGAAAATAGAGTCAAAAGGCAGAATGAAGAAGGAGCTGGTGGTTATTTTGATCTCTCTACCTCCCAGAGATTGGAACTGGAGGAAACCCAAGGAGTGGCTATGTCCTGGTTCTACCCTGAGAGTATTTTGAGAGAATTGAAGACACCTATTTTAGCCCCTCCTCTGAGTCAAATGAGAACCAAGGTTCTCTCTCACTCTCCATTCTTTTAGTCCTAATCTCCTGGCAAAAACAAGGCTATATTAAATCACCCCACTTCTTAACAGAGCTCAGAAAATGTTCAATACCAATGGTTCTCCTAAATCCTCTTTCAACAAAGTAAAGAATTGCAGTAAATTTAGAGCTAGAATCTTGGCAACATACGCCCTCTTTTCCAGAAACACAACAGGACTCCCCAGACAGCCATCTGTCTTTCCCAGGTGGACAAAGAGTCAGACGGAGAATGAATTGTCAGGCCCCTAAGTTCAATGGAACACTTTTACTTCAATTACTTAAACTGGTGGTGGCCACTCTATACATTCTAGTGGCAGAAAATCACTGCTGGAATAGGATTCAGTATCTCAAGAGAGATTTCACTAGTGCTTCAGTTTATTATTAAAAATGACTGCAGGAGGCTAGGAGTTGCCTAGGAATATAGAGGACTCCGAGAAGCCATTATGTTAAACTTTAAAACAAAAAAAGATATTCAGTTCTTTCAGGACTTGAAATTTTCTGATTTTGGGCAAGTTCAGAAAATGTGTATACCTATACACTGGTGATTGTAATTCATTCCGGGATCGTGCATCAAATGGTCATGATGGGAATGGTGATGAAACAAGTGGAAGATGCTAGCATTTTCCAAGTCATGAACTGCACAAGAAAGTGTAGACAGATATAGACTTCCTGTGGCCATATCTGAAATGAGTCTTCCCTCGTGGCTCACACATTAGTATTCAGGTGGCTTTTATTGTCCTCTCAATATCAGCTGCTACCCCTTTAAAAATGCAAGGGAGGGAGACACATGCACAAAACTGCTTTGGGCTAAGGAAAATTAATATCTTTATGAGGCATTAAGCTTCAAGAGCCCATTTCCAGGTCTTGCCAGATGAAAGATTTGAAAGTCCAGAAATATATTTAAGTGGGTGGTGGGCATGTGGGAGATTTCAGAGTTCAATCAACACTGGGAAAATAATGAATTGCAGGAGGCTTTAGAAGGTCAATTTAAGAAAAAACATCAGTCATAAATTCTGTCTCTTTCCAGTACAAGGCCACAGTTGTATTTTGGGTTTTATCAAGGTTTTATTTTGGAACCCTGGCAATCTATCTACCTGCATTAAACAGGGCTTTATTGAGACCTATGAACTTGATTGAAGATTTATAAAAAGCAGTGTTTACATTTTTAGTTAATAGTATTTTTTTCTGCATAGGTTCTGCCCCTCAAACCACGCTAGTAATTTCTCTTCCAATTCAAGGTGGAAAAACTATTCACATATTCATTTAGAAGAACAGCCAGACTTTGCCTGTGTTACATTGATCAGGGGAGCTCAAATTGCGTCCACTGCTGAGAAATTGAAAATTTACTAAAGGAAATCGAAGACAGTATTTTTAGAATTCAGTGGCTGAGGCAGCAAATGTATCATAAGGTCCATCCAGACCTGCCCAAAATGATTCCAGTTCTGTGTAGGCTAACACCAAGCAGGTAGGAACTTTATTTCAGAGGGGCAAAGCCTCTTGCTGGGGAGTCTCTCCTGCCTTCTTTTTTTAGGTTTAATCAGTGAGGTTACATTTTTTCCCACAAGGTTTTCTTCCTTCACACTAAATTATTTTTTCTGAAACATCTATTTGGATATCGAAGTCCCCAAGGATCAATGTAGGGATGGAGAAACAGAAAGGTTGGGGTGGAGAAAGCCCATAACCTTGGCATTATCCTCTCCTCTTTCTCATTCAACCCATATATTCAGTCCATCACTAAATCATGTCGATTCCAGCTTCACAACATCGCTAAAATCCACCCTTTCCTCTCCATCCAAACTACTACCATGTTAATCGAAGCATTTATCCTGTCCCGTATTGATTACTGTATCAGCCTACTTGCTGACCTCCATTGCAACTGTCTCTTCCCACTCCAGTCCATATTTCACTCTACTGCCTGGATCATTTTTCTAAACATCATTCAGTCCATGTTTCCCTGGTCCTCAAGGACCTCCAGTAGTTGCCCATCCACCTCTGCATCAAACAAGAACTCCTTACCACAGGCTTTGAAGAACTCAATCACCTTGTCCCCTCCTACCTCACCTTCCTGCTCTTCTACTACAATCCAGCACTCAAACTTCACTCCTTTTAAATGCCAACCTCCTCACTGTCCCTCTGTCTCATCTATCTTGAGGTCATCCTCTTGCTCATATACTGCCTCTAGCCTGATATGTCTTCCCCCTTCATAGCCAACATAAAATTTATCTCCCCACCCTCAAAGCCTTATTGAAAGCACATCTCCTCCAAGAGGCCTTCCCTGACTAGACAATCTTTCCTCTTCTCCCACTCCCTTAATAATAAAAGATAATAATATTAATAATATTTATGGTATTTGTTAAGCCTGCAGTATGTGCCAGGCACTGTACTAAGCGCAGGGGTGGATACTAGCAGATTGGGTTGGATGCAATCTCCGACCCACATAGAGCTCACAGCCTTAATCCTCATTTTACAAATGAGGGAACTGGGGCACAGAGAAGTGAACTCTCTCCTCGACCCCCTCCAGTCTGGCTTCCGTCCCCTACATTCCGTGGAAACTGCCCTCTCAAAGGTCACCAATGACCTCCTGCTTGCCAAATCCAATGGCTCATACTCTGTCCTAATCCTCCTCGACCTCTCAGCTGCATTTGACACTGTGGACCACTCCCTTCTCCTCAACACGCTATTTGATCTTGGCTTCACAGACTACGTCCTCTCCTGGTTCTCCTCTTATCTCTCCGGTCGTTCTTTCTCAGACTCTTTTGCAGGCTCCTCCTCCCCCTCCCATCCTCTTACTGTGGGGGTTCCCCAAGGTTCAGTGCTTGGTCCCCTTCTGTTCTCAATCTACACGCACTCCCTTGGTGACCTCATTCGCTCCCACGGCTTCAACTATCATCTCTACGCTGATGACACCCAGATCTACATCTCTGCCCCTGCTCTCTCCCCCTCTCTCCAGGCTCGCATCTCCTCCTGCCTTCAGGACATCTCCATCTGGATGTCCGCCCGCCACCTAAAGCTCAACATGTCCAAGACTGAACTCCTTGTCTTCCCTCCCAAACCTTGTCCTCTCCCTGACTTTCCCATCTCTGTTGGTGGCACTACCATCCTTCCCGTCTCACAAGCCCGCAAGCTTGGTGTCATCCTCGACTCCGCTCTCTCATTCACCCCTCACATCCAAGCCGTCACCAAAACCTGCCGGTCTCAGCTCCGCAACATTGCCAAGATCCGCCCTTTCCTCTCCATCCATACAGCTACCCTGCTCATTCAAGCTCTCATCCTATCCCATCTGGACTACTGCATCAGCCTTCTCTCTGATCTCCCATCCTCAAGTCTCTCTCCACTTCAATCCATACTTCATGCTGCTGCCCGGATTATCTTTGTCCAGAAACGCTCTGGGCATATTACTCCCCTCCTCAAAAATCTCCAGTGGCTACCAATCAATCTGCGCATCAGGCAGAAACTCTTCACCCTGGGCTTCAAGGCTGTCCATCACCTCGCCCCCGCCTACCTCACCTCCCTTCTCTCCTTCTGCAGCCCAGCCCGCACCCTCCGCTCCTCTGCCGCTAATCTCCTCACCTTACTTCATTCTCACCTGTCCCACCATCGACCTCCGGCCTACGTCATCCCCCGGGCCTGGAATGCCCTCCCTCTGCCCATCCACCAAGCTAGCTCTCTTCCTCCCTTCAAGGCCCTACTGAGAGCTCACCTCCTCCAGGAGGCCTTCCCAAACAGAGCCCCTTCCTTCCTCTCCCCCTCGTCCCCCTCTCCATCCCCCCATCTTACCTCCTTCCCTTCCCCACAGCACCTGTATATATGTATATATGTTTGTACATATTTATTACTCTATTTATTTATTTATTTATTTTACTTGTACATAGCTATTCTATTTATTTTACTTTGTTAGTATGTTTGGTTTTGTTCTCTGTCTCACCCTTTTAGACTGTGAGCCCACTGTTGGGTAGGGACTGTCTCTATATGTTGCCAATTTGTACTTCCCAAGCGCTTAGTACAGTGCTCTGCACATAGTAAGTGCTCAATAAATATGATTGATGATGACGATGAAGTGAAATAGCTTGCTCAAGGCCACACAGCAGACAGATAGAGGCAGGATTAGAACACATGACCTTCTGGCTCCCAGGCCTGTGCTACACCTTCTGCATCACTTGACTTGCTCCCTTTATTCCTCTCCCACATCCTAACCCCACTGCACTTATGTACATGTCTCTAATTCTATTTATTCATGTTATTGTCTGTCTCCTGAAGACTGTAAGCTTGTTATGGGCAGGGAATGTTTCTGTTACACTGTTATATTGTTCTCTTCCAAATGTTTAGTACAGTGCTCTGCACACAGCAAGTGCTCAGTAAATACTGATTTCACTCCTTTGTTTGCTTTATCTTTTAGCAATTCCCAACTAGTATCCCCAAATTCGCTACATGACAGCAAGCTCTTATGTAAGTTGGAGACTCATTTTCTTTTGCAAGAATAAGACCCAGTTCAGGGAGATGGACTTTCTATGCTCTGATAGCCTGCTTCTGTTTTAAAGAAACCAGTCCGCAGGCTCTATTAAACCTATCTCCCCCTTCCCAGAAGGGAGGGCTGACCTTGATTGTAATACCAAATCCTTAAATTTCAAATTATTTGTGTCACCCTGAGGCTGGTTCCTGACCTATGCTACTGCCGTTTATAAGAAAATAAAGTTACAGGCATTATTTCTGGTAAGGTATGTGTAAATAGGATTGGTTTGGCTTGCAGGGCAAAGAATAATTGTAGTTTCCTAGTAGGATGGAAAGCCAGGGGACATCGATTCCAGAGCAGGGCCTAACTGGTTATTTTTATGTCAGGGCATTTTTCTCTCTGGGTTGGTCTGCCTAATGCTGAGTTCAGTTTAAGATATAACCTTATTCCATGATAGTTCTCAATAGATAAACACATCTACATTGCATGTTATTTTTGCTCTGGACGTCACAAACATTATCAATTCCAAGAAAGGAAATAATGATATAAATCCTCCCTTTCCTCTCCATCCAAACTGTTACATTGTTAATACAGTCATCCTATACCACTTAGATTACTGCGTCAGCCTCCTTGCTGACTTCCCCACCTCCTGGCTCTTCCCACCACAGTCCATACTTCACTCCGCTACCTGGATCATCTTTTCCAGAAATGTTCAGGACATATTACCCTCGTTCTCAGAAATATCCAGTGGTTGCCTGTCCACCTCCATAGCAAACAAAACACCTCACCATGGACTTTAAAGCACTCCATCACCTTGCTTCTCATTTTCTAGAACTGTCTGCATGATTCCCTCCTCTGGTTCTAACCTTCTCACTGTTTCTCGATCTCACCTGTCTCACTGTCAACCCCTGGCCCACGTCCTACTTCTGGCCTGGGATGCCCTCCCTCCTCAAATTTCTAGGCAATTACTCTCCCCCTCTTCAAAGCTATACTGAAGGCACATCTCCTCCAGGAAGCCTTCTCAGACTAAGCCCCACTTTTGCTCATATCCCACTCCCTTCTACATTGCCCTGACTTACTCCCTTTGCTCTTCTCCCCTTCCCTGCCCAACAGCTCTTAAGTATATATATATATTTATATATATATATATACTTAAGTATAGATATATATATATATATCTGTCTCCCCCCTTCTAGACTACAAGCTAATTGTGGGCAGAGATTTTCACTCTTTACTGCTGTACTGTCCTTTCCCAAGTGCTTGGTATAATGCTGTGCACACAGTAAGTGCTTAATATAATTGAATGAATATATGGATCAAAGGGCTTGTGCAGTGTTGAACCTTAGAGTAACTGAAGTATTTTTCTCTAAGACCTAGATTTATTTATAATTACCGTAGTTTTAGTAGTTTATGCTTCAATCATTTATATTTTAGATCAGTAAACAGAATTAATGTAAAATGGAAACATTTGAAATAAGCTCATTTGTCCCTTTAGACCTATATGAAATGAGCTTTTAAGTGATAGTCTGCGGAAAACTGCCTTTATTAATTTTCAAGGCTTACGTGAACGTTTACATTACTTATATTTATTTAAATGTATCAAGTAATAAAAATCATAAGCAGCTACGTTCAATCCAGTTATTTAACAGAAACCAACAAGAATGTATTAAAAGTAATTTCTCCTTAATTTTATGCCTCTCTGTATTCTGCAACAGGGAAACCTATTTTTAAATGAAGGCATTTTATTCTGTCTATTTTTAATAATATTCAAATTTTGCTAATCAAATACAAATTATTTCTAAACCAATGATAAATCAAAGATTAAATATATCTTAATGACAAAATCAAACTACCAGAACATCTGTTAATTCCAGAACAATTGTGTGAAAATTGAAACTTCAAAACTACATGCCGAGGAAATTAACTTTATGATTAAGGTAAAATTGAGGTTATTAATATTCTTACCCTATGATAATACCTTTGAGTTTCTTAAATAACAGAGAAAACATTTGGCAAACTATCACCTAAATGAGGTAGAAAGGCTTAGGTGTTCGTTTGCAGAATCCTTTTATTTTATAAAGTGTCTTAGCATTACTTATTTCATTTGGTGCTGTTAGCTAGGGAGAGGCAAACTGCATTACTTCCATTTTACGTAGAAACAATTGAGAAACAGAAAAGTTAAGTGACTTGGGGCAAATTCACATAGGAGACCAAAGGCAAAACTGGAACTTGAAACCAGCTCCTTGTTCTCCCAGACCCAGACTTTTATCCACTTGACCCTTCACGCTTCCATATTTCCTGCATTGCTTTGCAAAATAGAAGATCAAGTGCCACTCAGGAGCAACAAAATACCCGAGTGAGAAGCCAGAGGTGAAAACATAGTTTCTGTCATCATCAATGATGTACTCTCCTAAGCACTTAGTACAGTGCTCTGCATAAAGTAAGTGTTCAACAAATACGAATGAATGAATGCATGTTTAAAAACTTAGTCCACCGGGTCCAGCAGCCTCTGGGTGCAAGGCAACTCTCATCTGAATCCCTGAGGATTGTGAGGTGGCTGCTGATAAATTAGCAGCATAATATGTCCATCATTCATTTGTTCATTCATTTGTATTTACTGAGTGCTTATTGTGTAGAAAGCACTGTATTAAGTGCTTGGGAGAGTACAATATAGCAACAATAAACAGACACATTCCCTGACCACAACGAGCTTACAGTCTAGAAGAGAGTCAGACATTAATATAAATAAATAAATAAGAGGAGCAGCGTGGCTCAGTGGAGAAGAGCCCGGGCTTTGGAGTCAGAGGTCATGGGTTCGAATCCCGGCGCCGCCACAAGTCTGCTGTGTGACCTTGGGCAAGTCACTTCACTTCTCTGAGCCTCAGCTACCTCATCTGTAAAATGGGGATTAAGACTGTGAGCCCAATGTGGGACAACTTGATCACCTTGTATCCACCCCCAGCGCTTAGAACAGTGCTCTGCACATAGTAAGCGCTTAACAAATGCCATTAAAAAAAAATAAAAATAAAAAAAATAAATAAATTACAGATATGTACATAAATGCTTTGGGGCTGAGATGGGTGTATGAATAAGAGGAGTGAGTCAGGGATCAAGTCAGGGTGAGGAAGAAGAGAGTGGGAGAAGAGGAAAGGGGGGCTTAATCAGGGAAGGCCTCTTGGAGGAAATATGTCTTCAGTAAGGCTTTGAAAGTAGGGAGAGTAATTGTCTGTTGGATTTAAGGAGCGAGGGTGATCCAGGCCAGAGGCAGATGAGATCGAGCTAGATTGAGAAGGCTGTTAATAATAGTAATAATAATAATAATAATGATAATGGTATTTGTTAAGTGCTTCCTATGTGCCAGGCACTGCATTAAGCACTGGGGGTGGATACAAGCAAATCAGGTTGGACAACCCCTAATTTGCATTTGAGGTTAACATTGGAGGAGTGACATGTGTGTGCTGGGTTGTAGTAGGAGAGCAGGAAGTTGAGGTAGGAAAGGGCAGGGCGATGGAGTGCTTTAATGCCAGTGGTGAGGTTTTGTTTGATGTCGAGGTGAATGGGCAACCACTGGATAACAAAAATAATTGTGGTATCTGTTAAGCATTTGCTATGTACCAGGCAATGTTCTAAGCGCGTGGGTAATCAACAAGGTAATCAGGATGGACACAGTCCCTGCTCCACAAGGGACTCACAGTCTTAATCCCCATTTTACAGATGAAGAAACTGAGGCACAGAGAAGTGACATGACGTCCAAATTCACACAGCGGACATGTGGCAGATCTGGGATTAGAACCGACATCCTCTGTCTGCCAGGCCCATGCTCTTTCCAATAGGGCACTGGAGTTTCTTGAAGAGCAGAGAAACATGTCCTGAACATTTTTGTAGAAAAATGATCCAGGCAGCAGAGTGAAGTATGGACTGGAGTGGGGAGAGACAGGAGGATGGGAGGTCAGCGAGGAGGCTGATGCAGTAATCAAGGCAGAATAGGATAATTTATTGCATTAACATGGTAGCAGTTTGGATGGAGGGGAAAGGAAAGATATTAACGATGTTGTGAAGGTGGAACCGACAGGATTTAGTAGTGATGGATTGAGTATGTGGGTTAAATGATATAGGGGAGGCAAGGATAATGCTAAGGTTACAGGCTTGTGAGACAGGAAGGATGGTGGTACCATCTACAGTGATGGGGAAGACAGGTTTTGGTGGGAAGAGAAGGAGTTCTGTTTTGGACATGTTAAGCTTGAGGTGATGGGACGACATCCAAGTAGTGATGTCTTGAAGACAAGACTGCAGATTCATTCATTCAGTGATATTTATTGAGCACTTACTGTGTGCAGAGCACTGTACTGAGAGCTTGGATAGTACAGTTCAACAATAGAGACAATCCCTGCCCACAATGGGCTTACAGTCTAGAAGTGGGGAGACAGACATCAGAATAAAAAGCAGCGTGGCTCAGTGGAAAGAGCACAGGCTTTGGAGTCAGAGGTCATGGGTTCAGATCCCAGCTCTGCCAGTTGTCAGCTGTATGTCTTTGGGCAAGTCACTTAACTTCTCTGTGCCTCAGTTTCCTCATCTGTAAAATGGGGATTAAGACTGTGAGACCCCGTGGGACAACCTGATCACCTCGTAACCTCCCTAGCACTTAGAACAGTGCTTTGCACATAGTAAGTGCTTAATAAATGCCATCATTATTGTTATTAGTAGTAGTAGTAAGTGAACAGGCATTAATGTAAATACATAGAATTATAGATAGATATTTACATATATACACAAGTGCTGTGGACGGGGAGTGGGGTAGAGCCAAGGAGTGAGTTGGGGCAATGGGGAGGGGAGGGAGAGCTGAGGAAAATGGGGCTTAGTCTGGGAAGGCCTCTTGGAGGAGGTAAGCCTTCAGTAGGGCTTTGAAGGGAAGGGAGAGAGAACAGGGCTGGAGTACAGGTCTCATATCTCCTCTTGCCTTCAGGACATCTCCATCTGGATGTCTGCCCACCATCTAAAATTAAATATGTCCAAGACTGAACTCCTTATCTTCCCACCCAAACCCTGTTCTCTCCCTGACTTTCCCGTCACTGTAGACAGCACTACCATCCTTCCCATCTCACAGGCCCGCAACCTTGGTGTCATCCTCGACTCTGCTCTCTCGTTCACCCCACACATACACTCCGTCACCAAAACCTGCCGGTCTCACCTCCACAACATTGCCAAGATCCTCCCTTTCCTCTCCATCCAAACCACTACCTTGCTGGTTCAATCTCTCATCCTATCCTGACTGGATTACTGCATCAGCCTCCTCTCTGATCTCCCATCCTCCTGTCTCTCTCCACTTCAGTCTATACTTCACTCTGCTGCCTGGATTAACTTTGTACAGAAATGCTCTGGGCATACTCCCCTCCTCAAAAATCTCCAGTGGCTGCCTGTCAACCTACGAATTAAGCAAAAACTCCTCACTCTCGGCTTCAAAGCTCTCTATCACCTTGCCATCTCCTACCTCACTTCCCTTCTCTCCTTCTACAGCCTAGCCTGCACCTTCCACTCCCCTGCCACTAACCTCCTCACTGTACTTCATTCTCACCTGTCCCACCATCGACCCCCGGCCCACGTCCTTCCCCTGGCCTGGAATACCCTCCCTCCACACATCCGCCAAGCTAGCTCTCTTCCTCCCTTCAAAGCTCTACTGAGAGCTCACCTCCTCCAGGAGGTCTTCCCAGACTGACCTCCCTTTTTCCTCTCCTCCTCCCCATCCCCCCCAGCCCTACCTCCTTCTCCTCCCCACAGCACTTGTGTATATTTGTACAGATTTATTACTCTATTTATTTTACTTGTACATTGTGAGCCCGCTGTTGGGTAGGGACCGTATCTATATGTTGCCAACTTGTGTTCCCAAGCACTTAGTACAATGCTCTGCACACAGTAAGTGCTCAATAAATACGATTGAATGAATGAATGAATATTTACTATTCTATTTATTTTGTTAATGATGTGCATATAGCTATAATTCTATTTGTTCTGACAATTTTGGCACCTGTCTACATATTTTGTTTTGTTGTCTGTCTCCCCCTTCTAGACTGTGAACCCATTGTTGGGTAGGGACCATCTCTATATGTTGCCAACTTGTACTTCCCTAGTGCTTAGTACAGAACTCTGCACACAGAAAGCGCTCAATAAATATGAATGAATGAATGAGATGGGGATAACTGCGTGGAGGTGAGGGATCAAGGGAGGGTTCTTTTACAATAGTGGATGCATGAATGCAATTAAAAGTAGTGGGGAAAAGTCATTGCCTCCAGGAGGCCTTCCCAGACTGAGCCCTTTTACATCTCCTCCTCCCCATCCCCCCCACCCTACCCCCTTCCCCTCCCCACAGCACTTGTATATATTTGTATAGATCTATTACTCTATTTATTTTACTTGTACATATTTACTATTGTATTTTTTTTGTTAATGTGTGCATATAGCTTCAATTCTATTTGTTCTGACTGTTTTGATGCCTATGTGTTTTGTTCTGTTGTCTGTCCCCCTTCTTCTAGACTGTGAGCCTGTTGTTGGGTAGGGACCTTCTCTATATGTTGATGACTTGTACTTCCCAAGTGCTTAGTACAATGCTCTGCACACAGTAAGTGCTCAATAAATATGATTGAATGAATGAATGAATTGGAGAATGAACAGGTGGTCAGAAAGGGAAGAAGGGAGTGGGCATGCGTTTTGATAAAGTACAAAGATATGGTACCGGAGGCTCAGGCAATGGGGTTAGACTTTGAGAAGAGGCAGATACTGCTGGGAAAGATGGGAGAGTTGAAGAAGGAACAGGAGGAGGGAGGGACTGGAGAGGAGCAGGGAGATTCTATAGAGATCATGCCTGATTTCAATTTCCTCGATATAGTACATGGCTGGGTCATTAGGGGAAAGAGTTGGGGGAGGCAGAGGGGTTGGGGGTGTGAGGGGGGAATTAAATGTCTGAAACAGCTGGTGAGGACAATGGGCATCGGAGCAAATAAGGATGGAGAAATAATGTTGCCAGGGTGAGGGGAGGACAGAGTTAAAGGCAAATAGGAACTTGCAGTGGAAGAAGTAGGGCTCATATCTGGATTTTTGTCCACAGCACTCTGCAGCTCTCATGCACAGGAGCAAATTAAGCAGACTTTGGAGGTGATCCAAGACTGTGGGTTAGTAGTATGAGATTGGAGAAGGGTTAGAGGAGCAAATGAGTTGAGTTCAGTAGAGAGGGTGGTGTTGAGGTTGTCAGATTGGTCATCCCAGGAAGATAATTTGAATATGGAGACTAAATGGGGCATGATGACTTGAGTAAATGCAACCCTTGCTCATTCCCTTCTCCTCATCTCTGGAACTCCCTTTTCTGTCAAATCTGCTGGGCCATAACCCTCCCTAGTGTCAAAGCCCTTCTGAAGTCACATCTTCAAATCAAATGGGGATGAAGACTGCGAGCCCCGCCGTGGGACAACCTGATCACTTTGTAACCTCCCCAGTGCTTAGAACAGTGCTTTGCAGATAGTAAGTGCTCCATAAATGCCATTGTCTGATCCAGCAAGCTTTCCCAGTTAATATTTCTTCTCCCTGGGTCATAGCCTTCCACTCCCACCTCAAAACCTCACTACCAATCAGGCACTTAGGCACTTAAAAACTACCTGTTGCCAGTATTTATACATATGGACATATTCTGTATGTATCAAATTGTAAACTCTGCTTTTAAGTTATTACTCACCTGCGTATCTGCTTTTCCTTTTCTTCTATTTCTAAATTGATTCATGTCTGGATCTACACCCTTCCCCGAGCTCCCCAGACTGTAGCTCCATGAGGGTGGGATTCCTGTCTATTGCATTCCCTCAAGCACTTAGAATAGTGCTTTGCATTCAATAGATGCTCAATAAATATTACAGTTGTTTGGTTGAATTACTTGAACTATGGAATAATTATCCAAAATGGATGTTTCTAATGAAAAGTAACAAAAACTCACAAACAGAAAAACTTTCACCTGAAGTATCTGCCTAATTGAGACCAGAATGATATTTCTGGGCTCGGAGGGTCGGGGAAATGTATTAGCATGGATCCATCCTATGGCAAGTTTCATAAAGACTTTTATTTTTCCCAAGGATGCCCCTTTTCTGATAAGTTAGTAAATATCTTTTCTGCAAGGCTTTTTTAAATGGTCATGGTGCCCGAATGATTTCTTCATTTATTCTTGTTAAAGATAGACTTCAAAACCATTGCTTCAAGCAATTTAGAGTAATTATTCAAATCACATCCTTCTTCATTAGAGGGTCTAATTTTCTCCTAGAATATCATTTTATCTGACATATTCTCCCTAACCTTTTCTCCCCACAAGCATAGAGCTATTACTGTTTCTAGTCATACCAGTCCCTACCCTGGGTCATATTATACTGAATGCTATACTTGGAAAAGTGCTTCTTGCTTAGATTCCAATTTAAACTCTCTTCAGCCTATGTAGAGCATTCTCACACATAATTTATATGTACACCCAATTCTTGAGCTCCAAGGAAGCTGAATCCATCTATACAGTCAGAAAGTATGCAAAGTACATAGCCAGTTGGTCCTTGAATATGTCCAGACATAGTTATGATTTACTTTATTTTCTTCCTCCTGTTGGGTTAAAATATGTCTCAGGCTATCTTAGTTTTTATTTCAGTCCTGTGGAAAGCCTGACCTCAATTTGAACTTGACCCTGAACACACTGAGAAAAATGAAACAAAACTCAGCAAAGGCTGAATTCAGTGTCTGTTTTATTTTACTTCAAATCCAAAATAGGAGTCATAGTTCTATTTCCAAAGAGAGAAAGTGTGAAAGTGTGGCAGAGACTGAGGGAAAGGGAGGGAGGGGGAGAGAGAGAGAGAGAGAGAGAGAGAGACAAGCAGATAGAGGCAGAGAGACAAAGGAATGTGTGGAAGGGAGAAGCAGTTTAACTTAGTGGTTAGAGCATGTGCCTGGAATGACCCCATTGTTAGGTAGGGGCCATCTCCTATTTTGCCGACTTGTACTTCCCAAGCGCTTAGTACAGTGCTCTGCATGCAGTAAGCACTCAATAAATATGATTGAATGAATGAAGTCAGAGAACCCAGATTCTAATCCTTGCTCCACCACTTTGCAAGTCACTTCTCTGTGCCTCATTTTCTTCATCAGTAAGAATGTGATCCTACTTAGAACGTGAACCCTGTTTGGGACAGGGACTTTGTCTGACCCCATAGGCTTGTATCTAATCCAGTACATAGTGCAGTGTTTGTCACATAGTAAGCACTTAAAAATTCCACAATTATTAATATTATTAGAGTGAGAAAGGGAGGTTGAGGAGAGGAGATAGAGAAGCAAGAGCATTGACTAGCAGAGACTCTTCCCTTTGAAGGGGCTGAGTGAACTGCTTATTTGGACTAGCTTTACAATCTGCCTTGTTTTAGTGAGACAGTGTTGCTTCCTCCCTAATTTGCAGCCATCCTCATCAGGTGAATACATTCCCTATCTCCGTCCTCTTGTTTAGAGCAGCTGCAAAAGATGACAAATGGGTAGATCAATATCATTCACAAGGCAAGGCCCAGATTATTTATCCCTCCCAAAAATACTTTGTCATCCCTCATCACTCTCTAATATATTTCAAGAACAGCACTCCTTTTCAATTTGGATCCGTTCTATTGTTGACACTGCAAGCTCAAGCACTTTCTTGCGATTTGCTTTCTTTTATGTTCCATCGTGAGCAAAACCTGTAAGGTTGCCTCCCACAGTTAATCTCACCACATTGACAGAATCACCTCAATTCATAGTTCATCCTTCACTGCACTCAAAAAAAGCATCATCTATCCTCAGGGACATGGCCAAGGTAGTGCTCCCATGCCTCCCTTTATGATCAAGAAAAAAAAGAGTTTTAGTAAGGAATGGAAAATGCATAAATAAAGAGGACTCATCAGCGCCAGCCTAGGGGATGTCAGCAGAGAGCAAGCTCCATACTAATGCAAATGCAGTGTTCTTTCTTTTTGTCTCCTTGATTTTTAACCAAGATATTAAAGTTAAAATAACAGATGTTAGAAGCAGCTAGTTGGTGATTTAAAAACACAGGAACATTATCTGATGGGTTTTCAGTGGTTAACAGCTAGTAAACAGCTCACATCAGCAGCACAGTCATCATCATTAATGATCACTTTTGAGCAGCATTGTAGTGCCTTGGGCAGGGCCATGTATAACGAGAAAGAAATATGTTTATCTTCATATCAGCTACATTCCCCGGAATCATACCTTTGACACACAAACTAAAGCTTCATATGTCATAAATTTACTAAGCCATTTACTCCAGGAAATATTTCATGCTTTTTCTACTCAAATGTGTAAAGATACCTAACAGCAGAAATGATTTTTTCAGAACTTACAGCTTTCTGAATTAAGAAAGCTAGAAAAGAAGTTGGTTATAAAGCACTTGTTGGGAAATGTCTCCGCATTCTATAGCAACAGCCAAACTGCTCTATAATCAGTCCAAATAGGGAAATTTTAAAAAGTTTGAATGGAAGCAATGCCTTCGTGACACGGTAAAGCGAAACTCCAAACGATGTACCTTAGCAGTGAAACACTGGGAGATCACACAGAAGGCAGATCAGCCTGTCACTCAGGAATCAGAAATGAGGTTACCACTGCAGAACAGAGGCTTTGGAAATAGCGTGACATCAGGAAGGAGAAGAAAAACACCATGAGACTTTGTGAGTAATACATTTAACAAGGGCAATCCTTTATATAGACCTGCTATCAATCCCAAACATTCCTCTTAGTCACACCTTAACCCTAACTCTAACCATAATTAGTAATACATTCAATAGTGTATGTAACAAGGGCAATCCTTACCAGACCTACTGAAGAAGGGTTTGTTGAACCAAACGGCCATCTCAGTCACACCCTAACCCTAACTTTCCTTTTTTATGGCATTTTTGAAGCCCTTACAATGGTCCAGGCACTGTACCAAGCACTGGGGTATTTTCAAGCTAATCAGTTTGGTCACTGGTCCATGTCCCAGTGATAAAATTTCAGTATCTGTAGTATTATACTGGGGAACCCTGTCCTCTCTCTGACTTTCCATCACTGTGGGTGGCACTACCGCCCTTCCCTCCTCACAAGCCCACAACCTTGGTGTCAGCCTTGACTCCACTCTCTCATTAACCCCACACATCCACTCCGTCACCTAAACCTGCCAGTCACACCTCCACAACATCGCCAAGATCCGCTCTTTCCTCTCCATCCAAACCGCTACCTTGCCGGTTCAATCTCTCATCCTATCCCGACTGGATTACTGCATCAGCCTCCTCTCTGATCTCCAATCCTCCTGTCTCTCCCCATTTCAGTATATACTTCACACCACTTGTCAGATTATCTCTGTGCAGAAACACTCTGGGCACGTCACTCCCCTCCTCAAAAATCTCCAGTGCTTGCCTGTCAACCTAAGAATCAAGCAAAAACTCCTCGCTCTTGGCTTCAAGGCTGTCCATCACCTCCCCCTCTCCTACCTCAACTCCCTTCTCTCCTTCTACAGCCCATCCCGCACCCTCCGCTTCTGTGCCACTAACTTCCTCATTGCACCTCGCTCTCGCCTGTCCCGCCGTTGACCCCCGGCCCACGTCCTACCTCTGGTCTGGAATGCCCTCCCTCCTCACATCCACCAGACTAGCTCTCTTCCTCCCTTCAAAGCCCTACTGAAAGTCTGCCCCCTCCAG
This sequence comes from Tachyglossus aculeatus, assembly GCF_015852505.1. Lineage (NCBI taxonomy): Eukaryota > Metazoa > Chordata > Mammalia > Monotremata > Tachyglossidae > Tachyglossus > Tachyglossus aculeatus. The sequence goes on along the minus strand of NC_052069.1, from coordinate 74,013,784 downwards.
GAGGCCTTCCCAGACTGAGCCCCCTTTTTTCTCTGCTCTTTCTCCCCTCCCCATCACCCCTACTCCCTCCCTCTGCTCTACCCCTTTCCCTGCCCCACAGCACTTGTGAATATTTGTACATATTTATTATCCTATTAATTTTATTAATGATGTGTATATATCTATAATTCTATTTGTCTATTTTGATGCTATTGATGCTATTGTTGTCTGTCTTCCCCTTCTAGACTGTGAGCCCATTGTTGGGTAGGGATTGTCTCTATCTGTTGCTGAATTGTATTTTCCAAGCACTTAGTACAGTGCTCGGCACACAGTAAGAGCTCAATAAATATGAGTGAATGAATGAATGAAGTCCTGAGGAACACACTCATTGTCTACCCTTTTCCAGGGCTATGATCAATAAACCAGAGTCAAAGGGATGGAGTAGGTGATGTACCTCCTTTTTTATGGCATTTTTGAAACCCTTACTTTCTGCCACACACTTTACTAAGCACTGGGGTATATTCAAGCTAATCAGGCCGGTCACAGGCCACGTCCCAGGTGAGGTAACTGAGGCACAGAGAAGTGAAGTGACTTACTCAAGGTCACACAAAAGATAAGTGGTGGAGCAGAGATTAGAACTCAGTTCTGATTCGCAGGCCTGTGCTCTATTCGGTTGGCCTTGCTGCTTTTCAATTGGCACTATTTGCACTAGATGTCAAAGATAAGCTTGTTTTATTTCATACATTGCCTGGGTGCTGTCTCCCCAAACATACTCATATCAAATAAAATGTTCAAAACCCAGGAAAAAAATTACAAAGAATGATTAGTCTAAGGGAATCACTAAAAGCTTTTTTTCGTTCATTCATTCATTCAATCTTATTTCTTGAGTGCTTACTGTGTGCAGAGCACCGTACTAAGCACTTGGGAAGTACAAGTTGGCAACATATAGAGATGGTCCCTACCCAACAGCGGGCTCACAGTCTAGAAGGGGGAGACAGACAACAAAACATATAAACCAAATAAAATAAATAGAATAAATATGTACAAGTAAAATAGAGTAATAAATATGTACAAACATATACATATATACAGGTGCTGTGGGGAGGGGTAGGAGGTAAGGCGGGGGGATGAGGAGGGGGAGTAGGGGGAGAGGAAAGAGCGGGCTCAGTCTGGGAAGGCCTGTCATATAACATTCTGAGAACAACCAGGGCTTGAGGGCAGGTTGGATTTTTTGTCATTATAATAATGACAAAATTATACTCACTTTGGGGTTGTGGGAGAATGACAGACTCTGGGGGATAGAAATTCCGTCTCCTACAAAATGAAACCAATGTTTGCTGCTCACTTCTCTTTCTTTCTCTTTAAGCTGAATATTTATATTACTTTATGGGGACATAAAGCATTTTCAAATTATCCTTGGTACTTAATACAACACTATCCCAATCAGTTGGTCTACTCTCAATTTGATCCCACAGTCAGGAGAAAATTATGCTTTTAGGACTTCAGGATCACATCTCCTATGATCAGACTATCTCCTTCCCTGTGTCAAACTGAAGGCAGCAACCTCAGGTCATCAGTGATTGTTTCCAATTCCTACCTGTTCATTCTTCCCCAGCCCTTAGTAGAGTGCTGTGCACACAATTACCACTTAACAAATACTATTTCCTCTCTCATTCAATCTGCTATGAAATCTTGCAGATTCTTCTTATACTACATCTGTCAAATCCTGTCTTCCTTCTCTACTCAAAATGTTACCCTCCTGGTGCAAGCTCTGGTCCTATTGTGGCTAAATTCATGTACTCGCCTCCTAACTGGTCTTCTTGCCTCCAGCTACTCATCATCTCTAATCAATACTACACATTGCTGCAATCAACAGTACTTATTGAGCACTTATATGTTCAGAGAACTGTACTAAGTGCCTGGGAACGTATAGTATAGCAGGATTGATAGAAATGTGCCCTGCCCCCAGTGAGTTTACATTCTAGAGAGGAAGACAGATATTAGTGTAAATAAATAACTTGTAGATATATGCATACGATCCTATTCTTGAAGTATTTCTTGGCTCACAACTTCCCTCTCCTCAAAACCTTTCATTGACTTCATGGGTCCCTCTGCAACAAATAAAAAAAGTCCTCAAGTTGACATCAAGGACATCCACCAACTCACCTCATTTCATCTTTATACTCATGATCTACCAATCCCCAACTCACTCTACATTTTGTCCTAGGAAATCCTTCTAATTATACCTTGTGCTTGTCCCTCCTGCTTCTGTCCCTCTGCTCATACTATTGCCCTGGCTTGGAACTTCCTTCCTCCCCATATCTGACAAACCAGAGCTGTCAAAACCTTCCTAATAATAATAATAATGGCATTTATTAAGCGCTTACTATGGCAAAGCACTGTTCTAAGCGCTGAAATTCCTAAAATTCCATCTCCTCCAATAAGCCTTCCCCAATTAACTCTCAAAACCCAAAATTGCATAAATCCATCAGCCATCTTGAGCACATATAATAATAATAATGATGGCATTTGTTAAGCGCTTACTATTTGCAAAGCACTGTTCTAAGTGTTGGGGAGGATACAAGGTGATCAGGTTGTCCCATGTGGGGCTCACAGTCTTCATCCCCATTTTACAGATGAGGTAACTGAGGCACAGAGAAGTTGTGACTTGCCCAAAGTCACACAGCTGACAAGTGGTGGAGCTGGGATTAAAACCCATGACCCCTGGCTCCCAAGCTTATTTATGTACCTTTTCAGCACTTTTGTAAGTAGTTTATACAGTTTTACATTGAATGTTTACCTTGATTCTAATATTCTTAATATTGTTATGTCTGTCTTCCCCATTAAAATGTAAGCTCCTTGTGGGCATGGAACATATTGCTTTGTTTACAATTTACCATGTTCTGTACAGCAAATTGCTGCAAGTGGGTACAGATTAATACTACATCCTCAAAAATAGCAGATGTAAAAAAAAAAAAAAAAAAGCCAAAGCAGTAGCATAGAAGACTTCAGAATCCAAGACTGGTTGTAATCAGTAGTCCTGGTAAAAGTTTTGGGCGAGGCTGCCCAGTTTATCAAGTATTAGGTTAATAAGGTTTGAAGTTTAAAAAATAAGGCACCTCTTCAACTGTCTTGTCCTGTCAGAAGATTACGGAAGGTATTATAGGACTAAAGAGTGGCTTACGGGGTTGATCATGATGTCTCATGAATCACGAGTGATTTTTTTTAACCTGATTCATTCGGCTACTCAGAAACTCCATACTCATTTCATTTCAAAATCCAAAGCTATGTCTTTTTATTTCAATGATTGACACAGAATAACAATAAAGTAAAACAATATTGAGAATCTCTCAGGAGAACTTGGTCCAAAATCGACTTCTCCTGGCAACAATTTTTAACATTAGCCAAAGGCTCAGTTGCATTTCTCTGTGTGACTATATATGGAAATTAAAACACTTTTTGGTCCCTGTTAAGATTTTAAAATTATGGCCTATAGTGATCAGCACACAAGGAGGCCTTGAAATGTTCTTGTTGTGAATATTGCTGACATTGTAAGTTCTATATCTTCTTAATTGGAACGAGGTCTCATTGCTGGTACTTTTCCACCCAGTTACACAGACTGTTTTTCTTTAAGGGCAACAGTGCTGTGAGTTATTTCTATGGCTAATACTATCACTTTCTGGGAGGAATAGCCAGGACGATGTCATGCTGACTGAAAAATGAAATTTGCATTGTTTAAATTGTGTTCAATGTTTAATGATCCACAGGGACTCCTATAATGAAGGAGATCTTCATGGGTGAGATGTTTTTTGGGTATATATTAGACCTTTTGTGGGGTAAATTAACTCTTTATAATTAAGTCCACATTTAGTGTAGTGAAGAAACAATTTACTAACTAGATTGATAAATATCCATTATATTCTATCATTTCAAAAACTGTGATTTATTGCTTCTACAGTATTTTACAATGTGATTCTATTTTAATTTTATATTCATATTTCAAGCAAATACAAGAAATCCAGAGCCTTCCCCCATACCCCCCCGCACCCCAATTCAGCTTCGGTCTATCAGAGTTGTTGTTGTCTGCATGGGCCAAATTCGTGTCCTCAAATCTGGCCTAAGAAAAGTTCCAGAGAAGCAGAGCTCCCTATAGGAAAAGGGACAGGCCAGGGGGTCAGGGGATCTGCATTCAAGCACAGGTTCTGCCACTTGCCTGCTGTGTGACCTTAGGCAAATCACTTAACTTCTCCAAGCCTCAGTTTCCTCGTATGTAAAATGGGTTGAATATGCAGGAATCGGCTGGCAGAGAGAGGCCAATCAAAGCTGCAAAGAAAAAACAAGGTCCGGTGTAGGGAGAGAACAAGTTGTCCCCCAATCTTTTCCCCAAATCTCTCTGTGTCTATGGTTGAATAAACAGAATCCAAATCAAATAATAATATTATTGAGCACTTACTGAGTTTAGAGCACTGTATTAAGCAAGCACTTGGGAGAGTAGAATATAGCAGAGATGGTTGACACATTTCTTGCCCAAAAGAACCAGTAGGGAATCCTCTTTGCAGTAAGAGTAAGAGCTCTTTATTTTCTAGAGGATTGGATAGCCTCTCCCACACATTTTCCATTTTGAGCACTTGATAACAAAAGTTCTATATTAAAGAGAGATTGTCAACACATCATGATGTAGTTGTTGTGTATAACATTTGCAGGCTAAATTCTCAAGGCTTTGCCCTGAGGCCTAGTTGATTTTTTTTTCTTCATCTTTTCTCCCCCTTCAGCGGATCACTTTGACTTAATCTCTTTTTTTCACTACTGTTGCCAATTTGGGTTCTATGATATAAGTAGGGACTCTCAGAAACTTGTTTCTCTTTTTAGTTGTGGCTCAGGCTTTTACATTTCATAATGCCATCATAACGAATTGTACTTTCCAAGTGCTTAGTACAGTGCTCTGCACACAGTAAGTGCTCAATAAATACAATTAAATATCTGAATACAGCCATCACCTAATTATTCCTAAAGCACAGTGTAACTGCTCATTAGTAAATATCAGGGTTCCAACAGCGACTGTCAGTAGTATAATAATAATGGCAATTCTGGGATCTGTTAAGTGCTTACTGTGTGCCACCCACTAAACTAGGCACTGGGGTAGATAAAAGGTAATTGGGTTAGACACAGTCCCTTTCCCACAGAGACTCACAGTCTTAATCAATCAATCAATCAATCATATTTATTGACTGCTTACTGTGTGCAGAGCACTGTACTAAGCGCTTGGGAAGTACAAGTTGGCAACATATAGAGACAGTCCCTACCCAACAGTGGGCTCACAGTCTAATCCTGCATCATCATCCATTCCAGGTACCAAGAGTAACTTGTCAGTAATGATTGTCAGGGTACATAAGAACTTGTACTTCCCAAGTGCTTAGTACAGTGCTCTGCACACAGTATGCGCTCAATAAATATGATTGATTGATTGATAAGTAACAACCTGAGAGGTGAAATCCTGTTCCTCCCATCCCAAATATCAGTGAACATTTTTTGATGATAATTCACAGGGGTGTGGACTGCTAAAACTACATCTGATTGGATTATTGGCATTCCTGGTGCCCATATAATAATAATAATTATAATAATAATAATAATAATAATGGTATTTGTTAAGCATTTACTATATGCCAAGCACTATTCTAAGTGCTGGGATAGATACAAGGTAATCAGGTTGTCCCACGTGGGGCTCACAGCTTTAATCTCCATTTTATAGATGAGGAAACTGAGGCACAGAGAAGTTAAATTACTTACCCAAAGTCACACAGCTGATAACTGATGGAACCGGGATTAGAACCCAAGAACTCTGACTACCGAGCCCATGCTCTTGCCACAAAGCCATGCTTATCTGATCTTCCTTCACTCATTTGAAGGGTTTAATTTCTGGCAAGGTTATAAAACACCATTTCAGATTGGTTACCCTTGGCATGAGCTGTGCTCTTTAATTGGTCCTTGCCAAAAAGATCTGCAACTTTATTAAAACATCATTAGAGGTGGAGATAATGCATAGCCTTCTCCATTCCCAGCTCCATTATCCCTGCTGTGGGAAAGGATTGGAGCTGGTGCCACCATTTCATTAAAATTCCCCTTTTCCCAAGTAATAGTGAGATCAAAGTGGGACGCAGATATTGAGAGATGGAGAGAATATTTAGTAAAAAATCAAAACCTGTCCCCAGCCCCACTGCCCCTGCTATGGGATGGGTTTGGAGCCGGAGCTGCCATTTTTCCACTCTTGCAGCCACCTCAGCTCCTCAGGGCACAGAGCTGCAGAGGGGGACATGGAGGAGGCAGAAATGGGGGTAGGTGGGTGGGGAAAGCAGGGCTTAACAAATGTCCCACTGGAACTGGGACCACACATAGTCATCTTGGCTCCTTCCGGCACAGAGCCAAGGAGCAGATAGAGAAGGGGAGGAGTGGGGTCAGGGTGTGTAGAAGATGGGTTCACCAAATTCCCCCCTGGAACTGGGGCTACCTGCAGCTATCCTGACTCTTAAGGGCACAGCACTGTTTAGAAGCTGGGCTCATCAGTGCCAGGGAAAAATGCCCTCTGCCTCCTCCCCCAACCCAGTCATATCCACAGGTGGGAGAGTCTCTGGTCCAGGGATTTAGTTTTTGATTTAAGGACAGCATTAACAGCAGCTCTCCAACTCCCTCCCCCAACCTTCCCGCCAGCCGGGCTGTTGTGGCCCAGACTAGAGTCCCCTCAGTCTCGGATGTCTGAGCTCAGTTTACCAAACATGCTTTGGTTTCAGAGGAAACCACACTTTCTCCCATGGTCGGCCTGGGTTCCTTCCTCTCCAGCTCCAAGGAAAGTCCCACCTTCCTCTTCCCTGTCTCCTCTCCCTACTCACCAAATTGGGTGACCTCATAGTTCACCCAAGTGAATAAATGAGTTCCCTCTGCCCATCTGCCAAGCTAGCTCTCTTCCTCCCTTCAAGGCCCTACTGAGAGCTCACCTCCTCCAGGAGGCCTTCCCAGACTGAGCCCCTTTCTTCCTCTCCCCCTCGTCCCCCTCTCCATCCCCCCATCTTACCTCCTTCCCTTCCCCACAGCACCTGTATATATGTATATATGCTTGTACATATTTATTACTCTATTTATTTACTTATTTATTTTACTTGTACATATCTATTCTATTTTATTTTGTTAGTATGTTTGGTTTTGTTCTCTGTCTCCCCCTTTTAGACTGTGAGCCCAATGTTGGGTAGGGACTGTCTCTATATGTTGCCAACTTGTACTTCCCAAGCGCTCTGCACACAGTAAGCGCTCAATAAATAAATAAATACGATTGATTGAGTTCAATATGGGAGACCAATTGTCCTGAAGACCTATGAGACCACTCTCCTATATATCATCTTGAAGGATTTCTCCTGAATAATGTGCCCTAGCTAAAACATTGCCACCCTGTTGTAGAGCATTTTTTTGTTTGTTTGTTTAAATGCACTCTCTTGTGGCAGTGAATAAATGAGTTCCAAGAGAAAAGTTCCTCTCCTCTTATACTACCTTTGCCTGGTAGAGAGTGTTCCCAGCCAGCTTGGTTTTTGGGGGGAAACTCTTGTCTTGGGTAAGGGTAATTTTATATTTGGCAACATAACAAATGTATTTAAATTATGTTCAATCAAATCAATCATTCAGTTGTATTTATTGAGCCCTTACCATTTGCAGGGCACTATACTAAGAGCTTGGAAGAGTACAACAGAGCCCACTGTTGGGTAGGGACCGTCTCTATATGTTGCCAACTTGTACTTCCCAAGAGCTTAGTACAGTGCTCTGCACACAGTAAGCACTCAATAAATACGATTGAATGAATGAATGAACAATACAGCAGACACATTCCCTGCACACAACAAGTTTACAGGCTAGAGGGGGAGACAGATATTAACATAAATTATGGATTTGTACTTAAGTGCTCTGGGGCTGGGAAGAGGGATGAACAAAGGGAGCAGGTCAGGGCAATGTAGAAGGGAGTGGAAAAAGAGGAAAGGAGAGCTAAGGGAAGACCTCTCGGAGGAGATGTGCCTTCAATAAGGCTTTGAAGGTGGGGAGAGGAATTGCCTCTAGGATATGAAAAGGGAGGGCATTCCAGGATAGAGGTAGTACATGGGAGATAGGTCGGTGCTGTGATAGATGAGATCAAGGTACAGTGAGTAGGTTGGTATTAGAGGAGCAAAGAGTGCAGGCTGGGTTCTAGTAGGAAGGTAGTGAGGCAAGGAGCAGGGCCAAGGTGACTGATTGCTTTAAAACACATGGAAAGGAATTTCTGTCTGATGCAGAGGTGGGTGTGATCTATCTGAATCTTTTACAAAGACTGCTTACAAATTTTGTGTATAATCTGAATTTTAAATGTTTTGTCGGACGATTAGAGTAGTTTTCCCAAATGGGATTCTTTAATGGCAATTCTTTATTTCTCTGCTCAAACTCTGCCAATGTGTGAGTTCTTTCACTGCTGCACTTCTTCAGAGAACCTAATCCAGCCTTGGCTCCTTGTCTTCCAAGCCAAGTCAAAACAAAATAAGGGATGAGTGAGCCTTTAGAACAAGGCTGTGAATTTTTTCCAATTAGAAAAGAAGCCAGGCTGACCCCAGAATCACTTTGGCTTGAATATTGCTCAGGGTTTTCACCCTTTTACTTTGTTCAATCTGGAGCACTTTCCCCTTAGGGAGAACCAGACACTTTCTATTCAGTGGGTTTATTTTGAATTCAAAAGATAGCATCCTTGCACACTTCAATTGACAAAAAAATTGTTCTTTGGTGTCGTAAGTTGTTTGAGCCTTTAACAAGTCCTATTCAAAAAAGAAAGTAGGAAATATTTCATTCTGGAGTGCAAAGCATCATTTCTGTACCATTAGGATCCTTATCTTTCCCTCCAAGCCCATTCCTTACAAAACACTTTTTAAAACAGCCATACTTAGGAAGTGTTTGGTGTGCAGTCTGTGGAGAGAGTCTGTGGTTATATATAATACTTGATGCAATTTGGAATGGTTGGATTGTATCGTCTTCAAGAATTATGAAGGAATGAAACGATAAACTTTATGGGAGTCTTATCAATGGTTGGAAAATAAATCATTGTCTGATCTGAGGTTGTTCTTTAGCATCATTTGGCCAAAGAACAAAATGGACATTTTACTTAATAAAGCTCTCTGCTCTCTGCACATAATTTTATTCTCAAAGTGACATTTGAAATGCAACAACAGCACAGTTGTTTTCAAGATAAGTAATTTAAAATTTTCAGGTCGTGCTGTATTTTTGCTGAGCTTGACAAAATGTACTATAGAAAAATAAAACTGTTTCTCTACCAACCAGAGACCTGGATGCTTTCAGACATTTTTCCAAAACTTTGGGAAGATCATAAAAACAAGTTTTTAGGAGGGTGGGTACTTTCCCAGATCATTTCATGGTAGTAGTAGTACTCATAGCAGTAATCCCATTTATTAAGTGTACACTGTGTGCAAAGAACTGGACTAAGCGCTGGGGGAAAAGTGACAGGTGGTAATTAGACCTTGTCCTTTTTTCTCTGGGAACTCAGAACCTAAGAATATAACTGCAGAAAAGGGACTGGACAGGAATGATGTAACGTTAAAACATAACACAATCACCACCCTGAGTGCCTGCATTTACATTCCTTCCCTCCACACTTATAGTTGTTTTCAGTTTGCATAAATTGACACATTTCTTCATCAATATGTGCTACTAAACTCCTGCTCTTAGGAGTCTCCCTTGTCAGACTGCTAAATCCAGAGAAGAGGTTCCATGCCTATTATTTTGTTTTTCTCTCCCAAATGACTATTATAGTGCTCTCCACACACAGGGTGTTCAATAAATATCATTGTTGATCCACTGTAGAAGTGTAGAGCTGATCAAGGTGGAAAAACAGGCATTGTTTAGGACCAATATTTGCTACAACTGGTAGACTCATTCTTGTGAATAAAGTGACCGTCTGATGGAAAGTAAATATATTTAGTGAATTATCTCACCAGAATAGAGAATATAGGTCATACAGTCACAAAATATATTTTGGCAGAGCAGGGTGCTTCTCAGCAACTGAAACTTGTGTTTGCTTTTTATTATTATTATTACTTAATGTTTCATTTGAATGCAGGTAAAGGAACATCCAAATCACCACTTGTTATGAAATATCATGGCCCAGCAGATCTGGGGCATTTCTAGCATACTGATAATGTCCCTAACCAGCCAGAACTCTGTCTTTATTCTTTATCTCGGTTTTCCTGTCATTTGTCAGTATTGTTCTATTTCTCTGTCGCTCTGCTTCGTGAAGCTGAAGAAGGAATATTTAACAAGTTTTGTGGAACTTTCCTTTCTAACCTCAGTTACAGGTGTCTGGTTTCTTTGGAGAGGACTTTCTGTGCTGCATCCTCCCCTGGGGAATACCAATTTAAAGATCAACCTGGTTGTCTTCCATAGTAGAGGGCTAGTAATATGTCTCACACGCCACTGGGTCTGGTTCACCTACACCCTATGATGGTGAAGAGAAAGAAGAGTGAATACAATTATGTAGCAATAAAAATGTAGAAAGAAAGCCAGGATTTCTTTTCCCCGATCACCTCCAGAGTCTCCATTGTGAGTTGACAATAAGCCAGATGAAAATGTCTTTATCTGTCTTCTTTCGCACTTATGAACTTGTCTGACCTGTATTGTAAATTGTTTTCTCTTGCTCTCTTCTCTGACTTGTCTGTTCTTCAATTGAATGCAACTAGGAGGCAGTTTGCCTAAAATACAGGGATCAAGACACTGGAAAATAATGTTACTAATGAGCCCAATTCTTCCATAACAATAATAATAATTGTGACATTCGTTAAGCATTTACTATGTGCCAGGCACCGTACTAAGTGCTGGGGTGGATACAAGCAGATTCCATCTATACTAACTCCCCTTGATCCTGTTAGACACATTAGGAGCAGCACTAATCCTGTCAAATCCTAAAAGATGCCATCGAGTTGCCTCTGACCCATAGCTATGCCGTAGACACATGTCTCCCCAGGACACCCCACATCCATCAGCAATCGTTCCGGTAGTGTATCTGTAGAGTTTTCTTGGTAAAAATATGGAAGTGATTTACCATTGCCTCTGCAGCATAAGTGAGTTTTGACTTGTAGCAGATTGCTCTCCACTCACTAGCCACTGCCCAAGCTAGGAATGGAATGGGTATGCCTCTGCTTGACTCTACCTCCCAAAGTTGAGACTGGTATAGTACTGGAAACTCTCCCTGTGCGACCATGAGAGAGGTAGAAGAGTATACCCCCAAAATATGCACCAGTGCACTAAATGGCAACTGGAAAGAGTAATGTTTTTCCCTGAACATACCTTATACTCACCTAAGCTCATGTGGGCAGGGGAAAGTGTCTACTACCTCTGTTGTATTCTCCCAAGCACTTAGTACAGTTCTCTGCACAGAGTAAGCACTCAGTAATACTAATGATGGATTAATTGATTAGTATTCACCTGCTCACATTTTAGTGGGATCTGAAAAACATAGACACCCACCAATATGGGATGACATAGCACTTGCACTGATTATTGAGGAAGACACAACAGAAGTCAGGGTTATAGAAATGGCAAAGCACTTGGACCTGATGACATGCCCACTGAGCACTATGAGCTTGGGAGGAATTACCATTTAATAATAATAATAAATTATGGTGTTTGTTAAATGCTTTGTATGTGCCAGGCACTGTATTAAGGGCTGGGGTGGGTACAAGTAAATTGGGTTGAACACAGTCCCTGTCCCACATGGGGCTCACACTCTCAATCCCCATATTACAGATGAGGTAACTGAGGCACAGAGAAGTGAAATGACTTGCCCAAGGTTACACAGCAGACAAGTGGAAGCGCCGGGATTAGAAACTACTCCCAGGCCCATGCTCTATCCAATACACCGTGTTGCTTCCCATAAGTTTTTCTGTAAGTCCTCTACACTGTAAATTCCTTGAAGGCAGGGAATATGTCTACTAACTACACTGGATTTTAATTTATCTATGAATGGTATTTATTGAGTGTTTACTGTGTACAGAGCACTTTAGTAAACACATGTGAAAGTATGATCAGAGTTGGTAGCAACAATTCATGTCCACAAGGACTGTACACTCTACAGGGGGAGGCAGATGTTAAAATAAATTACAGAGAGGAAGTAGTAGAGTATAAGGATATGTCCACTAGTGCAGTAGGACTGGGGTGAGTATCAAAGCGCTTAGGGTGTTCACAGCCAAGTACATAGGTGTTGCAGAGGAGAGGATGGGTAAGGAAATAGTAGCAGCCCACTTCTCCATCTGTACTTCTCCATATCGTCTTCTCCCATTTGCTTTGTTTAGTGCTCAGCACACAGTAAGAGCTCGGTAAACACCACTGATGCGATTGATTTTGTAGGACTACAAAAGTTCCTTATAAAGACTGAGGAGAATGCCTCTGACCCTTGTAGATACACCAATCATCATCACATTGAAGAAGAAAGGTGAAAGATCAGATTGTGTTAACTACTGTGACTTCTCACTTGCTGGTAAGTTCTTAGCCTGAATCCTTCTCTACCATTCACTAAGGATTTCATTTCCCACACAGCATGGAGCAGAAGATATGATTTTCACAGTACGTAAAATTCAGAAGTAATGAAGGAAGCAGCACTGAGCTTGCTTTCGGCCTTTCATTGAGCTTACAAAAGCACCTGGTGTCACCAGGTCCACTCAGGCTCTGGCAATCCCTTAGAAAGTTTGGCTGCTTGAGAAGTTCACCGGGGTTCTGAGACTACTTGACGGCATTGCTGGTTATATCAGAGCTGGGGGTGTGTTTTTTGTTGCATCCCTTAATGTCAATTGCATGAAGGTGGGATGTGTAGTATGTCCAGTTCTGTTCAATGTATTCAGAGTAGCCCAGTTGCAAGCAAGATGCCCCAAGGGATAGGAACACGGGCATTAAGCTAAGTTTCTAATTCTCCGGAAACTTCCTAAAAAACACTGTAGAACTCACTGTGAGCAGGAAATGTTTGCTTATTGTTGTATTGAACTCTGTCAAGCACATAGTACAGTACTCTGTGCATAGTACAGTGCTGTGCACACAGGAGGCACTCAATAAATATGATTGAATGAATCCAGAATGTTAGAGTAGTCATTCAAGAGTTGCCCCATGTGAATGAAGCATGTACCCAAAAAGACAAGCAGCGCGGGAAGCAGCATAGTTTAGTGGATAGAGCATCATCATCATCATCAATCGTATTTATTGAGCACTTACTATGTGCAGAGCACTATACTAAGCGCTTGGGAAGTACAAATTGGCAACATATAGAGACAGTCTCTACCCAACAGTGGGCTCACAGTCTGAAAGGGGGAGACAGAACAAAACCAAACATACTAACAAAATAAAATAAATAGAGCAGAGGCCTGGGAATCAGGGGGACCTGATTCTAATCCACAAACCTCAATTTGTCTGCTGTGTGACCTTGGGAAAGCCACTTCACTTCTGTGCCTGTTACCTCATTTTTTGAAAATGATTGACTGGGAGCCCCATGTGGGACATGGACTGTGTCCAACCTGATTAGCCTGTATCTACCCCAGAGCTTAATACAACGCCTAGCACATACTAAGCATTTAAATACCATAAAAAAAGACAAGCAAATGATTGTTCAGGGCATGGATCTTAATAAAGGTCATCATTAATATTGAACTGCAGTGTGCAGATTCAGTTGTACTCTGGACTATGTAGGCTGGGAATAAGGATTACAGATTCACCTTTGTAAGGCATCTTTAATGACAGGATCCATTTTGATTCATCTAAGATTGATGGGGTAATAATAATAATAATGATGGCATTTGTTAAGTGCTTACTGTGTGCAAAGCACTGTTCAAAGTGCTGGGGGGAATGCAAGGTGATCAGGTTGTCCCACGTGGGGCTCACAGTCTTAATCCCCATTTCACAGATGAGGGAACTGAGGCTCAGAGAAGTGAAGTGACTTGCCCAAGGTCACACAGCAGACCTGTGGCGGAGTCAGGATTAGAACCCATGACCTCTGACTCCCAAGCCCGAGCTCTTTCCACTGAGCCATGCTGCTTCCCACGTAGTGTAGTTAGATCACTTCACAGTGATCCCTAACTCCCTGCCCCCCCCCCCCCAACCTCATCCCTTATCCCAAATGCCTGGCCACCTATTTTATTGAGAAAATTGAAACCATAAGGCATGATTTCCCTAACGTCTCCCCTGGCCCTGCCCAAACCCTACCATCTCCTGCTCCTCCTTTAACTTTCCCACTTTTCCAGCAGTATCTCAAGAGATCTCCTGTCTTTTCTCAAAATCCATGCCATCCTCCTGTGCATCAGACCCCATCCTTTTGCAAAAACTTGCCTCCTCTTTTCTTCCTTCCCTAACTGCCATCTTCAACTCTTTGCTCTCCAATGGCTTCTTCACTGCTTTCAAACATGCATATGTCTCCCCTATTCTAAAAATACCCTCCCTTGACCCCACCCATGGCTCCCTCCAGTTATTGCCTCATCTCTCTCCTACCATTCCTCTCCAAATTCTTTGAGTGAATTGTCTACACTTGCTGTCTCAAGTTCCTCTCTACTAATTATTTCCTCAATCCCCTCCAAACTGGCTTCTGTCTCCTTTACTGCACAGAAAGCAGATGATCTTGTTTCCATATCCATCCTAGTCCTCTTTGGCCTCTTAGCTGTCTTAGACACTATTGACCATCCCCTTCTCATGGAAACATTATCCAATCTCGGCTTCACTGACACTGTCCTCTCCTGGTTGTCCTCCTATCTCTCTGCCATTCATTCTCACTCTCTTCAATGGGCTCCTCTTCTGCCTCCTACCCCCTAACTGTGGGCACACTTTAAGGTTCAGTTCTGGGTCCCCTTCTATTCTCCATCTACACCCACTCTTCTGGAGAACTCATTCACTTGCATAACTTCAGCTACCATCTCTGGCAGATCATTCCCAAATCTACATCTCCAGCCCTGATCTCTCTCACTCTCTGCAATCTCATATTTCCTCCTACCTTCTAGATATCTCTATCTGGATGTCCCACAGTCACCTCAAATTTAACATGTCTGAAACAGAAATCCTTATCTTTTCACTCTGTCTTTCCCATCACTGTAGATGGCACCACAATTCTTCCTTTCAGACAAGCACATAAGCTTGGTGTTATCCTTAACTCCTCTCTTTCATTCTAACTACATATTCAATCCATCAGTAAATCCTGTCAATTCAAACTTCACAACATTGCTATTATCTGCCCTTTCCTCTCCATCCAAACTACTATTACATTAATGAGAAACAGCGTGACTCAGTGGAAAGAGCATGGGCTTTGGAGTCAGAGGTCATGGGTTCAAATCCCAGCTCTGCCAATTCTCAGCTGTGTGACTTTGGGCAAGTCACTTAATTTCTCTGTTCCTCAGTTCCCTCATCTGTAAAATGGGGGTTAAGACTGTGAGCCCCACATGGGACAACCTGATAACATTGTATCCCTCCAGCACTTAGAACAGTGCTTTGCACATAGTAAGTGCTTAACAAATACCATTATTATTATTATTATTATTATTATTATTATTATTATTATTATTATTATTAATCCGGGCACTTATCCTATCCCCCCCTTGATTACTGTATCAGCCTCCTTGCTTACCTCCCTGCCGTCTGTCTTTTACCACTCCAGGCCATACTTCACTCTGCTCTCCATTTTTCTACAGAATCATTCAGGCCATGTTTCCCCATTTCTCAAGAACTTCCAGTGGTTGCCCTTCCACTTCTGCATTAAACAAAAACTCCTTACTGTTGGATTTCAAGCATTCAATCACCTTGCTCCCTCCTTTCTCACCTCGCTACTCTTCTACTACAACCCAGCCCGCACACTTCACTCCCCTGATGCTAAGTTATTCACTTTTCTCTCCTATTTCGTCCTCTCACCCTCATCCTGCCTCTGGCCTGGAGTGCCTTCCCTCTTCACATCTGACAGACAATTACTGTATCCTCCCTTCAAAGCCCTACTGAGAGCTCACCTCCTCCAGGAGGCCTTCCCAGACTGAGCCCCCTCCTTCCTCTACCCCTCCTCCCCCTCCCTATCCCCACCACGTTACCTCCTTCCCCTCCCCACCGCACTTTATGTATGTATACATGTTTGTACATATTTATTACTCTATTTTATTTGTACATATTTATTCTATTTATTTTATTTTGTTAATATGTTTTGTTTTGTTGTCTGTCTCCCCCTTCTAGACTGTGAGCCCACTGTTGGGTAGGGACCGTCTCTATATGTTGCCACCTTGTACTTCCCAAGTGCTTAGTACAGTGCTCTGCACACAGTAAGCACTCAATAAATACAATTGAATGAATGAATTGAATGAAAGCCTTATTAAAGGCACATCTCCTCCAAGAGGCCTTCCATGACTAAGCCCCCAGTTCCTTTTCTTCTACTCTGTTCTGCATTGCCCTGACTTGCTTCCTTTATTCATTCCCCCCAGCCCCACAGTACTTATGTACATATCTGTAATTTTAGTTATTCACATTTACTTCTGTCTCCCCCTCGTGACTGTAAGCTCATTGCTGTAATATTGTACTTTCCCATGCATTGCACACAGTAAGTGCTCAATAAATATGACTGACTGACTGACTTATAGGTTGGAACATACAAGGTAAAAGGGTGAAGTTAGCCAGCTGTGAATAAGAAATGATGGGATGCTATTGGGGCTTTTGGCTAGCCAACACTGGGAGATGTGGGGGGTTGGCAATTGCTAGAGAAGGCAAGAGTGAATGCACTAATTAATTAATCCATGGTATTGATTGAGTGCTCACTGTACAAAGCACTTGGGCAAACCAAGCTATCATGTGCTAATGAAAATAGAAAGAGTAGGTGTTTTGACAGGAGAAGCTGGGTGAGTCGGTTGAAGGGAGCTCTCCTTCCTACTGGCCTGTTTCCAAGTATTCCTTATCAGTATCCAGGTAAAACACTATCTGGACTGTAAGCTCACTGTGGGTAGGGAATGTTTCTACCAATTCTGTTGTATTGCACTCTCCCAAGTGCTAAGGACAGTAATTTACAGAAAACAATAAATATTGATGATGATGGTATCTGTCCAGTTTTTTGGTTCAAAATAGAGATTTGCACAATGGAAAAGGTATTCATTCAATCATATTTATCAAATTCTTACTGTGTGCAGAGCACTGTACTAAGCACTTGGGAATTACAATTCTTCAACAAGTACAGACAATCCCTGCTCACAATGGGCTCACAATCTAGAAGGGGAGAGACAGACATCAAAACAAGTAAACAGGCATCAGGAGAATCATTATAAATAAATAGAACTATAGATATCTACACATCATTAATAAAATAGAGTTATAATTATAAATATGTACATATATACAAAAGTGTTGTGGGCCTAGGATAGAGGTAGAGCAAAGACAGTGAGTCAGAGTGATGGGGAAGGGAAGAAGAGGAAAAGGGGGCTTAGTCTAGGAAGGCCTCCTGGAGGAGTTGAGCTTATAATAGGGCTTTGAAGGGAGGAAGTGTGCTAGTTTGGTGGATTTGAGGAGGAGGGAGGGCATTACAGGCCAGAGATGGGACGTGGGCCAGGGGTCAATGGCAGGACAGGTGAGAACGAGGAACAATGACTAGGTTAGTACCAGAGGAGTGGAGTGTGCGGGCTGGGATGTAGAAGGAGAAAAAAGATGATGAGGTAAGAAGGGGCAAGGTTATGGAGAGCTTTGAATCCAATAGGAGTTTTTGCTTGATATGGAGGTTGATAGGCAACCACTGGAGATTTATGAGAAGGGTGGGTGATATGCCCAGAACGTTTGTGTAGAAAGACAATCCGGGCAGTAGAGTGAAGTATAGACTTAAGTGGGGAGAGACAGGAGGATGGGAGATCAGATGCTGGATGCTGATGCAATAATTCAGTTGGGATATGATGAGAGATTGTACTAAGGTGATAGCAGTTTGGATGGAGAGGAAAGGGTGGATCTTGGTGATGTTGTGAAGGTGAGACCAACAAGGTTTGGTAATGGATTGGATGTGTGGGGTGAATGAGAGAGCGGCGTCAAGGATGACACCAAGGTTGTGGGCTTGTGAGACGGGAAGGATGGTAGTACCATTCACAGTGATGGGAAGGTCAGGGAGAGGATAGGGCTTGGGAAGGAAGATAAGGAGCTCTGTTTTGGACATGTTGCATTTTAGGTGGTGGGAGGACATGCAGGTGGAGATTTTTTAAGGCAGAAGGAGATGCGAACCTGGAGGGATGGAGAGAGAAGAGGGGAGGAGATGTAGATTTGGGTATCATTTGTGTAGAGATGATAGTTGAAGCTGAGCCTGCTGTTGGGTAGGGATTGTCTCTATTTTTTGCTGAATTGTACTTTCCAAGCGCTTAGTACAGTGCTCTGCACACAGTGCTCAATAAATATGATTGAATGAATGAGTGAATGAATGCGTTCACCAAGGGAGTGAGTATAGCTGGAGAAACAAAGGGGACCAAAAACTGACCCCTGAGGAACCCCTACAGTAAGGGGATGGGAGGGGAAGGAGGAGCCTGCAAAGGAGACTGAGAATGAATGGCCAGAGAGATAAGAAGAGAAACGGGAAGATGGAGGCAGTGAAAAAGAGCTACAAAGCATTGGTATTAGCAGTCCACAAGTAGGGAATAGATTTTTTTTTTCCAATTTCCAAAACTGCGGTCTTCACTTAAAAGTGTCTGGGAATAAGGCCAATAAAATCATATTACTGGAGTTAAAATCTTAACAGCCACCACCAGAAGCAGTGACGGAAACCAAAAAGCCCTACTAAAACCCAGCAGCTTCCTCACAGCACCCCAGGACAGTGATGATCATCCTAATTTTCTTTTATTTTAGTTTTATAGCAGTTTGGAACTGCAAAAATTAAAGCTTGTAACAGGGCCCTGGGTAACATTGAAATTCATCTTGTAGTAGGAAATAGATAAGATGGTAGAAGCATTTATTGGTGTTCTTCCATTATGTTTCATAATGGGTGCATAGAGATCCTAGAGCCTTGTGTTCCCCCCAATCAGGGTACACTAAGCAGTCCGTCAGTTACATCACCTGAGTTGACCCAAACTGTTCAATTTACAGGCGTAGATTATTGAGTGATTAGCACTGAATGGATCTGGAAATGAGACAGGAAACAAGGCTTAAATGGAGCCTAATTCTATCCAATAGATGGGAAGGCTAAAGCTTGCAATCAAAACTTACCTTGGGTATACCTACAGCCTTGACATGCCTGTCTCACCTCTAGCACCAGTTTGCCTACTGTATCCCACTTTTTTATCTCGCCACCGACCCCTTTTTCCACATACTCCATAGTCTTGTACCCGTTGCTGTACAAGACAATAAGTGAATAAGAGAAGCAGCCTGGCCTTGTGGATATAGCATGGGCTTGGAGTTAGAAGGAGGCAGAAGGATCTGGGTTCTAATCCCACCTCCACAATTTGACTGTTGCATGACCTGGGACAAGTCACTTAACTTCTCTGTGCCTGTTGCCTCATCTGTATAATGGGAATTAAGACTGTGATCCCCAAGTGGGACTGTGTCCACCCTGATTATATTGTGTCTACTCCAGTACTTAGTACAGTAGTGCCTGGCACACAGTAAGTGCTTAACAAACACCATAAAAGAAAATAAAAATGAAGACTGGTTTCCTGCCTTGAAGAAGCTTGCACTTGATTAAGGGATCAGAATAAAAATCTATACAAACAGTGGAATCAGTGTGTAGGAGAAACTTGAGATCAGTGCTCTGCACAGTAAGTGCTCAATAAATATGATTGATTGAATAAGAATATGGCATTAATTAAGCATTCCATCTCTTTAACCCTCTTCAGTCCACATCCATACTTCAATCTGCTGTCAGAATCATTTTTCTAAAAAAATCATTCTATGCATGCTTCCCCGTGCATCAAAAATTTCCAATCGTTGTCCATCCATCATGACATTAAACTGAAGCTTCTCCCCGTAATCAACTGTCTCCATCCTACCAATCCTCATTCCCCTCCCACTACAATCCAACTCATAAACTTTGTTCTTCTAACACCAGCCTATTTTCTGCACCTCAATCTCATTTCTCTTGCTTCTTGTATTTTGTTTATATCCTTCCTCCTCCCTGGAACTTCTTCCCCTTCCATAGCTGATAGACCACCACTCTTCCCATCTTCAAAGTCCTGCATAAATTGGGCTTTTAGGATTCCCCATTTCCAGGATGACACCCTTCAAAATGTCAAAGTGGTGAACAGTATCTAGTCCAAAACATATGGCCAAAGTGAAAAAAGAGCACAGAATCTCACTTCACACCTCTTCTCATTGCGAAGGAAGGAGCAGTCAAGAGGCCAGTGACTTTGTCAAAGCTAGCCAGGAACAGGAGTAACTGATGGAATATTCTGAGGAGGTGTCAAGAGTCTGTTGCTAGAGGTAGAGTGGAGGAAGGGAACAATAATAATAATAATGGTATTTGTTAAGTGCTTACTATGCTCCAAGCACTATTCTAAGTGCTGGGGTTTATACGAGGTAATAACAATAATAATAATGGTATTTGTTAAACGCTTACTATGTGACAAGCACTGGTCCAAGCGCTGGGGTAAATGCAAGGTAATGAGGTTGTACTACATGGGGCTCAGAGTCTTAATACCCATTTTACAGATGAAGTAATTGAGGTACAGAAAAGTTAAGTGACTTGCCCAAAGTCACACAGCTGATAAGTGGCAGAGTCGGAATTTTAGCTCAGAGTCAGAGATCATGGGTTCAAATCCCGGCTCCACCACCTGTCAGCTGTGTGACTTTGGGCAAGTCACTTCACTTCTCTGTGCCTCAGTTCCCTCATCTGTAAAATGGGGATTAAGACTGTCAGCCCCATGTGGGACAACCTGACTACCTTGTATCTACCCCAGCACATAGAACAGTACCTGGCACATAGTAAGCACTTAACAAATCCCATTGTTATTCTTTTAAGAAGCAGCGTGGCTCAGTGGACAGAGCCCAGTCTGTGGAGTCAGAGGTCGTGGGTTCAAATCCCCTCCACCACTTGTCAGCTGTGTGACTTTGGGCAAGTCACTTCACTTCTCTGTGCCTCAGGTCCCTCACCTATAATATGGGGATTAAGACTTGGAGCCTCCCGTGGGAAAACCTGATCACCTTGTAACCTCCCTAGAGTTTAGAACAGTGCTTTGCACATAGCAAGTGCTTAATAAATGCCATCATTATTATTAGAGGAGCAGCATGGCTTAGTGGAAAGAGCCCAGGTTTAGGAGTCAGAGGTCGAGGGTTCTAATCCCACCTCTGCCACTTGTCAGCTGTGGGACTTCGGGAAAGTCACTTCACTTCTCTGCACCTCAGTTCCCTCATCTGTAAAATGGGTATGAAGACTGTGAGCTCCACGTGGGACAACCTGATTTCCTTGTATCTACCCCAGCACTTAGAACAGTGCTTGGCACATAGTAAGTGCTTAGCAAAAAACATCATTATTATTAGTAGTAGTAGTATCCACAACCTCTGATTCCCAAGCTTGTGCTCTTTCCACTAAGCCACGAATCAGGTTGTCCCAAGTGGGGCTCACAGTTTTAATCCCCATTTTATGGATGAAGTAACTGAGGCACAGAGAAGTTAAATGACTTGCCCCAAATCACACAGCTGGTAAGTGGCAGAGATAGGATTAAAACCCACCACCTCTGACTCCCAAGCCTGTGCTCTTTTCGCTGACACACTGCTTCTATTAGCTATGCTGCTTCTTTGTCACACAGTTACAGCCCATAGGTTTTGAAATTTGGTGGAGGGTCCAAGGAAAGGGGGACCTGAAGCTGTTGTGCTTCCCCTTCCCCTGACTCCCTCTGAGATTTTCTGAGTCAGAAAGAAGACTCAGAATTCCTCTCTGACTAGTAGCTCTGGGCTGGAGCTGTAGTGGGCTCAGGCTAGGTCTCTTCCTGATCCTAGTCCCAACCTGACTTTCTTTTATGATCAGAAATCACCATCTCCCCCTCCCAAACCAAAGGCCTGGGTCCGCCAATGTATACAGAGAGCCAATCTATGGGATCCTTCAAAGTCACTTGCTTCTTTTCCTATGAAAGTTAAAATGGAGCTGTGATACATACCCATATTCAAACAGATCATAGAAACTGCAGTTACCCGAAGTTTTATTAATTAACCGTGTCAAGTGTTTTATAACTTGCATCTCTTTAATTTGTCAGCCACTTGATTGAATTCTACAACATTTTATCAGCTGCTAACTGTTTTTTTTTACAAGTAAGAGCTAATTGGAAATTGACTCTGTGGGACTGCGAAAGAGAGGTGGGAGGAAATAGGATGAACTAATTACACGCAACCATTTATCCACACATTTTTTATTTTTAAAAAGACACCCTCTGGGTGTGTTCTAAAGGAGAGAATGGATCAATAAATGTTTATCCAATTGTAAATTCGAAACTTTGGAGTTTAATTTTGGTCTTTCCACTAACTTGCTAGATAATTACGGTCACTTACTGGTAGAGTAAATGGAAAACATTATGTCTGTGAAACAAAAGTTTCTCTGTGTCTTAGAGGCAAGAACCATTTGCAGTATAGTCTATTGGAGAAGCCAAAGAAACATGGGCTTGAGAGTCAGGAGATCTGGGTTGTAAAGCAGCACTTCCACTTGTCTGCTAAGTAATCTTGGGCAGTTAAATAAATTAAATAAGTTAATTTCTCTGGGCCTCAGTTTCCTCAACTCTAAAAAAAAAAAAAGGGATTAAACGTTTCTAACTCTCCCTTAGACTGTGACCCTCATGGGATACAAGCACTGTGTCTGATCAGTCAGTCAATCAATCAATCATGTTTATTGAGTGCTCACTGTATTCAGAGCACTATATTGAGCACTTGGGAGAGTACACAATAAAAGATTAGGTAGAGCATTCCCTGACCACAGGAACTTACAGTCTAGAGAGGGAAATAGACATTAAAATCAATTAGGGATATGTACATAAGTGCTCTGGCTGTATTGTATCTAATCCAGAACTTGGCAGAGAGCTTGGCACATAGTAAGTGCTTAACAAATGCCATAATTATTATTATTATCCCCTAACAGTCTCGTAATTTTTAAATTTGAATGACACAGAGGAACTTTAAAATTTTATGAACTTTTCCAATAGCCTCTGCATTTCATCTCTCTCTGCTACTGGGAACCTAAAATGTTTTTCTTCTTTCATGTACAAATGGAAGCAGATGTGATTAATGAATTCTTCTAACACCATAAAAGGTAGAGGTATCAGCATTCATTGTTCTTTATTGTGACAGTCATTCCTCAGAGAAAGCTGAGTTCTTTAAAAAGCTCAAAGAACAGTTGACCACTCCAAAATATGCTTTGGCACTGATTTTCATGGAGACAGAACACAGGTTGTCTTTCTGGAAAAAAAGAAGCTATACCCTAGTTTTTGTCCCTTTTGAGAACTAGATAGAGTATAGGTAGGCTATTCCCCTGCGGAGAAAAGAAGAATATTTCATGTTATGTGTAGAAAGATTGGAAAAAGTAAATATATGTTATGCATGAAGTACAAACAAACTTATGCTTCTCAGGAAAACTTTGACTTCCTTTTTTGAAAATATCAGTCTTCTAAGAATTATGCACTTTCTAAAGATTTCTTAAAATTTATGTGGGGGAGAGGATAATTTTCTTTCATTTACCAGTGTTAGAGGATGGTAACATTATTTTTAATAGTGCTTGTATTCTTTCCATATTTATGCTGCTTTTTAAGCACAAAAAAAGAGCTGGAATTAATGCATGCCCACCATTTTGGTAGTTGCAATATTTTTTTTTTAGTTCCTCTGAGGAGATGTCACTTTGTTTTTAATTTAAATACATACTGTATAGGATACCAGGGTTCTTTTTGATTCTACACATTTCTCCCTGACCTGGTAAATTGATATCTAATGATTCATTGAGGATAAACAGCAGTAATAGAACCAACAGAAAATTATTTCTTGCCTTCAGTTTAGTTTTCGTTCACCAACATTGATATATAGCACAGTATGCGAACAAAAGTTGCAGAAGTATTAAAAGAACCGCTTGATTCTTCATTTAGATGTTAATGAAATGGATTAGTATTTCTAATTAAAACATATCAAAACAAATCAGGGTTACAACTCCTCTACTCTGCTACTTACCGGCCATCAACTGCCTACTCTCAAATGATGCTGTCTTTTACCTCTAATGAGGAGTCACTGTCGTCCAGAGGCGAGAGCCCAGCACAGGTCAAAGGGCATAGCTTCATATCCCCAGCTCTGCCAATAGACTGACTCCATTCCCTCTCTTATAAAAGAACTCTCACCACTGCCCTCCTCCCCTCCTTAACTTTCACCTTCAACCACTCACTCTCCAACAGCTTCTTCCCCTCTGCTTTCAAACATGCCCACATTCCCCCATCCTAAAAAAGCCCTCTCTTGACCCCACTGCCCCCTCCAGTTATCACCCTATCTCCCTCCTACCCTTCCTTTCCAAACTCCTAGAACGAGTTGTCTACACTCACTGCTTCACATTCCTCATCTCCAACTCTCTCCTGGACCCCCTCGAATCTGACTTCTATCCCCTCCACTCCAAGACTGCCCTCTCAAAGGACACCAGTGAACTCCTTCTTGCCAAATCCAATGGCTCCTACTCTATCCTAATCCTTCTCGACCTCTCAGCTGCCTTTGAAACTACCGACCACCCCCTTCTCAATGTATTATCCAATCTTGGCTTCACGGACTCTGACCTCTCCTGGTTCTCTTCTTATCTCTCTGACCATTCATTCTCAGGCTCCTTCACAGGCTCCTCCTCCCCCTCCCATCCCCTTACTGTAGGGGTTCCTCAAGGGTCAGTTCTTGGTCCCCTTCTGTTCTCCATCTATACTCAGTTCCTTGGTGAACTCATTTGCTCCCACAGCTTCAACTATCATCTACGCAGATGACATCCAAATCTACATCTCCTCCCCAGTTCTCTTTCCCTCCCTTCAGGCTCGTATCTCCTCCTGCTTTTAGGACATCTCCACCTGGATGTCCTCCTGGCACCTAAAACTCAACATGTCCAAGTCTGAGCTCCTTATCTTCCCTCCCAAACCCTGTGCTCACCCTGACTTTCCCATCACTGTGGATGGCACTACCATCCTTCCCTTCTCACAAGCCTGCAACCTTGGTGTCATCCTTTATGCCATTCTCTCATTCACCCCACATATCCATCTGTCACCAAAACCTGCCGATCTCAACTTCATAATGTCACCAAGATCCACCCTTTCCTCTCCATCCAAACTTCTATCTTGCTGGTACAATCTCTCATCATATCCCGACTGGATTACTGCATCAGCCTCCTTTCTCATCTCCCGTCCTCCTGCCTCTCCTTGCTTCAGTCTAAACTTCACTCTGCTGCCTGGATTATCTTTCTACAGAAATGTTCTGGGCATGTCACTCCCCTCCTCATAAATCTCTAGTGGTTGCCTATCAACCTTCGCATGAAGCAAAAACTCCTCATGATTGACTTAAGGTCTCCATCACTTTGCCCCCTCCTACCTCACCTCCCTTCTCTCCTTCTACAGCCCAGCCAACACACTATGCTCCTCTGCCGCTAATCTCCTCACTGCACCTCATTGTTGCCTGTCCCGCCATTGACCCCTGGCCCACCTCTGGCCTGGAATGCCTTCCCTCCTCACATCCACCAAACTAGCTCACATCCCCCCTTCAAAGCCCTACTGAGAGCTTACCACCTCCAGGAGGCCTTCCCAGACTGAGTCCCCCTTTTCCTCTGCTCCTCCTCCCCTCCTCATCACCCCTACTCCCTCCCTCTGCTCTACCCCTTCTCCTCCCCACAGCACTTGTGTATATTTGTACCTACTCATTATTCTATTAATTTTATTAATGATGTGCATTCATCTATAATTATATTTATCTATTTTGATGCTATTGATGCCTGTCTACTTGTTTTGTTGTCTGTCTCCCCCTTCTAGATTGTAAACCCATTGTTGGGTGGGGATTATCTCTATCTGTTGCCAAATTGTACTTTCCAAGCACTTAGTACAGTGCTCTGCACACAGTAAGCGCTCAATTAAATACATTTGAATGAGTGAATGAATGAATGTAACCTTGGAAAAGTCACTTGATTTCTCAGCTTTCAAGACTGCAAAGTGGTAATAACTAACTGCTCTCCATCTTGTAGACTGAAAGAATTGTGTGAGAGAAGGACTGTGTCAGCTTTGATTATCAGTCCATCCTTCAATCATATTTATTGAGCAGTTACTGTGTACAGATCACTGCACTAAGTGCTTGAGAGAGTAATACAACACTATAACAGACACATTCCCTGACCACAGTGAGCTTACAGTCTAGTTAGATTACCTAGTCAGAGAAGCAGCGTGGCTCAGTGGAAAAGAGCACGGACTTTGGAATCAGAGGTCATGGGTTCAAATCCCGGCTCTGCCAATTGTCAGCTTTGTAACTTTAGGCAAGTGACTAAACTTCTCTGTGCCTCAGTTACCTCATCTGTAAAATGGGGATTAAGACTGTGAGCCACCTGTGGGACAACTGATCATCTTGTAACTTCCCCAGCGCTTAGAACAGTGCTTTGCACACAGTAAGCACTTAATAAATGACATTATTATTATTACCTTATATCTAACCACAGAACATAATGCTTCATCGTATCTAAAGCATTTAATAATATATGATCATTATTTTGAACACTATTAGGCAATTTTTTTACGTTTGTTAAATCAAACATATTTATTGGGTGCTTAATGTGCACAGGACACTGTATTAAGCACTTGCGGAAGTACAATATAGTAGTAATAATAATAATTATGGTATTTGTTACTATGTGCCAGGTGCTGTACTAAGAGCTGGAGTAAATACAAGCAAACTGGTTGGACACAGCCCCTCTTCCACACGGGGCTCACAGTCTCAATCCCCATTTTGCAGATGAGATAACTGAGGCCCAGAAAAGTAAAGTGAGTTGCCCAAAGCCACACAGCAGACAAGTGGTGGAAAAAGGATATGAACCCATGACCTTCTGACTTCCAGATCGTTGCTCTATTTACTAAACACACGACTTTCAATTATGCATCTAATCACATCGTTAGCACTCATGTGTATATTGATACTTAGATGGTATAATTTGCATGTATCTTTCTCCCTCATAAAATTGTAAGTTCTTTGAGGGCAGAATCTGTATTTTTCTTTTCTTTTTTAAGAGCTATTTGTTAAAGCACCTACTAGGTTCCAGGCACTGTACTAAGCCCTGGAGTAGATACCATACAATTAAGGTTGGACGCAGTCCCTGTCCCACATGGAACTCACAGTCTAAATTGGAGGGAGGAGGATTTAGTCCCCATTTTGCAGATGAGATAACTGGGGCCCAGAGAAGTTGAGTGACTTGCTCAAGGTCACTCAGCAGACAAGTGTCAGTGTTGGTATTAGAACACAGGCTCTCAGGCTGCCTGGCCCATATTCTTCCCATTAGACAATGCTGTTTCCATTTTCCTTTTGCTTCTACTGTACCCCTTGAAGTAGGCACTCAATAAATACTACTGACCAGCCAACAGAGGAAAAAGCAAGCAAGCAAGGAAGCCAAAAAAATAGAGGGAGAAAGTGGAGCCGAGAATGAAGGGGACAGAGAGAGAGGTCAGTTGTAAGATCACTAAAATGTGGTCCCCTTAGCTGAGGTCATAGATGTGGTGATTATAAGAAGGAGGAAACAGGGAGGAGTAAAAAGGGAATAAGAGAAGAGCAGAAGTGGGGAATATAAGAAGAGAGAGAGGGGAGAGGAGAGAAAGAAAAAGAGAAAAAAGGAGATTGGGAAAGCAATATGGAAGAGTAGAGAAGAAAGGAAAGAAAAGAAGAGGGGAAGAAGAAGGGAAGCATCATGACCGAGAAGAAAGACCACAGGTCTGTAAATCAGGAGACCCGGGTTCTAATCCCATCCCTGACAGTTGCTTGCTATGGGACTTTGGGCAAGTTGCTTAACTTCTCTGTGCCTCAGCTTCCTCAACTGTATAATAGGGATTACGTACTTGTTCTCCCTTTTACAAAGACTGTGCGTTCCATGTGGGACAAGGGCTGCATCCGATCTAATTAACCAGTACCTACCCCAGGGCTTAGACCAGTGTTGACACATAGTAAGCACTTAACCAATACTACAAACAAAATAAAGGGAAGAGAAGGGGAAAAATTGATGGAGGCAACAGTGAGTTAACTGGTGTCCCATAATTTTGTTACACTGCCAAGAGACAGATGAGGATATAAAGAACTAAATCACGAATGTAAGCCTACGCTTTGGGAAACTGCCTAACAAGTGGGACGGTAGCAAGGAATCAGGCTGTAGACAAAACTGAAGATCTACAGTGCTACGCAAACTTCTTTCCATTTGTGAAAACTGGAAAGAGACCATTTTCTTCCACATCACCCTGACTTGCTCCCTTTGCTCTCTCCCCTGCCACCCCATAGCACTTATGTATATATCTGTAATTTTATCTATTTATTTCAATGTCTGTCTGCCCCCTTTAGACTGTGAACCCACTGTGAGCAGGGATTGTCTCTCTTTGTTGCTGTATTGTATTTTTCCAAGCTCTTAGTACAGTGGTCTGCACAAAATAAGCACTCAATGAATACGATTGAATTGAATTAATGAATGACTTCACACAGCTGCTAAGACAACTCCTTGAACCATTTCATCAGTGTCCTGTATGGGCCATATTCAATAGTAAATGGTAAATATTCATTCATTCATTCAATCATATCTATGGAGTGCTTACTGTGTGCAGAGCACTGTACTAAGCGCTTGGGAAGTACAAGTTGGCAACATATAGAGACGGTCCCTACCCAACAACGGGCTAACAGTCTAGATATGAAATCACAAGTTCTGAAATATAGTCAGTCTCCCAGCATCGAAGCCCATGCTCACTTAAATGGGAGGGACATATGGAGAGTGTGAGCAACAGCAGGATTCCTAAGCAGCTCCTGTATGGATGGCTGAAATTGGGATCCAAAAGCAAGGACAGCAGAGGAAGTATTTTAAGAGTTCGGTAAAAACAAAAACCACATATGGTGCGGCAATCCAGATAAAATTTGTAAGTCAATTGCCAAGGGTAAACTAGCATAGCATGTTACTAAGAAAGGAATCTCTCTATTGGAACAAAAGCTTTGTGAGAAACAAAAGTCAAGAAGACAAAACTGTAAACAGTGCCCAGTTCCGCAAACATCAAACATGACAACACAACACAGGACATTCTTCTTGGGTCCAAAATATGGCCAAGGGAGGTCCCCGATTTGACCTCTTCAAACATACACAAACAGCTAGGTGATTTATTTTTAATGATTTTTGTTAAACACTTCCTGTGTGCCAGAGACTGTACTAAACGCTGTGGTAGATACAAGCTGATCAGGTTGTATACAGTCCATGTTCCACATGGGGCTCATAGTCTTAATCCCCACGTTACAGATAAGGTAACTGAAGCACAGGAAGTTAAGTGACTTGTCCAAGGTCATTCAGCAGTTATGCAACAGAGCTGGGATTAGAACCCAGGATCTTTTGACTCTAAGGCCCATGCCCCTATCCACTAGAACACCTTCAGTGGTATCTACTTCTAATATGATTCTATTCCTAGCTCCCCTATTAGAATGCAAAGTCCCTGCAGGCATTTCCTCATGTCTCATTCTTCACTGTATTTCTCCAGCATTTAGTACAGCATTTTTCTACCATTACTCCTAGGAGGGACCCTAAACAAGTAAACATACTGTGTTTCCACACACAGTTCACCTGCCCCTCTCCCAATTTGCATCTTTCTTACCCTGTACCTCTCCTGCATTTAAGGGAATTATAAGACTAAAATCCATGCCTACTAGTCCTTCTTCTGGTGGCACTGCTTCTATGCTACATTTTCTCTTCCTTAATATAGAGAGCAAACACATAATCTCACAAAGACAGGACTAGAGTGACCAACAACACAAACTCCCCCTCCTCTCCATGTTGCTTCTCTTTTTTTGCTTAACTCTCTACCTGCCCTACTCCTTTTGAGTCTGCTCTTTTACCATGTCTTCCTCCAAATCTTTTCTCATACCTATTGACCAAGATTGTTATCATCAAGCAGTGCCAATAAATTGCTGTGACTTTTTATGTGACAATAGTTTGCTTCATGCAACTAATTACCGGTCATTGATTTGAATGGCACATAATGTAGTTCTATTTCCCAATTTCTTGAAGAAAATATTCCAAACTTTCAATGGTATGTAATGCAGAACCTGTGTGTAAGAGTTGTAATTATTCATCCTTCATAAAATAAGGCTGTCTTTTGGCTCAAGTTCATGAAAAGTTATATTAAGACCCCCATGTAGAATGAATTGTAATGGCTGTTCTCCATCTGCACTTCATAGAGAATAGAAAAAAATTTTCTTCAATTACCATGAGAGAGTTTAGGTTTGACAGCAGGTCAGAAATAGCTTTTTAAACACTGAAACAAAATACTGAAAGGGATCCTGAAATCTGCTTCTCTGGAGATCTTTGAGAATAGGATTGACGGAAATGTGAAGTGATTGGGGATTCAGATTTCAATCCTGCATGGATACAAAGAGCTGAAATAGTTGGCCTCTGCAAGGGCCTTTAACCTCTCTTTGCTCATGGCTACTCTATGCTATTAGATAATGGTTTTCTTCCCAGGGAACTGTGGAACAGATATTGCTAACACACCTACCTGCCTCTCCTTATTTTGGTGGTTCCATCTTTTCATTTAAAAAATGCCATCTGAAACTTAAGCTACAGAATACCATTTTTTCTGGCTTTCCATTACTGACTTTAATAGTGAATATATTGGAAATCAAACACTAATGATGAGTGAAGTAACGCCAGTAGGAATTTCTTCATTTGAAAAATGGAACACCTGTTTATCTATGGGGATAATAATTTCACATTTATTTTGTCATCACAGTTTGCAAATTGAGTCTGATTTTGGTCTCTGGGTGAGTGTCCTGTGGCCTTTCTGAAGGATAAGAGAAGCACAGGGAAGAATTCCAACTGACTGTGAACTTCTTGAGGGCAGAGATCGTATCTACCAATTGTACTTTATGCTCTCAAGCTCCTTAATATAGTGCTCTTTACAAGATAAGTGCTCCATAAGTATCATCAATTGAGCAATGTTGTTTCAACGACAAGCCGCACAGATTATATTGTCATTTTGTTTTGGATTTTTCTTATGAATTATCCAACTATAATTCTTAATTTACTAATTCTATTAATGAACGTTTCCTTTCTCATCTACTCTGTTAATGGTTACACACCAGATGAAAACAGTGGAAATTTCATTTTAAATACTCTTTTTGATTCAATATGGATAATGCTGTTAACTATATCTGTGTAAGTATACAGATCCATCAGTGCATCAATCAGTCCATCTATCAACAGAGATGATGAGGTGTAGATATAGTGAGAGATTGATCTCTCTAGGTAGAGTCATCTAGTTAGTTGGCTAAGATATATAGATAAGTAAAGATAGACTTGTGATCATCCTTCATTTCTGAAGATGATGATCTAATGGTTAAATTACCTCCAAGTGTGGGAATTTTGGCAGAAAGATGCATGTGTGTGTGTGTATATGTGTACCTGTGGTTGGGGAGGAGAGAGTGAGAGAAAGAGAACCAGAGATTGAAAGAAAGATTAAATAAGAATTGGGTGTCCTGAGTCCCGGGTTCTAGTCCATTCCCCAAAGTTACCCAGAAAATCAAAGGCAAAATCTCAGAAAGAAGCAGTAGTCCTGATGTCCAGCTCTTCGTTACCCAGAAAATCAAAGGCAAAATCTCAGAAAGAAGCAGTAGTCCTGATGTCCATCTTGAGTGGCTATGGCAGTTTCCCTTGCCCCATCTTGCCCTACCCTCTGCCCGGCTGCTGCCCCCCACCTTCTTGCATCACATCCAGGGTGTACATCTTAACAGGCAGATTGTAAATTTGGTCATAATCACAACCTGTTCTAGAAAACCAATCAGAGAAGGGCAGCTCATAAAGCAATGCCTTAACTGGTGGACTCTGACCTACAAAGTCACCTGGAAGCAATCATTTGTTGTGGTGAGTCATAACCTAGCCAGCCTCAGTCAGTCAATCATATTTATTGAGCTCTTACTGTGTGCAGAGCACCGTGTACTATTATTATTATGCTATTTTTTTATTAATGATGTGTATATATAGTTCTATTTATTGATATTGATGCCTGTCTAATAATAATAATGACAGTATTTGTTAAGTGGTTACTATTTGTGAATCACTGTTCTAAGCGCTGGGGAGGATACAAGGCTATTGGATTGTCCCACGTGGGACTCACGGTCTTAATCCCCATTTTACAGATGAGGTAACAAGGCACAGAGAAGTTAAGTAACTTGCCCAAAGTCACACAGCTGACAAGTGATGGAATTGGGATTAGAACCCATGACCTCTGACTCCCAAGCCCAGGCTCTTTCCACTGAGCCACGCTGCTTCTTTGTCTGTCTCTCCACTTCTAGACTGTGAGCCCATTGTCGGAAAGGGATTATTGCTGAATTGGACTTTCCAAGCGCTCAGTACAGTGCTCTGCACACATTGTGTTGAATAAATATGATTGAATGAATGAATAAGCTCTTGGGATAGTACAATACAACAATAAGCAGACAAGTTTGCTGCCCACAGCAAGCTTACAATCTAGAGGATGAGCTTACAATCAACCTGGAGGGGCGACTCTTTGCTATGCTAATGTGTGTATGGTCAGGTCAAGGTCCCTGTGTGTTTGTAAACCTGCCTTTTTTGGTATCTTGATTTTTAAGAAGCCTCCCTTGAAGGAGAACAACCCCTCTCCTAATGGTCAGCTGTTGGCTGGTGTGTTTACAGCAGTGTTCTCTCAACAGTCCAGTGCCATGGTGCCTTGTTTGAGACTGTGCTTCACCATTTCTTTAGCACTACTACTACTACTAATAGTGGTATTTGTTAAGCACTTACTCTGTACTAGACGCTGAAATGGATACAAGCAAATCAGGTTGGATACAGTTCCTGTCCCACATGGGATTCATAGTCTCAAACCCCATTTTATAGATGAGGTAACTGAGGAACAGAGAATAATAATAATAATAATGATGATGATGGCATTTGTTAAGCGCTTAGTATGTGCAAAGCACTGTTCTAAGCACTGGGGGAATACAAGGTGATCAGGTTGTCCCACGTGGGGCTCACAGTCTTAATCCCCATTTTGCAAATGAGGGAACTAGGCTCAGAGAAGTTAAGTTATTTGCCCAATGTCACACAGCAGACATGGGGCGGAGCTGGGATTCAAACCCATGACCTCTGACTCCAAAGCCCGTGCTCTTTCCACTGAGCCATGCTGCTTCTGGTCACACATCAGACATGTGGCAGAGCTAGGATTAGAACCCATGACCTTCTGACTCCAAGGCCCATGGTCTATGCACAAAGCCATGCTGCTTCTTTATAAATTCTGCCCTCCTGTCTTTGAAATGCCTTCTTGGAGTTCACTGTACAGCAGTTGTTTGGGTATCCTGATTTATCTACTGGGTATCTACTCATACATACCATTCAGCCCTGTATATATATATATGTGTGTGTGTGTGTGTGTGTATATGTGTGTGTGTGTATATATATATATATATATGTCCTGTATATATGTATATATGTTTGTACGTATTTATTACTCTATTTTACTTGAACATATTTATTCTATTTATTTTATTTTGTTAATATGTTTTGTTGTCTGTCTCCCCCTTCTAGACTGTGAGCCCGTTGTTGGGTAGGGACCATTTCTATATGTTGCCAACTTGTACTTCCCAAGTGCTTAGTACAGTGCTCTGCACACAGTAAGTGCTCAATAAATACGATTGAATGAATGAATGAATTCAGCCAGGTTGGGTTGCTGTGAGAATCCATAGTCATAAATATCACACTGCCTCTTGATAGAGAAACAGTATGTCTTACCAACCGTCTCTGATCTCTTGGTTAGATTGCTGCCTACAACTCCAATCCCTTAAAATCCTACTAGAATTGACTGACAACTGAACTATCTCGCTAGCCAAGTCATTTTTCTCTTCAAAACTCTCCAATTCCTTCCCTCACCTTCTTAATTAAGACCTGGCTATCCTCAGCCTCAATAGACAGCCTCACACTGCGTAGGTTTTCTTGACTTCTTGCTTTCCTATTTCCTCCATTTCATCCGTGCTCACCTGCTAAGTCTCAAGGCAATTTTGAGTTTACCACTCTTCACAGTAATGTAAACATTCATGAATAAATGGTTATTTTAAAAACACCAAAAACTGTGTGACACTGGGGAATATTTAAATGTTACAGTGAGTAATAGATTCTAGTCTTCGGTTTAAAAATGTGTCATTAGAGGATACCTAGAAAGGTCAAGATTTGCACATGTTGTTATCCCCACGCACCATCTACTTGGATGTTTTTTTAATCATTTCTGGTACATCGTATCCAGAAATAGATACAGAAATGGATCAAGATCCAGTTATACCAACTGACTTGCTCTGTTGACTAAAAGACAGCATCGTGGCATTTTCTATCAAGTTCAAGATGACAGAAAGTCATCGATACATAGGTTATATTCAGCTGTGACATGAGCAGCTGGATATCATGACGGGAGAGCTAGTGCAAATGGCTGACTTGAGAAGTATGGGATCCCTGACGTGTAGCATGAAGTTCCCCTTTTCAGTTCAATTAAGATTTGTGGGTGGAGACTTGATCCTCTGGAACTGAGCTCAATAAATGATGGCATAATGGCCCTTTTTCCTTTGTTGCACTAAAATTGCCAGGTGTACAATGGTCTCTTTTTTTGTGGATTGTGTACTTTTTAATGGTTTTGCCTGTATTCCCAATTATGCATGATCAGTTTTCCTACACCATGAGGATTACATTCCTGACCAATCCTGAATTAAGGGAAACTCATGTTATAGTTTGTGCACACTAACTGATTCTGCATGCACACATATGGATTCCTGTCTTTGTGGGGTAGTTGCTGTTCTGAAGCATCAGCAGGCAAGCAGAATAGCTTATTTCATCCTATGGCAAGGTATGCTTTCTGAATGATGTCTCCCCAAAACTCCTTCCTATTCCTCTGGATCGTTTGATGATCTGCTCAGCCTGTTCTACCTTGAAGTTCATTTGAGTAATATCAAACTTAAAATTGATAATAATTATGTTTTAACTACTTGTATTAGGTACTTGTACTAAGCATTGGGGTTGATAACAAGATAATCCCCCTCTACACTGTAAGCTCCTTGTGGTCAGGGAATGTGTCTAATGTTAAATTGTACTCTCCCAAGCACTAGTACAGTGCTCTTCTCACAGTAAGAGTACAATAAATTCATTCATTCATTCAATCATATTGAACGCTTACTGTGTGCAGAGCACTGTACTAAGCGCTTGGGAAGTACAAGTTGGCAACATATAGAGACGGTCCCTACTCAACAAAGGGCTCACAGTCTAGAAGGGGAGACAGACAACAAAATAAAGTAAATAGAATAGTAAATATGTACAAGTAAAATAAATAGAGTAATAAATCTGTACAAACATATATGCAGGCGCTGTAGGGAGGGGAAGGAGGTAGGGCAGGGGGGTGGGGAGGGGGAGAGGAAGGAGGGGGCTCAGTCTGGGAAGACCTTCTGGAGGAGGTGAGCTCTCAGTAGGGCTTTAAGGGGAGGAGGAGAGCTAGCTTGAGGGATGTGCGGAGGGAGGGCATTCCAGGCCAGGAGGAGGACGTGGGCCGGGGGTCGACGGTGAGATAGGTGAGAACGAGGCACAGTGAGGAGGTTACTGGCAGAGGGTGCGGGCTGGGCTGTAGAAGGAAAGAAGGGAGGTGAGGTAGGAGGGGGCGAGGTGATGGACAGCCTTGAAGTTGAGAGTGAGGAGTTTTTGCCTGATGTGTAGGTTGACTGGTAGCCACTGGAGATTTTTAAGGAGGGGAGTAACATGCCCAGGGCATTTCTGCACAAAGATGATCCGGGCAGCGACATGAAGTATAGACTGAAGTGCGGAGAGACAGGAGGATGGGAGATCAGAGAGGAGGCTGATGCAGTAATCCAGTCGGGATAGGATGAGAGATTGCTCCAGCAAGGTAGTGGTTTGGTTAGAGAGGAAAGGGTGTTAAATACAGGACTTTAAATAGCTTAAATACAATTGAATGAATGAAGGAATGCTGTCCCTGTCTGCCCTGGGGGCCACAGCCTGAGTGGGAGGGACAACAGGTCCTGAACCAGCATTTTACATATGAGTTTACAGAGAGAAGCAGCATGGCTAGAGAGAAGCAGCATGGCCAGAGAGAAGCAGCATGGCTCACTGGAAAGAGCACGGGCTTTGGAGCCAGAGGTCATGGGTTCGAATCCCGGCTCTGCCACATGTCTGCTGTGTGACCTTGGGCAAGTCACTTAACTTCTCTGAGCCTCAGTTACCTCATCTCTAAAATGGGGATTAAGATTGTGAGCCCCGCATGGGACAACCTGATCACCTTGTATTCCCCCCCAGTGCTTAGAACAGTGCTTTGCACATAGTAAGTGCTTAATAAATGTCATTATTATTATTATTATTATATGAGTTAACTGAGGTGCAGAGAAGTTACTTGCCCTAGATTGCACATCAGGCCAGTGGCAGAGCCAGGATTAGACCCACATCCTATTCATTCATTCATTCATTCAATCGTATTCATTCATTCAATCCTATTTATTGAGTGCTTACTGTGTGCAGAGCACTGTACTAAGCACTTGGGAAGTACAAGTTGGCAACATATAGAGACGCTCCCTACCCAACAGCGTACTGGATCCCAGGCCACAATATTTCTCAACTTGGCTCTAGTTTTAATCCGTTTGCACAAAATACCATGTTAAATATGGATTTTAAAATTGCCGATAAAACTACCTGAAGTCAGACAAATAGTCTAAAATGATTTTCCAGGTAGATGGTGCACAGCTATTTTGTAGCAGGGGTCCCAGAAGTAATTTTTATGTGTTCAAGGATCACTGACCTTATCTTGGGTTTATATAAATGATCTACTCTAAAGAGATTATGATAGGAACATGAAAAGACCATAACAATGATAGCTTTCTAGTTCCATATTTTCCAATGGATTCGTTGTTTCACTCATGCATATGGGTAGCACTCATGCATATGAATTAAAGTCCTTCACACAAGTGACAATCTTTGCATCAGTGCTTACTACTTGGTGAAGTTTTATCATTTTATAAAGCTCACAAAGGCAGAACAATTTTTATGACAAGTAATTGCCTATAACTATCACCCATAAATGATTTCAGTGATTTCCATTCTGTCAGCTCTATTCCCACCAGTTCAAAAAGCACCCAAGAGCCTGAAACGACTTTGGCAAGCATTCCACTCAAATGGAAAGGAGATTTCTCCATGACATTCCATTTATCATCAGCAAAGGAAATCAACCATTTTACTCCAATTTTATCGAGCTGTCCCTAATAGTTTACAAAAGAATAATTCAGCAAAAACTGGCATTTCCAGCCAGAACTTGTTCTACATGTTTTCAGTGAAAGGGAACATCGAGTCCTCCATCTTCTGGAAATGTTGTCATGCATGCTTAATACACATACTTATCATGTTTACTATGTGCTTACTTTTTGCCAAGCATTGTGCTAAGTCCAGGGGTATATTCCTATGTAACACTTCAGGCACAGTGCTTGTCCCACATCAGGTTCCCATTCTAGTTGAGGGTAAACAGATGAGGAGAATGGTATCTGTGGGTTGTGATAATAAACAAGGTCAACTATCCACGATGAGAATGTGAACAGGAGAAAAAGGATGGCTTTTGGGGGGTGAGAGTCCTTCTTCTCCCACTTGCCAACTGAACAGAAGAGTTGATTTGGTAAAGGCCGAGTGCCAGCAAGATAAGCAGGTCAAAGTTCCCAATGATAAGTGCCTGCAATTCTTCCACACTGCCATGTCTGTGGAATAGGCAAAAATGCCTCTAAGCAATCAATCAATCAATAGTATTTATTGAGCGCTTACTGTGTGCAGAGCACTGTACTAAGTGCTTGGGATGTACAAGCTGGCAACATATAGAGACAGTCCCTACCCAACAGTGGGCTCACAGTCTAGAAGGGGGAGACAGAGAACAAAACCAAACATACTAACAAAATAAAATGAATAGGATAGGTAAAAGTAAAATAAATAAATAAATAGAGTAATAAATATGTACAAACATATATACATATATACATAAACAATGGCCTGTGATATGTAGCACCCTTCCCATATTTTAACATGACAGCTTCTGAATGGCTGCTGGGACACACCTCCTCTCAACAAATCAACCGAAGGTAGTTATTGAGCTCTTACTGTGTGCAAAGTACTGTACTAAGCATTTGGGACAAGAGAGTACAATAGAGTAGGTTGACATAATCCCTGACTACAAAGAGCAAACAGTGTGGAGGGAGAGACAAGCATTAAAATAAATCACAAATGGATGTGGATCTGAGTGCTGTGGGGTGGGATGAAAATCAAAGTGCTTAATGGGTCTAGTCCTAAGTGCATAGGAACACAGAAGAGAGGGGAAAGAAGAGAACTGATGGTTTAGTCAAGGAATTCATTCAACCGTATTTAGCACATTCTGTGTGCAGAGCATTATACTAAATGCTTGGGAGAGTACAATACCACAATAAACAGACACATTACCTGCCCACAGCAAGCTTATGGTTCTCCCCAGTACACACACAAACACACACAATGCACATAGACACACATATAGGGAAATAATATTATTATTATTACATGATATCTTGTACAGTAAGTTTATCCATAGATGAACTGTAGCTGAAAATACAGGTCCAGCGTAATCAAGCCTGATAAGATGTGTTTACTTTTTTCAGGACTCAATACTGTGTTGATTTATGTCTTCAAATCCCAATTTTCTTGAGGTTCTTGCTCAAGACTAAGTACTCTTTTACAGAGTGGAATGAACTAGACAAACCCCTCACCTTCTCATCCCATACCTGTACTGCCCCTATCTTTCCCATCACTTTTTACAACACCACCAACTTCACTGTTTTACAAGTCTGTAAGTTTCACACAGTCCATGACTCATCTCTCTCATTCAACCCATTGCAAACTGTCACCAACGCAGACAAACTGTCTGCAGTCTAGATCATTTTTCTGAATAAATGTTCTATCTATATTCAATCGTATTTATTGAGCCCTTACTGTGTGCAGAGCACTGTACTAAGCTCTTGGAAAGAAGAGTTCCAACTATACCTCCCAGTTCCTCACAAACCTTCAGTCGTTGCCCATCCACTTCTTCATAAAATAGAAACTCCTTATCATTGGCTTTAAGGCACTCAATCAGCTCTTCCTCTTGTACCTCACCTTGATTAGTAATCTCCTATTACATCCCAATCCACGTGTTTGGCTTGCCTATTGCCAACCTACTCACTGTACTGCAATCTCATTAGTCTTCCCACCAACATCTTTCCCACGTCCTTCCTCTTGTCTAAAACTCCCTCTCCCTTCGTAGCTAACAGACCATTGGTCTCCCCATCTTTAAAACCCACCTAACTTCACACATCCTGAAAGAGGCCTTTCCTGAGTAAACCTTCATTTCCCCAATTCCTCCTCTTTTCTGCATCACCAAGACAACTTCAGTGTGTACCTCTTAAGAGCACTTAACAACGCTCCACCCTCAGCTAAAGCACTTATATTCATATCCTTACTTAGACTATGAGCCCCATGCAAAACAGGGGCTGTGTTCAATCTAATTACCTTGTATCCATCTACCCTGAAGCTTAAAATAGTGTTTGCCACCACACTCTATATGACGTAGTAAGAATTTACCAAATGCCATAATAATATATCGTTATACTGTGACATTTCCCTTAGTTGTAAATTATTTTTATATCTATGTCTCCCTCTGGGTGTAAGCTTCTTGTTGGGTAGGGATTGCATCTACCAGTGTTATCATATTGTACTTTCCCAAGTGCTCAGTAGAGTGCTCTACTCACAGTAAGTACTCAGTCAATACCATTGATTGACTGATAGTTTGTTGCAGTTGTCTTCCAACATTCAACTGTGTTGCTGCATTGTTTGAGACCATAGCTTTTCAAGTGCTTCTGTGTCTCTCTAGTTCTTGGGCTCTCCATTTCACTGATAGTATAACTGCTGTGTGACTATTTTACAAACAGTGATACTTTGCATTTATCCAACCCAGCAAAGTTGTACTGAAATGAGGATAGATTAAATGCTAATAAAAAATGTGGTATTTGTTAAGTGCTTACTGTGTGCCTAGCACTGTACTAAGCTCTGAGGGAGGGACAAGATAACAAGATCAGAAACAGTCCCTGTCCCACAGGAGGGACTGAATCTCCACTTAACATATAAAGAAATTGAGACATAGGGAAGTTAAGTGACTTGTCCAAGGTAACAACAGTAGGCAAGTGGCTGATCTGGTATTGGAACTCACATCAGGTTCAGGGTCTTCTCACTAGGCCATGCTGCTTCAAACTGTTAGTAGATTTCATTATAGGACTTGTTCGCTTGTGACCCTGTTTTTCATTTGGTATGAAGGTGAAGAGCAGATGGTGCAACTGAAGAATCAGATGTGATCTTTGTGGAAAGTCTAGCATTTCCAGTGATTGAGAAGGATGACCAGCACTGCATCTGTGTAGATTGCATTTTGGCTTGAGTCTGCAGTCCTGTTTCCACCACACACACTATGACAGCCTCTCAAAGAATATGCCCTCAATTATTTCATAGAGTGTTTTCACTATATATTTTGGCTAGAGCACTGTTAGAGATTTAGGTAATTTTTTTTCAACAAAGTGATCCTGTTTAGATGAACAACACGCTGTTGGAAGAAATTTTTATGCAGTAATGGAAACATTATGTACTATGACATGGTATTTTGCAATAATGCAGCCCTCACGTTCTAGGAGAATTGGATATCCTGGCCTTCTTTATTCCATTTTCTTCACTTCATACTACAGGTCAAGGAAGCCATTATGTGTAAGAGGCAAACAGCCTAAAGCATATGAAGGGTTTTCACTGATAAATACTGAAAATCAACATCACAAAATTATGTTCTCCTTCTTTACAGTCAAAAAAAGGAATACCCCAGCTAGCTACAATGAATCATGCATTTTAGTATAAAATGATAGGTAGAATGGTACATTTATTTGAAATGCAAAGATTGATAGTTTTAAGACTGGGTTTAAATAGGTTGTACTGATATAATTAGGTTTTGGAAAAAGGAATGGTAATTCAAAGAAATAGTTGTACTTTGTTAAATGGTAGAGAAATTTAACAAGGAAATGAAAGCATGATAAAGACTCATAACAATGTAATAGATTACAAAATGTATAATATTTTGTATGATACATTAATGGTAATATATTAAGGAATAGCCAATATAATAATAGAATATGTTATGTTTAGTCTCTGATTTTTAAGATGATGCTTCTTATGGTAAGATCCCTAGTCACTTGTGCCAAAATGGATGAAAAAGTCTGATGCCTGACAAACACACACACTTAGGACAGATATTTGCTGCATTCATGGATTGAGCCATATTGGGCCTGTTTCTGCTTCTTAGTTGCCTCGTGGCATCCTGATTTTTCCTCAAGGAAAGCAACCTCTCACTCAATTGCTGCTGTCCAGGCAGGCCTTCTTCACTGCAGTGGTCTCACAACAGCCCATGCTATTTCATTTTGATTGAGAATATGCCTTATTCGGTGTTCATGTAACATGTTCTGTCCCTGGGTTTACAGGCATTCTCTTTCAGATCACATACAGCAGGTTAGGTAACATAATATTGTCCATTCTTCTCATCTACCTCACAGGAATTGTGTTACTATGAGCAATGCTTCGAAGCCAGTGAACTGACTGGGTTCCATGGCCTCTTTGTTGGTAAACTTGTTTTGGCATTTGATTTTTAGCCTGGTTGGCAGGTGGTGCTGGTGAAATTGCTCTAGAAGCTTCATATGTTTTCTTTAGTAGGTCCGTAACTCACAGGCATGTCAGAGGCTTCAATTGGAACAGCTTCAATTTGTCCACTGTTTTGCAGCCTGCCAAAAGCTATGCTGACATTTTCATTCTGTTTTCTATCTTTGTATCTATCTGTACTTTGTTATACAGCGTACTGTCTATTGAAGAGATTTAGTGACAGTTTTAAGTTCTATTTTGTTGATGGCATCTTACGTCTTTTCACTAATCAGAAACCTCCAACATCTGCCTGTCCATTAGTAAATGAAACACCTCACCACTGGCTTCAAAGTATGCCCTCAATTCTCTCTCCCCTATGCTTTTCAGGACTCTGTTCAGAAAGCCAGCATATTGCCCATACTGGAAAGCAGAGTGATTCCCCCTGAGTTTTCAGTTAGCATTCTTCTTGGTGATTATATTGGTAACTTGAAGACTTCTTACATCTTCTCAATGTTCCATTCAATCGTATTTATTGAGCGCTTACTGTGTGCAGAGCACTGTACTAAGCACTTGGGAAGTACAAGTTGGCAACATATAGAGATGGTCCCTACCCAACAGCGGGCTCACAGTCTAGAAGTGGGGGACAGACAACAAAACAAAACATATTAACATAATAAAATAGAATAGTAAATATGTACAAGTAAAATAGAGTAATAAATATGTACAAACATATGGACAGGTGCTGTGGGGAGGGGAAGAAGATGGGGCAGGGGGATGGGGAGGGGGAGGAGAGGGAGAGGAAGGAGGGGGCTCAGTCTGGGAAGGCCTCCTGGAGGAGGTGAGCTCTCAGTAGGGCTTTGAAGGGAGGAAGAGAGCTAGCTTGGTGGATATACAGAGGGAGGGCATTCCAGGACAGGGGGAGGATGTGGGCTGGGGATCGACGGCGGGACAGACGAGAACAAGGCACATTGAGGAGGTTAGCAGCAGAAGAGAGGAGGGTGTGGACTGGCCTGTAGAAGGAAAGAAGGGAGGTTAGATAGGAGGGGGCGAGCTGATGGACAGCCTTGAAGCCGAGAGCGAGGAGTTTTTGTCTGATGTGTAGGTTGGTAGCCACTGGAGATTTTTGAGGAGGGGAGTAACATGCCCAGAGCGTTTCTGCACAAAGATGATCCGGGCAGCAGCATGAAGTATAGATTGAAGTGGGGAGAGAGAGGAGGATGGGAGATCAAAGAGGAGGCTGATGCAGTAATCCAGTCGGGATAGGATGAGAGATTGAACCAGCAGGGTAGCAGTTTGGATGGAGAGGAAAGGGCGGATCTTGGCGATGTTGCGGAGGTGAGACCGGCAGGTTTGGTGATGGATTGGATGTGAGGGGTGAATGAGAGAGTAATGGAGACTTCTGCACTTATAGAATAGTGTGATAATGACCACAGAAATGGATACTTTTCCATTTTTTATGCTGTAGAGTCCGTGAATTACCTTAAGATATGGGGCTAAAGTCATATCTCCATATTTACTTACATGTAGCTTGCCTAGCCCAGAAGCAAAATTCCAGAAATTATTCTGAAATCTAAGCCTCTTGTGTGTCAATGAAATTTGCTATTTCCAAGGTTGTAGCATAATGCTTAGATCTCCAATCATGATATCAGTAATACAGATCACAAATATAAACATAATTGCAAATAAGAGCTAAGCATAATCAACTATTGTGAGTTAGAATAACCAAAAAGCATTGTACATGAGTTGAATTTTGGTGTTAATATCTCCCTAATGCAATTAAGAAATTTATGTGAAAAATGCCCTTGGGAAATCTTGATTTAATGATAATTGGTATACCTGAAGTGTTCACATTTTATTGCCATAATCAACCCTTACAATAATACATTATGCTAGTGATGCATTTCTTCACTAGGATCCCTTAAGATCTCACTTTCATTTACTGTTTTTAACCTCTGAAAACATTTAAAGAAGGGGGGAAGTTCCTAATATGAATCCTGAATCTTTGGCAACTTGACAGATATTGGATGTAAAAGTTAAGAAAGACTTTCATGCACAACT
Source organism: Tachyglossus aculeatus (assembly GCF_015852505.1). Lineage (NCBI taxonomy): Eukaryota > Metazoa > Chordata > Mammalia > Monotremata > Tachyglossidae > Tachyglossus > Tachyglossus aculeatus. The sequence goes on along the minus strand of NC_052069.1, from coordinate 73,969,842 downwards.
TCTTCTTTTCCCTTGATAACCCAAATCCCTGGACTGAGTAGCTTCTCATTAAACCACCCCTAGAATGTCCCTAAGGTTTCTTTTCAAGAGAGCATTTTGGCATTTGCCAATTAGTGATAAGTAATTAAGCTTAATCTTTCCATTACCTAACTTCAGTGTTACTTTTTTCACACCTACTATATGGTGATGAAGGGAAGCCAGGCATATGTTCCCTGCATTCAGGAGTTCACAATCTCATGGGTTAAATGTCTCATTAAACAACTTTCTTTAGACATAAAATCAGAAACCAAGTCTGAAAATCCTCTGAAATGCATTAATCCATTTTTAATAATAATATATGGTATTTGTTAAGCTCTTACTATGTGCCAAGAACTGTTCTAAGCATTGGGGTAGATACAAGGTAATCAGGTTGTCCCACATGGGGCTCAGTCTTAATCCCCATTTTACAGACGAGGGAACTGAGGCACAGAGAAGTTAAATGACTTGCCCAAAGTGGTGCAGCTTGAATTAGAACCCATGACCTCTGTCTGACTCCCAAACCTGTGCTATTTCCACTAAGCCACTCTGCTTCTCATAGCGTGTCCTCATCTCTACACAACAAAGCAGAATGGAGAGAGAAACAAAGCCAGCTGAAACCTTGTTGGTGAGAGAAACACTTCCATAAATCCTTTCCTAGATGTGGGATTAACTCATTTTATTATATTGCATTTCCAGTTTTGATTACATATTGGAAATGGTGGGAAATGTATTTACATGAAACATTCTGAATTGTTTTTTGTTTATGGAAGGTAGGCAAACTATTTCAATTCTGTTGCTCCAAGGTTTATGCCATATACTGAAATTCAGACATGTTCTATCTTCATCATTTGAAAATGGTGGGGTTTTTTTCTGATTCATGAGAATTTGCACCGTTTATTAGCAGACTGACCAGGTACCCAGTTATGCAAATGGCATGCCAGTTTAGTGACAAACTCAAGCTCATGAAAACTAAATATAGAAGGAAGCTTTGAGGGAAAGATAATTTGCCTAAACATTTATTAACAATCAGCATCACTCATGGCAGTTGGCTCTAGTATTTAACAGTAGACTGTCACTCATTCATTAGAGGACTTGGTGAGATCCCCTTCTCCACCCACTGCCTTCTCAGTAACCTCAGGCCAAACATCCAATATCCAATCCGGCACCAAAACCTGCCGGTCTCATCTTCACAGCTTCGCCAAGATCCACCCTTTCCTCTCCATCCAAACTGCTACAACGTTAGTACAATCACTCATCATATCCCACTGGATTAATGCATCAGCATCTTTTCTGATCTCCCAACGTCCTGTCTCTCCCCATTTCAGTCTGTACTTCACTCAGCTGCCCAGATTATCTTTCTACAGTAAAGTTTGGGGCATGTCACCCCCCTCCTCAAAAATCTCCAGGGTTTGCCTATCAACCTCAGTAACAAGCAAAAACTCGTCACTATTGGCTTCAAAGCTCCATCACCTTGCCCCATCCTACCTCACCTCCCTTCTCTCCTTCTACAGCCCAGTCTGCACTCTCTGCCCTTCTTGTGCTAACCTTCTCTCTGTGCCTCTTCTCTCCTGTCCTGCTGTCGACCCTTGTCCCACGTCCTACCTCTGGCCTAGAATACCCTCCCTCCTCAAATCTGCCAAACCATCACAACTTCACCTGCTTCAAAGCCCTACTGAAGGCTCACCTCTTCCAAGAGGCCTACCCAGACTAAGCCAACCACTTCCTCAGCTCCCCCTCCCATCCCGATCACCCCGATTTACTCCTTTTGCTCTACCCCTCTCCCTGCCCCACAGCACTTGTGCATATATGTACATATTTATTATTCTATGTATATATATTAATGCCTATTTACTTGTTTTGATGTGATTATCTATAATTCTATTTATTTTTAGTACTGCTATTTATGCCTGTGTCCTTTTTTGATGTCTGTCTCCCCGCCTCTAGACCGCGAGCCCATTGTGGGCAGGGATTTTCTCTCTTAATTGCTGAATTGTACTTTCCAAGTGCTTAGTACAGTGTTCTGCACACAGTAATAGCTCAATAAATATAATTGAATGAATGAACGAATGAACATCAAAATGATAATGGCAACTATGATAGTAATAACAAGAAAAACAATAATAACAATACCAAAATAATAATAATAAGCTCACGGTACACAGGGAATGTGTCTGTTTATTGTTGCACTGTACTCTCCCAAGTGCTTAGCACAGTGCTCTGAACACCGTATATGCTCAATAAATACGACTGAATGAATGAATACATAGTATAATTGTTAAGCACTTAGTAGATGCTAAGCACTATAGTAACTGCTGGGGTATTTACAAGGGGTGCATAACGTCCACTAATTCTGTTGTACTCTCCCAAGAATTCAGTGTTTTGCATATAGCAAGCATTTAGTAAATACCAGTGATTGATGATGGGCAAATTGCCTAAGTTACATTTGATTGGCTACAGCTATCCCTGGGCTCTAATATCTGATCATCCTTCTTCAGCTGAAGGGGTTGATTTATGATACACCGGTGAGACATGTCCTCTAATTGGTTCCTGCAGACAAGATTTGATTGATTGGAAGATCTGCCAATTTTCTAACGAGGTGACATTACAGTGAGACTGAGAGAGAGACAGAGGGCATGTTTCTGAAACTTCAGAATCAGTCTCTTTCTCTGTCCCCAGCACTATTGCCCATCACTCTCATTTGCACCTGGCCAGGTACGGAGAACTGCTGTTGCTGCTACCACCACCCCTACAGAGTACAGAGTACAGAGATGAGGCACAGCGGGCTCCAGGGGGGTCATGGTGCTGCCATGTCTGCCACTCTGAAGAGAGATACAGAGGAAGCAAAGGGGGTGCTACGAGAGGGATTGTATCAGTCAGAGGGGAGAGGCACAGAGAGGCTGTTGTCAGAGGGGTAGAAACCAGGCTTACATTGTGCTGGAGGGTTTCATGGGAAAAAATGAATGCTCGGTTTTCCCATTTGAGAGGGTCAATCAGACTGTATGTTTTCATGACACATTTTGGCTAGAATGCTGTGAAGGCAATAAGAGAATTTTTTGGGCAAAGTGGACCTGTTAGGAGAAAGCAGAGTGTTGAAAAAAACAACTGAACAGTGGCCTGTGTAATCACACAAGACAGAATCAGCACGGCCTAGTGAATAGAGCATGAATCTGGGAGTCAGAAGGACCTGGGTTCTAATCCCGGCTCTTCCACTTATATGCTGTGTACTTGTAAAGTCATTTAACTTCTCCGTGCCTCAGTTACCCCATCTGTAAAATGGATATTAGGACTGTGAGCCTCACGTGGGGCATGGACTGTGACCAACCTGATTATTTTGTATTGACCCAGCACTTTGAACAGTGCCTGGCACATAATGAGCATTGAACAAATGCCATTAAAAAAACAAGGGTGACTATTACAACTTGAGTATTTTTTTTGTTTTTGTTTTTAACTCAGGGGCCTGAAGGACAGCATAAGAGAACTGATGGCTTACTAAAGTTGCCATAATTGGTTTACATTTTCAAAGGTTTCCAAAGTTACACAGTTTCAATACAGTGTATAAAGAAGCATAGCTTTATGTTCAGGATAAGTTGACTTTATGTTTGTATGTGGTACAGCAAGGTGGGAAGGAGTGCACAAGGAGAGAGAAGAGAGAAACATAGTACCTTTCCAACGGAAATCATGAGCACATTATCCCACTTACTTCAAACACCATATTTAAGGTCTGATATCTTCACCCTGGAGGACTCACCTGGTTAAACTTCCTAGATAAATTTACACTCTAGAGATTTCTTGGCCCGTGCTGAATGGCGCCTTGTAGGTAATCTTGTCCGGTCAGTGACCCTCTCACACATTTTTCTCCCAACCTAAGTTTTCACAAGTTCTGGCTACTGGGTCCTAAATAGAAAATATGAAAATATTACTCCTATTTGGGATCGATGTCATTATGTGTTTGCTCAGCCTTAAACCAACACCATATACATAAACTAGGTTACGGGTTCAATCCAAAGGGTTTTTTCAATATTTAAAAATATCAAATCACAGATTGATATTTTTACTAGAGGTTAAAATTTCCATTTTTATGCTCTGGAGATTTGAGCACTTGCTAAGCCAATCTATCAGGAAAGAGTTGTCAGTCCGAAAGATTTTTAAATTCATTGTGCTCTGAACTGTTTTTTTTTTTCCATACCCCCTTTGTCCTTTTACCCTTTGAATTTGATATCCCAGTATTTGCTTGCAGCTAAGATATTTAAAGTACATTCCAATTTTTGCACAGTATTGGAGGGGCAATTGAGCAGATTCCTTGGGCCGTTCGGGCTACATTTTCTAGAATATCATCATGAATCATTTTCATCAACTAGAATTTAAGACAGGCTTCCTAGCACAAAGTGAACTATGGAGGTCTAATGGAAGAGCTGGGGTCCGAAATCCAATTCCAGCTCTCCTATTAGCTTCAATTTCCTCCTTTGTAAAATGAGGATGATATTACCTGCCTCCTTCTCTCTATAGGGATATGATGAGACTAAAGTGCGATGTTATGTAAAGCAATGCGAAAGTGCCTTGAAAAAATAAAGCTAGTATCCAGATACATCCAAATGACATCAAAAGGCATGAGAGGTTTCAGGAAGTTGGTGACTTCAGATTGTCTAAAAAGTAGCTCCTGTTTAGAGCAAACTTTTAGATGGCCACTGCTCCCACCTTTCTTGCCTGCCCCAATTGTCTACCCGTGGCTCTCACAGCAGACAAGAAGGGGCGGAGGCGCAGCATGGATTTGATAACAGTAGCAGTGGAGGACATGGTCATGTTACTGGATTTCTCCAGTGGATAGATTTGGCAGGGTTGTATTACAAGTAACGAGACTTATCAAGTACAAAGCAGTGTACTAAGTGTTGGGAAAGAATTAAAAGTAAGATCTAGGAATAAAGGAGGAAAGGTGAGAATGCAAAGGAAAAAATAGAAAAATAAGAACACAGAAAATATAAAAGATGAGACCAGGAATAAAATGCAAAACAGAAAATAAGAGCCGCAGGGTACTATGGCTGGAAGGGCAGGGTTTCTGGCTTCTCAGGCGTCAACCGTAATGAAGCCCTATCCTATAATTATTCTTCCCAGTATTCTACGTTTTGCAGACGCTCTCTATACTGCCACTGCTTTCTGTCCCTCCTGCAGGGATGGAACAAGGCAGTCAGGATTGAGGCTCCAAGATACCCGAAGGACGAAGGCATGGGCTATCCGGCATGTGGCTTGGTCAGCCAGTGGATTGGGAGCCCTGCAGCTTGACCCTTTTCCTTGTATAGCCTGTAAACTTTATCCATGTCTTCACCCATATTTCCTATAACTCCTGCTATTTTTCAATTCATGAATGTCTCCAGCGGAGGTTTCTGAGTTGATCCAAAATGGTTTCTTCAACTTCAGAAGGGTATAACCATTTTGTGCATCACTGGTGTCTTGTTAAATTTGTTACCAATTCTATTAGCATTTGTATAAGCATTTAATATGATCATTATTTGGAATACGAACCACTTGCTAAAGAGAAAATTTATCATTTTTTTTTAAAAAAGGGAAAAAAGAGGAGACAAACGCCACAAGTCTCGATGCCTTTTAGGTATTTACTAATAGATTCTGTGACTCCTACAGAGCAGATTAAGTTGAGTATTGACCACTTACAGTGTTAATGTCTGTTCCAATAATGTTCTCCTTAATTATAATCATCCCAGATTCAGGCAAGATTTAATCAGTGCTGCCAAGGGGTTCTGAGAAGGAAATAAAGATTTTCCAGCATGAAGAAACAGAATAGGGCATGAAATCAAGGTACCCTGGCACGTATAATTTACTCAGAGTCCAAAAAAGCTGTTTCTAAAGGTCTATTTTACAAAATATTAAAGTGGAAAATTATGCATGGAGATGAAGCTGTGGTGAGGAGTAGAACCTCATTAGACAGTAGAAAATTGAACTCTGATAACTCAGTAACCCTGTAACCTTTAAAAGAAGGTTACTTGAGCTCATATTGTTTTACATAATTAGTGTAGAGGAACTGATCAAGTCACTACTGAAATTTTCCAATAAAATTCCCTGCAGAAGACTATGACAACTCCATTTTCCTATTACCTGTAAGGGAATTTGCAATCCTACTTCTTATAGTAGTCACTCCACATCATGTAATAGAAGTTTGGAATGAAGCCATTATAAAATTAATGTTGGTGGTTTATGGATGAGCATGTGTGTGTGTGTATATATATATATATATATAAATGGAGAGAGAGAGGGCAATCATTGGTACTTATTGAGCACTTACTGGGTGTACAGCACTATACTAAGGGCTTGGGAGAGTAAAACATAGCAAAGTTGGTAGACAAGTTCTCTGCCCACAAGAAGCTCACAGTCTAGAAGGGGAGACAGACATTAATATAAATACATAGTTTACAGTTATATACATAAGTGCTGTGGGGCTGAGGGTGGGTTGAATACCAAATGCCCAAAGGGTACAGTTCCAAGTGCATAGATGATGCAGAATGGAGAGGGAGTTGGGATAAAAAGCACTTAATCGGGGAAAGACTCTTTGCAGGAAATGAGACCTTAATAAGGCTTTGAAAGTGGGGCAAGTGGTGTGAAGACAGAGAGAAGAAAGGAGGAAGAGAGAGGGGAATAGAGCAAGTGTTAGAGTGCACATGAATTTAGACTATTCTTTGGATTTCAAGATAAGGTATAATTTCTAGTTGTGGGTGTGGCTAACAGGACAAAGTGCAATTAACCTTCCTTTTCAAATGATAATAATAATAGCATTTATTAAGCGCTTCCTATGTGCAAAGCACTGTTCTAAGCACTGGGGAAGTTACAAGGTGATCAGGTTTTCCCACGTGGGGCTCACAGCCTTCATCCCCATTTTACAGATGAGGAAACTACGCACAGAGAAGTTAAGTGACTTGCCCAAAGTCACACAGCTGACAATTGGCGGGGCTAGGATTTGAACCCACGACCTCTGAGTCCAAAGCCCGTGCTCTTTCCACTAAGCCACGATGCTTCTCCCGATGTTCACACAAAGATTGGCCCTTGGTATACTGCTGCATTAATTACCCGCAGTGCCCATTGCTATTTTTTTTTCCTTCCTCTTGAAACTAAGGTCTTTTCAAAGCCTTTGATCTGAGATGGCCTACCACATTTTTGATTGTTGCAGATTAACCTGACCTATCTTCTGCTTCTCCATCAATCAGTGGTATTCATTGAGAACATACCATGTGCAGAGCAATGAACTAAGTAAACCCTTGGGAAAGTCCCCTTTTAGCCCATATCATTTGAAGTTTTGTTTCTTTTTGTCTTTATGAAATTTCTGCTGTCCTCCTCCTCTGTGATCATTCTATTTCACATTACCCCTCCTAGTCAAAGTGGGCAGGATAGCAGATACTGAATATCCAATTTACAGACAGTCAGGATTAGATTCCAGGTCTTGACTCCCAAGTCCCCTCTTTTTGCTGCTTCTCTAGCTGCTGAGTATTTGTTTTTGTCCAATCTCCTCAGAGAAGCAGCGTGGCTTATTGGAAATAGCCAGCTTGGAAGTCAGAGGTCAAGGGTTCTAATCTTCAGTATGCCACTTGTCAGCTGTGTGACTTTGGGTAAGTCACTTAACTTCTCTGTGCTTCAGTTATCTCACCTGTAAATGGGGATTAAGACTGTGAGCCCCACATGGGACAACCTGATCACCTTGTATTCCCCCCCAGTGCTTAGAACAGTGGTTGGTACATAGTAAGCACTTAACAAATACCATCATCATCCTCCTCACTTGTCATACCCAACACTGGTGGTAAATATAAATCTCGTCATTGTACAGAAGGTTGGGCATTATAACTACTTCATAAACTTCAGTGTTAGTTCATGTTCAATATATTCATGTTCAATCTTTGTCCCCAGATTCTTCTGCCAAATCCCAAAGATCATGCTGGCCTGCATAATAAGATCAATACCCAACATCCCCTTTGAGTGCATGAATTCTATTCTGTTGGTTCACCATTTCTCAAAGAACTTCTTTATCCAGATTTACCTTCCTCTTCTGCTCACAAAAAATAGAACTAGTTTCCCAAATATTAAAAATTAATTTCACTGACCTTAGGTGGTGAATATTAATCACTTGTTCACTGCTGTTGGCATTCCAAATTTAAGCTCCAGTGGAGTGACTTACAGTGTCATGAAATTATTAATTAGTTCTTTCATTCACCCATTATTCATTAAGGCCCAAAGCAGACTGGGGCCTCAAGATGATTCACCTAGCAGAACATTCTGTATAGTTGGGGCACAAACTTAACTGTTTGAAATTATTTAGCTTGTTTTTGAATCTCACATCGTTCCTCCAAATATCACTGAGGCAGAACACTAGGATGGATGGATACTGGGCCTGAATCAGTAATGCTATTGCAAGGAATTCGTCTGTTATGTTGTTGTGTTGTGCTCTTCCAAGTGCTTAGTACAGTGCCATGCATAGAGTAAGTGCTCAATAAATACAGTTGATTGATTGATTGATTGATTGATTTTATGGTCTGGGAATGTTGTGTTAGCACTTGGGCTCCTTTCTCCAGCAGGAGAGGCTGCTGCTGTTAAGGACCTGCTCTCAGAATGCTGGGTTTCAGGAGACCACCACATCCAAAGACTCCATAAAACAGCACCTCCCTGCAGCAATGGTCAACAAAGTTGTCATCTTTCCAGTCCAGAGCAAAGAGCCAGGCTACCAGCAGACAAAGGGAAGGGAGAGCTCTTTTCTGCTGCAGCCACTTATCTAAGAAACATATAATCTGAGTGAGAAAGAGAGATTCAGAGAGACACACTGCGTGGTGTGTGAGAGAGAGTATGCATGTTTGTGGGGTAGGTATGTGAATAGCATGTCCCTATCCACCACTACCTTTCCTTTTCCTGACTCTGGCTCTCCTCATATCATCATCAATCATATTTATTGAGCGCTTACTGTGTGCAGAGCACTGTACTAAGCCCTTGGGAAGTACAAATTGGCAACATATAGAGATAGTCCCTACCCAAAAGTGGGCTCACAGTCTAAAAGTTTCATATCTCAGACCACTATCTCCACCATCATGAAATAGTTAAGATAATGATGATAACAACAACAATAATAATAAGGATAATGATATTTCTTAAGCATCTACAGTGTATCAAGCACTGTACTCAAGGAAGTAAGCTTCTCATGAGCAGGAAATGTGTGTCTACCAGCTCTGTTATATAATATTCTCTCAAGCGCTTCATATAGTGCTCTGCCCACAGTAAGTGCTCAATAAATATGATTGGTTGATATTTATTGGGGTAGATACAACATAATCACAAGACCTGGGGTAGATACAACATAATCAGGTCCCACATGGGGCTCACAGTCTAAGTAATAAATTAGTCAATCAACCATATAACAGAGCTGGTAGACACACATTTCCTGCCCATGAGAAGCTTACAGTCTTGAGAGGGAGTCAGGAAGGAGAACAGGTATTGAATCCCCATTTTGGAAATGAGAGACTGGAGGTACAAAGAAGTTAAGTGACTTGCCTAGGGTCACAAAACAAGTATGTGGTGGAGCTGGGATTAGAACCCAGATCCTCTGATTCCTAGGCCTATGCTCTTTCCACTAAGCCTTGCTGCCAATAATACCGTATCTGTGAAAAATTAATAAAGATGGTTCTAGTCCTGAATTCCATATCCTATGTTGTACTTATAATGTTTTAAGTTGTTACTCATTTTACAAATTATTTTTATTTTGCCATTTTGCAGAAGTACAGCCCCAGTTATAATAATGGCATCTTCCATTTTTAGAGTTCTTTCATCTCTTCCAAGTGCTTTAACATCAGTGAATTCATCTTATCATCACAACATCCCTTTAAGAGAGATTCAGGTATTCTTATCCTCATTTTGATGAGAAACTGAGGAACAGAGTTATTAAGCCACTTGGCCAAGGTCAGTCAGTAGGCAAGGATAATGGCAGAGGTAGGTTGGTATTTGTTGAGTGCTTACTATGTGCCAAGCACTGTTCTATGCACTATGGTAGAAACAAGGTCATCAGGTTGTCCCATGTGGGGCTCACAGTCTTAATCCCCATTTTACAGATGAGGTAACTGAGGCCCAGAGAAGTTAAGAGACTTGCCCAAAATCACACAGCTGACATGTGGCGGAGCCGGGATTAGAACCCATGACCTCTGACTCCCAAGCCCGTGCTCTTTCCACTAAGCCACACTGCTTCTCCAGCTTCTATAAACCAGGTTTTTGACCCCAAGACCATACTATGAATTCATGACCACATAATCCACATATCCATGTGAAATAGTTTAACATGTCTGCTCTAACCAAAGTTTAAGAATGCAGAAATGTTTATTTTTTTCCCCCAGAAAAAAATGAAGTTGTTTTGCTTCCTGTACATGGTCAGGTGACTTTGGATATCCACAAGACAGCTTGGTTCACTTTGTCAACAATACACACACATGCACAGACAGACAGACAGACATACAATAGAGCTGTCCTTCACACTGGAAGATGTCACTGATAGTGACATTCACATATGGATGAGTATGCAGAATTTGTAATACTGGACATATTAGATATTAGATATATCTATACATCTCTTTCAAATGCTGTCGACTCAATTTACACATCCTCTCCAGAATGCCCCATTTTCTGCCATAAAGTCATTCTGGTATGTGTGTCCATACCCTTCTCAGGATCACACCCAGAGAGTTTCCAGTACTCTAACAGTCTTGGACTACAGGAAGTAGAGTCAAGAAGGGGCATACTTATTTCATTTTTAGCTTGGGCAGTGGCTAGCAAGTGGAAGGCAATCTACTACAAGTCAAAACTCACCTGTGCTGGGCAGCAGTGGCATGGGAAGGAGTTGAGGGCAGAGATTCAAGTTTAATGTGTGGTGTGGTAAACCGCTTGAATATTTTTACCAAGAAAACTCCATGGATACACTACCAGAGCGATTGCAGATGGAGGTGGAATGTTCTGGGAGAGATGTATCTGTAAAGTTGCAACGGGTTGGAGATGACTCGAAAGCATAAGACTAGAAAAGAGTTTTCTTGGTAAAAATACAGAACTGCTTTACCATTGCTGCCTTCTGTGCAGTAAAAACTTGAGTCTGTGCCATCGTTTTTGATAAACGTTTCAGTCACTTTATCATCCACCTTTGACTCTTTCCCATACTGCTATTTCCAGCAGAGATGAATTGATTAACTCTTTGATTTAGATCTTTCCATTATGGGTAACCCTAACGAGAGATTATCTCTCATTGGCATAGCTCTAAGTTTCATCAGCATATGCAAACTCTCCTGCCACAGTAAGTTGCCAATTCATAGGAGACATGTATATATCTTGTGTGTGTATATATATATATATATATATATATATATATATATATGTTTTGGGGCTGAGGGTGGGGTGAATAAAGTGTACAAATCCAATCACTTTGAAGAAATAATTTCCACAAAATTGATGTGGGATTCTACTATTTATCCATTAAAGGGAAGTTATTTTTTCTGGAATCTCAAAGCAAAACAAAAATCCCATGCAGGCTCTGGAATCCCTATGCCTGTACCTTGGATTGCAGCACAATTTAAACCAAACAAATCGCTGCAGGAAATAAATTAGAAATTCTAATAACTATTAAAAGCTACCAAAAGTTGTTTACTACAGTGTTATTTAGCACAGGTGTCTTGGTAATTATGAAGAATTGAGAACATTTGGAGCATTTAATGGTTTTCAGTAACTTCATTATGTCAGTCACCATGCTGGATTATTAACACTTTGGATCGAAAAATGTCTGGGTAAAGGCTTAGGTTTTTAATTGTCTTCCATATTCTGATCACTTATTTTCACTTTTTTGTAAGGGTGCTGATAAGGGAAATAGACTTTAATCATGTGTAGGGAGCATCATAACCTAAGTGAACAAACGCAAGACAGTGAATCAAGAGATGAATGCTCCGGATTTAGCCTTGTCACTGATTAGCTGAGTGATATAGTGCCAGTGACTCAGCTTCTGTGTGAATTTGATTCTCTGACTACAAATTAGGATCATGTTATTAGTGTCCTTCCTACTCTACGAGGCAGTTGTGAGGATAAATTAGGTTATCCCTGTAAAACCCATTGGGCTCTTGTTGGAAATTAGGTAACAATAGATCTATAAATTGGAATTAGTGAGTTCAGCATAGTTAAATTGGAAGCTGGCCGGATGATAGATATAAAAAACTTTATTGAGTACAGAAAGGAAAGAATCAATTCCAGCTTTCTATTAAACTCTCTGGGGTCAGACATCAGCTCAGTCAAGAAAACCAAGCAAAATTATGGAACTAACACAGACTGATGGGAAATTCCTTCAGTGAACAAGTATAGGCTATTGATAATATGTGTAGTAAATCGGCAAAACTATGGGACATAGGCTGATTCAATACCTTATGGAATGAACGTGGGTAATCTTTAAGGTTGGTATGTTGAAAATATGTATCTATGACAATTAGAATCAAGTAGATGTGTCTATTAGCAATGTATAGTAATTTGATGCTAATGTCATTGATGTTTAAATCTGTATAAGCAAATTAATTATTTCAGTAAATGAGTACTCCTTCTCAATCCAATTCAGTACTTTCTGGGACACTCTTCTATGAAAAAAACCAAGCTCTGCTGTTGGTTTGATGTTGCCAAGTAATTTATCAACTAGGGGAGAGGGATTGTTCTTAGATAAGGGTTAGAAGGGGAGTTTTGGTGGCTTCTGATTCCTTGGTATCCTACAATTTTGGTGGCCTCTGATTCCTTGGTACCCTACAATTTCAGATTCCAACAGAATCTGAAAGGCCCCTGGTTAAAGAAAATTAAAAAAAAAAAAAACAGAAGTTCCCCAAGATAGAGATTTTATGCTTGGTACTGGGATTCTGAGGCTATTGGGATTCCCTACTGGTTTCCACAGAGCTTGATTTGTAAGGGAATAAGAGGGTGGATAGTAGAGAATCAGCGTGGCTCAGTGGAAAGAGCATGGGCTTTGGAGTAAGAGGTCATGGGTTCTAATCCCAGCTCCACCAATTGTCAGCTGTGTGACTTTGGGCAAGTCACTTAACTTCTCTGTGCTTCAGTTGCCTCATCTGTAAAATGATGATTAAGACTGTGAGCCCCCTGTGAGACAACCTGATCACCTGGTAACCTCCCCAGCACTTAGAACAGTGCTTTGCATATAGTAAGTGCTTAATAAATGCCATCATCATTATTATTATTATTACAATCTGTTCCTCTTCTTTATCCTTATGCAAGAGGCTGGTTAGGGAAACCTAAGAATTGAAGTCTGGATTTGGGGAGGCCAAAAGACTGTCTTTCAGTCCAAGGAGGGTTGGTATCTCCAGATTCCTAAGGACAGTCTTAATAATGCTATTTACTAAGCATTTCCTGTGCGCAGATCAGTGTACTAAGTACTGAGTGAGCATACATAGGTAGGAATTAGACATGGTCTCTCTCCCTTAGGGGAGGCACAATCTAAGAGTATAAATGGGAGAAGAGACTGAAGATTGACACGTCGGGAATGATGAAACAATAAAACACAACACAGGCAAATATACAAAATGAAAACAACATCAGAAGGGTGCTGTGGGTAGAGCACAATAAATTGAGGCTTCTCGTGACTTGTAGTCCAAGTCATACCCACAGGCACAGCACTCACTACAGCAGCCACCAGCCTTACTGGGGTTTTGTGGAGCTTTCTATTGTGAGTGTTTTTCTCTTTCCCACTGGGGTGATGGAAGGAAGGAAAGGATAGAGTTTCCTTAATGTCATATAGTAGAGCTGGTGTTGGGAGAAGGAGAGTGATTGTCTGGAACAGAGATGCTGAAGGTGCGTTGCTGGTCATGGGGGCCTGAGGTAATGTACGTTAAGCCCCACAGGACCAAAAGTGAGTAATTGAATAATTAAGGCATTCTCGTATGCAAAAAACTTGAATATGCATTTTATGTTGCTTAGGTCATGGTGGGCATGGCTTAGAATGTTATAATTGTTCCCTCAAGAAGGCAAATCCTCTTCAACTGCAATCAAATCATTTCCAATACATAGCGACTCCATGGAAATTCCCTCTCCAGAACGTCCCATCATTGAGAGGAATAAGCATTAATAGTGTGCTGCATGCTGAGGACTTCATGCATTTCAGCAAGGATTTGTGACTATAAGAAATTGCCACTGATTCTGGGTCGCTTCTAATTCTCCATCTACAACCACTCCCTGGGAGAACTTATTCACTTTCATGGCTACAACTCCCATCTTTACCTCTCCAGCCAAAATCTCTCTCCTCCCCTTCAGTCTTGCATTTCCTCTTGCTTTCAGGCTATCTCTACCTGGAAGCCCAGTTAACACCTCAAACTAAACACATCCAAAACAGAACTTTGGAATATCTGCCAAAACTCTGTCTTCCCTATGTTTTGCCCTTCAGTGTAGATAATACCACTATCCTCCCTAAATAACAAACTCATAACCTTGACATTTTCTTTGACCCATTCCTCTCCCTCAGCTCACATATTCAATCTGTCCCCTAATTCTGTCAGACCTAACTTCATAATATCACTAAAATCCACCCGATCCTCTCCATCCAAACTGTTACTGTGCTGACCCAAGTACTTATCATATCCCATCTTTATTAATGCATCAACCAACCTCCTCCTTGTCGCCTGCCTCTCCCCATTACAGCCCCCACCCACCTCACTTGACTGCCTGGGATCATTTTTTAAAAAATATGTTCAGTGCACATTTCCCCACTCCTCAGTAATCTTCAGTGGTTATCCATCCACCTCTGCATAAAACAGAAAGCCCACAATCATCTTGCCCCCTCCTACCTTACCTCACTGATCTCCTACTATAGCCCTACCTGCCCTCATTCCTCTAGTGCTAGCTTGCTCATTGTCCTTCAGTCTCATCTATCTCATCGTTGACCCCTTGCTCATGTCCTGCTTCTGGCTGCTACTCCCTCTCAGTCCAAAACCCCAAACTATTACTCTCTCTCCACTTTCAAAGACTTATTTTCTGCATCACCTATACACTTAGATCAATACCCTTTAAGCAGCTGATACTTATCCCACCCTCAGCCCCACAGCACTCACATATATGTAATTCTTATGCTCAAGATGCTGAATGCTTCTGGTGGAGATCTAAACATCAGGCCGACTCTGTCCACTTCAAGTTTGTCCTTTCTTGCCTTAACTCTGCCCTCTCCTCTACCTGGCAAAACTATTCCTCTTCCCTTATTGACACCCATGCCCATCACCCTCATTAGTTTTATTGGACATTTAACTCCTTTCTCAGGCCCCCTGTCTTCCCCCTGCCCCTGTCCCTCGCCCCCAACGCTCTGGCCATCTACTGCATTAAGAAAATTAACACCATGAGGTCTGAGCTCCCCAGAATCATTCTTTTGTAGTATACTTTCCCAAGTGCTTAGTGCAGTGCTCTGCACCGAGTAAGCACTCAATGATACTGTTGTGCCGAGAATCAGCGAGTGAGACCCAGGTAGTAATTTAGAAGTGGATTTTATTAGCGCGCGGCTGCAAGGGGCCAGGAACCCAGATCAAGCAGCACCGATCCCATTCTCACTGTGTCTTTTATTGAGTTACAGCAACATGGGAGGGAGCATTTAGGAATTTCAGGAATCCAATTAGGACCCCCCAGGATGCTGTAAATTCTCTGTTTTTACTGCCTTGTAAAGGTTGTAGTTATCTGCCCTATGGCCTTGTATAAATAGGTGTGTAAATTCTGTTATCTTCTGTTGTCACTGTCTTGTCAGGATGTCATCTGACCTACGACCTTACATAGATAAGTGTTACTTGTTAATGGCCTTGAAGGCATCTGTTGCAGACAATACAAAAAGGAGTTGTTCTCTCAGCCTGCACAAAATGGAGGGTTCCTGTCAGCATACACAAAATGGAGTCAGTCACGTCAAGTCCGCTAGTGGACAACAGGGATGGCTTTTGTCAGGCAGGTCAGGGTGGGGGAGGCCTTTGTTAGGCAGGTTTTGTGGCGGGAAGTTTTGGCGGGCATTCTTCTTCCATGAGGAAGGGTGTACAAAGGGATGGGAGGAAGGGATGGGAAAACAAAATGGAGATCAGACAAACCTGATCACAACAATACCACTGATTGATTGATTTATATGGGATTTGGTGAACCACAGTAGCACAAGATCAGTTCCTTTACATAGTTTCTTGGTCCTGATCGCTTTTGACAAAAACTTGTTTAGCTTTCCATAAAGTAGGTTCCATTCTTACTGTGACTGCCAATATCACTGAGGTCAGAAAACTAGTATCCTGAGACATTTCAATCACATAAGAGATACAGTTCCTGCTCATGAGGTGCATTAACCTAAGAGATTTATAGGCAGACACTAGTTTTTCATAAATAGTTGGAACTTCTCACAACAAAACACGGAATGTTAAGGAGTTGAGTAAATCAGTATTAGTACCAGTGGAAAATGTGCACATATCATAAGGGTAGATGAATGGGCATACATGCTACTGAGCGCTGTTGAATGCAAAGCGTGGGGGAAGATGAAGCCATTAAAGATAAAGCCTCCTGGAGAAAGGGGTGTTTCAGGAGGGATTTGAAGATGGCGAGATCTGCAATCTGGTGATTTCACTGTGTCCTGCTGGAAGAACATGAGTCTTGGAGTCAAAGGACCTAGATTCTAATTCTGGCTCTGCCACTTGTCCGCTGTGTAATCTTGGGCAAGTCACTTAACTTCTCTGTACCTTGGGCAAATCTCTAAACCTTTCTGTACCTCAGTTACCGCTCCTGTAAAATGGGGATGAAGATAGAGTCCTAGGTGGGACATGGACTGTGTCCAACCTGATTAGGTTTGTATGTATCCCACTGCTTATGACATTACCTGGCACATAGTAAGCACTTAAACACCATTTAAAAAAATTAGAATACTAGTCAAAGACTCCCTGGCTCCACCACTTGTCAGCTGTGTGACTTTGAGCAAGTCACTTAATTTCTCTGTGCCTCAGTTCCCTCATCTGTAAAATGAGGATTAAGACTCTGAGCCCCACGTGGGACAACCTTGATTGCCTTGTATCCCCCTCAGTGCTTGGCACATAGTAAGCGCTTAACTAATACCAAAAAAAAAGGCTTCTGAGATCCATTGGGAATTTTATTCTTCCCTGCTGAGGTCATAAATTTAGGTGGTAAAATCTACTCAATTAAGTTATTCTCCAACCTAAGGCAAGTTTGTTACTGCACAAAACAAAACTAATGTATTATTTTTAGGGGCCTTTAGAAAATTGTTCAGTAAGAAATCCTCAGTTTCGCATATATTAAATGTCTAGAAATGAGCAGATTTTTATTTTTGCAGGTAATTTAGTACTATTGAAAACAACATGGAAAATTGTTACTATAATTTATCTAAATACAAACATGTTCTAATCAGCCACTCATGTTTATTGAGCACTTACTATGTGCTGAGCACTGTAATCATAGCTATGTGTTTATGACAGAGCTTTCCTTCTAAATAGTGCAATATCTATGTGGTACTTTGACCCAATATTTTCCTTCCTTGGTTATGAAGGAGTTCATAAAGTACTAGCACGGAAGACAGACACTAAAATGAATAAACATTCAGGGAACTGTGAATCTCCAGGTGATTAGGAGTTTAGGAAGTATTAAAGTGGCAGTATGGGGCAATGTGAGGTGGAGAGATGAGAGATTATTCTAAGGAAAATTCCTGGAAGAAGCTGATTGTTGATGTGACCTCAAGCACCTTGACTATGGGGAGAGCGGTGGTCTTCCAGATGAAAAGATAGAGGGACTCCCAGAAAAGAGGCAGAGTGAATGCAAGTGGTTGATCTCAGGAGAGAAGTGTATAAGCTGGAGTGTATTAGAAGAAGAGAAAGAATAAGTAGGGAGAGATAACTGATTGACTCTTAAAGCTAATGATGAGGCATTATTCCATGCTGTAGAGAGGAATTAGCAGCAACTGGAGGTTTTTGAGGAGGTGGACTCAGAATAAGGTTTTAGAGAAACGTTGTAGACAGTAAAGACAAGTATAGACTGCAGAGTGAGAGACTGGAGGCAAGAATGTGTATGAGGAGGATGAAGCAGTCAAGTTGTGATAAGAGAAATGTCTGGACCAGTTTGGATGGAGAGGAAGAAGTAGATTCTGTAAATGTTGTGAGAGAAGAACTAAATGGATTTGGAGAAAGACAGAAAATGGGAATTAAAAGAAGAAGGAATGAAGTATCAAGTGCCCAGGATTTGGGCAAAGGAAACAGAAAGGGTAGTGCTATTGTCAACTGGGACGGAAAATTAGGTGGGGGAGAGGAATTGGAAGGTAAAATAACTCCTCACTCTCGGCTTCAAGACTCTCCATCACCTCGCCCCCTCCTACCTCACCTCCCTTCTCTCCTTCTACAGCCCAGCCCGCACCCTCTGCTCCTCTGCCACTAACCTCCTCACTGGGCCTTGTTCTCGCCTGTCCTGTTGTCGACACTGGCCCACGTCCTTCCCCTGGCCTGGAATGCCCTCCCTCCACACATCTGCTAAGGTAGCTCTCTTCCTCCCTTCAAATTCCTACTGAGAGCTCACCTCTTCAAAGAGGCCTTCTGAGACTGAGCCCCCGTTTTCCTCTCCTCTTCCCCATCCTCCCAGCCCTACCTCCTTCCCCTCCCCAGAGCTCTTGTATATATTTGTACAGATTCATTACTCTATTTTACTTGTACATATTTACTATTGTATTTATTTTGTTAATGATGTGCCCATAGCTATAATTCTATTTGTTCTGACAATTTTGACACCTGTCTACATGTTTTGTTTTGTTGTCTGTCTCCCCCTTCTAGACTGTGAGCCTGTTGTTGGGTAGCGATCGTCTCTATCTGTTGCTGAGTTGTACTTCCCAAGCGCTTAGTACGGTGCTCTGTACACAGTGAGCGCTCAATGAATACGATTAAGAGGTGCTGGTGCGATATCCATAGAGAGATATTTTGGTGGCAGGAAGAAATGAGAGATTGCACAGAAGGAGAGTGTTTAGGGTTAGGGAGGTAGATTTGCAAGTTATTGACCTAGAGGTGGTATATTAAATCATTGGAGCCTAAAATCATATGAGTATGTAATAATAGTAATAAACATTTTCCTTTTATTTTGGGAGAGAACAAGCTGTCAGGTTATTATAGGGGTTCCTTTGTTGGGAGAGGAGGATGAATCAGGGTTATACACTGTATCTTTGCAAGGTATACACTGCCGATTGTCTAGGTGCAAAAGGTAGCCCTGCTGTTGGTCCAGTGGTAAGAGCACTTCTGTGGGAATCAGGATACCTATCTCTGGCTCTGCCTGTTGGTGCTACACATTGGTAGGGAGGTTTCTGGCCAAAGAACCACCTAGGGAGCTCTGCAAATCAGTAAATCATATTTATTGAGTGCTTACTCTGTGCGGAACACTGTACTTAGTGCTTGCGTGCGTACAATACAAAGAAAAAGACACATTTCCTGCCCTCAACGAGCTTACAGTCTAGAGGGAGAGATAGGCGTTAAATAAATTACAAAGATGTTCATAAGTGCTGTGGGGGTGGGGTGGGGTGAAGATGAATAAAAGGAGCAAGTCAGGGCAATGCAGAAGGGAGTGGAAGAATAGGAAAAGAGGACTTAGGGAAGGCCTCTTGGAGGAGATATGCCTTCAATAAGGCTTTGAAGGTTGGGAGAGGTCTAGAAGGAATACTGTGAAATAGAACAAGGGCAACAAAGACCACAATGTCAACAAAGAAAACTGCCTTTCAGCAGGCTCTAGGCAGAGCATTAGCACTCTGATGTGGCCACTTCAGCTGTAAATGTATTCTGCATATAAAAAAGCCACATGACTGTTTTGCAGTTTTCTGAATCCCCTCAGGTCTAGCCACTCATTGCACTCTGTGCCCCAGAGGATGCATGACTGGCAGGGAAAAGAGAGTCACTATGTTCCAGGAACTATATTAATCGCTGGGATAGATACAAGACAATCAGCTTGGACATAATCCATGTCCCACACGGGTCTCACAGTCTTAAGCCCCCATTTTACAGATGATGCATAGAAGTTGCATGACTTGTCCAAAGTCACATAGTAGAGAAGTGATGGAGCCAGAATTGGAACCCAGGTTCTGTGACTCCCAGGGCCGTGATCTTTCAGTAGGCCACAGTGTTTATACTGCATGTGCATTGGAAACCGCAAGAGGACTAGTGATAGTAATAATAATAATAGTACTAGTGGTAGTAATAATGGCATTGTTAAGCTCTTACTATTTGCAGAGTACTGTACTAAGTACTGGTTGATAGAATATAAGCAGATTGAACACAGCTCCTGTCTCACATTCATTCATTCAATCGTATTTAAGCGTGCACTGTGTGCATAGCACTGTACTAAGCGCTTGGAGAGTACAATTCGGCAACAGATAGAGACAATCCCTACCCAACAACGGGCTCACAGTCTAGAAGGGAGAGACAGACAACAAAACAAAACAATAACATCACAATTGATATATTATATATATATACATCATTAATAAAGTAAATAGAATAATAAATATGTACAAATATACACAAGCGCTGGGGCTTATAGTGTAGGGCGAAGGGAGAACTGGAATTAAATCTTAATTTTATGGAAGAAATTGAGGTACAGAGGAGTTAAGTGACTTGCCTAAGATAACATGACAGGCCAATGTTAGAGTCAGGATTAGAACCAAGGTCTTCTGACTCCCAAACCCATGCTCTTTTCAATAGGTCATGATGTAGCCATGCTGCCCTGTCCATTGTAGACATCCAATAAATACCGAAGATGATGGCAATCGAAAGATGATGATTTTAAAACTATGGTTAAGTGTGTTCACATGCTTTAAAATGTAAATGAAGCTGAAAGTGCGGAATTAAGAATGTTTTTGGATGGCTAGTTCACATGCCCATGTTCGAATTGAAATGCTATTTGGGAGACTTACATTAACTACTACAAATGGGATTTTCTAGGGAAAGTACTAACAGGTCTTTACCTATGGGAGTATGATGGTCTCACTAATCATATTTTTACACTTTCTGCATTATCTCTTCCAAGTGTGTCAGAGAAATATTCTTTTCTATAAGAATATATGTATATATGTTTGTACATATTTATTACTCTATTTATTTATTTATTTTACTTGTACATATCTATTATATTTATTTTATTTTGTTAGTATGTTTGGTTTTGTTCTCTGTCTCCCCCTTTTAGACTGTGAGCCCACTGTTGGGTAGGGACTGTCTCTATATGTTGCCAACTTGTACTTCCCAAGCACTTAGTACAGTGCTCTGCACACAGTAAGTGCTCAATAAATATGATTGATTGATTGATTCTATAAGTTGGTATGGTTGAGTTGAAATATTTTAAAATATTTTTGTTGGAAAATGAAAATTATCATGTTTGAAGTACTATTTAATGTTCTTGCATCTGTCATGCTATGGTTTACCTGAAAACTGATTACAAGATGCCAGAAAATTAATATGAGAACCCAAGTCATTAAATAATTCACCATTCCTCCTTTCACCAATAAATTGTACAATTTACCACACAGTGTGTCATAAGAAAAAACAGATATGGAATATATGGTAATTCAAGAGGTTTTATGGTGTCAGGAATGACCATTTTCGTTTGAAAGTTCACTTTTTAATGGCGCTTATGTAGAAATATCCTGTTTATCATCATCATCATCATCAATCGTATTTATTGAGCGTTTACTATGTGCAGAGCACTGTACTAAGTGCTTGGGAAGTACAAATTGGCAACATATAGAGACAGTCCCTACCCAACAGTGGGCTCACAGTCTAAAAGGGGGGCTCACAGTCTAAAAGGGGTAATAATGTTGGCATTTATTAAGTGCTTACTATGTGCAAAGCACTGTTCTAAGCGCTGGGGAGGTTACAAGGTGATCAGGTTGTCCCTCGTGGGGCTCACAGATTTAATCCCCATTTTCCAGATGAGGGAACTGAGGCCCGGAGAAGTTAAGTGACTTGCCCAAAGTCACACAGCTGACAATTGGTGGAGCCAGGATTTGAACCCATGACCTCTGACTCCAAAGCCTGTGCTCTTTCCTACTGAGCCTAAATTGTCCAGATCTGTTGAACTAAATTAAATGAAAACTCGATCTACTCACACACATTAAATTGAAAGTGTAATTTAACATGCATTTGCTTATCTGAACTCAGTATTTTTCCCTAATAAACATTAAGTGATTAAGTCTTTAGGACATGACAAAATAAAGATGTACTGCGTTATTGGAAAACTATCATCATCGAGTAAATGATACATTTTAAATTTGCGGTGAATAGCTTTCATTGTAATTGCTATTTCTGTGCAATAAATAAGGATCGTGTACACTCTCCACTGATGCATGGACAGAGAAAGAAATAGAAAAAATAATAAAAAGGTAAACATGGCTATAAAAAGGCTAAATCTAGTGGAAAGCAGACATTTGAGTTAGTACCCTATGGAAGGTTTTTTATGCAGTTGTGACACCCAGTCACTATAGGCGGTAAGGCCTGGACTCACCATGGAGATCCAAACAGCTTCTGGAGTAGTTTCACTACCTCCACCTATAAACAACCTGATTTCACATCCAATGGCAGGACAAGGTTACCAAGAATGAAGCTCTGGAATACTGGAAAACAGGCATTTCACTAGCACTTATGTACTGATGGATCAATCATGTTTTTTAAATACTTACTGTGTGCAGAACACTACATTAAGTGCTTGGGAAATTACAATATATATCTGGTTTCAAGCTCCTTGCCCAGAAGAAGTTTATAACTTAGCATGGGAGACAGACAATTGAATTACCCATAGGAGGAAATAATAGAGTATATTACTGAGTGCAGAGAACTGTACTAAGTGTTCGTATTCATATTCAGTCATTTATTGAATGAGAAGAGAAGCAGCAGGGCTCAGTGGAAAGAGCACTGGCTTGGGAGCCAGAGATCAGGGGTTCTAATCCCGGCACCACCACTTGTCATCTGTGTGACTTTGGGTAAGTCACTTAACTTCTCTGGGCCTCAGTTACCTCATCTGTAAAATGAGGATTAAGACTGTGAGCCCCATGTGGGACAACCTGATCACCTTGTATGCCTCCAGCTCTTAGAGCAGTGCTTCATACATAGTAAGCACTTAACAAATGCCATTATCATTGTTATTGAGCACTTACTGTATGTAAAGCACTGTACTAAGCACTTGGGAGAGTACAATATAACAAACAGATATATTGCCTGCCCACATTGAGCTTATATTCTAGAAGGGGAAACAGACATTAATATAAATGCGTAAGTAAATAAATTACAGATTTGTACATAAGTGCTTGGGAGAATACACTATAAAGGACCTCACAGTCTAATGTGTATAAAGACCTGTACTTAAGTGCTGAGTAAGAGTACTAAATCCTTTAGAGTAAATGAGGTATTGTGTTAAGAATACTTGAACATTTAAGAGTAAAGGAAGCAGTGTGTTAATACTGTATACTTGAGTAAGAGAAGCATTAGGTATTAAAGAAACTTAATACTTTAAAGTGAAAGAAGCAGTGTGGCCAGGTTGAAAGAACATCAGCCTGGGGATCAGAAGGACCTAGGTTCTAATCTGCCACTTGCGTGCTGTGTGACTTTGGGCAAGTCACTGAACTTCTCTGTGGTTCAGTTTCCTCATCTGTAAAATAGGGCTTTAATATTTGTTCTCCCTCCTACTTAGAACATGAACCCTATATGGGACAAGGCCTGTCCAATCTCCATATAACATATATAGTACATTGCTTGGCACATAATAACTACTGAAAAATACCACAGTTATTTTCATTATACATTGCAGAAGGGCTGAAGTGGCAATTGGGGAATATTAAGTCGGGAGATTATAAATTAATTGGGAAAGGAATTCTGGAGAGATGTAAATTTAAAAGAGCTTTGAAGTTAGGATGAGCAAGAGGCACAGTGAATGAGAGCTTCATTCATTCGTTCAATCATATTTATTGAGCACTTGCTATGTACAGAGCACTGTACTAAGCGCTTGGAAGGTACAATTAGGCAACAGATAGAGATAGTCCCTGCCCAACAATGGGCTCACAGTCTAGAAAACTTGAGTCTAGAAGAGCTTGAAGAGACATGAAGAAGAAAACTGTAATGTAGTGGGAGAAGAAAGTAGATACACTTGAGGGAGAGTTGATTGAAGGCAAAGAGGAATGGAGGTTTTTGAGGAATATGGAGACTATTGAGCCCACTTCTCCCCAGCTCCCTCTCCCTTCTATATCATCTATGTTCTTGGATCTGTGACTTTTGAACATTTGATATCCGCCCCACCCTTAACCCCACAGCATTTATGTACATATCTTTAAGTTGTATACTATGAATTATATATTTGTATTAAGGTCTGTCTCCCCATCTAGAGTGGAAGCTCATTGTGGGCAGAGAACATGTCTGTTAACTCTGTTATTTTGTGCTTTCCCAAGTGTTTAGTACAGTGCCCTGCACACAGTAAGCACTCAATAAACACCCTGATTATTTACTGATGTGAAAAATGTTTTTTTAAAACATGATCAGGGCAGCAGAATGAAGCACGTTCTGGAGAGAAAAGAAACTGTAGGCTTATGCAGTAGTCAGGTTGGGTTTGAAAAGTGCTTGCACCACCATGGGTTCAGTTTGGGTAGAGAGGAATGGGCAGATTCTGGAAATTATGGGAAGAAATAACTGACAGGATTTAGTCACAATGTAGGGGTGGAGAGCTAGGGAGGTATCAAAAATAAGGCCAAGGTAGAGGATTTAATGGATGAAAGGATGATGCTATCAACAGTAATGACAAAGTTAGATTAAGGAACTAATAATTTTCCTAAGGGAAAAGTGAGAAATTCAGGTTGGGTCATACTGACCTTGAAGTGCTGGCAGGACATTCATATAGTGATGTCCTGGAGGCAGAAGGAACTATACAACTACAGACTTCAGGGTTAGGAAAATAGATTTGGCAGTCAACAATATAGAGGTGTGACCAGACTCCACTCTGTGTCGCTTGCAAGAACACAGATGATCTTAGTTACTGAGACGTCAGTGGACAAGGGACACAAGTTAAAAAGGAAAAATAATCAATTTCAAAGTCCCATCTGGGAAGTCCCAGCACTATGGACCCAGTCCCTGAGCACACGTTGCCTGAAAATCCGGCCTTTTATAGTTTTTGTCTATTTACATAATTCTTCCCCAAGGAGTCAGTCAATCAAATTTAGTGAGTGCTTACTGTGTGCAGAGCACGGTACTAAATGCTTGAGAGAGTACAGTGTAATAATGAATAGATACATTCCCTGCCTATAAAGAGCTTATAGTCTCTTGGAGACTGATTGTGGAGGGGCCAACTTCTTATATCAGACTTCAGTAATTACAAGCCCATAGATCAGAGGTTATCACATAAAATTATTCATTTTCTCAAAATATCTTTGGAGCAAACAGGACTGGATTAACATAGGTTCTCATAAAGCCAATGCCCAGGGACGGTAGGTTTCAAGTGTTGCCATCCCTATGGGATACGGAAGCAATCATTGTCCTTTGACCCTACTAATAAGGTCACCTCTTCAGATGTAGCAAAATAGACCTTTCCCAGTTGTTGGTGTGTATGCACAAAACTAGCTATGGTACCGCTAGTACTGGACTCTTCTTCCCAACATCTCAGATGATGACATCCCTCTGATGGAAACTGCCCTGTCAAAGGTCACCAATGACCTCCTGCATGCCAAATCCAATGGCTCCTACTCTATCCTAATCCTCCTCGACCTCTCAGCTGCCTTCAACACTGTGTACCACCCCCTTCTCCTCAACACGCTATCCAACCTTGGCTTCACAGACTCCATCCTCTCCTGGTTCTCCTCTTATCTCTCTGGTCATTCATTCTCAGTCTCCTTTGTGGGCTCCTCTATCCCCTCCCATCCCCTTATTGTAGGAGTTCCTCAAGGGTCAGTTCTTGGTCCCCTTCTGTTCTCTATCAACACTCACTCGGTGAATTCATTTGCTCCCACGGATTCAACTATCATCTCTACGCTGATGACACCCCAATCTACATCTCTGCCCCTGCTCTTCCTCCCTTCAGGCTTGGGTCTCCTCCTGCCTTCAGGACATCTCCATCTGGATGTCTGTCCACCATCTAAAACTGAATATGTCCAAGACTGAACTCCTTATCTTCCCTCCCAAACCCTGCCCTCTCCCTGACTTTCCCATCACTGTAGACGGCACTACCATCCTTCCTGTATAGCAAGCCCACAAACTTCGTGTCATCCTCGACTCTGCTCTCTAGTTTACTCCTCAAATCCAATCCGTTACCAAAACCTGCCGGTCTCACCTCCTCAGTATCACCAAGATCTGCCCTTTCCTCTCCATCCAAACCGCTACCCTGCTCATTCAATCTCTTATCCCATCCCGACTGGATTACTGCATCAGCCTCCTCTCTGATCTCCCATCCTCCTTTCTCTCCCCACTGCAGTCTATACTTCACGCTGCTGCCCGGATCATCTTTGTGCAGAAATGTTCTGGGCATGATACTCTCCTCCTCAAAAATCTTCAGTGGCTACCAGTCAACCTATGCATCAGGCAAAAACTCCTCACTCTTGCCTTCAAGGCTCTCCATCACCTTGCCCCCTCGTACCTCACCTCCCTTCTTTCCTTCTACAGCCCAGCCCACACCCTCCGTTCCTCTGCCACTACTCTCCTCACTGTGCCTCGTTCTCGCCTGTCCTGCCATCGACCCCCAGCCCACGTCCTCCCCCTGGCCTGGAATGCCCTCCCTCCACACATCTGCCGAGCTAGCTCTCTTCCTCCCTTCAAAGCCCTACTGAGAGCTCACCTCCTCCTGGAGGCCTTCCCAGACTGAGCCCCCTCTTTCCTTTCCCTCTCCCCATCCCCCCCCCCAACCCTACCTCCTTCCTCTCCCCACAACACCTGTATATATGTTTGTACAGATTTATTACTCTATTTTTACTTGTACATATTTGCTATTCTATTTATTTTGTTAATGATGTGCAACTAGCCTCACTTCTATTCATTCTGATGACTTGACACCTGTCTGCATGTTTTGTTTTGTTGTCTGTCTCCCCATTCTAGACTGTGAGCCCGTTGTTGGGTAGGGACCATCTCCATATGTTGCCAACCTGTACTTCCGAAGCACTTAGTACAGTGCTTTGCACACACTAAGTGCTCAATAAATACGATTGAATGAATGAGCATGTGCAGGGGCCACTTCAAATTTCCCACTCTGTAAAGGAGAGAGAGAGGCTGATAAGAAGCAGGGGAAGGACAAATCATGTAGGGATACACAATTAAACCTCGGTTCCAGCTTCTGGTGCTGCCCTAGACTGGGCCTTGTTTGTCTGCCACAGCTCCTCCCCACCTACTCCCAGAGATGAGACAACCTGTGCTGGACAAAGTAGGCTGCTGTCAGCCCTTTATTTATAGCTGGGCTCAGCAAACTGAATTGTTATGCTTTCTGGCACCTGCTTCCCTTACAGATTCCTCCCTTCAACCCCCAGACAAAACACAGACTGCACAGATGAGCAAGCAGGGAAATATGAGGCCCTTAAATTGTTTAAAACCAACTGGAATTGGAAATCCTGGAGACTAGGATTGCCATCCTTGAAGGTTGGGTTATTCATCTGCCTGGAGGCAGGGGATTGGACCAGATGATGCATCCAGCACCCTTGATTCTATAATCTTATGAAAATATTCTGAAACTCAGTACTACACTGGCAAACATAAGTTAAGAAAAGTGTAAGGCTGAATTCATTAAGTCCCTAAAACCAAAATGTCCCACAAAATTACAACAGAGGGAAATGGAAAACCAGTTCTCTGGATTCAATCCAAAAGTCATGATATTTTCAGATTGGAGAAAATAATTCTGACAGGAGATTTTAGACAAATGGTGAAATCACATGCAGGTAATATTGTTCATTTTGCCATTTCAATCTCAGGTTATTACCCTACAAACTACTACCTGCTGTTTGCAGTTCTGCCTCTCAGCCTTCTAGTCAGTCTTCTTGATAGTTTTGTTCAAATGAAGTAATCTCTTATTGTTTCTCA
Source organism: Tachyglossus aculeatus (assembly GCF_015852505.1). Lineage (NCBI taxonomy): Eukaryota > Metazoa > Chordata > Mammalia > Monotremata > Tachyglossidae > Tachyglossus > Tachyglossus aculeatus. The sequence continues at coordinate 73,941,775 of NC_052069.1, read as the reverse complement.
CTGCCCTTTAGCGTGTCTTTGAAATGTCTTTCCCACCTGACTTCACTACCAGGAGATTAGAGTTTTAGTTAAAAAAAAAAAAAAATTATTGATCTAGGAGTTAGATTGCAAATATAATCATCCTTGGAGAGTTTGGATTAAGCAGGTCCATATGTCGAGGGCATAGGGCTAGTTACAATAAATATAAGCTACCCAGTCAGTACACTGGCCCAACAAAATCTTATTTTTCATCTGTTTTTTCCTCACTGCTTAATGAGATTCAGAGGGATGACATTAATCTGGAAAATAGTTTATATTTTGGATGTCTGTTACTCTAGAGATTACCTTCCTATGAAATATCAAGGCAGTTATGAATATCCAGAATCCTCCTGTTCAACTAGAGATACAGATTAGAAATATAAGAAATCAGGGATGACAATATCAAATGCAATCACATCTTTTCCTGACAAAAAAATTCTCTCTAAGTTTCTGAAGTCACTAAAGCATTAATTTTCAGGCTGAGCTGGGACCTGAAGAGCACTAAACTTGGCAGTTGAGAGTAAGTGCAAGAATTGAATCAGGTCACTGATGGTACTTTCTCTGCCCCTAATATCCCTCCTCTTATCGCTCTTTTTTAAATCCTCATTTTCTCGGAACAGTCTTTGTATCCTGAGTAGAAGAGCTCTTTGGAACCCAATATAGAGGAGATGAGGGAATACGGAGGAGAATGGGCTTAGTACAATGCCAGTAACAAAATGTGACTCCTTTAGTTTTGTTGTAAGCAGATTTTCCTTTGACAAATTGTGTTCTCCCACCTCGCTGTCTCTTATCTTCCCACGACCTTCATTACCTTCAAGCTTGTGGGCACGGATTGTGTCTACCAAACTCTATTGCATTGTACTCTCTGAAATGCTTAGAAATGTGTTCTGCACACAGTAATAACTCAGAGAATACCTGACTGATTGATGGATTGATTTGAAGTTAGGTTCTATAAGGTAATCTGTTTGAATGTAAGCCCAGATAATTTTTCCCTGATACCTTATGCAAGCCAAGGGAGAGAAGGGAGGAAAGAAGAGAAGGAGAACTTTAAGGACTGAGTTAGAAAAGGTGAACACAAATAGTGATCAGTGGGAAGAAAAGGGAAAGAAAAAGACATTTGTTAAGTGCTTACTATGTACCAAACACTGTACTAAGTTCCAGGGTAGGTATAAGTCAATTGGGTTGAACATAGTCCACGTCCCAGGTGAGGCTTGCAGTTTCTTTTTTTTTTGGGGGGGGGGGGGGTTGATCCCCATTTTACACGAGGTAATTGAGGCATAGAAAAGTGAAATAAACTGCCCAAGATCACATAGTAGATGAGTGGCAGAGCAGGGATTAGAACCCAGATCCTCTGACTTCTAGACTGTGAGCCCACTGTTGGGTAGGGACTGTCTCTATATGTTGCCAACTTGTACTTCCCAAGTGCTTAGTACAGTGCTCTGCACACAGTAAGCGCTCAATAATTACAATTGATTGATTGACTTCAATACCCATGCTCATTCCACTAAGCAGTGCTGCTTCTCTTGTGCACCTAGACTACTTCAAGTGTCATGGAATAGACTACAACTCCCTCAGAAGGCAGGGTTCAGTGAACCAATCTACACCTCTTTGTCTGCTTGTCTGATTCATCTGGAGTCCATTTGGGCTCCCCTCTATGCTTTGAACGTGTTGGCAGGAGCCCCAGGATAAAGGCTCAGTACTGGGTCATCTCAGATCTCCAGAATTTCAGGAACATCATCTACTCAGGGGAGGGTAGATTCCCATTCAGCAGGTCCAGTCAGAACCAGATCAAGATTTCACAAAACAGAATGTTAAACCTGGAAATTCCCAGAAATAATTCCAGAAACCATCTTTCTCTACGTGATTATGGAACCAGGATCTTCCTAAATCATTAGAGGTTTCTGAGTTCCATGGTGTAAGACTGGACTGAGTTCAGAGTTAAAGAGTATCAAATGTGGAGTGGCCAGTGTTCGTGTATTATATTAGACAGTCCAGCTTTCCATTGGCCTCAGCTGTCTGGTTCTGATAATAGATGCTTTGATGTCCATTTTAAAATTTTTGGTGCCAAGCTTCCTTTCATCTTAACTTCTGGCTCTGAGTTCCAGACTTAGCATCAGACTTGATATGGACTTGGAAGGGAAAAAGAGAGCCCCGGGGAAATTGGAGGGTCAAGCTGCCCCAGAGAAAAGTTTTAGGTATGAGGAGATAATGGCTAAATTGAGCAGATTTCCTCAAAATGGTGGCTACTTGACATCATCTCATCACGTTGAGTACTGGGCGTAACTGTGTGACATCATATTTATCTTGGGGGCCTGTTTTTTGGGGGGTGCCATAGCTGGCAAAACTAGTTAAATGGCAGGGGGATATTTGACTCCCCCTGTATATGTCTCCAAGTGAGACAACTGAAATATTTTCATTAGCTGGAGTCATTTAAAATAATGATAATACCTTGCATTTTAATAGTGCTTTTCTTTCAGGGACTGTCTCTATATGTTGCCAATTTGTACTTCCCAAGCGCTTAGTACAGTGCTCTGCACATAGTAAGCGCTCAATAAATACGATTGATTGATTGATTTTGTAGAGTACACTCCCATAAGCTACCTCATTCATAACATCTCTGTCCAAGATCAATCAATCGTATTTATTGAGCGCTTACTGTGTGCAGAGCACTGTACTAAGCGCTTGGGAAGTACAAGTTGGCAACATATAGAGACAGCCCCTACCCAAAAGTGGGCTCACAGTCTAGAAGATCACACTGCAGGCCATTGACAGAGCTAGGATTAGAAGCAGGTTGCCTAACTCACGGACTCATGCAATTTCCACTAGATAACACTGCCTCCTGCTTCACTGGCCTCATTAAATTTATTTATCCTTGGAGAAGTTAATAATAATAATAATAATAATGGCATTTATTAAGCGCTTACTATGTGCAAAGCACTGTTCTAAGCACTGGGGAGGTTACAAGGTGATCAGGTTGTCCCTTGTGGGGCTCACAGTCTTAATCCCCATTTTACAGATGAGGTAACTGAGGCCCAGAGAAGTTAAGTGACTTGCCCAAAGTCACACAGCTGACAATTGGCAGAGCTGGGATTTGAACCCATGACCTCTGACTCCAAAGCCCGTGCTCTTTCCACTGAGCCATGCTGCTTCTCTAATTAATCTGAAGATGAGCTCACGGTAGTTAAACTATATCACTCTTTTGAAGGAGAATTAATTTTGTAACAAATCACTGAGGATTATTTCCAGTATATTGAAAAATTCAATGAAAATACATTCATTAAAATAAGTAAACTAAAATATAAAGGAAAAACATAAATTATTTTAGGTCATATTTATAGTCTCATTTAGAGGAACAAATTAGTCCTAACAGCTTTCAACTAGCTACTATATTTAATTGGAGACTAATAGCTAATACCCCGGGTCTTCAAAAGAATAGGGAATAAGTTGCAATTCTCATAAACTGAAACAACTTTCATTCTTGGTCTTAGTTGTTGTCTTAGAAGTACTTGGGAAAAGAGTAATCGAAGCACCAGGTGTCACCAAACCAATTCTGTGTTAAAGAGGTTCATTCTGTGTTAAAGAGGTTCACAGAGAGCTCTGCTTGTAGAAATAAATGAAGAAAAGGACATTTTCAAGTAAACCAGATGGACTCATCTGACTGCAAGGGTAGGAAGCAGTTCTAAAATGCTATCCAATTGCACATAAATAAGTGAAGAGAATTATTAATCCACAAGGTCAACCTCTCTCTTCAGCAGCAGGGAAGTCATTACCTGTGGACTGTAACAGTCATATAAGTTTGGGAACTTGAAGTTGTATGATCTCTAACAGCGAAAAGCAAAAGTTTGAACACATTAAAGCACTGATTTTAGAAGTTTTCAATGCATCATGGAAGAGGACATTTGGGATGATCTGCAAGTCAAGCATTAATCATTAATTGTGAATAATTAATAATATGTTGCCAATTTGTACTTCCCAAGCGCTTAGTACAGTGCTCTGCACATAGTAAGCACTCAATAAATACGATTGATGATGATGATAACCCAGAAGTAGTTATGCACACTATCTTATATCTTTCCCTGGGGCTTGGCACATAGTGACCACTTACATCTGTCCCCCTACTCCCTATCCCCTCTATGTCAACTATGTATTTGGATCTGTACCTTTTATTCACTCCACCCTCAATCCTGATGTTCTGATCAGTAAGCACTGATGCACTGCTTAAAAGAGAAGCAGCAAGGCTCAGTGGAAAGAGGCTTTGGAGTCAGAGGTCATGGGTTCAAATTCCAGCTCTGCCAATTGTCATCTGTGTGACTTTGGGTGAGTCACTTAACTCCTCTGTGCCTCACTTACCTCATCTGTAAACTGGGGATTCAGACTGTGAACCCCCCGTGGGACAACCTGATCACCTTGTAACCTCCCCAGTGCTTAGAACATTGCTTTGCACATAGTAAACACTTAATAAATGCCATTATTATTATTATTATTATTATTATTATTAACCAATCCTGAAGGTATTTATTCATTTTAATGTCTGTCTGCCCTTCTAGAATGTGAGCTCCTTGTGGTCAGGGAATGTGGCTGCCAACTCTATTGCATTGTGGAAGTGCTTAATACACTACTTTGTACATAGTAAGCACTCCATAAATACCAGTGCTTGGTGATTACTGTAAACCCAATTCCACTGTCATTTGAGGTTGCAGTCATACAAAACCCCTTGTTAAGGAAAACCTATTTTACAGCGCACACACACACACACACACACACACACACACACACACACACACACACACACACACACCACACCCCCCCCCCCACCATACATGTGCTTGCAAGCATCTGCACAGACTGTTTCTTCCAACAGCACACTATGCACTATCCAAACAGGGGTGCCTAGTTTGATTAATATTCCCTGATTCTCCAAGAACGTTCCAGCCAAACATTAAGTGAAAAGACATTTTCTTGCAGAACTGAGTGCACAGCTTCTTTCTGGGAGAGGAAGAGCTAGAAATAAATACACTTCACCTACAGTTTTAAATAATGTTAGTTTAATATAATTTTCACGCTACAATAAGGAACCCTAAAATTTATAGCTTCCCCATGATCCTGAATCTCCCCTAGTAGAAGGAAATAAAGGAATGAACAATCCATACGAATCTCAGATGTATTCAGTGTTAATTCAGCATTAGTTAGCTATCTGAAGGGCTTTGCTTTCCTTCTTGAAGTAAACAACTTTACACTGGGTTTACAGAGTTTGAGTGTATCTCGTATGTTAGCCTAGCACAGTGGGTCCCTTGCTAGCCTGTATGTTCCATGTGGACAGGGATTGTGATTACTAACTTTATTGTATGGTAACCAATCAATCAGCCTATCAATGGTATTAACTGCTCACTGTATGCAGAACACTGTACTAAGTATTAGGGAAGGTTCAATACGGAACGTGCCTTCTAGAGGAGGAAACAAACATTGATATTAATGAATACTTAACAGATATGTACCCAAGTATGTACTAATTTACATCTAATATACCCAGCTCTGCCACTTTTTTGCTGTGTGACCTCTGGCGAGCCACTTCACTACTCTGGGCCTCAGTTCCCTCATCTTTGAAATGGGGATTGATACTATGAAACCCATGTGGGACAGGGACTGTGTCAACCCAATTTGCTTGTGTCCACCCCAGAGCTTAGTGCTAACTGGCACACAGTAAGCACTTAAATACCACAGTTATTATTATTTCTATTATTATTAGGTGCTGTGGGCCTGAGGGTGGGGTGAATACCAAATGCCCAAAGGGTATGCATCCAAGAACATAGATCATCATCAATCGTATTTATTGAGCATTTACTATGTGCAGAGCACTGTACTAAGCACTTGGGAAGTACAAATTGGCAACATATAGAGACAGTCACTACCCAACAGTGGGCTCACATGTAGAAGGGAGAGGAAGTCAGAAAAAGAGTATTTTATTGGGGAAGGCCTCTTGAAGGAGAAGTGATCTAAATTAGGCTGTACTTACCCAAGCATTTAGTACAGTGCTCAGCATACAGTAGGTGATATTTGCACTTACCACCTCCCAGACTAAGCCTTCACCTCCTCTTCTCCCACTCTCTTCTGTGTTGCCCTTGGCACTAGGATCTACACCCTTTATTCATCCCTCCCTCAACCCCGCAGTACTCATTTATTTATATTAATGTCCATCTCCCCCTCTAGACTGTAAGCTCACTGTGGTCAGAGAACGAGCCTGTCAACTCTACTATTGTTCTTGCCCAAGCATTTAGTATAATGGTCTGCACACAGTAAGCATTCAATAAATATGATTGATTGACTGATTAAGGTGCTCAATAAATGCCATTAATTTGTATTTACCATTTAAAGTGATCCATTGATTTCTCAATAAGGAAACTAGTTTAAGCCACATTCTTCGATATCAGGAAGAGTTTGAAATTTGAACATGAACACTTCCTAGATTCTTAATGTATTAAATACTCTTTGAGCTGTCTTTACACCAATCAGAATTCACTTTGTAAATATCAACATGATGATCAATTCACACTACTTTGTCAAAATAAAGGCCATCTATCACAAACAACTTAAATTGCTCCCAGTTTCAAAACAAATTCATCAACCTCAATTTTACCTTCATTTTCCTCACATCTTTTCTAGCAACTGGGAGCCATTTTCCTAAACATATTTTAGTCTTTTAGCACACCAGTAATTACTCTTTACCAAGTCAGATCATTTTTAACGGAATAGTGTGTTTCCTTATGTGGTTAAATTCCTTACCCATAAATACTCAACACGCTATCCAACCTTGGCTTCACAGACTTTGTCCTCTCCTGGTTCTCCTCATCTCTCCGGCCGTTCATTTTCAGTCTCTTTTGAGGGCTTCTCCTCCCCTTCCCATCCCCTTACTGTAGGGGTTCCTTAAGGGTCAGTCCTTGGTCCCCTTCTGTTCTCTATCTACAATCACTCCTTTGGTGAACTCATTCGCTCCCACAGCTTCAACTATCATCTGTACGCTGATGACACCCAAATCTACATCTCTGCCCCTGCTCTCTCTCCCTCCCACCAGGCTCACATCTCCTCCTGCCTTCAGGACATCTCCATCTGGATGTCTGCCTGCCATCTAAAACTCAACATGTCCAAGACTGAACTCCTTATCTTCCTTCCCAAACCCTGCCCTCTCCCTGACTTTCCCATCGCTGTTGACGGCACTACCATCCTTCCCGTCTCACAAGCCCACAACCTTGGTGTCATCCTAGACTCTGCTCTCTCGTTCACCCCTCACATCCAATCCGTCACCAAAACCTGCCGTTCTCACCTCCGCAACATCGCCAAGATCCGCCCTTTCCTCTCCATCCAAACCGCTACCCTGCTGGTTCAATCTCTCATCCTGTCCCGACTGGATTTACTGCATCAGCCTCCTCTCTGATCTCTCATCCTCCTGTCTCTCCCCACTTCAATCTATACTTCACGCTGCTGCCCAGATCATCTTTGTGTGGAAACACTCTGGGCATGTTACTTCCCTCCTCAAAAATCTCCAGTGGCTACCAATCAACCTACACATCAGGCAAAAACTCCTCACTCTCAGTTTCAAGGCTGTCCATCACCTCGCCCCCTCCTACCTCGCCTCCCTTCTCTCCTTCCACAGCCCAGCCCCCACCCTCCACTCCTCTGCCACTACTCTCCTCACTGTGCCTCGTTCTCGCCTGTCCCGCCGTCGACCCCCAGCCCACGACCTCCCCCGGGCCTGGAATGCCTTCCCTCCGCACATCTGCCAAGCTAGCTCTCTTCCTCCCTTCAAGGCCCTACTGAGAGATCACCTCCTCCAGGAGTCCTTCCTAGACTGAGCCCCCTCCTTCTTCTCCCCCCACTCCCCCTCCCCATATCCCCCGCCCTACCTCCTTCCCCTCCCCACAGCACCTTTATATATGTTTGGACATATTTATTACTCTATTTTACTTGTATATATTTACTATTCCATTTATTTTATTTTGTTAATATGTTTTGTTTTGTTGTCTGCCTCCCCCTTCTAGACTGTGAGCCCGCTGTTGGGTAGGGACCATCTCTATATATTGCCAACTTGTTCTTCCCAAGCGCTTAGTACAGTGTTCTGCACACAGTAAGCACTCAGTAAATACGATTGAATGAATGAATGAACACTCCTGGAATCAAAATTCAATCAAAGTTCAGATTTATAAGGATGGAACTGTTCATACATACCTCAAATATATTCAATGTTTTCTTAATTCAGCACTGGAAATAGGTATGTGAGGTTTTCATTCCTTCTTGAAGTAAATAACTATTTTTTACACTTGGGTTACATAGTTTTTAAGTGTATCTTGTTTGTCAGCACAGATTCCTCCCACCTGGAACTGCATGGCCCCCAAAGGCATTTCAGAGTACATTCAGGCATTTGGAATGATTTATGTTTGCTGTGGTTTCACTGCCTAAGGGTGATTGGTATTAGAAAAGGAATAGCAAAAACCTTGTTTTCATGCTGATCTCATGCGTATTACTTTCAATCAGAATGTGTACTTCATTGCATCAGGCTTAACAAATGGAGAGATTTGGCATAAATTTTTATCAAGATTAAATAGCTTATGCATTGAATACAGCACCATCATTTGAGGCTACACCGAAGCTCACATTTATATTTAACATAACTTGATTCTCACAGTAATCTTTAAATTGAATGTGAAGGAACTGTTACTCTGTAGTGCTCCAGAAAACATATTGTCTTTATCATGGAATGGCAAAGAGCTGAAACTCTGAACGCATTCTTCTAGGATCCATTTCTCAAATCAAAGATACTTCCCAATTAACTTCCTTTACTATGATTTGCAGGCTCCAAATGGTAGAGAAGACCATAAGATTAAAAGCTGAATGATTGTATATAGCAAACCTTCACTTGGGGAAGTACTATAGCATAGTAGAAAGAACACAGGCCTTGGAGTCAGATGAGGAGGCAGATGACCTGGGTTTTAATTCCAGTTCCACCACTGGTCTGCTGTATGATCTTGGGCAAGTCACTTCCCTTCTCTGTATCTCAGTTATCTCAACTGCATAATAGAGTTTCAAAACCTGTGCTCCCTCCTCCTTAGAATATGAGCCCCATGTAGGACCTGATTATCTTGTATTTACCTCAGGACTTAGTACAATGCATAGGAAACAATTAAATGCCACAATTATTACTATTATTTGTAAAGGTAATGTTGATGATGGGATCCTAACCATGAGTGGGATGAAAAAGACCAATACACAACCAACAGTCTGTTCTAAATTGTTCTTAACAAACAGCACTGTGGCCGCACACAGAGATGGGGAGAATAACCCAGAGGTTTCAAAGGAAACAACTCACTCGGAAACTCTTTGCAGATGGAAAGCTGTTTAGTCTGGAATATCAATCAGTCAGGCTATGTGAACAGGAGGAGTACAACTCACTTACAAGAGAGAGCTTGGGCAAGACTAAGTCCCATGTGGGAAAGGGGCTGTGGTTGACCTACTATCTTCTCAGGTATTTGCTCAGTGCTTAGTACAGAGTTCAGCTTACCAAATACTATTATTATGATCGTTATCACTGAGTGAGACAAACCTCAGAGCTAAAAGAAGAGAGAGTTCCTGCCAGGAGTTTGAGGAAACAGGCGGAAGGTGGTGATGTTCCATAGGAAGACAGAGGCAGAAGGGGGAAGTATCAGGGAAGAACAGATAGAAGGCATGCCTGCAAGAAGAGTATTAAGAAAACCTAGCTGGGGACTCAGAGGGAGGGGTAACCTAGGGGTTTAAGGTGAGAATATAACTAAATCAGGAAAAGGTAGTTATTCCTGGACTTGGCTTAAGATTCTGTTGTATAATTAATGTTACTGGGAAAACCATGATCAAAGTAAATAATGGTTGTCTGTTTCTAAGAAAAGAATAGACTGGAGGAATCTGAGAGTGAAGCTGGCATTATGGGAGACATCACAGGAGGGAGTAGGGCAAATTGTCATTCTTCCTCCTTTCAGTAGTTATTTTAGTGGTATTTGTTAAGTGTTTACTATGTGTAAGTGCTGGAGTAGCTACAATTTCATCAGATGGGACAGAAGCTCATAGTCAGGAGGGATTTAGTAATTTAGGGTGATGAGGTTGCTGGGATTTGAGCTTCCTGTGCCGAAATCTTTTCCAAATCTAAGAGGTGTGATTCCCATAGTTAGAGGGTTGTAGGCAGAGGAGGAGCCCACAGCAGAGCCTGAGAATTCGCTGCCAAAGAAATAGGAGGAGAACTGGGAGATGGCAGTGGCAGTGAAGCCAAGGCTGGGGAAGGTTTCCAAGAGAGAAGGTCATCCACAGTAATGAAGGCAGCTAAGAGGTCCAGAAGGATAAGGATGTAGTAGAGGCAGTAAGATTAGGCAAGATGGAAGTCACTGGTGAGCTTTGAGAGGGTAATGTTTGTGGAGTGGAGGCAGTACCCCCATAACGTGTGGAAGATTCCCAAATCTACATCTCCAGCCCTGATCTCTCAACTTCTCTTCAGTTTTGCTTTTCTTCCTGCCTTCAGTACCGATTTGTCTGGTTGTCCCACTAACATCTCAAACTTGGGAAGCAGCATAGCGTAGTGAATAGAACACGGGCCTGAGAGTCAAGGTCATGGGTTCTAATCCTGGCTCTGACACTTGTCTGCTGTGTTACTTTGGGCAAATCACATCACTTCTCTGGACCTCAGTTACCTCATCTGTAAAATGGGGATTGAGACTGTGAGCCTCATGTGGGACAGGAACTGTGTCCAATTTATATTTATGTCTGTTTACTTGTATTGATGTCTGTCTCTCCCCCCAGTCTAGACCCTGAGCTCACTGTGCTTAGTACAGTGCTCTGCACACAGTAAGCACTCAATCAATATGATTGATGAATGAGCCTGATTTGCATGTATTTACCCCAGTGCTTAGTACAGTGCCTGGCACATAGTAAGTGCTCAACAACTATCATCATCATCATCATCAAAACAGAACTCCTCCTGAACCCTGGCCCTCCCATGACTTTCCCATCACTGTAGACAACATCACCATCCTCCCTGTTAAAGTCCAAAAACATTATCCTTGACTCATCATTCTCATTCAACCCACATATTCAATGTCATGAAATCCTGTTGACATTACCTTCATAACATCACTAAAATCCACTTTCTCCTCCATCCAAACTTCTCACTCTGCTGATCCAAGCACCTATTATAAACCACCTTGACTCCTGCGTCAACCTCCTTGCTGACCCCCTTGTCTCTCATCTCTCCCCACTCCAGTCCATATTTTGCTCTGCTGCCTGGATCATGTTTCTAAAAAAAAAAAAAAAAATTCAGTCCATGTTTCCCCAGTCCTCAAGAACCTCTCTAAGGCTATGTGTAGATCTTCCCTTGTGGCAACTAAAGCAAACTTTTTTCAAAATGTTCTAATCTCTTCTGGGAAACTTAGGTAAGATAACCCCTATACTCCATTAATCACATAGCTTTTGTCCTTGCCTTCCCTGCCATTTCCTCTCCCAGCTTTCAATCAGAGCCACCTTTAAGGTTTGAAAGCACACCAGTTTAAGACACAGGCTATGAGCCAGCTATCTCACACAAAGCCCTCCTGAAATGCCACCTCTATCAGGAAGCAATGCCTGCCTGAATTCCATGGTCCCATATCAGATCATGCCAGCGACGAAGTTTACAGACCAGTTTTAGACATCCTTCCTCGTCCATGTCAGCCTATTGGAAACAATTGCCTTTCAAAGGATTTCCTCTCAGGTTTCTGCTTGGGTTTACATTTCACAGATTCATCAAGTAACCCCACCCTTTCCTTGCCTCATTCCCCTTCACCACTGAACTTTCTCTGGTTCCTGGTTCCCAGTTTTACAATCCCACTGCTGCCTTGACCACCTTGCCTGAACTTAAGCCATGCCCTGCCTATAGTTTTTTCAATTATCCTTTTAACTTTTCATTATTTTTCTCACCTTTTGCTGCTGCCACTTCCGAGTGCTTGCTTTGGCAGTCTGTGGTTTCCAGTCTCTGAGGCTGGGACTGTGGGACTGGATTGGCATGCAATAGGGGCAGTGCAAGTGACAGTGGCGATGGAGAGGGTGAGGTCTATTGGAGAGAAGGTCTAAAATGAAGAGAGGGAAGCAGCGATTAAAGTGGTCTGTTTAAAAGTCTTCTAGAAACAAGTTTTGTTTTCAATTTCTAACGTAGGGAAATGAAATCACAACACTACTTAAGGAATCAAAACTTCTCTATTGCTTGTTTTTTCCACCTACAAAGTGGTAATATAATAGTAACTATCCCTCAAATTTGTTTGGAAAAGCAATTTAATGATTATAGAACCACTTGCAAAACTATACCATACTCATCATATACAGCTTTTAACACAGGAGCAGCAAAAACTTTACCTATGGACTTTACCTATATTTTATTCTACTGGCACTTGAGGCTAACCATCCCAGATTTTTGAAACTGGAGACAGGGAAGACACAGAGTCATTTGGAAGCAGTGTGGGTTAGTGGAAAGAGCTTGGGCGTCAGAAGGTCGCCACTTCTAATCCTGGTTCAGCCACTTGTCTACTGTGTGATCTTGGGCAAGTCACTTCACTTCTCTGGGCCTCATCTGTAAAATCGGGGGGATTGAGACCATGAGCCCACAAGGGACAGAGACTGTGTCCAACCTGATTTGTTTGTATCCAACCCAGCACTAAGTACAATGAGCATAGTAAGCACATAACAAGTACTACAATTATTTTTCTTCTAGACTGTGAGCCCGTCGTTGGGTAGAGACCGTCTGTATATGTTGCCAACTTTCCCAAGCACTTAGTACAGTGCTCTGCACACAGTAAGCGTTCAATAAATACGATTGAATGAATGAATCTACTCCTGGATACAGGCTGGAGTGAAGTATTTAAAGAAGGGCTTCCCACAAGAAAATCTTCAATTAGGCAATACCACAGATGGCATTCAATCACTTAATTAATCATATGAATTGAATTCTTACTGTGTGCAGAGCAGTGTACTAAGTGCTTGGGAAAGTACAATATAATAGGGTTGGTAGAAATATTCCCTGCCCACAATGAGGGGGAGACAGACATTTATATGAGTAAGTGAATAAATTACGGATATATACATATGTGCTGTGAGGCTGAGGGAGGGAATGATAGATACTTTTTATGGGAATCTGAAAAAAAATCATGTTTCATAAGATAAGAAACATGCTTTATTCAACAATTATAGTTATGCTATTATTATTAATAATAATGTTTGATTAGTGCTTATTATGTGCCAAGCACTATACTGAGCGCTGGGGTAGGTATGAAGAACTCAGGTCAGACACAGTTTCTGTCCCACTCAGTCTAAGGGGAGGGAGAACATCCATTTAATCCCCATTTTAAAGTGAAGAAACTGAAGCACTGATAAGTTATTTGCCAAAGGGTCACACAAAAGACAAATGGCAAGCCAGGATTAGAATACAATTCTTCTACTTCCAAACCTGCACTTTTTCCATTAGTTCAAGCTCCTTCTCCATATCTTTGTCTCAAGCTCCCTAATAAGGTTGGAAAAGTAAAATATATTGTTACACTGGCTAGCATGCATGTCAAAATCCATAAAGAGGTGGATAAACACATTGGATGAGGAGATAGTAGCACTCAGCAGGAAGAAGAAAAAGAGCAGTGACTTCCATAATCCCTTGCCATCATCACATTGTACTTTATTTGCTTATTTTATCTTACTGAAAGGAGGTTTTGTTATTATTTTATTGTGATTATCATTAATAATGATAATGATGGTATTTGTTAAGCACTTACTATGTGCAAAGCACTGTTCTAAGTGCTGGGGCAGTTACAAGGTGATCAGGTTGTCCCATGGGGGGCTCACAGTCTTAATCTCCATTTTACAGATGAGGTAACTGAGGCACAGATAACTTAAGTGGCTTGCCCAAAGTCACACAGCTGACAATTGGCGGAGCTGGGATTTGAACCCATGACCTCTGATTCCAAAGCCCGGGCCCTTTCCACTGAGCCACGTTGCTTCTTAATAACAACGGTAGTATGTTAAGCACACTGTAAATAAATACCTTTGGAAGTTTCAAAGTGATGGAAACCCTTCTTAACTAGCATAATTTGTTTCAGATAAACTCAGATTGTTGATTATTGTTGATGATTGTTGATGGTTGAGGAGCAACATGGTTTAGTGGAAAGATCACGGGTTAAGGAGTAAGACGACCTTGGTTCTAATCCCAGCTCTGCCACTTGTCTGCTGTGTGGCCTTAAGCAAGTGCCTTAACTTCTCTGTGCCTCAGCTACCTCAGCTGTAAAATGGGGATTAAGACTGTGAACCCCATGTGGGGCAGAGAGTTTGTCCAACCTGATTCACTTGCATATATCACAGTGCTTAGTACAATGTCTGGTATATAGAAAATGCTTAACAAATACCATTTAAAGAAATACTTACTTTTGGCAAGAATTGTACTAGATGCTGGGGTACATATTAGATACTCCAGTCATAGTCCCTGTCCCACATGGGGCTCACAGTCTAAGGTAGGAGGGAGACCCAGTATTTCATCCCCAATTCACAGAAGAGGAAACTGAGGCACAGAGAAGTTGAGTGACTTATCAGAGATCCCCCAGGAAACACGTGGTAATGCTGGGTTTAAAATCTAACTTAATTTAACCTATGTCCTCTGAATTCCAGCCTCCTGGTCTCTCTCTAGTACATGCTGTTTCTCATCAAGGAATACCCAAGTCATGTCCTGATTATACAGATGGGAATGGAGGTAGAAAGTAGAGGTACCTGTTCTCTCTATTTTCCCTCCTAATCTTCTCCATTGTACTGCTGTTCTCCTCTTGTTCTTCCTCCTCTCTCCCTCCTACTTAGACTGTGAGCTTCATGTAGTTCAAGTAGACTATATCTGAGTTGATTATCTTGTATCTGCCCCAGTCCTTAAAACAATGTTTTGATATCTAGTAAGCACTTTACAAAATGCCATTAAAAAAAAAAATGAGGACAGAAGAGAATATGGAGGAAGGTGATAGTTGTGAGTTTGGAGAGGAAGGAATTCATGAAGAAAATTGGAGGATGATGTAAATATATGAGAGAGATAGAAAAGTCAGGATAAAACAGGTATTATTATTATTATTATAGTTGTTGAGCACTTACTATGTGCCAAGCACTTTTCCAATAATAGTGATAATAATAATAATAATAGCATTTGTTAAGTGCTTACTTTGTGCAAAGCACTGTTCTAAGCGCTGGGGAGGTTACAAGGTGATCAGATTGTCCCACGTGGGCTCACAGTCTTCATCCCCATTTTACAGATGACGTAACTGAGTCACAGAGAAGTGAAGTGACTTGCCCAAAGTCACACAGCTGACAATTGGTAGAGCCAGGATTTGAACCCATGACCTCTGACTCCCAAGTCCGGGCTTTTTCCATTGAGCCATGCTGCTTCTCTAAGCAGCTGGGGAGTGCAAGTTAATCAGATTGTTTACCGTCCCTACCCAACATGGGGCTCACAGTTTAAGTAGGTGGAATAATATAATAGACATTGAATCCCCATTTTACAGATGAGGAAACAGGCTCAGAGAAGTTGAATGACTTGTCCAAGGTTACACTGTAGGCAAGTGGCAGAGCCAGGATTGGAACCCATATTCTCTGATTCCTAGGCCTGTGGTCTTTCCACTAGGTCTATTCACTAAGCCATTAGGTAGATTTCTAGACTGTGAGCCCGCTGTTGGTTAGGGACTGTCTCTATATGTTGCCGACTTGTACTTCCCAAGCGCTTAGTACAGTGCTCTGCACACAGTAAGTGCTCAATAAATACGATTGATTGATAGATTAGGAAAGGACAAGGCATATGGGAGAATTAAGAAGAGGCCAAGTGGGCCAGAGATAAATAGGGGGGAAAGGGGATAAAAGAGAGATGGTAGGAAGTCAGGGAAGGTGAAGAAGTGTAGGAAATAGAGATTGTTTCATAGACCCAGGTAATGACAGGCTATGGAATGAATATATGTGTTTACAGCTGTTTTTTTTATGGTATATGCTAAGTGTTTCACTAACACCAGGCACTGTACTAAATGCTGGGGTAGATACAAGATAATCATTCATTCCATCGTATTTATTGAGTGCTTACTGTGTGCAGAGCACTGTACTAAGCGCTTGGGAAGTACAAATTGGCAACATATAGAGACGGTCCCTACCCAACAACCGGCTCACAGTCTAGAAGGGGGAGACAGACAATAAAAAAAGCAAGTAGCCAGGTTGGATATAGTCCATGTACAGCATGGGGCTCACTGTCTTAATCCACATTTGACAGATGAGGCTCAGAAAACTGAGGCTCACAGAAGAGAAGTGATTTGCCCAAGATCACATAACAGGTATTTGGTGGAGCCGGGATTAGAATTCAAGTCCTTAAGACTCCCATGTTCTATCCTCTAATTCATGCTGTTCCTCTGTTGCTCCTTAACATCTGTTAAGAAGCATATATTGCAATGCTGTGTTGCTCCTTAATTTATTTTCCAGAAGCCCTTTATTGCTAAAAAAAAAAAATTATCATGCAGTTAGGATTAACAGCATTTGTGCTTCCAATCCACATCAATTTAGTATTCATTTGAAGATAGAACTGGGCTAGTTATTGTATTCCATTTAAACATGAGGTTTTAAATCAATAGGAAAGAAAATTATCCTATAACCCATTTATGAAAGAAACCTATAGAACTCTGTCTTGATCACAGTTGGGTGATATAACATAATAGACCTTTACTTGATACCATAACCTTTTGGTGTACTTAAATTTCAGATTATTCTGTTGCTTAATTCATTCTGGATGAGCAACATTTACCACTGTAAGCTTTTAATGCAGCCATTAACTCACATACAGATGTACTATTTTTTTCTTTCTATTAATGCATGAAATTTCTTAATAATGTCTTCAACAGGAACTTTTATGACTTTCAGGGGAAATTATTGTAATCTTTTACTCCCGGGTCTTCCTGGTAATGTGGACTGTTCAGAATGCTCTTACTAGATCCTCTACTTTTCTAGGACATGTTACTAAGCCACCACTGTGATTAAGGCATTTTGATGGCTTTGATAAAGTCACCTACTATGGATTTCCAAATTGGCTAAAAGGTCCTGGTATTGTTAGTATTGGTTTCATGTTCTTTACCTTGCTCATGTTTGGTAGAACTTGAACCGAGAAACATAATGAATGATATTTTAAAATTGTTGACAGGAATTTGAAATATTTATAATTTCATATAAACCCAGAAAGAAATTAAGCAGAGTTATAGCATTTCCGACCATTTTCTTTCCTTTTTCTCCATTTCTTTCCTCCACACTATTTTTTTATTTGTAACTATGTTAAATATCGGAGACTGCCATATCAAATTCAATTAAAACATACATACATATATCTCATTATCATTATTTATCAAATCCCTATTATGAAAAGTACCATGATCTGGTAAAAAAAAAAAGCAGGGGCCTGGGTGTCAGAGGACCTGTGGTCTAATCCTGGCTCTGCTACCGACTGTGTGACTTTGAACAATCAATCATATGAGTGCTTACTGTCTGCAGAGGACTGTACTAAGTACTTAGAGAGTACAATATAACAGTTGGTAGACATGTTCTCTGCCCATCAGTCACTTAGCTTCTCTGTGCCTCAGTTTCCTCATCTATAAAATGGGGATTAAATTATGTTCTCCCTTCCTCTAAGTCTGTAAGCCCCACGTGAGTAAAGGATTGTGTTATACCTGCTTATCTTGTATCAGCCCCAGTGCTTAGTAAAGTGCTTCTCACCTAAGCACTTAAATGCCACTATAATTATTATCAAGGATTAAAATCAATAATATGTATTTAGTGCTTACTGTGTGCAGAGCACTTAGTGTCCTGATTGCTTGAATCACTGAAATAGGTTCTTGGAAGCATCTTATGAAAGTGAAAGGCATATTCCTAGTCCAAAGGCCTCATGGTCCAATGAGGAGACCAAAGACATACATAGTGTGCACACAATAGAATGCATTCAATGGAACAGAAGAAAAAATAGAGGTAATAAGGGAATTAAGCTTGATACACATATGTAAACAGCACCAGTGTACATAAATCGAATCTGTCACTGCTCTCACAACATTACTACCACTTTGGTAAATGTGAATCTGGCAATTTTAAATCAGCTGTACTGCTGCAAATGTATTCATCATCTGGCCTTTCGACTGACGATCTGATTCTTTAAGATCTAACGATGGCCATTCACATTCAAGGAACCGCTTCTCCGGTGGCGACAGCTATCATTTCTTAAATTAGTTGTGACAGTTCAGACATCTGAGAATGAGCCATGCATTCTGATTCATAAAGAAATAATTCAATTCCAAATGCAATGAATTCCCTAAAATTCAAAACCCAAGGAAGCCCACAGGAAGAAACACTGTTGGAAATATGCACCAAACAGACCATTTGGAAATGTGTTCCATGCAGCCGATTCTTTCATAAATTAGACTGATTGATTTATGATATTGGGCCTGTGTGTGTTTCTTCACAACCTTCTAACAGATCTATGCATCCATTTTGTCATAGATTCACCAACTCTGTGGGATTAAAGTGGTTGTTTCTACAGGCTTCCAGGCCAGCAGATGAAGACATTGTTTCCTTAGCCAGCCTTACTACCAGCCTTACTCAGTCCAGGTCTCCAACAACCCCTGAGAGTTTCCAAGCAGCTCTGAAAAGGTCCCACTATGGAGCTTTCTGGCCTATTAGTTCTTTGAAGTTGGGCTAATATTTCCATGCCCCACCCCACCATTCCCTGACTTTTCCCATGTCGTAATTCCTTTAATAATGCCCACTAAATGCCTGTTCCTTTTATATCCCCAAACTAAATATGAAAGATACTTGTGTTTGGTACAAAGTAAATGCTCAATAAATGCCACAGTTGTTATTATCATTATTAGGCAGGTCCTTGTGCATTTTGTAACTCTGAATTGTGAGCTCTTTCCTTGAACTCAATCAAGCACTTTTTCCAGTTCTTTGTAGAAAATAGATGCTCACACATTAGATTGTAGAGAATGATTTTCATACATAGGAAACTAAGCCGCTAACCTACCATATTTAACATAATTTGCTGAGGATAATTGCAGTGAGGAGAAGAGCTCTATTATGCAGCATGCACAGAACGGTAATCACATACAGGCACAATCATAAACAAAAACAAGAAACAAATATACTTCAGCTTCTTATTTCTGGAAAATGATTTGTGGATTTTTTTTGTGTGGCATTAGCCTTTCATTTCTTCTCACTGATCCAAAAAAGTTATTTTAAATGACACACAAAGTATCTTAATGATGACTAGAAAACCTCAGGTAACCCAAGTCACCCAGAAGCACAAAATGTTCCACAGATAGATTCTGCAAAAGAGGAATTCCAAAATGTGCACATGGAAGCTGATTTATTTGAAAATTGTTTCCAGTGAAAATTTAGTCCAATTTGGGCCTGGAGCCAACAACTAAACTGGGACACTTCAACTCTATAAAGCACCAGAAAAATTATTCAATGCTGGAAAAGAATATCAGTTGACATCATCTTGCCAACAGCACATAAGGTCAAATTTCAGATGACAGGTTGCACATCAGCCTGGCTGGTTTATACCTGTGCCTGCCTAAATGTTGATTCAGAACTACAGTATCTGATTACATGATGATCTGGGACAAATAATTTGTTATTAAGTTATGCACAATATTTACTAATATAATCACTGCTCTTTTTGCATATCTTTTGCTATACAAAAGCAGGAGAAGGTTTATTAGGCAGGGTGATACAGTTAAATATAGCCAAAAGGGTAATAGGAGGGAAAAGGGGAGAAGAAAAGAAAAGAGGAAAGGGGAAAAGAAAGGAAAGAGGACACTGGAGCCTGATTCTCTTACATCCATTTCACTTTGCCAAGGGCTGTGGATAGTAGTCACTCAATTAATTAGAGTAACCCCATGTCACATCTCCTCTTGGTTCCTGGAGCATGCCTGTTTCAAAGAAGAAACTCCTTTCCCCAACAAGAGCCTATCAGTGTTGCATTGTCCCATTTGGACCCTTTTCTCCTTCCTACCCTGAAGTGTGTGTTTTTAGCTGCTCATAATTATGTAATACAAAGAAAATAAACTTTTATTCCCTCAAAAATCAGGGCGGGGAAATTTTGTAATGAAGACAGTTCAGAGAGATTCTCAGTCTCTTTCTATGCACTTTTCCCATAGGATACATTTGATCAAAAATTCTTGTAGAGAACTAAAGACTTGCCTATTTAAAGCAGAGTATACACTGGCACTCATCTCATCTCTCTGCACTGCCAATTTTCATTGCACATTAAAACACTTCCTTTCCTCTCCTAAGAAATATCATTTTTATTCTTTATCGTTCTATTTCTTCATTGCCTTAACAGGAAAATTATTTGCCATGTAACTACTTTGACTGTACAGTTTTGTATTCCTCATTCCCCTGTCCTCTCCTCTCTACCACCTGCAGAAAAGCAGTGTGGCTCAGTGGAAACAGCACGGGCTTTTGAGTCAGGGGTCATGGGTTCAAACCCCGGCTCCACCAATTGTCAGCTTTGTGACTTAGGGCAAGTCACTTAACTTCCCTGTGCCTCAGTTACCTCATCTGTAAAATGGGGATTGACTGTGAGCCCCCCATGGGACAACCTCATCACTTTGTAACCTTCCCAGTGCATTGCACATAGTAAGCGCTTAATAAATGCCATCATTATTATTATTACCTTAGCAAATGCAAAATGTGCACGCAGTTTTGGTGCACTAAGCTGTCACTATTAATCCACGTCACCCTGATTTTGAGATCCCATTGATATCTATCATATTTATTGGGTGCTAATGTGTGCAGAGCACTGCACTAAGCATTTGGGAAAGTACAATATAACAGAGTTAGTAGACACATTCCCAACCCATAAGAAGCTTACACTCTAGAGAGGAGCTCACAGTCTAGAGTAAGAGGACGGGTTCTGAGCAACAAAATAAGAAGTGGCCATTATGATTATCTTCTCACCAACGGAACCTTGACTGATGCCTGCACTTAGCCTCCAAATCCCACTTTCTGCCTCTCAGTCCTTCCTTTTAGGACAGGACAATGTAGCAATTTTAACTGCAAAGCCTGGAGTCACCTGGATTTGGAAAACTTGTTACCATGGGAACTAGTCACCAGATCAGCCTTCAAATGATTATCTGTATCAAGATAACTTGTTCTCTTCCTAAATTGTCCAAAAACACTTTAAAAAGTTGAAATGAAATGCTGATGGAAAGATAATTTGTTCACAGTACTGGTAGTGTGGATAGTACTAGAAAAATATCTATTGTTCCCAAATGCACAGCTTTTCTTACCATAAGTTCCTAAATATCCCCAGAGTATTACAGGTTACAAAGCACAGTGACACATACATGATCAAACTTAAATCTCTTGATATGGTGGCTCTTCTCACATCACTGCACACATTTATAAATATCACTTTGTTTTGTATTACTCAAACAATTGGTACACTGCTCTGCGCCAAAAGTGTGTGCCAGCAATACTAAACGCTACGACAGTTAAATTTAAGTTTTCATAGCTGGTAATAACAGAAGCTGCTTCAATTTCCATTTAAACTCAATTATTCTTCTCTTTTTCACTTCTGAATTGGCTAAAAATGCAATTTTTTCAAAAAGGAATAAACCAGAAATTATATCTTTATGACATAAGGTAAATTGGTTAATTATGTATTTACAAACCAATGTAAATGCCATCAGCCTTAAAATAGTTTGGTAATTTTCAAATTACACTTAATTTGGGTTCTTTTGTGTGTTTTTCTTTTTAATTCCAGTATTATCTACCTTATGTGGATTTATTTTATCCAGAATATTCACATAACAGTACATTAGTCCTCTCCTAGAGGGAATTGCCATATTTTTCTATACTAAAGCTGCAAACTTCAAATCATAGTTTGCTTGGCCTTTTGAGGATCTGCCAGAAATGGTCTTCAGCAGAACTGTCACAATTAGAAGTAATGATTAAGGACCCTGACAAAGCAAATTAAGCAGGTGATGATTCAGTCCAGAGAAAATTACACTGTAAAACAAAATGTTTACACAGCCAAACATATAGAGTGGTGATCTGTCATAATATACATAAGGGGAGGTAGTTATAGGATTAAGGGAGGACAGGAGAGGGGCCAGCAGCAAGATTGATGATACTGAAGTACAGTGAGTAAATTGAAGCAGCATGGCATAATGGATAGAGTATGGGCCTGAGAGCCAGAAGAACATAGGTTCTAATCCCAGCTCCACCACTTGTCTGCTGTGTAACCTTGGGCAAGTCGCTTCACTTCTCTCTGCCTCAGTTACCTCATCTGTAAATTGGGGATTAGGACTGTGAGCCTCTTGTGGAATAGGGACTGTGTTCAACCTATTGACTTGTATTCACCCCAGCTTTTAGTACAGTGCCTAAAAGCCAATGATAAGGAATTTTCTCTTTGATGCAGAGGTGGACCGGCAACCACTGAAGTTGCTTAAGGAGTAGGGAGATGTAAACTGAGTATATTTTTAGAAAAATGATATGGACAGCAGAACAAATTATGGAGTGGAATGGAGAGAGTCTGGGAAACAGGGATATAATGATAATGAGAATTTCAATAATAATAATAATAATAATGATATTTTCTAAGTGCTTATTATGTGCCAGCCACTGTACTAAGCAACCGGGTGAATACAAGCAAGTCAGGTTGAACACAGTCCCTATCCCATGTGGGGCTCACAGTCTCAATCCCCGTTTTACAGATGAGGTAAGAGGCACAGAAAAATTAAGAGACTTGCCCAAGGTCACACAGCAAACAAGTGGCAGAGCTGGGATTAGAACCAATGACCACCTAATTGCCAGGCCCATACTCTAGTCACTGTACCATGCTGCTTCTCTAAGGAGACTGATGCAGTAGCCATTTTAAGCACTTCCTACGTGCCAAGCACTGTACTATATGCTTAGGTAGATATATGATTATCAAGTTGGACACAGTCCCTGCATCCCAGAGGGAGGAAAAAGAGGTATTTAATCCTCATTTTATAGATGAGGAAATTGAGGCACAGAGCATTTAAGTGACTTGCCCAGGGGTCACATAGCAGTTACATGGTGTAGCTAGTATTAGAACCCAGGTCAGTGTCTGGCACATAGCAAGCACTTAAATACCAAAAGTATTATTATTCTGATTCCCAAGACCATGATTTTTCCATTAGATTGCATTGCTTTTCTTATGCCTCTTTTGTTTTTACAGATTTTATTGAAAAAGAGCTGCTCCTTTCTTGACAATCTATCCTTGGCAACTGGTTTTCAGTTACCACCTCAGATGCAGCACTATATAAAACTTTATTTTGTTTTGTTTTACTGTGCCTTTAAGTGTTTTTTCTCTTCTCCTTGCTTCCAAACCAAACAGCACCATACCAATAATAAAACGTTGCACATGCACAGACTGAGCATCCCTGACCCTGAATGATGATTGTTTTGGTTAACAAGACTTCAGAGTTAAAAAATTCAATAATGCATCTTTCTTTCAAACTTGAAGGGAAGAGGCATAATGGAAAGCAGAAAGAAGGCCAAGAGAAAGACGTACAGAATGGGTAAAGGTTGATTTATCAAGGAGGCCTTGGAACACAGCACACTCTCCCATGAAATGGGATGGAGGTATTGAAAGCAACTTACATCACTTCACCTGCTCAGTCTTTTGCCTGGAGCTGTCCAGAAGGAAATGAGAGTTGTTTAGGAAATGACTGACTAAAATGCACACAAGAGGTTTACTTCATACTCTATTTCTTCAGGCTTGCTTCAGACATTTGATTTACATATGCTCTCTTCACTTGATAATGTATAACCAGGGTTGAGTTAAAATAGAAAACAGGTTGCCAAGAGGAGACACATATTAAAAAAAAAATTGGTAGTCACTGGCTTCTCCAGTAGGTCACTTTCACTCCAAAGATGCCCTTGAAAGCCAATGAGGTCTAGAGATGAGGCATGGAACTGAGAAACAGTGACATTGGGCAAGCCATGTAATCTCTCTGAGCTTCCATTTCCTAATCAATAAAATGGAGCTAATAATAGCCGACTCTCCCTTCCTCACAAGGATGTTTTGAGGACACAACAAAATAATTCATATGAAAGTGCTTTAGGAAAATAAGGGCACTCTATTAAAAAAAGGCCTTATTATTGTTATTACATCATTGTTCTAGTAGCTCCCTCCAGCTTATATTTCTTTCTCGGAATTTAATAAAAAAACCTTCCAATTCCATGTTCTGCTTATTCTGAGTCCACAATAACCCAAAGTGTTCTGTGGTCTGGAAATTATCTGCTAAATTTCTAGTGTGCAGACGCTGATAATTTAGGGTCCTAAACCATTTTTACCCCACAGTAACAGTATAACCATAAATTATCCATGTTTTAGTCTCATTCTACTACTGTCTTTTCCTTATGCAGTTCCAACGTCATTGAAATCTTTCTATTAACATGGAGAAAAGATAAAAAACAGTACACATTTATATTTTGCAAACTCCCTTCTGTAAAATGTCAATTTTGTGAATACCAAAGACCCAAAAACATTACATGGAAATCAAGGCAAAGTTCCATCAACCAAATCTGCTCTAATTAGAATATTTCAGTTATTTTGAAATTAGAAAAATGTTTAATGGAATTATTTTTCATTTCTTGAACAATCTCTACAGAAACTCTGATATAGTTCAAGTCCTATTACAGCATTTCAAGTTTCACATTGATACATCATAGCGATCAAAATGAAAGTTGATGGGAATCAAGAACGGATCATGCATTGAAAGTAAGACTGCAAGAATATCAGATATAAAAAATGAAAAGATTAGGAGGTAGAAATATGGACCAAATAATTTTAAAGTGAAAAAAGATAGGTGGAATTTATGTTGAAGAATCTAAAAGACTATTCCACTTTCTCTGCCGTTCTACTTAATCATGACTCTGGAGTTAGAGACAACAAAGGTTCTATGAGTGCTTTCTTACTAATTCAGAGGCTGGCATTCACATTTCCTACTTTCTCTGTCTCTGATGTGAGTTCTGAAAATTATTAATATTAATGTTGTTGAATAATGTCCTTTTCCTTTTCCTTTCAACTTCATCTGTAAGCCCTCTTGGCTCTAGCAACTCTGTATTCTAGCTTTTTAATAACAAATATATGTTCCACTATATATGTATGTACATATTTATTACTCTATTCATTTATTTATTTTACTTGTACATATCTATTCTATTTATTTTATTTTGTTAGTATGTTTGGTTTTGTTCTCTGTCTCCCCCTTTTAGACTGTGAGCCCACTGTTGGGTAGGGACTGTCTCCTTATGTTGCCGACTTCTACTTCCCAAGTGCTTAGTACAGTGCTCTGCACACAGTAAGTGCTCAATAAATATGATTGATTGATTGATATGTTGACTGGGAGTGACTCAAGATAGGAGGAGGGCCAGGAGACAATATTGGCAGTGAAGCCACGGGTTAGATAATGTTTCCATGAGGAAGTGGTGTTCAGGAGTGTCAAAGGGAGCTGAAAGTCTGTCAGTCAATCTATCGTATTTATTGGGCACTTACTGTGTGCAGATCACTATACTAAGTGCTTGGGAGAGTACAATAAAACAACACAGCAGGCACATTGTCTGCCTCTGAGCGGTTGAGGAAGATTGGGATGGAGTAGAAGCCACTGAATTTGGCAAGAAAGAGATCATTGGTGACCTTTGAGAGGGCAGTTTTTGTGGAGTCAAGAGGGTGGAAGCCAGGTTGGAGGGGATCAATGAGAGAATTGGAGGACAGGAAGTAGAGACAGCATACATAGACAACTCACTCATGGAGTTTGATGAGGAATGATAGGAGGGCGATGAAGTTTTAACTAGAGGTATATGTGGATTCAATACAGGATCAATGGGCAAAATATGCATCACTTTCTAATATAGAGATAACACCAACATTCTGTGCTTACTCAATGTAATTTATGCTGAGTATTGTAATAAATGCTTTGGAGAGTACAGCCTCTCTCATTCCCACAATCACCTTCAACTGTTGCCCCTTCTTCCTTAAAACCAACCAGACTCTTGGAATTACCTGTACATACCTGCTGCCTTCAATTTTGTTACATTGACTGGCTTTTGACTCACTTGAATCAGGTTTTTGACCCTTTTCTTTCACTGAAATGCTCTAAGGTTGCAAATGATTTACTTATAACCAAGTCTTCTGGGTTCTCTTCTGTGCTGATATGATGATCACTCAGTCCCCTTTGACACTGTGGACATCTCCCTCCTAATTTTAAATGCTCCTGGACCTTGGTTTTGCCAAAATGGTATTAAATGTGTTCTCCCTGTTCCTCTGTATCTCCGTTTTGCTCAACAGCTTCTCTTCTGCCTCACAGTCCTTAACTGTAGTTGTCCGGGAAAGCCATTTTCTGGGTACCTTACTTTCTTCTCCTCTACACCCACTCTCTCAGGGAGCTCACCTAATCAAATATTATCAGCTACCACCTATATGGCGTCAAGCCATAGGCCAAGGAGAAGTAGCAGGGCCTAGTATAAAAACATCATCTGGTAGGTAAAGGACCTGGGTTCTCATCACCACTCTGCCACCTGTCTACTATGTGACCTTGACATTTACTTTTCTGTGCCTCATTTACCTCATCTATAAAATGGGATTACGTTTGTGAGCCCCATGTAGGATATGGACTGTATTCACCTGATTAACTTATATGTGCCCCAGCACTTAGTACAGTGCCTAGCATATATTAAGTGCTTAACAAATATCATTAAAAAAAACTCTTAAGTATATCTTTCTAGTCATCACTCCTCATTTAACTGACAACCTTGCATCTCCTCTTGCAGGACACGTCAATGCTGTCATGATTTCAAACTTGACATTCAAAACTGAACTAATCAATCAATGAACCATACTTAGAGTGCTTACTAAGAGTTTGGGAGAGTACAGTATAGCAAGAGGTAGTAGACAGATTCCATGACCACCAAGAGTTTACATTCTGGAAGGGAAGACAGACATTCATGGTGAGATAACTAGAAGAAGTCGTGGGGTGAAGGGAAAAATTTTTTAGGATAGAGGATACATAAGCATTTTTGAAATAAGTGGGGAAGAAGCCATTGAAGAGTGAACAGTTGGAGGTGGTGGTCAGGGAGGGGGTAAATGTTTTGATAAATTGAGAAGGGCTGAGGTTGGAGGTGCAGGAGGAGGGGATGTCTTTTGAGAGGAGACAGGAGTGCACCTCTTCAGATATTGCTAGGAAAGGTGGGAGAGTTGATGAAGCAGGAGGAAGGAGACGTTGAAGAGGAGCAGGGGAGATTTTAGGGAAATTACAGATGATTCTTTCAATTTTCTTAATTATGTGTCAAGGTCATTTATTTATGATATTTATTAAGTGCTTCCTATGACCCAGGAACTGTATTAAGCACTCAGGTAGGGATGAGGTGGCTCAGTGGTTAAGGCAATGGACTGCTAATCCTTTATACTCTGCAAGTGTGGGTTTGAATCCCATCGTTGTCATATTCCTTTTAGGAAGCAGCATGGTATAATGCATAGAGCATAGACTTAGGAGTCAGAAGGTCATTGATTCTAATCCCGGCTCTGTCACCTGTATGCTGTGTCATCTTGGGCAAGTCATTTCACTTCTCTGGGCCTCAGTTACCTCATTTGTAAAATGAGGATTGAGGCTGTGAGCCCCAGGTAGGACAGACACTGTGTCCAACCCAATTTGATTGCATCCACCCCAGAGCTTAGTATAGTGTCTGGCACATCCTAAATGCTTAACAAATACCACAACTGTTACTATTATTATACAAGCTAATCAGGTTGGACACAATCTATGTCTCATGAGGTTCACAGTCTTAAACCCCATTTTACATATGAACTAATTGAGGCACGGAGAAGTTAAGTGACTTGCCGAAGGTCACACAGCAAACAAGTGGCAGACCCATGCTCTTTCCAGTAGGCCATGCAGCTTCCCAAACAGGTTCACTGGGGCAAAAGATGGTCTCCCAAATGTTTAGTACAGTGCTTTGAACACAGTAAGTGCTCAATAAATACGAATGAATGATTGTATGAATGGATAAGGGGACAGGGGGTTTGAGGAGGAAGTTAAATGTCTGTAACAACTAGAGAAAGCAATGGACGTGGCAGTTCTTTTTGGTCTAATATGCCTAGACACTGATCAAGCAATGCTAAGAATTGAGCCATATAAATTAACAAATTTGTGGATTTTTGTGTGCATATGATATTCATTAAGTGTTTACTATTTGTCAAGCACTGTTCTAAGTGCTGAGCTCACTTTACATTCATTGATCCATTCAATCTTATTTTTTGAGTGCTTACTATGTACAGAGCAAGTACTAAGCACTTGAGAGAGTACAATACAACAGTAAACAGACACATTCCCTGCCCACAACAAGTTTACACTCTAGTGGTGGGGAGACAGACGTCAATACAAATAAATAAAATCACAGATCTGTACTTAAGTGCTGGGGGGCTGAGAGAGGGGGAAGAACAAAGGGAGCAAGCTAGGGCATCACAGAAAGGAGTGGGAGAAGAGGAAAGGGGGATCTTAGGGAATGCCTTCTGGAGGAGATGTGCTTTCAATAAGATGGGGAGAGTAATTATCTGTTGTATTTTAGGATGCAGGGCATTCCAGGCCAATGGCAGGATGTGGGCAAGGTGAGATAGATGAGAATGAGGTACAATGTGAAGGTTAATATTAGAGGAGCGAAGTGTGTGGTCTATTGTTGGAGTGGATAAGTGAGGTGAGGTAGCATGGGGCAAATTGATGGAGTGCTTTAAAACCTATGGTGATGATTTTGTTACAGAGCTGAATGTTCAACCAGCGGAATATTTTGAGGAGTGGGGTGACATGTCCTGAACGTGATCCATGCAGCAGAATGAAGTATGGGCTAGAGAGGGGAGAGGCAGGAGGCTGGGAGATCAGCAAGGAGTCTGATGCAGTAATCCAGGTGGAATAGTATGAGTGATTGTATTAACATTGTAGCATTTTGGATGGGGAGGAAAGGATAGGTTTTAGTGATGTTCTGAAGGTGGGACCGACAGGATTTAGTGATGGATTGAATATGTGGGTTGAATGAGAATGAGTCAAGGATAATTCCAAGGTTGCGGGCTTGTAAGACAGGAGGGATGGTGGTGGAAGGATGGTGGTGCCATCTACAGTGATAGAAAAGTCAGGAGGGGGACAGGGTTTGAGTGGGAAGATAAGGAGCTCTGCTTTGGACATGTTGAGATGACAGAGGACAGCCAAGTAGAGATGTCTTGAGGGCAAGAGGAAATACAAGACTGCAGAGAGTGAATGAGTTCTCCATAGGAATGTGTGCAGATGGAGAATAAAAGGGGACCAAAACTGAAACCTGAGGGACACCTACAGTTAGGGGTTGTCAGGCAGAAGAGGAGTCCACAAAGGTGACAGACTGAAAGTCCAGAGAGATAAGGGGAAAACTAGGACAGGACAGAGTCAGTGAAGCCTAGGTTGGGTAACATTTTCAGGAGACAGGGGTGGTCCACAGTGTCAAAGGCAGGTGAGAGGTCGAGGAGGATTTGGATGGCATATAGGCCATTGGATTTGGCAAGAAGATCATTGGTGACATTTGAGGGCAATTTCTGTGGAGTGAAGGAGACAGTAGCCAGATTGGAGGGGGTCAAGGTGAGAATTGGAGGAGAGGAATTTGAGACAGCAGGTATAGATAACTTGCTCAAGGAGTTCGGAGAGGAATAGGAGGAGGGAGATGGGCCAATAACTGGAGGGAGTTGAGGTGTCATGGGAGGGTACAATACAATGAAATTAGCAGACATGTTCCTTGCCCAGATAATTTGGTTGGCAGAAGATATCACCCATTACTAAGCTGCCTGGCTAACTGGAAGGAGCCCAGGCTTTGGAGTCAGAAGTCGTGAGTTCAAATCCCAGCTCCACCAATTGTCAGCTGTATGGCTTTGGGCAAGTCACTTAAGTTCTCTGTGCCTCAGTTCCCTCATCTGTAAAATGGGGATTAAGATGGTGAGCCCCAGGTGGGAC
Organism: Tachyglossus aculeatus; assembly: GCF_015852505.1. NCBI lineage: Eukaryota > Metazoa > Chordata > Mammalia > Monotremata > Tachyglossidae > Tachyglossus > Tachyglossus aculeatus. Next base: position 73,911,692 of record NC_052069.1, on the reverse strand, counting down.
AACCTGATCACCTTGTATCCCCCCCAGCAATTAGAACAGCGCTTTGCAATAGTAAGTGCTTAACAAATACCATCATTATTATTATTGTTATTATTGTTACATAATAATATCATTAAAATAATATATAATAACTGTATTATTATATTATATATTCATAATTTTATTATATTATTATAATTATATAATTATTCTTATTATTATTCCTTCCCCTGGCCTGGAATGCCCTCCATTCGCACATCCGCCAAGCTAGCTTTCTTCCTCCCTTCAAAGCCCTACTGAGAGCTCACCTCCTCCAGGAGGCCTTCCCAGATTGAGCCCCCTTTCTCCTCTCCTCCTCCCCATCCCTGCCGCCTTACCTCCTTCCCCTCCCCACAGCACCTGTGTATATGTTTGTACAGATTTGTTACTCTATTTTACTTGTATGTATTTACTATCCTATTTATTTTGTTAATGATGTGCATCTAGCTTTACTTCTATTTATTCTGATGACTTGACACCTGTCCACATGTTTTGTTTTGTTGTCTGTCTCTCCCTTCTAGACTGTGAGCCCATTGTTAGATAGGGACCATCTCTATATGTTGCCAACTTGTACTTCCCAAGCACTTAGTACAGTGCTCTGCACACAGTAAGCACTTAATAAATACAATCGAATGAGTGAATGAATTATTACTAAAACTGACCAATTCCTTTACCTCAGACCTAGGAACATTCTGCACCACAGGAACCAAAAGAAACTTTATTGATTGTATTTTCATGGGTTCTGCCAGTCACAACAATTTTCTTAAATGCAAGCTAGTTTTCCTTCAGGAGCTGAAGAAAGTGTCTGTGAAGCCAAGATAGATAATTTTTCCAGGAGAAGAGGGTGATCCCCAGTATTCAAGGTAGCACACATGTCAGGGAAGATTAGGATGGAATAGAGGCTGTTGGATTTGGCAAGTAGGAAGTCATGTATGTCCTTAGAGCAGTGCTTTGCACATAGTAAGCACTTAACAAATACCATAATAATAATCATTATTATTATTATTAGAGAAGTCTGTTTCCATGGAGTTTAGGGAAAGGAAGCCAGATTACAGGGATTTGAGGAATGAGGGAGGAAATAAAGGCACCAGGTGGAGACAACTCACTCAAGGAGCTTGGAGACAAGTGGTAGGAGAGTGATGGGTCATAAAGAAGGGTGTTATGGGATCAAGGATGTCACAAGCCCCCCAGTTCATACCAACCAGGACCTTCCTGGACCAGGGGAGCCTCAGTGACACATAGTAGAGTTCAAACTGCACCTCCAACCACCAAGGTTATTGTGAAAAGTTTCTTTACTCAGTTTTACCAACATGAAAGCAGGTGACACACACATACTCACTCAACCAAGGATCCCTTTCCATTAATACTTCATCTTTCTGCTTCTAAGTGCTGCCCTCAGCATGCTTCCTTCTTACTCCTCTGCATGCTGACTCCATGTGCCCCTTCTGGGCAACCACCTTTTATCTGCCTTAGGTATTGCAGCTGGGGCTTTAAATGGCAGTCATTGATGAGTCCAGGCCCGTTACTGGGTAGAACTGGGAGAGAAAGCCACACCTCCCTCTATGCTCTGCCCCCAAAGGCCCACAATCACCTGATTCCGGTAGGGCCCATTAGTGGCTTGGCAAAATCTCTCCCTTTGTTGAAGATTGAACACAAGGTCATAAAGGGAAAGAGATGGGGAATTATGGGCAGGGAATTTGAGGTGGTGGTTTAAATTCTAAAGTAACTGTTGTTTGTAAGGGGTATGGGAGTAAACAAGAATGGAAAAGCATTGTTGCCAAGCCAAAGAGAGGGCAGAGTTAAATCCTTTGAAGATAAAATTTTAGATGGGTAAGGTCAGCATGGATTTCCTCCAGCAGCACTCATTATCTTGTGCACAAGAGGAGAGGTAATCTACTGTGTAGGTGATCTAGGGTTGTGGATTGGTGGTACAAGATCAGTGAAGGGATTCAGAAGTGAGGAAATTTAGTTCAGTGGAAAGTCCATGGATTTTTGTGTCAAGAGAACATAGGGTTAGTAAGGAGACTAAATGAGACAAATTGGTTTTGGAATATTGGAATAGACCAGAGATCAAAGATCACTATGGGAGAATGGGACAGATTTGCATTAGAGTGTGTGTGTGTGTGAGAAAAGGTGGGTCAGGTGGTCAAAGAGTGGAATTTCAGAGTTGGTGAAGTTGGAAATTGTATAGTGATTAAGGGATGATGAGATTAATTAAGTGTCCAAGTGGGTAAGTAGATGAAGTGGGATGGAGCAGGAGTTCAGTGAAGTTGAAGGGTAAGAAGAGTGGGGAGCAGATAGGCCATTGGAACATCTGTGTAGATGTTTGAAGTCCCTGAGGATCAGTATGGAGAAGGAAAGAAAAAAAAATGACAAAGGGATCTATACTGATCAGAAAGTTGGAGGTGGGGTCTAATTGGGGTACAAAAAACAGTGACTAGTGATTGGAATGGGTGAATTACGTGGTCTTCAAGGGAAGGAAGAGAAAGGAATTTTGTGGGGATTATATGAAAATAGCACTGGGGGACCAGAGAAAACCAACTCCTCCCCATTTCCAGTGATTCTTGGGGAGTGGGAGAAAATGAGGCCCCCTTGGGAGAGAGTAGCAGCAGAGGTGTAATGTCATCAGACCAGAACTGGTTTCAGTGATCGTGAGGAGAAACAGTGACTGCTTCAGTAACTGGTTAGAGATGAAGGGCAGCTTCCTCATAATGGAGCAGGGATTCCACAGGTCACATATACGGAGCTGTAGTTGGAGGTAAGAACTGGACAGGGGATGGTGTGAGAGGTGGGCAGGAGTGGAAAAAAAACAGGAATGGGCCTGGGAAGTGGGAATGAGATGACTTGAGTGGTAGAAAGAGTTTGGATGGTAATGAACTAAGGTGGGTCAGCATGAGGGGAGAGGCGTTGCTGGGAGAGAAAGACAGGGAGAGTGAATAGGCACACCTCCTCCCAAAGGTCTTCCCAGACTAAGCTCCACAGCTCCACTTTTCCTCATCTCCCACTCTCTTCTGTGTCTCCCTGACTAGCTCCTTTTACTCTTTCCACTCATCCAGCCCCACAGCACTTAGGTACATATCTGTAACTTTATTTGTATGGCTGTTTGTCTCCCACCCTCTAGACTATAAGCTTATTGTGGGCAGGGAAGGTCACTGTTTATTACCGTATTGTACTTTCCAAAGCACTTAATACAGTGTTCTGCACAGAGTAAGTGCTCAATGAATGCCACTGAATGAACGAATAAAAGGGAAGGGATTGAGAGCACATGGTGAGTTCAGGGTATTTAAGAAAGCAAGTCCAGAGCATTAACCTTGACTCATTCATTCATTCATTCATTCAATCGTATTTATTGAGTGCTTACTGTGTGCAGAGCACTGTACTAAGCACTTGGGAAGTACAAGTTGACAACATATAGAGACGGTCCCTACCCAACAGCGGGCTCACAGTCTAGAAGGGGAAGACATACAACAAAACAAAACATATTAACAAAATGAAATAAATAGAATAAATATGTACAAGTAAAATAAATATATAGAGTAATAAATACATACAAACATATATACATGTATACAGGTGCTGTGGGGAGGGGAAGGAGGTAAGGCGGGGGGATGGTGATGGGGAGGAGGGGGAGAGGAAGGAGGGGGCTCAGTCTGGGACTCATATCTCTCCTTCCACCCATATATTCATCCAGTCACCAAATCTAATCAGTGCAATCTTCACATCATCTCTGGATTCCACTTAATCCTCTCCATCCAAACCACCTTTAAGCTAGTCTCAGTACTTATCATATCCCACTCAATTACTACATCACCCTCCTTGCTTGGCCTCCCACCCTCTTGCCTCTTCTCCCTTCAGTCAGTATTTCCCTCTGCTGCCCAGATATGTTTTTTTCTAGTCATTCTGAGCACATGGTCCTTCCCCTGCTTGCACTCTCCCGCAAACAGTATGATTGCCCATTCATCTCCACAGAAAAGGAAGCTCTTTGACATTTGTCACTAAGCTCTCCTATCCTATCTTTGCATATCTCCCACTACAACCCAGTCTGCACACTTTGCTCCCATAACACCAACTTATTTACTGTGTATCTATCTTGCTGTTGAGCCCTTGCTCATTCCTTCTATCTTGCCTGAAAATCCCTCTCCTACAAATCTGACATGACAGCACTCTCCATGACTTCAAATTCCAAATACAAGGAAATCTCCTCCAGGAAGCCTTTCCTGGCAGAGGGGTTTGAAGAACTGCTAAATTGCTCTCCTGGGCAGAATCAACGTTGATTGGATTGTAGGATTAACAGAGGAACACTTTGCCAGAGTTTAAGATAACTTAGTTTGTATTTTTCTAAAACTGTGATTTTTAAGCTAATGATCATATTCAGCATGGTGAGGAATGTCATTCCCTGAGTGAATACAGGTGCAATATTTTACTGTTCTAGGGCTCAAGGATTGTGTTATTCAGCAAAAGTAAAGTAGAGAGTTGATAATTATTCAGTATTAGGGGGCTGTGTAATTTTCTTGATTTTTTTTTAGCCTGAATTCACTAGTTAAGCCAAGTGTCAAATTAAAAAATTATCACGATAATTCAAGCATAAGACCCATTTTTGCTTCATTATCTTGGTATTTCAGATGAAAATAATTTTTCAACCTAATTATCTGAATAATTGCCTCAATTTTTTCATGGAGTTCACTTAAACTATATGATATCAGAGTAGTCTAGTAGGTTATGAGTCTCCCAAACTGGATCCCAGTCAGCAAAATGAGTGGTGTATCACCCACGGCATAAAAGCTTGCTTCAACCCCAACTACTCACCTTAATTCCTACAAATTCTAAGACTTCCCCAGTGAAGTCTATTCCTGAGTGAATTTTCATCACACTAATTTTAATCACAGATTCATTCATTCATTCAATCATATTTATTGAGCGCTTACTGTGTGCAGAGCACTGTACTAAGGGCTTGGGAGAGTACAATATAACAATAAACAGTCATAATCTCTTCCTACAACAAGCTTACAGTCTAGAGTGGGGGAGACAGACATCAATACGAATAAATAGCATTACAGATGTGTACATAAATACTGCAGGGTTGGGAGAAGAGCAAAGGGAGAAAGTTAGGACAATGTAGAAGGGAGTGGGAGAAGGGGAAAGGGGGATTTTAGTCGGGGAAAACTTCCTGGGGAAGATGTGCCTTCAATAAGACTTTGAAGGTGGGGAGAGTAATTGTCTGTCAGATTTGAGGAAGGAGGATAATTCCAGGCCAATGGTAGGATATGGGTGAGGGTTCAGAGGTGAGATAGATGAGATCGAGGCCCAGTGAGAAAGTTAACATTGGAGGAGTGAAGTGTGTAGACTGGGTAGTAGTAGGAGAGAAGTGAGATGAGGTAGGAGGGTTCAATGGGCTTGAGTGCTTTAAAGCCAATGGTGAGGAGTTTGGGTTTATTGCATAGGTGAATGGGCAAACCCATGGAGTCTTTCTATTAGATTGCAAGCAGTGGGGTGATGTGTCCTGAATGCTTTTGTAGAAAAATGATCCATGCAGCAATATGAAATATGGACCGAGTGGGGAGAGATAGGAGGCTGGGATGTCAGCAAAGAGGCTGACGAAGTAATCCAGGAGGAAGAGTGATTGTTTTAACATGGTAGCAGTTTGGGTGGAGAGGAAAGGGAGGGTTTTAGCTATGTTGTGATGCTGGGGATGACAGGATTCAGTGATGGATTGAATTTGTGGGTTGAATGAGAGAGAGCAGTCTTCGAATGTTTGCCATTCTGATATCAAGAACAATTTTTCCATCATCCCCAGTGGAAAAATTCAGGGCAAGGTATTGCTTTTGGCACTTTTTTTTTTTTAGAGGAATGTTACCATTACAGATAAGATCCATCAGAAAAATTCCAGGGAATAACTCTTTTCTCTTTTAAAATACCTCTCTCCAAGCTCCTTTATACCATCTCTGAGTTTGCTACCTGATAGAGATGGTGGATAACCATTTACTACATCTCAAGGAATAAATTGATGCAGTCTCCATCACTGATATCATCACCATCATTTGTTCAATTTTCATTCGGCTTTAAGGTGTTATTTATTGAATTATTTATTTGTTTTCAGCTAGGCCTATTTCCTTGTCTCCTTGAAGTAAGTACTGATGCCACTGCTTTGCAAAATGCGATCGTGCTAACACTGAGAAAATTCAATAGATAATATCTGTGGTATTTAACAGTGGCGTAATGATAAAAATTGTGGTATGATAAAAGGCTAATTAGAAAGCCCAATGCCTCCATATTTTTATGATCGTGTTGGAACAATGTTTTTCTATTAGATTGCAAGAATTTTTCTTGTCTAATACAGTCACCCAGTGCTAAGACCATAGTAAAATTTAGAACTCAGAACACTGATTTTATAAAGGGAATATGAAACTGCCTTCCTGACCAGCGAAAATGGGAATTATTATACTTGTATTGGATAACCCTGACCTAAAAATAACAATGTCCAAGATTTGTAACGAACTAAGTGATGATGTTTTAAGTGCCAATTTCATTAACATTCATTCTGTTTAAAAAGAATATATCTTCACAGTGGAAGAAAAAAAAAGCAGTTCAAGTCACTAAGTAATCCTTAAATGACTATATAATATTTGTATTTTAACAGAGGATTTCAAATGTTTGACAACATTTAAAATAACAGCATATGTAATGGATGTTGAATAAAAACAAATGAGTTAATGTTGATTAATACCACTTCAATTAATGCCAATGAGATTAACGATAAAAATTGGGCAGTTATTTTCAAGGGATAAATTTAAGACTAGGTAATTTTTTTGTTTGCACAAAGGTAGTTTGTACCATATTATTTTATCCCTAAATAAATTACCCATCATTATATGTTCCTATAAAGCAAGGCTATTATAAATCTAAATAGGTCTGCCAAGCAATATTTTTCATGTTTTCTCATTTCTTATTAACCAGGTATATGTTTATAGACTAAAATGGCTCAGTAGAAAAAGCAAGGGCTTGGGAGTCGGAGGTCATGGGTTCTAATCCCAGCCCCGCCACTTGTCAGCTGGGTGACTTTGGGCAAGTCACTTCACTTCTCTGTGTCTCAGTTACCTTATCTGTAAAATGGGGATTAAGACTGTGAGCCCCATATGGGACAACTGATCAACTTGTATCCCACCCAGTGCTTAGAACAGTGCTTCACATAACCGCTTAACAGATGCCATCATTATTATTAAAACACAGTGTCAGGCCGTCAGATGAAATGCATTCCTCTTTTTCATGCTGATAAAATGGTTCTTTCTTAGTAAAAACTAATTTCTGTATACTCTTGGGAAGAGGTGGGGCAGTGTTGCTTGCTTGCCACCGGGGTTACTATGACAATATATTTTTTTTAAATGTTAATCGATAAGTGTCAGAGTTTTGTCTCAACACATTCCAACATGCAGAACATAAAAATAGACAGAGCTCTCATAACAAAACCCTGAGAGGTTTAATTATCCAAATGATTGGGCGGCCAATTGTGAAATATGCAAGCAGTTACGGATAGTTCGGGAATACTCAGGCAGCTAAAACAAATCGATTTACTCAACAGGGTTTGTTAAAAGAATAGCAATTGGGAAATATTCTCCTGTGCTTGCCGTTAAGCACCGTGACCTATTGGAAAGAGCCCGGGCTTGGGAGTCAGAGGTCATGGGGTCTAATCCCTGCTCAGCCGCTTGTCAACTGTGTGACTTTGGGCAAGTCACTTGACTTCTCTGTGCCTCAGTTACCTCATCTGTAAAATGGGGATTAAGACTGTGAGCCCCACGTGGAACAACCTGATCACTTTATATCCACCCCAGCTCTTAGAACAGTGCTTCGCACCTAGTAAACACTCAACAAATGTCATTATTGTTATTATTATTATTATTATTGTTATTATTAAAGACTTCAATGGCAGTGGTTGGTGGGGAAGGGCATAGCTAGTACGGAATGATGACAGTAAGAATAGTACTTTTGAGTTCAGTAGTAAAATAAAGGAAACCTTTTTTATTACCTCAAGCTATTTGAAACTCATATACAAACCTGTCACACTGCAACTTGCTTTCTAATGAATTAGTTCATTCGACTCCATTACCAGAATGCCGTAAGAACATATTTAACATATTCTGAGAATAATTTCATGCCAGGGAGTATGGTGTAATGCATCCAAAAACAGAACTCCAGATTAATGAAGGGAAAGAAAAGAAAAAAGAAAAGAATCAAAATTAGGGATCTCCTCAGAAATTAGCTCTCTTGAATTTTGAAATCTTAGAAACCTGAAATAATACCTTTCAATTTTAGAGGCAAAATAAATACCTCTGGATTAAATACACCAATGTCATCCCAACATGTTTCTCCATTCATTTCTCCAAATATTCCATATTTCTTTGTCTCACTTTGTGCCATGAGTGTGTCTCCACAGGCGCTTCATATCTTCAGGATTTGATGCATTATTGTTGTCCTTATTAAGCTGCCTTAGTTAACATTTCATCTAGGTTTCTCAACAGTCATGAGAATGACTACATAAATTAACCCAATCAGTTTAACAAGTAGCTACTTAGAGGTGGCATATGTGAAGATGGAAGGTATCATCATCTGTAATTTTATGAAAAAAAAGGCAAAAAAAATATTGGGAATCATCAGAAAAGTCTTTAGGAAATCAGGCAAAGAACATACTTTTTTTACTATATAAAACCTCAGTTTGGCCGCATCTGGAACACTGCATGCACTTCAGATTGCAGTGTCTTTGAAAGACATGATAGAGTTGTAGAGATCCTTGAAAGGCTGTTATCGAAACCTTGAGATGCCTCTTTCAATCAATCAATCAATCGTATTTATTGAGTGCTTACTGTGTGCAGAGCATTGTACTAGGTGCTTGGGAAGCAAAAGTTGGCAACACATAAAGATGGTCCCTACCCAACAGTGGGCTCACAGTCTACAGGGGGAGACAGAGAACAAAACAAAACATATTAACAAAATAAAATAAATAGAATAGATATGTTCAAGTAAAATAAATAAATAAATACAGTAATAAATATGTACAAACATATATACATATATACAGGTGCTGTGGGGAAGGGAAGGAGGTAAGGCAAGGGGGATGGAGTGGGGGAGTAGGGGGAGAGGAAGGAGGGGGCTCAGTCTGGGAAGGCCTCCTGGAGGAGGTGAGCTTTCAGGAGGACTTTGAAGGGAAGAAGAGAGCTAGCTTGGCGGATGTGTGGAGGGAGGGCATTCCAGGCCAGGGGGAGGACGTGGGCTGGTGGTCGACAGCGGGACAGGCAAGAACAAGGCACGGTGAGGAGATTAGCAGAAGAGGAGCGGAGGGTGCGGGGTGGGCTCTAGAAGGAGAGAAGGGAGGTGAGGTAGGAGGGGGCGAGGCGATGGACAGCCTTGAAGCCCAGGGTGAGGAGTTTTTGCCTGATGCATAGGTTGATTGGTAGCCACTGGAGATTTTTGAGGAGGGGAGTAACATGCCCAGAGTGTTTCTGGACAAAGACAATCTGGGCAGCAGCATGAAGTATGGATTGAAGTGGGGAGAGACAAGTGGATGGTAGATCAGAGAGGAGGCTGATACACTAGTCCAGATGGGATAGGATGAGAGCTTGAATGAGCAGAGTAGTAGTTTGGATGGAGAGGAAAGGGCGGATCTTGGCAATGTTGCGGAGCTGAGACCGGCCGGTTTTGGTGATGGCTTGGATGTGAGGGGTGAACGAGAGAGCGGAGTCGAGGATGACACCGAGGTTGTGGGCCTGTGAGACGGGAAGGATAGTAGTGCCATCAACAGTGATGGGAAAGTCAGGGAGAGGGCAGGGTTTGGGAGGGAAGACAAGGAGTTCAGTCTTGGACATCTGTGGAGTGATATTTTCAAAGGTCCTGTGATAGTTTCTTGTGGTCTTTGGTGGTTAGAGGCTACTTCCTGATGCAACGATTTGAGCCTGGACTATATCAGGAAATATCGGCTAGTGGTCTGCTCCATGCATGGCTGCAATCAATCAGTTAGTCAATGACATTTATTGAGTACCTACTCTGTGTAGCACACTGTACTGAGTGCTTTGGAAAAAACAATATCACAAAGTTGATAGATAGGTTACCTGCCCACAGCGAGCTTATAGTCTAGAGGGGGAGACAGGCATTGAGAAGCAGCGTGGCTCAGTAGGTTCAGGTGAAGAGGATAGGTAGGAAGAGAGCTAGAGCTAGTTTGGCTGATGTGAGGAGGGAAAGCATTCCAGGCCGGAGGTAGGACTTGGCCAGGGATTGATGGCGGGACAGGTGAGAACGAGGTACAGTGAGGAAGTTAGCGGCAGAGGAGTGGAGTGTGCAGACTGTGATGTAGAAGGAGAGAAGGGAGGTGACATAGGAAGGGGGCAAGGTGACAGAAAGCTTTGCAGTCGATAGTGATGAGTTTTTGCTTCATACAAAGGTTGATAGGCAACCACTGAAGATTTTTGAGGAGAGGGGTGACATTCCCAGGGCGTCTCTGTAGAAAGAGAATCTGAGCAGCAGAGTGAAGTATAGACTGAAGTGGGGAGAGACAGGAGGTTGGGAGATCCAACATTGCCTACTCATCTATTCTTCTATTCTTCCCTCATCCATAGTTTGTTTTAATGTCCGTCGCTCCCTCTAGATTGTAAGCTCCTTGTAGGGATCATGTTTACCATGCCCCTTGTAGCGATCATGCTTACCACTTATATTGCATTGTACTCTCCCAAGTGCTTAGTAATAATAATAATGGTATTTGTTAAGTGCTTACTATGTGCCAAGCACTGTTCAAAGTGCTGGGGTAGATACAAGGTTATCAGGTTGTTCCACGTGGGGCTCAGATTTTTAATCCCCATTTTACAGATGAGGTAACTGAGGCCCATCGAAATTAAGTAATTTACCCAAAGTCATACATGTTTGTACATATTTATTACTCTATTTATTTATTTTACTTGTACATATCTATTCTATTTATTTTATTTTGTTAGTATGTTTGGTTTTGTTCTCTGTCTCTCCCTTTCAGACTGTGAGCCCACTGTTGGGTAGGGACTGTCTCTATGTGTTGCCAACTTGTACTTCCCAAGCGCTTAGTACAGTGCTCTGCACACAGTAAGCGCTCAATAAACACGATTGATGATGATGAAGTGGCAAAGCAAGGATTAGAACCCATGACCCCAGACTCCCAAGCTGGTGCTGTTTCCATTAGGCCATGCTGCTTCACACAGTACTCTGCTCTGAGTGAGCCCTTGATACATATCATTGATTGATTACTCAGTGAAAGTGTTAAACACCATTTCATGATTAGAGAGCACCCACCCCCCCCCCCCCCCGGAATTATTTCAACACTTTCCAATGCACTTTTTGAACATCAGTGAGATGCCACTTTTTAGCTCAAGGGCTGCATCTAGTTTAATTTCCTTTATTGATAGGTGGAAGCTTGTGTTAGTGATCATGAGATGAGGTATAGTACTTTCATTGAGTAAATGTAGACAAGTGCTGTTAAACTTGTCACTACCATGTACCTAATAATGGTATTGAAGCCCTTTGTCTTAGAAGCAGTAATACATCTTCAGCTGGCCATTTAGCCTGAGTGAAATCTTTATACTTCCAGGGCAGTGAAATTCATTCCTCTGTTATATGAGCAATTATACCTACTCCAAAGCAAAAAGAATCAAGTGCGCTTTCAGTTTTTAAGGAGTGCTACAGTAGGCAGAACTGGTTATTTTTAATAGTTCCATTGCATTAAACTGAAAGTCAGATAATAAATGTTTTTCTTGTATCAGTTCCATCTTGATCTTATGACTTTTTACTTGTTCAGAAGTTTCCATTCTCCAAGGTGAACTAGGTTAAATTCAAATCACAGTTGAGAAATTAGAAAGAAAAAAAAATATTTCAGAATTTTCTCATGCATCAGCACCACCTTCCCCTTACTTCCCTTCCCCCACAGGAGACCTTTGTTAACAGCCCCCCATTCATCAGCCAGTCAATCATATTTATTGAGTGCTTACTTGTACAGAGCACTGTAATAAGTCCTCAGGATAGTACAGTATGACAGTATATCAGACACATTCCCTGCCCACAAGGAGCTTACAGTCTAGAGGGAGGGGCACAGTTCTTGATGATGATTATGGTATTTCTTTTGCCTGCTTACTATGTGTCAACCCTCTGTTCCCCTGCCTCCCTTATCTTTTGCTCCAGTGACCTAATCACCTACTTCACTGAGAAAATTGAAACCATCACGTGTGATTGCCCTTAAATTTCCCTTACTCCTCCCCAGTCCTCCTGCCCAGTCTTCAACTCTTCCATCTTTCCCTGTAGTATGTCAGGAGGAGGTCTCCTGCCTTCTTTCAAAGTCCACCCCCTCCAGCTGGTACATCTTACCCCATCCTTTCGCACCTTAACGAAACACTTGCTCCCTCACTTCTTCCCTCCATGACCTCCATCATCAACTGTTTGCTTGCTACTGGCTTCTTCCCCACTGCTTTCAAACATGCCCACGTCTCCTGCATCCTAAAAACGGCCCTTCTTTGACTCCGCTTCTCCCTCCAGTTATTGCCCCATCTCCCTCCAACTATTCCTCCCCAAACTCCTTGAATTTGATGTCTATACTTATTTTACAGATGAGGAAACTGAGGCATAAAGAAGCGAAGTGACTTGTCCATGATGTCACAGCAGGTAAGTTGCGGCTCCTCTGGCTCCCAGTCTCAGGCTCTTTTCCACTAGGCCATGCTGTTCTTCCTGCTCAGAAAAAGGTTGAAGCCTTGCCTCTACAGTATACATGCCAGACAATTATCAGGTTTCTATGAGGAGCAGGCACACAACTTGAACAATCAGGGCTAGCGTTTAGAACTCCATACTTTACCACATAAGAGCTCACTTGCTTAATTCAAAGGCAATAATAGATCAATCAATCAATCAATTGTATTTATTGAGCACTTACTGTGTGTAGAGCACTGTACTAAGCACTTGGGAAGTACAAGTTGGCAACATATAGAGACAGTCCCTACCCAGCAGTGGGCTCACAGTCTAAAAGGGGGAGACAGGGAACAAAACCAAACATACTAACAAAATAAAATAAAATGAAATAGATGTAGTTGAGATGACACTAAGCTCGTTATGGGTAGGGAACATGTACTCTAATTCTGTTGTATTGTCCTCTCCCGAGCATTTAGTACAGTGTTCTGCAAATATTATGCATTCACTAAATATGATTGATAAAATATGACACAAACAACCAGGGGGTTAGGTTCTCCTATATTTACCAAGGAATACAGAAGTTACAAGGATTTGCATTTTATATTCAGACTTATGAACTCTTAATTTTGTACCATAAAGATTTAAATGTTCCACCTTTATTTCTCACACAGTCTGAGATTCTTGGCTATGACCTCTAATTTAACTTAAAGAATAGAATTATTTTCACTTCTTCTGGGGTTGAAGATGACTGCATATTGAATTACAGTTCAGAATAAGTTATTAACCCCTTTAAATTAAATCCAAGAAACTGTTGATTGCTGTTCTCAAGTCTGACACACCATGATTCCATGTTAAGGTTTATACAAATTATAATGTTAAGGTCCATCAAATGGGGAAGAGTGATACACAATTATAATTTTTTTTTCAACCATGAAACAGAATTACCTACAATTCACAAAGCTTAGAATCAGATAAGGAATAACATAGAGAAATGGAGCCATGGTGTTTTTTTTCCTTAAATTGATGACAGTTATATCCAATTGTATACTGAAGTATTTAGGCAGCTACTTTATCCTGACTGTTCTTTGTTGTATTCTGTTCTTCCTCCTGTGGGTTTAATACTGTAAGCCCCATGTCAGACATGGAATGTGTCCAACCTGATTAGCTTTTATCTACCCAGTGCTTAGTACAGTGCCTGGTACAAAGTAACACTTAATAAATACCGCAAAAATTGTATTTATCGAGTACTTAATGCATGCAGATCACTATTCCAAGCCCTTGGGAGAGTACGAGTGGTCACGGGTTCAAGTTCTGGCTCTGCCGCTTGTCAGCTGTGTGACTTTGAGCAAGTCACTTAACTTCTCTGTTCCTCAGTTAACTCATCTGTAAAATGGGGATTAAGACTGTGAGCCCCAAGTTGGACAACCTGATCACCTTGTAACCTCCCCAGAGCTTAGAACAGTTCTTTGCACATCATAAGTGCTTAACAAATGCCATTATTATTATTATTATTATTACTACAAAATGGATTTGGTAGACACATTCCCTGACTACCATGAGTTTACAGTCTAGAGAGGGAGACAAACATTAATAAATAAATTTTGGTTAGGAGCATAAACACTGTGGGGCTGAAGGAAGGGTAAATAAAGGGATCAAATCCAAGTGCAAGGGTAACTCAGAAGGGAGTGGGAGAAGAGGAAATGAGGGCTTAATCTGGGAAGGCCTCTTGGAGGAGATGTGCCTTTAGTAAGGCTTTGAAGTTAGGGAGAGAGATGTTTCATATATAAAGAGGGAGGGTATTCCAGTCCAGAGACAGTTAGAGAAGCATGTGGCCTAGTGGATAGGGCATGGGGATGGGAGTCAAAAGGATCTGTAGTCCTAACCCCAGCTCTGCCACTTGTCCACTGTGTGACCCTGGTCCAGTCACTTAGCTTATCTATGCCTCAGTTACCTCATCTGTAAAATGGGGATTAAGACTGTTATCTCCATTTGAGATCTGGACCATGTCCAACCTGATTAGCTTGTATCTACTCCAGTGCTTAGTACAGTGCTTGGCACAAAGTAAGTACTTCATAAATACCATTAAAAAAAGAGGCAAGACATTCATTCATTAATTCAGTCATATTTACTGAGCATTTTACTGTGTCCCGAGCACTGTACTAAGCACTTGGGAAAGTACAGTACAACAGTAAACAGTGACAGTCCCTGCCCACAATTTGCTTGCAGTCTAGTCTAGAGAAGCAGTGTGGCTCAGTGGAAAGAGCACGGGCTTTGGAATCAGAGGTCATGGGTTCAAATCCCGGCTCTGCCAATTGTCAGCTGTGTGACTTTGGGCAAGTCACTTAACTTCTCTGTGCCTCAGTTCCCTCATCTGTAAAATGAGGATTAAGGCTGTGAGCCCCCCGTGGGACAACCTGATCACCTTGTATCCCCCCAGTGCTTAGAACAGTGCTTTGCACATAGTAAGCACTTAACAAATACCATCATTATTATTATTACTGCAGGGGGGAGACAGACATCAGTCAAATAAGTAAAATTACAGATATATACTCAAGTGCTGTGGGGCTGGGAGGAGGGAAGAGCAAAGGGAGCAAGTCAAGGCGATGCAGAAGGGATTGGGAGATGAGGGAAAGTGGGGCTTAGTGTGAGAAGGCCTCTAGGAGGAGAAGTGTGGGGAGAATAATTGTCTGGTGGATTAGAGGAGAGAGGGTAGAGGAGAGAGGGCTCTCCTGGCCAGAGGCAAGATGTGGGAAAGGGTTTATTGGCTAGACAGGCAAGATCGAAGCACAGTGAGAAGATGCATGCAAGGGTTCATTAGAAAGATAGATGAAATTGAGGTGTAGTGAGTAGGTTCACATTAAAGGAGTGAAGTGTGCAGGCTGAGTTATAGTAGGAAAAGTGCAAGATAAAGTGAGGGGGGCAAGGTGATTAATGCTTTGAAGCCTATGGTAGGGAGTTCCTCTTTCATGCAGAACTGGATGGGCAACCACTGGAGGTTCATGAGGAGTAGGAAAACAAGGGTCTAACAGTTTTGAATAAAAACGAATCAGCAGAGAGAGGTATGAACTGGAATGGGGAGAGACAGGAGGCAGGGAGGTCAGGAAGGAGGCTGATGCTTTAATCAAGGTGAGACAGGATATGTGCTTGGATTAACATGGTAGCAGTTTGGCTGGAGTAGAAAGGGTCGATTTTAGTGATGTTGTTTAGGTTGAATCTACAGGATTTGGTGACAGATTGAATATGTGGGATGAGTGAGAGACTTGAGTCAATGGCAATGCCAAAGGAATAGATTTGTGAGATATGGATGATAGTGGTGCTGTCTACAGTTGGGTAGGGACCATCTCTAAATGTTGCCAATTTGTACTTCCCAAGCACTTAGTACAGTGCTCTGCACACAGTAAGCACTCAATAAATATGATTGAATGAATGAAAAAGATCATGGGGAGGGCAGGGTTTGGGTGGGAATGTGAAGTGTTCTGTTTTGTATACGTTTAGTTTGAGGTGACAGTGGAACAGCCAAGTAGAGATGTTCTGAAGGCAGAAGCAAATATGAGTGAAGCGAAAGAGCAATATCAGGGCTAGAGATATAGATTTGGAAATCACCGACATAGAAATGGTAGTTGAAGCAATGGGAGTGAATGAATTCTCCAGGGGAGTGGGTATGGATGGAGAACTGAAGTTGACCCAAAATTGAGTATTGATTGACTCCCGCAGTTAGGGGATGGGGGGCAGAGAAGGAGCCTGCAAAAAAGACTGAGAATGAGTGACCAGAAAGAGGACAGCATCAGTAAACCTAAGGTTGGATGCTGTTTCCAGGAGAAGGAAGTGTTTGATAATACCAAATGGCAGCTTAGGGGTTGAAGAGGATTAGGATGCAGTAGAAGCTGCTAGGATATGCGAAGAAGGATATCACTGGTCACCTCTGAGAGGTCAGTTTTGATGGAGCAAAGGGGGCAGAAAACCGATTGGAGTGGGTCAAGCAGAGAACTCGAGGAAAGGAAGTTGAGGCAGTGGGTATAGACAACGTGTTCAAAGGATCTGGAGAGGAATGGTAGGAGGGAGATGGGGTAATATTATTAATGCCTTCCTCCCTCTCTAGACTGGTAAGCTCGTTGTGGGTAGAAAATGTGTCTGTTCATTGTTATATTGTATTCTCCACTCTGCACACAGTAAGCAATGAGTAAATACAATTGAGTGAATGAATGAATGAGGGAGCAGTGAGGTCAAGGGAAGGGTTTTTTTTGGAAAGGGGAGACATGAGAAAGTTTGAAAGCAGTAGGGAAAAAAGCCATTGGAGAGTGAACAGTTGAAAGTGGCAGACAGCTAAAGAAGAAGGGAGGGTCAAGCTCTTTTATAAGGTGGGAAGAAATGGGGTTGGAGGCGCGGGTGGCATGGGTGGATTTTGAGGGGAGCCAGGAGTTGTCCTCTTGAGATACTTCTGTGAAATATGGATGTGTTGAGGAAGGGGCATCAGAAGGAGGGACTGGAGAGGAGTAGGGGAGATTTTAGGGAGACCATGCTTGGTGGTTTTGATTTTCTCAATTAAGTACATGTCTAGGTCATTAGTGGCAAGAGTTTGGGGAGTTGGCGGGGGAAGGTGTAGTGACTTTGAGAAGGATGTTAAATATCTGAAACAACTGGAGAGGCCACTGGGCATGGGAGGTAATAAGGGTAGAGAAATAATATTGCTGGCCAGAGGAGAGGATGGAGTTAAAGCAGGCAAGGATGGAGCTGGACGAGGTCAGCTTGATATCTAGATTCCTGGTAGCAACACTCTGCAGCATATTCAGACATGAAAGAAGCCTACTGGGGAGGTGATCCAGGGCTTTGAGTTATAGTGGTATGAGATAGTAGAAGGGATAGGAGAGCTAGTGAGTTGAGTTTAGTAGAGAAGGTGGTATCGAGGACTTCAATTTGTCATCAAGGGAATGTTGTTTGGGTATGGAGACTACATGGCCCCTGATAACTTCAGAAAATTGGATCAAAAGATCAGAGATCTTTTGATGACATAAATAGAAAAGGAATGCTAATCATTAACTTCCTCACTGAACTCAAGGCTGGTTCACCAGAGTACCTGCCTAGAGAGCCTGAAAGCAGAAATGAGGGAAAAGAAACTGAGTAAAAGGAAGAAATTTCATCCAAGGTTTGAACCTAGTGACACCATTGCAGGAGTTAGAAGCAGAGTGGCTGCTCTGCCATGATGGTGATTTTTATCTATCAGTCCCAAACTAGGGGGTACACTGCCAGAGTACCCAGGAGCATGAAGCCCTGACCAACAGAATGGTTGGTGGATTAGCTCCCCCTCTAGAATGGAAACTCGTTGTGGGTAGGAAATGTGTCTACCAACTCTGTGATAGTATACTCTCCCAAGGACTGTGGGGGATTTGGGCTATACAGAAGCTCAAAACTGAGTCAGGGAAATAGCTCAATGTTCTCTCAGATGCCACCCCTGCCAAAAGACTGTAATTTATTCATTTATGTATTTATTAATTATTAATTATTTTATTTTTATTATCATTCATTCATTATTTATTTAATTATTTATTTATTTATTTATTATTTATTTTTATTTATTTGTTTATTATTATTTATTTATATTAATGTCTGTCTCTCACTATAGACTGTAACTCACTGTGGGCAGGGAACATGTCTGTTTATTGTTATATTGTACTCTCCCAAGCGCTTAGTACAGTGCTCTGCACACAGTAAGCGCTCAATAAATACGATTGATGATGATGATGATGATGATTAGCTCCCCCTCTAGAATGGAAACTCGTTGTGGGCAGGAAATGTGTCTACCAACTCTGTGATAGTATACTCTCCCAAGGACTGTGGAGGATTTGGACTATACAGAAGCTCAAAACTGAGTCAGGGAAATAGCTCAATGTTTTCTCAGATGCCACCCCTGCCAAAAGACTGTAATTTATTTATTTATATTAATGTCTGTCTCCCACTATAGACTGTAAACTCACTGTGGGCAGGGAACATGTCTGTTTATTCTTATATTGTACTCTCCCAAGCGCTTAGTACAGTGCTCTGCACACAGTAAGAGCTCAATAAATATGACTGAATGAATGAAAAGACTGTGAAATGGCACAGTCCAAGATAGATCTCATATGGGATTACAGTTGGAACAGGTTCCCAAAGCCGTGTCACCCTGCTGCCAAGGTAACTCAAGATGCCAGGGTTAAGTAGCTTCTAGCAAGTCTGGAATTTTTTCCAGGAGTAAGTTTTTACTATCAAATTCTGCATTGTATCATAGTTTTAAACCAAATTCAGCTATATTTTTATTTTGAATACTGTTATTCTGAGTTGAAAATATGACATTGTAATAACTCCTTTATTATCAGACTTAAACTGCCAAATGGTATATTTCACAGTTGAGTAGCTAGGAGAAATTCATCCACCTCTTTTTCAACTCTAATTCCAGGTGGTTTTTAGACAAAGCATCCCAAGAATTCCTAATGACTTCAGAAATACTTCATGTCTAAAAATGTACTGCTGATGGGCTTGCCTCTCAATAACGGAGCTGTTCCTTACCAATAACTTCAATTACAATAATTGCTTGTTTGAGAATTGTCCTCAAGGTCTTCCAATGATAAATCAGGGGTTTAATGAGGCCTCTGCTGATCTCTTCACTCTCTGGCATTTAGTACTTTACAAGTGGAGAATGCATTTTTCAGGGTCTTGTTCGCACATCGGATTGTACACTTTGCTTTCTCAACTTCACTTCCTAAATAAATAAATGGAGACTGCCTCCGTGGAAAATAACTTGTCCATAGATGATGTGCTCTGTTCTCATTTCAGAAGGTAGATTGATTTTCCATTCACAGGTAAATTCCAATTATGACATGGAGCAACCATTAATCAATCAATATTTTTTTCAGTTCTTGGACTGTGGCACTTGTGAAAGGATACATTTCGATCCCAGTAAATGGATACACTTTTCTAGCCTTTAAACACTTTCAAATAGGCAAATTTACATTACGGAAATGTCTAGTTCCACAGAACCAGATCCCTTTCTTAAAGTACTACTCTAACTATTCGACATAACGATATGAATTGATACATCTATCCCTCAAGACTAAATACATTGGCTTCTGCTTTTACTTTACTAGCTGTAATACAGTATGGCAAATGATTTCCAGAATCCTAGCTTTGGTGGATTCAAGAAATGAGTCCAATACTAATTAACCACCAAGCAAAATGAAAATCTTTGATGTCTATGCTGTCAGGTAAATTTATGCATTCAGATCATCTGATGAATTTCTAATTTCAAACAATAATCAGTCTAGCTAGATTCTACCTTTTGCTGCTGTCTTAATATTTTGCCAGGAAAAAAATAAATGATGCTCAAAAATTAGAATAAGGAATGCTTGAAATAAATCTGAAATCTTGATGGAAGTAATGAATTTTCCCCTGTGTATGTAAAAAAAAAAGCTCGAAGTGCTTGCTTGCATTGAAGATTTTTAGTATACTAGTTGCACTGGGAAAGGACATTAGCCCATAAAATAGATAACTGCAGTTTCTCAAAGAAAAATATGAATAATGGTAATAGTAGTTAATAGGAATCAATCATTTTTGGGTCTCTCTTATAACCCTTTGATCCAGCTCAGTGATTACTCTTCTAGCATTCTTCCAAGAGCGTTAAAACAAAAAAAGACCCAAATAATCATAGTTATGGGACATCTATACCTTTAGAATCCTCATTCTTCTGAAACAGATAGATGTGACTATTGATACATTTTATAGCCGTGATGTTGGTCCAGTAGATAGCATGGCTATGAGATTCTAAGCCTGAATTCTAGACGTGACTCATCAGTTAAGGGGAACTGCTGGTGGGGGCTACATCATCCACGGTGAAGGTTTCTGATTGAAGAAACACCTAAGGTGTCCCATGAGGTGGACAGGTCCAGAAAGAAATCCTGAGAAATAGCAGACTCACAAAAACGGCTATTAGTGCAGCAGCTACCAAACTTGGAACTAGTTGAAAGTGTCCGATGTGGTGACAGAGCCGAGTTCATTATGACTCATTATCAGCAACTAAATATTGCTGTAGTGAACCCCCGGCATCAAGAGCTGTGTCCAGAAATTATTCGGTTTACCTGGTCCAGCCCACAAGGTAGGCTGTTCAGCCCTGTAAACCCATTATGAAAAGTCTTGCTCTATCCATCGTTTTATCTGCCTGAGTCTCATTCAGCTGCATTTGATTCAGTTTCCTGTTTCTCATCAGTCATTGCTCCTAAGGAAATAGAAGTTCCAGTTTGTTTCAGAGAATTGTCTTGCTGTCATCATAGATCATCCTCTCTCAGTTTCTCTGGAAGCCATAAGAACCATGTGGATTCTAACAACTAAAGTTGCCTGTGGCTCAAGTGCAGTACTACAGAACAATGGGCTTTGCTTCCAGAGATAGGTCACAGTGGGTTCCAGCAAAAATCAAATTGTTACTGACTTTTCATGGAGCACAGTGAGATTTAATGATAACTGTGGTATTTGTTAAGCGCTTACTGTGTGCCAAGCACTGTACTAAGCACTGGAGTGGATTCAAGCAAATCAGGTTGGACACAGTCCCTGTCTCACCTGGGACTCTCAGTCTCAATCCCCATTTTACAGATGAGACAACTGAGGCCCAGTGAAGTGACTTGCCCAAGGTCACACAGCAGACAAGTGGCAGAGTCAACCATAAAAATACTCTATTAAAGGACCACCTATGTAGATTTTTGACTCCTGACAATTCTAGTTTGCTGACAGAATTTAAATGCAGCTAAATTAATTAACTAGGATTACCTTAAAAAGACTGTTCCATATCAGCAGTTTCAAAATAATTCATCTAGGTAGACTTTTGTAAGTCATTAAAGATACTTATTGTTATAAATGCCAAGGGAACAAAGACCCCAGGAGTCTTGTGTCCTGTTTGAGGAAGGGACCACTTTCCATGCAAAAACAACAAATCAATCAGTGGTATTTACTGAGCCCCTACCATGTGCAGAGCATTGTCTTAAGTGCTTTGGAGAATTGGTAGACACAATCCCTGCCCTCAAGGATTTCAAATTAGAAATAGGGTCAGAATCAGAAATGTACACTGGCCATCTTCTGTTAGGACTTCACTATTCCTTGCCAAGTCTGTTAACGCTTTACCCTCCCAATCGATTTCCTCCCTTTTCCACCCAGATATCAAAAACGCCACCAATTAAATCCAGAAAGGAAAAAATAAGCAGATAAATGTATATTGAATTGTAATTATTGTGTCTGTTAAGAAGAAAATATCACATACAATGACATTATCAGGTCCAAGCAACATTCCACCTAATCAGGACCTACAGGATGCTTATAAGAGCAATATAACGACTACCTGTGATGATCAGTTCCACTGATCTGCACGCTTAAAGGAATGAGGAAGCCAGGAGAGTCACTTCGTGGTGCTCCTCCCTGGGGGAAGCATAAAGAGTTGGACAAAATAATCAGAGAGGGATGGGGAGAAATGAGAGGGGCCAGGTTGGGGGCTGATGGAAATTAGAGGTAGCAAGCTGTGTTTCTGAGAGAACAAGACAAGAGTCGATCTCATGCTGTGGATCTTGGATTGACAGAGGACACAGTGAGGGATCGGAGAGGATCCCTGGAGGTTTTGGAGTCCAGTGACTAGGATTATGGAAGACTAAGGCTCCTACTTCTGATAGGGAGAAGAGAATGTGAGCTCTGGGACACCTACAGGGACATACAGAAGGTCTTGGAGCAGGGAAGTAATAGTTTCAGAGAAAGGTGATTGAAACTAGAGTTGTTTTCATTTATTAGCCTGTTAATAAATGATCAAATACTGTTTAAATCTCAGATCTTGGTATCTGCCTGTTTCAGGGGCTAGAAAATAAGCTCTGGTTGTTGGGGAGACATATGGAACTAGGAAGCTGCAGGCTTCCTGCAGCCAACCGTGGAAGTGGGGTGGTAGGCTTGTCCCCAATGACTAGTAGAGAAGAAATGTGGCATAGTGGAAAGAGCCTGGGCGTGGGAGTCAGAGGTCATGGGTTCTAATCCTGGCTCTGCCACTTGGCAGCTGTGTGATTTTGGGCAAATCACTTAACTTCTCTGGGCCTCAGTGACCTCATCGGTAAAATGGGGATTAAGATTGTGAGCCCCATGTGGGATAACCTGATTACCTTGTATCCCCCCGCCCCCCCCCACATCCAGTGCTTAGAACAGTGCTTGGAACACAGTAAGCACATAACAAATGCTATTATTATTAGTAGTATTATTCTTTGCCTTTGGGGAGACAGCTGGATTTCAGCCATGAAGTGGTGGCAGTGATAGTGCAGGGACTTGGGGAACAGTGAGGATACCCCATAGTATGTGTTAGAAGAACTAGAGACCTGAAGGGCCTCAGGATTCAGTGGAGGTTGATCGGGGTCCTGTTTCTCCCAAACTTATTTCTCAGGTTGCTTCAGCCTTGATTTAGTCTTGAAAACCCCTGTAAATGTCCCATTATAATACTTGATAGTCATACAAAAATGTAAGCTTGTATTGTAATTTTATCTCTACTTCCCCTCTCGTAACACATTATAGACCATTGTCTAAAAACAGAAAATGCCTATTTGAGCTCAATAGTAGGGTCAACCTGCACAGAACATGCCTGTACAAAAAAGAGTATGGCCCAGTGGAAAGAGAACAGGACTGAGAATCACAAAACCTAAATTCTAATCCCAGTTATGCCTCTTGGTTGCTGTTGACCTTGGACGAGTTACTTGAATCTTCTGTGCTTCAGTATCCTCATTTGCAAATTGAGGATTAAGACCTCCCTCGTAGTTAAACTGTCCATGTGGCCCAGGGACTGTGTACATGTGGCTTAGTAGAAAGAGCATGGGCTTGGGAGCCAGAGGACGCGGGTTCAAATTCGGCTCTGCCACTTGTCTGTTGTGTGACCTTGGGTAAGTCACTTCACTTTTCCGTGCCTCAGTTACCGCCTCTGTAAAATGGGGATGAAGACTATGAGCCCCATGTAGGACAACCTGATTACCTTGTATCTCCCCCAGCGCTTAGGATAGTGTTTGGCACATAGTAAGCATTTAACAAATACCAACATTATTATTATTATTATTATTGACTATATTTCATTTACTCCAGCACTTAGTGTAGTACCTGGCACCTACTAAGTGCTTAACAAATACCATTTTTACTATTATAACCTCCCTTTGTAGTGAAAGGCATCTTTTCCCAACTGCTTGAAAAGTGTTTACATTTCTTAAACACAAATTTATAGCCCTCAAGCTCAGACTGTGGTGTAGGATCTGAGGAGCAAATCACTCCATTTTCAAACTCTCATGGCTCTGTTCACTTCAACCATGCTACTGTCAGTCTTAAACCTTCCAGCCTGAACAGTCTGGCAGGAAAAAGTAGCATTGCCTAGTGGAGCATGGCCCTTGGAGTTAGAAGTACCTGGGTTCTAAACCCAGCTCTGCCACTTGTCTGCTGTGGGGCCTTGGGAAAGTCACTTAACTTCTATGTGCCTCAGTTCCCTCATCTATGAACATGGAGATTAAGACTGTGAGCGCCATTTGAGACATGGACTTTGCCCAGCTTGATTAGCTTGTAGCTATCACAGTGCTTAGTACAGTTTCTGGCACATTTCAAGTGCTTAGCAAATACCATAAAAAAGCCCCAACTCTCTCAATCTCCTCTCATAAAAAGCTCAAACATTTCACTGACCATCTCAACTTCTCTTTTCAGTATCCTCTTCAGTGCTACAATGTTCTTTCTAACAGGCAACAATCAGAACTACCCACACTGCATTCCTGATTTTTCAGAGCATCAATTCTGAGGGGGTTTTTTTGTTGTTTTCATTCTTCTTCCAGATGATGCCCAACATTCACTTGGCCTTTTTGGTCAGGGAACAGAAATCCCAGGAAGGGGCCATTATCCCTTGCCACCTTTATCCCCAGAATGTGGTGTGCTTCTCCTGGCAACCCCGTGGGAGCCCAGGGCAGCAGTCCCTCCTGTTTGAACCAAGTTTGCCCTCACCCTCCTCCTGCTTATCCAATTATTTCCTCCTCAGAACATACCTCTGGCTTCTACACTAATTATCCCAAGGGCAGCAGTGGCAGTGGCAAGAAGGAAGAGGGTGGAAAGTTGAAGAGGATAGAAGTTTCGAGGTAGCAGGCCACCGGTGCATCTTTGACCCCAGAAAGTGGGCTTGAAGTGGGGGTTTTGGATAGGCAGTGGATTTGGTACCAGGGTGGAGGATGAAGATGTGGCTGAGGGGTCAGGGTATTCTTCACTGGACTTGAGATGGGAAAGTACAACAAAGTGTTGTCTCTTGGAGACTTGGGTGAAGTGAACGTTGTCAGGGAAGTGGCTGAAAGTGACTTAGAGTGCAGGGTCACATGATGTGACACTTCTCCAGCTCATCCCAGGCTAGTCAATCTCAATCTTTAGCCACCTGCTTGCTAACATGTTATCAAGTCTGCTCCTACCCTAAGATCCCCAGCTTCAAGTGTTTAAATTTTAAGATGAGCTTTAAAAGGATGCCAAGAGATATATTTAATTTTCAACATAAAAGCCGCAAGAACATGTAATTTCAAACCAAAAAGTCAATGATCTGGACTTATATTAGGTTTCCACTTGGTACTGGTATTTTAAAGATGTAAATAAGTGAATGTAATAGATCACAAAGAGTTGAGAGGAATCTCGAGGTCATTTGTTCAGTTTCCCTTTTCCATGACAGATGGAACAAATGGATCCCATTAGAGTATAAGCTACTTGTAAGCTGAAAATGCCTAGAATGTCTGTTACACTTTGCCAAGCACTTAATATAGTGCATGGCATTTACTAGATGCTCATTAAAATGCCATTACTACCACTAGAAGGATTTCTATTTTTGTGTTGATCAGGTAGCACATTCTAGGTTTTATAGTGTTTCTGTCAGGAACACCTTCCTTAAGTCCAAACGAAATCTTTCTGGATTCAATCTGAACCCTGTTACTTTTGTTTGGTTCTCAGTAAAAATGGAAAGTAACTGATTAGAATTCTCTATCAATAAATTAATCAATGTATTTACTGAGCACTTATACTGGAGCATTGTTCTAAGTACTTGGGAAAGTACAATACGATTGAGTTGGTAGACATGATCCCCACCCACAAAGAACTTTAATGCAATTATTGTCAAACCCTAGTCTTTTCTTCTGTAAGGTAAGCAAATCTGATTCCTTCCACCTGTCCTTCTTGGAAAGTACAAAGAGTAAAGAGGAATCAACAACTTCCCTAAGGGGATGGTTGACCACAGCAAAAGCAATGCCCAAATCAACCTGTTTCCCTGTTTAAACCACCAGGGAATGACCAAAATCTGATTTTCAAGTTCATGCTTTATTCTTACTGAGTTAAAGAAGTTCTCTTAGGGAGACATTTTGCTCATGGAAAATGCTGTTTGAAGTTCAAATTTCTCAGAAAGACTTCAGTGAATATTGTCGATATCCCAAACTCCTCAAATCTTTGATGCCTGGAGTTGAATTTTCTTGTTTCACAGCTGAACTTTGCTAGAAATTCTATGACTCTAACAGTTAATGTTAGGAAGTTAATGATGCTGTACTTTTCCATACAGAATACAAATGCTAAACTTAAAATTTACTGGAGGTGAGTCAGAGCATCATCACAAAGCAAGTAATAATATGATATAATATGATGTGATGGGTAGTCAAACCTGACATATGCTTTGCCAAACAAAGACCTTTAAAGCATTAATACAGCTCAATGCCTGAACATTCCAGAACACTCTTTCTTTTTAATGACACTCATATTAGGATGAGAAATTACCCTTTATTTTGTGAACCTTTCTACCTCTTTAGGCTTGCATTGTAGTCAGTGCTCTACATACTCATTAGACACTTAATAAAGGATTCAAAGTATTTTCAAAGAACATTGGGCCTGCAAAATTCTGTTGGTGCTACTGAACTTGTATTAAGCCTTATTCTTATAATTAGGCCTTTCCCTCTTCTCTCCCCCTTTTCTTTCCTCCTATGATTAGATAAGAGAACACCAAACTCAGAGTCCCTTCCCTACACCATAGAAGCGCTTAGAAAGGAAAGGGAATTTCAATTATTGTTTAGATAGAGGGTGACTTTCCTATAGGCCTCCCCTGATTTCATTTAAGCAGTGAGCACATCAACCAAAGTTTATGTTGAATTCTGGATGAAGCATTGCCCGGCAAACAGTTGACTTTGTTGGTGAAGTTGATATATACAATTTGTAGATTGATAACATTTTTGGGGGGAAATAATAAAGAAAAAGCAGAAAGGATAGGTGGAGCAGCTACTGAAAGCAGCAAGGGAGCAAATACACTGAGAACAGCACAAACCATGTGAATAGGTAAGAATAGCTGGAGATATCTTAATAGCTGCAGAGGATAATCTGCGGCAGAAGATAATCTTCAGCAAACAGAGGTCAGGAGCACAGGAACAAAGCAAGCAATAAAATATTGAATGAGGAATAAGTTAGATAAGTGCTCGGCACAAAGTAAGCACTCAATAAATATGACTTAATTTAATAAGATGAAACTCCCAGACATAAAGGCACCTGATCCCAAAAGAGAATCTATGTGATTCATAGCCACAAAACCCGAAGAGACAAATAAGAAGCTAGGAAGCCTGTCCTAAGAGCAGAACCAGGGAGGAGCAAATGATGGTGGGTGGAGTCAAAGGAACTTGTTACACTGTGATCACTGTTCTGTGGGCTAGAAGTCTTAGGTTAATGCCTAGACATGATGCCGCATACACCTACATTCAGCAAATCCTATTATCTTGGACATCCTGACATCTGGCTCATTCTTGGAGTGGTAATTGTATAGGTCAGGGGGCTTGTGCCTGTTGTAGGTTCTCTAATAGGGGCCCCAGTACATTGTCAATGGAAGGCAGTAGTTGGCAACAGTCAAACTCTATCATCATCTTGATAAGTGCCTTTGGGAAACGGTTGAGACTGCATTTTTAGTTGGTATCAAAATTTGGAGTTCACTGGATATTTCCACTGAACCAATGCCCTGCTGGGGAAATTTCATAGAAGAAGTTCTGAGGAGCTGTACTGTTTTGAAATACTCTGAAAAAGCACATACTGCCTTCCCAAATTTACCCCAAACATCCCCAGTCCTGCAACCACAGGAATGATAAAATACCAATTCCCTATCTTCAGGGCACAATGTTTTCAACATGCTCGATTATCATGAAGGATGGATAAACACTTGTTCTTGATGAATCAATAAATCAGTGGTATTTATTGAGCACAGAACACTGAGAACTTGGCAAAGTACAATACAATAGCACTAGGGAAAGTAGATATGATCCCTGCCCATAAGAAGCTTAAAGTGTACAGTCTCTTGATGATTTAAATTCCTTTGCCCTGTCAGGATTGTAACCACAGTGCCACTTTATTGAAAGACATAGTATGGCCTTGTGGCATATATACAAGATAAAACTTCAAAGGAAGTATCTTTCCCTTGTATTTGTAGTCGTTTCTCTCTAATCTCGTCACTGCAAACAATATCTGTGGGTGTATCGCCATTTATGACTATTCACATGAAACTCCCTCCAGACAGTAAGATCATTATGGGCAGGGAACGTATCTGCTAATTCTGTTGTATTGTACTCTTCCAAGAACTTAATAAAGTGCTCTGTACAGAGGTAGTGGTCAATGAATACTATTGATTGATTGCTGGCAAAATTCTCAGGAACAGGCGTATCCATTCCTACCTGATTTTAATGTGAAGAGAAAATTAAACCAGAGTCCTTGTGGGTAAATTTAAACGATCAATACCATTCAGAACTGTGAACAAATTACCACTGAATATGTGACATGTAACTGTTAGACCTACAGCAGTCATTGTTCTGACCAAAAATTAGACTGCCATCATACTATACTTGACTCTACTCAATGACATATATTAAGATAATAATTAAAACTTTGGAAACTTTGGAAATAAGAATGCAGTCTATGTACCTAGATTTTTATCCATTTAGATACTATTATTGATGAAGCTAACCGATATTTACTGAAGAGCCTAAGGGTTTATTGCTTTACACAAGTCTAAATAGAATTGGAGGGTAAAATCCAATGGGGAGATGGCAAGGAGAGTATTGATTGGGTCAAAAGAATGCACAATTCACATGGAATATATTCTAATACCTACATGAGAATGAGATGAGTGAAATGAGATAAGATGGGAAGATAGATGGATATGGTTAATCCAGGGGGTTTTTCTAGAGGATATGAATTTGCACGCAGGAGGAATCATGATTTTTGCTTTAACCCTTAAGGTCCTTGGATGATACCCAATTTTCAAAAGAGAAGCCTTTTTCTAAGCTTTACTTTTCCCCAAGCAACTTTTTAGAGTTAGCAATTAAAAATGCATAAAAATGCTTATAAAATCAACTTTAGAATTAGTAGCTATTAATGTAAAAATGCTGATTAGAGTAATAGTAATTTTCCTCTCAGTTATAGGGACTAATTAATTTTCACAGCAGAAGAGATGTGAGGAATCTCTTTAAAGTAATTCAACCAGTATTTTTTATTTAATTGGGACTTTTGAGAAACTAATGATGTGTTATGAAAAAAGTGAAAAGCATTTCAATAATTGAAAATAGAAGATTGGTGTATTAGATTAGAAATACTTTATAAATTTCATTGACTAAGAACTGTTGTCCTGTTTTCTAAAGACTTGTTTTGATCCAGTCAAATTGGAAACCATCTAGCTGGAATCGTAGTTGGAGACAAAGGGCTTGAAAGTGGAAAAAGGTATTTTTCCACTTTCCCTTTCCTCTCCCCTCTTCCTTTAAAATTCCTCCTGCAACATATTATCTGAGCCAGCAGGGTGCTAGCCCAGGTTTGAAGTCTTCCTATGCTCATTCAAATATGGACAGAGATAGGTGTTTCTGATAATAAGGAACAGTGTATGACAGGAGATGAAGGGGAATATTTGCATATACTTCAGAAAATTGGCTTGGGTAGGGCAGGGTCCAGGAAAATAAAATAAATAAAGTTTCTTTTAGTTCCTGTGGTGCAGAAGGTTTCTAGGTCTATGATAAATGAATTGGGCAATTATGAGTAATAGATGATCCCTTCTGGCAACAAATTATTTTTTTGTAAATTGGATAAGGTGAGTTTACAAATTTCCAAACCTATTTTAAAGGTGGTTATACTCAAGCACTAGTACAGTGCTCTGCACACTCAACTCTCCTTCTCTGCAGTCTCGCATTCAGGACATCTCTATGTGGATGTTCCATTGACACCTCAAATTTAACATGTCCAAAACAGAACTCCTTATCTTTCCATCCAAACCCTGTCTATTCCATGTCTTATCTATCACTGTAGACTGGACCATCACCCTCTCAGTCTCACCAGCATATAACTATGGCATTTTCTTCAACTCATTCCTCTCATCTGAATGACATATTCAGTCTGTCACCAAATTCTGTCAGTTCTACCTTCACAACATCACTACACTCTGTCTTTCCCTCTTCATCCAAGCTGTTACTATGCTGACCAAAGCATTTATCATATCTCACCTTGACTTCTGCATCAGTCTCCCCAATCCAGTTCACCCTCTACTCTGCTACCTGGATCGTTATTCTAAAAAAATTCAATATATATCTCCCCATTTTTCAAGAACCTCCAGTGGGTGATGATGATGATGATGGCATTTGTTAAGCGCTTACTATGTGCAAAGCACTGTTCCAAGCGCTGGAGGGGATACAAAGTGATCAGGTTGCCCCACGTAGGGCTCACAGTCTTAATCCCCATTTTACAGATGAGGTAACTGAGGCTCAGAGAAGTTAAGTGACTTGCTCAAGGTCACACAGCTGACATGTGGCAGAGTGGGTGTCAGTCCACCTCTGCATCAAGAGAAGCAACGTGGCTTAGTGGAAAGAGCATGGGCTTGGGAGCCAGAGGATGTGGGTTCTAATCCCGTTCTGCTGTTCTGCCTGTAATTCTTTCCCCCTTCATATACAACAGACCACCACCCTTCCCACCTTCAAAACCTTATTAAAGTTATATCTCCATGGTGAGAGGCAGTGTGGCTTAGTGGAAAGAGCATACCTTTGGGAATCAGAGGATGTGAATTCCAATACCTGCCACTTGTCTTAACTTCTCTGTGCCGCAGTTACCTCATCAGTAATATGGGGATTAAGACTGTGAGCCCCATCTAGGACAACCTGATTACCTTGTACCTACCCCAGTGCTTAGAAAAGTGCTTAGCACATAGTAAGAGCTTAACAAATACCATAATTATTATTATTATCTCCTCCAGGAGGCCTTCTCTGACATAGCCTTCATCTCCTTTACCCCTTCTCCCTTATGCGTCACCTATGCACTTCAATTTGTACCCTTAAATCCTCAATATTCAACCCCCCAACCCCAGCACTTAAGTACATATACAACATTTATTTAAATGTCAGTCTCCCCTTATGATAGTAAACTCCTTATGGACAGGGAATGTGTCTACCAGCTCTTTTACACTGTAATAATAATGTTGGTATTCGTTAAGCGCTTACTGTCCTAAGTGCTAGGGTAGATACAAGGTAATCAGGTTTTCCTGTGCGGGGCTCACAGTCTTAATCCCCATTTTACAGATGAGGAAAATGAAATAAATAAAGTTTCTTTTAGTTCCTGTGGTGCAGAAGGTTTCTAGGTCTACGATAAATGAATTGGGCAATTATGAGTAATAGATGATCCCTTCTGGCAACAAATTATTTTTTGTAAATTGGATAAGGTGTGTTTACAAATTTCCAAACCTATTTTAAAGGTGGTATACTCAAGCACTAGTACAGTGCTCTGCACACATTAAGGACTCAACTCTCCTTCTCTGCAGTCTCACAGTCAGGACATCTCTGTTTGGATGTTCCACTGACACCTCAAATTTAACATGTCCAAAACAGAACTCCTTATCTTTCCATCTAAACCCTGTCTTTTCCATGTCTTATCTATCATTGTAGACTGCACCATCACCCTCTCGGTCTCACCAGCATATAACTATGGCATTTTAATCCCCATTTTACAGATGACATAACTGAGACCCAGAGACGTTAAGTGACTTGCCTAAAGCCACACAGCTGATAAGTGGCGAATCCGGGATTAGAACCCACAACCTCTGACTCCCAAATCCATGCTCTTTCCACTAAGCCATGCTGCTTCTCCCAAGCTCTTAGTACAGTGTAGTTACAGAGTAGTTCCTCAAAGCAATCACTCAATAAATACCATTAATTGATTAATCAATTGCCCACTGAGGCTCATTCATTCATTCAATTTATTCAATCGTATTGAACACTTACTTTGTGCAGAGCACTGTAAAATACCATTAATTGATTAATCAATTGCCCACTGAGGCTCATTCATTCATTCAATTCATTCAATCGTATTGAACACTTACTTTGTGCAGAGCACTGTACTAAGCACTTGGAAAGTACAGTTCAGGAATGAAGAAAGACAGTCCCTGTGCACAACGGACTCACAGTCTAGAGGGAGGAGACAGACATCAGTATAACAGGCATCAATACAGTTAAATAGAATTATAGATATATACATATATGCATAAGTGCTGTGGGGCAGGGAGAGGGGGGAAGAGCAAAGGAAGTGAGTCAGGGTGATGTGGAAGGGAGTTGGAGTTGAGGAAAAGGAGGCTTAGTTTGGGAAGGCCTCCTGGAGGAGGTGCACCTTTAGTAGGGCTTTGAAGTGGGGAAGAGTGATTGTCTGGAGGATTTGAGGAGGAAGAGTATTCCAGGCCAGAGAAAGATTGTGGGCTAGAGGTCGGCGGTGAGACAGGTGAGATCGAGGCACAGTGAGAAGTTGAGCCCATTGTTGGGTAGGGATTGTCTGTTGCCGAATTGTACTTTCAAGTTCTTAGTACAGTGTTCTGCATATAGTAAGTGCTCAATAAGTACAATTGAATGAATGAATGAGAAGGTTTGCACCTAACGAGTGGAGTGTGCAGGCTGGGATGTAGAAGGAGATAAGCGAGGTGAGGTAGGAAGGGGCAAGGTGATGGAGAGCTTTAAAGCCAATAGTAAGGAGCTTTTGCTTGATACAAAGGAGGATAGGCAACCACTGGAGATTTTTGAGGAGGGGGGGTGACATACCCTGAACGTTTGTGTAAGCTTTCCATGTTGGTGACCGTCGATAATGTAGTTTTTAGGATCCCAGAAAACAGAGGACTACAATAATGAGCATCTTACTACTCCTTCGGACTCCTCTTTGGTTAAAGTTCTCCCACAGTGATCCTAAATATATGGATTTCTTGACTTTTCCAACCAGCATTAGCAATTCATTTTTTAATTTATTGAAGTAATTTAAGGTTCTGGATGTTATATCAAACCAAATTTAGGATTTGCTCTTATCAGAATAATCAAAATAATTAACTATAGTACTTAAGTGCTTACTACATGTGATAAGAACTTGCTAGACACTGGAGTAGGTACAACTGAAATAGATCGGATGTCAGTAAAGAGTTGTGAATCTGTTTTAATTTTATCCTATTTGTATTAGATCTATCACGGGGTCAGGTGTGTGTCCCAAAGCTAAATACATTGTAATTTCGATTTCTTAGTCACTAAACTACAATGCTTCAGCGCTTAGAACAGTGCTTTGCACATAGTAAGCGCTTAACAAATGCCATCATCATCATCATCATCACAAACTAAACATCTTTCTTATTTAGGTCAATTCATTAACAATAAACAGCTAACAACATTATTTTTGGCAATTCAGGGACTATAATGTATGTTTGTGTTTAAACCCATATCATGGAATGATTCTTGATTTTGTGAAATAATCCAAGTCTCATAGGAGTTCATATCTGATGAGGTTTACCTGGAGTGTTTTGTTTTTGTTTTTTTTCGATGGATCTCAAAAGTAAAGGCCTAGAAATGTTCAGGTGACTGGGACTTTCACCAGAGAGTTCTGCTGAAGATTAGTCCAAAACAATACCTTGGTCAGCATCAAATTTGAATGCTTTCAGTATTGCCACTAATGCTGATGTAATAGAATGCTTTGAATGCACCACATCCCCAGTAAAAGGTCAAGACACCACGGCAGGAAAACATCCCTGTTGTTTAACGTTAGATTGCTATAAGAAAACGTCCTTTCCCTAGGAGCACACTAACACTTTAACAGCACCGGTTAGGTTCTCTTTTCACCTCTCTTGCTTTCTGCCTGGGCTTGAAGGAGCATATTACTTAGTGATGGTGTGTCCATGGGAAAAAAAATGATTTTTCATTTAGGAGATTCCAAGAGTACTTGAAATTCATAATTTATTTATTAAACTATAACTTATTTATCATGTACGGGGTTTATTTATATAAATATCTGTTTCAATTTTTAATCTGTTAACCTTGTTGTCAGGTAACGTACCTACTAAATCTGTTGTACTCTCCGAAGTACTTAGTACAGTGTGTGACACATAGTAGGGGAAGCAGCATAGCTGTGCTTAGAACAGTGTCCAGCGCTTAGAACAGTGCTTCACACATAGTAAGCACTTAACAAATGCAATCATTATTATTATTGTTATTATTATTAATGGATAGAGCACCATCCTGGGAGTCAGGAGGAGCTGGGTTCTAATCCCAGCTATGCTGTTAGTCTGTTGTGTTACTTTGGGCAAATCACTTCATTTCTCTGTACCTCAGTTACCTCATCTGTAAAATGGGAATTAAGATTGCGAGCCCATTGTGGGACAGGGACTGCATCCCACCCAATTACCTTATATCTACCTCAGTGCTTAGCACAGTGCCTGGCACATAGAAAATGCTTAACAAATGTTGTCTTGTCTTATGCTGTCAAGTCGTTTCTGGCCCGCAGTGACTCCATAGTCACATCTCTCCCAGAACGCCCCACCTCCATCTGCAGTCGTTCTGGTAGTGGATCCATAGAGTTTACCAAATACCACTATTATTATTATTGTTATTATTACTCAAAAATTATGACTGATTGACTACTCTGAATACAGTAAGCTCTCAATAAATACCATTGATTGAGTAAGGAGAAGAGAATTATTAAGCAGTCAGTGTAAAGAAGTTTACTGAATTGAGTTTGGAGACAGAGATATCCATTCCTAGGCAGCGGGCTTTCTGAGTGAAAATTATTTGTTTCTTACCCCTACAGGAGGAATACATGCTGTAGCAGAAAACACTACAACAGACACATGCAGATGTATTTACAAAACTGCTTCATGGATCATGAGCATGCTTTACACTCATTATCATCATCATCATTGTTATAGGTTCTGTAACTAATATAACAATTTAAAAACTAGCATCTTGTTTGGTGCAGAAAAATGAAAAGAAGCACTATTTTCAGTGAATAATCCATACAATGTTAAAGGTTGGAGGAAAATAATGTAGAGGAAATGAATTGGATGAATAATTGTGTCCTGGTTCTCTGGATGTAAAGATTTTAGCCTGAGACCCTAGGGCAGAAACTGAAAAATTGAAACACCTACAGGTGTTCTCACAACAGGCAGAAGTTTGCAAGTTATTCTCAAAAGAGTGTTTATATATCACAACACCTCTATAAAAAACCTATTAAGGTCATTTTCTATAATAAGAGCGCAGTTATGAACAATGTGTTAACAATCTACTCTAAATATCATTGGGATGAAAAACAATTCACTCTATCATTCAGAGGTTTCAAACGCATTTAGAAGCAAGGCTACTGCTGAAGGAAAAAGCATGATGTGATTAAGGAATTTAATTTACTAATTGTTTGTTTTTGTTATGGTATTTAAGTGCTTACTATGCTTCAAGTACTGTTCTAAGTGCTAAGGTTGATATAAGTTAATTAGGCCAGATACAGTCCCTGTCACACATGGGGGTCACAATCGAAGTAGGAGGTAGAACAGGTATTGAATCCCTATTTTGCAGTCTTGGAAACAGGCTATGAATTTCATTGATGGAAAAAAGTCTTTCCTTTTTATTGTTTTCTTAATATTTCTTGATGGCTAAGCCTCTTTATTAGAATCATTGAAAGGAAAAGCCATTCTTTTTTAAAATTTCTCCAAATGTAAAATATAACATGTTTGGTCAAGGGCTAAGAGATAAAAGTGTTGAATTGTAACTGGAGATGGGTAATGAGAAGCAGCATGGTCTAATCAATATAGTATCGGCCAGGGAGCCAGAAGCAGCGTGGCTCAGTGGAAAGAGCCTGGGCTTGGGAGCCAGAGGTCATGGCTTCTAATCCCAGCTCCACCACTTGTCAGCTATGTGACTTTGGGCAAGTCACTTAACTTATCCGAGCCTCAGTTACCTCAACTGTAAAATGGGGATTGTTGTGAGCCCCCAATGGGACAACCTGATCACCTTGTATCCCCCCAGCACTTAGAACAGTGCTTCGCACATAATAAGTGCTTAACAAATGCCATCATTATCATTATTATTAAATACCTGTGTTCTAATTTCTACTTCTCCATATACATGCAATGTGTCCTCGGGTAAATCACTTTACTTCTCTATGCCTCAGTTACCTCATCTGGAAACTGAGGATTAAGACGGCGAGCCCCATGTGGGACAACGACTGTGTCCGAACTGATTACTCTTTTTCTACGCCAGATCATAGTATAGGCACTTAGTGCTTATCAAATTTCATAAAAAACGCCAAAATTTCACTTTTTATTTGACAAAAGCTCCTGACTATTGGCTTCAAAGTTTGATACCAGCTGTTACCTTCTTTACCCTGCTCCTCTCTTCATCTGTAGTATCTCAGACTGCAAAACTTGCTCTCCTCTAGCTAACCATCTCTCTCTGTACCCAGATCTTGTCAGCTTTGTGACCTTGAGCAAGTTGCTTAACTTCTCTATGCCTCAGTTCCCTCAACTATAAAATGTGGCTAAAACTATTCAGTCATGCATTCATTCAATTGTATTTATTGAGTGCTTAGTATCTGCAGAGCACTGTACTAAGTGCTTGGGAGAGTATAATACAACAATAAACAGACACGTCTATGAGCCCCATGTGGGACATGGACCGTGCCCAACTTGATTATCTTGTATCTACTCCAGCACTTAGTATAGTGCCTAGAATCAATCAATCAGTCGTATTTATTGAGCGCTTACTGTGTGCAGAGCACTGTACTAAGCACTTGGGAAGTACAAGATGGCAACATATAGAGACAGTCCCTACCCAACAGTGGGCTCACAGTCTAAAAGGGGGAGACAGAGAACAAAACCAAACATACTAACAAAATAAAATAAATAGAATAGATATGTACAAGTAAAATAAATGGAGTAATAAATATGTACAAACATATATACATATATATAGGTGCTGTGGGGAAGAGAAGGAGGTAAGATGGGGGGATGGAGAGGGGGACGAGGGGGAAACCCAATGACCACCAGGCCCTGGGGAACCACGTTTTGCTCCCCATTTTATACCACCTCCAACGAAACTCGCAGTCATCATGCACTTCCTCTACTCCCATCACGACCGGCTCCCGCGGGGTCCGCCGGCCTCCCCGCATCTGACTCAGTCGCAATCCCTTCCCATTCATACTTATTGAGCGCTTACAGTGTGTAGAGCACTGTACTAAGCGCTTGGGAAGGACAAGTTGGCAACATCTAGAGACAGTCCCTCTTCAACTTCCATCTGCAGCGTCACGCTGCCCATGACCCTAAAGCAAATGAAAACAAGCAAAATAGTGGTCTCCACCACCAGAGTCTACTCTTCCTGGTGGGCCATGCTGGAACCTGTCATCCTGGCTTTGCTGTCACCATGATGCCGGGGTCCAGGACCAGAGATCTGGGCAGAAGTGAAATGATGGGGGTTGGACCTCTGCCAGATTCCACAGAACAGGGTGTCAGAAGGTGGCTCCCCACCACAGGAGGGCTGACCACTGGGAAGCAGGAGGGAAAGGAGTATGTCGGGCTGAGCTCTGCATGCTACTCAGTTCCAGAATATATCGGATGATGGGTGAGGGTGAGAGAAGGCTGGAATAAGGGCTTTGATCCCTGAGGAGAGAAGACAGGGGATTTCAGTCACTTGTGGTGAGTATGCATGCATCTGACCAGGTCTCAGATCCAGCACTACTCCCCTCCCCTCACCACTCCCCCACATCCCGGTGGAGACAAAATTCCCTCCTTCTCTCCCATCCTCTGTATGCTGCAGACATGCTCCAGGCTGGGGTCTTGAGCTCCGCTTGGGAGCGTGTTGGCACAGTTCGGCTTAGAGAATAAAGCATACGCCTGGGAGTCAGAAAGGCCTGCGTTCTAATCCCGGCTCCACCACATGTCTTCTATGTGACCTTGGGAAAGTCACTTCACTTCTCTGGGCCTCAGTTACCTCACCTGTAAAATGGGGATTAAGAATGTGAGCCCCATGTGGGGCAGCGACTGTGTCCAACCTGATTACTTTGAATGTACCCTAGTGCTTAGAACAGTGCTAGGCACATAGTAAGCACTTAAGTAGCATATTTTTATTAATTATTAGCTCCCAGCAATGGGCCCCATCTCCTTCAACATTGGGCAGGGCACCACCTGGGCAGGATCTATCTGCTTGGGTAACAAGAGGCATACTCATTTGTTACATTAGAAATACTTCCAAATTTTAAAGTTTAGAGATAAAAAAAACCCAAACAGACTGGCTATTGGGGTTATTGGTGAAATGACTGAATTGGGGGAACAGGTAGAGGTGGAGTGGTTGCTGCCCTGTTGGCTCTAAGAAGACAGAGGGAGAGACCAAACAGTGATTTACTTGTATTAGCAGGAAAGCAAGTGGATAGCATGTTGCACTGTTGGGAAAATTGAATGAATTAATGAATACTGAGTGAATAAATAAATGTAGTAATTCTGTTCAATTTTGATCACTTACAAGGTCTATAATTAAACAGAAGAAAAGTATACTTCCCCTTTTCAGTATGTCCATTCCTTCTGATCCCGTATAGAAGAGTGAAATTAACAATAAGTGCATTTTATTGAGCATTTACTGCATGCAGAATGCCATACTAAGCACTTGGGAGAATACAGTATAATAGAGTTGGTAAATAAATTTCCTGTCCAAAAGATGGGGAGAAACAGACATTAAAGTAAATTACAGATAAAGATGTCCACAGATGCTGTGGGGGTGAGGTGAAAATCAAAATATTTAAGGAGTACAGACCAGAGTGCTTAGGTAATGCAGAATGGAGGACAAATAGGGAAAGTGAGCATTTAGGGACGAACTCTTTCATTCGTTCATTCAGTCATATTTATTAAGCACTTACTGTGTGCAGAGCACTGTACTAAGTGCTTGGGAAGTAGAAGTTGTCAACATATAGAGACGGTCCCTACCCAACAGCAGGCT
This sequence comes from Tachyglossus aculeatus, assembly GCF_015852505.1. Classification (NCBI taxonomy): domain Eukaryota; kingdom Metazoa; phylum Chordata; class Mammalia; order Monotremata; family Tachyglossidae; genus Tachyglossus; species Tachyglossus aculeatus. The sequence continues at coordinate 73,872,708 of NC_052069.1, read as the reverse complement.
CACGGTCTAGAAGTATCCTCTTGGAGGAGATGTGATTTGTTTAGGGCTTTGAAGATGGGGAGATTGGTGGTCTGCCAGTTTGGAAGGAAGAGAGAGTAGACAGTGGAAAGATGAGACTAAGACACAGTGAATAGTTTGGTTTTAGAGGAGCAAAGTACATTGCTTAGGGTGTAATAGGGGAAGATAGGTAGGATGGAGAAAGCTGACTGAGGGCTTTAAATGCAATGTTGAGGAGATTTTGTTTAATGAGGAGGTTGAGGAGCAGCCACTGGAGGTTTTCGAAGAGAGGGAAAATTGTGGAACTTGAGGCTTTTTTTCGAAAAATGATCTAGGCAGCATGGAGTGGAGAGGGGAGAAAAAAGAGGCTGGGAGGTCAGCAAAGAGGCAGATATAATAGTCAAGGCAGCATATGGTCAGTTCTTGGGTCAGTGTGGTAGCAATTTGGGTGAAGAGATGAGATAAAGGTAGAAACAACAGCATTTTGTAACAAGCAGATCTAGGCATTCTCAATAGTCCCAGGACGTTTTTGCCTGCCTTAGGAAGTTATGGTACCTCCCCAGGAAGCTTTTTCATTATTATTAGTAGTAGTATTATTATCATATTTAATCAGTACTATGTGCCAGGCACTGAACCAAGTGCTGGGGTAGACATGAGGTAATCCTGTTAGACACAGTCTTGTCCCGCATGGGTCTCACGGACTACTAAGACAAGAGAACACATATTGAATCCTCATTTTACTGATGAGGAAACTGAGACACAAAGAAGTTAAGCAATTTGCCAAAGGATACACTGCAGACAAGTGACTGATCCAGGATTACAACCCAGGTCCCATGACTCTCATGGAGCAGTCCATCTAGTGTTACAAGTGTGCCAGCTAAAAATCAGCCAATCAACCATATTTTTTAAGTGTTTACTGTGCATAGAGCATTGTACTAAGCATTTGGGAGAGTACAATATAACAATAAACAGACATATTCCCTGTCCACAATGAGCTAACACTCTGTGGAGGAGGACAGACATTAAAATAAATAAATTACATCACTAAAGCAGCAAAACATACTTTCTATATTCTGAGCTTCAATGGACTGTTACCCACCTAAAGGTACAAGCTTAATGTAATGATATCACTTTTATGAGATACATTATGTAGGAGTTTTCATTTCTATGGGACATTCTGTGCTACAGTCTTTTCATTTAGGACAATGGAGAAGTGTAATTTCTGAATCTCTCTAGAGATATGTGCTGAAGAATGGAGTCAACACATTGACACAGTAAGCGCTCAATAAATACGATTGAATGAATGAATTGAATCAAAAAGGAACAAAATATCTAATTCAGAAATGTCCACACAATGTGGGATTCGAACAGGAAAAAGTGTTTTTGGTCATCAAATTATAATCTTTTTATTCCTACCTTTATGATGTCACTGGATGTTACACACCTGGTTTGGCTCTTACAGAATGGCAATTTCTCTTTAATTAGTTTCTAAGTTCTCCATCATTCATGGAACAATATGCCACCTTTTAGCTCCATGTCATTTTTCTTTAAGATTTGAATGATCCAGCTATATTATATTACAGTAGCTATATTATTTTGTTAACATGATTATTTTTTACTTGATGAAGTGCCTGTTACAGTGGCAATGTAAAATTGAAAATGAATACTTCATTTAATTGATTCTGGTTTAGGTTGTTTTCTCACTGCACTTTAGGCACAACGTGATCAATTCTATTCCTTAGTGCTTGGAATAACAATGGTAATGATGATAATGATAGTGATAGTAATAATGACAATAATAATGTTTGTTAAGTGATTACTATGCGTCATGCACTGTGCTAAGTACTGGGGTAGATACAAGATCCCCAGGTGGGATACAGTCCTTACCCTACATGGAGTTCACAGTTCTTCCATCTAGACTGTGGTGGAATTGCTTGAACAAACAGGTGGAGTTGGTTGGGGTAGTTTGTGAACAGTGAGATAATGGGAAGCATGTGGTCAAAGGGTCAATAGAAAATGTTCCACAGTTTCAAAGTAAAACCAGGCTAAATTTACCATATATCATTATCACCTCAGAGCACTAAATATCTTGCCGCTCCTTAGTTTATCAAAAGTGCAGTTGTAATAATAAGATTATATTTCAAACCTACTTTGAAATTTCTAGAGGGCAACACTGCACCTTCTTTTTGGTAAAGAAATACTTAAAATAGTGAGATCAATCAGTAGTTACTGGGCCTCAACTGTGTTCAGAGGACTTAGGGAGAAGACAATAAATTTAGAAACATTAGCCCTGCCTTCAAGGAGTTTACAATCTAGCAGAAGAAACAGTCATTAAATCAATTACAGATAGGGGAGAAGTTAACAGAATATAAGGATATTAGGATAAGCCTATAATATATTGTATGTATTATACTAAACATATATGAAATATTTGTATGTATACATATACAAGTAAGCTCATTATGAGCAGGGAACGTGACTGCTAATTATGTTGTATTGTACTCTCCCAAGTGCTTAGTACAGTGCTCTGCATGTAGTAAGAGCTCAATAAATACCACTGATATATATATATATATATATATATATATATATATATATCATCTAATGAGGATATAAGGAGAAGTAGGTAGCATGGCCTAGTGGATAGCAATGGGCCTGGAGGTCAGAAGGACCTGAGTTCTAATCCTGACTCTGCCACTTATCTACTGTGGTACCTTGGGCAAGCCACTTAACTTCTCTATGCATTCTTCACCTCATCTGTAAATGGGGACAAAGACCAGAAGCCCCATGTGGGACACTGACTGGTCCAACCTAATTAGCTCGTGTCTACTCCACTTAAATACCATAAAAAAAGAATATATGAACTGTGAGGATATATACTAACTGCCCAATATGTGCAAAGAACTGTAGTACGCACGGGAGTAAAATACACAGGAGAGAATGAGATGTGGTCCCTAACCTTCCAGGAGCCACATTCTGAGAATAATGAAGGAAGGATTTTGGCAATAGATACATGAGGAAAGATGAAAATGATAGAAGCACAAACAACATCATAACATAGATTTGAAATTAGTTTAACCATAGACACAACTGTGACTATATTCAGTAAATATATTTTGCTAATTGTCTATGGTTTTCATTTTACATAAGCAATACATTTGTAATACAATTTTAATAAGATGGAGGAGACAGGAGACTATTCCTTTGTTTCATAGGTCTTCTTAATTGGAATCAAGATCTTGAAGGTTTTGCAGCATTAAATACAAACTGAAGCCATCTAGAGATAATAAAGAGCTAGGATGCCTGTGGTAGAGCCAGCAAATTTCAGGTAAATCTAAAAGAGATGCCACGAGTTACAAAACTTTGTTAATTATTCCTGAACACATCCTTCATCAGTCAAAGATAGAGACACATTCCTAAGGGATAATATTTAACAAATATTTTAATTACTATTATACGTTTCATTCATGGGTCAGTGGGGAGGAAGAATCTCTAGGGAACCTTTCTCCCTGGTTTACAATTATACTGAGATTAAAATTCAACTTCTCAAAGCCTTGTGCTATTAAAAGGATGAGTGTTTTGATGTTGGTTTAAATTTTTGCTTTGAGAATAAATTGAATGCTTTCTCCCACAGACTTTTTTACATCTAAACTTACTTGCTTTAGCTTCTCTGATATTGTTCAAAAGACTCATGCCACTTTTTAAAAAAATTAATGATATAACCTAATATCCATTCTACATGTCATCTGCGTTGCCTTGTTTTTAGTTCTCTTCTCCTGGAAACATTATCCAACCTTGGCTTCACTGACACTTTTCTCCCCTGGTTCTCCTGCTATCACTCTGGCCACTCATTCTCAGTCTCTTTTGTTGGCCTTTTCTAGGCTTCTCCACTGCCTTCCACCCCTTAACTGTGGGAGTCCCTCTAGGCACAGTTGTAAGTTCCCTTCTATTCTCCATCTACCCTCACTCCCTTGGAAAACTCCTTCACTTCCATGGCTTCAACTACTATCTCTTGGAGATGATTCCCAAATCTTCATAACCAGCCCTGACCTTTCTCCTTCTCTGCAGTATTGTATTTCCTCCTGCCTTCAGGACATCTCCCCTTGGATGTCTCCATTAGGTCACAAACTCCTCAAGACCTGCAGTGACCATGTCTTATTTCTTTTTAACGATCACCAATAGTAGGGCGCCTTAGTAGGGTGCCCTTCCCGTGCATGGTAGATGCTTTATAAATACTTCTGGTACCATTTCTTCTGCTATTTTTGTTATGAAATCAGTAGGTTGTAGATTGAAGAATTAGCCGCTGAACAATTTCCGAAGTATGCTGAACTACTCTTTTATGAATATAATTTTTAGGAAATATGCGTTTTCCTACTCTTAGCATTATTATGCATTTTAAAAGGTAATGGACAAATGAAAAAAAATTCTAGGAAATATCTCCCAAATTTTTATCTTCAATTTAACTTTTCAAACAGAATTTCTAGTGTGATTCTTTCCTTCATGTATGTACTTATTAACTTTTCCAAAACTACATAATAACTCCAGAGGACTGGAAAATCACTTAAATTAAATCTTGAGAGTGCAATGAAGATGGCTGCCTCTCATAATTAATCTTTCCTCTATACCCTACAAAAAAGCTGAGTTGGGTTCCTTTACAATTCAGCTGCGTCTTGAATGGCTGGATTGTAGTTTGTGGTTTCCCATAGATGTATAATATTAATTAGGGTCAGGTCCAGAGTCAAACCTGATGTAATGATCAAGCCTTCTGGTAAGTGAAAATTATTCCGAAAATCCCTTCCTGGCTCTCTCACTTTCGTAACCCTCTATCTTCCCTGTTCCTAATAAGCTTTACTTTTTTTTCCTGCACCCCAAATTCATCCTCTTCCTCCCAAGATGCTTAAGGCCCATCTCCCTTCAATTATATTCTCCATAGTGTCTAGTATAATGTTCTGCAGGTAGTATTCATTGATTCATTCATTGATTCATTCAATTGTGTTTATTGAGTGCTTTCTGTGTACAGAGCACTGCACTAAGCACTTGGGAAGAACAAATTGGCAACATAAGGAGACGGTCCCTACCCAACAATGGGTTCACAGTCTAGAAGGGGGAGACAGAAAACAAAACAAGTAGACAGGTGTCAGTACCATCAGAATAAATAGAATTATATCTATATACATATCATTAATAAATAGAGTAATAAATATGTACAAATACACACAAATACTGTGGGGAGGGGGAGGGAGTAGGGCAGAAGGAGGGAGGGGGCGATGGGGTAGGGAGGAGGAGAAGGAGAGGAAAAAGGGGGGCTCAGTCTGGGAAGTCCTCCTGGAGGAGGAGGGCTCTCAGTGGGGCTTTGAAGGAAGGAAGAGAGCTAGTTTGGTGGATTTCTGGAGGGAGGGCATTCCAGGCCAGAGGTAGGATGAGAGCCAGAGGTCGATGGCAAGACAGGCGAGAACGAGGCACAATGAGAAGGTTAGTGGCAGAGGTGCAGAGTGTGAGGGCTGTGTTGTAGAAGGAGAGAAGGGAGGTGAGGTAGGAGGGGGCAAGGTGATGGACAGCCTTGAAGCCAAGAGTGAGGAGTTTTTGCTTGATTTGAAGGTTGATAGTCAACCACTGGAGTTTTTTGAGGAGGGGAATGACATGCCCAGAGCGTTTTTGTACAGAGATACTCCGGGCAGCAGAGTGAAGTATAGACTGAAGTGGGGAGAGACAGGAGGAGGGGAGATCAGAAAGGCGGCTGATGCAGTAACTCAGTCAGGATAGGATGAGAGATTGACCCAGCAAGGAAGTGGTTTGGATGGAGAGGAAAGGGTGGATCTTGGCAATGTTGTGGAGGTGAGACCAGCAGGTTTTGGTGATGGATTGGATGTGTGTGGTGAATGAGAGAGCAGAGTCAAGGATGACACCAAGGTTGCGGGCTTGTGAGATGGGAAGGGTGGTAGTGCTGCCTACACTGACGGGAAAGTCAGGGTTTGGGAAGGAAGATAAAGGAGTTCAGTCTTGGACATGTTGAGTTTTAGATGATGGGCAGACATCCAGATGGAGATGTTCTAAAGGCAAGAGGAGATATGAGCCTGGAGGGAGGGAGAGAGAAGAGGGGTGGAGATGTAGATTTGGGTGTCATCAGCATAGAGATGATAGTTGAAGCCATGGGAGCGAATGTGTTCACCAAAGGAGTGAGCAAAGATGGAAAACAGAATAGATGGAGAATACTAGGTACTCAAAAGATTCATTCAATCATACTTATTGAGTGCATACTGTGTGTAAAGCACTGTACTAAGCACTTGACAGAGTACAATATAAAGATGGCATTGATTGATTATTGGTTAATTTGTGGGCCCACAAAGGAGACATTTTAGCATTTTCTCTCTAAGGGACTTTCTTATGGAAGTCCTCCTTAGCTCTTTCTCCTCTCCCATGGATAGAAATTCTCTTTTCCCACTTCTATACTTAGCATTTTGAAATGCTGAGCCCTTTGGAATTTTGGGAGATTTTACATTTCCATTGGCATATGCTCTCTTCTTAAATAGAAAAGGCCAGGACAATCGTAAATTGTAAATCATCATGTCTTTTACATTTACACTTGGTTGATAGAATTCCAAAGGAGCTATATTGATAATGAGAAATATCAATATTTGGATTTCTATTGATACATTTTCAAATTTTCCTTTCTAGCATTATGTTTTAGCACAAAAAAGCTTTATTTTAAAAAAATCAATTGTAGAAAACAGGCTGTATCCCAAACTTAAGGAAGCAGTCCATTCTTGGGATATTTCTTCAAGGGATTAGTATGCGGAGTTGCCAAAGTGCCTGCACTATTGAAGACTGAAGGCAGGGAGATCAGGAGAGCCAAAGAGTGGGAGAGGGGAAAAGCCACAGGAATTTACAGAGACTTGAATGGTTTTAGGTCATTTTTCATTTCTTCTAATCCCAAGGACAATCTCGCAAGGATATCCCACTAACATGTTAAAGTGAAATTGTCTAAAATGGAATGCATTTTTCCTTCTAAAATCCTCTTTCCAATTTCCTCTTTTCATGAATTTCCCCATCTCATTAGACAGCACCACCACCATCTTTCTGTTCCAAAAAACTGCCATCTTGGGTCATTTTTGACTCCTCATTCAACCCTCACACTCACTCTATTTTGCATCATGCCAATTCTTTCTCTATACTTGGATGTGTAACCTCTGGGCATTTTCTACACATGCACCTTCAACCACTTAGGATTTATAAATGTTCAACAACTGATTGATCAATTACTGTAGGACTGTAAGCTCCCCATCCACTTTATAAGTCCTTGTGGGTTAGGAACATGCCTACCATGTTAATATTAATAATGTTAATATTGTATTCTCTCAAACACTTACTGCAGTGCTCTGTACACAGTAAAGCCTCAATAACTACAATTGATTGATTGATTGATTTTTCTCCTGGTTGGGAGACAGGAATGCATTTCTTTTATATGTAAGTTTAACCCTTTACTCCTTAACTAGAGAGTAAACACTTTATGGGAGGAAAGGTGTTACATTGCTGGATTGTACTCTCCCAAGTGCTTAGTACAGTGTGCTCTGCACATGGTAAGTGCTCAATAAGTACAACTAACTGACTGAATAACCAGATACATTCCCTGCCCACAGTGAGCTCACAACCTAGAGGAGGAGGTTGTGGGGAGGGGAAGGAGGTAGGGCGGGGGGGACGGAGAGGAGGAGAGGAAAAAGGGGGCCATGCTATTTCTACAAGACACAATGCTTCCAATGCTTCCCCTCCCACAAATTAATATAATATGAATAAATAAATTACAGATGTATACAAAAGTGCTGTGGATCTTGCTGATGATGCTTACTCTTCCTTCAGATAAATACATTAAATCGATACTATTGATTAAGCACTTTCACTGGGTAGAGCCCTGTAGCACACTACATTGGAACAGTACAATGATGTTCATAGACAGATCACTGCCTCCAAGGAGCTTCTATTCTACACTAAATTAAAGATAGGGAAGGACCACTGAGTTTAAAGACATGTTTGTAAATGCTTATGGTCATATATGGGTTTCACAATCTAAGAGTTAAAGATGTCATTCTACCTCTCTTAGCCAGATGAAGTAACTGAGGCACAGACTAGCTATGTGCTACTAAAAGGCCGCATAACAGGCCTGTGGTAGAGCTGGAATTAAAAACGTGGCCTAGTGGATAGAGCACAGCCTAGGAGTCAGAAGGATCTGGGTTCTAATCCTAGCTCCGGAACTTATCTGCTGTGTCACCTTGGGCAAGTCACTTCACTTCTCTGGGCTTCAGTTCTCTCATCTGTAAAATGGGGATTGAGGCTGTGAGCCCTATGTGGGAAAGGGACTGTGTCCAAGCTGATTATCTTGCATCTACCCCAGTGCTTAGAACAGTGCCTGGCACATAGTATGCACTTAACAAATACCATTATTATTATTATTATTATTAATATACTTAAAATAAGTATGGCCTTTGATTGTTTTTTGTTATCCAGTAGGACATAGAAAGAGTTGTAGAAAACAGAATACTGCACCTCCTACATTGTTCACTAAAGCAGGTTTTGGCAGAGAATTGCTGAAGCATTGGAGGCATTGTGTCTTGTAGAAATAACATGGATCTGAAGCCCCAGATTTTTCAGTGACCTGCCAAGCTAGCTCTCTTCCTCCCTTCAAAGCCCTACTGAGAGCTCACCTTCTCCAAGAGGCCTTCCCAGACTGAGCCCCCTTTTTCCTCTCCTCCTCTCCATCCCCCACCAGCCCTACCTCCTTCCCCTCCCCACAGCACCTGTATATATATTTGTACAGATTTATTACTCTATTTATGTTACTTGTACATATTTACTATTCCATTTGTTTTGTTAATGATGTGAATATAGCTATAATTCCATTTGTTCTGACGATTTTGACACCTGTCTACATGTTTTGTTTGGTTGTCTGTCTTCCCCTTCTAGACTGTGAGCCCATTGTTGGGTAGGGACCATGTCTATAGGTTGATGACTTGTCCTTCCCAAGTGCTTAGTACAGTGCTCTGCACACAGTAAGCACTCAATAAATACGATTGAATGGATGAATGAATGAATGTGCTTTGCTCTTACTTAAAACTGTGGCAAATAATCCAAATCAACAGGACAACATAGATCCTCCCACAAAAAGAGCTTATAAAGAATGACTCCAATAATAAAAACAGGAGTAGCAGTAAACCAGATTCAGGGACAGCTCATCCATATGGACATGTATTGCTTATTGGTCTGCTCAAAACTGGTAACATTCCTTTCACCTTGGAACCTGAAAGTGAGTAGCATTCTTACTTTAAAAAGCTAACCTGTTTGGCGGACTAATGAAGCACCAAAAATCCATAAGACTCAGATCTCTTTCTCTAGAAAGGTAATATCTGCTGTCTGGGGAAGCCTCTCCTCTCCCAACTGTCAGCTAAGGAAGTAAAGTCAATAAAACCTTTTGTGAATGCTGGGACAACTGTGGGCCCTTTGTAACCCTGGTTTGTTAACAGCCAGACGACTGTCCCCTCTAAGAAAGTTTGTTATTGCTACTTATTTTTATCTATACTTTTAACTATTGAAGTTTTAATTTTTTCTTGTTTGGTATTTATCATATATTCCTATATTTTGTGTCTGGCCTCTCCCCCTGAGATAGTGTGGAACAGGGATTGTGTTCAAAATGTTTACCCCCCACAGCTTAATACAGTGCTTTGAACATAATTAGGTCTTAATAAAAATTCTACCAGTAAGGAAACAACTCTCATTCTACCTTATTTTGGGGTCAATACCAGAAACAGGATGTTGAGCTGATAGAATACTGTTCTGACCCTCGCAGCCAAGATGACTCAGGACAGGCATTTTCAAACAATATTGCAGGTTTTGACCCCAAGGGCATCTATCTCATTGTATTTATGTGAGCATGTTTACAAACATAGGACAGAGCTTGATCTTAATTGGGAGAGATTCATTGGTAATCTATGAGGAGCTTTAGCAAAAGTGATAGCCTTCACTACTTCTGAAACGAGTGGAAGGATACCAGTTTTGATACAGTATTTTTAAGGGAAAATTTAGTTTTCACCTAAAAAATCTTTGTTCTAACCTGTAAGGACTGCTCATTCCTTCTCAAAATGTGTTTATTTGCCTAGCTCTGCATTTTTCTAGACAACTATTTCACCTACATCGGTTGTGGGATAGGAGCTTAAGTTCTTATAAATAATCAAACAGACTGACTCTGGTACAAAGGAGAAGTGAGGAGTCCTTAAACCTTTTTTGAAATACTGCACTGAAAGTTTCTGAGGCTATAGTATTTGAAGTTTCTAAAGCAACTGTACCAAGAATACTCTTACTCTTTGCAGATTTATAGAGGTTACTGTTCACTGGGGTTAGTGTACCAGACCTGTGGAAGTCATCCTGCTATCAGTAAATGATTCACTAAATCTGGATCTAGACAGAGATTTTAAAATGACCAGTAAAAGGGCATATTTTTTTTCTTATTACCAAGACAGGAAGCAAAGAAGCTACAATTTCTTCTTGTAGCCATTCTATTAAAGTGACAAACAGAAATTAAGGTAACTTATTGCTCATGCACTGAATTCTGAATGTTTGGTGGTGTTCTCTGCCATAGCAACATCTCCACAAAATATCTGGTAATCAGTGGGAATACTCTCTCCACACTTGTTTTCTAAGGTCCAGTCCCTGCAGGTGAAAGGTGGATAAGCAGTGAGGAGCCATCCACCACCTAGGTGAAGGATAGAGGAGGTCTCAATCTCTCTGGTCTCCCAGGCATCCACCAAGGCAAAGGGACGAAAGACAGGATTATTGGTGCAAACTTCGGCTGCCAGAATCTTCCAAACCTAAACCACTTCTCCCAAAACCTATCCAGGCAAGCTTTCCTTTTGGCTTTTAAGTAGGGCAGATCTTGGTTTTTGAGATTTTCCTGATTCATTCTCAGAAATGGTTCATCGTAAGCCAACATGAGTGTTGCTAACACATTTAAGATTGGTGACTTACATCTAGGATGCTTGGGATTAAAGGGGCTATGTATTTTGCAAGGATTTGATTTGTGCTGGTATTACATTCCTCCTGATTTTAGATGAGTTCAGGATTCTTCTGAAAGAAATCTCCAAATAACTAATCTCTGTGCACTGGACCTAGGGGGTGCTTAATAAATGCTATTACTATTACTACTGCCTGAACTATATGTCTGAAAATAAAACTCTTTAAGGCTGTCACTTTAATAATACTAAATAGACTGTAATCGCATCTCTAGACTGTAAGCCTTTTTTGTATAATGACACTTTTATTAAGCACTTACTCTGGGCAAAGCACTGTTTACTCCGTGCAAAGCACTGTTCTAAGTGCGGGGGAGGTTACAAGGTAATCAGGTTGCCCCATTGGGGGCTCACAGTCTTAATCCCCATTTTACAGGTGAGTTAACCGAGACACAGAGAAGTTAAGTGACTTGCCCAAGTCAACACAGCTGACAATTGGCAGAGCCGGCATTTGAACCCTTGACCTCTGACTCCAAAGCCTGTGCTCTTTCCACTGAGCACGCTGTTATGGGCAGAGGATGTTGTCTGTTGTATTCTCCAAAGTCTCACGAGCCCCGGGCCTCTAATCAAATGTACCAACCAGGAATTTCGTAGACTGGGTACTCCGTGACAAGTTGAAAGTGAAAACCAAACCATCAGTGTATACTGTGGAAAGCTATAAATTCTTAATCTAAGTGCTGGTGAGTGACATATACACACACTCTCTCTCTCTCTCTCTCACTCTCTGTCACTCACAGACACACACACACACACGCACACACACGATGCAAGAAATATAGCTTCCCATCTGCCTGTTTCACCAAGTCCATGAAGTTGATCCCACGTCAGAAAAGTTGGAGAAGTTCCTGCCGGCTCAGGATGGCTGCTCTCAAGTCCATGCTGGTGGTGCAGAATACTGACAGAAGTCTTTGCAACCTCCTTCTTCTCTTGCAATTCAAAGTGACTGCCTTTTATCTGCCTTGGACGTCACAGAAGCTCTAGGTGGAAGTTATTGATTAGTCCAGACTCATTACTGGGTAAAGTCAGAGAGGGAAGGCCAACTCTCCCTCCATGCTCCACCCCGTGGACCAGCTTAAGGATGGTCTGTTCTGGAGCAGAGTAGCCTAGTCCTTCTCAAATTCATTCTTGCTGTTGTTTTCTGTCGGATCTAAAAAACAGGTGCTCATAAAATTGCTTCCTGCGGGCTCACTACACAAAGTAATAATAATAATGATGGCATTTATTAAGCCCTTACTATGTGCAAAGCACTGTTCTAAGCATTGGGGAGGTTACAAGGTGATCAGGTTATCCCACAGGAGGCTCACAGTCTTAATCCTCATTTGACAGATGTGGTAACTTGAGGCACAGAGAAGTTAAGGGGCTTGCCCAAAGTTGCACAGCTGACAATTGGCAGAGCAGGGATTTGAACCCATGACCTCTGACTCCAAAGCCTGGGCTCTTTCCACTGAGCCACGCTGTGCTCTGCTCATAGTGAACACTCAATAAATATGATTGATTGATAGGACATTTTGGTTAAAATCCTTGAGGGCAGGAATTATGTCTACTAACTGCTGTAGGTTTAGTAAAGGACTCTGCACATGTTAGGTTCTCAATAAGCACTGTTGATGACTAAATTCTTAGGTAAAGGTACAACTATGTATTCTTATTTTAAGAAAAGCCACTATTTGCGTTTTTATATCAATAAAATAATTTGTTGATAAAACTCATTTTCCCAGAGTATTGCTTAAATGTACTCCATGTGAATCTTCAGGTGACTATGAAACTCTATTTTCCAATTTTGAGAACTTGTTGAGATCCTGAAAATTCACCTAACATCGTTGAAGATTTATTTCCTGACCCATCTAATAGAAAGTCATATATAATTCATTTTTCAATTGACATTGTTATTGTCCTTTCTTCTTCCTGGTTATATTCTTCCAGTTTTATTAACCGAAAAATTGTCACCTTTTCTTTTCACCTCTAGCCTTTTCTTGTTTGTCTGTCTTAGTACTTGCAAATATAAACCTATATTTAAATCATCCTGGAATTTCAGAGAGGCCCTTTTAGAATAGTGCTTGGTACATATTAAGCGCTTAACTAGTACCATCATTATTATTATTATTGTTTTTTTCAGACCATAATGTTAATACATCAAATTATGTCATTTCATATTTTGGGGGGGTGAAGGCCCCAATCACATTATAACCTAGCCAAGCTCTGAGTTCCCAGTTTTCTACCTGAAAAGGTGAATTCTGAGATTCCTTCTTAGAGTCAGAAAATATGACTGAATTACCCACTCCACATTTGCTACACTATTTTTGTTGTTGGAAACAAGTTAAAAATGTCCTTCCCAACTCAGAATGGCTGCTAGAAACAAAGAACACCTTTGACTCTTGTTTCTGAGCCTGTTGGGGTAAATGCTTTCTTAATTCTGCCTCAGGATTGAAAAAGAGAGACACAGGTCAGCAGTGCTGTTATGGGAACAAAATATGTCTTCATCAGTGCTTACATTTCCAGAATAAAAGTAATTCATGGTCTAGGGAGATTGATCAAATATTGCTCTGTTTTCTCTCCTAATTATGGGAAGTTTGTCTGCCAATTTTCAAATCTTGTAATGGTGCTTAGTAATATTCAATTAAGACAAATTTGAAGAGTAACTTTCTAAGTAAGTAATGAGACATATAAGATTTCTTCATTCCTTGAATCTGACTTGAGGTTCAAATTAAATTTGACACTTTTTATATATATTTGTATTTCCTCCCCAATGTCCTTATCATCTACCTTCTTATTTCTTCATTACAATCTTTATCTGAAGTCCAAGAAACAGGAGGAAATTTGATATAATTGATAAGGAATCTTTCAGTTTGCAGGCTGCACAGTTTTGAATGAAAGCAGTTGTTTTTATATGAAATTTTCAAGTATATTTCAATTCACATAAAGTATAAATTCCTAGTTTACAGTGAAAGGAGAATTATCAACAAATTTATCTTTCTTGAAACTGAGAATTAAAATATTACAAAAATAGTATTTGAAGCAAAAGTCTATAAGTAGGTGCTATTTAATGTTTTTAAATGCTGTTGTGTACTGCTGAAGTAGTAAGGTTAAGTACTCAGGTTAAGTACTGACAATATTTACTGGAAATACAAAGGAAAATAAGATGTTCAGGTATAGAATATTGAAAAATACTTAATTCTAGCTTCTGCAAGTATGGCAACATAAGACCTAGAAATCACAAAATACTGGAACTTCAGTTGGAGTGCAAGTAGAAGTAATCACAATGCAGTCCCAGAAATAGAAAGCAGAGTACATTTTGATTAAAGTAGATCAGAAAGATGGTCCAATTTTGGCAAAAGGAAACTTAGACCTTAGTCAAGTGTTGCAGCATATTAAATCAAAAACTCATGAATAGCCAAAAGTAATGTTAAGTAACTCCCAATCCATAACTACCAGCAACTGGGAACAAATTGAGAACAATTTCAAAATAAAAACCAGCAATTGGCCAAGTTACTTACTCATGAGAAACAATGAAACAGGAAACATAGTAGACACCATAGAATGAAAAAAGGGTCTGGTTCTACACTGTATACAATAAAATAAAGTATAGATGCCTACTAATTCTGTTGAATTGTACTTTCTTAATTCTTTAGTACACTGCTCTGTATGTAGTAACTGCTCAATTAATACCATTGATTGACTGATTGTGTCCTTGAGAGTGTCTGGTTTATTTATTCAACCCAGTACATTGGTTTGGAATAACTATTTGTAGAACTTCTTGCCCTATATATTTATGAAATGTTACTCAACCACATGGGTTCATTTGAGTCACAATTCCCATTCTAACCCTTTGAAATAAAAGTGTCTCTTGTCCTTTCTTCAAAAAACATGCAATCTTAAGTGCCTTTATATATCTGTTTAGCAGCATAATTTAGCCTGGGCCACTCTTAAATCTGTAAGTGCAGATCAATATTTATTCTGGTTAAGATATGTAATTAAGGGCCCATTGCCATTCAGAAATAAACCTCTTCTCTTTTTCAATGTGAGGAGTAATGATTTTAATTCTAAAGAAATACAAGCAAAGGTTAAGAACTCTCAAAGACTAGAAGACATCAGGGCTGAAATCTATTTAATGTATTGTGTTGGATAATATTTGTGGATTGCAAAAGAAAACAGTTTGTCAGACTATGTAACTAACAGATGCCAAAGAAAAAGGTCAGAAGTGTGTTCACAGCAAAAATGCTAAAGGCAACATATTGAACAGTGTTCATTTTAGTTTTTCAAATTTATCTACATCTGACAGCCTTATCTCCAAACAACTTTATTACAGTCATATTGCTGCAATTATGTCTAATGATTTCAGTTATTTCCAAATAAGAAAATACTCTGTAGAACACAGTTTCTTAAATATGTTTTAAATTGAGAAGCAGCATGACTCAATGGAGAGAGAATAGGCCTGGGATTCTAATCTTTCCTCCACCACTTATCTGCTCTGTTATCTCGGGCAAATCAGTTCACTTCTCTATGCCTCAGATATGTCATCTGCGAAATGGGGATTAAGGCTGTGAGCCCTCTTTGGGACAAGGACTGGGTCCAACCTGACTATGATGGATCTAGTACAGTGTATTTTAGTATGATGTCTGGTGCATAGTAAGTACTTAAAAACATTTACCATTAAAAAAATGAATGTTGTAAATATGTAGATTAAAATAGGAAACACAAGAAACTACAGAGAATAGATTATGCATCAGTAATCTAAGCATTCACTCTATTACTATGTGGTTTGTTATTGAATATTGAAAACATCATTTTTCTAGAATTATAACAACATCCATTTCATTGCCTTTGAGGGTCCATGTCTCGTTTCCACTCTGTGCTCTTTTTCTGAACTTATAAAGTGCTCTATAAACAGTTAAGTACTTAATACATACATACTACTACTACTTCTTTCAAGACTGAATTTTCTTACCAGGAAAATTGTTATGCCTCTACTAATTTTAAAGTCAACAACCTAATCATGACAATTACTGTCCTTGTCCTGTTGCATTATACTTGATGACTGAAGCAGAGATAGGGGTTCCCAGTGCAAACAAAAACAGCAGATTCGGGAAAGAAACCAAGTCCATCTGTGCGTTAGGATCTAGCTCAGTTTTCAAGATTAACTACTTAGAATGTTGTTGTTTTTTTTAACTTGTGCCATAATAAGTTAGCTGTTTGGCATTCTAACCGTATTTCATCCAAAATATCCATGACACCTGAAAAATTTAAGTGTTTGTTCATTTTATATCTGGAAAGAAAAGCAATACAGTTATAAATGGCCTGGTTTTACTTCCATGTATCCCCATCTTTTCTGACTGCCTTTTTCCTTTTTAGTACATTAAATGAAGCACCTTGAGGAAGACACATTTAATTTACCAGATTGAAACATTTCTAGTCTATTGAACACAGAGACTGAGCTAGGGAATTCTATTTTCTAGTTTCATAGCCCTTTTTTGTCAGATTCCACAGGCAGTTTGTATCAGAAGCTTTGGCGTGGCTTTAGGATAGTCCTTCATAATGCTGCTGAGAGTCTCTCTGATGTCCTGTCCTACATGGCTCAGTTGTCTCCTTGTTTAAATGTTTGATTCATGCTGGAGGCACGCTTATTTTCTGTCTCTCAGGAAAACAGGTGGAAAAGCAGGTGGCATAGAAGCATCATGGCTCAGTGGAAAGATCATGGGCTTGGCAGTCAAAGAACACTCTAATAATAATAGTGATGATAATAATGATGGTATTTGTCAAGCGCTTACCATGTGCCACGCACTGTTCTAAGCACTGAGGTAGATACAAGGTAATCAGGTTGTCCCACGTGGAGCTCAGTCTTCCTCCCCCTTTTACAGATGAGGTAACTGAGGCACGGAGAAGTTAAGCGCCTTGCCCAAAGTCACACAGCTGACAATTGGAGGAGCGGGGATTTGAACCCATGACCTCTGACTCTAAAGCCCGGGCTCTTGCTACTAGGCCAGGCTGCTTCTCAGAAATTACATGACTCGGGATGGCTCCAAGACCCTAACACAGTCGGACTCCTGCGGGGCTAGGACCCTCCCCAGATCAGCCCGGTTCACTTACCAACACACAAACCACTTCACAAGCCAGAGACTAAGTCCACAAAAAAAGTGTCATCAATGATAATGGCATTTGTTAAGTGCTTACTATGTGCCAAGCACTGTTCTAAGCACTGGGGTAGAAACAAGGTAATCAGGTTGCCCCACATGGGGCTCACAGTCTTAATCCCCATTTGACAGGTGAGGTAACTGAGGCACAGAGAAGTTAAGTGATGAGCCCAAAGCCATACAACTGACAAGTGGCATAAGCGGAATTAGAACCCATGACCTCCTCTAGTGCTCTTTCCACTAAGCCACACTGGTCTTCCAAGAAGTGTGATTAGCAGCTCTAATCCCAGCTCTGCCGCTTGTCTGCTGTGTGACCTTGGGCAAGTCACTTCACTTCTTTGTGCCTCAGTTACCTCATCTGGAAAAGGGGGATTGAGACTGTGAGCCCTACATGGGAAAAACTGATTACCTTGTATCTATTCCAGTGCTTAGAACAGTGCTCGGCACATAGTAAGAGCTTAACAAATACTATTATTATTATTATTACTATTATTATTATCATTAATATAGTAATGGGATAGTACCTCACAGTCTCTGTGGTTTCATTTCCTAAAAATGCACACATATAATCACGTACACATGCATATCATATATATATATATATATATGATAGACATATACACTACAAAGATCAAGCATACTATAGAGAACCAAGCTAACGTTAGCGGGTATCACATCACGTGGACAGAGTCAATCTTTAGAATTTCCAATGTCTCTATGATCCTGCCTGTAAACTCACCCAGAAACCATGATTTAAGATTACCACTTGATTTCAGTTTTTCTTACTATCTCCATGGGAGGCTTATGCCTTACCTTTTTATAGCTTATAGACTATCACTTCCAGCCATCTGTTATTTAGCTAATGACTGTAAGCTCCCTGAGAGCAGAGCCTGTAAACTCACCCAGAAACCATGATTTAAGATTACCATTTGATTTCAGTTTTTCTTACTATCTCCATGGGAGGCTTATGCCTTACCTTTTTATAGCTTATAGACTATCACTTCCAGCCATCTGTCATTTAGCTAATGACTGTAAGCTCCCTGAGAGCAGAGATCACGGCTGCTAACACTATTGTACTTTTCCAAGTGCTCTGCACAGTCCACTTCCTCTCAGTCCTCTATTTTAATGACTTCTTGCTCCATCCCACATCACACATGTACCATCTTGGGCACTAACTTAATCTTTAGTTACTGTGCAATCTATACCTTCACCAACTCTGAAATTCCTCTATCATACCACAACCTCACCTGCCCTCATTCCCTTACACTCACCCCTGACAAGTCTGTCTTGTTCTCCCAAGGGACCTCCAATTTTTTGACTCCCTCCAATATTCTAAAGCCATCATATTCATTAATTCATTCATTCAGTTGTATTTATTGAGCGCTTACTATGTGCAGAGCACTATATTAAACGCTTGGGAAGTACACATCGGCAACATATAGAGACGGTCCCTACCCAACAACAGGCTCACAGTCTAAAAGGGGGAGACACACAACAAAGCAAAACAAGTAGATAGGTATCAACACCATCAGCATAGAATTATAGCTATATACACATCACTAATAAAATAAATAGAGTAATAAATATGTACAAATATACACAAGCGCTGTGGGGAGGAGAAGGGGGTAGGGCACAGGGAGGGAGGGGAGCGATGGGGGGAGAAGGAGGAGAGGAAAAAGGTGGGGTGCTCATTCTGAGAAGACCTCCTGGAGGAGGTGAGCTCTCAGTAGGGCTTTGAAGGGAGGAAGAGAACTAGTTTGGCAGATGTGTTGCTGGAGGGCATTCCAGACCAGAGGTAGGATGTGGGTCAGGGGTCGACAGTGGGACAGGTGAGAATGAGGTACAGTGAGGAGGTTAGCGACAGAGGAGCAGAGTGTGCAGGAGGGGTTGTAGAAGGAGAGAAGAGAGGTGAGGTAGGAGGGGGTGAGGTGATGGAGATCGTCGGCATGCATCTTACCTCAATTAGTCTCCATACTCAAACTGCCATCTTTTGACACACAAATGGACATACTCAGCACCGCCTTCTCCACTGAACTCAACTCCCCTGTTCACTTGTCCCTCCGCTGATCTCATACCACTAACTCACAATCCCGAATCACCTCCATAGAACACTTCTTATCATCATCAATTGTATTTATGCTCCTGTGCTTGAGCTGCAGAGTGCTGCTGGTGGAAATCCAGCACTTCTCCACCTTAAATTCAATTTTAACACCTTCAACACTGCCCTCCACTCTGACAGCAATACTTTTTCCTAATTCGCTCCCATGCCCATTGGGACCCTCTTAACTGTTCCAGAAATTTTAATCCCGCCTCAAATCTCCAGTCCCCCATTCCCAGTGATCTCTTTCCCTTAATGACCTGGCCACATTCTTCATTAACAATATTGAAATGTTCAGGGGTGATCTCCCAGGTCCTCTCCAGTTCCACCTTCCTCCTCCACCCTCCTTGACTCTCCCAATATTCTGCACAGTATGTCGAGGAGACCTCTCCCCTCCTCTCAAAATTTACCCCCATCCACCTATGTGCTGTCCCATCACTTCCTACAATATTAAAACACTTGCCCCTCTCTTCTTCCTTCCCTGACTTGCATCTTCAACTAATGGCTTCTTCTCCACTGTCTTGAAACATGCATTTGTATCCTCTACCCTCAAAAAAACCCCTCTCTTGACCATTTGGCTCCTTCCAGTTATTGCCCTACCTCTGTCCTGCCATTCCCATCCAAACCTCTTGAGAGAGTTGTTCACACCTGCTGTCTCCACTTCCTCTCTTCCACTTTTTTTCTTGGTCCCTTCTGATCTGTTGCCACCCCCTTCATGGAAACAGATCTCTCTAAAAGTAACCAATGACTTTCTTCTCACCAAACCTGAAGGCTTCTATACTCTTTTCTAATCCTTCTAGACCTCTCAGCTGCCTTAGACAGAGTGCCTCCCCCCAACCCTTCTCTCTCTCTTTTTTTAATGGTATTTATTAAATGCTTACTAAATGTAAAGTCCTGTTTATTGCACTGGGGTAGAAACAAGATAATCACGTTGGACACATTCCCTGTCCCTCATAAGGGCTCACAGTCTTAGTCCCCATTTTACAGATGAAGTAAATGAGTCACAGAGAAGTTCAATGACTTGCCCAAGATCACACAGCAGACAAGTGGCAGAGCCAGGATTAGAAGCCAGGTCCTCTGACATCCAGGCTGAGCCCTTCTACTAAACAACACTGCTTCATCTAAATTGTATTTAATCTTGTCTTCACTGACACTGTACTGTCTTGGTTCTTATCCTATTTCTCTGACCACTCTTTCTCAGTCTCTTTTTCAGGCTCCTCCTCTGCTTCCATCCCCCTAACAGCAGGGGTCCCTTAACACTCAGTTCTGGGTGCCCTTCTATTCTCCATCTCCAGCCACTCCTTCGGTAAACTCATTCACTCCCATATCTTCAATTACCATCTCCATATGGATGATTCTGAAATCTACATCTCCCTGACCTCTCTCCTTCTTTGCAGTCTCACATTTCCTTCTACCTTTAGAATATCTCTACCTAGATGTCCTGCCAATACCTCAAACTGCACGTCTAAAACAGATCACCTTATCTTGCCACACAAACCCTGTTCTCCTCAGATCCCTCCCATCACTGTAGACAAAACCACTACTCTCCATATTTCACAAACCCACAACCTTGGTATTATCCTCTACTCCTCTCTCTCATTCCACCCACATATTCAATCTGTCCCCCAAATCCTGTTGGTTCTACCTTCACAACATCGCTAAAACTGCCCTTTCCTCTCCATTCAAACTGCTATAACTCTGAGCCAAGAACGTATATCCTGCCTAGACCACTGTATCTGCCTCCTCACTCACCACCTTACCTCCTGTTTCTCCTCACTCCAGTCCATGAAGAAGTTTGGCCCATGTCCCCACACTTTTTAAGAACCTCCATTGTTGGCCCACCCATCTCTGCATCAAACAGAAAATCCTTACCATAAGTTTTGAAGCACTCAATCAGTTTGTCTTCTCCTATCTAATAATAATAACAATAATAATAATAATAATTTTGGTATTTGTTATGTGCTTACTATGTGCCAAGCACTGTTCTAAGCGCTGGGGGAGATACAAGGTGATCAGGTTGTCCCACATGGGGCTCACTGTCTTAATCTCCATTTTACAGATGAGGTAACTGAGGTCCAGAGAAGTGAAGTGACTGGCCCAAAGTCACACAGCTTACAAGTGGCGGAGCTGGGATTTGAACCCATGACCTCTGACTCGCAAGCCCTCGCTCTTTCCACCGAGCCACGCTGCTATCTCACTGATCTCCTACAACAGCCCAAGTCCACACCACACCACACCACATCCTTTACTCTTCTTTTGCTCATGGTGTCCTGATGTGGTCCACCTTGTTGCCAACCCCATTCCCACATCCTGTCTCCAGCCTGTCTCCTTTGCTCCTCCTCCATATAAGCCAGATCACTTCTCTGCTAACCTTCACAGCTTTATGAAGATCACATCTCTCAAAAGAGGCCTACCTCTATTAAGTCCTCTTTTCCCTAGCTTTCTCTCTCTTCTACATTGTCTGCGCACTTGGATCTGTGACCTGTGAGCAGTTGGCATTTCCCCCACCCCTGGCCCAGAATAATTATGTATATATATAATATATATATATATATATATATATATATATAAATTATGTATTATAAATTATTTATATTAATGTCTGCCTTCTCTTCCAGACTCTAACCTTGTGGTGGACAAGGAATGGGTCTACTAATTCTGTTATATTGTAGTCTCCCAACCAGTTAGTACAGTGCCCTGCATGCAGTAAGTGGTAAATAAATCATTGATGATGATGATTCATTCAATCATATTTATGAAAACGATGATGATGATAATGATGATGATAACATTTGATGAATGCTATTGATTTATGAGTCAATGATTCATGAACAGTTTCAGGCTGCAGACGATAAAGCAGGAAGTGATCTTGTACCTAGAGGATTCCCAAGCAGTAACTGGTAGTAGATCATTGGAAACCTTTGGTACCTATATCAGTCAATTAATGTTATTAATTAAGTGCTTACTGTGAGCAGATCACTGAATTAAGTTCTTGGGAGAATACAATAAAATAGAGATGAACTGAAGAAGGATGTAATCCTAGAAAATATATGTGTCCTAGCTCAACCTAATACTTTCTATTCCTTCATTTCTCTTACTGATGTAAATTAAAGAGTATTAATATTCCATTGCTCTCACTAGTCAAGTGAGGTTCTTACATTAATAAGCCCCTTGAAAGTTTTGAAGATCCTTGAAATTTTTGCAGCGTGCATTAGGTGTGCTTGGGAAAACAGGGTAATTGTGTGGTTTTAAATCAATTTCAATGCAAGAAACATTCATGGATTTTGCTGTAAGCTCATTATGGGTAGGAATGTGTTTGCTAACTCATTTGCATTTTACTCTCCTAAATGCTTAGAAGAGTGCTCTGCACACAGTAAGCACTCAATAATCACCACTGATTGATTGATTGAATGAATGAATGCTTTCTAGAACACTTATTAACAGGCAGGTTGTGTGATTCCCTTTGAATGCATTGAATGAATGAATGAATTCCCTTTGCCTGGCCTTTGAGAGGAGATTTAGGAGAAGATACGACAAGGATGTGATCTGATAAAGTGTTCATACATTTTTTCTTCTGCAAATGGAGTTACACATCTTTTTTTTCTGTGAATGGAGTTATACAATTCCTGCTGTATGTCACCTACAGTAATACTACAAGATCTGTAGTAATCTAGGGAACATAGAAACAGACGTGAGCAGTTTGGGGGCTTGGGGTTCATCTTTTAGGGAAGGCTTACCTAGGTGTTAGTGTAATAATCTTTCCCTCTATTCAATAACATCAATTTATTTTGAGCTTTCAACCTATACATAATAATATTAATAACAATAATGATATTTGTTTAGCACTTACTATGTGCCAAGCCCTGTTCCAAGCACTGGAGTAGATACAAGGAAATCAGGTGGTTGCCACTGGGGGGTTAAAGTTTTAATCCCCATTTTACAGATGAGGAAACTGAGTCACAGAGAAGGTAAGCAGCTTGCCCAAGTTCATACAGTAGACAGGTGGCTGAGCCAGAATTAGAACCCAGATCCTCTGACTTCCAAACCAGTGCTCTTTCCACTAAGCCATGCTGCTTCCCATCATGCACCGTTATATCTGATTGAAAGTACATTTATTTGGGAGACTAGTTAGTGGTTGTTCTATTTGAGTAAGAATCATAATAAAAGTTTGAAAATAATTTATATTTATTTTAGTTTTTGGTTGTTTTTTCACCCATGCACTAGGATTTGTACACTTTAAGCACTTGATATTCACCTCACTTTCAGCCCCACAACACTTAAGTACATATAGTTAATTTATTTTAACGTCCATTAATGTCCAAAAAACCCAAGTATTGAAACCTCATTTTACAGATTAGGGAACAGGCACAGAGAAGTTATATAACTTGCGCATGGTCATATAGCAGGCAAATTGCGGAGTCGGTATTAGAATTCAGGTCCGTTACCTCCTAGGCCTGTGCTTTTTCCACTAGATCACAGTTTCTCACCCTTGGTTTTCTATAGCACTTTTATTACCAAAGTACTCTCATATTAATTAACTCATTTTTGCCATCACAACAGGTCTGGGAGGTAGGAATGGCAGGTATTATTATCCCCATTTTGCAGACCAGATAACTGAGGTATGGAGAAGTTAAGTGACTTTCTGTGGTGACAACAGTTTAGTGGTACAACTTGGACTCGAATTTGGGTTCTTTGTCTCTTCTTCTAAGTGCACTACACACAATAAGTGATGAAAAAATATCATTAATTGATTGATTGATGTATCATTTCTCCTGCCAAAAATACATCTGTATAAAAGGAAGCCTAAGTCATCGATGCATATCGTAGTTGCTATATTCACCCATGTTACTATCAGTGGTGGAGAGTTTTACATTTTTTAATAGTATATGCATTTTAATTAAATAAAATAACTGGCATTTTTAAAGTACATATCATGGGCAAAACACAATGATCATATCTGATGTAATTTCAATCCCACACAGAATCGTTGATCTATGATAAAGAGAAAACAGGTATTTCATCCCCATTGTACAGTTAGGAAACCTGTGGTCCAGAGGGTTTAAGTGACTTGCCCAAAATAACATAATAGCTTAATAATGGCAGAGCTGTGATTACAACCCTGACCTAATTGCTCCTGCTTGTCCCATGTGCTTTCCACTAGGTCACACTACTCCCCTGATCCTTGTTTTCTAGCCTCCAGAGAAGGGTCTAGAAGTCCTAGGTCATTTACTGTCTCTTCCTCATATTACATTACAATGAGCCAGCCTCCTAGTTACATCCAACACATTCCATCCTCCCTTTAAATGTGTTCTTAGACTTTCAATTCCATTTTTAATGGTATTTAAGTCATTACTCTGTGCTGGGCACTTACTAAGCACTGGTTTAAATACATGATAATCAGGTTGGACAAAGTCCCTGTCCCACATAAGACTCACAGCCTTAATCCCCATTTTACAGATGAGGTAACTGAGGCACCCAAAAACTTGTCCAAGGTCACACAGCCGACGAAGGGTGGAGCCAGGATTCTACATACTTCATCTAATCTCTTGCTGTTGGCCACCTGGTTCACTTAAACACACTGATCATTTGCCAATGATGGCCAGAATCCTTGAACAATACAGCACCATGCAGTTGAAAATGTTTGTGTGTCTATTTCTGCCAGATCTAATCTGGAGTACTTGAGTTTTTCTTGCCCCACTTTAGGTTTTGCTAAACTAGCAAAACCTGGAGAAGCAGTATGGCCTAGTGGAAAGAGCATGATCCTGGGAGTCAGAGGACCTGGATTTTAATCCCAGCTCTGGTACATGTCTGCTGCGTAACCTTGGACAAGTCACTTAATTTATCTATGCCTCAGTAATCTCATCTGTAAAATATTTATTAAGATTACGAGCCCCATGTGGAACATGAACTGTGTCCAACCTTATTAACGTGTATCTAACACAGTACTTACTACAGTGCCTGGCACATACTAATTTATTTATAATATCTCTAACCCTGGCTTTAAAGTGAGAACAGGACAGATCTCTGGTTTTTGGTCATCTGCTTCTTTTATAAATGCAGATCCTCTTTTTTCTTCAACATTTCTATTCCCTCTATTTTTGTCTTGCTTCACCTCTTTGACTCTGACTTGGCTTTCCCCACTGTGCTTCCTCATTCTCTACCTTCCTACTCCTACCTGGCATTCTCACAACAGGAACATTTCAGAAAGGAAGGCGGAGTTCCTGTTCTTCTATAACTGTTTTCACTCAGGACTGATGGAAAACGGCATTCAGCCAGGAAGGCAAAGCAATATGATGAGCATTTTTCTGCTTTTATGCTACATAGTCCAGTTTACAGCTGCTCTTCTCCTTCTCCTATACGTAAATCACTGAACACCTTTGGGGTTCAGGAAATATCCAGCCAACTGTATTCTTTAATAACCACTTTAGGAGTACCCTGGCTAAGATTTTGTCTCCTATGTTCCTATTATGTTTCCTATTATGTTTCTAAAGACCTTATTCCCCTCTCAGGGTCACACCTGGAGAATTTGCAGTATTTTACAAGTCTCACTTACGAGAGGGAGAGTCAAGCAGAGGCCTACCCATTCTATTCCTAGTTTGGGCAGTGGCTAGTGAGTGGAAGGCAATCTGCTACAAGTCAAAACTCACCCAGCAGCTGCATAGGAGAGAGTGAAGGGCAGAGACACAATTTAACTACGCTGAAGGCAGCAATGGTAAACTGCTTCCGTATTTCTACCAAGAAAACTTTATGGATACACTACTGGAATGATTGCAGATGGAGAGCGGGGCTTTCTGGGAGAGATGTGTCCTTGGTGTCAGTATGGTTCAGAAACGACTCGACGGCATAAAACAAAACAAGGACTTTATACTCTGCACTGCACACAGTGTGTCATCACTAAATAAGGGCAATGATTAATTCTTCACCATCACTTTTGGGGGGCTTTCGAGGTGGCGGTTGGGAAGGGAAGCAACAGAGATGGTTTAACTACCTTGGCTTTATCTTCTCTTATATGAAGTATATTGCCAAGCAGGAATAAAACAGACTCTTAGATTCTGAGCCCCAAAGAGACAGGGACCATGTATAATTCCCACTTGTGATTCTCTCCCATCCATTAGTAAGGTGGTCTGCACATAGTAAACACTAAACAAATACTATTTCTGTGAACCCCATGTGGGACAGGCACTATATCTGATCTAATTTTATTGTATTAATCTTTAGCAGTGCTTGGAACATAAATAATTAACAAATGTTATTAGAAGTAGTAGTACTATTAGTAGTACTATTATGCTACTTTAGTATCAAGTATGAGTATACTTTAGTATACTCAAGCATGTTAGCTTGAGTATTTTCTCAGTTTCTTGCCAATTAACTCTGTATAGGACAAAGTGTTGCCTTCCATCCTATACACTAAAACAAAAATAATCCAAATATAGACGTGAACCTTGATTGGGAAATTTCTTCAGACTGTGTGGGTAAGTTTTAAATAAGCATTCAATTTGCAGAGAAAATAAAAAGCAGAGGAAAATTCCACAAAAGATTACCCCAAAACTACATGAAAAATGTGAGCAATAGTGAGGCTCTTGTCAGTACATCCAAACTAAAATTGAACCGTTGTCCTTCAGGCTTTGAAAAAAAAAAAACAATCTGCTGCCAAGAAAAATGTGATCTTAATTACAGATTTTATGAAGCTAATAGTAAGCGTAAAATGTTATTTTCTAGAAGAAAGCTGGTGATTAAAAAGTCCAAGATGTCACTTGTACCCAAAAAATATCAGTTAGAAACCATTTACTGTGCTCATATTGTTTGCATAACAAAAGAGTTTTAGTCATATCAGCTTGTCAAAAAGGAACATGTCATTATCTCCATGAGTCATCAAACTGTCTTCACAGAAAGGACTGGGTGAATGAAATTGACTTCTGCTCATCATATTCCAGTATTTCCAAATCTATAATTCATTAATTACAATTTTACCAGTACTGCAATTATTTTCACAGATTTTTATCAATGCAAATTCATCAACAGTCTTAGAAAGCATAGCTATAAAATACCTTGACCTCAAATAGTTTTTTATTATTATTCTTAAAAAGGATCTTCACCTTGCCTCTCATTTTGTCCTCTAAGCAACCCTATGAAATAGGGAGAGGCAGGTATTATCTCCATTTGTACCTGTGAAGAAACAGGGACAGAATAGTGAAGTGAAGTGATAATGCCAAGGTCTCTCAGCAGGCAACTGGCAAAGCTAGGAGTCAAATACACTCATACAGTCAAATACACTTTAGCCCACCAAAAAAAAAAAAGAAGAATAGAGTTGTTATTTCCAGGTGATTAATATGAATAAACAAACCCAAATTTGTAACTATTCAGTAATTTATCTGTTGCCAAATTGTACTTTCCAAGCACTTAGTACAGTGTTCTGCATGCAGTAAGCGCTCAATAAATATGGTTGAATGAATGAATAATGGGAAGGTGGTGCTTTGGAATCAGTTATGTAGGTTTGCTGATTATAATTGTGCACATGTACAGGATAATTTAACCTGGTTTGTGAAGGCAGTGCCTAAAGGATTGAAGTTGAATATTATTGTTCCTTATAGTGAGAGTTTACAAAGCCTTGGAGGGTAATGAGCACTCTGGGGTGGGAATTTAGAACTCTAAACTAACGAGGTCTGAATCACCGATAAGCTGTTTTGCAGCAGAGGTAGTAACTGGCACGAAAATCCCATTCAATTTATGATTCTCCTTGCCCACTCATGAATCTCTTCTTTATATCAAGAAAGATAAAAAATATACATTTTATTACATGTTGACTTAATATCAGTTCTCGTACCCCATTGCAGGCAGAGCAAGTTTGATAGCTTTCCCCTATAGCATGACCTGGTTCTCTCACTTCTTTCTCTCTTGCCGTGACAGCCACAGTTTCCTTCTCCTTCCAAGTGCTGTCCAAGCCCACCCACTCATACCCCATGGGCCCACATACCCTCTAATCCAAAGCCTCACTGAGGAAGCCTGACTGGATCCATCCTGCTATTCACTAGTCAACACTTCATTTTATAACGCTTCACTTTGGCATACTCTGCCTACCTCCATCCACCAATACTGCACCCACATTGTCCAGCTATTCGCAACCTAAAGGGTCCAGGAGATTGTTAGGTTAAGGAGATTATCAGGGGGAATAAGCAATCCTACAGTTCCACCACCAAGCACTATCCTGAGCATTTGGAAGAGTTCAAGATTGGCAACAGTAATCATCCCTGCTCGTTAAACTTTTTGCAACTATTTTCCAAAGCATCCTTGGATATTTTTGTTTCAGGTAACAGCCAAAAGTTAGGAAAGGGAAAGGTAGGGAATTATTGCTGGAGAACTGTAATCGTGCCAAGATTGTGGCCGTGCATATGCAACATCAGCAAGTGGGTCAGGTCAGAAAGATTCTGCAGGTCGGTTCCAGCACTACCCGAGCACCGCTGACCATGCATGGGGAAGTTGGGCCAACATCTTGGGAACGTTCTCAGCAGCTAATTTCCCTGCTAGGTGTTGCCTGAGTGCAACCTGTTATCTCTGAGGTCAGCATGACTGTACATATTTCTATTTCCTTTTCTCAAGCAGGGAGAGTTTTGGAGTTCTTGGAAGATATTAAAAGTCAGCCCTATGACCTTCTAAAATGGCAAATAGCTGTTTTTCTGGGGTAGAGCCTTCTGCGAATCCTTGTGTCCGGGAAGATTATCCTTGTGGTTTTCATAGTTCAAATTTTCTGTAACTTTTAAAGGTCAAATATACAGATTTAAACACTTTTACAATGCCATAGAACATTTCAGTCCTTAGGGTTTTACCTCAAATATTATGATATTTCTAGTGCAGGTTAGAAAATCCAAAATCGCTGGTTAAAATTGTTCTTGATGAACTATATCCTCTGCAAATTAAAACTGAAAACTGATTATCTGTAGTCCCCCAAAACTGGTTACAAAATAAATAATGCTGTGATGTCTTTTGTAAATTGTAAATTTTATTCATTGGCATAATACTAAGAAAAGCATATTGAAGAATCAGTGCACAGACAGTAGAAGTGTTTCCTCATTCCTCAGATTCTTTAATCCTCAGATCCCTGTTGTCTTTCAACACTCTTCCACAAATAAAGATAAGATCCCCATTCTTTTAAGGAAGAGGGTAATAATATTATTTTCTTTTTTTTCAGTTTCTGTATTACAGATGTAATAGGGTACAGTAGAAAATTTTTTCAAATAGGCGTGGTTCCAACAAATGTGGATAAATCCAAACTGGGACAAAGTGAGGGAATACAAAAGCAACATTCATTTAAAAATCCATGGGCTTTGATTGTTCCTTTTCTTTTTAGTAATTTCCTGTCTGACAGTGATGGGGAAGAGTAAAGTTAGGAGAGGAAAGGAAAGGCCAGGGAAGAAGTACTTTATGAATCTGGCTTTCTTCTTTCCTGTTTGGAAGCACAGTGGTCAAGATCCTGCATTTGTCCACCTTTTTCTCAGACCTTTCCCTCTGCCTAGGCCCGCTTGACCACTCTGGGTATGTCTGAAGGGTTAGAGAAGCAGCGTGGCTCAGTGGAAAAAGCACGGGCTTTGGAGTCAAAGGTCATGGTTCAAATCCCAGCTTCGCCAATTGTCAGCTGTGTGACTTTGGGCAAGTCACTTAACTTCTCTTTACCTCAGTTATCTCATCTGTAAAATGGGGATTAAGACTGTGAGCCCCCCGAGGGACAACCTGATCACCTTGTAACCTGCCCAGCACTTAGAACAGTGCTTTGCACATAGTAAGCGCTTAATAAATGCCGTCATTATTGAGAAGCAGCTGGCTCAGTGGAAAAAGCACGGGCTTTGGAGTCAGAGGTCAGAGGTTCTAATCCCTCCTCTACCAATTGTCAGCTGTGTGACTTTGAGCAGGTCACTTAACTTCTCTGAGTCTCAATTACCTCATCTGTAAAATAGGGATTAAGGCTGTGAGCCCCACGTGGGGCAACCTGATCACCTTGTATCCCCCCAGTGCTTAGAACAGTGCTTTGCACATAGTAAGCTCTTAACAAATACCATTATTATTGTTATTATTATCAATCAATCAATCAATCATATTTATTGAGCGCTTACTATGTGCAGAGCACTGTACTAAGCGCTTGGGAAGTACAAATTGGCAACACATAGAGACAGTCCCTACCCAACAGTGGGCATTATTATTATTAAGGCTGCATTCTGAATTCTATCATCATTTCTGCAAGGTACAGTAGAAAATTTCTTCAAATAGGCATGGTTCCAAAAAATCTGGATAAATCCAAACTGGGACAAAGTGAGGGAATACAAAAGCAACAGTCATTTAAAAATCCATAGGCTTTGATTGTTCCTTTTCTTTTTAGTAATTTCCTGTCTGACAGTGATGGGGAAGAGTAAAGTTAGTTGGGAGAGGAAAGGGAAGGCCAGGGAAGAAGTACTTTATGAATCTGGCTTTCTTCTTTCCTGTTTAGCAGTACAGTGGTCAAAATCCTGCATTTGTCCACCTTTTTCTCAGACCTATCACTCTGCCTAGGCCCGCTTGACCACTCTGGGTATGTCTGAAGGGTTGATTGACTCAAATTGAGTAGCCAAGCTCCATCTCAGTCAAGCACATTACAACATGGTAGAATCACGCCCTTGAACCAATCAAGCCCCTGGCCCTTCTTATCGCCTGAGCAAAGGAGGTCCAGGACTGAAAACTCCCCAGGGACTCCCTGCTTTCTATCCTAAAGTATTTCTCCTATTGTATTGTTCTGATCATTAAGAATGCTGTGCTAGTGGTATATAAAGAAGCTCTATATTGCTTGAAGTTGAGCTGGCCTTGACCAGCAGAGGAATCTCTGCCGCTCAACCCCTCTCCCTATTAGTGCCAGATGAAGTGCTCATAATAATAAAACTAGTCTCTGACATACCTTTTAGAGAAGCGGCGTCGTTTAGTGGAAAGAGTACAGGCTTGGGAGTCAGAGGTCATGGTTTCTAATCCTGGTTCCGCCACTTGTCTGCTGTGTGAGCTTGGGCAAGTCACTTCACTTCTCTGTGCCTCAGCTCATCTGTAAAATGGGGATTAATAATAATAATAATAATAATAATAATAATAATGGCATTTGTTAAGCACTTACTACATGTGAAGCACTGTTCTAAGCGCTGGGGGAATACAAGGTGATCAGGTTGTCCCACGTGGGGCTCAAAGTCTTAATCCCCATTTTACAGATGAGGTAACTGAGGCCCAGAGAAGTTAAGTGACTTGCCCCAAGTCACACAGCTGACAAGTGGTGGAGCTGGGATTAGAGCCCATGACCTCTGTCTCCCAAACCCATGCTCTTCCCACTGAGCCATGCTGGATTAAGACTGTGAGCCCCACATGGGACAAGCTGATTACCTTGTATCTACCCTGGGGCTTAAAACAGTGCTTGGCACATAGTAAGTGCTTAACAAATACCATGATTATTTTTCTGAACACAACACAGAGTCTGTAAAAGTTTTTCTTCCACACCTGCAATATCTGATCTTTGAAGAATTCATAACCACTCTTCCATTGTTGGAAGGAGTTAGCAACTTGTAATCCTTCATCTTTTTTTATGACAAATGAGTTTAGTTCATTCATTCATTCAATCGTACTTATTAAGTGCTGAGTGCAGAGCACTGTACTAAGCACTTGGAAAGTACAATTTGGCAACAGAAAAAGACAATCCCCACCCAACTATGGGCTTACAGTCTAGAAGGGGGGAGACAGACAACAAAACAAAACAAGTAGACAGGTGTCAATAGCATCAAAATAGATTAATGGAATTATACATATATACACATCATTAATAAAATAAACAGACTTGGGGTGCTGGTGAGGGGAGAAGGAGCAGAGGAAAAGGGGGGCTCAGTCTGGGAAGACCTCCTGGAGGAGGTGAGCTCTCAGTAGGGCTTTGAAGGGGGGAAGAGAGCTAGAGCTAGTTTGGCAGATGTGAGGAGGAAGGGCATTCCAGGCCAGAGGTAGGACATGGGCCAGGGGTCGGCGGCGGGACAGGTGAGAACAAGGCACAGTGAAGAGGTTAGTGGCAGAGGAGCAGAGGGTGTGGGCTGGGCTGTAGAAGGAGAGAAGGGAGGTGAGGTAGGAGGGGGCGAGATGATGGATAGCTTTGAAGCCAACAGTGAGGAGTTTTTGTTTCATATGAAAGTTGACAGGCAACCACCGGAGATTTTTGAGGAAGGGGGTGACATGCCCAGAGCGTTTCTGTGGAACTTTTAATTCTGTTCAATTCTGTTCGGAAATTAAGTCACATATATCAGTTTTGAAATGGAGTTTAGGAAGTGAAAAGGCACATAAATAGGATGATGTACAGAATTCATCCAACTTTAACTTAAAAACCAGTGTATCCCTATGTCTGCTATAGAGTGTTCATTTAAGGAAAGGGCTTTTTGTCATCTTCCATGTTCCAATAGACTGAATTATTGAATTCCTTTCTATAACCACATAGGCATTAATAATGGTAGTAGTGGGGCTACCATTATTATTTTGCCTTAATTTAATGCCCTTTCTCTAAGTGAATTGATCAGAAATTCCTTTTGAGAGTATACAGAACAATTAACGTGTTTTCCTACTCAGAATTCTGCCCTGCCTAGTTCTATCAGTTCTGTCTCCAAAAGAGGTTTGAGTGTTTGTTTGCATGATAACACAGCCTGATAATGATGTTTGCATTATGACAGGTACAAGAAATGTGGAGGAAGCAACAGCAGGGCTATGCTGTTTTTGCGGACTTTACAGTAGCTTTTATCAGCATCATCAGACCACAGGCCTGACTACTGATAAGCAGAAATTTAACTATTCTGAGAAAATCTCAGCAAATTCCCCTAGACCTGAGTCAGAATTGAAGGTGCTCTTTGTGACTTTTTCTCCATTATCATTAGAAAGAAGAAAGCAGGTTTGTATGTGAGGTCCAGGGCAGTCCTATTCTACTGAGAAGCAGAGTGGCTCAGTGGAAAGAGTACGAGCTTGGAAGTCATAGATCATGAGTTCTAATCCTGCCTCTGCCACTTGTCAGCTGTGTGACTTTGGGCAAGTCACTTAACTTCTCTGTGCCTCAGTTCCCTCATCTGTATAATGGGTATTAAGTCTGTGAGCCCCACATGGGATAACCTGAATACCTTATGTCCCCCCAAGTTCTTAGAATAGTGCTTGGCACATAGTAAGCACTTAACAAATACCATAATTATTCCTCATTATTATTAATGATTGATTATGCCATCATTCTAGCAAGTACCTTAGCCCCACTGAAGATGCATAGTTAAAGAGAAAATCTTGGAGAGCTGGCAATGCTTTATTATCTTTTCATTATGATTCCCAATGGTCTTCAGAAGATGAGGCTTTTTGAGTAATAGTAGAATGTATTGAGCAGCCACTAGGCAAAATGAGATGTGAGAAGAAAAGAAGTACAAAACAAACAGGGAACATATTACTGGCCCTGAGAACTTCACACTCTAATGGGCAAACATCTAAAAATATTAAGAAGCAGTATCATCAAAATATATGATGGAATGTACCTCCTTTACTCCACTTTCAGCCCCCACCGCTTATGTACGTATCTGTAATTTATTTTAATGTGTGTCTCCCCCTCTAGACTGAAAGCTCCTTAGAGAAGCAGTGTGGTCTAGTGGATAGAGCTTGGGCCTAGGATTCAGAAGGACTTGGATTCCTAATAATAAGAATAATAATAATGAAGGCATTTGTTAAGCGCTTACTATGTGCAAAGCACTGTTCTAAGCGCTGGGAAGGATACAAGGTGATCAGGCTGCCCCACGTGGGGCTCACAAACTTAATTCCCATTTAACAGATGAGGTAACTGAGGCCCAGAGAAGTTAAGTGACTTGCCCAAAGTCACACAGCTGACAAGTGGTGGAGCCGGGATTTGAACCCATGACCTCTGACTCCAAAGCCCGGACTCTTTCCACTGAGCCACGCTGATTCCTGGCTGCTGTGTGTCCTTGGGCAAGTCATTGCACTTCTCTGTGCCTCAGTTACCTCACCTGTAAAATGGGAATTGAGTCGCATGTGGGACAGAGTCTGTATCCAACCTGAATAACCTGTATCTAGAACAGTGCTTGGCACATAGACAGCACTTCCAGGTACCATTATTATTATCATTATTAGTAGGGAACATGTCGACCCACTCTGTTCCATTGTAATAATGATGGTATTTGTTAAGTGCTTACTATGTGCACTCCCAGTGCTCAGTACAGTGCTCTGCATGCAGTAATCATTCAGTAAATATAATTTATTGATTGAAGTACCAAGGATGTATCTAAGTACGTAAGTACTAGAGATAGCTGATGTGTTTTTAAGAATTGTGATCCTTGGAATTAATCACGGAAGGCATGTTGGGGGAGGTGAGTTTTTTGGGAATATTGAGAGAACATATAAAGCATTAGAGAATCAGGAAAAGTGTGACTGCAGGGACTTCTTTTGAACTTCTGGCAAAGTCATTATTGCAACCAAAGTCATGATAAATTCTAAAGCATATGGATGGATATGTTGGTGTGTCCTAATGGAATATTTTATGAAGCCAACATTTTCTAAATCTCATTTGACTCTAATGTTCTTAACTCTGCCTCTTCTTCCTAATATCAGCTCACTTGGATGGACGCTGCAGGTTCAGATATATATATATTTCATAATCTACTCTGAGAATTAAATGTAATTGAAAAAATATTCTAACATTCCTGTAAAATACTATACAATCTCAATTACACTCCATCTGTCTGCCTCTTCTGATCTCTCTATTCCAGAAACATCATTAAAACAACATTGACTTACTGCAAGACTCCATATTTTACCACCTTTAATCTCCTTACCAGACAGCACCTGCTGTCTCTTCAAATGATCCTGATTCAAGAAACGATAGGGATATGCATACACCTCCCACTGTTAATTAGAGAGCCTATTCCTTTAAGACAATGCTACTCAGCAGACAGTACTGTATGACAATCCAATAAAGAGGTTCTCATTTTTGACGTATTATTTAATTGGCATAGCATTTCAGTGACATGAGTTGGTGTAAACTGTAAATATAACGTATATTGTAAAAAATGTTTCTTCTTTATTCTAGGTATTGTTCTATGAAAATAATGAAGTACACTGAATTTAACAGGTCCAAATAATGCTGATGTTGATTGCATGTACTATATCAGAATATATTGACATATCAATTCTGTAAAAGAGGTTACATTTCAAATTGTAGAAGTGAGAGCTTCATAGTAAATTTTCTAATAAATCAAATCATCTATTCAGCTGTTATTATAAATTAAAAAAGGCAAATCAGACCACTACCAGACCTCCATGACTTTCCCCAAAATTGATTTTTTAGGGATTTCTGAATCTTGTTCCCAATATTAGAGTAAGATCTAGTTGTCATTTCTATTAAAAGAGAAATGTTGTGGGACATAGGAGTAAATCTGAATAGATGTGGTTATCCATTGTCTGTATCTACACAAACTGATGCTGAAAACTGAGCAATTAGAGAGAATTCAATCAGTGTAGGCAAGATGGATAACCCAGGACTAAATCCTCATCTTTCTTCTCAGCAAGATTTTGGAGTAGATGTTATAAATGGATACATGAATTACTTTGTGTGTAGAGACAGTTTCTAATTTCCTGGGCTATCCATGGGACAGTTACAGTATCTATTTACAATTTAGGAGATTTAAGTATAACTATAAGGAAATCAGAATGGCACCAAAATGCCTTGTGATATTATTTTTAGGTACTTTATAACCTCTTTCTAGGATATTAAGTTTTGTTGCAATTTTCCTTCCATTTTCAAGACACAACTTCAAAGTAGTAAGTGCAGTCTGGAGCATCAGGAGCAGTAGTAGCATGTATTAACCACCAACTTGGCATGGTGTTCTGCACAAGGTGCTTGAAAATATAGAATAACAAAGTGATATATTCCCTGCTCAGAAGGAGCTTACATTCCACATGCCCAACCTTATATATAATCAGCCATCCTTTTGCAGCTACTATGTATTAGACCCTGAGAAGCATAGAAAATAAATAGATGAGGTCCTTCTCCTCAAGAAGCTTAAAATCTTTATTTTTTTCCTACTTAAACTGGTGTTGAGGATTATAACATTAAAAAGAATGTCAGTCACTCCATCTTTTCAATCACATTTAATTCACTGGGGATTTTAACCGAAGCGAATTGGTCTGAAAGTACCAGTGCTTAGAACAGTACTTGGCAAATAGTAAGCGCTTAACAAATACCATTATTATTTTGTTGAGGGCCTCCTGAGGAACAACACACTGTACTAAGGCTTGGGAAAGACAAAAAGAAACTAAATACACCATCGTGGCTCTCAAAGTCATTACAATGTGAAAATCTATGCCCATCTCTTGAGTAGAAGAAAACTCAAAAAATGAAGTGGTACAAAGAAAGGTGTTTTTAATTTACCTAGATATGTTTAATATGTGACAATTATTTACTGCCTCATGGGTTCTTACCCACTCTTTAATATGGTGGGGAGTCGAACAATCAGAAGTAGGGGAATGCCTACAGGTATTTTGCCATCAGTGGTGAAGATTTTAGACCAAAGTCTGCCCTAGAGCATTTCCCACAGTGGGCTGACTCAAAAGAGATCATGAAAATAGCTGTCTAATATGGGAGGAGAATACCACAGCAGTTACCAAGGCAAGTACTCCAGTAACCCCTTGCTGATATAATTCTAGGACACAGCATTAGCACTATGCTGCAGTAACTTTGGCCATAAGTAGCTCTTATAATAATAATAGTAATAGTGATGGCATTTGTTAACTGATTACTATGTGCCAAGCACTGTTCTAAGCACTCGGGGGGATACAAGGTAGTCAGGTTGTCCCACATGGGGCTCACAGTCTTAATTCCCATTTTATAGATGAGGTACTTGAGGCTCGGAGAAGTTAAGTGACTTGCTCAAAGTCACACAGCTGACGAAGTAGTAGAAGAGGGATTAGAGCCTATGACCTCTGACAGCGTGGCTCAGTGGAAAAAGCCTGGGCTTGGGAGTCAGAGGTCATGGGTTCGAATCCCGGCTCTGCCACATGTCTGCTGTGTGACATTGGGCAAGTCATTTAACTTCTCTGGGCCTTAGTTACCTCATCTGTAAAATGGGAATTAAGACTGTGAGCCCCACGTGGTACAACCTGATCACCTTGTATCCCCCCAGCACCTAGAACAGTGCTATTCTATTCTATTCTATTTATTTAGAGAAGCAGGGTGGCTCAGTGGAAAGAGCCTGGGCTTGGGAGCCAGAGGTCAAGGGTTCGAATTCCAGCTCCGCCACTTGTCAACTGAGTGACCTTGAGTAAGTCACTTAACTTCTCTGAGCCTCAGTTCCCTCATCTGTAAAATGGGAATTAAGACTGTGAACCCCACGTGGGCTAACCTGATTACCCCCCATGCTTAGAACAGTGCTTCGCACATAGTAAGCGCTTAACAAATGCTATCATTATTATTCCCCTTTTAGACTGTAAGCCCACTGTTGGGTAGGGACTGTCTCTATATGTTGCCAACTTGTACTTCCCAAGCGCTTAGTACAGTGCTCTGCACACAGTAAGCGCTCAAAAAATATGATTGATTGATTGATTGATTGACTCCCAAGACCATGATCTTTCCACTGAGCCATGCTGCTTCTCTTGTATATGTATCTATAAATTATATATTATGAACCATTTATTTATGCTAATGTCTGTCTCCCCTCTTACCCTGAAAGCTCACTGTGGGCAAGGATATTGTCTCCCAGCATGGCATAATGGATAGAACATGTGCCTGCAAGTCAGAAGGTCATGGATTCTAATCCTGGCCCCACCACCTGCCTGCTGTGTGACCTTGGGCAAGTCACTTCACTTCTCAGGGCCTCAGTTACCTCATCTGTAAAATGGGGATTGAGACCGTGAGCCCCACATGGGACAGGGACTGTGTCCAGCTTGATTTGCTTGTATCCACCCAGCGCTTTAGTACAGTGCCTGGCACATAGTAAGCACTTAACAAATCCCACAATTACTATTATAATTACCAACTATGTTGTATTGTAGTTTTCCAAGTGCTTAGTATAGTGCTCTGCACTTAGTAAGCATTCAGTAAATGTCATTGATAGAGATTCATGATGATGATGATGATATTGATTCAATAGTCAAATTCTTGTGTGCCCTTTGTACTGTGCTGCATCCCTGCCCACCTATTTGCTTATTATCTAGCATTCATTCATTCAATCATATTTATTGAGCGCTTACTGTGTGCAGAGCACTGTACTAAGCGCTTGGGGAGTACAAGTCGGCAACATATAGAGACAGTCCCTACCCTACAACGGGCTCAGAAACATGACTGATAAGGAGGAGATAGGGTGATTGGTGCTGTGTACAATACTCGCACTATAACCAATTTTTTTGCACAGGTTCTTGCCTGGAGAAGCTTCAGGCAATTACTTAGGTAAGCAATTGCTTCCTAGCACGTGGCAGAGTCAATCCCGCCCTACCTCCTTCCCCTGCCAACAGCACCTGTATATATGTTTGTACAGATTTATTACTCTATTTTACTTGTACATATTTCCTATTCTATTTATTTTGTTAATGATGTGCATTTAGCTCAGCCCTCTCCTCTGCCAGACAAAACTATTTCTCCTCCCTCATTGACACCCATGCCCATCACCCCCGCCAGCTTTTCCGTACATTCAACTCCCTTCTCAGACCCCCGGTTCCTCCCCCTCCTCCTTCCCTCACTCCCAACGATCTGGCCTCCTACTTCATTAACAAAATTAAATCCATCAGGTCCGACCTCCCCAAAGTCACTTCCCCCACTTCTCCAGCCACCCGGCTCTCAACACTCTCTGCTTCTCTCCCATCCTTCCCAGTAGTATCCTCAGAGGAGCTCTCCTCCCTCCTCTTAAGTGCTACTCCGGCCACCTGTGCTTCTGACCCCATTCCCTCTCAACTCATGAAATCTCTCGCTCCATCCCTTCTCCCCTCCTTAACTTCCATGTTCAACCGCTCACTCTCCACTGGTTCCTTCCCCTCTGCCTTCAAACATGCCCATGTCTCTCCCATCCTAAAAAAACCCTCTCTTGACCCCACCTCACCTTCTAGTTATCGCCCCATATCCCTCCTACCATTCCTTTCCAAACTCCTTGAACAAGTTGTCTACACGTGCTGCCTCGAATTCCTCAGCACCAACTCTCTCCTCGACCCCCTCCAGTCTGGCTTCCGTCCCCTACATTCCACGGAAACTGCCCTCTCAAAAGTCACCAATGACCTCCTGCTTGCCAAATCCAACGGCTCATACTCCATCCTAATCCTCCTCGACCTCTCGGCTGCCTTCGACACTGTGGACCACCCCCTTCTCCTCAACACACTATCTGACCTTGGCTTCACAGACTCCGTCCTCTCCTGGTTCTCCTCATCTCTCCGGTCGTTCATTCTCAGTCTCTTTTGCAGGCTCCTCCTCCCCCTCCCATCCCCTTACTGTGGGGGTTCCCCAAGGTTCAGTGCTTCGTCCCCTTCTGTTCTCGATCTACACGCATTCCCTTGGTGACCTCATTTGCTCCCACGGCTTCAACTATCATCTCTACGCTGATGACACCCAGATCTACATCTCTGCTCCTGCTCCCTCCCCCTCTCTCCAGGCTCGCATCTCCTCCTGCCTTCAGGACATCTCCATCTGGATGTCTGCCTGCCACCTAAAACTCAACATGTCCAAGAAGGAACTCCTTGTCTTCCCTCCCAAACCCTGCCCTCTCCCTGACTTTCCCATCTCTGTTGACAGCTCTACCATCCTTCCCGCCTCACAAGCCCGCAACCTTGGTGTCATCCTCGACTCCGCTCTCTCATTCACCCCTCACATCCAAGCCATCACCAAAACCTGCCGGTCTCAGCTCTACAACATTGCCAAGATCCGCCCTTTCCTCTCCATCCATACCGCTATCCTGCTCGTTCAAGCTCTCATCCTATCCCGTCTGGACTACTGCATCAGCCTTCTCTCTGATCTCCCATCCTCGTGTCTCTCCCCACTTCAATCCATACTTCATGCCGCTGCCCAGATTGTCTTTGTCCAGAAACGCTCTGGGCATGTTACTCCCCTCCTCAAAATCTCCAGTGGCTACCAATCAATCTGCGCATCAGGCAGAAACTCCTCTCTCTGGGCTTCAAGGCTGTCCATCACCTCGCCCCCTCCTACCTCACCTCCTTTCTCTCCTTCTACAGCCCACCCCGCACCCTCCGCTCCTCTGCCGCTAATCTCTTCACCGTACCTCGTTCTCGCCTGTCCCGCCATCGACCCCCGGCCCACGTCTTCCCCAGGGCCTGGAATGCTCTCCCTCTGCCCATCTGCCAAGCTAGCTCTCTTCCTCCCTTCAAGGCCCTACTGAGAGCTCACCTCCTCCAGGAGGCCTTCCCAGACTGAGCCCCTTCCTTCCTCTCCCCCTTGTCCCCCTCTCCATCCCCCCATCTTACCTCCTTCCCTTCCCCACAGCACCTGTATATATGTATATATGTTTGTACATATTTATTACTCTATTTATTTATTTATTTATTTATTTATTTATTTATTTTACTTGTACATATCTATTCTATTTATTTTATTTTGTTAGTATGTTTGGTTTTGTTCTCTGTCTCCCCCTTTTAGACTGTGAGCCCACTGTTGGGTAGGGACTGTCTCTATATGTTGCCAACTTGTACTTCCCACTTAGTACAGTGCTCTGCACACAGTAAGCGCTCAATAAATACGATTGATGATAAATACGATTGATGACATGGACCAGGGGTCAACGGGGGAACAGGTGAGAAGGAGGCAAAGTGTGATGGTTAGCACCAGAGGAGCAGAATATGCGGGCTGGACTGTAACAGGAGAGAAGGGAGGTGAGGTAAGAGGGGACAAGGTGATGGAGAGCTTTGAAGCCAATAGTGAGAAGCAACTCCAGCAAGTTGTTTGCACCCACTACTTCTATTTCCTCTCTTCCATTTCTTTCCTTGACCCTTTACTATCTGGCTTCCACCCCCTTTCCTTTATGGAAACTCTCCTTTAAAAGGTCACCAAGTACTTTGGTCTAGCCAAATCCAACAGCCTCCATCCTAATCTTCCTAGACCTCTTAACTGCCTTCAACACCGTGGACCATCTCCTATTCTGGAAACTTTATCTAATCTTGGCTTCACTGACATTTCCTCTCCTGGTTCTCGTTCTATGTCTCTGGGCGCTCATTCTCAGTATCTTTATTAGAATTATTAGTAATAATAATAATAGCTATAATGACAACTGTGGTATTTGTTAAGTGATTACTACCTGCCAAGAATTGTACAAAGCACTGTGGTAGATTCAAGGCCCCTGTCCCACATGGGGCTCATGCTGGGGTAGATACAAGGTCCCCATCCCATAGGGTTTGCAGCATTAATCCCCATCGTATAGATGCAGTAACTGAGGCACAGAGAGGTGAAGTGTCTTGCCCAAGGTCACACAATAGACAAGTGGCAGAGCCAGGATTAGAACCCAGGCCCTGTGGTCTATCCATCTATCCACTAGGGCTCACTGGTTCTCAGCAGGCTCCTCCTCTGCCTCTCACCTCCTAAACTGTGGGTGTCCTTCAAGATTCAGTTGTGGGTTCCCTTCTATTCTCCATCTACAGAGAATAATACAATAATAGACACATTCATGATACCAGTGAGTTTACAGTCTGGGGGAAGGGGAGACAGATATAAATATAAATAAATAAATTACAGATATGTATATCAATGCTGTGGGGCTGGGAGGGGGGAAGAAAAAAGGGAGCAAGTCAGTGTAACTCAGTGGGGAGTAGGAGAAGAGGAATGGGGAGTTTAGTCAGGGATGGCCTCTTGGAAGAGATGTGCCTTCAATAAGGTTTTGAAGGGCAGGAGGGTAATTGTCTGTCAGATTTGAGGAGAGAGGGTGTTCCAGGCCAGAGGCGGGATGTTGGCGAGGGGTGGGTGATGAGATAGATGACATCGAGGCACAGTGAGAAGATTAGCATTAGAGGAGTGTAGTGAGCAGGCTGGGTTGTATTAAGAGAGTAGCAAGGGGAGGTAGAAGAGGGCAAGCTAATGGAATGCTTTGAAGCCAATAGTGAGGAGTTTTTGTTGGGTGCGGAGGTGGATGGGCAACCACCAGACTTTTCTTAGGAGTGGGTAGACATCCTGAACGCTTTTGTAGAAAAATGTTTCAGGCAGCCGAGTGAAATATAGACTGGAGTGGGGAGAGATAGCAGGCTGGAGGTCAGCAAGGAGGCTGATGCAGTAATCCAGATTGGGTAGGATGAGTGATTGTGTTAACGTAGTAGCAGTTTGGATGCAGAGGAAAGGGGGAGTTCTAGAGAAGGTAGGACTGATAGTGTTTAGTGATGGTCTGAATATGTGGGTTAAATGAGAGAGGAGTCAAGGATAGCACCAAGGTCCTTTTCACCCTCCAGTAAGCCACATGTGGGACCTGATTATCCTCTTTATCCTAGCACTTAGTGCAGTGCTTGGCACATTTGTCTTGTCTTTTGTTGTCTACTCATCTCTGACCCAAAGCGATACCATGGACACATCTCTCCCAGAACACCCCACCTCCATCTGCCATCATTCTGGTAGTGTATCCATAGAGGTTTCTTGGTAAAAATATGG
Organism: Tachyglossus aculeatus; assembly: GCF_015852505.1. Classification (NCBI taxonomy): domain Eukaryota; kingdom Metazoa; phylum Chordata; class Mammalia; order Monotremata; family Tachyglossidae; genus Tachyglossus; species Tachyglossus aculeatus. The sequence goes on along the minus strand of NC_052069.1, from coordinate 73,829,808 downwards.
AAGTGGTTTACCACTGCCTCCTTCCGCACACTATACCTGAGTCTCCTCCCTCAACTCTCTTCCATGCTGCTGCTGCCCAGCACAGCTGAGTTTTGATTTGCAACAGAATGCCTTCCTGCCCAAGCTAGGAATGAAACGGGCAGGTCTCTGCTTGACTCTCCCTCCTGGAACTGAGACTGGTAGAGTACTAGAAACTCTTCAGGTGTGCCCCTGAGAGGGGACTTAACAAGTACCACAATTATTATTATTTTAAGCTCTGTATGAGGTCTGAGTGTCTTCCTTTTCCTCTGAAACTTTTAAGAGTGCCATCTCGCACACTCTATCTCTTCCTCACCACTGAGCATATACATTTGTATGTATGAGTGACTGTGTGGGCGAGATAACAGTGTATTGTTTTCACATATATTTGAACCTTATTTCATATTGATATTTCATGCCTTGTCAAACATACATCACATATTTTTCATTATTAGTTGTAAGACAGGTTACAATCATTCATTTGAGCCCAGAGGACCTGAATTCTGATCCCAACTCTGCCACCTGCCTATTGTGTCACCTTGGGGAAGTCACTTAACTTCTCTGTGCCTTAGTTCCCTCATCTGCAGAATGGGGATTTTCTCCTTCCTACTTAGACTGTGAGCCCCATTTGGGACCTGATTATGTTGAGTCTACCCCAGAACTTAATATAGTCCTTGACACAAAATGAGCACTTAACACACATCACAAATATCATTTCAATAACAGTGGTATGTTAAAAACATAATGGGTAGCAGTTTTTCAAGCCAATCATTTCAAATCTTTTTGAAAACATGTCATAATATCGTTTTCCAAAGCAATCAAACTGACAGTCATCTACTCACAGTTTGAGAAAAATTTAGTCTTCTAATGATATCAATTATCTTTTAGGAGAACAAAATTGTATGCTGCTTCACAATTAATACTTTTCATTCTGACTTTCCAAATGCTGAACTTTTGTCTCAATTTTCAGCGAGATTTGAATTCATGAAGACAGTATATAATTACTACATTGAACTCTCACATTAATCACTCTAACAATTAAAATGTACAGTGAATGAAGCTCAGAAATATATTGGACTATAAATCATGAAACACAATTTGCTGTAGTTGGAGAAAGGACTCTTGCCCATTGCGGGATGCAGTCCAAGTTTAATTCCCACCTGTATATCCTTTCCCAGCACTCAGTATAGTGCTCTGCACACAGTGAGAACTTAATATATACTGTTACTACCACAACTTGGAATATTCAGGCCCAGTTGTCTGTTTTACCCCAAAGGTTAGAGCACTGAGATGATAATGAGCAGTTGGGAGAGGTGGTGTGACCTATTCAATTAATCAATCAATCAATCAATCATATTATTGAGTGCTTAGTGTGTGCGGAGAACTGTGCTAAGCTCTTGGGAGAGTGCAACATAATGGAGTTGGTAGACACGGTCCCTGCCCTCCACAAGCTTACAGTCTAGATTTTTCTAATACAAGAAACTGTGCTCTTTTGTTACAGCCCAAAATATTCTTACTATTACAAAATCAATAACTAGCAATACATTAACTATAATTATAATTATGTATGATAATTGCCACAAAATATTTTACTCAGCATGTATTAGGTGCCAAGCATCGTAGTAAGCACTGGGATTGCGACAAGATAATCAGGTCTGACACAGTCCTTGTCCCACGTGGAGGTCACACTGCTAGGAGGGAAGAGCATTTCTGAATTCCCATTTACCAAGAAAATGAGTACTGAAATCCTAAGAGACTTAACCAAAATCACAGAGAAAGCAGGTGGCAGAACTGCAATTAGAACCCAGGCCCTCTGATGTCCAGGTCTGGGCCATTCTGCTTCCTAAATTATCTTTGAAATCTATTCTCCCTCCTCCTTTCCCATTTTTTTTTTCTAATGGTAGTTGTTAAGTACTTACCATGACACTGTTCTAAGCTCTGGGGTAGATAAAAGATAATCACGTTGGGCATAGACTCTATCCCAGTTGGGTCTTTAGGGTAAGGAGGAAGTAGGATCTAATCCCCATTTTACAGATGAAGAAACTGAGGCCCCAAGAAGTTAAGTGACTTGCCCAAAGCCACACAGCAAACAAGTAGCAGAACTGAAATTAGTCCCCAATCCTCTGACTCGCAGGCTTGTGCTCTTGCTACTCTCCCATTTGATATTATCAGTGATCTAGACTGTGAGCCCACTGTTGGGTAGGGACCGTCTCTATATGTTGCCAACTTGTCATTCCCAAGCGCTTAGTACAGTGCTCCGTACACAGTAAGCGCTTAATAAATTTGATTGATTGATTGATTGATTGATCATAGATGAACAAAATCAATTAGTGTTTCACAGGCAGAACCCAGAATAACCATGTGAATCGTTGTTCCATTACCTAGGGGATCATCTTTTAGATTACTCAAATTCAGTGGCAGGTTACTTTTTCTACAATGACATACAGAAACAAGGACTAAAAATCCACCTCTGTGTTAGTACTTTATTTTTCCAATTTTGTTCTTCTTTCTTTACATAGTCAATGAGGGAATGTCATTTTATCATCACTTCAGGATTAATTCTTTAGAAAGAATGGTCGGCCCTTGTTTATTTATTTCTTCACTAGATTTATATAACTCCTTCCTCCTGGAGAGCTTCCCAAAATGAGGCTGCTGTCATCATGATAATGATATAATATTTAATTTTTCTGAGTTTGAAAAATGATTGCAGAAACAGCATAGCTACTCCAACTCTTCAGTTCTCTACAAATGATCATCATTGTGTAGGCAAGTCTTTTCACTGCTTATATTAAAGAAGGAGAAATACATCTGACTTGGCATTTAATGGTTTTTCTATTCCTTCCTTCAAAATCCTTTCCTCAGTTCAACCTGACAAATTTTGAAAATGCAGTCCAGTCATGTGAATTTAATACTGTGACAGTTCCATTCCCCATTTTCAAATTCTCTCTATCTTGGTGCCAATTTATATTCTGTTCTGGGGTGTCTTTCTGAGATTGGCAAATGTGAAGTGTTCCTTGATGTCTTCAAACCATTAATTTAATGGTGATTACCTCATGGACTTGCTCTGTGAACTCGCCTCACTTTCTACACTCAACTCTCTCTGTTGAGCTCCCTATACCTTACCATAAATTGGCAGGTGTTCCTACGCTTTCTAGTATTGCTTTAAATCTTTATGGTACTTACCTTTTAAGCTTCTGAAATAGTAATCACATCACTTCCCCTCACCAGATGCTCACAATTCTTATTAAAATCAAGCTGAATTAATCCAAATTTTATTTTCATTTGCCTAGGTCCTCCTAAATCTGAGCGCTAGGGACTTGCTTTATGCCTTCTGTGCCACAATGGGAATTCAACTTTTTTTTTTAATGCTATTTGTTAAGCACTTACTATGCGTCAAACACTGTATTAAGCGCTGTGGTAGAAGATAAATCAGTCAATGGTATTCGCTGAGTGTTTATTTTGTGCAAAGCGCTGTTTTAAGTGCTTGCGGGAGTACAATACCATAGAGTTGTTAGACAGAATCCCTGCCCACAAGGAGTTTACAGCCTATAAGATAGACATTAAAATAAGTTACCCTTCTGATTCACCCTTGCATTTGGATTTGTACCCTTTATTCACTCCACCCAGAGTCCCACAGCACTTATGTATAATAAGTGATTATAAAATAAGTAAGTGATTATTTTAATGTCTTTCACCCCTCTAGATTGTTAGCTCCTTGTTGGCAGGGAACATGTCTACCAACTCTGTTATATTGTATGCTTCTAAGTGCTTAGTACAATGCTCTGCACACAGTTAGCACTGAATAAATATGATTAATTGAAATGACAGAGTGTGAGGCTTTGTACATAAGTGCTGCAGGCCAAGAGCGGGGTGAATTTCGTGTCCTTAGAGGATGGGGTGAATATGACTTAAGGGGTCAGATCCAAGTCCATAGCTACACAGAAAGGGGGGCGAGGAAGGGAATGAGGGCTTACTAGGAGAATGCCTCTTAAATAATCAGGTCAAAAACAGCCCCTTTCCAACATGTGGCTCACAGCCTAAGTAGGAGGCAGAACAGGTATTAAGCCCCCATTTTACAGATGAGGAAACAAGTGACTTGCCCAAGGTCACACAGCAGGCAAGTAGCATCAGTCAATCATTCAGTCTGTCGTATTTATTAAGCACTTACTGTGTGCAGGGCAATGTACTAAGTGATGGGGAGAGTACAACATAACAGTATAACAGATACATTCGCTGCCCACACTGAGCTAACAGTCTAGAGGGGGAGACAGACATTAATATCAATAAATGAATGGGGCTGGAAGTGGGGATGAATAAAGGGAGCAAGTCAAGTTAGCACACACGAGAGTGGGAGAAGAGGAAAGGAGGTCTTAGGGAATGCCTCATGGAGGGAATGTTGCTTCAATAAAGCTTTGAATGTGGGTAGAGTGGTGGATTAGGGATTAGAACCCAGATCCTCGAACTCCCAAGCCCATGCTTTTTCCTTTAGGCTACGCTGCTTATCGTGGCAGGAAGAAAGACTTTAGTACTGCTGCATAAGCCTCTGTACAGAAACACTCTGGGCATGTTACTCCCCTCCTCAAAAATCTCCAGTGGCTGCCTGTCAACCTACGAATCAAGCAAAAACTCCTCACTCTCGGCTTCAAGGCTGTCCATCACCTCGCCCCCTTCTACCTCACCTTCCTTCTCTCCTTCTACAGCCCAGCCCACACCCTCCGCTCCGCTGCCGCTAACCTCCTTACTGTACCTCATTCTCGCCTGTCCCACCGTCGACCCCCGGCCCACGTCCTCCCCCTGGCCTGGAATGCCCTCCCTCTGCCCATCCGCCAAGCTAGCTCTCTTCCTCCCTTCAAAGCCCTACTGAGAACTCACCTCCTCCAGGACGCCTTCCCAGACTGAGCCCCCTTTTTCCTTTCCTCCTTCCCAACCCCCCACCATACCTCCTTCCCCTCCCCACAGCACCTGTATATATGTTTGCACAGACTTATTATTCTATTTATTTTACTTGTACATATTTACTATTCTATTTATTTTGTTAATGATGTGCATTATAGCTATAATTCTATTTGTTCTGATGATTTTGACACCTGCCGACATGTTTTGTGTTGTTGTCTGTCTCCCCCTTCTAGACTGTGAACCCATTGTTGGGTAGGGACCATCTCTATATGTTGCTGACTTGTAATTCCCAAGCGCTTAGTACAGTGTTCTGCACACAGTAAGCCCTCAATAAATACTATAGAATGAACGAATAAGCCTCTAACACTGTAACATCGATTATTGGCCTGGGTTCTTGGTCCTGAAGGCTGAGAATCCAGAATTGTTCCACAGTAGAGACATTAACAAGAAACCCAATCTATGCTGGAGGAAGCGGTGTGGCTTAGTAGAAAAACCAGGTGACTGTGAGTAGGAGGACCTAATGTCTAATACCAGATCTGTCGCTTTCCTATTATGTGGCCTTGGGCAAGTTACTTAACTTTTCGGTGCCTCAGTTTCCTTTGGAAGCGGCTTGGCATAGTGTGGATAAAGCATGGGCCTGGGAATCAGAAGGTCATAATAATAATAATAATAATGACATTTGTTAAACACTTACTATGTGCCAAGCACTGTTCTAACCACTGGGGTAGATACAAGGTAATCAGGTTGTCCCACATGGGGCTCACAGTCTTAATCTCCATTTTACAGATGAGCTAACTGAGGCTCAGAGAAGTTAATTGCCCAAGGTCACACAGCCGACAAGTGGCAGAATCAGGATTAGAACCCATATCCTCCGACTCCAAAGTCCGTGCTCTTGCCACTGAGCCATGCTGCTTCTCTGAGTTCTGTGTGTCATGAGTTCTAATCTTGGCTCCACCACCTGTCTTCTATGTGGACTTGGGCAAGTCACTTCACTTTTCTGGGCCTCAGTTATCCAATCTGTAAAATGGGGATTGAGACTGTGAGCCTCAAGAGGGACGGGGACTGTGTATAATCCAATTAGCTTGAATCCACCCCAACGCGTAGCACAGTGCTTGGCACATATTAAACACCTACCAAATACCACAATATCATTATTATCATAAAAAGGAATCAATATCTAGTCTCTGGCTAAGTTAGAATAAGTGCCCCAAGTAAGACAGGTACTGTGTCCAACCTGATTTTCTTGAATGTTCCCTAGGGTTTAGTAACATATCTGGATAGTAGTAAGTGCTTTAAACGAATAGCACTATTATTATTTTGCTTTGCCCACTATGCCACCCTTTGTACCACAGTGAAAAGAATATTTGGGAAATCAGTTCAAAGCACCTAAAATTCAGATTATTGAACAAGGTAATAAATTCAGATTATTGAGATAGCTACTTTGAGAAAGTGTTCATCCCATCTGAATTGGTTTCAGTTTGGATGACCAGTGGGGTTAGAGAGCTAGCATTTAAATAACCAACTTTCCGCAGATGAAAATAGGAAATACAACACCTAGTACTTTCAAACATATTCATTTTGAAATACTATTAGAAAGCTGGCAGCAATAAGTCACTATTTGAGCTGGACAACGTGATAAAATTAGAATTATGTTGTGAAAACAAATTCAGTGTAAAGCCATTTTATTAATGGGAGCCAATGTTCTACATAAAAATTAACCACCTGAAAGTAGCAGAAACGCCTGGTGTTTGAACTTTCATGTTGAAAGAATTATTCGTATTCTAAGTTTATGGAGTTTATAGATCAGATGAATAAAATGAGCATATTAGCTCGAGCAAAATAAACTAGGCCCAATGTGGAATTGCTATTTTATTTATTTTAAACATCTTCCACTCCCCAGTTGTTCATTTTGTTGGTGATTGATCAAAGATGCCTGTTCGATTAACTTCGTTATTTATAAGTGCTTATTTTTTCTATGCATTGAATCTTTAATGTAACAAAGCAAAAGTTGTCCTTCACATTTGAAGAAGATGTCAGAGACAGTGAAGGTAATCCCAGTGTGAAGAAAAAGACAATGGAGGAGCCCTTATCCCAGTCACCACACTATCATCATCATCAATCGTATTTATTGAGCGCTTACTATGTGCAGAGCATTGTACTAAGCACTTGGGAAGTACAAATTGGCAACATATAGAGACAGTCCCTACCCGACAGTGGGCTCACAGTCTAAAAGGGGGAGGCACACTATGCCTGCAGAAAGTCAGTTCTTTGCTGTGTTGTCTTTTATTCTTTGCAGAGCCTGGTACTTTTTACCTAGTTGTCTCCTTGTTTCACAATCTTCTTAAAGCTTCCCTTACCAAACAGCCATTCCTTTTAGATTGCATTAAATTGTAAACTCCTTGAGGGCATGAATCACTTGTCCTAATTCTATTATACTCTCCAAAGCACTTAGTACAGTGCTCTAAATAGAATAGATGCTCAGTAAGTACTGTTGATTTAAACTTCCCTGTCTGCCATAGCTGCCTCCCAGTGTTTAGTTGAGCTGTAGGCAGGGAACATGTCTAACAGCTCTGATATTGTACTTTCTCAAGCACTGCGCTGCTTAGTACAGTGCTCTGCACACAGTAAGCACTCAATAATAATAATAATAATAATGGCATTTATTAAGCGCTTACTATGTGCAAAGCACTGTTCTAAGAGCTGGGGTGGATACAAGGTGATCAGGTTGTCCCACGGGGGGCTCACAGTCTTAATCCCCATTTTACAGAGGAGGTAACTGAGGCTCAGAGAAGTGAAGTGACTTGCCCAAGGTCACACAGCAGACATGTGGCGGAGCCGGGATTTGAACCCATGACCTCTGACTCCAAAGCCCATGCTCTTTCCACTGAGCCACGCTGCTTCCCAAAAGAACTGTTCTAAGTGCTGGGGATGTTACAAGGTGATCAGGTTGTCCCACGGGGGGCTCACAGTCTTCATCCCCATTTTACAGATGAGGGAACTGAGGGCCAGAGAAGTAAAATGACTTGTCCAAAGTCACCCAGCTGACAGTTGCTGGAGCCGGGATTTGAACCCATGACCTCTGACTCCAAAGCCCGGGCTCTTACCACTGAGCCACGCTGTACCCACAATAATCAATAAAAATTCAATCAATAAATATGATTGAATGAATACACACAATAAGCACTCAATAACTATGATTTGGGTAACCATCAACTGTTTTCTTCACATGGACCTCCCAGTGAAATTGTGTTGAAATGATTTTGTTGTTTTTTCGAAAGATATTATGTGGGGTTGTCATGAGGGGGTGTCACTGGTGGGGGGCTGGGTCTCAGAGTCATGGAGGCAATAGGGAGTCAGCCCTGGCTTTTTGGAAAGAGCATGGGCCTGAGTGTCACGGGCTGTGGGTTCTAATTCCAACTCTGCTACGTGCCTGCTGTGTGACCTTAGGCAAGCCAAATTAAGGGACTTGCCCACTTAACTTTTCTGTGCCTGTTTTCCCATCTGTAAAATGGTAATTAAAATACTTGCTTTCTCCAAATCTAGGCTGTGAGCTCCATGGTGAAGCTCCTTGGTGACTTGTACTTCCCAAGCGCTTACTACAGTGCTCTGCACACCGTAAACGCTCAATAAATATGATTGAATGAATGAATGAAGCAGCAGGGTGTAGCAGATAGAGCATTGGCCTGGGAGTTATGAGTTCTAACACTGGCTCAGCCGAATGTCTGCTGTGTGACCTTGGGCAAGTCACTTTATTTCTCTGTGTCTCAGTTACCTCATCTGTAAAATGGCGATTGAGACTGTAGGCACCACATGGGATAGAGACTGTGTTCAACCCGATTTGCTTATATCCACCCCAGCTTGGAACATAGTAAGTGCTTAACAGGTACCACAGTTATTATTATTATTATTATTATTATTATTATTATTATTATTATTATTACTTGGGGAAAGGGGCTGTTTCTGACCTGATTATATTGTATCGACCCTGGAACTTGGTACAATGAATGGCATATAGTAAACACCTAATAATTTAGGTGTTTATTAAACACCTAATAATTTAGGTGTTTATTAAACACCTAATAAACACCTAAATAACAGAATTTAGATGTGTGTAGTCAACAAAGATTTTGTTTGGTATAGTGTTTCACTGGTCGAGTGTTAAACTGCCTTGTTTGAGTACTAAATGTTCTGCTCCTCTTAGTTTATTTCACATTTACTGTAAGTTCGTAACATCTGGCTAATTTGGCCAAGTGGTTCAATATTATTTTTACATATTTTGATGGATTTGCTGTATTTTGATGTGTGTGTCTATGTATACATATATATGTGTGTATATATATATATATATAGAGAGAGAGAGAGAGAGAGACTTTTAAGACAGAGTCAGGTTACTTTGTAGGATCTTTGTTGCGGCTTAACACATCATACCTCAAAAAAGTACACAATAAATATAACCTATGCTAATGGTTTCCAAACTCCCCTAAAATTAACAACACCCGTGAATAGAACAAAGTTATTATTATCAATATAATTATTATTATCAGTATTAGAAATAGGATTTATGGAGCACTTATCCTCAAGTAAAAACGCAGTTTTCTGTCCAGGAGTAGCTTGCAATCTAATAGAGGAGCTAAGCAGGCACTGAAGACAGCAGGTAAAGTGAGAATAGAGAAGCAGCATGGCCTAGTGACAAGAACACAGGTTTGGGAGTCAGAGGTAGTGGATTTTAATTCCAATTCCACCACTTATCAGCTGTGTGACTTTGGGCAAGTCACTTAACTTCTCTGTGCCTCAGTTACCTCATCTGTAAAATGGGGATTAAGTCTGTGACACCACGTGGGACAACCCTATTACCTTGTTTCTACCCCAGTTCCTAGAAGAGTGCTTGGCACATAGTAAACCCTTAACAAATATCATCGTTATCATCATCAAATGGTAAAATAAACTGCTAACAAACTAAACATGAATAATTATGTGGAGATCATGCAGCTATCATATTTCCTCAGATCTTGCCTCCATAGCATAATTGCCCAACTCCATCTTTGAGGAGGAAATAGAAGATTATTCTTTGTACTACATCACTGTAAGCAATTATAGCAGCAGGTGGGGAAGGGGGAGGAGTGGAAAAATGAGCCCGGGACAAAGCAAGTAAGGGGCATTAATTCATTAAGACCTCTATGGACTGCCTAGGACCTAAATATGAGGAGCAAAATGCTGAATACTCAAATGCAGCAGGGTCTGGGGAAGTCAATTCAGTCATAGTATTGAGCAGTTTTGGTAGTGCAGTTGAAATAAGAGAAACCATTTCAAGTTCTCTCCTAAGGTCCTCTACTTTCTCCTTTCCTTTCCACATCTTTAGTTTCTTCTCAGTATTTTCATGTTCGTCTTATTGCTAGACCTACTTTCCCACATAGTACTCTATCTGCTGTTATGGGGTTGCAAAATTTATGCCAAAAATTGTGGCAATTATCCAAGTAAATATGTTAATTTTCTTCTGCAAATTCATTTTAGCAACAGTTTCCATACAAGCTATAATTTATGTGACAAGTCATTATATCTGTCATAGTTAAAATTGAACACATTTATACAAATGCTAATGTTTGCTTTGCTATTCTATAAAATCTTCTTTGAAGGGATTCATCTTTTAACATTAAAATACAATTTTACTCTTTTGTTTCGGTTTTTGGCTAGTAATATAGGTGGTATATAGTCTCATCTGGTCTTAAAGTGTGTTTCCACTTTATGGCTGTGACACTATGTACTCTTTTCTGTTCAAAGTGTATTTGAAATGGTCCTTGTGGCACTGTATTCATTAGATAACATGCAAAATGCTTCAATCTGCTGATCTTGCTTTTCATTATATTTGTTCATTCCATTTTAAAAAGTGATGGTCATTGATACAGGGGCTTTTTTTTCTTTTTAAAATAATTCCTTCAAATTCATGCAAAGATTAGCTTATGCGTATAAAAAGCAAAACTCAAAAATGTAGCAAGCATTTTTCACCAGTATTGAAAGCTCTATGTGGGCAAGAAACGTTCTTATCAACTCTGTTCAATCAATCAATCAATCAATCGTATTTATTGAGTGCTTACTATGTGCAGAGCACTCTACTAAGCGCTTGGGAAGTACAAATTGGCAACGCATAGAGACAGTCCCTACCCAACAGTGGGCTCACAGTCTAACAGTAGAACAGTGCTCTGTTCTATTCTCCTCTTCCAAATACTTAGTACATTGTTCTATATGAAGAAGCAGAGTGGCTTAGTGACAAGAGTATGGGCTTGGGAGTCCGAGGACGTGGGTTCTAATCCCAGCTCTGCCACTTGCCTGCTGTGTGACCTTGGGCAAACCACTTAAGTTCTCTGTGCCTCGATTTACTCATCTGTAAAACAGGGATGAAGACTGTGAGCCCCACGTGGGACAACCTGATTACTTGATCTACTCCAGTGCTTAGAACAGTGCTTGGCTTATAGTAAGCACTTAGCAAATACCATCATTATTATATAGTAAGCACTCATAAAAAAAAATGGTTGATTAATTCTGAGAGACAAGGTATCCAGACTACTATTTATTCATACCGAAGGAAAACAGACCCACCGATCCTTAAGGAAATCTGTAAGCTATTTAATCAATCAATCATATTTACTGAGCACTTACTGTGTGCAGAGCACTGTACTAAGCACTTGGAAAAACACAGTATATCGGAGTTGATAGATATGTTCCCTGCTCAAAACAATCAATCAATCAATGGTGTTTATTGAGCTGTTTTTGCAGAGAGCACTGCAGTAAGCACTTTGAGAGAGTACAATACAATACTGTTGGTAGAAATAATCCCTTCTGTCAAAGATCTTACAGTCAAATAAAAGAGCTTACAATAATAATAATAATAATAATGTCATTTATTAAGTGCTTACTATGTGCAAAGCACTGTTCTAAGTGCTGGGGAGGTTACAAGGTGATCAGGTTGTCCCACAGGGAGCTAACAGTCTTAATCCCCATTTTACAGATGAGGGAACCGCGGCACAGAGAAGTTAAGTGACTTGCCCAAAGTCACACTGCTGACAGTTGGCAGAGCCGGGATTTGAACCTGCGACCTCTGACTCCAAAGCCCGTGCTCTTTCCACTGAGCCACGCTGCTTCTCAAGAAAACAAACCTCAGTTTAATAAAACTTACAAGCTAAAAGACCTAAATATGATTTAAATAGCCAATATGTATTACCCAGTAATATCCCTTCCGTAGATCTATGATTTTCCAATCTAGGCATTGTGAAAAAAATTTGCCGTTTATTACTGACCAAGTTGTTGTAATTTTCCTTGAGTGAGTATGAGGAACGAGTTTATAGCCTGTTCCTGATGTGTTACCTTAAGCAGGCCATTCAACTGTACTCTGTATCTCGGCTCTGCACACTTTTTACAGTATGTCATGGTTAATTGGGTAAATGTATATGTTGATAGCCTTGTGAAACAGGCCCTTTTTTTCTTGATAGTATTTCATCCAAAATCAGAGTCCAGGAGAAGACACGATCAGCAGCATCTTCAGTGAGCTATTTTCTATTAGCATACTTAGTTTCAGCGGTGTTACTGATTCAGATCTAAATAATACATAAACAACTTGTCTTATGCTGTCGAGTCATCTCTGACCTATAAGGACACCATGGACACATCTCTCCCAGAATGCCCACTTTCATCTGCAATTATTTTGGTAGTGTATCCATAGAGTTTTCTTGGTAAAAATATGAAAGTAGTTTACCATTGCCTCCTTTTGCACAGTAAACTTGAGTCTCTGCCCTTGACTCTCTACCGTGATGCTGCTGCCCAGTACAGGTGAGTTCTGACTTGTAGCAGATTGTCTGCCATTCAGTAGCCACTGCCCAAACTAGGAATGGAGTGGGTATGCCTCTGTTTGACTCTCCCTCCCATAGTTGAGACTGGTAGAGTAACGGAAATTCCAGGTGTGACTCTGAGAGGGGAGCATAAACAACTAATTAATCAATCAATCAATCATCAATCGTATTTATTGAGCGCTTACTGTGTGCAGAGCACTGTACTAAGCACTTGGGAAGTACAAGTTGGCAACATATAGAGACAGTCCCTACCCAACAGTGGGCTCACAGTCTAGAAGGGGGAGACAGAGAACAAAACCAAACATACTAACAAAATAAAATAAATAGAATAGATATGCACAAGTAAAATAAATAAATAAATAAATAGGGTAATAAATATGTACAAACATATATACATATATACAGGTGCTGAGGGGAAGGGAAGGAGGTAAGACGGGAGGGATGGAGAGGCGGACGTAGGGGAGACTAAGGGGGGATGAGGGGGAGAAAAACTAATGCTTTTTATTCATAACTAATAGTAATAATAATAACAATTACGGTATTTCTTAAGCATTTATTATGTTCCAGGCACTGTACTAAGTGCTGGGGTGGATACGAGCAAATTGGGTTGGACACAGTGTCTTTCCCACGTGGAGCTCACACTCTCAATCCCCATTTTACAGATGAGGTAAATGAGGTCCAGAGAAGTGATAATAATAGTAATAATAATAATAATTATTATTATATATAATAATAATAACAATTATTATTATATTATATAATATATAATTATAATTATTATTATTATTATTATGACATTTATTAAGCGCTTACTATGTGCAAAGCACTGTTCTAAGCCCTGGGAAGTTTACAAGGTGATCAGGTTGTCCCACGGGGGGCTCACAGTCCTCCTCCCCATTTTACAGATGAGGTAACTGAGGCACAAAGAAGTGAAGTGATTTGTCCAAAGTCATACAGCTGACAAGTGGTGGAGCCAGGATTTGAACCCATGACCTCTGACTCCAAAGCTCGTGCTCTTTCCACTGAGCCACACTGCTTCTCCTGATGATGATGATGGTATTTGTTAAGCGCTTATTATGTGCCAAGCACTGTTCTAAGTACTGTGGTAGATATGAGATTATCAGTTTTTCCTATGTTGGGCTCACAGTTTTAATGCCCATTTTCCAGATGAGGTGACTGAGGCACAGAGAAGTTAAGTGACTTGCCCAGGGTTACATAACAGACAAGTGTTGGAGGCAGGACTGGAACCCATGACCTCTGACTCCCAAGCCTGTGCTCTTACCATTAGGCCACGCTGATTCTCCAAGTGACTTGTCCAAGGTCACACAGCAGAAAAGTGGCAGAGCCGGGTTTCAAATTCATGACCTTCTGACTCCCAGGCCCAGCTCGATCCATTAGGCCATGCCACTGTACTATAAATAGTGTTCTCATAATCACCTGAAAACCCTCCCAATCAATCAATCAATCGATCAATCATATTTATTGAGCGCTTACTGTGTGCAGAGCACTGTACTGTTTGGGAAATACAAGTTGGCAACATATAGAGACGGTCCCTACCCAACAGTGGGCTCACAGTCTAGAAGGGGGAGACAGAGAACAAAACAAAACATATTAACAAAATAAAATAAATAAAATAGATATGTACAAGTAAAATAAATAAATAAATAGAGTAATAAATACGAACAAACATATATACATATATACAGGTGCTATGGGATAGAGAAGGAGGTAAGTCGGGGGAGATGGAGAGCGGGAGGAGGGGGAGAGGAAGGAGGGGGCTGAGGGAAGGCCTCCTGGAGGAGGTGAGCTCTCAGTAGGGCCTTGAAGGGAGAAAGAGAGCTAGCTTGGTGGATGGGCAGAGGGAGGGCATTGCAGGCCAGGGGGAGGACGTGGGCCGGGGGTCGATGGCAGGACAGGCGAGAAAGAGGTACGGTGAGGAGATTAGCAGCAGAGGAGCGGAGGGTGCGGGGTGGGCTGTAGAAGGAGAGAAGGGAGGTGAGGTAGGAGGGGGTGAGGTGATGGAGAGCCTTGAAGCCCAGGGTGAGGAGTTTCTGCCTGATGCGCAGATTGATTGGTAGCCACTGGAGATTTTTGAGTCACTTCCCAAGGACTCCTTCCCCATTTTTATTTCCCATTTGAATAAGGCTTCATTCTATTACAATACAGACTTTTTTTACCCAAAGTTGGAACGCTCAGAATGCCCTTCACAAAATTCCCATATACTTTGCTGCTTGGTAAGAGGATGGCATGGAATGGGCTCCTGGGTGGGTGCCATTGCAGGAAATCACGGAGATTTCTCTGGAAGGCAGCATGACCTGGACGAATGAGCATGGTGACAAGAGACCCAATCTAATCCCAGTTCTGCCCCTTGACTCCTGTGTGACCTTGGACAAGTCATTCATTTTATTAATAATAATAATAATAATAATAATGGCAGTTATTAGGCACTTCCTATGTGGAAAGCACTGTTCTAAACACTGGGGAGGTTACAAGGTGATCAGGTTGTCCCACGGGGGATTGACAGTCTTCATCCCCATTTTACAGATGAGGGAACTGAGGCACAGAGGAGTTAAGTGACTTGCCCAAAGTCACACAGCTGACAGTTGGCGGAGTTGGGATTTGAACCCATGACCTCTGACTCCAAAGCCCGTGCTCTTTCCATTGAGCCATGCTGCTTCTCTGATTTTACATCTTTGTGCCTCACTTTTCTCATCTGTGGGAAGAGGATATGGTACCTGACCTCCTTGCCATGTAGATTATGAACCCCATATGCACTGGGATGGATTAACATACAGATTTATGGGAAAGCACTTGGGTTCCCAGGCCAACGGTGAGGATTCCCCCAACACCCAAAATGTGGCCCATATTAGTTAGGTAATGATTTAGCAATTCCTCCTGTCCAAACTGTCATCAAGGAAAGTTGAGAGAGCATGCTTTCTTTGCAACCATTGTCCCTTACTTGGATGGACACCCGCTTGTATAATTATACTCCATATTCAAAAAGGACACCCCAACAGTGAAGTTCACCTATGAGTACATATGTTTGTACATATTTATTACTCTATTTATTTATTTATTTATTTTACTTGTACATATCTATTCTTTTTATTTTATTTTGTTAGTATGTTTGGTTTTGTTCTCTGTCTCCCCCATTTAGACTGTGAGCCCACTGTTGGGTAGGGACTGTCTTTATATGTTGCCAATTTGTACTTCCCAAGAGCTTAGTACAGTGCTCTGCACATAGTAAGCGCTCAATAAATAAATACGATTGATTGATTGAAAAGGCCAACGTTGGACTCATGGTTCTGACCGCATTATGCATTAAAAAAGACTGCCCTTTGTTGAGTTGTCATACGTGATGTTTGCAGTGCCTGGCTCTCTTTTCTCTTTCACCTTCTTGTCTCTTGTTTTTGCTGAAAGAAAGCAGAACATTCCGGTCTATCCACAGAAATCAAATCCCAATTTTCAGCTGGGATGCAGTATTAAGAATTTCTGTTTGGTGTACGGATTCCTTGGTGCAAATCTATTACTTCAGTTTTCTTTAGTTTATCATTAGCCTGTAATGACTAGCTGATTAGGTGAAGCAATCTTTTTTGTTTTTTTTTTATGGTATGTGTTCAGTGCTTACTATGTGCCAAATTGCCAAATTATGTTGCCAAATTGTACTTCCCAAGCACGTAGTACAGTGCTCTGCACACAGTAAGTGCTCAGTAAATAAGATTGAATGAATGCCAGTCACTGTACTAAGCACCAGGGTATACACAAGCTAATCAGGTTGGACACAGTCCATGTTCCACTTGGGGCTCAAAGTTTTAATCCCAATTTAACATATGGGGTATCTGAAGCATAGACAAGTGAAGTGACTTGCTCAAGGTCACACAGCGGACAAGCGGCAGAACTGGGATTAGAACCTAGGTCCTTCTGACCCCCATGTCAGTGGTCTTTCTATGTGTCTATGCTGCTTCTCACTTTATGTAATCCTTTGCATGTCTTCTTGGGTGTTTGCCCCTATAGCACAATCATCTGCATTCAGTGGTTACTGAATGAGTATTCCTAGGATTTTGGATTAAACATAATGTCTAACATATTACTTGGGGTTTTAAGGTTAATTGAAATTTGGAATGGTACTGCAGTGTCTGTGTCTTCTTTATATGAAATTATGTATCCAACTCTACTTCCAGGTTCATTCATTCATTCATTCAAATATATTGAGTGCTTACTGTGTGCAGAGCACTGTACTAAGCACTTGAGAAGTATAAATCGGCAACATATGGAGATGGTCCCTAGGTGAGACGTGTTCTTGAGAAACCCTATACGAAAGAAAAGCATTTCTCTATTCGTGCTTTTAGACATAATGTACTTCTGACAGTGGGGCACTGTCGCAAGTTAACATTGTTGGATGAATGTAACCCATTGCCTGAATAACATGCTTGCCAAAATGGTTAATAAAAATACATGTTACAGTAGAACTGAGTGTACTACAATTATTGCTTAAGGTGGAGTAAAAAAAAATGGCTTATAAAATTTCCTAAATCCATGTCATATTTTCTCAAACATTTTGTGAAATATATATTTTCAGAGAAAACTCCTTAACCACATACATCCTGATGATATATTATTTATTTTGTGTTTCTAAATGCCTATCACACAGGTCTGCACACAGTAGGCACTCAATAAATATTGACCATGATGAGCATAATGGTGCACTCAGATGGTTTTTAACTTGTGGATTACTAAAACATCACTGATATGTGTGTGGGTGGCGAAAATGCTTTGGAAATTCTTTTTCAGGTCTTGCCAAATTCAACCTTGCAAATACTGGGAGAGGTTGCCTTTTATTAAACCTAAAAAGACAGCAACTCATGCTGCTCTAAGATATCAAATTTGAATGATGCTGTTGTACAGATCACACTTCCAAAGAGAAAAAACTTACTCAACCGAAAAAGTGACATACACTAATACATTCTAGTAATTAGGAGGCCTTCCCAGGCTGAGCCCCCTTTTTCCTCTCCTCCTCCTCTCTCCATCACCCCCCACCCCACCCTACAGGATTTGTATATATTTGTACATATTTATTACTCTATTTTACTTGTACATATTTACTACTCTATTTTATTAATGATGTACATACAGCTATAAAAAAGATCATCTGCACTGTAACAAGCTTATTGCACTTTTTACTTTTTTTACTCAAATAGTCCAATGTAAAAGAAGTTACCTAAGAGATACATCAAGTTTTAAATTTATAGCACTCATGAATTGGATGAATCAGTTATTACATTTACAGGGAGTTATCTTACCTGCAATTGAGGACAAGCTCCAGTTAATTTTGACTTTGGAAAAAAAAATGACCAAATAAGTTAATAATTTAAGAGTATCTTCCAAACATAGAAATTATTTAGGAGATGCATTGTTTTATCATTTCTAACAATTTAAATGTTCAGTGGATTATTCATTTTCAATCAATTAATATTTATTGAACATCTTATCTGTGCAGAGGGGACTGCTCTAAAGGGCTTGAGGTCCTACAATAGGTTATATGGACATGACTCCTGTCCTCAACAAAAGTAGAAACACATTATGATAATACTTATAGAGGAAGAGGAAAGGATTATGTGCAAACACTAGTGATTTGATAATTTTCAAGAGATGCAAATAAGTATTTTGAAAGTGGTATTTATTGAATAATCATTATGTGCAGAGCGCTGTACTAAGTTTCATGCAACAGTCATGGCATGGATCAGGATAGTAGCAATTTGGATGGGAAGGAAATGGTAGATTCCTGCCCACAATGAGATTATAGTCTGGGGGCGGGGAGGAGACAGACATTAATATAAATAAAGAAAATACAGATATGTACATAAATGCTGTGGGGTTGAGGGAGGGGTGAAAAAAGGAAGTAAATCCAAGTGTTTGAGCTAAATCCAAGTGCAAGGGTCAATCCAAGTGCAAGGATGAGTAGAAGAATAAATAAATACTAACTTCCAAAACAAACCTTCTAGAATGCTAGGTAGAAATATGTGTGGAATGCCAGCTCTACTCTTAACCACAAGAAAAAAAGTTCTTCTCTTCCTCTTATGCTAGGTAATTTTTTTCCCCTCAAAATGTAATTCTTCCAGTGCTTGGTTTTCATTTGCAGTGTATTGTATTTGAAGCCTGGGATATTAGCCCTTAATACACACAAGACAAGTTAATTGCAGTTATGACCTGATCCTTCAAAGTATTCCAGAACCCTGTCAGTCAGCCATTCCTTCTCAGCAATCACGTTATAAAATAAATTAGTAAAAAATGATATGCTGGTGAGATTTGCACAGTGTTTTCATCAGTCTTGAGGCAGTTCAAAGCTAGCCCAGCTGTAAGGTTGTTTCATCTCTTTCACTCTGATACCTCAGGAAGGGTTAGCCGTGGTTCTTGGAGTATTACAAACTTGATTCAGCTCTCAATGATAGACAGTAAGCCTGGGATGGGGTTGATAATCTTTCTGGCTCCAATTTATCAAGTTCCAGTAGTCTTCTGAGCCCAGGTGACTCTAAAAATCCCCTAACTAAAGTCAGCCCGAAATCCTGTGCCTTAGGCTTTCAACAAGATGCTCACATCCACCTGGTTTCCAGCAGCTCTTTTATCTCCCACTTGGGCTGAAATTCATATTGATAATTTCAAGCTTTATGTCAGTTTTTTGTGAAGTTATTTTCCCCAATATTAATTTTAGGTACACATATCATTCTTAAAACTGGAGAAGCAGTATGGCCTAGTGGAAAGGGCATGGGTCTGGGGATTGGAGGACCTAGGTTCTAATTAACAATAATAATAATTATTATTATGGTATTTGTTAGGCACTTACTATTTGCCAGGCACTGTTCTAAGCACTGAGTTTGATACAAACAAATTGGGTTGGACATGGGGCTCACAGTCTCAAATCTCCATTTTACAGACGAGGGAACTGAGACACAGCCAAGTGAAGGCCACACGGCAGACAAGTGGCAGAGTCAGAATTAGAACCCATGACCTTCTGATTCCCAGGCCTGTGCTTTAACCACTCTGCCACACTGCTTCTCTAATTCTGGCTCTGCCAATTGCTTAACCTTGGGCAAGTCACGTGGCTTTATCAAAGCTGTGTGACTTTGGTAAAGAGTCACTTAACTTCCCTGTGCCTCAGTTACCTCATCTGTAAAATGGAGATTAAGACTGTGAGCCCCACGTGGGGCAACCTGATAACCTTGTATCTCCCCAGTGCTTAGAACAGTGCTTGGCACATAGTAAGCGCTTAACAAATACCATTCTTCTTCTTATTATTATTTTTATTATTATTAACTTCTCTGTGCCTTGGCTACCTCATCTGTAAAATGGGGATTAAATCTTCCTCCGTCCAATTTAGAGTGTGAGCCCCATGTAGTTCAGGGACTGTGTCCAACCTGCTAAAGTTGTATCTACCCCAATGCTTAAAACAACATTTGGCACGCAGTAAGTGTTTAACAAAAAAACCTTCAAGAATTGCATTATGACAGAATGCAGGGCTAGGAATACTTGCACTGTATTACTCATCTGTGCTAGACAGGACATAAATGCACAAAACCATTCCTTCTGAAACCGTGCTGCACTGTATCCAGACTGCTGCACATTGCCAAAGAACATTCCCTAAAAATTTCCCACATTTTATCCAAAATGTGCAGTGAAACCACATGATATAGGAGAACTGACTATTTACTGTGCCATGTGTCCAGAAACGTTTCCTTCCCATTTATATGAGTGATGTGTAAGAGTACAATTTCAGAGTGAAAGGTGTTTTCAGTAGCTCATATGTTCTCTGAAATATTGAGACAGGAGTTGGCTAACTCCTGGGAATTTGAGCAGTATTCATTCTATCCAAAGTAGTTCCATCATTCCTTATGCTTTTTATAGGTGGGGTAAGGAATGATCTCAAAAGCAACATTTATTCATGTTTAAAGAGGTTCAATTTAGAGATCTACTATCCCATTAATGAAAGATTACTTGGTTTTCATGTATTCTTTTCTTTGAAATCCCTCTGATGATCGGAGGGTTTGGGAAATCGAAAAATAAGACAATCGCAGAATGTCATGAATAAAAGTTTAGTTTGCACAAATAAACTATTTAATGCATTCATTATAATTATTTCATTCATGGAAAAGTGCTGAATATTTTTTACAGCTGTTAGCCACATTTTCATGGATCATGTCAATAATTTCAATATATTTCTAATTAATTATTATTAGTAGTAGTAGCAGCATTTATTCAGCTCCATCTCAGAGCTTGTGAAATACAGAATAAGAAAATGACACATTGTGTACTCACAATTAATTTACATTCTAATGAGTAGGAAAAATGTAATTATACTTACCTTTAATTTCTGGGAAACTTGTGAAGTTGTGCCCGAGTGACTAAATGTGAACTAATGTGTTAACTGCTTCCTCCTACTTCGACTGTAAATCCCAGGTGGGACAGGCTTAGTTTTAGTTCTTTTTGCATTTTCAGTCCACACCCACTCCTTTGGGAAACTCATTTACTCCCATAGCTTCAACTCCCACATCCATGTGGGTAACTCCCAAATTTACCTCACTAGCCCAGACCTTCTTTTTCATGGTATTTGTTAAGCACTTACTATGTTTCAAGCACTGTTCTGAGCGCTGGGGTAAACACAAGTTTATCAGGTTGGACACAGTCCCTGGCCCACAATGAGGTTCACAGTCTACACTGGAGAGAGGAGGATTTAGTCCCCATTTTACAGATGAGGTAACTAAGGCACAGAGATGTTAAGTGACATATCCAAGGTCACAGAACAAGCAAGCAGCAGAGCCAGGATGGTAGAACTAGGTCCTCTGACCTTCATGCATATGGTCTTTCCATTAGTCCCTGCTGTTTCTCTCATTTCCTCTTTCCTCCAGGACATCTATCAATGTACCCCAGCACCTACAGCTCAATATGTCCAAAAGTGAACTCCAGATCTTCTCGTCCAAGTCCTCTCCTCCACCTGACATGCCCATTATCATCCCCACAAGCCCACAACTTAAGCATTCTTCTTTCTCTTTCAGCCACATACTCAATCCCATTTTTCTCATTCATTCAGTTGTATTTATTGAGCGCTTACTGTATGCAGAGCACTGTACTAAACACTTGGAAAGGACAATTTTCTTTCTTTACAACATTGGCAGAAACCGCTTCTTCCTCTCAGTCCAAGTTGGCACTACACTGATTGAAGCACTCTCATATCTGAACTCACCTACTGCATCAGCCTCCTCACAGACCACTCTGGGTCCAACCTCTCCCTTCTCTAGACCACATTTCACTCTGTTGCCTTGATTATATTTCAAAAACACTGTCTAGCACACATCTCCCCATTAATCAAAACCCTCGAACTGACCGTCTGGTTTAAAACATTCCAACACCTCTCTCCTGACTACGTATTCTCAGACCTCTCCCACTACAACCTAGTCTGCATGCTTCACTAATATCAACCTACTGACTGTGCCTAACTCTCATCTCTGTTGCTGTCAATTTTGACATTTCATTCCTTCTGCCTGAAACTCCTGCCTCCTTCATAGCTGGGAGACTACAACTCAGTCAGTGCTTAGAGTGCCCTGCACATCAGAAGCTCTCAATAAATAACATTATTTGATATCCTCTCTATCTTCAAAGCCCTTCTAAAATTGAATCTCCTCCAGAAGGCTTTCCTGTTAAAACCCTCAACTCCCCATCTTATTTCTCCCACTCTGCCAATTCAGTAATTTTGCATTGCCTATACATTAAGTCCTTATTCACTAATTATTTGGCTACTCACCCTACTCCTCCCTTCTCATTTTACTTATGAACACATATCTAAACTCTGTTATTTCTCCCTACCTTTAATTTATTCTGGTGTCTGTCTGTCTGTGGATTGTCAGTTGCTTGAGGACAAGGACCATGACTATTAACTGTATCCACTATACTATTCCCTTGCCTTAATACAATGCTCTTCACAGAGCAATCTCTCAATGAAGATTTTTGCCAAATTGATTGAGCTATAAATAGTTACATTGCAGACCTCTCTCTCAGTATTTTGTATTGTGTTTTTCCTATTTGTTTTATTTTTTAAATCCTGATTATCTTCCCCAACTGGAAGAAGCGTTCAGTCATAGCTACTGGTGCCCATGATGTGTGCTATTAATGGGACACTGGGTGGTGTTCCTATTTAACTTCCTTCAAATCAATAAACATGTTATTTACTGAGCAATTACTTTGTGAAGGGCACTGTACTAAGTGTTTGGGAGAGTACATTAGTTGGTAGACATGATTCCTGCCCTTTAGGATCTCAGAATCTAACTCTGGAAGCAGGTATTAAAATAAAGTACAACAAGGAAGCAACCAAGGATAAGAAAATATACATAAATACAGGATGGTTGACCTCAGTACTGGTTTGTAGGTGTAGAGTAATGTGACCCACAATTCAGTCCAGAGAGGTAGAAACATCTTGGATTCTAACTCTTGTAACAGTAATGTGCAGTTTCTGTTTTATTAATTTTCCTTAAAGGGAAGAAATATCTTTTTTAATGCAACAAATGACTGGCAGGAAGAGAGAAAAATATATCCCAGTAAAGAACAATTATTTCCAATTTCAATAATTTTCTAATGTCTATTTTAATAGTTTAATATCACAGAGAAGTATTACATTTCTCTTCTGTGCTCTACTAATACTGAATCTAGCATTCCAATTACACCTTGACATGGAAGACAGTAGCACAATTTTTAGCTATTTTTATCAGCATGTTTTAAATTTTACTCTCTGGAGGACGATATTTCATGGTTTTAGTCAGATGGAAAAGTTGGAAAAAATACAGATTGAAAATTGACTAATACAAATTTGATGGAAAAACTTAAATAGGAACTCTACTGGGGCTTTTCAGGTAACAAAGCCTGTAGTGTTTCAGGAGAACTTCTAACCTCATTAAAGAAATACTCTAATTCTTGCTATAGACCAAGTACCAGGCCCAGAGCAGCAAAGCTATTACAAGTAATAGTTTAGGGGTTTTTAACAGGGCAGAGCATTACCGTATGACAAAGGAAGAAGATGGAATGGCAACATCTTTATATTGTCAATGATTTTTTGTTTTTAGATCAATGAATTTTGACAGAAAACACTTGCTAAATGTAGATTTCTCAAAGGAGCCTAAAGAGGAACCCAATAGCAATGCACCAGAGTCTGCTACTTATTTTATTTTGTTAATATGTTTTGTTTTGTTCTCTGTCTCCCCCTTCTAGACTGTGAGCCCACTGTTGGGTAGGGACCGTCTCTATATGTTGCCAACTTGTACTTCCCAAGCGCTTGGTACAGTGCTCTGCACACAGTAAGCACTCAATAAATACGATTGAATGAATGAATGAATGAATGCAAATAGGGCAATGATAAGATAAAATTCCATGAAATTTGTATAATTTTTAAAAATGGCTCAGTTTTGAAGAAAAATACATCCACTCATGTTATATGGTAAATCAACTCTATTCCTAAAAGAAAGGGGTAGGAAGAATATATTGGTCACCACTATTTTCAAAGTGATCAATGATTACCTTTATTGCTATTTTTCATCTGAGTATTGGCTCTCTAGATGAGAGTTTAATAAAAATAGAACAAAATAGAATAAAACATTTTTGAATAGTTCTTTAAGATAAATTTTTAAGTGTGATCTCTGGGTAATGTCCATGTGCACAAAGTGTCAATACTACAGTTAACACTGTAAACTCAGGTAGGCAGGGGAAGTGTCTATCAACTCTATTGTATTGTATTTTCCCAATCCCTTAGTACAGTGCTCGGCACACAGTGTGTTCTCAATAAATACCATTGATTGATTGATTAAGACCTTAACCTCAATTTTTTTCTTTTGAGCCCAAACCATATATTCTCTTCTGGTGGAGAGGGGAAAAAAGCCAATTTTTGCTAATTTTAGGGATGTTTCCCTTTATTTTTCCTTTGTTCTGGGTGAGTAATATGAGAAGGGTGAAAGGAGAGGGGAAAGGGAGGCAAGTGTCCTCCAGGGACACTTCCCAAAGAGTTAGTGACATTGAGTGACATTTAATTCTGAGCAGTAGACTCAAAATCAGGATATACATACACATCAGCTCCTCCACACTTTTCCCTTATCTGGTCCAGATAATTTCCCTCTGCTCTATACAGTGATGGGAAATTTGGTGGAAGGATAGGAGTTTTGTGGGAATATGAAGAGTTCTGTTTTGGCATGTTAATCTTGAGATATTGGCAGGACAATAGTTATATTATAGATACTTATAATATATACTTATCCAATAATAGAACAGTGCTCAGCTCTTAGAACAGTTCTTGGCACATAGTAAGTGCTTAGAACAATGCTATCGTGGCTCAGTGGAAAGAGCACGGGCTTCGGAGGCAGAGGTCATGGGTTCAAATCCCAGCTCTGCCAACTGTCAGCTGTGTGACTTTGGGCAAGTCACTTAAGTTCTCTGTGCCTCAGTTCCCTCATCTGTAAAATGGGGATTAAAACTGTGAGTCCCCCGTGGGACACCCTGATCACCTTGTAACCTCCCCAGGGCTTAGAACAGTGCTTTGCACATAGTAAGTGCTTAACAAATACCATTATTGTTATTATTATTATTGATTGAATTTTTAACTTATTCATTCATACAATTTATTCTGCCACCTCCCTTCTGGGTGACCTTGGGCAAACCACTTAACTTCTCTGTACCTCCATTTACTTATATGTTAAAAAATAATAGGTAGTAAGCTTCCAGTCATTGTGTATCCCTTTTTGAACATCAGATAGTGGAAAGAAACCCTGAAAATGTAATGAACGTGGAAAGGCCTTCAGTCAACATTCAAACCTTAATCCACATTAAGGAATTAATATTAAAGAGAAATCCTACAACTGTAATGAATGTGGCAAGGACTCCATTCAATATTCACATCTTACTTGCCAGTAGAAAATTCATATTGGGTCTCCTTCATAAATTCCAAAAAGCACTGAGCACTGATCATTCACCCCTGAGACATTCCCCCTACTTTACCAAGTGTTTAATACAGTGCACTACACACAGTAAGAACCCAGTAAATACCACTGATTGATTGATTGATTCAATATCTATTTTCCATCTTCCTTCAAGTCACTCCCTAAAAAGTAATGACTTTTACCTGTTCTAGCAATCTCTAAATTTAATACTCCCCCCTTTCATTTCCTATATATGGGGCTCTCCTGATTGACTCTCTCACTGCTCATCCCCTTTCCTGAATTTAATGCCATGAGAAAATACCAGCTGTGATCTTTTGTGCAACTCTATGTCCCACCCAGCAAATATCCCCATGTCACCCTGCAAAAGCCCATGAGAAGGCAAATTCATTCAATCTTTCATTCGTTCAATAGTATTTATTGAGTGTTTACTGTGTGCAATGCATTGTACTAAGAGCTTGGGAGAGTACAGTATAACAACAAACAGACACATTCCTGCCCTCGGTGAACTCACAGTCTACAGGGAAATGACAGGGAGGCTAGAATATGGGGAAAATCCAGAAAGAAAGTTACTTTCTATCATAAAATTGAAGTTGATAGAAACATTCCCAGTATTGTGAAGGATTATGAGAGACTAATTTAAAGCATAAAAGAAGCTCACTGTGACATGTTTTTCTCATCACATCCTGCAACAAAGGCTTTTCCCTTAGCTTCTCAAATAATGATGCATGGATGGATTTCTTAATGGAAATTTTAGCCACCTAACATCAACTTCCAATCTGTATTTAATTAAAATACTAATAATGTAACTCTAAGAGTGATTTTGTAATATGAAATACGCTCCTAGAATGATTCTAATATTCAACACTATTAGATTCTCTGCCACCCTTAGTCTTTCATAAATGAGTTTTCGGTAACTATTTCAAGCAATGGCTTCTCATTCTCATCATACTTTTTCACATACACTTGTCAAGAGCCACTTAACCAGAGCTTAATCCACTCTTTCAAAAGAAAATTATGATATTATTAAACAAAAATTGTCTGCTTTCAATAGTGAACTCAGTTAATATCTTCTTAATTCATAATTTAATTTTTTATCCCCAGTAGATATCTAATCATTTTTTTCTAATTTCAAGTATGCAATATACATTAGGCATCCTTATATTAAAAATGAACCTATGTAACTGGATACACTGGGATTCTCTGAAAGATAGCATTGAGTTTCAGTAGAAATGACTGGAAATAAAATCAGTTGCATAGGGTAAATAATTTTGCTACTGTTTAATAACATCTTTAGAACTAGTACCATATAAATTTGCATTCAAGTTGATGAACATTGAGTTACTATTATTTTATGCAGAATCAATTAGTTAATCAATGGTATTTATGAGCAGCCACTGTGTTCTGAGCACTTCCCTAAATGCTTGGGTAACTACACGTAAATTCATCATTTTATATTCTGCTGGGGGAGACAGACAGTTATGAAGAACAAGAATACACTTAGTAAAAGCAAGAGTACAGAAGGTAACTAGAGGAAAGGATAAGTTTATAAGTAGAATATACAGAATTGTATCTACCACCAAACACATAAGATATATAAATGTTAAGGACATCATTGAATAAAGGCTAAGGGTGGCTGCTAGGTTCAAAATTTCAAGGAAATGGGAATTAATCAGTGAGGGCTTCCTTGAGGAAGTGTGAATTAATAAATACAATAATAATAATAATAATAATAATAATAATGACATTTATTAAGCGCTTACTATGTGCAAAGCACTGTTCTAAGCGCTGGGGGGATACAAGGTGATCAGGTTGTCCCACGGGGGGCTCCCAGCCAATCGCCATTTTACAGATGAGGGAACTGAGGCCCAGAGAAGTGAAGTGACTTGCCCAAAGTCGCACAGCTGACAGAGTCAGGATTTGAACCCATGACCACTGACTCCAAAGCCCGGGCTCTTTTCCACTGAGCCATGCTGCTTCTCAATTGAATACAATTGAATGAATGAATGAATGAATGAATGAATGAATTTGGGAGGGCATTGGGATTTGAAGAACTATTGTTTGATAGATTTGAAAAAGTAGGCAGTTCCAGACAGGGTGAGATGGATAGAAGCTCCTTGAGGGCAGGTGTTAGGTCTACCAACTGTATTGTACTCTACGAAATGCTTAGTACGGTGGTCTACACAAAGTAAGCACTCAGTAGGTACCCCCAATTGAATGATTGGCAAGACATGAAAATTCATCAGAAACAGAAGAGAAGAGAGAGAGGAAGAAGGTGTGCAAAGTGAGCAAAACTGGGAGATATGCAAGATAAATAGAAATGCAAATTCCCCAACTGCATCTCTTGGAAAGAATAATGAGCAGAAATCTCGACAATCACATTAAAAGAACATTTCAAGGGAGTTTGTTTTGTAGGAAGATGTTTTTAACCCAAAATTCAATAAAACAGGTATTCTATTACTGTAAATTCCATGATGGCAGGAAACATCATGTATACGTTTGTATACTTTCAATCTCCTGCTTCAGTGCCTTGCATACAATATGGGTTGTGGTTGGGTGGATATGATGACAATATACAAAAATGTCAGCTTAGAAGGGCGAAAAGTGTGAGGAAGAATATAATATGAGAGGAGTACTTGTAGACAATAGCTCCTCTTCTGTGTCTCACAAGCCTATAACCTCAGCATTTTCCTCTGCTTATCTCTCTCATTGAACTCACATATTCAGTCTGTCACCAAATCCTGTTAATTTCACTTTCATAAACATGGCTAAAATCTTCCCTTTTTCTCCACCCAAACTGCTACTACACTAATACAAGCACCATATTAATTTTTGCAACAGCCTCTTCACTGACCTCCCTGCTCCTGTCTTGTTCTACGTAGTCAATACTTCACTGTGCTGTCCAGATCATTTTTCTAAAATAACTTTCTTCACGCATCTCCCCACTCCTCAAAAACTTTCAATAATTTTCTATTCATCTTTAAATCAATCAATTAATCAGTTGTATACACTGAGCAGTTACTATGTGCCAAGCATTGCATCAAGCACTGGGAGATTATAACAGAGTTGGTAGACTTAGTCTCTGCCCACAAGAAGCAGTGTCGCCCAGTGGAAAGAGTATGGGCCGGAGAGCCGAAGGACCTGGGTTCTAATCCCAGCTCTGCCACATTCCTGCTGTATGACTTGGTAAAGTCACTTCGACTACCTATGCCTCGGTTTGCTCATCTATAAAGTGGGGATTCAATACTTGTTCTCTCTGCCACTTAGACTGTGGGGCATTCATTCATTCATTCAATCGTATTTATTGAGTACTTACTGTGTGCAGAGCACTGTACTAAGCGCTTGGGAAGTACAAGTTGGCAACATATAGAGACGGTCCCTACCCAACAGTGGGCTCACAGTCTAGAAGGGGGAGACAGACAACAAAACAAAACATATTAACAAAATAAATAGAATAAATATGTACAAATAAAATAGAGTAATAAATACGTACAAACATATATACATATATATAGGTGCTGTGGGGAGGGGAAGGAGGTAAGGCTGGGGGAATGGGGAAGGGGAGGAGGGGGAGAGGAAGGAGGGGGCTCAGTCTGGGAAGACCTCCTGGAGGAGGTGAGCGGGACCTTGAAGGGAGGAAGAGCGCTAGCTTGGTGGATGTGCGGAGGGAGGGCATTCCAGGCCATGGGGAGGACGTGGGCTGGGGGTCGAGGGAGGGACAGGTGAGAAGGAGGCACAGTGAGGAGATTAGTGGCAGAGGAGCAGAGGGTGCAGGCTGGGCTGTAGAAGGAGAGAAGGGAGGTGAGGTAGGAGGGGGCGAGGTGATGGACAGCCTTGAAGCTGAGGGTGAGGACTCTTTGCTTGATGTGTAGGTTGATTGGTAACCACTGGAGATTTTTGAGGAGGTGAGTAACATGCCCAGAGCATTTCTGCACAAAGATGATCTGGGCAGCAGCGTGAAGTATGGATTGAAGTGGGGAGAGACAGGAGGATGGGAGATCGGAGAGGAGGCTGATCCAGTAATCCAGTCGGGATAGGATGAGAGATTGAACAAGCAGGGTAGCGGTTTAGATGGAGAGGAAAGGACGGATCTTGGCAATGTTGCAGAGGTGAGACCGACGGGTTTTGGTGATGGCTTGGATGTGACGGGTGAACGAGAGAGCCAAGTTGAGGAAGACACCAGGGTTGCGGGCTTGTGAGACGGGAAGGATGGTAGTGCCATCAACAGTGATGGGAAAGTCAGGGAGAGGGCAGGATTTGGGAGGGAAGATAAGGAGTTCAGTCTTGAACATGTGGGGCACTATGCGGGGCCTGATTATCTCTTCTGTACCTCAATGCTTAGAATAGTACTTGGCACATAGTAAGCACTTAGCCAATACCACCATTATTATAAGGAACTAACAATCTGGAGGAGAAGACACACACTAATACAAGTAAAAACCCGTTCCTGAGTAGGTACTGTTTCTATATGTTGCCAACTTGTACTTCCCAAGCACTTACTACAGGGCTCTGCACACAGTAAGCGCTCAATAAATATGATTGAATGAATGAATGAATAAGTGCTGTGGGGGCTGGGGTGAATAAAGGGTGCGAATCAAAGTGCAAGGGTGATGCTGAAAGGAGTGGGCAAAGTGGAAATTAAGGCTTAGTCAAGGAAGACCTCTTGGAGGAGATGTGCTTTGATTAAGGCTTTAGATATGGAGAGAGTAATTGTTCATCAATCATCTGCAACAGTGAAACACCTTACCCTTGGCTTTAATAAAGCAATGGTATTTTTAAGGCTCTCTATCAACTATCACCTTTCTACCTAAATTTATTCATCTCCCCCTTCAACCAACCTTCACATTTGCTTCTCTAACATCAACCTAATTACTGTACCTTGATCTCGACTCTCTTGCCACTGACCTCTTACTCATATAATAATAATAATGGCATTTATTAAGCGCTTACTACATGCAAAGCACTGTTCTAAGTGCTGGGGAGGTTACAAGGTGATCAGGTGGTCCCACGGTGGGGCTCACAGTCTTAATCCCATTTTACAGATGAGGGAACTGAGGCACAGAGAAGTTAAGTGACTTGCCTAAAGTCACACAGCTGACAACTGGCAGAGCTGGGATTTGAAACCACGACCTCTGACTCCAAGCCCGGGCTCTTTCCACTGA
Source organism: Tachyglossus aculeatus (assembly GCF_015852505.1). Taxonomy (NCBI): domain Eukaryota; kingdom Metazoa; phylum Chordata; class Mammalia; order Monotremata; family Tachyglossidae; genus Tachyglossus; species Tachyglossus aculeatus. The sequence continues at coordinate 73,798,929 of NC_052069.1, read as the reverse complement.
GCCATGCTGCTTCTCCCTCCAGCCTTGAAGTCCCTGCCCTTTCATATCCAATCAGACCACCACTCTCCACATCTTCAAAATTCTAATAAAATAATATCTCCTCCAAGAAGCTTTCCTGAATAAACTCTCATTTCACCACCCTGTTTACCTTCCCATCTGCATCACCTCTGCACTTGGGTCTGATGCCCTTGATCGATCAATCTAACTACAATTAGAGAAGCAGCTTGGTTCAGTGGAAAGAGCACATGTCTGGGAGTCAGAGGTCCTGGGTTCTAATCCCAGCTCCACCACTTTCCAGCTGTGTAATCTTGGACAAGTCACTTAACTTCCCACCACTTTGGTGTTTTAATCTGCAATAAGGGGATTCATTACCTGTTCTCCCTCTGACTTAAGTGCTCAATAAATATGATTGAATGACTGACTTAGACTGCAAGCCCCATATGGGACAGGAACTGGGTCTAACCTGATTCACTTGTCTCTATCCCAGTGATTGAAACAGTGCTTGATGCATAGTAAGCACCTAATACCATGAAAAAATAATTAATCATATTCATTGAGCATCTGTGTGCAGCTCTGTACTATTCATTCTGATACTCACCCCACACTCCACCCCACAAAAATTATGCACATATCTTTACACTCTATTGGCTTTCCTAACTGAAATTTATTTTAATGTCAGTCTCCCCTACTTCATCATAAGCCCCTTGAGAACAGGTATCATCTCTACTACCTCTATTGTATTATTATTTTCCCAACTAGAAGCAGTGTGGCAAAGAGGAAAGTCCTGGGAGTCCGAGGACCTGGGTTCTAATCATCCATCTACCCCCCTACTCTTAGTCACAGTTATCTAGTGCCCTTCAGACTCCTCCTTCAACTTTGTTAACCATTTTGATCCCTTTTTCACATTCCTTCACTCACTCTGATCCCTACATTGGTCCTTGAGGAGTTCAATATCAATCAATAGTATTTAAGTGCTTACTGTGCACAGAACACCATGTCCCTGATGATCCTTCCATTCATTCATTCAATCGTATTTATTGAGCACTTACTGTGTGCAGAGTACTGTACTAAGCGCTTGGGAAGTACAACTGTCCCCGTCCTCTCATTCCTCTACTCCAATGACCTCCTGCTCCAGCCCATCTCACAGACTCACTGACCTGGGCACACTTGATCATATCTCCAGTAACTGTACAGTCTTCACCCTCACCAATTCTGAAATTCCTCTATCAAACCATGACATCCTTACCTAGACTCTTTCCCATATAATCACACCCAACAAATTTGTCTTTTTCCCCCTACAGAGACCTCCATTTTGTTGACCTCCTCCAATATTCTACAATGACCTTACCCCATTTGGTCTCCATACCAAAACTACCTTCTTCTGACAAATCAACACACTCAACAACACAGTCTACACGCTCTCTTGAGTCCCTCTGCTGGGCTCAAACCACTAATTCACAACCTTTGATCACCTCCACAGTATGCTACCTCCTTTCCTGTGCCTGAGCTACAGGGCACTGTTGGCAGAATTGCAGACATATCTCTGACCTTGTCCACCTTAAATTCAGTCAATATCTGCTTCCATTCAGCCCTCTCCACTGCCCAACAGTAATACTTCCCCTTCTTAATTCACTGGTATACCCACTGCCCCTACCAGCTGTTCCAGACATTTAACTCCATCCTCAAACCTCCTGTCTCCCTACCCCCACCATCTCTTCCACTTAATGATCTGGCCACATACTTCATCCGCAGAATTGAAACTCTCAGGTGTGATCACCTTAAAATAACCCCTGATTTTCTCCAATTCCCCCCTCCTCCTCCACCCTCTTCAACTCTCCTTGTATTCCCTGCAGTAACTCAAGTTGTGATTTCTTGCCTTTTCTCTAAATCCATTTTCTCCACCTGTGCTTCTTATCCCATCCCTTCATAGCTATTTAAAACACTCGTTTTATTTTCCCTTATTTGACTGCCATCTCCAACTGTGGTTTCTACCCCACTATTTTCAAATACACTTACATCAATCGTATCAATCGTATTTACTTACATACCACCAGGGCTGTGCGTATACCTTGACCTCACAACCCCCTTCAGCTATTGCCCCATCTCTCTCCTACTCCTCTCCAAACTCCTTGAGTAAGTTTGTCTACACTTAATGCCTCCACTTCCTTTCTTCCAATTCTCTCCTTGACCCCTCCAATCTGGCTTCTGCCCCCTTCACTTCAAAGAAACTGCCCTCTCAAAGGTCACCAATGAACTCCTTGCCCAAACAAATAACCTTGCCCACTCTGTTGCCTTCCACAGTGCCATTCACCCCTTCTCCTGGAAACATTATCCAACCTTGTCTTCACTGACACTGTCCTTTCCTGGTTCTCCTTCTCTCTGACTGCTCCTTCTCAGTTTCTTTTGTGAGTTCTTTCTCTGCCTCCCACCCTCTGACAATGAATATTCCTCAAGGTTCAGTTCTGGCTCCGTTACTATTCTCCATCTACACCCACTCCCTTGGATAACTCATTTGCTTCCAAGATTTCAACTACCATCTCTATGCGGATGATTTCCAAATCTACATTTCCAGCTCTGCTCTCTTCCCTTCCCTGCAATATCACATTTCCTCCTATCTTCTGGACATCTTTCCCTGGATGTCCTGCCAGCACCTCAAACTAAATATGTCCAAAACTGAACCCATTAGCTTCCTACCCAAATCCTACCTTTCCCTGTTTTTCCTAAATACCACTATTCTCCCTATCTCACAAGTCCATAATCTTGGCATTGTCCATGACTCATCTTTCTCATTAGAGAAGCAGCATAGCTCAGTGGAAAGAGCACGAGCTTTGGAGTGAGAGGTCATGGGTTCAAAACCCGGCTCTGCCAATTGTCAGCTGTGTGACTTTGGGCAAGTCACTTAACTTCTCTGTGCCTCAGTTACCTCATCTGTAAAATGGGAATTAATGTGAGCGTTTAATAAATGCGATCATTATTATTATGGGTTCAAATCCCAACTCCACCAATTGTCAGCTGTGTGACTTTGGGCAAGTCACTTAACTTCTCTGTGCCTCAGTTACCTCATCTGTAAAATGGGGATTAACACTATGAGCCCCCTGTGGGACAACCTGATCACCTTGTAACCTCCCCAGCACTTGGAACAGTGCTTTGCATATAGTAAGTGCTTAATAAATGCTATTATTATTATTCCACTCACATATTCAATCTGTCCCCAAATCCTGTTTGTTCTACCTTCACAACATTGCCAAAATTTCCCTTTCCTATCCATTCAAATGGCTACCACTCTGATCCAAACACTCTTCCTATCCCACTTTGATTACTGCATTAGCTGCCATGCTGTCCTCCTAGTCTTCTGTCTCTCCCCACTCTAGTCCATACTATACTCTGCTGCAGGGAACATTTTTCAACAAAAATGCTCACAGTCCATATCTCCCTGTTCTTCAAAAGTCTCCAGTGGCTGCCTATCCACCTCCACATCAAACATAATTTTTTTTTTCCTTTTGGCTATACAGGATTTAAACATCCTACCTTACCTAACTGATCTACTACAGCTCAGCCCATACATTTCGCTACACTAGCACCGGATTACTCACTGTGCCCCGATCTCATATACTAAGCCATCAACCATTTTCCCACATTCTACCCATAGCCTGGAACTCTATTCAATCAATCAATCAATCAATCGTATTTATTGAGCACTTACTATGTGCAGAGCACTGTACTAAGCGCTTGGGAAGTACAAATTGGCATCACATAGAGACAGTCCCTACCCAACAGTGGGCTCACAGTCTAAAAGGGGGAGACAGAGAACAGAACCAAACATACCAACAAAATAAAATGAGTAGGATAGAAATGTACAAGTAAAATAAATAAATAAATAAATAAATAGAGTAATAAATATGTACAACCATATATACATATATACAGGTGCTGTGGGGAAGGGAAGGAGGTAAGACGGGGGGATGGAGAGGGGGACGAGGGGGAGAGAAAAGAAGGGGCTCAGTCTGGGAAGGCCTCCTGGAGGAGGTGAGCTCTCAGCAGGGCCTTGAAGGGAGGAAGAGAGCTAGCTTGGCGGATGGGAAGAGGGAGGGCATTCCAGGCCCGGGGGATGACATGGGCCGGGGGTCGATGGGTCGATATTCCACTCCATATACCCCAGACTACCACTCTCCCAACATTCAAAGCATTAGTAAGATCACATCTCCCCCTTTTAGACTGTGAGCCCACTGTTGGGTAGGGACTGTCTCTATATGTTGCCAACTTGTACTTCCCAAGCACTTAGTACAGTGCTCTGCACACAGCAAGCACTCAATAAATACGATTGATATGATGATGATGATCTCCTCCAAAAGGGCTTCGCTGATGAAGCTGTCTTTTTTCTGGCTCTCTCTCTCTTCTGTGCTGTTGATGTACTTGGATCTGTGACCTTTGGGTATTTGATATTCGCCCCATCCCCAACCCCATAGCACTTTTGTACATATCTTTAAATGATGTCATATAAATTTATTTATATTAATGTCTGTCTCCCCATCTAGACTGTAACTTTGTTATGGGCAGGGAAGGTGTCTGCCAACTCTTGTATTGTACTCTCCCAAGCACTTAGTACAGTGCTCTGCACATAGTAAGTGCTCAATAAATGCCACTGATTGATAGCTTAATACATTGAATAATCCCAACTCTCTCACTTGCCCATTGTGTGACCTTGGGGAAGCATTTCAATTCTCTGTGTCTCAGTGGCTTCATCTGTAAAATGTGGATTCAATACCTGTTCTCTTTCCTATTTAGACTGTTAGCTCCTTGTGGGAAAGGGACTGTGTCCAAAGTGATTGATTTATATCTATCCCAGTGCTTAGAACAGTGCTTGACACATGGTAACCATTAACATAGGACAGTACTCTGCTCACAGTAAGTAGGCGATAAATGCCATTGATTTATTGATTGATTGATTCGTAAGGTAAAGTAAGCAGGTAAGAACCTAAAACTAATGGTAAGCGTTGTGCTTAATGCAAAGAGAAAGCAGCATATTATAGGTTAATTAGAAGTGAGAAGAGGCTGAATATAGTGAAAGGAACAGGATAGCTGGGTTGCATCATTTTCTAAATGACATTTTTAAGTGCTTATTATGTGCCAGGTACTGTTCAATAATAATAATAATAATAATAATAATAATAATAATAGTAATAGTATTTTTTAAGCACTTACTGTGTGCCAGGCACTGTTTTAAGCACTGGGGGAATACAAGTTGATCAGGTTGTCCCATGTAGGGCTCACAGTCGTAATCCCCATTTTACAGATGAGGTAACTGAGGCACAGAGAAGTGAAGTGACTTGCCCAAAGTCACACAGCTGACAATTGGCAGAGCTGGGATTTGAACCCATGACCTCTGACTCCAAAGTCTGGGGTCTTTCCACGGAGCCACACTGCTATGTGGGGAGTGCGTTGGGGGACAAGCTACTCAGTTGAGCCCCACAGCTTTATTTCCCAATTTACAGATAGGGTAACTGAGGCACAGAGAAGTTAAATGACTTGACCAGAGTCATACAGCAGACATGTGGCAGAGCTGGGATTATAACCCAGGTCCTTCTGACTCCCAGATCTGTGCTCTATCCATGAGGCCATGCTGTTTCTCTTATCAAAAGCTGTTAAGAGCTTTGTCTAGGGGATAATGGTAATGTGATGAGGAAAATCAGATCTAGAAATTTTGCAAGAAGAAAATCAACAGTACCAGTGCTTAGAACAGTGCTTTGCACATAGTAAGCGCCAGACTGAGCCCCCTCCTTCCTCTCCCCCTCCTTCCCCTCCCCACAGCACCTGTATATATGTTTATATGTGTTTATTACTCTATTTTATTTGTACATATTTATTCTATTTATTTTATTTTGTTCACATGTTTTGTTTTGTTGTCGGTCTCCCTCTTCTAGACTGTGAGCCCGCTGTTGGGTAGGGACTGTCTCTAGATGTTGCCAACTTGTACTTCCCAAGCGCTTAGTACAGTGCTCTGCACACAGTAAGGGCTCAATAAATATGATTGAATGAATGAATGAATGAATGAATGGTTGCTAGGTTGCAAATTTCTGGGAAAAGGGTGGTTAGTGGAATTTTCAATAGTTATGGATAGTTAGGAAGAAAAACCTTGGAAGGAAAGATGTAGAGTTTGGATTTTGACCAAATAAGGTGATGATAAAGTATTCAATAATAATTATGGTATTTATTTACTCAATCATCCCCTCTAGACTATAAGTTCACCGTGGGTAGGGAATGTGTCTGCTTATTGCTATGTTGTACTCTCCCAAGCTTTTAGTATAGTGCTCTGCATACAGTAAATACTCAAGAAATATGATTCAATGACTGACTGCTAGTGAGATTTTAAATATCCTCACAGTTTTGTGTGGCTATCAGGCTGCATAAGAAAAGTTCTTGTAGCACCCCTGTATATGAAAACATTCACTAATATGAGTGCTGTGGAAGTAGAAAGCTCCATTAAAAGTAAAAGAGTTGAGTGTATGTCTTCCATCAAAAAATTCAAGTCCTTCTGTATGTGCAGAAAACAAGGAGACATATTCACTTCCTTGTTTTGCAATGAAATATTGCACCAAGATAACCATGTCCTTATTTTCAAAGTAAAATATGTTCAGAATAATGGAAAATAAGATTGCATTCAATTTTCTCTTCATGTTCTAATGTTTTAATCCTGTTTGTATATTTTTGTTTTTAATACCTTTTTAAGAATTGTAATTGTATATGGTTTCTACAGAATGTGTTACAATATAAACTGTAGCCCCTATTTGCTACCAACTGAAAAAACTAAAGCCAGTCACCAGTGCAAAATAACATCTGTTAAATGAGTTTAACATGACCTGCATAATTCAAATTATGTGGTCATAGAGGAGCTCCTGTAATCCAAAACAGGAGAACAAGTTTTAATGTAATGGCAATATGGAAGTCTTCTCACAATTACTTTTAACTCACTCTACTTTCAATTACCTATTAAAGGTTCTTCAGACTCCAAAGATTAAGCATGCTATTTTAACTAGTTTTCCCAAGGTGTACTGCATCAGCCTCCTCTCTGATTACTGCATCCTCCTTCTCTCTGATCTCCCATCCTCCTGTCTCTCCCCACTTCAGTCTATACTTCATGCTACTGCCCAGATCATCTTTGTGCAGAAACGCTCTGGGCGTGTTACTCCCCTCCTCAAAAATCTCCAGTGGCTACCAGTCAACGTACTTATCAGGCAAAAACTCGTCACTCTCAGCTTCAAGGTTCTCCATCATCTCGCCCCCTCCTACCTCACCTCCCTTCTCTCCTTCTACAGCCCAGCCTGCACCCTCCACTCCTTTGCCACTATCCTCCTCACCGTGCCTCGTTCTCGCCTGTCCCACTGTCGACCCCCGGCCCACATCCTCCCCCGGGCCAGGAATGCCCTCCCTCTGCCCATCCGCCAAGCTAGCTCTCTTCCTCCCTTCAAAGCCTTACTGAGAGCTCACCTCCTCCAGGAGGCCTTCCCAGACTGAGCCCCCTTTTTCCTCTCCTCCTCCCCACCCCCCCCGCCTTACATCCTTCCCTTCCCCACAGCACCTGTATATATGTTTGTACAGATTTATTACTCTATTTATTTCACTTGTGCTTATTTACAATTCTATTTATTTTGTTAATGATGTGCATCTAGCTTTACTTCTATTTATTCTAATGACTTGACACCTGTCCACATGTTTTGTTTTGTTGTCTGTCTCCCCCTTCTAGACTGTGAGCCACTTATTGGGTAGGGACCGTCTCTATACGTTGCCAACTTGTACTTCCCAAGTGCTTAGTACGGTGCTCTGCACACAGTAAGCACTCAACAAATACGATTGAATGAATGAATGAATGTTGGTTTACTCTGAATTACTATCAATAATCAGAACACATTTTAGTGACATCTTACTTCTCAAAGTATGTCATCTTTTGTTAAAAGTGATTATTAAGAAAAAGGTAAAACCTGTGTTTACAGGTTGCTATACTTCACAGATGGTAAAAAGACCTCATTAAGCTTTAGAGAAAACCAAAACTTCAGGTGGGAATTATTGACTGCAAATTGGGAGAAAGATAAAAAGGGAACAGGTGGATGAGATTTAAGGAATTTAATACTAGGTATGTGATAAGGGTATTTGTTTTTGGTGGATTTTGCTGGGAGAGCCTCGGAGGCTGTTCAAAACCCTTTTAGAGATAGAAAAGACGTCGCAACTTTGAAGGGGAGAATGATAAAAAATTTTGCAGGATTTATTGTCTGTAAATTATATTTCCCTTGAATCATTTGGGAAAAGAATCCCTTGGGCATGCCTAGAAAGGCCTCTAAATTCCACAAATAAATCTTGTTTACTCTCTTCTGCTTGTTGGATTGTAAGCTGGTAGCCTGCTTGAAAGTGCTGACTTGTGAGTACTATTTTAAGTACTTGTTCTGTTAGTTTATCTAAAAGATATACTTATGGTAGTTTTAGTGAAGAGTTTAGTGTTTAGGGAAGAGTTTGTGTAAGGATGGTAAGCACAAGTATATGACTTAACTTTCTCCTTTTTTTCTCTCCCCTCTCTTAGTATATTAAGCTAATTTTCACAGCTAGTGTTCTGAGTCTTAAATAAGTACCTAGGGTCCCAGTGCAATTTCCACAATTTTCTATGGTCTTCTCTCTGGTAAACTTTGTAGGCACTTCACTAAATGCCCCATGGATAGTAATTCAGGTCTGTGGCATAGACTAATTCTTGGAGACCTTTTAAAGACTATGAAAAGTTATTGAAAATCAATGTAAAGTATGATGATGAATTGAGTCCTAGATATAATGGAGGCATTTTTGGAAAATGTTATAATTTTGTTCATTCTACTAAGAATTTAAGTAGTTTAATTATCTGAAAAGCAATTCAGGATGTACAGTGTTATTCATGAAAGACTTTATTAAACTATTTCTCAAGAATCCTTCTACATAGTGAAAAATATAGATTATATATATTTTTTGAATGTGGTAAGAATACAGAACATACAATTACAAATCAAAGGATCACATCAAGCCTTTTACTCAATGTTTCTGAATTATTCCAAAGTTTGAGAAATTCAAAGACAATTGATATTGAAAGAGGAATCAGAATGTACTCATCTTCTCTCAGTGTACTCTTCACTACTATTTAGCATTTTTAATCGCTGACTAGGATAATTTTTGGAATTAGAATGCTGAATAATATTTGCAAAAATGAGAGATTAAAATGAAGGATATTAATTGCTACAGGTGGGTAACATACACAGCCAAATAGGCTGGTGATACATTTTCAGGCTGTCTGCAATGAGAAAATTCAGTGAGAAATAACTTCTAAATTAAAACAGGTAAGAAGTTGGTATTTTTTGTGTGTCCTCCAATTTATTAGCCAAACTTGCTGTAACTGATCCAATCCACCAGCTAGATGGGTTGGTTCTCTCCACTTCTGTTTGTCCATGTAGACAGAGTTATAATAACTTTTGAAACATATGTTTCTGGGAATTCGATTGATTTCAAGAGACTTATAAAAACTAAATTAGGTTTGGACTTTCTCCTGTTGTGAAAGTTTTTGCTTGGCAAACTGTGAGTATTTTTGATGTCCTAGGGGCTCTTGTCAATTTCAGAGGAATTTAGCTATAATAATATTGGACAGATATCAAACTAACTTTACATTTTGGAAAATGCCATGTGTATTCAGGGAAATGTCCTGAATATTTTTACATTCATACCATGTGGAAAAATATACTCCAATTTAAGCAGTTTGGTCTAGTGGGTAGAGCAGGGGAGTAGGTGTTAGGCTCTGGGTTGTAATTCTGACATCCCCAGTTGACTGCTGTATGACCCTGGGCAAGTGACTTAACTTCTCTGTACCTGTTACCTCATTTGTAAAATGGGGATTGACTGAGCCCCATGTGGGATGGGGACTGTGTCCAATCTGATTAGCTTTCCCCAGTGATTAGTACAATGCCTGGCACATAGTAAGTGCATAACAAATTCCATTTGTTGGGAAAAGAAAAGCATCCTTTCATCCTTCTTGTCACCTCTATCCTATCCTATCCTATTCTAATCCTTCTCAGCTGCTTTTGACATTGTAGAACACTCCCTTCTCCTGGAAAGATTATCCAGGATTATCCTTGGCTTCACTGACTCTGTCCTCTCCTAGTTCTCCTCTTTCCTCTCTGGACATTCATTCAAAGTATCCTTCAGGGACTCCTGCTCTGCCTCCCACCCCCTCAAGGTTCAGTTCTGAGTCCCCTTCTACTCTTCATCTACACCCACTCCTGGGGAGAATTTATTAGCTCCCATGGTTTCAATTACCGCTTCTATGAGGATGATACACAAATCTACATCACCAGCTGTGATCTCTCCCTCTCCCCAGTTTTACGTTTCCCTTTGCCTTCAAGACATCTCTACTTTTGTGTACTCCTGTCACCTCAAACTTAACATGTCCAAAACAGAACCCAAACCCTGTACTCTACCTGACTTTCCCATCATAGTAGGTGGCCCCACCATACTTTCTGTCTCACAAGTCCATAACTTGGACATTATCCTTGACTCCTCTCTGTCATTCAATGACATATTCAATCCATCACTAAATCCTGTCATTCCCACCTTCACAACATCACTAAAATCAACCCTTTCTTTTCAATCCAAACTGCTGCCACATTCATACAATCACTCATCCTATCACACCTTGATTACTTCATCAACACCCTGTCTTTCCCGCTCTTCCTGTACTTCACTCCGCTTACCAGTTCATTTTTCTACAAAAACGTTCAGAAAATGTCACCCCCCTCCTCAAAAACCTTCAGTGTTTGCCCATCCATTTATGCATCAAACAAAACCTCCTCCCCATTGGCTTTAAAGCACTCAATCACCTTGCCCCCTCCTAACTCAGCTCACAACTCTCCTACTACAACCCAGCCCATCCACTGTGCTCTTCTAATGCTGGCTTTCTCACTGAGCCTCTAACATATTTCCACTGACACCTCACCCACATCCTGCCTCTGACCTGGAACACACCCTCACTTCCTCAAATATGACAAAAAATTGATCTCCCCCACTTCAAGACCTTGGTAAAGGTACCTCTCCTCCAAAAAGCCTTCCCTGACTAAGCCTCACCCCCTTTCTCTTATCCCACGCCCTTCTACATTGCCCTGTCTTGCTCCCTTCATTCTTCCCCATCCCAGTCCAATGACACTTATGTACATATCTAATTTATTTAAATTAATGTCTGTCTTCCCCCCCCCCCCCACCCAAGTCTGTAAGCTCATTGTGAGCAGGGAATGTGTCTGTTTATTGTTGTATTGTACTCTTCCAAGTGCTTAGAATGGTGCCCTGCACACAGTAAGGGCTCAGTACATACGATTGAATGAATGAATCCAATTTTATACTGGCCTTTTTTTATTTTTAATCTTGCCTGCCCTTACGAAAACAGCTTCAGAGACCATTATGTTGATATGTCTAAATTTAAATACCCAGTTTCCTTCCAAGCCTGGAAGCAGTTGACATTTACGAACACCTGCAGGGGAATGCAATGACCCTAGCATAACGGAGGGAGTCAAGGGTCCACCCGGTGACACATTCAGCACACTACAGACTCTGGAAACGTATGCAAAGACCCAGTTCTTGCTTGCCCTTTTGATCCTTTTACCCGAAGTAATGTATGTTTGTCACTTCTGCCAACTTGAGGGCAGGGATCAGGTCTTCCAACGATGTTTGGAATGCACTTTCCAAGTGCTTAGTGCTACTACTCTCTTGTAGTGTGGAGAAAAGAATCAACAACTAGCTCCATGTCCAGTACCTTTTAATCCCACTCCTTCCCAGGGGGTCTCGGCACATGGCCTCAGGGACCGGGTATTGAACCAGGGATGCTTACATGCATAAGGTTTTAATACCTTTAAGAGAAGCAGCATGGCTCAGTGGAAAGAGCATGGGCTTTTGAGCCAGAGGTCATGGGTTCAAATCCCAGCTCTGCCAATTGTCAGCTGTGTGACTTTGGGCAAGTCACAACTTCTCTGGGCCTCAATTACCTCATCTGTAAAATGGGGATGAAGACTGTGAGCCCCCCGTGGGACAACCTGATCACCTTGTAACCTCCCCAGCACTTAGAACAGTGTTTTGCACATAGTAAGTGCTTAAGAAATGCCACTATTATTATTATTATTATTATACAGCTGTTCATTTGCATAAGCACACCTCTAGACAAGGCAGTCAGCTTTCCTTGGCTCTCCTGAAGATGCTCCCAGCAGACTGAACCATCACTAGTCCCTTTGCTGTGTTCTGTGGCTTTTCATTGGTGGCTGAGCAGGAAGTTGGCATCTCTGTCACCAGTGATACCAGTCATCAGCCTTAGTCCTTCCTCCAGTGGTTTGTTAATCTCCATCTTCTGGCCCAATTTGCTATCTTGTAGTTACATGGGCTGGCTGGGAACAGGAGGCACCCTAAAATATCATGGTGTTAGGAAAACCCAGGACACTAGTGTCAGTCCCACGTTGCAATAGGACATGGATTGGAGGTGTCCTGTAGTGGCTTCAGGAGCTGCTGTGGCCTGGGCTCCAGGGTTGCAGGGGCCAGTGGCCTGTGGTGTAGTGGTGTATGTAGAACAGGGAACCCTACTGGGGCCAGTATGAGTGAAGTCTGGACCATGGACTGGTAGAGGGTGGTGGGAAGGGGGGTGTTTCACATGGCCATGGAGGCATCTGCACCCTAAAGAGATGCTTCAAAGCTGGGGCAGTTCAGCCTCTTGGAATACACCTCAGGTGAGAAGGGAAGAGGAGGGGTGGCATCAGCACCATGGCGGTGGCAGCTTGGAGTGCCCTCTGTGTGCTATGGGGCCCGCCCTGGACTGCAGGGGTGACACTGGCGATCAAATCTTCCTCTTTGCACCACAGATTGCAACACAGACCACAGCGAGGAGCCAGGGAGGGGAAGGAATCGGGTCAAAACCATCCTGATTTCATTCTTCGATATGCTGTTTCAAGAAGGGGTATTTTGCAAATGTAATTTTAGTCTAAAAAATTACCTTGTGTTATTAGCATAATTATTTAACATTTAAAGAAGTGCCAGAACACGGTCTTAATTTAGGAGTTAAGAGATTTGTTAAAGATTTGAAAAAAGCCTGACACTCTTTATACAATTAATTAAAACATAAAATATTTCAGGGAAGGATTCCAAGATATAATGCATGTTCGCAGAAAATACTTATCCACCTAATTATGTTTTTGGTAAAGGATGAAAATGTCATTATGCCTTTGCAGTGAACGAAAATGGTATAGTGGATTTCCCTTAAGGAAAACCCTTCAAAAGTGAGAAACTGAATGATGATGGTTGACCATCCATCTTACCCAACAATGCTGTTTCTTATGCTCTAAGATCTTATTAGGGGCAGCCACCAGGTTGGTGATATGAGAGGTCACTCCAAAGGTCACTCTAAATTGCCTTTTAAACACCAACTCCCTTTGGTGAAGGCCACCAAAATAATCTAATATTTCACCTTCTGATACTTGGTCTGGGAATGCCAATGTTTGCATTCTAGCTTGCTTGCAACATCTATCTGTAACCAGAAGTTTAGTTGCAGTTCAGAGCTGGGTGAGCCATAAAAAACACTTCGGGTGATGTTCTAACCATACTAAAATTATGGAAGAATTGAAACTGCTTTTCGTCCCTACCGTAAAATCACCTTTATTAGACAAGCTTTGTTTTTTTTGGGGGGTTTTTCATTATCATCAATTATATTGAGGGCTTATGTGCAGACATTATATTAAGTGCGTGGGAGAATACAATAAAGCAGAATTAGCCGACACCTTCCCTGCCCATCAGTGAGCAGGCCTCAAGTTCTTGAACAAACTTTCAAATCTAGTGCAGAATTTTGTGAAACACTTCTCCCAAGTTCAGGGTGAGCAGATATTCTACTGAATTGAATAAGCACTCTGGGAGCTCAATAAATGTCTTACTGTCTTACCTTATTTCCATATGAAAAATGGATTCCCAAGTGCTTTAGGTTATTGGAAAACTGTGCTATAAATTTGGAGAGACTAACACTCTAACTCCTGAATTACACCCCAACAGTGAGAAGTCTCCCAAAATGTTCTCAAGGACTTGCCTTCATGTAGAGTTAGTCTGATGAATGCAATGCTAAAATACTCCCTTTCCTTTCCATCCCATTTACTATTATGGTGATCTACGCATTTATCACATTGTATCCTGATTTGACTACTGTATCAAACTCCTTGCTAATTGCTCTGCCTCCTGTCTTTTCCCCACTCCAGCCCACACTTCTTTCTGCTGTCCAGATCATTTTTCTAAAAAAAAAAAAAAAGTTCATTCTACATTTCTCCACTCCTCACGAACCTCCACTGGCTGCCCATCCACCTTCTGCAACAAACTCCTTGACATTGGCTTTAAATCACTTAATCACCTATCACTTAATCACCTTCCTCCCTCCTATTTTACCTCCCCAGTTTCCTACTTCTCCCATCACCACTCTCTTTGAACACCCTCCCACTTAGTATATGACAAACAACCTGTTTCCCCACCTTCAAAATTGTATTAAAACACAACTCCTCCATGAGGCCTTCAATGACTAAGCCCTTACTTCCACTACTCTCTCTCCTTTCTGTGACATCCTTGCAGTTGGAGATGAATCATTCATTCATTCAATCATATTTATTGAGTGCTTACTGTGTGCAGAGCACTGTACTAAGCGCTTGGAAAGTACAAGTTCGCAACATATAGAGACGGTCCCTACCCAACAGTGGGCTCACAGTCTAGAAGGGGGAGACAGAGAACAAAACAAAACATATTAACAAAATAAAATAATTAGAATAAATATGTACAAATAAAATAAATAGAGTAATAAATACGTACAAACATATATACATATATACAGGTGCTGTGGGGAGGGGAAGGAGGTAAGGTGGTGGGGATGGAAGGGAGGAGGATGGGGAGAGGAAGGAGTGGCCTCAGTCTGGGAAGGCCTCCTGGAGAAGGTGAGCTCTCAGTAGGACCCTGAAGGGAGGAAGAGAGCTAGCTTGGCGGATGTGCGGAGGGAGGGCATTCCAGGCCCGGGGGATGACGTGGGCCGGGGGTCGACGGCGGTACAGGCGAGAACGAGGTACGGTGAGGAGATTAGCGGCAGAGAAGCAGAGGGTGCGGGGTGGGCTGCAGAAGGAGAGAAGGGAGGTGAGGTAGGAGAGGGCGAGGTGATGGACAGCCTTGAAGCCCAGGGTGAGGAGTTTTTGCCTGATGCATAGGTTGATTGGTAGCCACTGGAGATTTTTGAGGAGGGGAGTAACATGTCCAGAACATTTCTGGACAAAGACAATCTGGGCAGCGGCGGGAAGTATGGGCAGTGGCGTGAAGTATGGACAGCGGTGTAAGGTATGAAGAATCTTTTAAGCACTTGATATTCAACCCATCCTCAGTCCCACAGCACTTATGTACATAACCAAAATTGATTAAATGCCTGTCTCCCTTTCAAGATTTTAAGCTCCATATGGGAAGGGAATGTCTACCAACTCATATTGTGCAATACCAAATGCTTTGTACAGTGTTTTGCACAGAGTGCATGCTCAATAAATACCACTAATTTTTTTTCAGCAGCTTTGTCACTTTGTAGGTGGATTCTTAAATGGGAGTTTCAAAAACAGTTTTAAACAGGTACCAATGTTCAGAGAGAGGGCTACGCACATTTATTGTTCTAAACTGAAATAAGACTGACATTTTTCCTCTCCCCCTCTTCTTCAGTCTCAAGTCTTCACTAATTCTTATGGAAATAAATATGTTGTTATCTGTCCAGTAAACTAAAATTTCCCCTGTGAATAGGATATTCATTTATCTACAGCTTGCTTCTGTTTTCTGGAGGAAAGGACACAAGTCCTATTCTACCATGAAGACCAATGCACTGATGCAAAATACTCTAATGTGGCCATCTTGAACACCTGTGAACAATCTGAACAAATCTTGCATATTACAATTATTCATGACTATTACAAATATGCACCATTTTATTAGCAAAATAATTTGACAAATTAGAACTCTTAACCTGTCCTGAAATCCTTTCATGCGATCATTCTTTTCCCACATTGTACCTACCTCTTCTCATCTCCCAATTAATTCACTGGGTTCTTTTGAATGTCTTGAGTGCATCGATAACTTGTTACAGTAAAACTACATAAGTTTAGACTAATTAATCAAATTACAACTTTGAAGGGCAGTAAGTTGAAAAATAATTATTTAAAAGTCATCTACTTAGTACTAGCAAGTTCAAGCTGCATTTGATCAACTGGGCAATGGTTGCTCATAATATAAATGGTTGCTCATTTATATTTTAAAAGACTTCTTATTTTGGCTATACCTTGGCTATTTCCTACCCCTCCCTTACACCAACTACTTTTTTGTCTTCACTCAAGGATGAACTTGCAGATTTTCGTGCTCTCAATGGTTAACTGCATTTCCAGTTTCTGAAAAGCTGTATAGAGGTAATTTTATCAGAGGCTCTGTATTAGACTCTGGAACTATTTCCATGGGATATCAAAATTGGAATCCCTTACTCTAGCCCCAGGAAAGGTTTGAATAATCATGATCACAGAAAATTCCCAAACGCGCAAGTACTGAAGTAAAGATTGAATCAGTATCACAGTTGAAGCGGATCACAGAATAAAATACCAAAGTTGAGGTTCACAGGGGAGCAGACAGGCAGAGATAATGCAATGCAGCAGGGCCAAAATGGATTGACTGGCTTCTAAATTCTCCATCATGATAGCTTGGTCCAGACCCTAGCTAGGGTGATGAAGTGTTCCCGCTATTGTCTGAGGAGCCAGTCTCCTCTCAGAATGCTCCAATAGCTTTGGTAAAACATAAACAAAACCAGTTTCTTTACACCCCTGGGGTTTGTAGCCTGTGCTCCTTTTCCTGCAATCCCTTTTCCAGTTATTTTTATGAAACTTACTCCGGCTATGTTCTTTCTGGCTTGTGAGCCCCACGTGGGACAACCCTGATTACATTTTATCTACCCCAGTGCTTAGAACAGTGCTTGGCATAGAGTAAGCGCTTAATAAATGCCATCATCATCATTATTATTATTACACTCTGAGGAATTGGAAAACCTTAGGAGTAAAGGATCACTTGACCAATGGCCTCAGTTATCCTAACGCCTCTTCATCCCACAGTTTAAAAAAAAAAAATGTGGTATTAAATGTTTACTATGTGCCATGCACTGACCTAAGTGTTGGGCTAGATACAAGATAATTAGGTCCCATATGGAGTTCACAGTCAAAATAGGAGGTAGGACAGGGATTGAATCCCCATTTTGCAGGTGATGTAAGTGAGGTACAGAAAAGTTAAGTGATTTGCCTAGGGTCGTAAAGCAGGCATGTGGCAGACCCCAGATCAGATCCCAGGTCCTCTAATTCCCAGGCCAGTGTTCTTTCCACTAAACCATATAGCTTCCAAAGGTCACTGAAGCTGGGAAACTGTTGCCTAAGCTGAGCAAAGAGGACAGGATGAGATGTAAAAAGATGATGAAATGAAGCTGCAGCTATTTTCAAGATTCTGGAACAGTCTCTGTGTAGAGATTATGAAGCAGGTTTCTCTCTCTAAAAATAACAAATGTTTCCCTTGTCTAAAATATCAACAATATTGAAATTAGAGTCCTCTAAAGTAAGATTTTATGATATTCTAAAATGCTTAAAATGTTTAATGGAAACAAAAGAAGCAGTCATAGCTGAGGTTTGTGTACACAATTTTGTTTTGGCAAAGGAATTGGTTATTACTAATGCATCCTCTCCTCTACAGCTATTAAGGGTACTATTTGGGGTTAGCAATTGAAATAACTAGCGATAGCCTTCATTTTGTAACTGGACTGATTAATAGCAATAAAATTAAATTACCCTGCTTCTGTGGAATGTGAAAAACACCACAGGGAACTCTGCTTTCTCTGACAGACATGTAAGAAAATACAAGAAACAAAGGCAGAGAGAATGAGTCCTTGTTGTCTTTGAGAGTTTTACTTAAATTCTCAAGGAAAGGGTCATGGTTACTGTAACTCCTTGAATCATCATCATCAATCGTATTTATTGAGCGCTTACTATGTGCAGAGCACTGTGGGAAGTACTGAGCTTGGGAAGTACAAATTGGCAACATATAGAGACAGTCCCTACCCAACAGTGGGCTCACAGTCTAAAAGGGGGAGACAGAGAACAAAACCAAACATACGAACAAAATAAAATAAATAGGATAGATATGTACAAGTAAAATAAATAAATAAATAGAGTAATAAATATGTACAAACATATATACATATATACAGGTGCTGTGGGGAAGGGAAGGAGGTAAGATGGGGGGGATGGAGAGGGGGACAAGGGGGAGAGGAAGGAAGGGGCTCAGTCTGGGAAGGCCTCCTGGAGGAGTTGAGCTCTCAGCAGGGCCTTGAAGGGAGGAAGAGAGCTAGCTTGGCGGATGTTGGGAGGGAGGGCATTCCAGGCCCGGGGGATGACGTGGGCTGGGGGTCGATGGCGGGACAGGCGAGAACGAGGTATGGTGAGGAGATTAGCGGCGGAGGAGTGGAGGGTGCGGGGTGGGCTGTAGAAGGAGAGAAGGGAGGTGAGGTAGGAGGGGGCGAGGTGATGGAGAGCCTTGAAGCCAAGGGTGAGAAGTTTCTGCCTGATGCGCAGATTGATTGGTAGCCACTGGAGATTTTTGAGGAGGGGAGTAATATGCCCAGATTGTTTCTGGACAAAGATAATCCGGGCAGCAGCATGAAGTATGGATTGAAGTGGAGAGAGACACGAGGATGGGAGATCAGAGAGAAGGCTGGTGCAGTAGTCCAGACGGGATAGGATGAGAGCTTGAATGAGCAGCCAGAAGCAAAGATGTTGATGCAACATTATTTCTAGTTTTTCAGCATATTTTTTAAGGATTGGCCAAGTGTCCAGCACCTTTATGTCAAATATAAATTTTTAAATACTGGTCTAACATACATTCTTCATTTTTAGAG
This sequence comes from Tachyglossus aculeatus, assembly GCF_015852505.1. Taxonomy (NCBI): domain Eukaryota; kingdom Metazoa; phylum Chordata; class Mammalia; order Monotremata; family Tachyglossidae; genus Tachyglossus; species Tachyglossus aculeatus. The sequence continues at coordinate 73,779,932 of NC_052069.1, read as the reverse complement.
CCTATGCAAAATAATAAAGTTTCCTATTGCTTTATGTTTCCTCCCTTTTTAAAGCATTTATTAACCAGAAAGACCTGTGACATGTAAATTTCAATTTCTATACCCAGTAGATTAAAATACATCGGTTTCAGCCATCATTCAGAGGTGAAATCATTTAAATAGTTTTTTGTATTAAAATGGGGTTTGTCTTCATTCATCTATGACAAGAGGAGGGGATAGATGCAAATGCACGGTATCAGAAGCAGGTGGTTTTTATGATGCCAGAGCCTGAAGGTGTTGACTCTTGGAAATTAAAAACTTTTTTGAACTAATTCCACCAAATAGAAAACACTGGTATGTGATCTGCCCCATTTTCCAAGTTTTGCCCCATTTTCCAAGTTCCAACCAAGTTCTCTTGTCTGTCAAATTTCCCCTACATGCTCCCTGGCCAGATCGAGTTGTTCCCAATAGAGCACATAAGTACAGATCCTTACACTCTGCTGTTTCTCTTATCTGTCCCCTGATGTTCTCCATCTACAAGCTTTTCCTTGGAGAACTCATTCTCTCCCATGGATTCAGCTACCCTTTCTAGGTAGGTGGTTCCTAAATTTACATCTCCAGCCCTGATCTCTGTCCTTATCTACAGTCTCACTTTCCCTTCTGCCTTCAGGACATCTTTACTTGGATGCCCCACCAACACCTCAAACTTAATGTGTCCAAAACATAACTCCTTGTTTTCCCACCCGAACCTTTTTCTCCCCGCAACTTTCCCATCACTGTAGACAGCACCACCATCCTCCTGTCTCATGAACCTGTAACCTTGGCATCATCCTCAACCCATCTCTCTCATTGAATCTGATACCATATCCTGTCAGTTCAAATTTCACATTGATAGCATCACTAAAATCCACCCTTTCCTCCCCAAACATACTGCTTCCACACTACTCCTATCCCATCTCAACTACTGCATCAGCCTCCTTGCTAACTTCCCTACCTCCTGTTTCTCCTCACTCCAGTCCATATTTCACTCTGTGGCCCAGATCATTTTTCTACAAAAATGTTCAGGCCATGTTTTCCCACTCTATAAGAACTTCCAGTGTTTGCCCATCCACCTCCACATTCAACAGAAACTCCTTAACATCGGCTTTAAAGTGCTCAATTACCTTGCCCCCTCTTAGATTACATACCCAACTTCCTATTACAACTAAGCCCACATGCTTCACTTCTGTAATGCCAACCTCACTGTTCCACTATATAGCCACTGACCCCCTCACCCCCATCCCACCTCTGGCCTAGAATGACCTCCCTCTTCACAGACAACAGATGATCACTCTCTCCACCTTCAAAGCCTTATTAAAGCCCATCTTCTCTGAGGCCTTCCCTAAGCCCTCATTTCCCCTTCTCCCACTCCCATCTATGTTACCCTTGCACTGGGATTTTCACCCTTTATCTACCTCTTCCTCAGTCTACAGCACTTATGAACACACTTGTAACATTCACTTAAATTAATGTCTGTCTCTCCATATTGACTGTGACCTCATTATAGGCAGGGACTGTGTCTACCAACTTATATTGCACTCTCCCAGGCATGAAGTATAGTACTCTGCACACAATAAACACTCAGCAAATATGATTAATTTGTTTATCTGAAATTTCATCATAGTGTCCATCTTCACCCATGAAATTATAAAGTGCTTGCAGGCAGAGATCATGTATACTTATTCTATTGAATGTACCCAGATAGTTGTTGTATTTAAGTGCTTACCAAGTGCCAAGGTCTGTTCTAAACAAGGGGTAGATATAACAGAATCAGATTGGACACTGTTCCTGTCCCACATGGGGCTGGTAGTCTAAATAAGGAGAACAGGTGTTGTTTCTCCATTTTACAGAGAAGGAAACTTAGGCACAGAGAAGTTAAGTGACTTTCCCAAGGTCACACTGCATGTATACCATTCAATGGGGAGAGAAGTGACAGAAACAAGTCATTCAAGAATGCTATGGCTCTTGATAGCAAAGGTATGAAGTGGAAGATAACTGAAATAGGTACATATTCTTAGATTAAATTATATCTGCTAAGTATATACAAACAACTAAATGCTAGAGGCAGCTATTAGATTGCTGCGACCTACGAAATTTTCAGCTCCATTAGGAATATCCCTTTGTAAGAGATGGTTTACAGGAAATGGGGAAAACTGCTGTCAGAGAGAATTCCTGACAAGAGAAAGAGCTTGACAAAAAAGGTCAGAGTTGAGATGATACCCAGTGAGAAATTTGATTGGGAATGACAAAGAGTGCAAGCCAAACAGTGGGAGAAGGGGGCTGATCAGTAAGAGGGAGAGAGCTGATGGATGGAGTGACGTAAATCCAATGGCCAGGAGATTTAATTTAATATGAGAGAAATAGGCCACCATTGTAGATATTTGAAGATTGGAACAGACTGGGCACAGGATATTGGGTCCCATTCTATTCTCCATCTACACCCACTCCCTGGAAGAACTCATTCATTCCAGTGGCTTCAACTACCACTTCTATGTGGGTGATACACATATCTACATCTCCAAACCTGATCTCTATTCCTCTCTCCAGTCTCACACCTCTTCTTCCCTTCAAGACATCTCTACTTTGATGTCGTTCCATCACTTCAAACTTAACATGTCCAAAAAAGAACCAAAACCCTATCTTCTCCCTAACTTTCCCATCACTGTAGATGACCTCACCATCCTTCCTGTCTCACAAGCCTGTAACCTTCATGTTATCCTTGACTCTTCTCTCTCATTCAACCCACATATTCAATCCATCACTAAATCCTGTTGGTCCCACCTTCACAGCATCACTAAAATCCCCCATTTCCTCTCCATCCAAACTGCTACCACATTAATACAATTACTCATCCTATCCCACCTGGATAACTGCATGAGCCTCCTTGGTGACCTCTCAGCCTCCTGTCTCTCCCCACTCCAGTCCATACTTCACTCTGCTGCCTTGATAATCTTTCTACAAAAACATTCAGGATATGTAACCCAACTCCTCAAAAACCTCCAGTGGCTGCCCATCTACCTACACATCAAACAAAAATTCCTAACCACTGGCTTTAAAGCACACCACACCTTTCCCCCTTCTATGTCACCTCGTTTCTCTCCTTCTGCCACCCAGCCCACACACTTCACTCCTCTGATCATAACCTTCTCACTTTACCTCGATCTCACCTGTCGTGCCACCAACCCCTTGCCCATGTCCTCAAATCCGACAGACATTTACTCTCTCCATCCCCACCTTATTGAGGGCACATCACTTCTAAGAGAACTTCCCAGACTAAGCCCCACTTTTCCTTGTCTCCCACTCCCTTCTGTGTTACCCTGAATTGCTCCCTTTGCTACCCTCACCCCCATCGCACTTATGTACGTATCTGTAATTTTATTTATTTGTATTGATGTCTGTTTCCCAAGGCTGTAAGCTTGTTGTGGGCAGGGAATGTGTCTGTTTATTGTTGTATTGTACTCTCCCAGACACTCAGTACAGTACACAGTAAGTGTTCAATAAATATGATTGAATGAATAAATAAAGAAGGGAAGCAGATTGAACTGTAGCCTGGCGAGAAGAGAGGCTGGAGGTAGGAAGCTAGGAAAAAGGCTAATAGACTGATCTAGCTGCTACATGAAGAGTGCCTGCACCAATCAGGTGGTGACTGCTTGGAAGGGGAGAGAAAGCTACTAAAATACTGAAATTTTTGTCAAGGAAAAACTTCCAGCTGTGTGCAAAATCTACATTCAGACATGTCTCAAGGAAGAGGAAATGTTTTTCTGGGTCAAAGGGAGTTAAAAGATTAATGAGTATTAGGACAGAGTACAGTCCACTTGGCTTGGTGCTAAGGGAATCATTCGTTCATGTCCTCTAGGAGTATGTTGTGAAGGGGGCCAAAGTGTTCACTTGGAAGAAAAGAGCTATACCCTATTGGTGGAAAAAATGACATAAAAATACCAATAATGGAATAAATAATTGATTAGGTGAATATCTATACGTGTTAAGGATGAGTAAGAATAAATATATAGGTACTAGATGTGGTTATTAAGTTGATTTGATTTGGGGTGTAAGAACTTATTGGGAAGATTTATTAGGTGGAATTTTAGAAAGGGTTTGAAGGTGAGAATTGTGTTTTCAATAGCACCATCATATGTACTTATACTCATCCCTAGTAGCATCCTTTTCAGCACACCCTAACAAGACCCTTAATTTTTGTCAAACAAGAAAGCAACTGCTACTGTCTTATGATGGCAGGACTGTTCCACAAAAATAGGAGGAATGTGGTATTCAAGGGTTAAGAATGTCATAGAAAGAAAATGAATGGTATTTCTATCCTATGTATAATTTATTTTAGTACTTTTCTCTTCCCCTCTAGGTTGTCAGTTCCTAGAAGGCAGGAATCATATGTACTAATTCCATTTTACTCTAAATGCTTAATATAGTGCTCAACATAGTAGGTGTTCAATAAATATTTTTGATTTGTGAATTCAACCAATAAGCAGGGTCCCCCGCCAAAAAAAAAGTAAGTCTCAGTAAGGTGATTCTGTGGACCCATCTCCTGAAGGTAAAAAAGATGGGAAAATCAGACTGAATACTAGATCGTAGTTTGGCACTAAAATCATTTTCACTACAGTTATCTCATTTTTTTCAGAGAGGAAGAAGTTTAGTGTATGAAATATCTAATTCAAATCAAACGTGAAGAGATATTAAAGTACCAAAGTTTAGAAAAGATATAACAGGAAATAATGAAAGAACTTACTAAATAATAGTAATGGTGACTTTATTCATAGAAATTGGCAGCCACATTCTAACCCTCTTGAGAACCCCTGAAACCTCTCATCTTAATTCAGGGTCATTGGATGAATATTCATAAAGGTCACATCCAATTTTTTTTGTCTTAATTCTATAAGGGATATAATGCAAACTGTGGAAATAACATTATGGAATCAAACTCTCTGAAAACCAAGGCTACATTTCTTTGTTGTGATCAGTAACGTAGACTGAGAGGTAAAACAACAATTTGCAGAAGGAACTATGATAAAAGTCAGAAATAACATATTCAGAAATAACTCTCTTCATAAAACTTTAAATTAAGAAGATTAAATTGTATTATGGAGCATTCATAATCTTGAATCCCTTGTGCTTTGCAGAGGATTTAAGTGTTTTTACCCATTATGCAAATGTTTTGAGAGATAATAAGAATACTCACAACTGAGTGGATTTGATACAGCACAGAATACCCATTTATTCTTACCTTCATGAATAGTACTTTCCAAATTCTGGTGAATGTTGAACCACTTCTGCTAGTTCCAGAAGATATTTCAGCTGAAAAGGGAAGATCTATTGTACTCTAGTTTGGTGGGCTAGGTTCTACTAATATCTAGCAGAAGAGAAACAATGTGACCTAAAGAAAAGAGCATAGAATGGGAGACAGGAGAACTCATTCTAATTCTGGCTCTGACACTTGCCTGCTCCTTGACCTTGGGCAAGGCAATACGCTTATTTCGTCCTCACTTTTCTCATCTGTAAAATATCAACATGAGCCAGTAAAAAGAGCTTGGGCTTGGGAGTCAGAGGACCTGAGCTCTAATCCCAGCTCTGCCACTTTACCGTGTTACCTTGGGCAAATCACTTTACCTGTCTGTGCTTCAGTTTCCTCATCTGTAAAATGGTGAATAAGACTGTTAGACCCATGTGAAGCAGGGAATGTATCCAACACTATTATCTTGTATTTATCCCAGTGCTAAGTACAGTCCCTGGAACATAGAAACTTAACAAATGCCACGTTTTCATTATTATTCTCTCTTCCCCTTACACTGTGAGCCCCATATGGGACTAGTTTGATAGTACTCTATTACCCCAGTTGCTTAGTAGAGTGTTTAGCACATAGTAGCCACTTAACAAATAACACAATATGTTCATTCGTTCATTCAATTATGTTTATTGAGCACTTACTGTGTGCAGGGCACTGTTCTAAGCACTTGGAAAGAACAGTTCAGCAATAGAGACAATCCCTGCCTGCAACGGGCTTACAGCCTAGAGGGGGGTTAGACAGACATTGAAATAAGTGAATAGACATTAGTATAAATAGAATTATAGATACATACATTTATATATATACATGAATGCTGTGGTGTGGGGAGAGGGGGAAAGAGCAAAGGGAGCGAGTTGAGGTGACTGGAAGGGAGGGGGAGCTGAAGAAAAGGGGTCTTACTCTGGGAAGACCTCTTGGAGAAGGTGAGCTTTCAGTAGGGCTTTGAAGGGGGGAAGAGTGATTCGTGGATTTGAGGATGGAGGGCGTTCCAGGCCAAAGGTGGGACGTGGAACTGGGGTCGGCGGCAAGATAGGCGAGATTGATGCACAGTGAAAAGGTTAGCACCAGAGGAGCAAAGTGGGCGGGCTGGTATGTAGAAGTAGAGAAGGGAGATGAAGTAAGAAAGGGCAAGATGATAGAAAACTTTGAAGCCAATAGGGAAGAGTTTTTGTTAGATACAGAAGTTAATAGGCCAACAATGTAGATTTTTAAGGAGAGGAGTGACAAACCCTGAACGTTTCTGTAGAAAGATAATCTGGGCAGCAGAATGAAGTATGCACTGAAGTGGAGAGAGGCAGGAAGTTGGGAGGTCAGAAAGGAGACTGTTGTAGTAATCCAGTAAGGAAAGGATAAGTGATTGTACTACCGTAGTAGCGGTTTGGATGGAGAGGAAGGGTGGATCTTGGAGACGTTGTGAAGGTGAGACTGGCAGGATTTAGTGATGGATAGGCTGTGTGGGAATACTTTTTATATCAACTGAACATTTGAAAATGGAGACAGAATGTATTTTTGTGATTCAGAAGAAAAATTGTAATTGTATTGAATTATGGTCAATATTGGGATAATTATTCTTAACATGTGAGTGAAGGTACTGTGGTATTCAATTTAAAACACCATTCATATTTACATAGCTAAAATAATGAAAGCTGGTTTGTAGGGGGTTTTTTTTAGTTTTAGCGTTAAAGGCATTTTTATACCTGAGAAACAGAAATATCCCAGATCTCTAAGGAATAATTTGTACCACAATTTCACACTCAGGGAACAACGTGGGGAGTAAGAAAGGCATTTGTGCATTTCAAGTCCATCCTTTCCCCTTACAGGAATAAATATTTGGACTGCCTAATAGAATTTGCCTTGTTTAAATTCAGTATACTTGTCATTGTATCATAGATTTACTTTGATTTTAACAGTTGAGTGTGGATTATTAATTTAATCTAGTCTATGCAGGATATTTAAAGAAGACAGGGCTGTTTAACTTGGCCTAGTGGAAAGACAATGGGGCTGGGGAGCTAGGATCTGGGTCTTAATCCCAGCTCCACTTGCTTGCTGTGTTTCCTTGGGCAAGTCACTTTCTTCCTCTCTGTGCCTCAGTTTCCCAGCTGTAAAACGGGTCTTAAGTAGCTGTAATACCTGCCTCTAATTCTGTGAGATCCATGTGGAAAAAGGGGCAGTTTCAGATTTGATCGCATTATATCTAATCCAGGCTTGGTACGTTGCTTGGCAGTGGGTAGACACAAGATAAACAGTTCAGATAAGCTCCTATCCCACATGGGTCTTACAGTCTAAGTAGAAGAGGAAGCAGATTGTGAATCTCAATTAACAGATGAGGAAACTGAGGCACAGAGAAGCTGACTTGCCCATGGTCACAGAGCTGCAAAGTAGAAGAGCAGGGATTAGGAGCCAAGTCCTCTGACTACGAGTCCCCTGCTTTTTCCATTAGGCAGTGCTACTTAAATTTGTTGTTGTTATTTGAATAGTTTCTATTTACTGAGGCATAGCATGTTTTAAACTACTTTAAACCACTTCAATAATAATAGCAATGATGATACTTGTTAAGCACTTACTATGTGTCAAGCACTGCTCTAAGTGCTGTGGTAAGTACAAGTTAATCAGGTGGGATACAGTCCCTGTCCCCAGTGGAGCTCACACTCTGACCCAGAGAAGTTAATCAATCAATCAATCAATCGTATTTATTGAGCACTTACTGTGTGCAGAGCACTGTACTACTGTACAAGTTAAGTGACTTGTCCAAGGTCACACAGCAGAAATGTGGCAGAACCGGAATTAGAACCCAGGTTTTTGAGTCCCATGCCCATGCTCCATCCATTAAGCCACATTGCTTCTCAAACTCTCCATCTTTGCACCCATAGGCACTTGGGAAACAGGAAGGATGGTGGTCCAGAGTAGGACACACACACACCCTCTACATTTGTGCCCACAGATGTTTGGGAAACAGGAAAGAGGGTGGCTCAGAGTGGGACATGCACATATATACATACACACCCTCCACTTCTACACCCATAGGCACCTAGGAAAAAGGACGTAGAGGTGACCCAGCAAGACATGCTCATGCACAGACACAAACAGATGCTCACAAACTCTTCACCTCTGTACCCATAGACACTTGGGAAACAAGAGGGAGGGCAGATCCAAGCAGGACACACACACACACACACACACACACACACACACACACACACACACACACACACACACACACAGAGTCACAAATTCTCCACCTCTGAGCCCATTTTCACTTGGGAAACAAGAGGGAGGAAGGCTAAGAGCAGGACACACACACATACAATAATAATAATAATAATAATGGCATTTATTAAGTGCTTACTATGTACAAAGTGTTGTTCTAAGCACTGGGGAGGTTACAAGGCAATGAGGTTGTGCCACTGGGGAACCTCACAGTCTTAATCCCCATTTTACAGATGAGGGAACTGAGGCACAGAGACGTTGTGCCCAAAGTCACACAGCTGACAATTGGCAGAGCTTGGATTCGAACCCATGACCCCTGACTCCAAAGCCCGGTCTCTTTCCACTGAGCCACGCTGCTTCTCTATATGCACACACACCCTCCACTTCTACACTCATAGGTGCCTAGGAAACAGGAGGCAGGGGGGACCCAGCAGGACATGCTCAAGCAGATACACAAACACACATACCCACGCACACACCAACAGGTTGGATCCCAAACACCCTGTCATGCTTGTCACCTTCCCTCCCCTCCAAGCCAGGGCAGCACACCCAAGTACAAAGGTACTTGGCTTCCAGCAGTCCTTTGATAAACTTTCTTCTTATTAAGGACTTAGGCCAATAGTTTCGACAACTTTAGTCCCCTGTCAAAAGCAATAATTGAGAGGGTATATGTGGTACTCCCAACCCTGAACCAATAGTGTTCTCTGGAAAATTTCCCCCAAGAGATGAGGATGACATGGTACTTTGATTCGTACTTCCCAAGCTCTTAGTACAGTGCTCTGCACACAGTAAGCGCTCAATAAATACAGTTGAATGAATTTTCTGAACTTTTCTAAAGTACTGGGGTGGATAAAATTCTCACTAAATTCTGTTTTTTTTTACCCTGATGACAGTTGAAGAAGTCCCTAGCCCTGCTCTTCCCATCTTTCATGCTTCTCTCCTTCAAGCTTCCTTCACGATAATAATGATGATGATGATACGCCTCACCCAGCCCCACCACACTTAAATACATATACTTATACTCTACTATTTCCACATCCAAAATCTGTTTTACTGTGTGCCTTCCTTTGTATACTGCAAGCTCTTTGTGGACAGGGGTCATTCTCTGTTGTATTGTACTTTACCAAGTACTTAGTGCAGTACTCCATACACAGTAAGTGTTCAATAAATATCATTTATGATAATTAAAAGGCTTATTAGATGGGATTTCACGTGAGTTTCCTCATCTAAGAAGCAGGAAGAGCAGAGATCTTATTCCCTCAATTATCTGATGAGGAATCTGAGCCTCAGGGAGGTTAAGCAACTTATCTAAGATTTTGCCCCAGTGTTTCTTAATTAAAAGACAAAAAACCCCACAACTTCACTGCCATGCTTGGCTGCTTCTCCATACTGCAAACCCTGCTTCAGATCCTTTCAAAGCTGTAGGGGCTGCCGTGGGAAAACTGGGGCGGGGTCAAAGTGGGGAAGGAGGCCCGGGAGGGTGACACTGTTTGGACTACACTGGGCTTGGACTTTATGTCTTTGTTTCAAATAACTTTTTCATATTTGTAAGGAATTCATTTTCTATACTTAGGGAATTTTTCCATGAAAATGATCAAGAACTCTCATATTCATAGACTGAAATGAACTACACTGCTAGATAACTCACTAGAATAGTAGCTTTTCTCTTCAGATGCTATCTATAAAACCAGCCACTTTTATTATTATACTTCATGATTTAGACCACTCTTTTACCTGCTTTATGAGAACAAGTTTTATTCTGTTCCTTAGTTGATTATTCTGCTTTGCCTGAACTGCAGTTATCCAAATACTTATTCTCCATGTATGGATTTGTTTCAAGAAAATCAGTTTTAAGAAACTATCATGCTGAGCCAAGTACTTATCCTTGACTACCACAGGTGTTTTTCTTGCTGACCTCTGGGCCTCTTATTTCTTCCCACTCCAATCCACACTTCACTCTGCAGCACAGATCACTTACCAACAAAAACATTCAGTTTTTGTCTCCCCACTCCTCAAAAACCTCCAATGGCTGCCCATCCACCTCTGCATCAAACAGAAACTCCTTACCCTTGACTTTAAAGCACTAAATCAGTTCATCCCATCCAATCTCACCTCACTAATCTCCTACTACAGCCCAGCTCACGTATTCCACTCCCCTAAGTGCCAGTTAACTCACTGTGCCCCGATCTCATCTATCTCATTGTTACTCTTTTCCCACTCCCTCCCCCTTCATATACCCCAGACCACCACTCTCTCCACATTAAATACATTACTAAGGTCACATTTCCAAAAGGCCTTCCCTGATTAAACCTTCTTTTTCCCAGCTCGCTCTCCCTCCTGCATCTTCTATGTACTTCACTTTGTGACCTATGGACATTTGATAGTCATCCCAACTCAACAGCTTTTGTGTGCATATCTTTAAATTATACATTATAAATTATTCATATTAATGTCTGTATTCCCTACTAGACTATAAGCTCATCATGGGCAGGGAACATGTCTCCTAATTCTGTTATATTGTACTCTTCCAAGCACTTAGTACAGTGCTCTGCAAATAGTAAGTGCTCAAATACTATCAATCGAAAATCACTAAACATCACCCTGCATAAATATCATACACATTTATGTTTCCAAGTTACTGCTTTTTAATTTTCTTTTTGAAATTACAACATACTAAATAACTAACATATTTTAAATGCATCAGAAAATCAGTTTAGCTACTCCAAATGTAATCTTCTATCCATGGGTTCTCTTTGCAAATAGGGCAAATAATTCAAATTCCACCATCCTTGTTTTTGACAGAACTCTACAAAGTGAACCACAAATGGAGTTGAATGAGAAAATAATTATTGTCCTACTTTTTCATGGTGTTTAAGTGCTTACTATGTGTTATGCACTGTTCTAAGCTCTGGGGCTGATATAAGTTAATCAGGTCAGACAGTCTCTGTCCCACATGGGGATTGCAGTTTAAGTAGGAGGAAGATAAGATATTTAGTCCCCATTTTACAGTTGAGGAAACTGAGTTGTGACTTGTCTGAGGTCACCTACCAGGAAATGGCAGAGTCAGAATTGGAGCTCAGGTTTTCTAGCTTCCATGCCCCTGTTCTTTCCAATGGGTCATACCACTTTCTAACAAGTTTATATTCTTCATTCTTAAATTTCCATTCTACTACCCAAAATATTACACTACCTTAACTGCACTACCAATATTTCTGTCCTTCATATCTCTGCCCAGATGCTGGGTGACTTTGGATCGACCTGGCCCTGTTCAGTGCTTCTCATTTAAAGAAAGGAGACAATTAACTTTTCAATTTAACTCTCACTCCTACCCATACAGGGGTTGGGCTTACCTCTTCTGAACAGGAAAGAGGAAGGAAGGAAATCATCTTTTAAGGCAAAGTTCCTCCCAGGCAGATTATTTTTAACAAAATATAATAAGCCAGTAGATATATATGACAGTGGGTGACTGACTAAGTGAATGTGGGAACAATTTTTTTTAGACTATACCTTCCCAGTTCATAAGCACAGGATTTTCTCTCACTTCTACTCTATTATGCCTTCTGTACTCTAAGCAGCCTTTCACAATAAAAACAATTTGAAGATCCATTTATATGTATATCCAATATTTTGAAGGAAGCAATACAAGATGTTCACCGATGAGTGTAAGCAATGTGGAAAGCAGAAGGCAATACACTTTGGGGCCTAAGGAGATTGTCACACAATGGTATCAAAGCAAAGGGTGCATCTGTGACACTTTTCTTGCAATGGTAAATGTGTAACTTTTTAAATTCATGGACAGGTCAAGTGATTCAAAGAGTTGTGTCTAGCATGCACTGAGGAATAAAGTTTTGGGGATTCAGGTATCAAAAGTCATATGGAGGGAAAGTGTAGTAAGCAAGGAACACCATTCCAATCAGACTTATTGATTCGTGGAGTTGTAGCAGTCACAAGGCTGGAGGAGACTGCACAAGGTTAGCTATGCCATCTCTCAGAACACTTACCATACCTGGGTTTTCCCTGTCAGCTTTCAGTATTTATTTGACATTTAAAGGAGTCCCTTTGAAGTAAGACTAGCCAGGGGCTGAGTGAGTTCATATTTTATAAGCTATCTGATCCCAAATAAGAGATTGCATGACTCCTAACTCATTTCTAAAAAGCTCTACTGTTTAAGAAGTAGCAGAAAATCAAAAGGTCCCCTGTTCTGGGAAAAAATTATGTTGGAGTCTATGGAACCGTGAGTATGTCGATGAAGCTGCGTGTTTCCACTGTCGGATGGAGCTGAACATTCCCACTGCTCTTGCTTGGCTGTCTGGTTGAGAGGAGCTGAGGGCATGGATTCCAACTGTTTAAGCATCCCAGCTCTGCGCACATAGGGCAGATCAGTAGCGTGGCTTAGGGGTAAGAGCCTGGTCTTGGGAGTCAGCGGTCATGGGATCTAATCCCGGCTCCCTCAAATGTCTCTATATATGCTCTATATGTTGCCAACTTGTACTTCCCAAGCGCTTAGTACAGTGCTCTGCACACAGTAAGCACTTCATAAATACGATTGATGTCAGCTGTGTGACTGGGCAAGTCACTCAACTTCTCTGTGCCTCAGTTCCTTCATCTGTAAAATGGGATTAATACTGCGAGCCCCACGTGGGACAACCTGATTACCTTGTATTTACCCTAGCGCTTAGAACAGTGCTTGGCACATAGTAAGCGCTTAACAAATACCAACATTCTTATTATTATTATATCAGTATGAGCCCCAGGGGGAGGATGGGGGCAGTAGTTGGTCACTGGCTGCTCACTGGCCTGGTGGAGTGGAAAGCTGCAGGGCTTGGATACCAGTCTTTATGGCTGGGAAGCTGCAGGGCTTGCATACCACTCCTTATGGCACAGTGGATAGATAACGGGCCTGGCAGGCAGAAGGTTATATGTTCTAATCCTGGATCCCCCATTTATCTGCTGTGTGATCCATGGCAAATCACTTCTCTGGACCTCAGTTACCTCATCTGTAAAATGGGGATTGAGACTGTGAGCTCCACGTGGGACAGGGACTGTGTCCAACTCAATTTGTTTGCATCCATCCCAGCAATTAGTTAAGTGCCTGGAACATAGTAAGAGCTTAATAAATGCCATTCTTATTCTTATTATTATTATTATTATTATTATCATTATATTATTATTATTATTTATTGTTTTTTGCACAAAGTAGGAACTCCAAAAATGGTGAGCGATAGGAGAACAGCAGCCTGGCAGTTGAAGTTGATAGTCTCTTGGGGTATTGGATATAGTTGCGTAAGTGGAGATTAATGTAGGGTAGCAAGTATTCCTCCTTTTTGTGTGTGTGAGTGTGTAGTAGGGGAAAGAGTATGGGACTAGGAGTCAGAGGAACTGGTTTTAATCCCAGCTTTGCCAGTTGCCTGAAGTGTGACCTCAGCCAAATCACTTCACTTCTCTTGGCCAGAGTTTCATCATCAGTAAAATGAGGATTCAGTACCTATTCTATGTCCCATTTAAACGGACATAGAATAGGTGCTGAATCCTCATTTTACTGATGATGAAACTCTGGCCAAGAGAAGTTAAGTGACTTGGTGAGTCCCATGTGGGACAGGGACTGTGCCTGTCCAGATTAACATATCATCATTATTATTATTATTAATAATGGTATTTAAGCACTTTCTATGTGACAAGCACTGTAGTAAGCACTGGGGTAGATACAAGATGATCAGTTTGGACATACTCTCCCACATGGGGCTCATAACTTTAGTCCCCATTTTACAAATGGGGTAACTAAGGCACAGGGAAATAAAGTGACTTGCTCAAGGTCGAGCAGTAGACATAGGCAAGTGGTGCCAGGATTAGAACCCATGTCTTTCTCATTTCCATGTCCATGCTCTTTCCACTCAGACATGCTGCTTCTCCATGCTGCTTAAATCTACCCCAGAGCTTGGCACATAATAAGCAGTTAATAAATACTGTTATTATTATTATTGTTATAAAAGAAGCAAAAGAAGGATTCTGAACCATTATTGGGAGATGTGACTGGTTGTCTGGAATGTTCTTATTGAGAATTTGAGAGTCAGTTTTTGTGGGATATATTTTAACGTGTTTGTATAATTTATATGCTCTGCTGTTGTCTGGGCATATCCGACTTATATAATCCAAAGAATTTCAGTTGTCACTCTTCTTAATCAATGTATCTTGTTTCCATAACAGTGTTACCCAAATAATCATTACTGTATATTTTATCTACTGTAATTTGATGTCCTATCACATATGTTTGCGCAAGATGTCTTCTATTTCTCTTTCAAGGGGAATTCTTTTAGTTGTCATGCTAGCTGATCTATACCCATTACTTATACCAATGTATCTTTTGTATTTGATAAAAAGTTTAAAAAATTTTCTTTTTTCCATCTACATCTCTTGCCCAGAAAATCTAAAAGAGCAAATTTCATCTTTCTTGGAAACTAAAACTTATTTTTTGGTCAATGGAACAATCAATAAAGAAGATTGCCTTAGTCACAAAATATGGGTGTAGTTCCAGACCTCGGAGTTCCAGGAAATGCATGCCTAAAACTTCACTCAATTGAAGAAAGGTTGAAGTAGCAATTCAATGTATGAAAGGTCAGAAATCACTAATTACATTCAAGCTGATAAAGTTATGCCAAAGGAGTTCAAATGTGGGAGAAGTTTAACAGAATTGCTTTGCAGATAATCAATACAAAGCTTTTCTTTTAATTTCAAAGGCCTCAACGTATCATTCGCCACCTTTTATCTTTTGAACTTTTCAATTTCCCGAAAGGTTTCCCTTAACTTAGGAACACCCTGAAGAACTTATCACAACTCACAGTCATTTAACAAATAGTTGTTTCAGGTCAACAACAGTTAAAATAAGATCATCAATAGAATATATTTATGTATTAGAATCTGTAAAGCAAGCTTTTACCCACAAACTAGTGCTTGGCCTCCTTAACCTTCCAGACTTACATGGTATTGTGATTTTTTTTTTGTACATCCTTAGAAGACTGAAAGAAAATAGGTGAATCATGCATGCTTAGCAGGCAACAATTGGTAAATGGGTTGATTCTTTTATCATGAAGAGGAGTGTGGCCTAGTAGAAAGAACACAGAATCTGTAGTCAGGATATCAAGGTTCTAATTGCACCTTTGCCACTTGACCTGATCAAAGTCATATAGCAGGCCCCTCTGTACTCAAATTCGCTCATCTGTAAAAAATGAGAAATGAATATTTCCTTAAGCAGAAGGCCCCATGTGGGACAGGGACTGTGTCAGATCTGATTGAATCTATGCCAGCCCTTAGTATGTGCATGGCATAACAAAGTATTTGACGTACCATTATTATTTTTTATTACTTTTTATTATTAGAAAGATCAATTTATTATTGGACAGTTCCTTTTTATGATATTTTAAGCACTTACTATCCATTCATTCAATCATATTTATTGAGCACTTACTGTGTGCAGAGTAATCAATCAATCAATCGTATTTATTGAGCACTTACTGTGTGCAAAGCACTGTACTAAGCGCTTGGGAAGTACAAGTTGGCAACATATAGAGACAGTCCCTACCCAACAGTGGGCTCACAGTCTAGAAGAGTGGGCTTGGGAAAGTATAATGCAACAATAAACAGACACATTCATTGCCACAAAGAGCTTACTCTTGGGTTGGGGGAGACAGATAGTAAGCACAAAACAAACACCATTAAAAAAAGTGTAGGGGGCAGAGGGCTCACTTTGTGTCAGGCACTGTATGAAGTGATAATAATAATAATAATAATAATGGCATTTATTAAATGCTTACTATGTGCAAAGCACTGTTCTAAGCACTGGAGAGGTTACAAGGTGATCAGGTTGTCCCACGGGGGGCTCACAGTTTTAATCCCCATTTTACAGATGGGGGAACTGAGGCCCAGAGAAGTGAAGTGACTTGTCCAAAGTCACACAGCTGACAATAAGTGATGATGATGATGGCACTTGTTAAGTGCTTACTATGTGTGAAGCACTGTTCTAAGCACTGGGGGATATAAGGTGATCAGGTTGTCCCACGTGGGGCTCACAGTCTTAATCCCCATTTTACAGATGAGGTAACTGAAGCCCAGAGAAGTTAAGTGACTTGCCGAAGGTAACAGAGCAGACATGTGGCAGAGCCGGGATTAGAACCCATGACCTCTGACTCCCAAGCCCGGGCTCTTTCCACTGAGCCACACTGCTTCTAGTGTTGGGATAGATACAAGCAAAGCACGTTGGAGGCAGTCCATGTCCCACATGGAGCTCACAGTTTTATTATTATTAATCCCCATTTTACAGATGAGGTAACTGAGGCACAAAGAAGTTAAATGACTTGCACAAGGTCACAAAGCAGACAGGTGGTGGAGCTGGGATTAGAACCCAGATCCTTCTGACTCCCAGGCCCGTGATAATAATAATAATAATGATAATAATGACGGCATTTATTAAGCGCTTACTATGTGCAAAGCACTGTTCTAAGCGCTGGGGAGGTTACAAGGTGATCAGGTTGTCACACGTGGGGTTCACAGTCTCAATCCCCATTTTACAGATGAGGTAACTGAGGCACAGAGGAGCTAAGTGACTTGCCCAAAGTCACACAGCTGACAATTGGAGGAACCAGGGTTTGAACCCATGACCTCTGACTCCAAAGCCCATTCTCTTCTCCACTGAGCCACGCTGCTTCTCTATCCACTAGGCCATGCTACTTCCCTATAATGGTATTTATACCACTCTTGCTGTGTGTAAAGCACTGTACTAAGCATTTGGGAAAGTACAATACATCGGTGTTGGTAGATGTGAAGATATTTACTTCAATGCTCTAGGGGGTCAGGAGGGTTGAGTGGGGAAGAAAAGGATGGGAAACAGACTGTGGAGAAGAGGGAGTGACAGATTCATGTTGGAAAAACAAGATAAGGAAATTAGGCTGGAATGGGGAGTTAAGGAGTGTGTGACTTATTTTGTTGCCTATCTCCCCCTTATAGACTGTAAGCCCGTTGTTGCGTAGGATTATGAGAAGCAGCGTGGCTTAGTGGAAAGAGCATGGGCTTTGGAGTCAGAGGTCATGGATTCAAATTCCTCCTCCGCCAATTGTCAGCTGTGTGACTTTGGGCAAGTCACGTAACTTCTCTGGGCCTCAGTTCCCTCATCTGGAAAATGGGGGTTAAGACTGGGAGCCCCCCCTACAACCGGATCACTATGTAACCTCCCCAGAACTTAGAACCATGCTTTGCACATAGTAAGCACTTAATAAATGCTATTATTATTATTATTGTCTCTGTTGCCGAATTGTACTTTTCAAGCTCTTAGTACAGTGCTCTGCACACAGTAAATACTCAATAAATATGATTGCATGAATGCATGAAAAGTGAAGGAGTAGAGATAGAATAAAGTAGAAATATAAAGCCATCACAAGCATACTGAGGCGCAATCACAAGAACTCACACAAAAGCAATGGAAAAGATAAGGATTTGCCACAGTTCCACCCTCAAGTCATGAACCCAATTGGACATGGAACATGGCTCAACATACTAACCATTAAAGGGCTGTCTGTAGGAGGAGCTAGGATGAAGGAAAAGGAGTTAATGGGGGCCAGGTGGGGTAAAGAAAAGTGCAATGGTGGGAGAAGGTTCTGAAACTTTGGAATTGTGTTCCTGTAATGCATACTCCTCAAAGGGCTTAGGAAGTACCGACCAAGTGCGTATGTGATGCAGAAGGGAAGGAGAAGAGGGTGGGGTTATGAGATGTTAGTCAAGCAGAGCTTCCTGGAGGATATTTGAGTTTTAGTAGGGCTTCAAAGATGGGGACAGTGGTGGTCTGTTAGATATGAAGTGTTTTTTATAGGGGATTTCTAGTGGGGAGAGTCGGTAGGACCAAAGGATTGAGAACAAACAGATCTACAGTAAGTAGATTGGTGTAATAAAAGTGAAGTATGTGTGCTGGGTTAGTGGTAATTTAGGTAGGAGAGAATAAGCTGATTGAGTACCTTAAAGCTGCTTCTGTGTGATGCAAATGTGTACAGAACACTTTTTTTAGAAAATGATCCAGACAAACGGCAGCATGGACTGGACAGGGAAATGATTGGAGCTGGGGTGGTGAAGGAGGAAGGTCATCAAGGAGACTGATACAGTGGTCAAAGTGGCTTATTATGAGTGCTTTCAATAGTGATGGCAAAGTATTGTTGGGGAAGAGGGTTTGGGTAGAAGATGAAGTATTATGCTTTGGGCATATTAATTTTGACATGTCAGGGTAACAATCAAGTGAAGGTGTCTTGAAGGCAGGAAGAAAGGTAATATTGAGGAGAAAGAAAGGGATTACAGCTGATGAGGCAGATTTGGGAGTCATTCGTTTTAGAGGTGATAGTTGAAGTCATGAGAGCAAATAAGTTCTCCAAGGGATTTAGTGTAATTGGAGAATAGAAGTGAAACATGAACTGAGCCAGAAGAGATTCCCCCCACAGTTAGGAGATGCAAAACAGAGGAAAAGCTGATGGAAGAGATTTAGAAGAAGCTCTCAGAGATGGGTGGTGAACAGGGAGAAGGCAGTCTTAGTGTTGCCAAGAGAAGGGGGTGGGCCACAGTGTCAAAGCCAGCTGAGAGACTGAAATTGATTAGGATGGAGTAGAATCCATTAAATTTGGCAAGAAGAAAGTGACCATAGAAAGGGCTGTTTTGATGAGTAGAGGAGTGGAAACCAGATTAAATTGGATGGAGGCAAGAATTGGAGGAGAGAAGGCAGTGGAGATAAAAAAAACCTCATTCAATATTTTGATAAGAAACTGTAGAGGGGATGTAGAGCAACATTTGGAGGGTGCAGTAAGGTTAGGGGTGGGTTTTTTTTTTTCCAGAAAGAGGCTAGCACACAGTTAAAGGTCAATAAATACCTTTTATTGGTGGTGGGAAAGCAGTGGGAAAGGAGACTAGAAAATGAGTCCTTGAAGATGGTGGTCAAGAAGGGAAGGGAAACTTGTTCTTAAGACTGTATGGACAGGGTTGATTTCAAAGAGATAGGAAAATCTTCTTGAAAGATGGCAGGGAAAATGAGAGCTGACAAAGGATCAGGCAATGAGTGGATCAGACAAGGTATGAGGGAGAGTTTATTTGTTTAAAATTTGTTGATTAAATGAAAAAATGAGCAGGGCAAGAGATGAGGATGATAACATGGAGTTTGAGGGAGTTAGGTTATTCACTCATTCAGTTGTATTTATTGAATGGTTACTGTGTGCAAAGCACTGTACAGAGTCAGTCAATTGGGATGGGAAATGGGCATAGGCTAACTGAATTTTCCTTGGGTCGAAAAAGAGACAGCTTCATCCTGCCTAGCGAATTACCTGGATAAATTCACCCAAAATGTGGATGGTTTTAATTTTTCCTGTGACTTCACAGAAGCCATTGCCTAGCAGTTCTACTTAGTTTTCTTTTTTGTCTAAAGAACTAAGGGGAAAAATACTAAATGCAAGTTGATCTCAAATTCCTAGATATGTTTGTTGGATAGTAAAATGCCTCCAGTGTTTACTATCCTTAACATTTCCATTGTTTAATCAAGATAAATTTTCCAGTAAATATAAAATGCCAAAGATAATGTCTCTGTTCAGATCCCTCTTGATGGAAAGTTTGTTATGGGCAGGGAATGTGTCTACCGCTCTTATGCTCTTCTCTCCCAAGTGCTTAATACACTGTTTAATAAATATAACTGATTGTCCAGGACAAGAGAAGCAGCGTGGCTCAGTGGAAGGAGCCCGGGCTTTGGAGTCAGAGGTCATGGGTTCAGATCCCGGCTCCACCAAAGGTCAGCTGTGTGACTTTGGGCAAGTCACTTCACTTCTCTGTCCCTCAGTTACCTCATCTGTAAAATGGGAACAAAGACTGTGAGCCCCGGTGGGACAACCTGATCACCTTGTATCCTCCCATCACTAAGAACAGTGCTTTGCACATAGTAAGCGCTTAACAAATACCAAAATTATTATTAAGTATGTAAGCACCGTGCAATAGAAAAATGGTTCAATGTTTATGGTTTTCTGTTTTTTTAATAACATATGTCCCAGTTTGTTTTCTTTTGCTCCTTTAAACTGGAGAAACAATACTTCTCGGGTCAAAATTGGGTGTCAATTGCCAGAGATAGCCTAGTATCTGTAGTCCAGAAATGAGTGGCTCTCTTTGAGCAGAAACTTCAAAAAGGTAGTGAAGCAAGGAAGCAAAGCAAAAACAGTGCAAAGTGCTGCTAACAAACATTTACCAAGGACAGTCTGTGTGCAGTGTTTTGGGGATTGTGGTTCCCTCATTGACCTTTTCAGCAACAAGCATGAGCAAAGGTGAATTTCACTGCAAGTGATGTTGCCTCCCTGCAGGAAGGACAATGATATATTCTAAAAGGATCTTAAAAGAAAAATTGAAACCAAGCAATTCGGTATATCACGCTTATCTCTCTAAAGATGACTAGCTAGGAAGACAAATTTTCAGGAGGTTTTTTGCAAGTGGAGTTAGAGAGAATTTTATTCCCTTATCTAGACCATACATATCTGTAGGGACTTCTAAAAACAAACACATTCATTGATGTACATAAAATGTAATAATAATAATAATAATAATTATGGTATTTGTTAAGCGCTTACTATGTGCCAGGCACTGTTCTAAGCACTGGGGTAGATACAAGGTAGTCAGGTTGTCCCATGTGGGGCTCACAGTCTTAATCCCCATTTTACAGATGAGGTAACTGAGGCCCAGAGAAGTGAAGTGATGTGCCCAAGGTCACACAGCAGACAAGTGGTGGAGCTGGGATTAGAACCCATGAACCTTCTTACTCCCAGGCCTGTGCTCTATCCACTATGCCATGCTGCTTCCCTACGCCATGCTCACTGTCTTACACTTTAGTTAGATCATGTTCTCCATAGAGCCAGCCCTCTTTTTCTTCAGATATAAGCAAGGTGATGATATCACTTTGCGCAAAGCTAAGTAAAGTCTTGTTATTTCCAGCAGAGTGTGGGAAAATTGTTTTAACTTTCCGCAGTTTTATCATGTTCAATCCCATTGCAACATAAATTGATCGCTGTAAGGTAGAATCTTCTGAATTATCTATTAAAAAGAAAGCAGGATTAATGTTGGAGCCAAAAAATAAAATTCACCTAATATCTCTTACAACAAATCAGGGCAGATAAATCCGTACTAACACATTTTAATCAGATCTTATTTGTTACCTCGTTTATCTCAGAATAGCCTCAAGATATATGACAATGATTGGGGGTACATGGGTGGCTTGGTGCTGAGAAATAGCATGAAGATCACAGTGTGGTTAAGTATTTGAAGCTAGAATTAGTTTAGCATCATATTAAAAGAAAAATTCCAGCTTTGAAAATAACTATATATAGAGTTTGTAACATTAACAGCATATTTATGTCCCATCCGATGAAAGGAATCATACTGCTTTACTAAGGAAAATAATCAACATCTATTTGCTAATGCCCAATTAATTGTCTCAATATTGTAAAATCAATAACCTATAAATGATAGCGCTCAATTCGGTTGCTAGTTCTTAGTTTTATTATGTTTGCATTGCACTACATACTGCATCACTTTAGGCTTTGTCAGATCATTAACCTATTAATTTCTCCTCTAAGAAATAAAAGTGGAAAGAATCCTTTAGACTGTGAGCCTGTTGTGGGCAGGATATGAATCTAGACTGTGAGCCCATTGTTGGGTAGGGACCGTCTCTATATGTTGCCGACTTGTACTTCCCAAGCACTTAGTACAGTGCTCTGCACACAGTAAGTGCTCAATAAATACGATTGAATGAATAAATGACCAACTCTGTCATACTGTACTCTTTCAATCGCTTAGTGCTGTATTCTGCACACAGTAAGCACTCAAATGTAATTGAGCATCAAACTTACGCAGTTAGGGAATATTAATTTTTTCTGTCTTGCAAAGGTGAAATTTCATCAAAAAAAGTTGCACACAATGACAGTGCTGTAACCTTGGAAAAGATGTTTTTAAGAGTATACTTATGTATGTAAGTATTGCTATGGAGCGTAAACCAGGTGTGGATGTCAGAATCTAACCATTAGTGCAATCTCTAAATATAAAATCCCTCATTCATTTTCTTTCTTTAATTACCACCTTGAGTCCATCTTCATAGGCAAGTAATAAATCATGTTCCATCACTAAATATACCCATGGATCTACAAAAGATTCATGGTTTCCAGGATGTTGTTTTGAGGCCCATGAAAAGAAAAAAAAAATGGTCATAAGACAGCTTTCTAAAAGAGTAATCATAGTCTGCCAGTTTTCTGTCCAATAGCACAGAGACACCAAATATTTATAGGAGAGTTTTGATTTTTTAAATGGTCCAACCAGACACAAAAAGGTACTACCAGAAACCCAGGGATTCAGCCAGAGAATCACCTAGCTCTGGAGGCCGTAGCCACAAACCCATAGAGGCAGGCCAAGGACATTCCAACTTGTACTTCCCAACCAACTTGTACTTCCCAAGCGCTTAGTACAGTGCTCTGCACACAGTAAGCGCTCAATAAATACGATTGATTGATTGATTGATGCCTAGAAAGGCAACTGAAGCCAGAACCCTCAGAGGCAGGGTTCTCAGCCAGAATAAGGCCTAGAAATTTGGAAGGAAGATTGAGAGGAAAAAGCGGAATGAGAATAGAAGAAAGACTTTGATGCACAGAGAAAGATTTACCTGGTATGGTTCCTCTGATTCAGCATCAGCCAATAGGAGGGATTGAGTTGGACTCTGGCCCTCTAAGATGGGGAGAGGGTGATATCTTCTGCTACCATTGGCATTCAAGGAGAAAGAGGGACCAGACCCATCTCCTCCTCCACCAGAAAGGGCATGGCTAGTTGCCAGTTAGATGGGAAATAAGATGGGGCTTGCATCACCACTTAGGAAAACTGCTGCTTCTTGTGTCCTTTGCAAGAAGAATTATGACACCAGAAGCATATAAATACTGTAGGTTCAAAGTAAATCGCCTCACCCTTAAAGTGCCTTCAAGCACCTGCAGGGAAATAAAAGAAAATGCAGTCACAATGTGGGTTGCCTGATGGTGCCTCAACTCCTTCCACAAATAGGCCTTCCCACTATTCCAGTTTCCTCAGTTTCATGGTTCCATCTCTTTCTGCAAAGAATCTATTCTCTGATCAAATTGACATCAATGACTAATTCTGTAAGAACACATTTAAAATTGGATAGAATTGGTGACAAATATCATTAGCTATTCAAAGGACACGGATTAAAGGATTAATGTGATTAGCTTTAATATTAATATAATGCCCTCAGCAAATCTGTTCTGTTATTTCTATTCTTGCACTTAGGATGTACTTGTAAATAAACAAGATATGTGAAATGTTTTGAATAGAAGGGGTTGAATTCTTACACATAGGCATTGATTTTTTTTGTCTAGTATAATTGAATTTTCTAGGTCTAGACAGGTTTTTAGCAGGGGATGAAATCTGAAAAAATTTTTAGATATACAAAAAAATTCCATTACCCTGCAGAAATCTTAAGGTGTAGAATGAGACCAAGTCCACTATGGTGACTTTGGTCTTCCATTTCACAGTTTTTAATACCAATCTAAACCTTCATAAAACTGTAAGTTCTCACCTCTGGCCCCTTTCCTATGTCCAGCCTCTGGCCTGAAATGCCCTCCCACTTCATATCCAACAGACAATCACTCTCCCCACCTTCAAAGCCTTATTCATTCAATCGTATTTGAGCACTTACTGTGTGCAGAGCACTGTACTAAGCGCTTGGGAAGTACAAATCGGCAACACATAGAGACAGTCCCTACCCAACAATGGGCTCACAGTCTAGAAGGGAGAGACACACGACAAAATAAGTAGACAGGTGTCAATACTATCAGAATAAATAGAATTATAGCTGTATACTACATCATTACTATATACACAAAACATCATTACATACAGAAGCAGCATGGCTCAATGGAAGGAGCCTGGGCTTGGGAGTCAGAGGTCTTGGGTTCTAATCACGGTTCCGTCACGTCGGCTGTGTGATTTTGGGCAAGTCACTTCACTTCTCTGTCCCCCCGTTACCTCTTCCGGCTTGTTGCTCTCCTGCTTCCTGATTTCGGGTCTGGATCCAAGGGGATTTCTGTCATCTTTTGTAGCCATATCCATTACTCAATCCCACATTTCCTGGGACCCATTGATGAAACCGGCATCAACACAGAGACAAGCTCATTCTCTTCTCCGTGGAAGCCAGGAAGTGGTAAGAGCCCGGGCTCAGGAGTCGGAGGTTATGGGTTCTAATCCCAGCTCTGCCACTTGTCCGCTGTGCAACATTAGGCAAGTCACTTGACTTCTCTGTGCTTCAGTCACCTCATCTCCAGGCTCCTCCGGCTGCCTGCCCCCGGCTGTGCCCTGCCAGCCTGCCAGCTGGCGGGCCTGCCTCCCTGCCAAGCAAATCAGGTTGAACGCAGTGCCTGTCTCACATGGGCCTCACAGTCTCAATCCCCATTCTACGGATGAGGCAACATTAAAACCACATCTTCTCCAAGAGTCACCAAATATTCAATCTGTGTTTGCCCATCCACCACCACATCAGACAGAAACGTCTTGCCACAGGCTTTAAAGTACTCAATCACCTTTCCCCTCCTTGATTTCCACCACACCCTCACATTTCATTCTGCTAATGCCAACCTACTCATTGTATCTTGATATAATTTATCTCACAGCCACTCTCTAGCCTACATTCTGTCTCTGGCCTGGAACACCCTCCCTCTTCACATCCAACAGATGCTTACTATCCCCACCTTCAAAACCTTTTGACTTTTAGACTGTGAGCCCACTGTTGGGTAGGGACTGTCTCTATATGTTGCCAACTTGTACTTCCCAAGCACTTAGTACAGTGCTCTGCACACAGTAAGCGCTCAATAAATACGATTGATTGATTGATTGATATTGAAGGTACAGCTCCTCTAAGAGGCCTTCTCCAACGAGGCTCCCATTTCCACTTCTCTCCCTCCCTTCTTTGTTACCCTTGCATTTGGATTTGCATCCTTCATTCACCCCTCCCTCAGCCCCACAGCACTCAGTATATATACACACACACATCTATGTTTCATGTATCTATGTATCTAAGCACTTAGTACAGTGCTCGGCACACAATAAGCGCTCAATAAAGACGATTGAATGAATGTATCTATGTATCATATCATATCTACATATCTATATATATGCTATTTATTTAATAATAATAATAATGGCATTTATTAAGCGCTTACTATGTGCAAAGCACTGTTCTAAGCACTGGGGAGGTTACAAGGTTGATCAGGTTGTCCCACAGGGGGCTCACAGTCTTCATCCCCATTTTATGGATGAGGGAACTGAGGCACAGAGAAGTTAAGTGACTGGCCCAAAGTCACACAGCTGACAAGTGGTGGAGCTGGAATTCTCTTTACTAGGCTGTAAGCTTACTGTGGGAAGTGATTGTGTCTACCAACTGCTCTTGGTGTACTCTCCCAAACATGAGTGTCTTGCCCACAGTAAGTGCTCAATAAATATGATTGATTGATTGACCAGTTTGTCTCACAGTCTGAGGGAAGGAAAACAGATATTCATTCATTCATTCAATTGTATTTGAGCGTTTACTGTGTGCAGAGCACTGTACTAAGCGCTTGGGAAGTACAAGTTGGCAACATATAGAGACGGTCCCTACCCAACAGTGGGCTCACAGTCTAGAAACAGTGCTTTGCACATAGTAAGTGCCCAACAAATGCCATTATTATTATTATTCTCTGCACCTCAGTTTCCTCATCTGTAAAATGGGGATTGAGACTGGGAGCCCTACGTGGGACAGGGATTGTGTCCAACCAGATTATCTTGTCTACCTCAGTGCCTGGCACATAGTAGGCACTTAAATACCACAATTACGATTATTATACGCCAACAATGGGGCATCAAGCTCTATATCAAGTAGAGAGTCTGTAAGGCTGAAGGATGACTGGTAGGTCCTGACTTAGAAGATGAGAGACAACATGTCCAGCTCCAGGAAGCAGCGTGGCTCAGTGGAAAGAGCCCGGGCTTTGGAGTCAGAGGTCATGGGTTTGAATCTTGTCCCCATTTTACAGATGATAAAAATAAGGCACAGGGTTAAACGTCTTGCCGAGGGTCAAAGAGCTGGGACTAGAATTTAGGAGTTCTGACACCTATGTAGAACCAAGCTCTTCCACTTGCCGTGCTGTTTATCACAAGACATGAGCCATAGAAATGCAATGCTAACTTCCTTATTTCAGTTAGTTTTATCAAACATTTGGGGGAACATTCAATAGGAAATGGAAAAGTCAAAATGGCTTTTGAGGTAGAACTGTACCTATCATTAGATTTAGTTTGGGGTTTATTTGGTTCATTTTTTAGTCAACATTTAGCCTCTAGAACATAAATACTGAGTGATTTCACTGTGAAATGATAGTAACTGAAGGTTTCAGAAATGATTTTAGGATAAGAGGTGTTTAAAAGAGAAAAGCAAAGCTTAGTTGAAAGGGCCTTTGTTTTGTCCTTTTTAAACTGTGACAGAATAAAATATTTTGCATAATGCAACAAAAAGCTTGTGGGTTTGCCCAACCAGTCAAACAGTTTCTAAGAGGCAGGACCTTGACTTCTGAAAAGCAATAATTAGAAAATTGCTTTTTTCAAAAAAAAAAAAAGGTCAGTACATTAGGAATAAAACTCTTGTCTATGGAGCACTTTAAAAGAAAATGGCATTGGAATTGATTATGTTCCATGATTCGGATCAAGTTGAAATTCTTGTTTAATGATATGTCAGACAATAACAAGGAAGGAAAAGTACAAAATGTGTTGTTTATTCCAATTCTATGGTGATAAATTCAGAAAATACCTTTTGAAATATTCCAAGGAGCTCAACTGGGAACTACTTTATTCATAACTGGATCTAGATATGATTTATATCTAATTTACAATTTGCTAATTCTCTTGGGTAGAGAATGTGGGTTTTGCTTCTGTGGTCTTCTCAGAACAGTGCACTGCAGTCAGTAAGAGCTCAAAAATACTGTTGATAAGGATGGCATATCATGATTCCCTTGATAACACTTTTTGGAATCTGTTTGCCACATTTAATCAAGCTGGAAAATATACCTGGAGACATACTAAAAGGTGACAAATGAAGTGAAACCATTTTGTGGAAATCCTGTATTCCTGAACTATTCTGTAAACCACTGGGTGGGGAAGAGGTGGCCAGGGGGAGGTGTGTGTTGGTGTGTGTGTGTCTGTGTTTGTGTGTTTCTGACTGTTGATAAAGCAAGGAGGGGGAGAAGAGGGTGTTAATTCTTTATGTGCATGTTCAAAAATTTGGAGATTGTGCTGTATCCACTGTCCTTGAATCATTCTCTTTCCTCTTTACTGATCTTTTTCTCCTCCTTCCCTTATTTTAAAGATTTAATTCTTACATAACCTACCTCACTTCTCTTCTAATATTACAAATATTATGGGGAAAAGTGGGGCAATTATGTGAGTAAATAAGATATTGCTTGTCATACTAACAAGTTACTGATGATGAAATCAATCAATAGTAGAAGGGAGCATAAATAGGGTTGAAACCCTATCTTCAAGTTAATAATAATACTGTGACCACACTCATCTCCCAAAGGATGTGCTGGACTTCATAATTCATTTTTTCCTCACTTTTGTCTCACCGAATACTTGCCCATTGGCTTCCTAGGTAACATAATTCTGTGATTGTGTTTTGGTTTTGGTTGTTCATAAGATTCTGCATATGGTTCAGCTAATATTATATCATTGGTTTTTCCTGTAGCAGAAGGTAAAGCCATAAGCAATGATTTTCATGTCTTGTGTGTATGCCTCTTGGCACCATCATCAGTAGGCAGCAGTTTTTTTAATGATACTTGAAGTATAACTTGAAAGACTCTCAGAGGTGTGGAAGTGCATTCTAACACTTACATCTAGTGCTCTTGCTGCATCATCCAATATTCCTGAAAAGAATAAACTGAGTAAGATAGGTCTCACTACCCATTCTTGTTTTTAAATTATGAGTTAGACTATGCCTGATTCCCACCAGTGTATTCTTATTCTTTCCCAGCAGTTAGCATAATGCTCTGCACATAGTAAGTGTTCAACAAATATGATTATTCCATTGTCAATGGAGAACCATTTAAACAGCACACCCCTGAGCTGTGATAACCTAACATGTCTGAAACAGAACTCCTTATTTTCCTACCCAAACCCTGTTCTCCCCAGACTTTCACATCACTGTAGATGTCTCACAAGCCTGTAATCTTGGCATTATTCTTGACTCTTCTCTCTCATTAAATCCATGAATTCAATCCATCACTAAATGCTGTCAGCTCACCTTCACAACATCGCTAAAATCTGCCCTTTCTTCTCCATCCAAACTGCTACCACGTTAAAAAAGAATCACTCATCCTATCCCACCTGGATCACTGCATCAACCTCCTTGCTGACCTCTCGGCCTACTGCCTCTCCCCACTGCAGTCCCTACTACACTCTGCTGCTTGGATCTTTTTTATACAAAAAGCATTTAGTCCATCACACCCCACTCCTCAGAAAAACTCCAGTGGTTGCCCATCCACCAATGCATGATGTAAAAAGTCCTCACCATTGGTTTTAAAGCACTCCATCACCTTTCCCACTCCTACCTCATCTCGCTACTCTCCTACTACATCCCAGTCCACATACTTCATTTCTCTAATGGTAACTTTCTCACTGTCTCAATCTTGCCTATTTCACCACCAGCCCCTCACCCATGTCCTGCCTCTGCCTGAACACCCTCCCTTCTCAAATCTGACAGACAATTACTCTCCTGCTCTTCAAAGCCTTATTGAAGACAAATCTCTTTCAGGGGGTCTCCCCTGACTAACCCCCTTTCCTCTTCTCCCACTCCCTTCTGTGTTGCCCTGACTCACTCCATTTGTTTTTCCCCACTTCCCAGCCCCACAGCACTTATGTACAGATCTGTAATTTTTTTTTTATATTAGTGTCTGTATCCCCCCCCTAGACTGTCCACAATGAGCTTACAGGGAATATGTCATTTATTATTATATTGTACTCTCCTAAGTGCTTAGAACAGTGCTTGCACATAGTAAGCACTCACTAAATATGATTTAATGAATATAGTTAATCATGACATTGTGAATAGTTTCAGAACCTTAATGAACTGATCACAGCTGGTTTGTCCACAATGTCTGTCCACAATGAGCTTACAGGGAATATGTCATTTATTATTATATTGTACTCTCCTAAGTGCTTAGAACAGTGCTTGCACATAGTAAGCACTCACTAAATATGATTTAATGAATATAGTTAATCATGACATTGTGAATAGTTTCAGAACCTTAATGAACTGATCACAGCTGGTTTGTTTGGTAATTTTCAGAGACCAAATCTGTTGATGGTATCTGTTCAGGTTTAGGTGCTGTTCTAAGCCCTGGGGTAGATACAAGATAATCAAGTTGTCCCACATGGGGCTTACAGTCTTAATCCCCTTTTACAGATGAGGTAACTGAGGCCCAGAGAAGTGAAGTGACTTGCCCAAAGTCACACAGCTGATGAATGGTGGAGCCGGGATTAAGCGCTTAGTACAGTGCTCTGCACATAGTAAGTGCTCAATAAATACGATTGATGATGATTAGAACCCATGACCTCTGACTCCCAAGCCTGTGCTCTTTCCACTAAGCCATGCTGCTTCTCCTAGTATACATTGGATGTGGGAGAGGCTGGGCAATAGAAGAGGAGGCTAATATAAAAGTATAGCTGTGGCTAGACCAGATATTGTACCTGTTTCTTTGTAGTTTAGGTGGAAAAGAAGGGGCAAAGTCAGGAGATGTTGTACAGGACTTATCGGCCATATTTGCCTCTAGACTGTAAACTCATTGTGGGTAGGGGATGGGTCTACCAACTCGGTTGTATTCTCCAAGCACTTAGTACAGTGCTCAACACACAGTTAGTTCTCTATAAATACCACTGATTGATAGACTGAATGTGAGACTTGAATGAAAATGAAAATTCAAAGCTGACATTAAGGTTATGATGGTAGAAAAATAATCTGGATTTCTGAAAGTTCTGAATTTCTGCTCAATGAATTATTGATTGTAACATTGAGACTCTTGTGCCTTCCCTGAATACACCTATTGTTACATAATCTCTATCCACATTTCCATTTTGCCCTAGAACTCTGTGCAATTCAAATTCCCTTCAGGTGAAGTAGCAGCAGCAAGATCTATTTTAATACCAAGCACATGTGACAGTCCTGTTTGGAACCCCAACACTATGCTGATATGGCATTACTAAAATGAATGAGGCCTGACACAGGGAAAAGTTGTATACTTCAGACGCAGATAAAAGTGGGTTTAATCCAGCTCTATTTTCCCTGTTGCAAAGAAAATGTCTATTGCTATTAATAGCAAATTTCTTAATACCTGTTTCAATTCTTTGCAGTACTATCAGAGATTGACGGAAAGTATCCAGGAGAGTTAAAGCACTTGGCAATGTTGGTAAAAGCCTTGTTACTTTGCCAACATTGCACAGTACAACTGACCAAGTTGATTAGAAATATTTCATGTTTCTTATTAAAATTAAATATGGACAGTATGCCACTCAAAAATGTCCCAATGGAAGGAGGTTTTTGTTATGTTATGCAATTTCTTAGCAGTATTAATGACCCATAGCTACCATATTAAGATCAATTTTAATTTGAATAAGGGCAATGCATTAGAGGTTTATGGTTTGTGCTTCTTGGCAATGGGTATCCGGGTAATTAATAGTCCAGGTAATCAGAGAGACATTAAAATGAGTTATAATGTTATGTTAGTGCTAACAACCCAGAATCAGTGAATCACAGAAGTGGGAGGCAGGGATTGGGTATTGCCAAGGGTAATGTGGAATTATTTTTGATGATAATTGTAATAGTATTTACTATGTGCCAAGCACTGGTACAAAATAATTATAAACAGTCCCTATCCCACATGAGGCTCGAAGGGTAAGTATGAAGGGGGCAGATCTTTAATCATGATTTTACAGGTGAGGAAACTGAGGCACAGAAATAAGTGACTTGCCCAGCATCACACAGCAGGTGACAGAGCTTGGATGAGAACCCAGGTCCCCTAACTTCCAGGCATTCCAGAGCTCTTTCCACTAGGCCACACTACTTAACCACTTCTGTAACTGTGCCAGAACCATCTTTTTGACATTCCCCATGACCTTCAGCTCATCACGCAGCTCCAAAAAGCCACTTGGATTTCTCGAGCTGATGAACTGGAGAATTCTAATAATAATAATAATAATAGCATTTGTTAAGTGCTTACTATGTGCGAAGCACTGTTCTAAGCACAGTGGGGATACAAGGTGATCAGGTTGTCCCACAAGGAGCTCACAGTCTTCATCCCCCTTTTACAGATGAGGTAAATGAGGCACAGAGAAGCTAAATGGCTTGTCCAAGGTCACACAGCAGACAAGTGGCGGAGCTGGGATTCGAACCCTTGACCTTGATTCCTAAGCCCGTGCTCTTTCCACTGAGCCACGCTGCTTCTCTAAGTGTTGCTGAGTGTTTCTAAGTGTTCTGCTTTGGCAGAAAGGGAAACCAAAGCTGTTTTTTTGCAAGCAGTCAATCAGTAAATTGTATTTACTTAGTGCTTGCTGTGTGCACCGCACTGTACTAAGGGATCAGGAGAGTTCAACGGTAGGTTAATCAAGGGATTAGTTACTGACTTATTGGTCAGTTTATTTCTATTTCTCTATAAAAAGCCAGTTAAGGCTTTAACCTCCATATCCATGGCTGGGAGTGGACTCAGGTTCGTCCTATTGCCAGAGAAATGTTTTTGTTTTTTTCATGAAAAGCTGAAGGAGTCATGTAAAGATTACTCCCCAGGGGTATTTACAGACAAACTTGGGAAGGAGGTTGGCTGACCGGTGGAAGGAGGTTGGCTGACCGGTTCTGCTTTGCTCTTCAAGGTGTTGTATATGAGATACAGCTGATGAAGGTAACAGCCAGAGGGGCAGAAGATTGGAAGTGCTTCTGTGGAAAGGAATTCCATACCTGGCAAGGAAAATATGGAGAGGTTTGGGACCCACTGGGCACCTTCACATAGCTTACCTATATTGACTCTAGAGACTATTTTGTCCTAGTGGAGGGAGTTTACAATTCTTACAATATGTTTGAGTCATCATCATCATCAATCTTATTTATTGAGCGCTTACTGTAGTGCAGAGCACTGTACTAAGTGCTTGGGAAGAGTCATGTGTGATCCTTTGAGTGACCTTCAGGAAAACCCCCCTGATAGTGCCTACCCAAGTCATCCTCGACAACATCTCGTGAAGGACTTCAGTTTATTCATCTGTAAACTGTGCCTCCTTCCCTCTCTCAAGGATTTTGTGGCCACATATTGAGATAAGGTGAAAGTACTTTGGAAAAAGTGCTTGTAAATAAATACACAGTATTATTGTTTTTACTTTTATTAATATTTTCTGGGTGGCATATTCTCTCAGCTCTATAGTGCAAAGCTTTTACTGTATTTGAAAATTTTAAAATTTGTGATGCATTCCATATTTTTGCCTTATTAAAATCACATGCCCTCTGAGGCCTTCCCTGACTAAACTCTGATTTCCTCTACTCCCATTCCCTTCTGTGCCATCCTTAATGCACTGCACCCCCATCCCTACAGAATTTATGCACATATCCAAAATTTATTTCAATGTCTGTCTCCCTTATAGATTAAGTTCCTTTTGAGCAGGGAATGTGTCTACCAACTCAGTATTTTACTTTCCCAAGTGCATAGTATATTTCTCTGCACACAGTAAGTGGTCAGTAAATACAATTATTAATTGATTAAAATGATAATTGTGGTATTTAAGTGCTTACTATGTCCGTCTAGATTCTCAGGTCGATATGAGATATTTAGGTCCCCCATGGAGTTCACAGTCTAATTAGAAGGGAACACAGCTATTGATCCCTATTTGGCAGATGAGGGAATTGAGGAACAGAGAAGTTAAGTGACTTGCCCACAAAGCAGGTAAATTAGCTGGTATTAAAACTCAGGCCCTTTGAAGCCTAGGCCTATGTCCTTTCCATTAGGCCACACTGCTTTTGCAGGATCAGATTTCAGTCTAAAAGTGTCAGAAGCAATTTCTTATAAAGTTCCTTTTTTCCCCATTGCCTACAGCAGGAATTAGAGAAGGATTTTGCTTGTTGACCCAATGTAGCATTATATTTCTGCCTTTCACTTGGATTTCCTCATATGATCAAAATTGGTAAAGCCTGTAACACCCTTCCCATCCTGAATGGGAAAGCAATATTTAGAGTTGCCAACCTCTTTTTTCAACCTCATTAGAGAAAGAAGTGCCTTAATCTCCCAGTGGAACCCATTACATGTTAAATAATAATAATAGTGATGATAATTGTGGTATTAAGCATTTGTTATGTGCCAAACACTGTACAAAGTGCTAGGGTAGATACAAGTAGATAGGACATAGTCTCTGTCCCACGTGGGGCTCACAATTGAAGGTCATAGCAATTGACAGGATTCATTGGCTCTTTTTATTCTCAAACTACAGGCCTACACTCGTCAGGTTCATCTGATGCCCAAGGGTAGTACATATGCCTGGCCTTAACTACCAAAAAATTGTTTAATAATTATGGTAGAGATTATGATGAGTCAAATAATAGGTTAGATACAAGATGATGAGATCAAATACAGTCCCCATCCATTTGGAGCTCATAATCTAAGAGGCAAGGAGTATAGGCCAGATTTCTTCTCCCTCTAATGCCATCAAATTGCTTTTGAACCTTAGAGATTCCATGGATACACCCTCTTCGGAATGACCCATCTTCTGTCATAAAGTTTTTCTGGTATGTGTAGCCATATATTTTTCTTGGTAAAGATGCATTAGTGGTTTACCTTTTCCTTCTTCCATGCAGTAAAAACCTGAGTGTCTGTCTGTCTTTGATCAACATTTTGATAACTCGATCATCTGCCTTTAACTCTTTCCCATGCCACTGCTGCCCAGCACAGGTGAATTGACCTTGTCTGATGCTTTGGCTTAGATCTTTTCATTATGGGTAACTCTATCTGGCATAGCTTTAAGCTTCATCAGCATATACAAACTCTTC
Source organism: Tachyglossus aculeatus (assembly GCF_015852505.1). Lineage (NCBI taxonomy): Eukaryota > Metazoa > Chordata > Mammalia > Monotremata > Tachyglossidae > Tachyglossus > Tachyglossus aculeatus. The sequence continues at coordinate 73,745,277 of NC_052069.1, read as the reverse complement.
TGCCGTGATAAGGCATGGATTCATAGGCCAGACCTGAGAGAGGTTAATTGAATAGCATTCATGGAAAAAAGAAATACATAAACTATGGCCTGGATTGCATCTCTATCAATGGGATATTGGCAGCTGGTGCTGGTGCCCAGAGGGCACTGCTGTAGAGAGAGGATATGTGAATGGGAACTGCAGATATAAGTTTGTGTAGATACAAGTTAATCAGGTCAGACATAGTACCTTTTCCACATGGGGCTCACAGTCTAAGCAGAAAGAAAACCAGGTACCTAATCCCCGTTTTACAACTAAAGAAATGTAAGCACAGAGAAGTTCAGTGACTTGCCCAAAGTCACACAGGAGGTTAGTGGCATTGCTGGGATTAGAACCCAGGTCCTCTGACTCCCAGGCTGGTGCTGGACATACTGTTATTTATGCCCTGAGGGTATTTTGGATGAGAAGCAAGAGTTGGGTAGACAACACACCCAGCAAGTTGGAGACAGTGGTGCTCCTGCCCCTACTGAGTAATGAAATGAGCAGAAATCACAAACTCAAGTGGACAGATGGACAGAGGTGGGGAGCATTTGGGTAGTGCAAGCTGGAACACCCACATTTGACCCCTCTGCTCTTCACCTGGGGAAGTTGAAATTGCACTGTGGGACATGGGCTGTGCAGGGAAGAAGATTCCATTTGGCACATTACCACAGGGTCAGATCAGGGGGAAACCAGCAAGAGCAGGCAGGTTTTTATGAGCCTGAGTTAATCATCCCAACTCTCCCCAAGGAAAGGCTGGCCCTGTTTGTAAAAGCCCTTACAGCTCTATTACCATATGATTTTCTGCATGTAAAATTAATCGATCCTGTATGATCTGTATTTAGTATGATCTATTTAATTGAAGGCACCAATCCCATACCATCTTTTAAAATTGAAATCCAGCTCAAAATATTGAACATGCCAAGTTCCCAAAACAGTGCTGTACACTTCTGACCTTCTCCTTCATATCCAGTTTTTGCTTTTAAATTCTGAAGAGCAAACTTAATTTAAACATGCAGTGTTGTACATCAACCCTTAATACATGCAGTTGATTTTCATACTGGACTGGAAATTACATCAGTGGTTTCACAAACACATTGCAGAACTAAGGTCCATTCCAGTGATTGATCAAGCAAGCTTTTGCTAGCTGGATGTCTCCCAGATTCCTTTGTTTCAGGAAATTCTTATTATATTGAACCTCAAGATACCAGCTAAATCTCAAAATGAGTATCCCCTATTCTGAGGTGTATGGCAAAGGATGGGGAAAGGAAGAAAGAAAGTGAGACTGTGAAGTGGTTGGAGAGAAGAAGAGGTTATCAGGTGACTGATGGGAACCTTGAAGAGTTTAAGCTTCAGAGACTAAGGCTGTGAAAGACAAGTTCTGCAGTGTTGGGTGGGGACAGGCTTTGACAGGTTATTCACCTAAAAACAGAGAAAAGTCTGTTGTTGTATTGTTCGCTCCCAAGCACATAGTACAGTGCTCTGCACATAGTAAGCACTCAATAAATATGATTGAGTGATTGTCTACAGCTGATAACCGGAGAAAAGTGTCTCCAATACAATTGAATAAATATACTGAAAGCTCCCTGTGGGCAATTCTGCCGTACTGTTACAGCACTCTACACACAGTAAAGGCTTAGTAAATACCATTGGCTACTGATTGATGATAACCAGCATCATTTCAGTTCAAATTTTTAAAAGCTGCAGCACAATAAAGACATCTCTGTGCTAAGCACTAAGATAAATAAAAGACTGTCAGGTATTACATAGTCCCTGTCCCACCTGGGCTTACAGTCAGAGTAGGAGGAGGAACAGGTCTTTATTTCATCCCCATTTTACAGGTGAGGAGATTGTGGCATAGAGAGAAGTAGGTGAATTGTCCAAGGTCATGTCACAGGCAAATGGCAGAATTGGAATTAGAACCTTCTGACTTCTGACTTCCAGTCCTGTAGTTTTGTTTTTTTTTTTTTTTCAGTAGGACACACTCAGCACTTTAAACAAGGCTGCATTTATGGCCCTCCAACAAGTGCCTTCTTTCCAGAACATTTAATCAGAGGTTGCAGTGAACAGAGCTCACTGTGTGCCTGTTTAAGTCCTGTATCTTGAGCTGTTTGCATTCAGAACTGAAACAGCATCCCAAGGAAAGACTTTCTTTAATGAATCACTTTGAGTGACCTTGCATTAATTTTTTCCCCTCTTGGTTAGCTCAAGTGAAGAAAACAGTTGTTTTAGTCAAAGCGAGGGACCCTGACTAAGCAAATGGTTCATTGTCATATTTATTGAGCACCTACTCTGTGGAAAGCACTGTATTTGGAAAGCACTGTAGTAAGCACTTGGGCGAATACAGTAAAACAAACAGACACATTCCCGGCCCACAAGGAGCTAACAGTCTAGAGGACTAATTAGTCTCCCTGTTGACATGGTGGCAGATCCACCTAGGAACCAGTTAAATTTTGGGAAGGAAAATGACTGGGTGTAAAGGCGAATGACAGGCTCGGCATTAAAGTCCCAGAAACACTGTGCCCGCAGGGTATTAGTGGAAGACAGAACTTGCAACAGGGAGAGAGGACAGATATTATCAGTCTTGGCTGCTGCTTCAGTTGCTCTGGTCGTCATTTGCAGAGATGAGTTTCTAATGCCTGACTCAGCCAGAGTAAGTAGAAGTACTAGCAGAAACCTGCTGCTAATTGAGGAAGCTGACTCAAATGATGTCTGAATAAATACAGAGCCTTTTATTTAAAGCTCTTCTGAGAAAAAACTACCGTCTGGAGGTAAACAAAGTATTGCCTTATTGGCATTCAGGAGCAGAGTCACAGCAGGAGTGGAAATAAGAAACAGAAAGAAATAAACAAAATATTTAAGAAAATGGTCTGCAGGGGTAGAAGGGCCAGCTCTGATTATTAGGCCTTTAGGGGCCATATTGTGCAAGAAGGTGGAATCCACAGAGAGACACAATGCATAGGGTGTTGTGTCTCCAAGACTGCTGGAAGGTAAGAGTTTAGTCTCCTTGTCATCTCATTCATTCATTCAATCGTATTTATTGAGCTCTTACTGTGTGCAGAGCACTGTACTAAGCACTTGGGAAGTACAAGTTGGCAACATACAGAGACAGTCCCTACTCAACAGTGGGCTCACAGTCTAGAAGGGGGAGACAGGGAACAAAACATATTAACAAAATAAAATAAGTAGAATAAATATGTACAAGTAAAATAAATAGAGTGATAGATACGTACAAACATGGATGTGTACATCAAGTGCTGTGGGGCTGAGGGAGGAGTGAAAAAGGGAGTAAATTCAAGTGCAAGGTTTCCTCATCAGTTAAAGTAGCCTCTCCAGACCCTTGGGAGTTCTGGAAAGGTGAATAGGACCTCAAAGTCCCATTACTTGCTAAGTCCAACATGAGGTTTCTTCTGTATTCTTTGTTGCCCTCAAATTTGATTTTGTACCCTTTATTCTCCCCATCCTCAGCCCCTCGGCACTTACGTACATGGAGCACAGGGCTTGGAGTCAGAAGGACCTGGGTTCTAATCCCGGCTCTGCTTCTTGCCAGCGGTATGACCTTGAGCAAGTCACTTCACTTCTGTGGGCCTCAGTGACCTCATCTGTACAATGGGGGTTAAGACTGGGAGCCCTGTGACAGATAGGGACTGTGTCCAACCTGATTAACCTGTATATACGGCAGCCTTTAGTACAGTGCCTGACACACAGTAAGCCCTTGGATGCCAATAAAATAAAAAAATCCATAATTTACTCCAATGTCTGTTTACCCTTTAGACTGTAAACTCCTTGTGGGCAGGAAATGTGTCTACCTACTCGTTTGTACTGTACTCTGTACTATACTCCAGCACTTAGAACAGTGCTTGGCACATAGTAAGCACTTCAATACCATCATCATTATTATTATTACTCTAAGTGCTCAGTACAGCGCTCTGCACAAAGTAAATGCCTAATATAATTGCTTTCTTATGAAAAACAGAAGCAGTGTGGCCCAGTGGACAGAGTACAGATCTGGAAGGTCAGAAGGACCTAGGTTCGAATCCTGACCACCACTGTGACTCTGGGCAGAATCATAACTAAATTAGCTCATACAGAAAATCTTAGCTCATGCAGAAAATCTGTTCAATTTTTAAACAACACTCAAGAGGTCAACTAATCTATCTCGTGTGCTAATTCAGTCAAAGATCGACCCTCACTATCTAGAATTCTTCCATTATCATTTGGATCTTTTTTCCATCATTTTAATTATCAGACGAGAAGTGAAAAGTGAAATTCTCTCTTTTAAAATGAATGAAATCCCCAACATTAATATATGTAAACTGTTACAGTGTTTACAAATGAACCTTCAAAGATTCCCCCCCAAAAAAATCAAAATAGTAATACTAAGTATTATATGGGTAGTAGAATAAATACTATTGTATACTAGCTATTTGTTATGTTGGACTGGAATATCAGCTCTGTTCCAAGATTGTTCTTGTGCCACTAGAGCTGTTCTTAAAGATCAGTAACTGTTTTTATTTTCACGTAGCACTTGCTGTTCCGTGATGCACTGATTATTTTCTAGTAAGTTGTCTTTCTCTCTGGATTCTCAGTTATAAAGCTTGCCAATTACAGTTGACTGGTGAGCTAGGTTCGGGTAAGGCATGCAGCGTTTAAGGACAATTTCTCTAACCATTTTCTCTATTTAGGCTGAGCAGTAAGAGTAAATAAGACTCCTCAGACATTCAGGGTGCTGCTGTCTCTTTAGTGACCAATCTCATGTGCCACCTACTTGCACAGAACTTGTAGCTTTAGCCCTCATTTTCCATTATGATGATTTGCACTGAGTCCAGTCTCTGCTCTTTTACTAAATCCCCCAGCACAGCATAACCTGCAAGATAATTGGCTAAGGTATCAGTGCCTACTGTGGCTCAGTGGAAAGAGCTTGGGCTTTGGAGTCAGAGGTCATGGGTTCAAATCCTGGCTCTGCCAATTGTCGGCTGTGTTACTTTGGGCAAGTCACTTAACTTCTCTGTGCCTAAATTCCCTCATCTGTAAAATGGGGATTAAGACTGTGAGCCCCCCGTGGGACAATCTGATCACCTTGTAACCTCCCCAGGGCTTAGAACAGTGCTTTGTACATAGTAAGCGCTTAATAAATGCAATCATTATTATTATTATTACTGTGATGATAGAACAGTATAGCCTTTTCTGCTCTTTCCCTTTTCTATCCAATAAAACTGCCGCTATCTTAATCCAAGCACCTCTTCTATCCCCATCAGCCTCCTTGCTGACCCCCCTGCCTCCTAGCTCTCCTTATGCCAGTCCATACTTCAAACTGCTGCCCAGATCATTTTTCTACAAAATCATTCTGCCCATCTTCCCCCACTTCTCATAAATCTCCAGTGGTTGCCCAACTACTTCCACATCAAACAGAAACTCCTTACCATTGGTTTTTAAGTACTCAGTGACCTTTCCCCCTGTTACCATACCTTTCCTACTACTACTACCCAGCCTACATACCCCTCGCCAACCTACTCACTCTACCTCTATCTCACGGCTGACCAATTGCTCACATCCTGCCTCTGGACTGGACTGTTCTCCCTCTTCATATCTGATGGAGAATCACTCTACCCACCTTCAAAGCATGGGCTTGGGAGCCAGAGGATGTAAGTTCTAATCCCAGCTCTGCCACTTGTCAGCTGTGTGACTTTGGGCAAGTCACTTAATTTCTCTGGGCCTCGGTTACCTCATTTGTAAAAGGGGGCTTAAGAATGTGAACCCCCTGTGGGACTATCTGGTTACCTTGTGTCTACCCCAGCATTTAGAACAGGTTTTGGCATGTAGTAAGTGTTTATTAAAGACCATAACAAAAATGATAATTATTATTATCATTATTATTAAAAGCCCACTTCCTCTAAAAGGCCTTCCCTGACTAAGACCTCATTTCCTTTTCTCTCACGCTCTTCTGCATTGTCCTTGCACTTGGATTTCTCCCTTTATTCACCCCTCCCTCACCCCACAGCTCTTTCATATATAGCTCTAATTTCTTTAGTTATCTCCCCCTCTAGACTGTAAACCCATTATGGGCTAGGAATGGGTTTAACATCTCTGTTATATTGTATAACCATCTCCTAAGTGCTTAGTACAGTGTTCTACACATAGTAAATGCTAAACAAATCTGATTGGTTTATCTCCAGGGGCAGACACTGCTGTGTCCTCATTGGTTATGTTGTTGACTGAGACACTTACAACCAATCTACTGATTTGTGGGATCTTCCTTGGGAAACCAATTTTGCTGTGCGGCTATGGCACAGAAAATCTCTGTGTGCCCTTAGCATGAGACCTTGCTGGACCTGAATTTACCCATAAGAAATTTTGTAGACCACCTAGTACAGAATGTGGGAGTAGCATATTTCAGTTGGAAAAACTTTTGAATGGAATACATGGTTTTTGTAAGCATTTACTAGGTGCCAGGTACTGTACAAACTGCTGGGGTGGAGTGAGGCTCACAATCTCAATCCCCATTTTACAGATGAGGTAACAGGCACAGAGAAGTGAAGTGACTTGCCCAAGGCCACACAGCAGGCAGGATGCAGTCAGGATTAGAACCCATGACCTTCTGACTCCTAGCCCCATGTTCTATCCACTATGCCATGCTGCTACTCACAAATGATGGTACTTGTTAAGTGCTTACTATGTGCCAAGCACCATTCTAAGCACTGGGGTATGTAAAAGGTAATCAGGTTGTCCCACGTGGGGCTCACAGCCTTAATCCCAATTTTACCAATGAGAAACTGGGGATCAGAGAAATTAAGTGACTTGCCCAAAATCTCATAGCTGTTAAGTGGTGGAGCCGGGTTTAGGACCCACGGTTTTAGTACTCCCAAGCCTGTACTCATTCTACTAAGAAAGAGTTGCCATGTTGCTTGTATACATATTAGGGGTCTGTAGAGTCCAGACCACCCCTACCCACCGAAACCCATCATTCTCTTTTGGTGACAATCAGACTTCATTCAGTCAGTCGTATTTATTGAGTGCTTACTTTGTGCTGAATACTGTACTAAGCACTTGGGAGATTACAAAGAAAGAAGCTTAGGAAGAATACTAAGGAATAATCACACAATTGAAAAAGAGGGAAATGGCTTTCCTCTTCTTCTCCCACTCCCTGGATTTGGCTCAACTTTGCTGGAGACCTTGACATGTAGGCCCAGTCCTCAAAATCCATCACCTTCCTTTTGATGAGAAATGGGCAATGAGCACCTGATAGAGTATCCAGCAGGGTCTGATCTGAGGGTGCTCAATCGTATCCATTCCATAATTCCAGTGGAGTAAAGCATAAGGGGATGGAGTGAATAAAAGGGAGCAAATCAGGGTGCTGCAGATGGGAGTGGGAAAAGAGGAATAAGGGCTTAGTCAGGGAAGGTATCTTGGAGATCTGACTTCTTCAATAAGGTTTTGAATGTAGGGAGAGTAATTTTCAGATAGGAGGGAGGGCTTTGCAGGAATTGGGCGAGAGGTCGGAAGTGAGACAGACAAGACCTATATACAGGGAGTAGGATGGCATTAGAGGTGCAAAGTGTGTGGGCTAGGTTGAAGGAGAGTGGTGATGTGGCGGGGCAAGGTGGTTGAGTGCTTTAAACTGATGGTTTCTGTTCGATGCGGAAGTGGATTTCATTCATTCATTCAATCGTATTTATTGAGCGCTTACTGTGTGCAGAGCACTGTACTAAGTGGATGGTCAAACAGTGGAGGTTCTTGAGAAGTGGGGAAATATGGACTGAACATTTTTGTAGAAAAATGATCCAGGCAGCAGACTGAAGTATGGACTGCAGTGGGGAAAGGCAGGAAGCAAGGAGGCTGATGTAGGATAGGTTAAGTGCTCGGATTAATGTGGTAGCTGTTTAGAATGAGAGGAAAGGGCAGATTTTAGCAATGTTCTGAAGGTTGAACTGATGGGATTTAATGACAGATCGAATATGTGGGTTGAATGAAAGGGATGAGTCAAGGATAACACCAGGGTTATGGGCTTGTGAAAAGGAAGAATGGTGCTGCTGTCTACAGTGATGGGAAAATCCAGGGGAAAACAGAGTTTGGATAGAAAGAAAAGAAATTCTGTTTTGTATATGTAAAGTTGGAGGTGATACCAGGACAGCCAAGTAGAGATGTCTTGAAGACAGGAGGATATGTGAGACTGTAGCAAGGGAAAAAGGTCAGGGTTGGAGATGTAGATTTGGGAATCATCCGCATAGCGGTGGTAGTTGAAACCATGGAAGCAAATGAGTTCCCCAGAGGAGTGGGTGTAGGTAGAGAATAAAAGGGGGCCCAGAACTGAGTCTTAAGGGACCTCCTGATAGTAAGGTGGTGGGAGGCAGAGGAAGAGCCTGTAAAAAGGACTGAGAATGGATGGCCAGAGGGATAGGAGGAAAACCAGGAAAGGACTAGGAATAGAATGGAATAAAAGCTATTGGATTTGACCTGTTGATAATTTGTGACCCTTTAGAGGACATTTTCTGAGGAATAAAGGGGATGAAATCCAGATTGGAGGGGGTAAAGGAGTATAACTTGACAGCAGATGTAGCAAATGCCAAAAAGTTTGGAAAGCAATGCTAGGAGGGAGATGGGGTGATAACTGGTTGGAGCTGTGGGGCCAAGGGAGGTGTTTTAAGGATAGGGGAGACATGTACGTATTGAAAGTAGTGGGAAAGAAGACATTGGAGAGCAAACAGTTGAAGATGGAGGTCAGGGAAGCAAGAAAGGAGGAGGCAAGTGCTTTGATAAGGTGAGAAAGGATGGGGTTGGATATTTAGGTGGACAAGTGAAGCAGTGTGACCCATGCTCCAAAGCATGGGCTTTGGAGTCAGAGGTCATGGGTTCAAATCCCACCTCTGCCAATTTACAGCTGTGTGACTTTGGGCAAGTCATTTAACTTCTCTGTGCCTCAGTTACCTCATCTGTAAAATGGGGATTAAGACTGTGAGCCCCACATGGGACAACCTGATCTCCTTGTAGCCTCCCCAGCACTTAGAACAGTGCTTTGCACATAGTAAGCGCTTAGTACAGTGTTCTACACACAGTAAGCACTCAATAAATATGATTAAATGAATAAATGCCATTAAAAAGTGGGTTTTGAGTGAAAACAGGTGTGATACAACAGAGTTGGTAGCAGTAATAGTATTTATTGTCCACAGATCTCTATACTAAGCCTTGGGGGAAAATGCACAGGTGGGACATAAACATGGTCCCTGTCCCTTATGAATCTCACAATCTAGTTGGTAGACACAATCTCTGCCCACAAGGATCATAATCTAATATGGGTATGGACTTTAAAATAAATTACCAATAGGAGAAAAAGTAGCTTGTAAAGATATTTACTTAGCCCTGTGGGGTTGGGGTGACAATCGAAGTGCTGAAGGGATCACACACAGACAAGTGTGTTATCTAACATACAGGGAAGGCAGGTAAGGGAAATGAAGGCTTTGGCAGGAAAAACCTCTTGTAGGTGATGCAATTATAGGAGGGTTTTGATGGTAAGGAGAGTAATGTACTGTCAGATATGAAATAGGAGGGAGTTTGAGTCCTAAGGAAGGACGTAGGCAAGGGACCGCTTGAGGGATAGACGAGATCGAGACAGAGAGAAAGAGGACTGTCAAACAGTGTGGCAGACTGGTATTAGGCTCTATATTAACTGTGATAATTGTATGTCTGACAGTCATTTAAATTGAACACGTACAAAGGTGTTTGCAATACTCAGAGATCAATCCTGAATTTGTAGGGTGATATATGAGGGTCCCGGATTTATATCAAACCTTTGAAATCCATTCAACTCTTCCATAACATGCATTTCCATTGTGTAGTTTGCATAAAATGTTATTGCAAAATTAGGAAACTCCAATGAAATGCGTCCATAAGGCTAGAATGTAATGTAGTCATAAAAGAAATGGTGTATATATATAACACATATGTAACAGGGGAAACAGCGTGGCTCACTGGAAAGAGCGTGGGCTTGGGAGTCAGAGGTCATGGGTTCAAATCCCAGCCCCTCCACTTGTCAGCTGTGTGACTTTGGGCAAACCACTTAACTTCTCTGAGCCTCAGTTACCTCATCTGTAAAATGGGGATTAAGACTGTGAGCCTCAAGTGGGACAACCTGATCACCTTGTATCCCCCCCAGCACTTAGAACAGTGCTTTACACATAGTATGTGCTTAACAAATACCGCCATTATTATTATTATTAACACCTTTCTTAAAATATCCCTGTCTCAGAAGGATATACAGGCTTCCATACAGGGTGCAGAAATATAGGACTCTTAACAAAGCTGTTAGCTAAAATGCCTTCATTGTGTGCCTTAAAGCAGTCCTCGGATAACAATTGTAATGCAAGTGACCTTTATGTAGTTTTCCATCCATTCCCTTTGCTGAGAGCTTTTTGGGAGGTAGTTAAAAGAGAAGTTGGAACAAATCCACAAGCACTAATTAAAATTTTATTTTAAAAATCCTGGAAATCTCTACTTTAAGAAATCTAGAAAATGTTTAAGCTTGATAATCAGAAATCTCAGTTTTAAAGTTTTCTTCTTCTGACCTCCCTCTTTATAAATTGATTTCTTCCATAAAGAATCATTCAAACACAACATGGTTATTTATGGCAAACCTAGTATATGATTGAATACATATTTTCTTTAGTAAGTAATGGGAGACAACTTAGAGTGTATTACTTTACAATGAACCTCCAAACCCTTAGCCTTCTTTGCAGAGACAATTGGTAAGGAAGGGTTATAGCAGCAGTGTATTTTAATGAGACCTTGGTTCTTTTAATCAGTTGATACAAATGAACTTCGAGAATGTTAACAAATAGTAATTTGCAACCAAATAAATTTGAAGCAATAAAGACTGTTCTGCCATTTTTAATGTACTATATATGCATCTATCAAAATAAAATCCAAATTAAATTCATTCATTCAATCATATTTCTTGAGCACTTACTGTGTGCACTGTACTTAAGTGATTGGGAGAGTATAATTTGACAAACAGTCACATTCCCTGTCCACAACAAGCTTCAGTCTAGAGTGGGAGATAGACATTAATATAAATAAATTACAGATATATATATATATATATATATATATATATATAAGTGCTAAGGGGCTGGGAAGGGGGAACCAAGCCAACTTGTAGACTGTGAGCCTGTTATTGGGTAGGGACTGTCTCTATATGTTGCCGACTTGTACTTTCCAAGCGCTTAGTACAGTGCTCTGCACACAATAAGTGCTCAATAAATATGATTGAATGAATGAATGAACTACAGATGGCCAGGTTTGAGGTCTCATGAACCCTGCTTAGTGGAAGTGCCGCTTTCTCTTTACCTGCCCCAAGGAATCTTCACGTGCTTTTAGACTCATGTAATTCCCATCTCTGTCCTTGGCAAGACCAAAGTTATCTTTGGAGATATCTTTTATCTTAGGAGAAGCAGTGTGGCTCAGTGGAAAGAGCCCGGGCTTTGGAGTCAGAGGTCATGGGTTCAAATCCCAGCTCTGCCAATTGTCAACTGTGTGACTTTGGGCAAGTCACACAACTTCTCTGCACCTCAGTTGCCTCATCTGTAAAATGGGGATTTACTGTGACCCCCCCCGCCCCCCGTGGGTCAACCTGATCACCTTGTAACCTCCCCAGCGCTTAGAACAGTGATTTGCACATAGTAAATGCTTAATAAATGCCATCATTATTATAATAATTATTATCTTTAATTGAGAGTTGGAGGTAGTGAAGGTTGAATGTGTGTGAATGGTTGTATTGCTTTGTCAACACTAGTGGCTTTCAGTGTGGAAGATACCTACTGGTGTTGATTCAGAGGTATTCCCTTAGGCCACACTGAGTAGTGAGCAAATGTCAGAGTTCACAAGCGGTAAAGCATGCCTGGGGTTGCATTATCCATAAATCCTATTAACTGAAAGGTGGTTTCAATAATACTACCAGCTTTATCAGTGCTTTGTATTCTCTTTCTATCATTTGCATAAAATTTATGTCTATTTGCCCTCTCTGTTAGATTGTAAGCTCCTTCAGGGAGAGATCCATCTAGGGCTTTGGAATAGTGGCTGCAGTGATAGATGCAGGAAAATGCATTTTCCAACGCCGTCCTGGTTCTCAGTGTCCTGGGCTGATCCCTATGGAAGTGGCAGAGAGCTGCCACCATGGCCATCCCACCACCACTATTGTCATTGTGTGACTTAGGGGAAAGAGTATGGGCTTGAGAGTCAGAGGTCATGGGTTCTAATCCCTGCTCCTCCATTTATCAGCTATGTGACTTTGGTCAAGTCACTTAACTTCTCTGTGTCTCAGTTACCTCATCTGTAAAATGGTGATTCATTTTTTCATTCAATCATATTTATTGAGTGCTTACTGTGTGCAGAGCACCGCACTAAGCACTTGGGAAGTGCAACTTGGCAACATATAGAGACAGTCCCTACCCAACAATGGGTTCACAGTCTAGAAGGGGGAGACAGACAACAAAACAAACAAGTAGATAGGTGTCAAAGTCGTCAGAATAAATAGAATTATAGTTATATGCACATCATTAACGAAATAAATTCATTCATTCAATCGCATTTATTGAGCGCTTACTGTGTGCAGAGCACTGTACTAAGTGCTTGGGAAGTACAAGTTGGCAACATATAGAGACGGTCCCTACCCAACAGCGGGCTCACAGTCTAGAAGTAAAATAAATAGAGTAATAAATCTGTACAAATATATATACAAGTGCTGTGGGGGGTGAGGGGAGGTAGGGCAGAGGGAGGGATGGGCAGGAGGAGAGGAAAAAGGGGACTCAGTCTGGGAAGGCTTCCTGGAGGAGGTGAGCTCTCATTAGGGCTTTGAAGAGAGGAAGAGAGCTAGCTTGGCAGATGTGCAGAGGGAGGGCATTCCAGGCCGGGGGAGGCTGTGGGCCAGGGGATGATGGAGGGACAGGCGAGAGCAAGGCACAGTGAGGAGGTTAGCGGCAGAGGAGCAGAGGGTGCAGCCTGGGCTGTAGAAGGAGAAAAGGGAGGTGAGGTAGGAGTGGGGGCAAGGTGATGAACAGCCTTGAAGCCGAGAATGATGAGTTTTTGCTTGATTTTTAGGTTGAAAGGCAACCACTGGCGATTTTTGAGGAAGGGAGTGACATGCCCAGGGTGTTTCTGTACAAAGATAATCTGGGCAGCAGAGTTAAGTGTACACTGAAGTGGGGAAAGATAGGAGGATGGGAGATCAGAGAGGAGGCAGATGCAGTAATCCAGTGGGGATAGGATTGGAGATTGAACCAGCAAGGTAGTGGTTTTGGATGGAGAGGAAGGGGTGGATCTTGGTGATGTTGTGGATTAAGACTGGGAGCCCTACATAGGACAACCTGATAACCTTGTACCTGCCCCAGCACTTAGAAAAATGTTTGGCACATAGCACTTACCAAATACTATTTTTAGAGAAGCTTCATGACTTAATGGCACGAGCATGGGCTTGGGAGTCAGAGTTCTTGGGTTCTAATCCCAGCTCCTCCACTTATCAGCTGTGTGACTTTGGGCAAGTCACTTAACTATTCTGTACCTCAGTTACCTCATCTGTAAAATGGGGAATAAGATTTTGAGCCCCATGTGGGACAACCTGATTACCTTGTACCCTTCCCAGTGCTTAGAACAGTGCTTGCACAAAGTAAGCACTTAACAAATACCATCATAATTATTATTATTATTATTATAGTTATGATGGGGGTGGTGGTGGGAGGGCAGTGCCTTGTTGGAACAGATTTCAAACACTTTGCCTCGGGATTGATAGAAATGTTACAACATCCAGACAGATTTGTAAGCCAACCAAATGCCTCTTATATGCAAATTACACCCCAACCCATTCATTCAATTCAATTACATTTATTGAATGCTTACTGTGTGCAGAGCACTGTACAAAGTACTTGGGAGGGTACTGTACAACAATAAACAGACACCTTCCCTGCCCACAAGGACCTTACAGTCTTGAGGGGAGCTTTTCCCAGACGCTCCCTGCCAACCGTTTGCCAGAATGCAAATAATTCACTCCCAAACAGCTGCAGTGGTGAAAGGTCCATTCCCCCATCTTCCAAGTCTGAGTGCACAGAGGTGAACACAGACCAGGTGTGGCTTGCCTTCACTTCACCCAACAAGTGCTTGCCTTCACTTCAGCTCAGATGCCTGTCTCTTGCTGAACATTCATCTCTTTGCTCTTAGGGACCCAGGAACCAGTGTTCAAGTTAGCAGATGGTCAACAGAATCATTGCTGACTATGTCTCCTGTAACCCTTAACGTCTCGTACTTCAATATATCCCCTTAATCTCCTCGCTCTAATCAGCCCAACCCTCTCGTTTCTTACCAACACCGTCACCATCCATCTCCCATCCTCTACCTACTCCCCTGCATCTGCCTCCACTTCCTCTATACCAGTTCTCTCCTTGCTCCTCTCCAATCTAGTCTCTGGCCCCTTTACTCCATGGAAACTCTCCTGTCTAAGGCCATTGGTGACCTTCTTCCAAATCTGATAGCTCTAATCCATCTTAATCCTCCTAGACCTCTCAGCTTCTTCAAAACTGTGGGTCACCCCCTTTTTCTTCAAGCATTCTCTAACCTTGGCTTCACTAGTACTGTCCTCACCTGGTTCTTCTCCAAACTTTCTGACTGCTCCTTCTCAGTACCCCCGCCCCCGACCACACACAGGCTCTTCCTCTGCCCCCTACACTTTGGCAATGGGGGTTCCTCAAGGATTACTTTTTTTTCTCTTTCTATTCTATCTTCATCTACTCCTAGGGAGTACTCATTCAATCATTATCTTTATGCCAATGATTCCCAAATTTACCTTGACAGCCCTGACCTCTCTATGCAGTCTCAAATTTCTTTCTGCCTTCAAGACATCTCTACCTGGGTGTCCTGCTGTTGCCTCAAATTTAACATGTCCAACACATAACTCCTCATCTTCCCACCCAAGCCCTGTCTTACCCGTCTTTCTCATCACTGTAGACAGCACCACTAACCTCCCTATCACACAAGCCCGTAACCTTGGAGTTGTCCTCAAATCATCTTTTTTAATTCAATCCATATAGTTACTCTGTCATCGAATTCTGTTGCTTCTACTTTCACAACATTGCTGAAATCTGCCCTTTCCTATCCATCCAGGAAACAGCATGAGAAGCAGCATGGCTCAGTGGCAAAAGTATGCGCTTGAGAGTCAAAGGATGTGGGTTCTAATCCTGTCTCTGCTACTTGTCTTCTGTGTTACTTTAGGAAAGTCACTTCACCTCTCCGTGACTCAGTTACATCATCTGTAAAATGGGGATTAAGTGTGTGAACCCCATGTGGGTCAACCTGATTACCTTATATATACCCCAACCGTTAGAGCACTGCTTGGAACATAGTAAGAGCTTAACAAATACCATCATCATCACCACCCAAACTACTACTACAATCAAGAATTTATATCCTGCCTTGACTTTTACATCAGCCTCCTCACTAACCTCCTTGCCTCCTCCCTCTTCCCACTCCAGTCCATACTTTATTCTGCTTCCTGGATCATTTTTTCTAAAATAAAGTTCACTCCATGTCTCTCTACGCCTCAAGAACCTGCAGTGGTTTTCCATCCAAGTCGGCTTGCCCTTCCTGTCTTTTCTTTCTTTTTTCCTACAACAGCTCAGCCCACACATTTCCTCTAGTAAGCCCTTTAGCATGAGTTTGTTCATATGCCTTGATCTAATCTATGTTGCCATTGATAATAATGATGATGGTATTTGTTAAGCACATACTATGTGCAAAGCACTGTTCTAAGTGCTGGTAGATACAGAGTAATCAGGTTGTCCCACGTGGGGTTCACACTTTTAATCCCCATTTTACAGGTGAGGTAACTGAGGCACAGAGAAGTTAAGTGACTTGCCCAAGGCCACACACCAGACAAGTGTCAGAGCCAGTATTAGAACCCAGGACCTTCTGACTCCCAGCCCATGTTCCTTCCACTAAGCTATGCTGCTTCTCCAATCGCTTTTTGCCACATCTTCACTCTAACCCGGAACTCCCTCCTTATCCATACACAACCAACCACACTCTCCCCACCTCAAAGCTTTATTAAAATCACATCTCCTTGAAGAGGCCTTACCCAGTTAATCCCTCTTTTCCTCTACTCTTTCTCCTTCCTGCATAAACTTGAATCTCTACCCTTTAAGCACTTGATATTTATCTCAACCTCAGCCCCACAGCACTTATGTACATATTGGTACTTATTTATTTATGATAATAAATTCCTCCCTCTCTAGACTGTAGGCTCCTGTAGGCAAGGAACGTGCCTACTAACTCGAACTGTACTCCCCTAAGTGCTCATTACAGTACTCAGCACACTGTATTCAATAAATACCATTGATTGGTTAAGAATTTCATTATGCATCTTCTCTGAGAGATTTTCAAAGAGTCTAGTGGCTTAATTGCCAAGCTGACCATACTTCCCTCTCCCTAATTCCCACTGGACCCACTGAGCACATTCCCACTTTTTCCCATTTCCTTCCTTCTTCAAGCATACTTTTGGTCTTACTTTTGGAATAAGAAAAAGTAGGAAGGAGATGAAAATAGGTGAGGGAAATTCAAAAATGAAAAAAACATAGGTAATAGTTGGGATTGTTGTTAATGAATAGTAGGTTAGGAAGTTGAGCACAAGGAGTGGGAGATGAGAGGACTGGCAAATATAGAAATATTTTTAAATCTGTAAATGTCAAAACTTCAACGGGAATTTATTGTTTCCAGATTTCAACAACATCACATGATGACTGCTTTCAGAAAGAAGGTAAAGAAGATGCTTACAGTAATCATTGTGAAATTTCATTTCTCTCATATGATATTTCTCTCCTACAGACTGTACACTTTTTCTCTAGGCTTTAAATTACATGTGGGCAGGGAAGAGGTCTGTTGCATTGTTTCCTCTCGAACACTTAGTACAGTGCTCAGCACACAATAAGCACTCAGTTGATTGTATACCTACCAGGTTCCAAATTCTGTGCAAAGTGCAGGTATAAATACAAGATTATCAAATCAGATAATCTAGGACATTCATCATGTTCATTGTTTAATTCATAGGGAGAATAGGTATCTAATCTCCATTTCCCAGATGAGGCCCAGAGAGGTTAAATGCCATGTCTAATGTGAGTCAATTCAAGGCGAGTTATTCAATCCTTACTGTGCACAGAGTGAGCTGGAGTTTACAATCTAGTAAGGGGGTAGGGGTCAGACAAAAATAAACTGTTGGTAGGCTTTAACAAAACTGGAATCAGAACCCAGCTCTAAACCAAATACAAAGACAGACCCTATAAAAACATTTCATGTCATCTGTAAACAGGAAAATTAGCAATACTAAGGAGACTGGCTGCCCTGAGAAATTAACCAAGTCCTAAGTCTGCTTCACGATGATGTGGTAGACCATCAGAACTGAGTTCTGATCTTACCTGATCTTTTTCTCAGCTGCAATATAGCAAATCAAGATCAGTTTTTTCAACAGATGCTATACTGACATGCAGAATGTAAGGTCTTCAAGAATCAGGACAGTGTCTACTCTGTTGTGCTGTCCCAAATGCTTAGTACAATGGTCAGAGCAGAATAAATGCTCAGTAAATATCTGAGATCAATATTTCAGGTTGGGATTAGAAACTGAGTCTCCAGAATACTTGTTTAGCTCAGCAGACTAAACGTAGCCTTGAAAATCCCGGAAAGAGTTATGCAGGAGCTAGAGAAAGGTGAGAATTCAGCCCTGAACAGATTAGATGTAGGTGATTATAAGCCACTTCGCAGAGGCAGTTGGACTTTAAACCAATGATAACCCTAAAGTTTGAGGTAATGCCCCAAACTGCACCAAGGGAAGCTTATTCTAAAAAATATTCTCTAGTCACTGAGAGCTTAGTAATGTCACAGTACATTCTCCAGTGATGCACTAATAGACAAAGAAATAGAAAACTAAAATAAGAAAGCACACTGCAAGAAAGTAGTGGTGGTGGTGTTTAAGTGCTTACTATGTGCCAAGCTCTAGGTAGTGACAATATGGCAAGAATATCACACACAACTGAAAGTCTCAAGGCTTACAATTATACGACCATGAATTATAGAACTGTCACAGCCATCCTGCGTCTCCTGGCCTTTCATTAGTATCGTTTGAAAGTTATTTACCTGGCAAAATATGATCATTAACATTGAGGCCCTAGAATGGTCAGTCTTTCAGCGATTAATTATTAGCCATTTCATTGTCACTTTTGTAGGTCATTACAGAGAATATATGATAGAATGACCAAGGATCTGTTGTCTGGCAAAGAAGCAGCATGGCTCAGTGGAAAGAGCATGGGCTTGGGAGTCAGGGGTAATGGGTTCAAATCCTGCCTCTGCCACTTGTCAGCAGTGTGACTTTGGACAAGTTAACATCTCTGTGCCTCAGTTACCTCATCTCTGTGCCTCAGTTAAAATGGGGATTAAGACTGTGAGACCCACATGGGACAACCTGATCTGTTTGTATCCTCCCCAGCACTCAGAACAGTGCTTTGCATATAGTAAGCACGTAACACAAGCCATTATTATTATTAAATAATTGTCTCCCCCTTTTAGACTGTGAGCCCACTGTTGGGTTGGGACTGTCTGTATATGTTGCCAACTTGTACTTCCCAAGCGCTTAGTACAGTGCTCTGCACACAGTAAGCACTCAATAAATACAATTGATTGATTGATTGATTAAATCAGAAAAAATGTTTTGAGGAAAACACAATCCCAAATTACGCTACATAGTCATGTTCTAGGGACCAAATTGACTGATGCACTATCTTCCTTAAAATTACTGGGACCTGAGGTACCCTGTCCTGAATTTCTTCATTCTCTGCTGAGGTCCAAAGAAAGAGACAGACCCTACTCCTGTCTACCTATCTAGCGGGCTTGTTGAGTAGGAAAAACTGAGGGGAGCGAGCATGAGGGGGTGGCTTTTTGATGACAGACTTTAGGAACTTTATGACACAGAGACAGAAAAATAAACAGAGATAGGCATCACAGTATGGCTCAGTGGAAAGAGCCCAGGGTTGGGAGTCAGAGATCATGGGTTCTAATCCCTGCTCTGCCACTTGTCAGCTGTGAACTTTGGGCAAGTCACTTCACTTCTCTGCACCTCAGTTCCCTCATCTGTAAAATGGGGATGAAAACTGTGAGCCCCATGTGGGACAACCTGATTAGCTTGTATCCCCCCCAGCGCTTAGAACACTGCTTGGCACATAGTAAGTGCTTAAGAAATACCATCATTATAGAGAAGCAGTGTGGCCCAGTGGAAAGAGCCTGGGCTTGGGAGTCAGAGGTCGTGGGTTTTAAATTAGGCTCTGCCACTTGTCTGCTGTATGACTTTGGGCAAGTCACTTCACTTCTCTGTGCCTCAGTTACCTCATCTATAAAATGGGGATAAAGACTGGGAGCCCCACATGGGACAACCTGATGACCTTGTATCTCCCCCGGCGCTTAGAACAAAGCACTCTTCTAAGCACTGGGGAGCTACAAGGCTTGGCACATAGTGAGCACTTAACAAACACCAACATTATTATTATTATTATATCAGCTCCTCAAATGAACATATACCTGGGCCTTGGCTTTTATTTACAAATCAATTTTCTAAGCCATAACTGACCACATGGATATAATTTCTCAGTCATTGGTGTTAAAATCCAAATGACAAGTTATATGGGTACCACATTTTGGCAAGTGTAAATTTTAAAATGGAGAATTTGATATCCATAATACTTTGGAATTCTCACCTGAGTATATCAATTGGCACAATTTTATCCTATTCAAATCATTAAGAGCTAGTAAAAAATCTTCAAGATAATTTATGCTACTATACTTTTCTTCTCTTACCATATTTTTCTGATACAACTTTTCTTTCTTCCTATAAAATTGTTTTGGACTTCTTCAGAAAGTCAGTCTGCAATCCATCTAGGGCTTAACTAAGGAGAAATGATAGAAATATAAATTGATCACTTTTCTACAAGCATACTGAAGAGAATCAGTAAATCAATCAATATTTATTAAGTGTTTACTATGTTCAGAGCACTGTACTAAGGTCTTTGAGGAGTTCAATACAAACTAGTTGGTAGATACATTCCCTGCTCACAGGGAGTTATCGGTCGAGAGGAGGAGGCAGAGATTAAAGTGATTATTATTATTAACAGTAATAATAATGGAATTTATTAAGTGCTTACTATGTGCAAAGCATTGTTCTAAGCACTGGGGAGGTACAAGGTGATCAGGTTGTCCCACATGGGGCTCACAGTCTTAATCCCCATTTTACAGAGGAGGAAACTGAGGCACAGAGAAGTTAAGTCACACAGCTGACAATTGGCAGTCAGGATTTGAACCCATGACCTCTGACTCCCAAGCCCGTGCTCTTTCCTCTGAACTACGATGGATGTGCACTTTAGGTGCTGTGGGGCTAAGGTTGGGGTGAATATAAAGTGCTTAAAGAATACAAATCCAAGGGCATAGGCAGTGCAGGAGGGAAAGATAGTAGAGGCAAAAGGGCTTAGACGGGGAAGGCCTTTCAGAAGCTTTGATAGGTGGCCAGTTCTGAATCAGTGTGGGGACTAACTGCATCAGCTCTTCAGAAATAAATGTCCACTAAATCAGATGGGTCCCTGCTGTCCAACAGCTCCCATAGAAAAAAAAAAACCACCAGAAACACAACATCTCTACATATTCCCTTATTTCAGGGCATCTTGGGGTGAGGAAACCAAAGCTACTGCAATAAAAATGTCTTTGGTAGAAGGGTGGATGACAGGGTCTCGGAGCATATGTGGTATTCATTTGCATACCTCAAGCATAAGCCTTCTTGAGAGGGTCAAAGAGGCAATTTGCCTCTCTTGCTGCATGGCACTCTCTGAGTTGACCACTTACCTCAATCAATCAATCAGTCAATCAATCATATTTATTGAGTGCTTACTTTGTGCAGAGCACTGTACTAAGCGCTTGGGAAGTACAAGTTGGCAACATATAGAGACAGTCCCTACCCAACAGTGGGCTCACAGTCTAAAAGGGGGAGACAGAGAACAAAACCAAACATACTAACAAAATGAAATAAATAGAATAGATATGTACAAGTAAAATAAATAAATAAATAGAGTAATAAATATGTACAAACATATATACATATATACAGGTGCTGTGGGGAAGGGAAGGAGGTAAGATGGGGGGATGGAGAGGGGGACGAGGGGAAGAGGAAGGAAGGGGCTCAGTCTGGGAAGGCCTCCTGGAGGAGGTGAGCTCTCAGTAGGGCCTTGAAGGGAGGAAGAGAGCTAGCTTGGCGGATGGGCAGAGGGAGGGCATTCCAGGCCCGGGGGATGACGTGGGCCGGGGGTCGATGGCGGGACAGGCGAGAACGAGGTACGGTGAGGAAATTAGCGGCAGAGGAGTGGAGGGTGCGGGGTGGGCTGTAGAAGGAGAGAAGGGAGGTGAGGTAGGAGGGGGCGAGGTGATGGAAAGCCTTGAAGCCCAGGGTGAGGAGTTTCTGCCTATGTGTGACTAGACTGTGAGACCACCTTCTAGACTGCGAGCCCACCCTTCTAGACTGTGAGCCCACTGTTGGGAAGGGACCATCTCTATATGTTGCCAACTTGTACTTCCCAAGCACTTAGTACAGTGCTCTGCACACAGTAAGCGCTCAGTAAATACGATTGAATGTGAATCTGGCCGTGACTCCCTGCTCTGCAGAATACTTCTTAAAGCTTAATTTGTACATGAATCCTTTCCTAGCCAACACAGATGGTCTTATATTATGTGTGTTTGCATTTACTATTGCAATGGTGGATCCAAGGGGCCCTTGCGCTCGGGAGGGGTAAGAAGAACCCAGGAAAGCCACTCCATGGTGCCCCTCCCTGAGGGCAGCTTAGCCAGAGAGAAGGATTAGTGCAGAGGTAGTTGGAGAGGAAGAACCTCTGTCATCTTGGAGGCTAGGTGAGCAGCGTGCCTGGAAGAGCAGGACACAGGAAGGCCTGACTTTAGGAGCTCCTTGGGCTGGGATTTGGACTGAGAAACTCAGGTGACAGTACAGCTGTCTCCCTACATTAGGCAGTGAGTTTCTTGACGGTAATCATTTTTTTCCTCACATCTGCTGCAATTACCATCAGCGCTTAATGTGCACTAACAGATACATATTGCCGTTTGTGTTGTGTTGAAATAGTTTGAGCCATTCATTCAAAATGCTAAATAGCCTCTTTTGGGAAACACGAACAAATAAGTTCACATAGATATGGGTATTAGCTTCTTTTAAAACCCGTGATTTAGATCTGCCCTATGCCATGTTACATTTTATAGTAGAACACACCAATTTGAAACAAAAGCCTGATGGATTCTTATTATGAAAGAACAAGTTCTTTCCTCCAAAAAACCCCGTGAAAACATGTCATACTTGTAGTTCACGATTAATTCCTTCCCAAATGCTGGTTTGCTCTTGGGCAAAGTTGCCGTTATTGACTGGTATTTGCTATTTATCTATGGATTAACAATGTAAGTGACAGTCAAGTATTGGCTTTTTCAGCCACCCTAAGTATATGAAAAATTCACTGGCAATGTCATTTCCTTTCAATGAGAAGGATATGTCTTCTATATTTTTCCCTTCCCAGACACAGATGGATAGAAAACCAAACCACACAGGAATAGATAGATCCCTTTGCCCTTTAAACACAAGGCCAAATAAATTTATAATTTGTATCAAATGTAACCACATTTACACTGAAAATCATCGGGACTATTTTCCCCTAATAAGTTCCTCTTTCTATTTAAATTTAGGAAACTAGGTAGGTTTGGGCCTTCATCTTTGAAACCTTAAATGGGGTGGACTATGGATGACTTCTGCAAACAAATTCCCCTGCCCATCAACCCCCTGGCACATAATAAGCACTTAACAAATACCATAATAATAATAATTATTATTATTATGATTTCAACTTAGGTAATACCCAGTTCTATTTGGATTGGAATGAAGAAAATTCCAAACATTAAAACAAACAAGTCAAAAGCATTCCACGGGCTGGAGCATATATTCTAAACAGTCAATCAGCTAAGGCACATGTATAGAAAAGCTTTTTCCAATCCCACCTTTCACCCTCCTTGAAGGCAAAATAGTAAAACTTTCTTTCTCCTATACACTTTCCCTCAAAACAGTGGTTCCCCTCAATTGAGTCCAGGATTTTCCTCCTTCTACCTCCTATTCCTTTCTGCTATTTTATCAGGAAACATATTATTGTGCTTGGGCTACTGACTCTATTTTAAAAGCCCATAGCTATTGTCAAAGCCTCTAGGAGAATTTCTGGAACAAGGAGGTGAAATTTTTCCCTCCTCACTCCACTTGGTAGGGAAGGCATGCCATTGCATTGAGAAAGAAATGTGCAAATATGGAAAATAAAAGTTTTAGTAAAACAGCAGTAATTGGCAGTTGTTTTCACATTCATTCATTCATATTTATTGAATGCTTAACTGTGGGCAGAGCACTGTACTAAGCACTTGGGAAGTACAATTCAGGAACACATAGAAACAATCAATGCTCACAACGGGCTCATAGTCTAGAAAGGGGGAGACAGACATAAAACCAAGTAAACAGGCATCAGTAGCATTATTATAAATAAATAGAATTATAGATATATGCATGTTATTAATAAAATTAACAGAATTATAATCATAAGTATGTACTTATAAACAAATACTGTGGGGCAGGGATGGGGGTAGAGTAAAGGGAGTGA
Organism: Tachyglossus aculeatus; assembly: GCF_015852505.1. NCBI lineage: Eukaryota > Metazoa > Chordata > Mammalia > Monotremata > Tachyglossidae > Tachyglossus > Tachyglossus aculeatus. The sequence continues at coordinate 73,721,515 of NC_052069.1, read as the reverse complement.
CTCAGGGCGATGGGGACGGGAGGGGGAGCAGCAGAAGAAAAGGGGTGGTTTAGTCTGCCCAGTTTGGGTCTGGGTTTAAAATATCCAGTAGATTTGACACATTTATTCTACAGCAGTTCCCTAATCATTCTAGAGTTCAGACAAAATGGTCATGGAGTTCTTTTCTCTATACTTGCATATTGTGCATCATGAAATAGATAGATTGCCAAACTCTCCTAGCTGAAGCTCTCTGATTTCCCATCCTTCTGTTTCTCCCCGCTTCAGTCTATACTTCACTCTGCTGCCCAGATTATCTTTCTACAGAAACGCTCTGGGCATGTCACCCCTGCCCCCCTCAAAAATCTCCAGTGGCTGCCTATTGACCTCCATATCAAGCAAAAACTCCTCACTATTGGCTTCAAAGCTCTCCATCACCTTGCCCCTCCTACCTCACCTCCCTTCTCTCCTGCAAAAACCCAGCCCGCACACTTGGCTCCTCTGCCGCTGACCTCCTTACTGTGCCTTGTTCTCGCCTGTCCTGCCGTTGACCCCTGGCCCATGTCCTAACTTCAGCCTGGAATGCCTTCCCTCCTCACATCTGCCAAACTACCTTTCTTCCCCCCCTTCAAAGCCCTACTGAGAGCTCACTTTCTCCAGAAGGCCTTACCAGACTGAGCCCTCCTTTTCCTCTGCTCCTCCTCCCCTCCCCATCACCCTTACTCCCTCCGTTTGCTCTATCCCCTTCCCCACCCTACAGCACTTGTGTATATGTGTACATATTTATTATTCTATTTATTTTATTAATGATATGCATATATCTAGTTATCTATTTTGATGGTATTGTTGCCTGTCTATGTGTTTTGTTGTCTGTCTCCCCCTTCTAGACTGTAGCCCATTATTGCGTAGGGATTGTCTCTATCTGTTGCCATATTGTACTTTCCAAGTGCTTAGTAAAGTGCTCTGCACACAGTAAGCGCTCAATAAATATGAATGAATGAATGAATGAAGCATTAATGCGAAAGTAAAATATTGTAAAAGTATTGCAAAGGAAAAAAAAAGCCTTTAAAGGATATATTACAAGGAACATAGGCCTATTTAGCATTCAATTATGTCAGCATTTTCATTTTATTAATGCTAAAATTCAGGGTGGAATTATACTACAACTTGTAACTGGTTTAAAAATGATTTAGCAAGGGACCAGGAAAACGTCTGATCTTTTACTTACACATGTCACATCTAAGCTAAATTCATGATTACCAGATTGACTCACTCCAAAATATCTGACAATTGAGAGAAACAAGCTTCTCTTCCTGGGCAGAAGAGATAAATAAACATATATGTTCTATGTTTCTGTGATTAAATTTGTTTTTAAAATGTCAGATGATGAAAACTCTTTCATATTTTGGATTACTCTCTGTGAGGCGAAGCCCACTGATGTTCAAAAATTCTGTTTGGGATACTACTGAGGAAAAATATAGTACTGGGATGACACATTTTTAAGACCAAGTGTTTTTACTGAACTTTCTTGGAAGATTTAAAGTCCTGGGAAGAGCTTTCAAACTGTGTCTTGTTGATTGCTGAAAATGTTGAGAGTCATGATGTAATAAATGATGCCATTTACAGTCTAACAGTCACTTTAAGACTGTTTGAAAGCTACATGCTGGATTATGATTCCTCACATCAATTGACAATCTGGTTTATATTATGGACAGAAACCATTGGCTTGACAAAGCAACAGAAAGACTAAAGGTCCTGATCACAGGTGGTTGATTTTCCTGAGTAATTTAGTGAAGAAAGAAAGATAGAAACTTAATGGTCAGCACCATCCTTAGATGAATAACAATTTGGAATCTAACTTATCTATCTACCCTAAACATCCCCTAACTCAGAGGCACTTTTAAAGGAATGCAGAACTTCTTATTAAAACAAGTATGGCAACTTCAGGGAGAATTTTAAATCACTTTTAGCTACTACATAATTTCAACTAGCCAAGACATTTTGATTTATTTCTTTCCCCGTAGCAGCAGAACAAATTTAAATGCTTAGGGAGGATATCTGGAGGGCAGGCCATTAGAAGATAGCGTGGTTCTTTCAAAATTCTCTTCTTTATGCTTTCACTGAGTGCTCTCCCCCTTCTTACCCTTCTCCCTGCAAGGCTATTTTGAGCCTGGAAGATCACACTGTGAGGAGATTGTGACAAGGGTGGGTGAATATTTCTTGGATGGTCATGGTAGGGTGATGTCTGTGCAGGAAATTGCCCAAGGGAGGTAGACTAGAGCAAATGTTCCTTCTGCCCAGCTGTTAGAGGAACTCTGCAGGGACCCCTTTACATTTCCTGCTTTATCTGACAGATTTTACCTAAATACTGATAATACTCCAGACAGCATTATATATTGATAACTTATTAACATTAAATGAGCTGCACAGATGTTTGAAGCTGATGGTACTCACTGACTCTTGGATTGCCCCCTCCACCTCCTCCCCTCTCCATCCCCCCCGCCTTATCTCCTTCCCTTCCCTACAGCACCTGTATATATGTATATATGTTTGTACGTATTTATTACTCTATTTTACTTGTACATATTTATTCTATTTATTTGATTTTGTTAATATATTTTGTTTTGTTCTCTGTCTCCCCCTTCTAGACTGTGAGCCCACTGTTGGGTAGGGACCGTCTCTATATGTTGCCAACTTGTACTTCCCAAGCGCTTAGTACAGTGCTCTGCACACAGTAAGTGCTCAATAAACGCGATTGAATGAATTAATGAATGAATTTCCAGGCCCTTTTACAGTCAGATGAAAGATGGATTAAAACTAGATTTTTTAAGGGGTGGGAGGTAAGAGTGGGGATCACATTAGAACACCATGGTCTAGTGGAAGAAGCATGGGCCTAGGAATCAGAGGACCTGGATTCTGATCCTGGATCTGCTACCCATTTACTGTATGACCCTGGGCAAGTCACTTAACATCTCTGTACTTCAGTTACCTTATCTGTAAAATGGGTATTAAGACTGTCTTTGTCCTACCTGATTAGCTTGTATCTACTCCCAGAGTTTAGTATGGTGCCTTAGTAAGTGTTTAACAAATACCATTAAAAAAAAGAGAAAACAAGCAAAACCACCCACTTTGCTATCAAAATGCTGCCAAGTGTGACTCAAGGGAAAAGACAGCAGATCTCTGGCTTTTGCTTACTTGTTTGCTCCCCTTAATCAACAAGTCTGGTCCCCCATTCTTCTTCCAATCCTCATCCCCCATTGCTGATCTGAGCAGATCCCGAAGTCTATCATAAAGACACCCGTGCCAGTGGTAAAGTAAGGAAGCAAAATGTTGGATTGGTGGTGCATGACTCAAATGTGGCTGCTTTATAAATCCTAGCAAGTGAAATCACTCATTTGGCATTACTGTCATAGTGACATTAGAGAAATTCTTAGCAATTCCTGCCCTGGAAATCTTAACTACATACATCCTCTACCCTCCCAAAAGAAGATTGGTGTCCTTCCATCCATTTATTTCTTCCCCTCCCTCAACATAATCTGAATTTATATTAACATAGTGAATTTACTATGTAAGGAATCATGTCTAAACCAAAAAAATGTCTTAACAAAGAGAAAAATGTTCAAAGAACACCATGTCTAGTGATGCCAAAGACCATACACTAAAACAAGAGCAGAGTTTATGTAATGTAATGTAGAGAAGCAGCATGGCTCAGTGGAAAGAGCACGGGATTGGGAGTCAGGGGTCGTGGATTCAAATCCCGGCTCCACTAACTGTCAGCTGTGTGACTTTGGGCAAGTCACTTGACTTCTCTGTGCCTCAGTTACCTCATCTGTAAAATGGGGATTAAGACTGTGAGCCCCACGTGGGACAGCCTGATCACCTCTTATCCTCCCCAGTGCTTAGAACTGTGCCTTGCACATAGTAAGTGCTTAACAAATGCCATTATTATTTTTATTATCATTCATTCCTTGTGGGGTAGGGACTGTCTCTATATGTTGCTGATTTGCACTTCCCAAGCACTTAGTACAGTGTTCTGCACACAGTAAGCGCTCAATAAATATGAATAAATGAATGAATGAATTCCTGCTTTTTAAACAAAGAGCAGCTAATCACTTCAATTGCATTTACGTTCATTGTCCATCTGAGGGACTGAGACCAGGCAGTATGTAAATAGAAGAAGCAGCGTGGCTCAGTGGAAAGAGCAAGGGCTTTGGAGTCAGAGGTCATGGGTTCAAATTCCAGCTCTGCCAATTGTCAGCTGTGTGACTTTGGGCAAGTCACTTCACTTCTCTGTCTCCCCCTTTTAGACTGTGAGCCCACTGTTGGGTAGGGACTGTCTCTATATGTTTCCAACTTGTACTTCCCAAGCACCTAGTACAGTGCTCTGCACACAGTAAGCGCTCAATAAATGCGATTGATTGATTGATTGATTAGAACAGTGCTTTGCACATAGTAAGCACTTAATAAATGCCATTATTATTATGTGAATGAGTTTGTAGATATGCCAATAAGATAAACACCAGTCTAGATGTCCGAAGTCTAAAGAAATTGGATGCCAGCTTAATGGAAGTCAGGCAGTAAAATCATAATGGCTGCTCCATATAACAAGAGTTGAATTCTACAGAATGTCACTGGGGTCTCTCATGTCTAGCTATTTCTCCACTCATTGATAAATTTTTCGGGGTAGGTGGATGGCACTTTTGGGTTTGGCCTGATTGACAGCTGTCATCTTCAAGCAGATTACTTATATACATATAATAAACTATAAGATAAGTGGTATAAACTGTGCCAATGTTCTTAGGATCGGCAGTGATGGAAGCTGGCATAAAGGAGAAAAGGATTTGGACAACACATAACTCACCCTTGCAACAATGCCTGAACAAACTTGAAACACTGATCTTCTTTCCCATCCACAGTTTAAAAAGGTTCATATAACTCTTTTCTACATGTCCTGATCCAAATGGTACTAATCACAGTATGTATACTCTCTACTATGTAATAGGTGTTTCCATGATATGCCAAGTGCCAGGCAGTTATTATGACGGCCTATTAAGTTATCTTCTAGCAAAAGCAATGGAGGCATTTTAATGTACTGCTTCCGATATTTAAAAATTACTGTCACTAGGAAGCAAAGCATCAAAAAACCTTGTGAATCCTCATGACCCTGTTGAGATGTCCATCAAAGCCTGTGGGGCAGCCAATAGAGTAAATTAAAGAATATACAGAAGGGCTGTTGCAGTAGAGATTCATAGCTATGCAGCGGGAAAACTCGATGTCTAGGTCTAAGCAGATTTCTAAATCTCTATATAAAGATTATAGATGAATGATAACCTTAAAGGCTTATAACACCAGGAATATATCTGTCATACTGTCATACTGTTAAATTGTACTCTCCCAAGCGTTTAGTACTGTTCTCTGCATGTAGAAAACTCACAAAAAATGTGATTGAAACACAAGCATATTCCTAAATACCCCTTTCACCACTGAGGTTAAGCCTCCAGGAAAAATAATTGACCTGTTAATCTCAGAAGACCTAACCTTTATGCCAATGTTTAACAAATCACCTTCATTACATTTCCCAGATATACCTACCAGCACTGATCCTCAAATGGGATACTCTACTCAGATGTCTTGACAGGTAGCTTGTAAACAAAGAATGTAGAGAATACTGAAGTGATTTTTTATGGTATTTGATAAGCATTTACTACACATCAAACACTGTTTTCACTGCTGGGGTAGACACAGTTAATCAGGTTGGGCACAATCCCTATCCCACATGAGACTTGCAGTCTAAGTAAGAAGGAGAATAAGTATTGATGCCCTGTTTTGCAGTTGAACAAACTGAGGCCCAGAGAAGTTAACTGACTTGCCTAAGGCATCACAGCAGAAAAGTGGTGGAGTGAGGATTAGAACCCAGGTCCTCTGCCTCCCAAGCCAATGGTTTATCCATTAGGCCACGGTGCTTCCCAGATTGAGGAAAAGCAACAGTCTTCACCCAGGCCCCTATTTCCACCAGCCTGATTTTAAACTCTGCAATGCTCCGCACATGAAATTCAAGGATTAGCACAATTATCAAGAAGGAAAGTGAGTCAAGTGACTGCAGGAGCAGGAATAGCACTGCTTTGATTAATGATAACATCCTTGGCAGAATTCTTCTAAACTCTAGAATCTAATTAAGGTGACATTCTCAGAATCACAACATGACTTCAGATTACAGTAATGCATAGTAAACGTAATCTTTGCAGCATGTCAGGTGTAGAGTGTCTACAATAGCCAAGACTTTTATATGGTGCTTCTATGTGGTGCAAATAACTGGGTATCTATGTTGCTGTGGTTGGAGATGTCAGATCCTTTTAACATCACAAGCAAAATTATGCATTAGGCCCAGTTTTCTTCTATACAGCCGTGCTTGAAAACACAATCAAGTACTTGAGATCTGGCCTTAGAACATGCTTCCAATAGTCCAAGAAATTTACCCGAGTTAAGGGATTCAGTCATAATCGAGCTCCTAAATACCTATTCCTATGCCGCAGGTGGTTATGATTCATTTCTCTTGGATAAAATAAAAAAGCTATGAGAATATTGGTTTGGGAGAAAAAAGAGATGATTTGGACCATGGGAATAAATTATAGAAAAGTCATAGAAAACAAATCTTTCTTGATGAAAGATTAGAGAAGCAGCATGGCTCAGTGGAAAGAGCATGGGCTTTGGAGTCAGAGGTCATGGGTTCAAATCCCAGCTCTGCCACTTGTCAGCTGTGTGACTTTGGGCAAGTCATTTAACTTCTCTGTGCCTCAGTTACCTCATCTGCAAAATGGGGATTAAGACTGTGAGCCCCCTGTGAGAGAACCTGACCACCTCGTAACCTCCCCAGTGCTTAGAACAGTGCATTGCACCTAGTAAGTGCTTAATAAATGCGATCATTATTATTATTATTGATGAAGGCCTTTTTTGTGTTATTTGTTAAGATCTTACTACATGCCAGGAACTGTTCTAAGTGATGGACTACATACAAGCTAATCAGGTTGGACACAGTCTCTGTCCTACATGGGGCTCACAATCTAAATCCCCATTTTACAGATAAGGTAACTGAGGCACAAAGAAGTTAAGTGACTTGCCCAAGGTCAAAGATTAGACAAGTGGCAGAATCAGGATTGGGAAAGTAAAGGTAAATGATAAGTAGATACCAAGAGTCACCAGAAACTTCCATTCATGATAGGCCATTTTCTTAGCAACTTTAAAGATGCAAAGGTAGCATCACAGATCTTTTATTTTTTTAGTGAAACCCCAAAGCACCTAGAAAGAAAGATTCCCAGAGAGAGAAACTGGTTTTGATCCCTTCCTCTCAACCATTGCTAGGGATGTCTGGCAAGTGTTAAGACCTTTTTTAAAAAAAATTGTGGTATTTGACAAGCACTTTGTACCAAGCACTATCCCAACCATTGAGATACATACCACCTCCCCCTCCTAGACTGTAAGCCCATTGTTGGATAGGGACCGTTTCTATATGTTACCAACTTGTACTTCCCAAGTGCTTAGCACAGTGTTCTGCACACGGTAGGTGCTTAATAAATGCAGTTGAATGAATGAATACAGGCAGCTCATGAAGAGTCGCTATCCCTTATGGGTCTCACAGTCTAAGAAGGAGGTGGGGAGAAAAGGTATTACGTCCACATTTTACAGAAACTGAGACATGGAGGTCACAAAGCATGCAAATGGTGGAAGCAGGATTAGAACCCAAGTGTCCTGATACCCAATCCAGTGCTCTTTTCACTGGGCCGATGCTGCTTCTCATGTGATCTCATTTTAGGAGAGTAATCTATTTTGCTGTAGGGTTTAACATCTGTGATATTTTAGCTAAAAACACATTAACGTACATATATATATATATGTATATATATATATATAATATATACATATATATATATATCCTTGTCACCACCGAAGTTTTTATATTGCTTCTCTCACTCAATATACTTATGCATATAATTGTAATTTATCTATTTCTATTAATGTCCCTCTCCCCATCTAGGTGGTAAGCTCATTCTGGTCAGGGAAGGTGTTTACCAACTATTTTATATTGTACTCTGCCAAGAGCTTAGTACAGTGCTCTGCATTCATTCATTTATTCATTCAATCATATTTATTGAGCGCTTACTGTGTGCAGAGCACTGTACTAAGCGCTTGGGAAGTACAAGTTGGCAACATATAGAGATGGTGTCCCTACCCAATAATGGGCTCACAGTCTAGAAGGGGGAGACAGACAACAAAACAAAACATGTGGACAGGTGTCAAGTCGTCAGAACGAACAGAATTACTTATGTATATATCTTTAATCAATCAATCAATCGTATTTATTGAGCGCTTACTTTGTGCAGAGCACTGTACTAAGCGCTTGGGAAGTACAAGTCAGCAACACATAGAGACAGTCCCTACCCAACAGCGGGCTCACAGTCTAGAAGGGGGAGACAGAGAACAAAACCAAACATACTAACAAAATAAAATAAATAGAATAGATATGTACAAGCAAAATAAATAAATAGAGTAATAAATTTGTACAAACAATATACACATATACAGGTGCTGGGGGGAAGGGAAGGAGGAAAGATGGGGGAGATGGGGGAGATGGAGAGGGGGATGAGGGAGATGGAGAGGGGGACGAGGGCTGCACCCAGTAAGTGCTCAATGAATGTGATTAATTTACTTATCATTCAATTCTTATTCTCATTCCTTACTAATATTTGGCACCCTCAATTAATGTAAGTTTCATGAACAATGGTGTAGTGAACAGTGAATTGTTTTGAGTATTGTCCTGCTGAATTCACAGGTACAACACAGGTCAAGAGGTAGCATTACATTCAAATTGGTACTAACTGTTTACCTTAAGATAAGAGCAACTGAAACACATAATACAAACATGACCAGGCTGTAGAGCTTGATGCCACAGCTGTTGCTAAAGATCCCACTTTGACGACTTTGCTTCTACTGTGGCAGAATTTGTTTCTACTGTACTTGAGTGACTGGACCTTAGAACAATTATATTAAGCGCTTATTTATAGAATAAAATTACTGTGTATGGTTAGCCATCCAGAGAATTGCTGTGAGCTCTTAATGTGAAGATCAAATTGTGTTTCAAAGAGGCCAGGAGTTGTTATTTTATGTTTTAAAGTTCTTTATGCAATGCATCAGTAATCCTTTAAGCCAGACTGTGAGCCTGTTGTTGGGTAGGGATCGTCTCTATATGTTGCCGATTTGTACTTCCCAAGCGCTTAGTACAGTGCTCTGCACACAGTAAGCGCTCAATAAAAATGATTGAATGAATGAATGAAAGAAAACAATATATTTAAGAGCTTGAGAAGGAAATAATAATAATAATGGCATTTGTTAAGTGCTTACTATGTGCAAAACACTGTTCTAAGCACTTGGTGGGATACCAGGTGATCAGGTTGTCCCACGTGGGGCTCACAGTCTTAATCCCCATTTTACAGATGAGGTAACTGAGGCTCAGAGAAGTTAACTGACTTGTCCAAGGTCACACAGAAGACATGTGGAGGAGCTGGGATTCAAACCCATGACCTCTGACTCCAAAGCCCGTGCTCTTTCCATTGAGCCATGCTGAAAAAAGGGATGTAGGATTCATTTCCTGCCCTTGAGAAGCTTATTCTCTAACGGGGAGACAAGTATGAAGAAAATATTTACAGATTTATATTTACATATTTATATATTTACAAATATCCCTGCTGACCTCTCTCCCACATCCTGCATCTGGCCTGGAATGCCCTCCCTCTTCATATCTGACAGACAATTCTCTCCCCACCCTCAAAGTCTTATCAAAGGCACATCTCCTCCAAGAGGCCTTCCCTGTCTAAGCCCTCATTTCCTCTTCTTCCACTCCCTTTATGTCTGCCTTTTTTCACCCTGTCCTCCGTTCCCCACAGCACTTATGTAAATATTTATATTAATGTCTGTCTCCACCTCTAGACTGTAGGTGATTGTGGTCAGAGTCTACCAAGTCTGTTATATTGTACTCTCCCAGTTGCTCAGTACAGTGCTCTTCACACAGTAAACACTCAGTCAGTACAGGTGATTGATTTACAAATGGAGTAATGAAAGGCAGCAAATTAACAACCAAATAATACGAGTGCAAAAATGCTCAGGATAGTTATAAATAAATGCATATGTATTGGAGATTGATTAGTGGGCCTATATAACTTGGGATACTGGGAAGAAATTGGGAAAGACCTATTGAAGAAGGTGGGATTTTAGGAGGGCGTTGAATGCTATGGTCTATCTGATGTGCATCTGATGTGTAAAAGGGAGTTTCAGGCAGCAGGAATAGTGAGGGTGAGGGACAAGGTCGGGAAATGAGAAAACAAGGGGCAATTAGAAGAATTGTAAATATGTAAATAAAAATTAGAATTAGAGAAGAGAAAAGAGTGATTCGGAGAGGACTGGCTAAGAGAGCAAATATATGTAATAACGATAATAACGGTATTTGTTAAGTACTTACTATGTGCAAAGCATTGTTCTAAGCACTGGGGAGGTTACAAGGTGATCAGGTTGTCCCACCGGGGCCTCACAGTTTTAATCCCCATTTTACAGATGAGGTAACTGAGGCACAGCGAAGTTAAGTGACTTGCCCAAAGTCACAAAGCTGACAATTTGTGGAGCTGGGATTTGAACCCATGACCTCTGATTCTAAAGCCCGTGCTCTTTCCACTGAGCCACGCTGCTTCTCTAATGTAATAATAATAATGTAATAAGAATAATAGTGATGTTTTTTGTTAAGTGCTTACTATGTGCAAATGAAGCAAACTGATTAAGAGATTTGAAGCCAAGTGAGAGAAGGTTTTGTTTGATGTGGAAGGACACAGAAAATTAGTGGAGGGTCTTGAGGAATGCAGAAATGTGTGCCCAGTGATGCTGTGGGTGGCTGTTTATAGATTGGAGAGGGAAGAAGCTGGAGGCAGAGAGTCCTGTGAGGAGGCTGATGCAATGGCTAGCCATGATAAACGTAGAGCTAGGATCAGTGGAGCTACTGTTTGGGTAGCTGTTTTGAGTAGTTGTTGAGTGACAACATATACAGGAAATAACGTATAGGCAAAAAAAAAGCAGGACTTGCAAGGAGCCCTCCCTCTCACATCTGCCAAGCTAGCTCTCTTCCTCCCTTCAAAGCCCTACTGAGAGCTCACCTCCTCCAGGAGGCCTTCCCAGACTGAGCCCCCTTTTTCCTCTCCTCCTCCCCATCCCCCCCGCCCTACCTCTTTCCGCTTCCCACAGCACCTGTATATATGTTTGTACAGATTTATTACTCTATTTTACTTGTACATATTTGCTATATTTATTTTCTCAATGATGTGCATCTAGCTTTATTTCTATTTATTCTGATGACTCGACACCTGTCCACATGTTTTGTTCTGTTGTCTGTCTCCCCCTTCAAGACTGTGAACCCATTGTTGGGTAGGGACCATCTCTATATGTTGCCAACTTGTACTTCCCAAGCACTTAGTACAGTGCTCTGCACACAGTAAGCGCTCAATAAATACAATTGAATGAATGAATGAATGAATGAAACTGGAAATTGAGAGATAGAGAGAAGTTTTGGATGCTACCAAGGCTGTCGGTTTCTGGGACAGGGAGATGGGGATGTTATCAACATAGATGGGAATATGAGAAGTCAATTTCCTGGAAGCAAGTACATATTTGAGTTTGTAGATTAGGTGAGAGGGCTAGAGAGGCATATTTGGGAATAATTTGCATAAAGATAGCTGCTGAGGTAATGTGAGTTGATCTCTACTTCAGTGACTTCATCAGTTAAGTCCTTAGCCCAAGACTTAACCACATGAACCTACCACGGCTTTTGAGCTCTCTGCCTCTTGTTTATCTTATCACTTCTCTCAATTCATTCCAGCTAGCCTACTGTACTGTGTTCAGGCCAACATACTCACTGTTCCTTACTCTTGTTTCTCTTGCTCATGTCCTCCCTCTGGCCTGGAATTCCCTCCCTCTTCACATCTGGCAGATCCCTATGCCAAATCTTTAATAATAATTATGATGGTGTTTCTTAAGTGCTTACTTTGTGTCAGGCACTGTACTGAGCACTGGGAAGATACAAGCAAATTGGGTTAGACAAAGTCCCTGACCCATGTGGGGCTCACAGTCTAAATCCCCATTTTACAGATGAGGTAACTGAGGTGGAGAGAAGTGAAGTGACTTGCCCAAGGTCCGACAGACAAGTGGCAGAGTCTGGATTAGAACCCATGACCTTTTTACTCCCAGGCCCATGCTCTGTCCACAATGCCATGCCGCTTTAAAATACTTCTGAAATCATGTCTTTTCCAGGATGCCTTTCCTGATTCATTTTTCATCTCTCTACTCTAATTCTCCCCCATTTGCAACTTCAGTATTCCTGCACGACCGAAACAATTATTCCTCACCCTCCTTCCCTCCTTTATACTTGTAATTTTAGCATCTAACTCTCTGGCTAGATTGTAATCACATTGAGGGCAACAATCACGTCTACTAATTTAAGCAGCACAGCCTAGTGGATAGAGCACGGTCCTGGAAGTCAGAAGGTCATGAGTTCTAATTCCGGCTCCACTGCTTGTCTGCTGTGTGACCTTGGGTAAGCCACTTCACTTCTCTAGGCCTCAGTTCCCTTGTCTATAAAATGGGGGTTGAGACTTTGAGCCCCACGTGGGACAGGGACCGTGTCCAACCCAATTTCCTTGTATCCACCCCAGCGCTTAGTACAGTGCCTGGCACATAGTACGTGCTTAACAAATGCCAAAATTATTATTATTATTGTTCTCTCACAAGTGTTCAGTACAGTATTCTGCATATAGTAGGTATTCAGTAAAGGCTACTGTAGTTGAAAGCATGTAGGATAGAGGAAACAGTTTTCAACACAGTATAGACTAAAGCAAACACAGTAAAGTAAAGGTCAGACAGTTTTGCCTACAATCCATAAACTGGGTTTTAATCACTGGGTGATTCTTCCACAGGTAATGGAAGAGTCAATAGAAAGGTTGTGGATTACGTCATAGGACAGGACGTTCTGGAGAATGTATATCCACAGAGTCACTGTGAATCAGAAACAACTTGACAGCCCTTGATAATAATCAAGACCAGTATGGCTTAACACTATCAAACAAGGAGTGGCACTTTTTGAGGAAAAGCTTCTTAGGGAAATAGAGACACGAAAGCAAAAGGTAAAAGAGTGTCAGATGCTGCAAGCATTAAACATAGCAACACAGCAAGAAACATCCTTCTTGTGTGCACAACATAGCCACCAGAACTGTGTGTCTTACATTGATCTTTTAGGTCACATTATGTCACAGGAGAATTTCACCATCGGTAGTATTTTCTTCTAATATAAAGGATTATAACTACCCCCACACCCACACAGAAAGCACTTGATTACAATAGCATTATTAAATTCTTCTGACCTTAACATCATACACAGACACACACACACACACAAACACACAGAGTAAGATATAAACATTGTAAATTAACTACAGTTTCTTCCAGTCTTAAAGGAAAAATGAGAAAAGACTTGGAAGAAACTACCATAAGTGAAGATTCAGTGTGATGACATCAGTATGAAAATGATAAATTTGTCTTGCAAGTTTAGAGATTCTTCTGTCTGTAGCAGGAGACAAAGGTGAGAGTTGAAATGGTGGTGATGAACAAGGTTGAGTTTTGTCCTGCTCCCCTTTTCCATTCACCTTTGGTCCCTCTTTCCTTCTTTCCCTTTCTTGCTCTTCCTTATCCCCTCCCCTTCTTTTTTTTCACTTTCCCCATTTCCTTTCATCCATAATCGCTTAATGTCCCCCCTCCCTTTTGCCCCTGTCTATCCTCCTTTCCTGCTCTTCCTTCTTCCCTGTCCTCTTTTATAACCCAATCCTATCTCCCCTGCCTGCCTAGAAATTCTGGCTAGGATTTTCACTCCTAGACATAAGAGAGGTTCAATAATTCCCATCTTGTCCCATCCAGTTTAGTCTGGGATCAAGTCCTGCATCCTGCATCCCTTCCCAACCTGGTCCACTGGATAAAGTGTGTTGCTCTTAGAGGGCATTTGTGAGTGGCCTTCCCCCGAGCTACAGGGAATTTAGTTTGGTGCACATTTTTTCCTGTTTTCAAGAAATTGTAGGAGGAAAGAGGCAATGAGGGAACAGTAAAGTGAGCAGTTTTTAGAAACTATCCCAGTCCCTAGGGAGTGTCAATGAAATCATTCCAACTCTTCCTTAAAATACATTTGGAGGGCCAGGGAGGAGGACCATCTTGTGTGCAGTGAGGCAGCGTCTGCGTGAACCTATGTTGGGGAAAAAGCAAATCTCTAACGAAAGTTTTCCTCCCTGCGCTTCGACTCTGCAAAGAAAGCCGCCACCAACACTGTGCCCCACTGGAGGCATAATCTCTCCATGCAGTGGTTTCAACGAGCCTGTCTTTTTCCCCTGAATTATGACAGTGGACATTTTTCACAAATGCAATAGGCCATGCAGAACACATTTTTACCAGCACCTAAGCCTCTGCTTAGAAAAACTTCCTCCATTTCTCTAGGCCGAACTATTAAAGACACAATAACAAATGAGATTCTTCCCAAGTATCAAGTTGGAACACTCTTAAAGTTACAGTCTAAGTGGAGAACACATCGTAGCTCAAAACAAAACACATTTCCCAAAAATTAACTGAAAACTTTAATAGTCTATGCATTTAAATGCACAACCTCACAACAATTATAACAGTTAATGAGAATTATGGGAGACTAATGGGATACAGAAGAAGCTTGTGAAATTGAATATGCTTAGTTCACTATTTGCAGGAATGACACAAAGCAATCAAATGGCATCTTTTTCCAGCACAGCCAGTGGATCACGTTGTCAAGATGAGACATTCCAATCAGAGCAGGTGAAGCCACCAATTCTCTACCTTCCTTCAGGGACTTCCTCTGCTCTTGCACTCAAGCACCCAAGTAGTACTGGCTTTCCAACGTCCTCCTGACTTCCAACTTTTAAATTCACAGTGATCAGATATGATTCAGCTCTTCTCCTAATCAAATTTCCCTCATCCACACCGATACCCACAGCCCCCACTGATTATTCCAGGCCTCCTTTGGCATTCAGTAACTACATAATCTCTCCCCCAGCCTCTCATCTTGCCAACTAATCTGTAGGTGAAAGAAAACACCCAGCATGAACTAGATAAAAATTTCAAAATTGCTCTTTCACACTCTATTCTACTATCCAATGATCCTCTTTCTGTTCCTTCCCTGTTGTTCGTTCATTCAATCATATTTATTGAGCCCTTAAAGTGTGCAAGATCACCAAGATCAGTTCTCCCTAGATGGATCAGTTCTCCCAGTTAACCAAAAGTAAGATCAGTTCTCCCAAGATGGGAGATCACTCTAAATCTATTGCCTTTACTTGTGTCCTTAATTCCATCCCCTCTTGTTTCTTAAAAAGAATTGTTTGTACTCTTTCACCCCAACTCCCATTAATGCTATCTTCAACTCTTCGCACCCAGGTGGCTCCACCCTCTATGCCTTCAGACATCCTCAAGTCTCTCAGATACTGAAAAAGTCTTCTGTGGAGCCAACAGATTTTCCCAGTATCATCATACATCTCTTCACTCTTCAAAAGTCTTCAATGGCTACCTATCTCCTGCCACATCAAGCAAAACCTTCTCACAGTTAACTTCAAGGCTCTCTACTGGCTCTTCTCATCTTACAGCTCAGTTTTCTTCACATGCTACTCCCAAAGCTCATGCTCTTCACTTCCTAAAATCTCACCCTGAACTGTCCCTGGCTCTCAACTTTCCTGCTTTTGTCTCCTTACTCGCACTCCTTCCCTGGCCTGAAATTACCTGACCATACAAAATATGCCAGACTACAGCTCTTCCCTTAGTCAAAGTCCCCCCCCAGAATTCCCACTTTTTCTTACAACACTTTCCTGGATTAATTTATAGTACCTTAATAGCATCAGTAGCATTGTGCATTAACCTCAACTCTTATATTAGCCCTCCTGAAATTACAACTACTGCAGGAAGCTTTTCCCCAGTTCATTTTTATTCTCCTTGGGTAAAAGCCTCTTAACCTTTAAACTTAAACTAAACTTAAATAGCCTTTAAACTTTAGCACTCTCTCTCTAATTTTATGCACTACGACCACGTCTAGCAATTCTGCACATATACACTTACAATTTTTACTAGTCACGTATTTCCTCCACTGTGTCTTCTTTGTAGTCTCCTTTTCCTCTGTTCTGTGGATAATTTTGTCACTTCCTCCTGATTAGGACATACAGAGATTGTTTCTTATGATTCTATTGAACTAGTGAAGCAGCATGACCTATTGGATAGATCACGGGGCTGGGAGTCAGAAGGCCTTGGGTTCTAATTCCAGCTCTGCCTCTTGTCTTTTGTGTGATTTCAGGCAAGTCACATAACCTCTCTGTGCCTGTTACCTTATCTATAAAATGGGAATTAAGACGGTGAGCCCTATGTGGAACAGGGACTGTGCTCAACCGTATTAGTTTGAATCTAGTAAGAGCTTGAACATGCTAAATGCTGAAATATAAAAGAAACCTATTTGACACATTTAATATAAGGCTCCACATACACTAGACACTCGATACATACTATTTTTTGCTGTGTACAATGACTTGCAGATTCTATTATGTATTCCATTATTTCATCTTGATATATTTTCGCTACCCCCTTTTATATCCTTGTTGTTCCCAGTATAAATAATGTGTCTTCTGCAAGAGATTTCGAGTTCTCTGTGGTCAGGAATTGTGTGTCCTCTTTCTACTACTTCTTTTCTATTTTTTCTCTTTCAACTCTTTCTACATTCTATAATAGCAACCAGCATGCCTTAGTGAAAAGAGCATGGGTTTAGGAATCAGAGGACGTGGGGTCTAATCCCATTCCGCCACGTGTCTGCTGTGTGACCTTGGGCAATCCCTTTAACTTCTCTGTGCCTCAGTTACCTCATCTGTAAAAGCGGGATTAAGACTATGAGCCTCATGTGGGACAACCTTGTATCTACCCCAGCATTTAGAACAGTGTTTGGCACAGTAAGGGTTTAACGAATATCATAATTATTATTATTACTGTACTTTCCCAGGAGCTTGTTACAGTGTTCTGCACTCAATCACTACCTAATATATTATTAATCATATTTATTGAGCACTCACTAAGTGCTTGAGAGAGTACAATATGTTATGTTGCCAATTTGTACTTCCCAAGCGCTTAGTACAGTGCTCTGCACATAGTAAGCGTTCAATAAATATGATTGATGATGATGATGATATAACATCAGACACATTCCCTGCACAGAATGAGCTCAAAGTCTAGAGGGAGAGCTCACAGTCTAGAGGAGGAGCATATTACTATACATTATTATAGCACGTATTATAATTATATATGGTAATATAATTATATAAGCATACTCTTATGTAAGCATATGTATACTCTTATAATCGTTTACACACTTTGAATAATTTTTGCCACCCAAATATAGTGGAGGGCCAATTATTCAGAAAATTCAGTCTAGCAATAAGGGCAGAGAAAAAAATAATAAAAAAGGAGGAGGGAAAAAAAGAAAATAAGAGGAAACTTCAGATGGTGTCTCTTGTATCTATTGCAATCCTCCTACATACTGATTACAATAGTTACTCAATGAATTAAAGTAGCTGCCTCACACTTCTCCTGTATTTACCTCCATACAAAAATCAATTGTATTTTAGTGCTTACTATGTGCAGAGCACTGTACTAAGTATTTGGGAGAGTACAATACAACAATAAAAAGATGCATTTCCTGCCCACAGTGAGTTTACAGTCTACAGTTTACAGTCTAGAGAAGCAGAGTGGCTCAGTGGAAAGAGCCCAGGCTTTGGAGCCAGAGGTCATGGTTTCAAATCCCGGCTCCACCACTTGTCAGCTGTGTGACTTTGGGCAAGTCACTTCACTTCTCTGGGCCTCAGTTACCTCATCTGGAAAATGGGGATTAAGACTGTGAGCCCCACCCTGGGACAATCTGAGCACCTTGTAACCTCCCCAGTGCTTAGAACAGTGCTTTGCACATAGTAAGCACTTAATAAAAATGCTACCATTAGAGGGGGGAAGGAAGACATTATTATAAATAGATTACAGGTATGTATATAAGAGGGGCTGGGGAGGGGGAACAAAGGAAGCAAGTCAGGGCAATGTAGAAGGGAGTGGGAGAGGAGGAAAGTGGAGGTTAGTCAGAAAGTCCTCCTGAAGGAGATTTGCTTTCAATAAGACTTTGAAGTGGGAGACAGTAATTGTCTGTCAGATTTGAGGAGGGAGGGTATTCTAGGCTAGAGGCAGGATGTGATTGAGGGGCCTGGGGCAAAATAGGAAGGGTACAATGAGAAGGTTAGCATTAGAGAAGTGAAGTGTGCAGGCTGGATTGTAGTAGGAGAGTAGCAAAGTGAGGTAGGAGGGACAAGGTGCTTTAAAGCCAGTGTTGAGGAGTTTTTGTTTGTGGACATGGATGGGTACTCACTGGAGTTTTTTGAGGAGTGGGGTGATACGTCCTGTGTGTTTTTGTGGAAAAATGATCTGAAAAGCAGAGTGAAGTATGGATTTCATGTAGCCCAGGAACAAGCGTTGCGGGAATCAGACCGTCTGGTGGCCAAGGCTTGCGCTGTGCTGGCTGGGGCCCAGACAGTGCAGATCTTCGACCAACTGTCCGACGCTCTGTGTCGAGTAGCAGACTTGGCTGACTTTGTGAAAATTGCCCACCCGGACCCTGCGTTCAGAGAGGCTGCAGACGAGGCGTGCAGGAGCATCGGCACCATGGTGGAAAAATTAAATACAAATGCGGAATTGTATCAGAGCTTGAGAAAATTGCTGACTGATGACAAGCTGGCAGAGTCCCTTGATCCAGAAACCAGGAAAGTGGCAGAGCTACTGATGTTGGATTTTGAAATCAGTGGAATTCATTTGGCTGAAGAAAAACGTAAAAGGGCCGTGGACCTTAATGTGAAAATCCTGGATCTAAGCAGTGCTTTTCTGATGGGGATGCACCTTCCCAACAAGATTCCCAAGCACCTTATACCGGATCCCATCCGCTATAACTTCGAACATGATGGGGACTACGCTCAAGTCTGCAGCCTCCATGCAGAGTCTCCAGACGATCTGATGAGAGAAGCTGCTTACAAGATCTTCCTTCATCCCCACTCTGGCCAGTTGAACTGTCTGGAGGAACTTCTGCGCAGCATGGATAACTTGGCCCAGTTGGTTAAGCATTCGACCTTCGCCCATAGAGCTCTTCAAGGAACAGTGGCCAAAAGTCCGGTCTCCATGCTAACCTCCCAGCCTCCTGTCTCTCGCCACTCCAGTCCACACTACACTCTGCTGCCTGGATCATTTTTCTCGCCTGTCCCGCCGTCGACCCCCGGCCCACATCATCCCCCTGGCCTGGAATGCCCTCCCTCTGCCCATCCGCCAAGCTAGCTCTATTCCTCCCTTCAAGGCCCTACTGAGAGCTCACCTCCTCCAGTAGGCCTTCCCAGACTGAGCCCCCTCCTTCCTCTCCCCCTCACCCCCCTCTCCATCCCCTCCCGTCTTACCGCCTTCCCTTCCCCACAGCACCTGTATATATGTATATATGTTTGTACATATTTGTTACTGTATTTATTTATTTATTTATTTATTTTACTTGTACATATCTATTCTATTTATTTTATTTTGTTAAAATTTTTGGTTTTGTTCTCTGTCTCCCCCTTCTAGATTGTAAGCCCACTGTTGGGTAGGGACTGTCTCTATATGTTGCCAACTTGTACTTCCCAAGCGCTTCGTACAGTGCTCTGCACACAGTAAGCGCTCAATAAATATGATTGATTGATTGATTGACTGGAGTCAGGAGCAGGAGAGACAGGACGCTGAGAGGTCAGCAAGGTGGCTGATGCAGTAATCCAGTTGGGATAGGATGAGTGATTATATGAACATGGTAGCAGTTTGGATGGAGAGGAAAGGGCAGATTGTAGCAATGTTGTGAAGGGGGGATGGACAGGATTTAGTTTCCAGGAGAAGAGGGTGATTCACAGGGTCAAAGGCAGCTGAGGAGTCGGAGGATTTCAATGGAGTAGAGGCCATAGAATTTAGCTAGAAGGAGATCACTGGTGACCTTTGAGAGGGTAGCTTCTGTGGAGTAAAAGGGATAGAAGCCACATTGGAGCGGGTCAAGGAGAGAATTGGAGGAGAGGAATTTGAAACAGTACATGTGGACAATTTGCTCAAGGAGTTTGTAGAAGAATGGTAGGAGGGAGATGGGCAATAACCTGGAGCCATGGGATCAACGGAGGGTTTTTCTTTAGGATACAGGAGACATGAGCATGTTTGAAAGCACTGGGAAAGAAGTCTTTGGAGAACAAAAGTTGAAGATGGCTGTCAAGGAGGGAAGAAGGGAAAAGGTGAGAGTTTTGATAAGGTGTGAAGGAATGGGCTTGGATGTGCAGATGGAGGGGTTGGCTTTTGAGAGGAGGCAGGAGATCTCCTCTAAAGGTAGTGCTGGGAAGGATGGGAGAGTTAAAGAGGGTGCCAGAAGGGGGAAGGACTGAGGAGGGGCTGGGTTTATTTTAGGGAACTCATGCCTGATAGTGCCAATTTTCTCAATAAAGTAGGTGGCTAGGTCACTGGGGGCAAGGGATGGGGTTAGCATTAGGGAAACAGGGACACATGAGGACTGAGGAGGGATTTCAATGTCTGGAACAACTGGCAAAGGTGATTGACATAGGTGTCACTAAAGGTGGAGAAATGATTTTGCCAGGCAGAGGAGAGAGTTAAAGCACGCAAGGATAAACTTGAAGTGGACAAAGTTGGCCTGATATTTAGATACCTGCCAGCAGCTCTATGTGGCTCAAGCACAAGAGAGAAGGAGTTAGATTGTGCTGGTGTTCCAGGGCTGTGGATTAGTGGTACAAGATTGGTGAAAGGATAGGGAATAAAAATAATATTAATAATAGTACTTATTAAGTGCTTACTATGTGCCAGGCACTGTTCTAAGCGCTGGGGGAATACAAGATAATCAGGTTGTCTTATGAGGGGCTCAAAGTGTTAATTCTCATTTTACAGATGAGGTAACTGATGCACAGAGATGTTAAGTGACTTGCCCAAAGTCACACCTGACAAGTGGCAAAGCCGGGATTAAAACCCATGTGAGTTCAGTTAAGAGTGTGGTGGTAAGAGTATCTATTTGGTCATCAAGGGAGGGTAGTTTAGGTATGGCGGATAAGTGGGGCATGATGAGTTGAGAAAATTGGATGGGGTCAAAAGATTGAAAGTCTCTGTTCAGGAATAGTACAGGTTTATGGGGGAGATGTGTGGGGGAGAGGAGATGAGGAGGTTGTGGTCAGATAGAGGGATTTCAGAGTTGGTAAATGCTGTGGTTAGAGAAGAGATTGAGTGTGTGTCCAAATTGCTAAGAGGATGAGGGAGGGTGGAGCAAGAGATCACTAGAGTTGAGGAGTGATAGAAGGCAGTCAACAGAAGGGTCATCAGGAACATCTATGTGGATATTCAAGTCCCCAAGGATCAACACTGGCAGGTTAAAGAGAGAAGGAATACAAGAAAGAGATCAAAATGGTCAACGAAGTTGGTGGTGGGACCTGGGGTGGTAGATGACCATTACTAGAATCTGGAGTGGGCAGTAGAGATGGTTGGCAAGGGCTTCAGAGGAAGGGAAAGAAAGGGATAGGGAAGGTGGAATGATGCAAAAGGAAGGGAGCTGACACCTCCTCCTTTCCCAGTGAGTCTAGGGGGAGTGAGAGAAAATGAGGCCACCTCTGGAGAGAACAGCAGGGGAGACCGTGTCATCTGGGGAAAGCCAGGCTTTCAGTGATGGCGAGGAGGAGGAATAACTGAGTCAGGAACACGTCAAGGATGAAGGGAAGCTTCCCCATTGATGGAGCAGGGGTTCCACAGGGCACACTTTGCTGAAGCTGTTGAGGTTGGGGGGGAATAATAATAATGACGGTATTTGTTAAGCACTTACAGTGTGCTGTACTAAGCGCTGGGGTGGATACAAGAAAAGTGAGTTGGACACAGTCCCTGTCCCATGTGGGGCTCACAGTCTAAGTCTGGGAGGGGACAGTGCGAGAGATGGGGAGGGTTTGGATGGGAATGAGTTGACAGGGGCCACCTTGGGGGTGGGGGAACAAGGGGTAGGGCTGGGACAAGATGACAGGGATGAGGGGGGGAGGAAGGGTGGAAGCAGTGCAAGGGGAGGGGAGGGGTTGGATGGGAGTGAGAGGGCCTTGAAAGGGGAGGGGGATGAAGGGTGGGGGCTCGCCTGGGGAGAAGGAGATGAGGGGTGGCACTGGGAAAGGGGGATTACAGGGATGGGGCAGGGACGAGGGGTCGGCGTGGCAAGATGAGAGGAGTTGGGTGGTGGAGGGGACCCGGGGGAGGTATGGTTGGAGAGTAGGACTGGGATGGGATGATAGGAGGGATGGGATTGAAGGGTCATTGTGGGGTCAGTGAGGTAAATGACCACAATAACAACTTAATCCAGGATACCCAGAGGTGATAGCTTGACTGTCTTTGGGACCCTGGGAGTGAAAAGCCTAGTGAATAGGAGTCAACAGCCTGGGTTTGGCATAGTAGGTGTGAAGGCAGGCAGATTTTGAAGTGCAATAATACATGAACCTGGGCCTTTGTCATCTGGGGTTTAGGCAGCCATCTGACTTCAGGAAAAGAGGGAAAATGAAGAAAATTGCCGCTTCTCAGCCTCAGCAGATCAGGAATGAAATGTCCTATAAGCCTGGCTGGTGGACAGACGGTAGGCAGTGGTTCTGATGGCTGATGACCTGGTCAGACTCAAGCCGCTCAGAGGAGAGATCTCAGTGTCCTCGGTCTGAGGAGAAAGACATTAATATAAATGAATAAATAAATAAATTACAGCTATGTACATGAGTTCTGTGAGGCTGAGGGGGTGGTGAATAAAAGGTGCAAATCCAAGTGCAAGGGTGATGCAGAAGGGAGAGGGAGAAGAGAAAACGAGGATGGACTCTTGGAGGAATTGTGCCCTCAATAAGTCTTTGGAGATGGGGAGAGTGATCATCTGTCACCTATGACATGTTCACGTTTCAAAAAAGGAACATATGCAGCATGAGCCTGTATCCTGGGTCTTCTGCCCCTACTACTCTCTGCCCTGGAGCTTTCTGCTGTCACTGCCTAGAAAACTACTCTTTTATTTCCTCCTTGAAAATCAGGAGGAGGGGGGAATAAAGGGAAGAAGTATGCAGGTGAGGTAATCATGATAGTAATTATGCATCGTGCCATTAATAATTGACTTAACCCCTGTGCTCACTCCCTCCTGACTAGAACTGCCTTCTTACTAAAAACATTATCTCCTCCAATAAGCCTTTCCTGATTAACCTATCATCTCCCAACCCTATTCTACCTTCCTTCTAGTTGCCTACACACTTGGGTCTATACCCCAAGTCCTTTGGTCCTCATATCACCTTCAGTCCCACAGTATTTATGTATACATCCATATTCTCTGCCATTTCCCCTAAAGTACTTTCCCACGTCTGTCTCCTCCACTAGATTGTAAACTCCTGATGGGCAGGAATCATATCTACAAACTCTAGTGTTCTCCTCCCAGTTATAGTACAATGCTCTCTTCACTGTAAGCAGATACCATTGATCGATTAATTGATTGGAGAAGTATTCAGTAGAAAGATACATATTTATTCAATCATTTATTGAGCGCTTACTGTGTGCAGAACACTGTACTAAGAACTTGGAAAGTACAATGCAGCCTCAGATCAGAGCCCCTTTATTGATCTTGCTGATCTTTTTCATGGTGTCTGTCAGTCCTTGGTTTGATTGCCAGGACTATTCAGCTTCCTGGATTCTGATATTTCTAAAACAATAGTATCAGGCATGTGATGGGTTGGCTGGATAGCGTCCAAATGCTACCAGAGACTCCACCAGACCTATCCCTACCGCAAGGGTATTGTAAAGGGAACACCATCTAGGGTCCCAGAGATATGATTTATCACAGTAATCCTTCAGCCAGTTCCTGATTAGGAGTAATTGATCAATTAGTTGATTTTTCAGGCCTCACTTTTCTCTCTCAACCTTCTCCTGTTGCTAGTTTGGGTAATATCACTACTCATTAGCATCTCTATTGGTGAGCAGAATAAAGTCGGGGGGATGAAACTGAAGTTAATTAAATTTGCAGGGGGTTGAAAAATGTGTAAATATGAACAATCTGCACTTTGTCTTTTAAGGATTCACGTATGCAATGTAAAGATTATGCATTGTTGCTGGCCACCTATTAAGTTGTGATTTTGTTTCCCCTTAGTGATCAAAAGCAGCCCCTCTTAGTAAAATGATGAAGAAACAATGCTATTTGGTTTCTGAATTCAGTGTGAGCCACAGCTATGCTATTATTTGCCTATCCTAAGAATTGCCCCCAGGCACCGGAACATTTTAGTTACCAGTGATGTGAGTGATTATTCTTGATTTTTGGCTCTTCTGAGCACTGTTCCAGATGCTGTTCCAGATTGACACTAATTTGATCCCTGTCCCATACAGCACTCACAATCAAAATGGGGAAGGCCAGACATAGAAAAAGAGGAACATGAGAGCAGTTACAAACCCAGAATTCAGGAATTAAAAGCATTGCATGGAAAAACAAAACAGTTCATGGTGATGGGCTCATTAAGGGCTCACCATGAGCTCTAGGGTAGGATCCTTGGGTACAAGGAACATTCTGATATCTGGGAAGTGAGGCTACTGGGAAGACATTTGAAAAAAAGCCTGTAGACAGGTCCTCTCTAGACCAGGTTCTCTCTAGAGAAGAAGCATGGCATAGTGGATAGAGCATGGGCCTGAGAGTCAGAAGGTCATGGGTTCTAATCCCACTCTGCCACTTGTCTGCTGTTTGACCTTGGGCAAGTCACTTCACTTATCTGTGCCTGTTAGCTCACCTAAAATGGGGATTGTGACTGTAAGCCCCACATGGGTCAGGGACTGTGTCCAACCTGATTTGATTTTATCCACTCCAGCACTTAGTACAATCCCTGATAAATAGTAAGCGCTTGGCAAATACCATTATTATTATTATTATTATTAATATAATTATAATAATATTATATATATATATCCCTCTCCATCCCCCCATATTACCTCCTTCCCTTCCCCACAGCACCTGTATATATGTATATATGTTTGTACATATTTATTACTCTATTTATTTTACCTGTACATATCTATTCTATTTATTTTATTTTGTTAGTATGTTTGGTTTTGTTCTCTGTCTCCCCCTTATAGACTGTGAGCCCACTGTTGGGTAGGGACTGTCTCTATATGTTGCCAATTTGTACTTCCCAAGCACATAGTACAGTGCTCTGCACACAGTGAGCGCTCAATAAATACGATTGATTGATTAATTGTTATCAGACTTCTCCTTGGGAGCAGGGTTCATGTCTACTAACTTGGTTGTGTTGTAGTTTCCCAAGAACTTTGTACAGTGCTGTGCACACAGTAAGCACTTACTAAATACCATGGATTGATTGATTGATTGGAGTAACTCCTCCTTCACAGCATTGATAAAATCCACCCTTTTTTCCTCCATCCAAACTAGTACCATACTGCCCCAAGTATTTATCTATCCGCCCTGAGTACTGCATCTGCCGCATTGCTGATCTCCCTGTCATCTATCTCTCCCCCACTCCAATCCATATTTCATTCCATGTCTTCCCACTACTCAAGAACCTCCTTTGGTTGCCCATCTACCTCTGCATCGAACAGAAACTCAGTGGAAAGAGCCCGGGCTTGGGAGCCAGAGGTCATGGGTTCTAATGCCGACTCTGCCAATTGTCAGCTGTGTGACTTTAGGCAAGTCACTTAACTTCTCTGTGCCTCAGTTACCTCATCTGGAAAATGGGGATTAAGACTGAGAGCCCCACGTGGGACAACCTGATTACTTTGTATCTACCCCAGTGCTTAGAACAGTGCTTGGCACATAGTAAGCACTTAACAAATACCATCATTATTATTATTATTATTTAAAGCATTCAAACAACTTGCCCCTTCCTACCTTATGTCACTATCTACTACATACAGCCCAGCCCACATACTTTACTCCTCTAGCACCAGGTTATTCACTGAGTCCCAAATTCTCTGTCTCACCCCCCAATCCCCATCCCACATTCTCCCTGTGCCTTGCAACTCTCTTTCCTTCCATATATGCCAGACCATCATTCTACCTTCAAAGCCTTATTAAGGTCAAATCTCCTCTAAGGGACCTTCCCCGAATAAGTCCTGTTTTACTGGTTTCTTCTCCCTTCCACATCACCAATCCACTTGGGCTTTTGTTATTCACCCCATCCACATCCCCATAGCCCTTAAGTATGAATCTATAAATTATACATTATAAATTAGTCATTAATATTGATGTCTTGCCCCCAACCTCAAACTGTAAGCTTGTTGTAGGTAGGTAATGTTGGATTGTACACTTCCAAGTGCTGAGTAGAATGTTCTGCACACAGCAAATACTGTATATGATTGATGGATTCTGCTTTCCCTCTAAAGGGTGGGACTCGTACCTTTTGGGAGTGTTTGAGAGGGGTGAAGAAATAGGGGCTACTCCTGAAATATGGCAGCCCCAGGTGGGTCCTGGAGCTCGGGTTGCTCTGAGTATTTGGTTCTCCCCTGCTTGAGGCTCCTCTCTTCCTGTGGAGCATAAGTCCATCATGTTGCCAACTTGTACTTCCCAAGTGCTTAGTACAGTGTTCTGCACACAGTAAGCACTCAATAAATACGATTGAATGAATAGTTTGGAGTGAGGAGAGAAAGATCCACTCTGGACATACAGGGGCCTTGGTAGGTCCTGGAGCTCATTGTAATTTCACAGCTGTAGGCATCTGTGAATGGATAAATATCTGAATGCTTTAAGAATTCTGTTATTTATTCAATAAGTCTAAGGAAGAGAGGAATTAGAGTGACCATTTCAATGGCAGGTGAAGAGGTGCAGCTGAAGAAATATTTCTGCTTTGGCTCAGGAAGAGAATGGATATAAAATGGGGAACTAGTGCGGGTGTCTCAGAGGAAATACCTTTTGAGTGTGTGTGTGTGTGTGTGTGTGTGTGTATGTGCGCGCACGCACGCATGCTACCCTTTCTCTTCCCTGCCCCACTTCTGCAAGCAGGAAGGGACATGAGAACAAGGTGTGGAGCTGAAATGTGACTTTTTAATACATCTTGTCAGGATTCCAATATATTCATACTTGTACATATTTATTCTATTTATTTTATTTTGTTACTATGTTTTGTTTTGTTGTCTGTCTCCCCCTTCTAGACTGTGAGCCCACTGTTGGGTCGGGACCGTCTCTATATGTTGCCAACTTGTACTTCCCAGGTGCTTAGTACAGTGCTCTGCACACAGTAAGCGCTCAATAAATACGATTGAAATCATTTAATCGTATTTATTGAGCGCTTACTGTGTGCAGAGCACTGTACTAAGCACTTGGGAAGTACAAGTTGAAGGATCCCTAAAATTTCAGGTCTTTA
Source organism: Tachyglossus aculeatus (assembly GCF_015852505.1). Lineage (NCBI taxonomy): Eukaryota > Metazoa > Chordata > Mammalia > Monotremata > Tachyglossidae > Tachyglossus > Tachyglossus aculeatus. The sequence goes on along the minus strand of NC_052069.1, from coordinate 73,693,988 downwards.
CTTTCATTTTATGCCATTCTTCTTTCTCATCATATATTCTCTCCTAAGATGTCTACAGGTCAATTTTGTCCACAGACAAATATGTCCAGCCATTTGTCTCTATATCAAATAGCCTTGTATCCTGACGGATGTGAGTGCCATTCTCAGCAAAGGTATTAAAGGTGGATTACACTAAGCACTTGGGAAGTACAAGTTGAAGGAGCCCTAACATTTCAGGTCTTTACTTTCATTTTATGCCCTTCTTCTTTCTCACCATATATTCTCTCCTAAGATGTCTACAGGTCAATTTTGTCCACAGACAAATATGTCCAGCCATTTGTCTCTATATCAATCAAATAGCCTTGTATTCTGACGGATGTGAGTGCCATTCTCAGCAAAGGTGTTAAAGGTGGATTACACTAAGCACTTGGGAAGTACAAGTTGAAGGAGCCCTAAAATTTCAGGTCTTTACTTTCATTTTATGCCCTTCTTCTTTCTCATCGTATATTCTCTCAAGATGTCTACAGGTCAATTTTGTCCACAGACAAATATGTCCAGCCATTTGTCTCTGTATCAATCAAATAGCCTTGTATCCTGACGGATGTGAGTGCCATTCTCAGCAAAGGTGTTAAAGGTGGATTACAGCTCAGCAGTGCCTGTGGCTACAAAGAGCACACACAAGGTCATTTTGTTCATAGCCGCAGACGGTACCCCTGGCTCTGATCGGACACCTCACAACGACTGCCGCTGCTGGCTGACTCAGCTCCAAACATTACCACTTCTATAAAAACAATTTGGGCACATATTCTGCTGAAGGCAGAATACCGCTTCCTTCAAGAAAAAGATTAAACTGCAGTGATTCCTGCTTTGAAAATGAACACCAGGCATATATCTCTCTATATCTCTACCTATGAATAGGTAGATTTGAGGATAATTCTGTTTAGATGTAAAATTATGTTACCTATTTCATGGCACTTAGAGGTGCGTTATAGTAGGAATGATGGGAACACTGGCTTTGGGAAACAGGTCTCAAGCTTTCTTGGATTTAATAAAATCTATCCATACTTAATAAGACGGCACTACTGGGTTCACAGCTCAGTGCTTTGAATTGCTGAAATAATGTTAAAAATAAAATCAAATTACTAATACTCAAACTTCCTAGAGACAGGATGGGATTTGTCCAAGCTCTTAAAAGGTCTAATGAAAGGTTCAGTTTGAATTCAAATCCATTATGTCTCACAAATCTTGATTTGTTCCATTAATGAGTAAAACAGTGATGATAATTGCAAATCATTTGGAGTTATCCTGAGCCAAAATGAATAAAAGTAATCAATGCTATCTTTTAAAATGGAACACATTCATCTAGAAATATAAAGCATTGAAATTATACATATACCATATTGAAAAATAAAAAGATTTTCTTGAGAATAAGAAAGGGTGAATGTGGCCTTTACTTATTTAAAAAAAAAAATACTTGATATATGAACGCTCGTGGACTTTACCTCCGCATGCTTCTGCACCCACAGAAAAAGTGAGAGCAAAGGAATTGGGACAAACCTATGTAAATATTTGCTAAATCTTTATGAATCTTTTCTCTAGACCATAATCTCCTTGTGAACAGGTAACATGACTGCCAACTCTGCTTTAATGTACTCTCCCAAGTGCTTCTGCATTTAAAAAGTACTCAAATATTATTATTGTTATTTTTATAATTATCATCATTATTATCATTATTGTTTTTATGAAATGCTTGTATATATCAAGCACCTTTCTAAGAATTGGGGTAAATACAAGTTAATCAGGTTGGAAACACTCCCTGTTTTCACAGCTCATTCATTCAATCAAATTTTGAGTGCCTACTGTGTGCAAAGCGCTACTACACTAAGCCCTTGGGAAAGTACAATATAACAGACACATTTCCTGCCCACAATGAGTTTACAGTTGAAGTAAGAGGATTAACAGGACTGAATCCATATTTTACATCTGAGGAAAAAGAGGCACAGAAAAGTTAACAGATTTGCCCAAGGTCACACAGCAGCCATCTGGCAGAGACCACGATGGTCCAGTGGAAAAAGGACAAGCCTAGGAGTCAGAAGACCTGGGTTCTAATCCCGGCCTCACCCCTAACCTACTGTGTGACCTTTCCATTCCCCTGTCCTCATGTTGGCTTTCCAGTCACTGCACCCTCTATCTTCCCTGTATCACAAGCCTCAAACTTTGGAGTTATTCTCAACTCATATCTCAATTTCTCTCACATATTCAATCTGTCACTGAATGCTCTCAGTTCAATTTTCACAACTTCACTAAAATTCACTCTTTATTCTCCAAACTACTACTTTGCTGATCCAAGCACTTGTTCTGTCCTGCCTTGATTACTGCATTAGCCTGTTTGCTGATGTCCCAGCCTCTTGTCTCTCCCCACTCCATTCCATACTTCACTCTGTAAAAACACTCAGTCGATGTGTCCCTACTCCTCAAAAACTTCCAGTGGCTGTCCATCCACCTCTCCATCAAGCAGAAAGTCCTTACCATGGCACTAACACCTTGCCTACTATTATGTTACCGCCATGATCTCCTTCTAGAACCCAGCCCTAAAACTTTGCTCCTCAAATGCCAACCTACTCACTGTACTTCAGTCTGGACTGTCTCATCACTGACCTTTCAGGTTTGTCCTGCTTCTGACCTCGAACACCCTCCTTCTTCATAATCAAAAGACAATCACTCTCCCCACTTTCAAGACTTGCTGAAGGCACATCTCCTTCAAGAGGCTTTCCCCAAATGGGTCCTCCTTTCCTCTTTTCCCACTCCCTTCTGTGTCACCTTTCCACTTGGATTTGCATCTTATGTTCACACTTCCCTCAGCCCCAGAGCAGTGTTGTACCTATTCATAATTATTTAGCTTAATGTCTGTCTACCCCTCTAGATTATAAACTCATTGTGGGAAGAGAATACGCCTGCAAACTCTGTTTTATTGTACTCTTCCAAGCACTTAGGAGAGTGCTCCGCACACAGTAGGTGTTCAATACGATTGATTGATTAATTGATTGATGACTCATGCAAGCCAAAGAGTGCATTTGACTTTCTCTTGGTTCTTTATCACACTCAATATGCAAGCAGACTGCCTATTATCTATGAGCAGGGGCCACTCTACTTTGGTAGAGTCATGGAAAGGCTGGTTGTGCCAGAGTTGGCCAGGTATTCGTTCATTCATTCAATCATATTTATTGAGCACTTACTGTGTGCAGAGCACTGTACTAAGCACATGGAAAGTACAAGTTGACAACATATAGAGTCGGTCCCTACCCAACAACGGGCTCACAGTCTAGAAGAGGGAGACAGACAACAAAACAAAACATGTGGACAGGTGTCAAGTCATCAGAACAAATAGAATTAAAGCTAAAGGCACATCATTAACAAAATAAATAGAATAGTAAATATGTACAAGTAAAATAAATAGGGTAATAAATCTGTACAAACATATATACAGGTGCTGTGGGGAGGGGACGGGGGATGGGGAGGCGGAGAGGAAAAAGGGGGCTCAGTCTGGGAAGGCCTCTTGGAGGAGGTAAGCTCTCAGTAGGGCTTTGAAGGGAGGAAGAAAGCTAGTAACAATGATGGCATTTATTAAGCACTTACTATGTGAAATACACTGTTCTAAGCGCTGGGGAGATTATAAGGTGATCAGGTTGTCCCTCGGGGGTTCACAGTCTTAATCCCAATTTTAAAGTTGAGGTAACTGAGGCCCAGAGAAGTTAAGTGACTTGGCCAAAGTCACAAAGCTGACAAGCGGTGGAGCCAGGATTTGAACCCATGACCTCTGACTCCAAAGCCCGTGCTATTTCCACTGATCCATGCTGCTTCTTTATGCCAGGTGGCTATAAGTAACTTCAAAATTCTCTTAGTTATTCTATTTATTCTGGGTTATAGGGCTCTCCAACCCCATCTCTTTCCTCCCCACTTCAGTACACCACCACAATAGCTTTGCTAGATTTATTTTGAAGCCATGTTTGCAACGGAAAGCTACATGTCAGTGACTATAGAAATCATCTCACTTCCCTTCTGTATCATTTATGCACTTGGATGTATGAGCTGTGGGTATGTGATATACACCCCACAGCACTTGTGTACATATATATATGTATATTATATGTTATTAATTATTTATTTTTATAAAACTCTGTCTCCCCCCACTGTGGGCAGGGAAGGTGTCTGACAACTGTGTTTTATTGTACTCTATCAAAGCTTAGTACAGTGCTCTGCACACAGTGAACACTCAAATACCATTAATGATGATGATGAGGAATCTCATGTCTTCAAACAGAATATTTAAGAAACTAGTTTTCCAATTCATATGTCAGCCTCCCCTGTGAGTTTGGGACTATGCTTTTCACCCACCACCTTAGATACAGAGAAAATTCTCTCAAGTTAATTTTATGCTTTTTCCTAAAGTCTATGCTCCCACAGGCAATAAATATTCCTTACATAATTCTCAGTGACCTGCAGGAGAGAGGAGTATAATAATAACAATAATAATTGTGTTGTTTGTGCAACACACTCTGCTAAGCACTGGTGTAAATATAAGATTATAGGGTCAGGTACAATTCCTGTACCACACAAGGGTCACAGTCTAAAAGGAGAACAATTCCCTATTCTACAAATTAGTTAACTGAGACCCAAAGAAGTTAAATGTCATGCCCAGAATCACAAAACAGGGAAGTGGTGGAGCTACAATTAAAACCAAGGCCTTCTGATTCCCAGGCCCTTGCTCTTTCTCTAATTTCCATGCTGCATCCCCCATGCTGCAGCTGCTTCCTTTCAATTCTTCCTCCCCCCACCCCCAATCTTTTCCACCCACTCACTATAGGCCTGTACCCTCTACAGGAATATATGTAGAGAACGCCAATATGTAGAGCTCTTTTTCCCTTGGATCTGTGCCCTTTAAACACTTGATATTCACCCCTCCATGTGCCACATAGAAATTATCCATAATTTACATTTATATTAATGTCTGTCTCCCCACCCTAGGCCGCAAGCTTATTGTGGGCATGGAATGTGTGTACCAACACTGCTATATTGTACTCTCCCAAGCATTTATTACAGTATTCTGCTCAGAGTAAGTATTGAATGAAAACTTCATTGAAACTCTTCCTCCCTTCAAGACCCTACTGAGAGCTCACATCCTCCAGGAGGCCATCCCAGACAGAGCCCCTTTATTCCTCTCTCCCTCGTCCCCCTCTCCATCCCCCTCATCTTACCTCCTTCCCTTCCCCACAGCACCTGTATATATGTATATATGTTTGTACATACTTATTACTCTATTTATTTTACTTTTACATATCTATTTTATTTATTTTATTTTGTTGGTACGTTTGGTTTTGTTCTCTGTCTCCCCCTTTTAGACTGTGAGCCCACTTTTGGGTAGGGACTGTCTCTATATATTGCCAACTTGTACTTCCCAAGCGCTTAGTACAGTGCTCTGCACACTGTAAATGCTCAATAAATATGATTGATTGATTGATTGATTGAAAACCACTGATTGATCGATTTGATTGCACAGGAGAAGGAGCAGTGCTAGCCAACTAGAGAAACAGCATGGCTCAGTGGAAAGAGCACAGGCTTGGGAGTCAGAGGTCATGGGCTCAAATCCCGGCTCTACCACTTGTCAGCTGTGTGACTTTGGGCAAGTCACTTCACTTCTCTGTGTCTCAGTTACCTCATCTGTAAAATGGGGATTAAGACTGTGAGCCCCTTGTGGGACAACCTGATCACCTTGTAACCTCCCCAGCACTTAGAACCGTGCTTTGCATATAGTAAGTGATTAATAAATGCCATTATTATTCTTAATATTATCATCTACTAAGTCATCATGCACTTGTTGCTCAATTCCAGTATATAACTGGTGCAGTACTTCTGTTAGGTACACAACAGTGGTGTGAATTGCCTCAAGTGTGTTTGATTAGATTTCAGCTGTGCCTGGGTGTCCCTATCTGATTGTCCATCATCAATTTGAAGTGTTTGATTTCCACCCACTAATGAACTCCGTTCTCTGATTGGTTCCTGCAGATGGATTCTGATTCATTTGGAAAATCTGCCAGTCACATGATGCACTCTGAGAATCAATATGGCCTAGTGGGAAGAGCAGGGACCTGGGTTCTAATCCTGACTCTGCTAGTTGTCTGCTGTGTGATCCTGGGTAAGTCACTTAACTTCCCTGTGTCTCAGTTATCTCATCTGTAAAATGGAGATTCAATGCACCTTTTCCCTCTGACTTTGACTATCGGCTCCATATAATAATAATAATATAATAATGATGGCATTTGTTAAGTGCTTACTATGTGCAAAGCACTGTTCTAAGCACTAGATATAGAACAAGGATTGTATCCAACCTGATTATCTTATTTACTTAAGTGCTTAGTATAGTGCTAAATAATCACAAATAAATTTGATATTTTAAAATTAATTCTATTTCATAACAAGAAAATCTGATGCAATTTCCCCATGATCCTCACAATGCTGTATCCTGGCTCTTGGTGGGCAGGGCATGGTTGTCTCCATGGGACTCACTCACCCTCATGAGCCTCTCAATACTATTTTCCAACTCCTGGGAGAGTTGGAAGGGTCAGATCTGCTGACGTAACCCCTGGCTCCTGCATTTCTGGTGGGCAGAGAGGAGGCTCACCTAGGCTCTAGAGGCATGATGCCACTGAAACATAGGAATCTTGGAAAGTCCACTCTCTCTCTTCCCGAGATCTGTCCCTTTTTCACTAGACTAGTGACTACAGTCCCCTTAGACAGTGGGTAAGGTGGTTATATTAGGAGATGGATTATTGGAAGAAGGGTCGATAAATGGGTTGTACGTCAAAATGACAATAATCATTCTCGAAACCCTTCTGCTCTTCTTCAGTTCTTGTGGAGTTCCTCCACGATTATGCAGTAGGAGGTCAGACCTCCTGTGGTTATCTGCAAGTTCCATGCACATCCAATGGGGGCTTCTAGCCACAAGATCCCAGCTTTCCCCCCTACTTCTACAGAATAAAGAAGATCACCCTGAAAATAGAAACCCTCCCCTTTTTCCTCAACATCCTTGATCCTGGGAACCAGAAGGACCGAATTTCAGAAAACTGACTGTGGACCTACAGTGGTCCCAGATGATTCTCAAAGTTACCTGTCACTCCATTCATCCACCCAGAAGTCATATTATCATTAGGTATGTTTTAAAAGTTACCTAGTGCTGTGGAATGACATCATAAGGACTCACAAAAGATTCAGTGGAAATATTAGTTTGATGCCTGGAAAGGGCCTTCCCCCTGCCTTACTCTAGTGTCTTTCAGATCCCTCTGAACATGGACTCTGTTTCTGAGCTTAGGGAGGCTGAGCATTGCAAAATCCCGGACATATACGTTTCAGGTGCCATACCCATACTGGACACAGTTAAGTGGAAGAACAAACTCAGCTAAACAACTGAAACCCAGACCAAAACCAAATGGGGGTGTGTACTCTATTTGTACCTGATACCCATACTACCCACTGGACAGTTCCTACACCTGGCTCCATGTACCCAAATCATCTTGAGAGTTGCCCATCTGTAATCCCAACCCTGGGTCCTCTGGTGGGAAGGCCTGACTCCTATCCAATACAATCTAGTGGAAAGACCTGCATCAGTGAGCTGTAGCACACACTGCCACTGTATAAATCTGAGACAAGGCTAGACTTCTGATCACCTGACAGATCTTCTAATATCCAGGTGAGTGACAAGCATTGTGGCCCAATGGAAAGGGCACAGGCTTTTTGGAGTCAGAGGTCATGGGTTCAAATTCCGGCTCCCTCAATTGTCAGCTCTGTGACTTTGGGCAAGTCACTTAACTTCTCTGTAAAATGGGGATGAAGACTGTGAGCCCCCCGTGGGACAACCTGATCACCTTGTAACTGCCCCAGCGCTTAGAACAGTTTGCACATAGTAAGTGCTTAGTAAATGCCATTATTATTATTATTATTATTATTATTTTATTATTATTATGCATTTTGGACAAGGAGTTGGGAAAGGGTGACTGCTGATGATAGCATTTGTTAAGCACTTACATTGTGTCAAGCTCTGTTCTAAGCACTGGGGTAGATAAAAGCTAATCTGGTTGGACATGGTCCCTGTCCCATAAGGGGCTCACAGTCTTAAACCCCATTTTACAGATGAGATAACTGAGGCACAGAAAAGTAAAGTGACTTGCCCAAGGTCACACAGCAGACAAGTGTAGTTGAGAGTAGAACCCAGGTCCTTTGGATTCCCAGGCCCATGCTCTATCCACTAAGCTACTACTACTAGGCCATATTGCTTTCCAGACAAAAATTTGGAACGTAACTGGGATTGTGCTATTCTGTACATATGTATAAATTATAATAATAATAATGGCATTTATTAAGCGCTTACTATTTGCAAAGCACTGTTCTAGGCACTGGGGAGGTTACAAGATGATTAGGTTGTCCCATGGGAGGCTCACAGTCTTCATCCCCATTTTAAAGATGAGGGAACTGAGGCCCAGAGAAGTGAAGTGACTTGCCCAAAGTCACACAGCTGACAATTGGTGGCACAGGGATTTGAACCCATGACCTCTGACTCCAAAGCCCAGGCTCTTTCCATTGAGCCACGCTGCTTCTCTTAATGCTTGGCTCTCCCTCTAGTCTTTAAGCTTGTTATGGGCAGGGGACATGTCCACCACTTCTGTTGCATTGTGTACAGTGCTTTGTACAGAGCTCTGCACACAGTAAATTCTCAATAAATACCATTGATTGATATATTGATTGCGGAGATTGTTCCCTGAGACAGTACAATTAATGTATTCAATATACTATCCCTATTGCATGTTTATGAGTGGAAGGATCCATTATGGACTACTAGCAGTGGTCAGTAATCAGTGTCCCAGGACTCAGATTGCAGATTAATTACTCTATTAAGAGAAAAGAAGGAACTTTTTAACACTTAGAAACAAAGATCCCTAAACACATAATTCTTGTAGAAATGTAAATATCCATCTGCAATTTATTTTCAGGCCATCTGGTCTGCAAGCCCTTGTGGGCAGAGACCATATTTACCAACTCTATTGTTTTATAGTCTTCCAAGTAATTAGTACAGTGATCTACACACAATAAGAGGTCAATAAATACCACTGATTGATTAAGGTAATATGAGAAGCAATGAGGCCTGGTACACCTGGCCCGGTGAACCTGGGCTTAGGAGTAGATGACCTGCATTCTAATGAAAGCTCCAGTACCTGCCAGCTGTGTGACCTTGGGCAAGTCATTTTAGTTGTCCATGCTTCAGCTTCCTCATCTGTAAAATGGAGACTTAATAAGATCTTTTATACCTTCTGTTTAGACTTAGAACCCCATCTGGGACAAGTAATGTATCCAACCTGATTATCTTATAATACCCCGGCACTTGGAACAGTGCTTTACAAATGCCACAATTATTTGTTGTTATTTATTATCTTAAAATCATGTTGCAATGATAGACCTTGTTTGTTATGTATATCCATGATAATAACATGCTACGATCTTTCTGAAGCAATAGAAAAATAAATTATAACATTTGAAGTTGTTTTAGTAATACCTTCAATATAAGGAAGTAGAAGTCTGCATGTGAAGCTGCCTACAGTAACCAAAGGGGAGAGTTGATAATTATCTGGTTGATCTAAATTGTGGTGCCACAATGGAAAATTCCAATCTAGTAATTCACTTTGCATTGCTTTCCCCATTTGTCAAATCTATTACATACTTATTAAATGTCCCCTTCATTTTGCACTGGGTAGCTGGTGCCACAGTGAAATCATTTCAACAGGAAACCATCGTCTTTTTTTTTTTTTGGCACATATAAGAGAAGAGAAGATCATAGGAAATGTGTGCAAGTAGTTTCAGTGATTTTCTCCGCAACAGCATGCTATGCCTTAACTTGGCTCTGACTTCAGAAGGTGTCTTCATCTGGGAGGAAATGCTGAAATTGAATGTCTTGTGTGAGGCCCTTTGGCACCCATCAACCTGAAAGGTAATATATAAATGTAAATTGGTATATTACCATATTCAAAATATGGTAAGAAAGTTTGAAACAGATCTGTTCAATATAAATATGCCATGCTAAGATTACAAATTGAAAAGCAAAAAGTCAGAAAGTGAGAAAATTAATGTCTTTGGGACCCTTCCAGAGATTAATGACCGGATGAGGGTCTCAGGTCATCAGATCCTCCTGGCTGCTCATTAATCCCCAGCTCGTGTTTCAGCTATTTAACCTTTCTTCATAACAAAATCATTCACAATGAAAAAACCTCTCACATCCTCACTTTCCACCCAATGTTCATCCTTTCTCCAGGGGGACTCAACCTTTTATGCTTCCTCTCACTCCATCTAGGTCTGGGATACACATATGGCTATATTGCAGTCTTCTGGCCTCTCAGCATACTGAGGTCTTTTCAGTCTCTTGTAGATGGATGCTGAACTTCTTTGTTACTGGCTCTGCTGAATAGACTGGCAGCGTGAGGGAGAAGGAAATACGTGAAAAGGCTTTCATAAAGATTGAATAGATAGTCAAGTGTATTATGCAGCAAAGTTATTGTATCATCTTAAGGTCCCATCTAGAGAGCCTCGCCTTAGAAAAAAGTTTGAGAAAAGGACTTTTCATTCTCTGAAATTATTCTTGCACAATGGTGATTCTACTCTCTCTTTCTCCTCTTCTGATGGGAAGGAGCGTGGCCTACTGGAAAGAGCATGAGCCTGGAAGTCTGATCATCATCATCATCATCAATCGTATTTATTGAGCGCTTACTATGTGCAGAGCACTGTACTAAGCGCTTGGGAAGTACAAACTGGCAACATATAGAGACAGTCCCTACCCAACAGTGGGCTCACAGTCTAAAAGTCTGATGACCTGGGTCCTAATGCCAGACCTGCCACTTGCCTGCTGTGTGACCTAGGGCAAGTCATTTAACTTGTCTGTGTCTCAGTTCCCTCATCTGCAAAATGAGGATTCACTACCTGTTTTCCCTTATTAGACAATGGGACCTGATCATCTTGTATCTATCACAGCATTTGGTACAGTGCTTGGCATATAGTAACAAATACCATTATTGTTATTATTATAGCCTGCTCTTCTACTCATCTTGAACTAAGCTGTTGGGGGATAGAGCCCTCTGGACCCACTGAAGTGCAACAATCCTACATATTGGATCTCTTCACCTGCCTTACAGAGAATCTAATAATAAGCAAGCCTTCCTAGGGATTTTCTACTATCCAGTACTTGTCTGGGTCCACAGCAGACTGGGGGCTTATCCCAAGGTCAGGATTGCTAATTGGTTGGCTGAAAATTCCTGTCATTTCATCGTTTCCAAACATATACTAATAGATATATGTCAGGAAGTGTTTATGCCCAAGAGTTGTAAGACTGGTAGCAACATTCAGAAAACCAGATTGATGCATTTAGTGTCTCGTATTTGTAGGCTTTAAATGGTAAGGAAATAGGAAGTTAAAGCCTTTATGGAGAAGAGGGTGAACAGGTTTCGAGTATCATGTCCAAAACCCTTTATCTTATCACCCAAACCTTTTCCATCATTGTAGAAAATATCCTGCCCTCCCTGTCATACAAGCCTGTACATAACCTAGGCACTCGACTCATTACTCTCATTTTACCCACATATTAAATCATTCAGCTCTATGTACACAACATTGTTAAAATCCTCCCTTTCCTTTCCATCCATTCATTCAGTCATATTTATTGAGCATTTACTGTGTGCAGAGCACTGAACTAAGCGCTTGGGAAGTACAAATCGGCAACATATAGAGACGGTCCCTAACCAACAATGGGCTCATAGTCCAGAAGGGGGAGACAGTCAACAAAACAAGTAGACAGGTGTCAATACCATCAGAATAAATAGAATTATAGCTATATACACACATTAATGAAATAAGTAGAGTAATAAATATGTACAAATAAAATAAAGTAATAAATATGTATAAATATATACAAGTGCTTTGGGGAGGGGACGGGGATGGCACAGGGGGGCGAAGGGGAGGGGAGGAGGAGAGGAAAAAGGGGGCGGCTCAGTCTGGGAAGGCATCCTGGAGGAGGTGAGCTCTCAGTAGGGCTTTGAAGGGAGGAAGAGAGCTAGTTTGGCAGATGTGCGGAGGGAGGGCATTCCAGGCCAGGGGGATGTTGTGGGCTGGGGGTTGATGGCGGGACAGGCGAGAACAAGGTACGGTGAGGAGATTAGTGGCAGAGGAGTGGAGGGTGCGGGCTGGGCTGTAGAAAGAGAGAAGGGAGGTGAGGTAGGAGGGGGCGAGGTGATGGACAGCCTTGAAGCCAAGAGTGAGGAGTTTTTGCTTGATTCGAAGGTTGACAGGCAACCACTAGAGATTTTTGAGGAGGGGAGTGACATGCCCAGAGCGTTTCTGTAGAAAGATAATCCAGGCAGCAGAGTTAAGTATAGACTGAAGCAGAGACGGGAGATGGGAGATCAGAAAGGAGGCTGATGCAGTAATCCAGTAGGGGTGGGATGAGAGATTGAACCAGCAGGGTAGTGGTTTGGATAGAGAGGAAAGGGTGGATCTTGGTGATGCTGTGGAGTTGAGACCCAGCAGGTTTTGGTGACCAATTGGATGTGTGGGGTGAATGAGAGAGCAGAGTCAAGGATGACACCAATGTTGTGGGCTTGTGAGACGGGAAGGATGGTAGTGCTGTCTACTGTGATGGGAAAATCAGGGAGAGGACAGGGTTTGGGAGCGAGGATAAGAGTTCAGTTTTGGACATGTTGAGTTTTAGATGGCGGGCAGACATCCAAATGGAGATGTTCTGAAGGCAGGAGGAGACACAAGCCTGGAAGGAGGAAGAGAAAACTGGGGTGGAGATGTAGATTTGGGTGTCATCAGCATAGAAATGATAGTTGAAGCCATGGGAGTGAATGAGTTCATCAAGGGAGTGAGTATCATCAATCGTATTTATTGAGCACTTACTATGTGCAGAGCACTGTACTAAGCGCTTGGGAAGTACAAATTGGCAACATATAGAGACAGTCCCTACCCAACGTGGGCTCACAGTCTAAAAGGGGGAGACAGAGAACAAAAGCAAACATACTAACAAAATAAAATAAATAGAATAGATATGTACAAGTAAAATAAATAAATAAATAAATAGAGTAATAAATATGTACAAACATATATACATATATACAGGTGCTGTGGGGAAGGGAAGGAGGTAAGAAGGGGGGGGCTGGGATTCATTCATTCATTCATTCATAGGTTGCCAACTTGTACTTCCCCAGCGCTCAGTACAGTGCTCTGCACACAGTAAGCGCTCAATAAATATGTATAGATGGAAAACAGAAGGGGGCCAAGAACTGACCCTTGAGGAACCCCTACAGTAAGGCAATAGGAGGGGGAAAAGAATCCCGTGAAGGAGACTGAGAATGAACAGCCAGAGAGAAAAGAGGAGAACCAGGAGAGGATGGAGTCTGTGAAGCCAAGGTCGGATAGCGTATTGAGGAGAAAGGGGTGGTCCACAGTGTCAAAGGCAGCTGAGAGGTCGAGGAGGATTAGGATAGAGTAAGAGCCATTGGATTTGGTAAGAAGTAGGTCACTGGTGACCTTTGAGAGGGCAGTTTTGGTGGAATGTAGGGGATAGAAGCCAGATTGGAGGGGGTCGAGGAGAGAGTTGGAGTTGAGGAATTTGAGTCAGCAAGTGTAGACGACTCGTTCTAGGAGTTTGGAAAGGAAGGGTCCAAGAACTTATCCTATCCCATACCTTGTACTGTATCTCCCTCATCGTAGACCCCCTGCCTCCTATATCTCCCCACTCCAGTCCATACTTGGTTCTGCTGCCCAGATCATTTTCCTAAAAAGCAAAACAAAAAACCCCACAACATTCAGTCTGTCTCCTAATCCTCAAGAACCTTCAGTGGTTGCCTATCCACCTTCACATGCAAGAAAAACTCCTTACCACTGGCCTTAAACCACTCAATCAGCTCCCTCCTCCCACCTCATCTCACTTATCTACTACAGCCTAGCTCACACATTTCGCTTCTCTAGTGCCATCTTACTCACTGTACACCAGTCTCATCTATCGACCCCTTTCCAACTTCCTTTCCCTAACCTGGAACTCGCTTCCCCTCCACCTAAGCCAGACCACTTTGCCCACCTTCAAAGCATTATTAAGGTCATATCTCCATCAATCAATCAATTATATTAATTGAATGCTTTTGCACGCAGATCATTGCACTTGGGAGAGTAATATATAACCAGGACCTTCCTGGACCAGGGGAGCCTCAGTGCCACACAGAAGAGTTCAAACCACCCCTCTGATCACCAAGGTTACTGTGAAACGTTTTCTACTTAGTTTTACCCACGTGCAACATATGCACACTTACTCCATTCCACCAAGGTTCATTACCAGTCCGTGGTCAAAGGAGACCGTTCTGCCAATACTTCTTCTTTCTGCTCCTAAGTGATGCTCTTCTGCTGCTTGCATGTCTCAGCGTGCCTCTGGGCTGCACTCAGGTGCCCATTTATCTGTCTTAGACATTGCAACTATGGCTGTATATACAGTCATTGATCGGTCCAGGCCCGTTACCGGGTAGAACAGGGAGAGAAGGTCACACCTCCCTCCATGCCCCACCCCCCCAGGCCAGCAATCACCTGTCCCAGGTAGAGCCCATTAGTGCCCTTGGAGTCTCTCTTTTTTTGTTGTTGTTTTTCATGGGATCACAGACAGTCACTAAAAAGGCAGCTTGTTGTGGGCTCATCACATACAGGCAAATTCCTCACCTACGGCGAACTTACAGTCCATAAAGGAAGACAAACATTAATATGAATGAGTAAATTACAGATATGTACATAACTGCTGCGAGACTTGGAGGGGGTGAATAAAGGGAGAAAGTCAGGGTGATGCAGAAGGGAGTGGAAGGAAAGGAAAAGAGGGCTTAGTCAGGGAAGGCCTCTTGAAAGAGATGTGCCTTCAATAAGACTTTGAAGGGAGGGAGCGTAATTGTCTGTTGGATGTGAATAGCAAGAGCATTCTAGACCAGAAGCTTCCAAGGGGCTTTTCCCTGATAAATCCCTCTTTTACCTGACTCTCCCTTTTGCCTCATCTATGAACTTATATCTGTGACATTTGGGCATTTGATATTCATTCCACCCTCAACTTTCCTTTTCTTCTCCACCCTATTGATTTTTATACAATTAGAAGAGAATGAAAATCAAATTACCTCTGATGACTTTCAGTCTTGAAAAGCACCTCTGTTTCAATGAGCACGTTATAATGCTGCGAATTCAGTTTGTCAAAATATGATCCATAGAGAAAAATGAGCACAATGTTCTTTTTCTAATCCGTTTCTTCTTAAGGAGCTCAAATACTGTGACTCACCAGAAACATGGAAAATTCCGTCAAGCATCTCTGAATCTTGTTGATACTTGATGTCTTTTTTAGTTAAAAAATCTTGATAGATTTTGAGGGTTCCACTCACCTTAATGATCAGAATCCAAGAACACTTTCACCCATGGGTCAAACATCTGATTCAGAAGTACTCAGTAACAGAGCTGATGCTATGAGTCATTTTGGAGTCTCACGTAGAAAATCGTGATTCCAGTGCTTTTCTCAGCAAGCAGACGATTGCTGTATTAAAAAAAATTGGAAAAAAAATATTTGCAGTTGGAGATACTCCAGTCTATCTTACACCAATAGGTGCCACCATTGCGCTGTGACAGTCACACAATTTCTGGTGAAAATAACATTTCAAATTCATTCAGTAGTAATTAAACAACATTATGAACAGGTTGTGCTTTGTTTTTTCTAACAATGAAGAAGGAAGAGGTTATTTTTCAAGGAAGCTGCTAGGGTTGGATTTGGTTTTTTTTTTTTTTTATTCCCAGTGTTCTGTAGATATTACCCTGTAATTACTAGCACCCTATGAAAAATATTGAAATCAATTAAGCTTCACTAAACAATATCCCTTTTTCTGCTACTGCTACAAATAAAACACCTCAAAATATCCTAATACATATGCATATAATATATAATATAAATATATTATAAGTATATAACATAATATACGTATATTATATATATACATAAGTTAGCCCTTGATAACTGAAATAAAGTTATCCCCACTGATAATCTGTCTGTGGATAAAATTTGTCGTAGAGATACATTTGGTACAGAATCTTTCTGCTTTATTTTTCTGAGCAAAAATTAGAAATAATTCTACCCATTGTATTCAAGCTAAAGATTCTGTCTGTACTACTTTTAATCTCTGATTAGTGTAATGTACAATTTGGAGCATTTTTCACAGTGAAAATCCATGGAATAATTTGCTATAATAATATAGAGAAGCAGAATGGCGAAGTGGATAGAACCTGGGTCTGGAATTCAGAAGGTCATGGGTTCTAATCCAGGCTCTGCCACTTGTCTGCTGTGTGACCTTGAGCAAGTCACTTCATTTCTCCATGCCTCAGTTACCTCATTTGGAAAATGGGTATTGAGACTGTGAGACCCACCATGGGACAGAGACTGTGTCCAAATGAATTTGCTTGTATCCAACCCAGTGCTTAGTATTCATTCAATCGTATTTATTGAGCACTTACTGTGTGCACAGCACTGTATTAAGTGCTTGGGAAGTACAAGTTGGCAACATATAGAGACGGTCCCTACCCAACAGCGGGCTTACAGTCTAAAACAGTGCCTGGTACATAGTAAGTGCTAAACAAATACCCTAACTACTATTATCATTAATAGTAATAATAATAATAATTTCTTCCAATTAATTGAGTTGACTACTATGTCTAAGGCTGGTCAATAGCTGATTATTCTCTTTGCTACACATACGCAATGCATACAGCATTTTCTTATGATATGCTACTTCATTTCTGATTTGCTAAATTCTCCTGCATCTGGTTGTTGATTCCCATCAGTGTGTGTGTGCACATATGTGTGTGCACGTGTGTGTGTGTGTGTGTTGCATTGTTTAAAATAACATTCAGTTCCTTCCAGCCTCGTTTCTGTTCATCCAATTTAAACTAGCCCAAGTGGGATGCTATAATTAACTTTGATATAGACCTGTCTTAGTGGAAGTGAATTATTCTGTACATCTCTTTGTATCTTTCCTTAGTTAATAGTTTCAATGAAAGTAACATTTCAAGGGAATCCTTGTTGCTGTCATTTTTCAGGTATAAACCTATGCCTTCCTGAAAAAAACTATGCTTTAACCTTTCAACTAGAATGTTTCCACTATCCCTTCCAGGGTCCTTATGAGATCTTTCCCCAGACTGTGAGCCCACTGTTGGGTAGGGACTGTCTCTATATGTTGCCAACCTGTACTTCCCAAGCGCTTAGTACAGTGCTCTGCACACAGTAAGTGCTCAATAAATATGATTGATGATGATGTCAACTGAGAGGTGGAGATTACAATATCAGTGAACATGAATGGGTGTAGTTCAGCAGCTTCATTAGGGTTCTCAGTGTTACAGTTTTTGGAAGCTCCATGTATGAACTGCTTAATAATAATTGTGGCATTTCAATCAATCATTTATTCATTCATTCAATCATACTTATTGAGTGTTTACTGTGCGCAAAGCACTGCCTAAGCACTTGGGAGAGTACAATGCAACAGAGCTGTTAGATGCCTTCCCTGTCCACAGTGAGCTCACACAGTTTAGAGGGGCAGACAGACATTAATATAAATGATTTATGGATATGTACATAAGTGTTGTGGTGCTGAGGGAGGGATGAATAAATGGAACAAATCAGGGTAATGCAGAATGGAGTGGGAAAAGAGGAAATGAGGGCTTAGATAGGGAAAACCCCTTGGAGAAGATTTGCCTTCCATAATGCTTTGAAGGTGGAGAGAGTTATTGTCTGTTGGATGTGAAGAGGAAGGGTGTTCCAGGCCAGTAGCAGGCTGTAGGTGAGAGGCCAGTTGTGAAATAGATGAGTTAGAAGTATAGCGAGTAGTTTGGCATTAGAGGAGCAAAGTGTGAGGCCTGGATTGTAATAGGAGAAGAGGTAAAGCAGGAGAGGGCAAGGTGACTGAGTACTTTAAAGCCTATAGTAAAGAGCTTCAGTTTGATGCAGAGGTGGATGGACAGCCACTGGAAGATCTAGAGGAGTGGGGAAACATGGACTGAACATTTTATTAGAAAAATAATCCAGAAAGCAGAATGAAGTATGGACTGGCATTTGTTAAGTGTTTACTCTCTGTCCAGTAGTATACTAAGCACTGGGATAGATATAAGATAATCAGGTCAGACACAGTCCCTGTTCCACATGGAGATCCCATTCTCAATTCACAGGACTCCCAGTATTAGTATACAAGGTCACAGTCTTAAATACAAAGTTTAAGTGCATAGACTAAGATTAGACAAAATGACTATGTCCTCATCTAACTTGCAAAATTGTATTTTACTGTCCATTTCATTCCACATGACTGATGGAGAGAAATGTATCTCCATTTCCCCATACATTTCCATGACATTTTAGATTTTTTCTATAATCCTGTGCTTGCTGTTATTCACACAAAAATGATAATATTAAGTGATCTATTCTGAACTAATGTAAATTATGTATGTTGGAGATTCATGTGTTCTTTGAAGGACTCATTTTCATTCAAACACTAATGAAAGTTTCAATAAGTGTCTTTAAAAGTTACCATCGAGGCAAACTTAAAATGCAGATTTCCAGCTTCTTGAAAGTTTTGGGTTTTTTCCTCAAAAAGGCCCCTAGGCTTCTTACCTGTTAGCACTAAACTTTATTTGAAAGGGAAGAGAAATATATGGCCTATTGGAAAGGGCATGGGTCTGCCAGTTGGAGGACCTGGGTTCAAATCCCAGCTCCACCATTTGTCTGCTTTGTGACCTTGGGCAATTTGCTTAACTTCTCTGTGCCTCAGTTTCCTCATATGTAAACTGGGAATTAAATCCTACTCCCTCCTGCCTAAACTATGAGCTCCATGTTGGATGGGACTTTGTCCAAACTGATAACCTTGTATCTTCCCTGGCACATAGACTGGTGCTTGGCACAAAATGTGCTTAGACAAGAATTATATTATTATTATTTAAAGCAAGTTCTCAGGTGTAAAACTAAAATCATATTGTGGAAGAAGCTGGCCGCTGTGGCTAACAGAAGAAGAGAATCCATAACATAAGTAGTGATCAGAACAAAATGGAGAAAGTTCATAGAATTGGGGCAGAACAAGAAAAAGTGGAACCTAGCAACTGGCCAGAGCAACTTATATCTTCCTCTCAACTCCCTCGGGTTTCAGATGCTTTGGAGAGAGGATTGCAGCAAAATCAGCATTATGCCCATCGCTGTGATTTTTTAGGTCATATAAAATGTTTAAAGCAGTGTTCGAGATACTACCTACTCTGTTGTACTTTCCTAAGTTCAGTACACTGCTCTGCACACTGTGAACACACAATCACTACCATAGATTGAATGATTAGGAAAAATGCATTGAAGATTAGCATTCATGATCCCTGTCCTCAAGGAGATAACACCTTCCCCTCTGACTGTTTCCACCATATTATAAACCTCACCCACAGTCCCACTTGAAAGTGATCTAACTTCCACACATCTTTGTTTCTTCTCCTAGCCTGGGGCATTTGATCCTAGAGAGAATGATAACCTCAAGAAGATCTCAGGCAGTTCATTCCCCATATTGATAAATGAATGGTGGCATAGCTGGACTCAATTAACCCATTGGCTTTTGAAATGAGAAGAATTGATTTTCATCCTACCCCTGGCCTCAAAGCACTCTGTCATTTCCTCTCTGTGTAAATTATTTTAATGCCTGTAACCTTCTTTTTTATTAATGACATTTGTTAGGAACTTACCATGTGCCAGGCACTGTTCTAAGCACTGGGCTAGATCCATGGTGGTCAGGTTGAACACAGTCTGCTTCCCACCTGTGGCTGACAATCTTAATCTCCATTTTGCAGATGAGGTACATGAGGCACAGAGAAGTTGAGGTCACATAGCAGGCAGGTGGCAGAGCAAGGATGATAACCCTCATCCTTCTGACCCCAGGTCCCATGCTTTATCCACTAAGCCATCATCATCATCAATCGTATTTATTGAGTGCTTACTATGTGCAGAGCACTGTACTAAGCGCTTGGGAAGTACAAATTGGCAACACATAGAGACAGTCCCTACCCAATAGTGGGCTCACAGTCTAAACTGCTGCTTCTCCTATGTGAGCAGGGATTGCAGTTTACAACTGTATTGTATTGGATCCCCCAAGCACTTAATATAGTGCTGTGTACACAGCAAGTGCTCAATAGATAGCATTAATAATCGCTGTAGACTCCCCCAGCTCAACCTGCAACCTTTAGCCTATCCGTGGGCTTGCCCAAAGGCTGTCCTTTGAACATTTCTCTTTAATCTCATTCCTTGCCAGGTTTTCCTGGAATTCATGCTGCTCTGCTGGTTTTTTCCCCATTCTCCGCTGTGTCACTTCCATCTACGTATTGATTTTATTTCAGGTCTATTGTATTTGATTTCTTGTATCATTGGCAGGTGGAATCTCATCATTTTGAATGCAACAATTTGTCTTTGGATCCTATATAGCAACCCAGTGTCCCCTTGATTCAGCGTACAAGATTGTTCTGAGAGATCCTGGGATGTTTGGGGCTTTTATGTCACCAATTTGTTGATGACTCTCAGCTGTATCTGTAGTTATCTATTCTCATAGGGCTGCTGCTTGACTTTCCCAGTCAAACTTGGTGAATTTAAGGGTACAGTTGGCAGCAAACCTAATAGAGCTCAATACCGACAATATGTATAAGCTATAAAATGTAATTGAGTCGACTTTGCTTTTAAATTGACCCAAATAATGTTAGCTTTGTTCCCATTACTGGTGATTTGCTCATTTAGAGTTGCTTCTGGGTTTTCAGGTAGCTTCTTAGTCTAAAAAGGTTAGTGTCTTTTCCTGTCAGAATTTTCTAGCTGTTATAATGTGTGAATTTCAGGTAGCGATGGTTGAAGCTAAGATAGGGCAAAAGTAGATATCACAGTGGGGTAGCATGTTCCCTATTTGATTGGGTGAGCTGGGTAAGAAGACATAGAATAAACTCAGGCCCAAGAAAATCAGGAAAATCATAAACATCTGAGAAAACCAGCAACTTCTAACCACAAGGCTTTAGGCTCCCCAGAACAGGATACAGGACTGAAGGACAGAGGGGTTGAATGTTGTAAAAATATTCATTCATTCATTCAATTGTATTTATTGAGCACTTACTGTGTGCAGAGCACTGTACTAAGCTCTTGGAAAGTACAATTTGGCAACGGAGACAATCCTACCCAACAACAGGTGAACAGGAGACTCCTAGGGACAGAGAAGGGAAACTGCTTGGTCTATATCCACATCCAAGTGCAGGAAATCTTGATGTCTAAACCATATACATCCTTTCAAACATGGTGCAGAGGTCCCATGCATTGACTGGGTAGACAGGTTTGGAATATGGCCAAGAAGAGGAGACCAAATTTCAGACCAGTCACTTGCTTAAACAACCACAATTTATTATACCAATAAACACAGAATAAATGATAGCCACAAACAAGCATACTATGCACCACTCACACCTCTATCATGGTCCATTTTGCGACATACCACGCTCTCCAAAACCACTGCCAAGCTTGGGAATTACCTGATGTCTCCAAAAGGTGGGAACAATTGTACTTGCTGAATTGTAATTTCCAAGCGCTTAGTACGGTGCTCTGCACACAGTAAGTGCTCAATAAATACTATTGAATGAATGAATGAACAATACCAAAACCGATTTGGGAATCGGGCATTGTGCTGCATCGCTGCCCACAGAGCCCCACCAGGCATCCTTGGTATTCAGGACCTGTGCCTGGCTCAGTCCTGTACTTTCTGATGGCCTATAACAATGAAAAGTACTTTGCCATTAGTGGAGGTATTATACCCTGTAATAACCAGTGGTAGTTGTTATTGGATCGCTGTTCTCCAATCTTGTTCTCCCATGGTCTGGCTGAACATGTCTCCAATTTTGTGTATCCCATCCAATCCCACGTGTTACTCAAATGTGTAAAATGGCACCAACAGGCTCACAGGTAATGGACGGTGAACGTGGAGTGAACAGACACTTTAGACTTTCCATGACTCTCCCATACATAGAGCTTCTTCCTCATTTTCCTGACTTGTCCCAAAATGGTGGTTCAGCCAAATTGGAGTCACTTAGGTCTTGTGTGACACTAGGTGAGCCTCCTAAGCTCTTTATGGGCAGGGATGGTATCTATCAAATTTATTGGATTGTACTTTTCCAGGAGCTGAGTGCAGTGCTCTGAACATAGTAAGTAAATACCACTAATTAAATGATTGGTCTATTGATTGGAAGAGATGGCGTAGAAACAGCAGCATGCCTAGTGGAAAGTGAACAGGCCTGAGAGTCTCATGACTTGAGTTCTAATCCTAACTCCAACATGTGCCTCTGTGTTACCTTGGCCAAGACATTTAACTTCTCTGGGCATTAGTTATGTTATCTGTAAAAGGGGAATCCAATACTTTTTCTTTCTCCTACATTGATTGTGATCCCTGTGTGGGACAGAGACTCTGACTGACCTGATTTTTTTCTATCTTTCCTTGCATAGTGCATGACACACAGTGCTTAGCAAATACCACAATAATATGATTGAAGGCATGATACCATTTCTAAAATATCGGTTTCCTTTCCAGCCACTGGAGTTAACTTCTGAAAGAACGTGTGAATGGGGACGTAAAATATTTGTGGAATAAAGATGGTTAGGCAGTTTCAGGGACCTTCACACTGGGAGGAATTTAAAAAGGTGTATCAGAAACAACCAAGAAAACATTCAAATCCTGTTTCAAGATCAGCTTTCTGCTCTGCTACATCAGGCATTCAAATTGCAGCATGCTTCTCCATCACTGGATTAGTAGTTCATTAGTGTTAGAAAGGGAACCTAATTGGCGCCATTTGCAGGTTACCAGTAATTTATGGTAATGTGAGGTTCAAGCAGTTACAATAAGTTCCCTGAGAAATGCTACTGAATGACTGATAGAGGATGCTTAGTGAGGTCCCAGATGCAGCTGGCTTAAATGATCAGGAATTGTCTACCTCCAAGGAAATTGGTGGTTATTCAGAACTACATGTCATGGGAGCCCAAATGATCTACTGAAAACTGAGCATGTGTCCCCAAAAATTCAGATGGGAAAATTGATTTGCAAGGGAAGGCTGCATGTCTTGGCTTTAATACGGTCTATTCACTGGTCTAGTGGAAAGAGCAGAGGCCTAAGAGTCAGAGGACCTGGGTTCTAATCCCTGCTCTGCCACATGTAACTCACTTAACTCCTCAGTTTCCTCATATACAAAATGGGAATACCTCTTTTTCTTCCTACTTTGACTGTGAACCCAATCATTCAATCTGATTGGTTTATCTACCCAAGGACTTAGTACAGAGCTTGGCACAAGGGAAAACACTTAACACATATAACTAGTTTGGATTAGCCTGATGACTAATCTGGCCGTGGTGACCATTTTGACTGCAGTAGAGATGATATCAGAATTAGCTGATTTGTTTCCCACTGCCTTTCGTGAAGGAATATGGGGGAAAGAAGTCAGAAGTAATAGAACAAACACTGGACCCTGAAGCTGTTCTCTCCACACAGAGCCTTAGCTTCTGCCCTGTACATACTAAGCTCTCAATAAATACCGCTGATTGATTGAATGAGAGCCCAGGACAAAGAGAAGAAAGTGAAAGAAGAACAGAGAAGTAACCAGCCTATGCCAACTTCACTTCTATAGCTTTCTGGTTATGTCACTGTGTGTGCATCTCTGATCTCTTCACTAGATATTCCTCTGAGGCTCTCTCCATGATCTCTAAAGGCAATCTTTCTTGCATTGTGTTTCCTTGGAAAACTCTGTCTGGGAAGCTCATCTCCCCACACTCAGTTTGACTTTTTCTTAGGAATTGGTCAGCTCTTCATAAATGCTGACAATGATGATGATGGTGATGACAGCAAGGAACAAGTGTATGTTATAGTTTAATTTCTTCTGAGCATAATTCAATTTCTACTGGGATCTGTAATAGTCTTTAATCATGGTTCCTTTGAAATATTCTAGGCATTCAATTCAATAAAGCTAGAATGTTCTGGCCTTTGTGACACCGTGAATAATTTATTACACAAACCAGGTGCTTGCTAATTGATGAGGAGACTAGTCAAGTGTACACCCACGAGTTCAACGTCCTAAAGAATTAATATTCAAAAAGGTCATCTACGTGTATGTATGTATATTTTTAAAATTAAATAGTTGAGGAAAAGTACCTGCTGTATGCAGAATATTATTCTAGATATTCAAATTCATGCAATAATAATGATTGTGATATTTAAGTGCCTACAATGAGCCATACACTGTACTAAGCACGGGGGGGGGGGAGATCAATCAATCAATCAATCGTATTTATTGAGCGCTTACTGTGTGCAGAGCACTGTACTAAGCGCTTGGGAAGTACAAGTTGACAACATATAGAGACGGTCCCTACCCAACAGTGGGCTCACAGTCTAGAAGATGTAAGATAATCACGTTGGACAAGTCCCTGCTTCACATGAGGCTCACAGTCTATGCAGAATAGAGAGCAAGGATTTTATACCTATTTTACAGATGAGAAGATTTAGGCACAGAGTTGTAAAGTGACTTGCCTAAGGTCACACAGCAGTCATGTGCAGAGTGTCAGAACAGGGATTAGAATTCACATATCCTGATTTCCAGGTCTGTGTTCTTTCCACTAGGCCTTTCTGCTTCTCTGCAGTAGAAGAACTTGTTCTCAGGGAGTTAACAATCTCTTGGTGTGACATAAATAGAAAAAAATAGAGTAGGCAAGAGTAAGACCACATATACAAATAGTGCAAAGTAAACCAATAAATACCTTCCTAAAAATAAGTAGATGTTTACATGAGTGCCAAATTGGTAGATTGGGTTCCAGGACAAGAAAAGAGGAGGGGTGTTCTAGGAATTCTCTTTGGAAGAGATGGCTTTCAAGGAAACTTTTGAAGTTGGAGATGTGCTTTGACACATTTGAGAGCTGAATGGTGTCTTAGGCCTCAGGCATTTGTGAATTTGTTGTTCTTGTTTTCTTCTGCTACAGTTCACCCATTCAGCCATGACAGTGTCAGCCATGGTCCCAGACCCACCCAACCCTTGTCCCTTGGTCTCTTTGGCCTTCCACAGCCACAGCATGACTCTTCAATGACTGGCTGGACATCTAAAAAAACTAATCAGTCAATAAATTAATGGTATTTATTGAGCACTTACTATATGCAGAGCACTATACCAAGCACTTGGGAGAGGAATTGTCTTGTCTTATGCTGTCGAGTCACCTCTGACCCATAGTGACACCATGGATACATCTCCCAGAACGCCCCACCTCCATCCAACTCTTGTGTAACCATAGAGTTTTCTTGGGTAAAAATATGGAAGTGCTTTACCATTGCCCCTTTCCGCGTAATAAACTCCTCCCTTGACTCTCTCCCATGCTGCTGCTTCCCAGCACAGGTTAATTTTGACTTATAGCAGACTGCCTTCCACTCGCTAACCACTGGCCAAGCTAGAAATGGAATAGGTATGCCTCTGCTTGATTCTCCCTCCCATAGTTGAGACTGGTAGAGTACTGGAAACTCTCCAGGTGCAACCCTGAGAGAGTATGAGAGAGCACAATACAACAGAATTAGCAGACACGTTCCCTGCCCACAATGGACTTGCTGTCTAGATGGCCACGAGTTGTTCATTATGCTTCGTAGCACTTCAAGTGAAACTGCATCCAGGCACCGGAGGTATTCATGGTATCATTTCAATTCAATCATTGAGAAGCAGCGTGGCTCAGTGGAAAGAGCATGGGCTTGGGAGTCAGAGGTCATGGGTTCAAATCCCGGCTTCTCCACTTGTCAGCTGTGTGACTTTGGGCAAGTCGCTTAACCTCTCTGTGCCTCAGTTACCTCATCTGCAAAATGGGGATTAAGACTGTGAGCCCCCCGTGGGA
Source organism: Tachyglossus aculeatus (assembly GCF_015852505.1). Taxonomy (NCBI): domain Eukaryota; kingdom Metazoa; phylum Chordata; class Mammalia; order Monotremata; family Tachyglossidae; genus Tachyglossus; species Tachyglossus aculeatus. The sequence goes on along the minus strand of NC_052069.1, from coordinate 73,667,977 downwards.
CAACCTGATCACCTTGTAACTTCCCCAGCACTTACAACAGTGCTTTGCACATAGTAAGTGCTTAATAAATGTCATCGTCATCATTATTATTAATCACAGGGTTTGCTAACCATTACCCCATGAATACCTATTACGACTGTATACTCGGGGCAGAGCACACAGTGCCTTACCTTACTTTATCTGTCCATATACCTCTGCATCAAACAAAAACTACTTACCATTGGTTTTAGGTTAATCAATTAATTTTCCCCCTCCCACCTTACTTTGCTGATCTACTTCAACCCAATGGACACACTATTCCTGTGATACTAACCTGCTCTCTGTATCTCTATCTGATCTATCTCAATGTCCACCCCTTGCCCACATCCTCCCTTTGACCTGTAACTCCCCTCCATTCATATACAATAGATCATCACTCTCTCATAATCAAAGCCTAAAATCTCATCTAATAATAAAAAACAATAATCATGGCATTTGTCAAGCACTTACTATGTGTCTATCACTGTACTAAGTGCTGGGGCAGATATGGGATCATCAGATCCCATATGAGGCTCCCAGCTAAGTAGGAGAGAGAACAGATATTGAATCCCCATTTTGCAGGTGAGGGAAATGAGGCACAGAGAAGGTAAATAACTTTCTGAAGGTCACACAGCAGACAGATGGCAAAGCCAGGATCAGAACTCATTCCCTGTCTCCCAGGCCCAAGCTTTTTCCATTAGGCCATGGTGCTCCTCATGAGGCCTTCCCTGCCTAAGCCCTCATTTCCCTTACCTATCCTTTCCCCTTTGCTGCCTGAACACTTGACTGTGTACTCCTTAAACACTTTGATACTCACCCAAGCATCACAGCGTTCCATATATATATCTATACTCTACCCTTTCCCCAGTTTGTAATTTATTTTAATTCTTCTCTTCTCTGTAGACTGTAAATTCCTGTTGAGTTGGGATCACCTCTTTTAATGCTATTGCACTGTGGAAAGAGCACAGGCTTAGGAGTCAGAGGTCGTGGGTTTGTATCCCGACTCCTCCACTTGTCAGCTGTGTGACCTTGGGCAAGGCACTTAACTTCTCTGTGCCTCAGTTACCTCATCTGTAAAATGGGGATTAAGACTGTGAGCCCCACATGGGACAACCTGATCACCTTGTATACCCCCCAGTGTTTAGAACAGTGCTTTGCACATAGTAAGCACTTAACAAATACCATTATTATTATTATTATTACTTTCTCAAGTTCTTATGACAGAAAACTGCAGAAAATAATGGCATAACTTTGATTGATTGACATTGATAGAGTGTGGCTCAGTAGACAGAGGTCATGTCATGACAGAGGTCTGACTCTGGTTTGGGAGTCAGAGGTCATGGGTTCTAATTCTGACTGGATTACTGCATCAGCCTCCTCTCTGATCTCCCATCCTCCTGTCTCTCCCCACCTCAGTCTATACTTCACGCTACTGCCTGGATCATCTTTGTGTAGAAATGCTCTGGGCATGTTACTCCCCTCCTCAAAAATCTCCAGTGGCTACCAGTCAACCTACGCATCAGGCAAAAACTCCTCACCCTCGACTTCAAGGCTGTCCATCACTTTGCCCCCTCCTACCTCACCTCCCTTCTTTCCTTCTACAGCCCAGCCCGCACCCTCCGCTCCTCTGCTGCTAACCTCCTCACTGTGCCTTGTTCTCACCTGTCCCGCCGTCGACCCCCGGCCCACATCCTCCCCCTGGCCTGGAATGCCCTCCCTCCGCACATCCACCAAGCTAGCTCTCTTCCTCCCTTCAAAGCCCTACTGAGAGCTCACCTCCTCCAAGAGGCCTTCCCAGACTGAGCCCCCTCCTTCCTCTCCCTCTCCCCATCCCCCCAGCCCTACCTCCTTCCCCACCCCACAGCACCTGTATATATGTTTATACAGCTTTATTACTCTATTTATTTTACTTGTACACATTTACTATTCTATTTATTTTGTTAATGATGTGCATCTAGCTTTACTTCTATTTATTCTGATGACATGACACCCAAATGTTTTGTTTTGTTGTCTGTCTCCCCCTTCTCGACTGTGAGCTCGTTGTTGGGTAGGGACCTTCTCTACATGTTGCCAACTTGTACTTCCCAAGTGCTTAGTACATTGCTCTGCACACAGTAAGTGCTCAATAAATATGACTGACTGAATGAATGAATCCCAACTCCCCCACATGTCTGCTGCGTGACCTTGGGCAAGTCACTTCACTTCTCTGAGCCTCAGTTACCTCATCCGTAAAATGGGGATTATGACTGTGAGCCCCTCGTGGGACAACATGATCACCTTGTATACTCCCTAGCTCTTAGAACAATGCTTTGTGCATAGTAAGTGCTTAACAAATGTCATTATTATTATTATTACTACTACTATTATTATTATTATTATTATAACAGTGTATTGGGTGTTTGTGAAAATAGCATAAAAACTTAATCACTTAATAAATGTTTTCATCAAAAGAACTCTGCCCTTAAAGAGCTTAAAATCTAATGAGTAAAGGTGGGAACAATTGATCAAAGAGGAGAGACTCCTACATGAGGAACAATTAGAAGGGTAGTTCAGAAGGAGTCAAGAGTGTATACTGAGGAGTGCCTGGAGTAGAGAGAAAACAAGCAAGAGGGTACATCTAAATCATGTGAAAAATATCATGAAGATCCACAAAATAGATTGCTTATGTTGATGCTTCTGGGCAAACATTTTACAAGGATTTGATCTGCCATTGAATAGAATGATGTGTCTTAGGAAAGCACCCACCACATTCAGTGATAACTAGGTGTCTGTTCCTAATGGCTATCATTTTGTTGAAGCACCACTTTATCAGCATTTTTCAATTGCTGCTTCACTTTCTGGAAATTATTCTGGAAGTCCACTTTCCAAACTTTTCCCAACAGTTATTAATAACTCTAACAAATGTTTTCATTTCACACAAAATATTTTGTACCTGTTACATTTCTTTATCTAAAAAATAAAGGGGGGGCTTATTTGTTGGATGCAATTCTAAACTCTACTGGGTAGAGTGCTGCAGGAGGGTTTCCCCCCTTTTGTGTAATTGGGAATGAGAAAATTACCACCAGATTGATGGCATTCTACTGGAGGTATCTTGTCGAACAATTCATTCTCTGATATTGACTATGCTGTCTTTTGTGGGCTAAACAACCAAGTATGGATCCAAATCACATTTCGAAAACAAAACAAAAAAATGTGTAACTGACAAACAGCTGTACTGAATTACCAATGTGTGTGAACACTAGGAGACTATGCAATGATTCTAAAGGAGAAAATAGTGTCAGATGCCAGGAATCTAATCCAAATACATTATGGAAAAACTCCAAGCTTCTAGTATGTCCATTTTCTTCTTTTCTTGTGAATTTGTTTTTAAAGGGAACCAGGAAATGTGCAATTACTGACTGCATATATAAGAATGCATTGCAGCTCCAAGTAAATGTACACAAATTACTCAATTTTATGAACACAGACAATATTTTTCTTAGGCCTGTTTGCCTTAAATCAAAAGTACTTTCAATATAAAATTGAATTATGAATATGTAAATATTTATGTGTTCAACATGCCAAGTTTCCATTACCCTATCACTCGGGATATGCATCTTTAAGAACAAAACCCATGAAAGACCACTGGAAGTTTATCCAACAACTCACACTAGGTGCTGGGGCAGACACACTAAAAGCAGACTGGGCACAGTTCCTGTGGGGTAGATTGTCAAACTCCTTATAATTCATAGCAATGCCTAGTAAAGTGTTTGTTCACCTTTTGAGCTCCTGAAAGATGCCGTTCGTTATAGAGGTAGTGATGATTTTGAAAGTCCCACCTAAAGGCAAAGTTAAAGAAAATTGAATATCATCTTTATGTAAATGCAGTAAGTGAATTGGGGCATTCACAATATTAAGAGCAGAGGTTTCTAATTAATGCCTGAAATCTCTTTAAAATACTGATATTAGAAATTCACTTGTTTCCAAGATACCCATATCTTTCAAATCCAGTGCTCGTACAGCTTGTTTCCAGAGAATCTTTAGCCTTGACAAGCAGCTTGAGAATTTATCCCTTGACACTCTGGAAAGAAAAATAGTAAAAGAAGAAAGAGTCTAACTAAGCTGAATCCTCCACCCCTTGATCCTTTTCTCTTCAACCAAGTGCAGAGCTGGTTTTAAAAATAATCTGAATTATTTGCCTGCCAGTAGAGTAAAAAAGGTGTTGTCCTGTCTAGGCAAATTACCTTCTTTTAGGATATGCCAGAGTTCATCAGCAGTCAAAGAGAAAATGGCTCATGTAGGGGTATTTTCCCATTAGTCACAAACGGCCTTATTGTGTACAGTCTGAGTCTTTGGTCATTGCCAATCTCTTAGCCTGATTCAGTTTCCCTATCAGATGCTGTTGTCCACCTTGCTTTCTTGAAGAATTCATAAATATACTGAAACTGAAAAAGCATCTTCCTGGTGATGGAATTTCCCTGTTATCCTGGACATAATTTCAGTTTCTCTCCTAAAAGAACCTTTCCACATCAAACTTTACCCTAATGTCATTTATTCATTTAGTATTTCAGGTTTTTTATTCTATTAATGAACTAAAACAACCAAACCAATAAAAACAGCAACCTTATGATTCTTAAAGTAAGACATGCCATGTTTCTCTCCCTTGAATTGGGCTCTTGCTTATCACTTCAATTAACATTACTTTGATTGCGATAGTTTTTAGACTCGGTTTCATATCTAAGAACAGATACCAGTCATGCTAAATACTAGTCCTAGACGATTTACTTTGTTAGTGGTGACAATTTAAACAGAAATGGTCCAAGTGTTACTATTCCAGTTTTACAGAAAATGGTAAACTGATCTTTGGGAATAATAATGAGTTAAATATTCAAGCACATGAAAGGTTGATTCAATATTGAAATCAATAACTTCTTATTCAAACTAAAAATCTAATTTTGCTTATGTCCTTATATTAGAACAGAGATATATCTCTATAGGTGGTAAAATTTATTACAATGCCAGGTGGTTTCTTAATCACATGGGTAATAATGAAGGAGCTAAAAAGAATAAATAACTTGACAACTTTTAAGTAAAGGAAATTTTATTTGAAAATTTAACCATTTTCTTTTCTGTACAAAAAATTACAAAAAATGAAATGCTTATCCCAATTCTTAATAAAGGTAATAATAATAATTATGGTATTTGTGCAGCACTTACTGTGTGCCAAGCACTGTTATAAGCACTGGGGAAGAAACAAAGTAATAAGGTTGGACACAGACCCTGTCCTACATGAGGCTCAGAGTCTTGATGTCCACTTTACAGATGAAGGAACTGAGGCACAGAGAAGTGAAGTGACTTGCTCAAGGTCTAGCAGATAAGTGGTGGACTGGGATTAGAACCCATGACCTCTGACTCCCAAGTGTGTGCTCTTGCCACTAGGCCATGCTGCTACTGGGTATGGTGAGATGTAGTTATAAGAATGATAATTTGATTCTGATGATACACACACGCACACACACACACATCATAGCTCAGTGGAAAGTGGCTCCACCACTTGTGAGCTGTGTGACTTTGGGCAAGTCACTTCACTTTTCTTGGCCTCAGTTCCCTCATCTGTAAAATGGGGATTAAGTCTGTGAGCCCCACATGGGACAACCTGATTACCTTGTATCCCCCCAGCGCTTAGAACAGTGCTTGGTATATCATCATCATCATCATCATCATCATCAATCGTATTTATTGAGCACTTACTATGTGCAGAGCACTGTACTAAGCGCTTGGGAAGTACAAATAGAAGTACAAGTACATGTTTTTAGACTGTGAGCCCACTGTTGGGTAGGGACTGTCTCTATGTGATGCAAATTTGTACTTCCCAAGCGCTTAGTACAGTGCTCTGCACATAGTAAGTGCTCAATAAATACGATTGATTGATACAAATTGGCAACATATAGAGACAGTCCCTACCCAACAGTGGGCTCACAGTCTAAAAGGGGGAGACAGAGAACAAAACCAAATATACTAACAAAATAAAATAAATAGAATAGATATGTACAAGTAGAATAAATAAATAAATAAATAAATAAATAAATAGAGTAATAAATATGTACAAACATATATACATATATACAGGTGCTGTGGGGAAGGGGAGGAGGTAAGATGGGGGGATGGAGAGGGGGACGAGGGGGAGAGGAAGGAAGGGGCTCAGTCTGGGAAGGCCTCCTGGAGGAGGTGAGCTTTGGAGGTAGGCCCTTGAAGGGAGGAAGAGAGCTAGCTTCACGGATGGGCAGAGGGAGGGCATTCCAGGCCCGGGGGATGACGTGGGCTGGGGGTCGATGGCGGGACAGGCGAGAACGAGGTACGGTGAGGATATATAGTGGTATATAGTAAGCACTTAACAAATACCAATATTATTATTATTATTATTATCACTTGAAACCAAGAGCTCACAGGGTTTAATATGAATATATTTAAAATAGATGTTGCTGTTCTCCATACACCTTTCCTTACACCTATGCTGATGTCAGAAACAGAGAAACAGATACATAGATGAGCTTGTTTGCATATCAGAAGTTTTGCCCACGATCACCACTTTAAGGACTGACATTTGCCTCATTAGATTATCACTAACCAAACGCACACTCTTGGCATTCATGTTTGCAAGCAGAGATGCTCCCCCTAATTTTTTGACTTATTCTCTTTTAGTACAATATGGGAAGTCAAGCTGAACATGTTTCTGCAGCCTGGATTCATGGGACTTTATACTGTGGGGGGACTGCTTAATGTCATGTGTTTGCTCAGTCTAGCAGGAGAGGAAAAGTCAAAGGAGGTACTAGGAAAGAAGGAAAATGTCAGGTAGTGAAAAGAGAAGACATGAAGAAATCCAAGAGAAGAAGCAAAAGGAAAGGGGGTGGAGAGGAGGAAAATTCCTGATGAAACTTTACGCAGCCATTTTTGGAAAGGTCAAGTCTCTTAGGAGCCTGAGGGAAAGCCTACATCACAAAGCTTCTGTCTAGTCAGGGGTAACTCCTAGAAGGCTGTGAACTTTATCTATCATGAGAGAAAATTTTTTTTCAGAAAAATGATATTTTCCCCTGACCTTTTTGCTTGCTTTCTCGATATGCCCGGACTGAAGGGTTTTGAAGGGTCCAATTGACCTTATATATAGATCTAGACATCCAGCCTACTATTTCACAAAGAGTAGACCAGGACAGCCAGTAATGTGGAGCCAGAAAACTCCCTCCATAGCTCATATTGGGTCCACTCAATTAAGACATATCAAGATAGTTTCAACAGGCTGTTAACCAGAGTCAGAGCCAGGTCGAGCGATACTCCAAAGACATCTGTTGAGACTCAAAAGAAATGTCAATTAATGGAACTCAACAAAGAAGAATCTATCCACAGTTCACAATTCAACACGTTTACATACACACATAGAGGTGTGAGCAACCACCGTCTAGTGAATCAATTGTGCTACAGCCTTCTGCTCAAGAACAAATCCGGTTTTCATTGCTCTGTGCCACCCAAGTTTGCTGCTCTTATCTACCGAAAGTCTACTGTTACAGCTCATCATGTGAGACTTTCTTTATATGTTTTTAAAATGTATGTTTTTCCCTTCCACTTTTGAATATGCTCCATTTTAACTCACCAGAGTTGTTTGGACATTCTGCTGTCTTTCATTTTCTTTGTATGTCCTTTTCAGTGAAGTTGTGCTGCTACGTGCTGAATAATTCAATTTAATTCTGATTCTGAGATTTCATTTTGATTCTGTCTTTCTGCATTTATTTTTACATTAGTGAAACACTCCCAAGTGGCATGGGCAGTACTCTGCACACAACAAAGAAGCAAGTGGTCTAGTCGAAAGAGTACAGGCTTGATAGTCAGGGGTCGGTGATGGTATTTCTTAAGCACTAACCATGTGCCGGGCACTATACTCAGAGCTGCAATGGATACAAACAAATCAAGTTGGACACAGTTCCACTCCCATGTGGGGCTCACAGGTTTAATCCCCATTTTACAGATGAGGTAGCTGAGGCAATAGAGAAGTGAAGTGACTTCCCCAAGGTCACACTGAAGACAAATGGCAGGGCCAGGATTAGAACCCATGACCTTCTGTCTCCCGGGCCCATACCCTACCCACCACACCATGCTGCTTTTAAACAGAGCTCTGCCATTGTGACCTTAAGCAAGTCATTTAACTTCTTTGTGCCTCAATTCCATAATCAACAAAAAGGGAATTATTTATCTGTTCTTCCTCCCCCTTAGAGTGTAAACTCTGTGAGAAACAGGGATTGTGTCTGATCTGATTATCTCACAATGAACCCCATTCTTAGTATAGCACTTGGCACATCGTATGTGCTTAACAAGTACCATAGGCGTTATTATTATAACAGGTGAACAATGCCGTGGATGATGAAATTGGTGATGATTTGATGCAGAGACTAGTTTGCTGATAGTTTTGGTTAAAATGTTGAAGAATTTGCAATTTGCTAATTCTCAAGTCAATTATGAAAATTCAGCAGGACTACTGTTTTGAGATCTGTAGTCCAGATTAAAATTTGGCACACTGTTCTTAATAATAATAATAATAATGATGATGGTATTTGTTAAGTGCTTACTATGTGCAAAGCACTATTCTAAGTACTGGGGAGGTTACAAGGTGATCAGGTTTCCCACATGGGGCTCACAGTCTTAATCCCCATTTTGCAGATGAGGTAACTGAGGCACAGAGAAGTTAAGTGACTTGTCCAAAGTTACACAGCTGAGAGTTGGCGGAGCTGGGATTTGAACCCATGACCTCTGACTCCAAAGCCCGGGCTCTTTCCACTGAGCCGTGCTGTTCTTGTCACATGTTGACAATCAGTTTCTCATAGAACATACATGTGTCTATTTCAGTTTTACAGTTCACTTTTTTGTGCATAATTGGATATAATACCTCCCAGGTAGTATAGTTTTATGATAGGATTAAGCTTGGGTTGCGAATGAAAATCTTTGGTTTGATGAAATTTCCCTGATCAGGTAGGTACACACTTCTTCAGTTTATTGTTTGTCTCCTACAGTGTAGGCTTTCTCTTTGAAGTGGCCCAGAACCAATGTTTCTTGTACATGAATCTCCAGAGTTGTTTGCTCATTAGTTTGCTCATACCAAAATAAAAGAAAATAAATAAATAAACTGTGGTGAAGCACAGTCGTAATGATGAATCTTAAAAAATGAACACAAAATATATCAATGGCTTATTTTGATGTTTTACTAAAATATATCAGGCAATAATTTTCACTGATATTTCAAATCCTGCAGTAGTAATTGTGGAAATTTTCCAATGTTTTAGGCCAAACAATTTGTCATACTTCTATTACTAATTATCCAAACAGAAGCAATTTTATGTAAAGGACTGGTATGTAATCACCTCTGACTATAAATACCATTCTTTATTTGTCCTTTGAAGTCTCAGTACATCAGGAACTGTTATGAGACCAGTCAGTTGTTTAATATTAGTCAGAAGGCACTCTGTATATGGTTATGCTTATGGGATTTGACCTCGTGCAATGCAAGGTGAAGTTACTGCAATTTAAATGATATTGACTCTAGCAATAATAAAGATTCCTAATTGTGTTTAAAGTCAAATTGAGTGATTTATTTCAAACAAAAGTGACATCACATATAAATTCATTTTTTCGAACTAAATATCAAATTTAAGAGTGCTTGTATTTTGGAGGTTTTCTCTACTATGGTCTGGGTATGTCCAATTTTAAAATGATTCACTCAATATTTTAAGGTTTTATCTTAGGACTCTATATCCTTTGGGGATTAAGTGCTATTATTTTTGTAGAGACCTGTAACTAAAGTGCAAACATGTTATTAGGTGGTCTCAATTTTAACTCACAGAAAAAATATATTGCCTTACAGGGATATTATCATATTTATTGAGCGATTATTGTGTGCAGACAACCAAAATAAGTGCTTGGGAGAGTATACTCTGAGTTGGTAAACATATTCCCTTCCCACAAGGTGCTTACAATCTAGGGGGGGAGCCAGACATTAATATAAATAAATAAATTTTGGATATGTACATAACTGCTATGGAGATGAAGTTGGGGTAAAAAAGGGTACAAATCTATGCAAGAGCAATGAAAAGGGAGTGAGAGATGAGGAATGAGGGCTCAGTTAGGGAAGGTCATTTGGAGGAGATGTGCTTTCATTAAGGCTTTGAAGGTGGGGAGAGTGATGGTCTGTCAGATATGAAGAGGGAGGGAACAGGATATGGATGAGAGGCTGATGGTGAGACAGCTAAGATTGAGGTACAGTATGTAAATTGGCTTTAGAGGAATGAAATGTGCAAGATGGGTTACAGTAAAAAATCAGAGGCATGGTAGGATGGGATGAGGTTACTGAGTGCTTTAAATCTGGTGGTAAGGTGTTTTTGTTTGATGTGGAAGTGGATGGGAAACCAGTGGAGTTTCTTGTGAAGTAGGGAAACTTCAATTTTGTTGAACAATGGTCAAGGCAGCAGAGTGAAGTATGGACTGAAGTCAGGAGAGACAGGAGGCAGGGAGGTAAGCAAGGGGGCAGATGTAATAGTCAAGGTGGGATAGAGTAAGTGCTTGGACTAATGCGGTAACAGTTTGGATGGAGAAGAAAGGGTGGATTTTACACTATGTTGTGAAGGTCAAACTGACAGGGTTTTATGATAGACTGGTAATGGTAATCACCAGACTGGTAATTAATATCATCATCATTATCATCATCAATTGTTTTTATTGAGCGCTTACTATGTGCAGAGCACTGTACTAAGCGCTTGGGAAGTACAAATTGGCAACATATAGAGACAGTCCCTACCCAACAGTGGGCTCACAGTCTAAAAGGGGGAGACAGAGACCAAACATACTAACAAAATAAAATAAATAGAATAGATATGTACAAATAAATTAAATAAATAAATAAATAAATAGAGTAAAAAAATATGTACAAGCATATATACATATATACAGGTGCTGTGGGGAAGGGAGGGAGGTAAGATGGGGGGATGGAGAGGGGGACGAGCGGGAGAGGAAGGAAGGGGCTCAGTCTGGGAAGGCCTCCTGGAGGAGGTGAGCTCTCAGCAGGGCCTTGAAGGGAGGAAGAGAGCTAGCTTGGCGGAGGGGCAGAGGGAGGGCATTCCAGGCCCAGGGGATGACGTGGGCCGGGGGTCGATGGCAGGACAGGCGAGAGCGAGGTACGGTGAGGAGATCAGTGGTGGAGGAGCGGAGGGTGCGGGGTGGGCTGTAGAAGGAGAGAAGGGAGGTGAGGTAGGAGGGGGCGAGGTGATGGACAGCCTTGAAGCTCAGGGTGAGGAGTTTCTGCCTGATGCGCAGATTGATTGGTAGCCACTGGAGATTTTTGAGGAGGGGAGTGATATGCCCAGAGCGTTTCTGGACAAAGATAATCCAGGCAGCAGCATGAAGTATGGATTGAAGTGGAGAGAGACACGAGGATGGGAGATCAGAGAGAAGGCTGGTGCAGTAGTCCAGACGGGATAGGATGAGAGCTTGAATGAGCAGGGTAGCGGTTGGGATGGAGAGGAAAGGGCGGATCCTGGCAATGTTGTGGAGCTGAGACCGGCAGGTTTTGGTCACGGCATGGATGTGAGGGGTGAATGAGAGAGCAGAGTCGAGGATGACACCAAGGTTGCGGGCTTGTGAGACGGGAAGGATGGTAGTGCCGTCAACAGAGATGGGAAAGTCAGGGAGAGGGCAAGGTTTGGGAGGGAAGACAAGGAGTTCAGTTTTCGACATGTTGAGCTTTAGGTGGCGGGCAGACATCCAAATGGAGATGTCCTGAAGGCAGGAGGAGATGCGAGCCTGGAGAGAGGGGGAGAGAGCAGGGGCAGAGATGTAGATCTGGGTGTCATCAGCGTAGAGATGATAATTGAAGCCGTGGGAGCGAATGAGGTCACCAAGGGAGTGCGTGTAGATCGAGAACAGAAGGGGACCAAGCACTGAACCTTGGGGAACCCCCACAGTGAGAGAATGGGAGGGGGAGGAGGAGCCTGCCAAAGAGACTGAGAAAGAACGACCGGAGAGATAAGAGGAGAACCAGGAGAGGACGGAGTCTGTGAAGCCAAGGTCAGATAGCGTGTTGAGGAGAAGGGGGTGGTCCACAGTGTCAAAGGCAGCTGAGAGGTCGAGGAGGATTAGGACAGAGTAGGAGCCGTTGGATTTGGCAAGATAATTAATAGTAATTAATTAATATTTGTTTTCTGCTTACCATTTAGTCTTCATATTATAATATTATAATTATATATATATATATATCAATATATATATCAATATATATCAATATATATCAATATAATATTGATAGCTGTATCCTGCATTATCAATCTTCACATTTCCCTCAAAATATATGATTTTATCCTATTATTTTTCATATGTGTATTCTATTGAATTATTGCCATTCAAGAAAGCGATGGCTTGAATTTGGTATAACCAACCATCACTGATCATCTGTCAAACAAATCATCAAATGTTAATTTTAAACCCAGATTTCAACCTTTTCTCTAGATCTTAAACCTAATTTTAATCTAATCTTAGTAATGCTAACCCTAAACCTAGCCTTATGGTTTTCATTAAAGGAAAAATTAGTCATCGATTTTTTTGACTTTTAACAATTTAGACAATGGATTCTGCCTAAAACACATAGAAGCAATCTGGAGCAACATTAATACAATTCACTAGAATCAGAATGAGCTTCCATTCACTCAGATAGCACTAATGAATCTGAAAAATGTTTAGAAATTTATTACAATTGCACTGGGAAAGGACAAGCTCTCCAAGACATCAGTAGCACTTGAAAGGAGAGATTTACAAAAGAGTCACATTTTAGAGAAGACTTTCCTTTACACTTAACCGTTATTGTGGAAATACCTGTGATGCGTTCCTTGAAAATGTGGACATATCATGAATAGCTGAACGATGATTACATTTTCGCTTGGACTTGCTTATAATTTTCTAGGTAAACTGTGACATAGTAACCAGGCTTTGAGGGAAGAGAAACTTAAATCACTCTCTGTTGTCCCCCTCTTTCTTGCTTATTCTCTACAGGGGTGCAAACTGTTTAAACTACATTTGAGTGGACTACCGACAACACTGGTGCTTCTCCCTGATCTTCTGTCACTCAGTTGAAGGATTTATTTTATGACAAGACTTTAAAGCAACTATTCTGATTGGTTAGTCACGACATTAAGTACATTTTTATTGGTGCTTGCTGCCAAGATCCGAAACTTATTAAAACATTATTAGAGACAGAGAGAATGTTTCTGAAAAATCAAAATTAGTGTCCAGGAGGGGTTTGCAGCCACAGCCTTCCTCCTGACAGGATCTGAAACTTTATTAAAACTTTATTAGGGATGGAGAGAATGTAAATCCTTCCCAGTCCCCAGCTCCATTGTTCCGGCTACAGGAGGGCTTTAGAGTTGGTGCCATAGGTGGTTGGTGGGAAGTAGGTGGGACGCTGAAGCTGTATTAAAATTTCCCTATTCCCAGGCAATAATAAGATCACAATGCGTACAATATAGTCTAAGTGGAAAGGTACAACAGGTATTGAATCCTTAATTTACAAGTGAGAAAACCAAGGCACAGAGAAGTGAAGTGACTTCCCCAAGGTCACACAACAGGTCAGTGGCAGAGTTGGGATTAAAACACAAGTCCTCTGACCCCCAGGCCTGTGCTCTTTCCACTAGACCACACTTATGATAAAATATTGAAAACACAAAAATGCATGTAGATGAAGCAGTTTCTTTACCACTAAATAATAAATAGCTGAGCCACTGTGGACAGAGAATGGCCTTGTGAATGCTTAGTGACATGACAATAGATCTACCAAGGTACCCATCTGACACATTGATGAAATTGTGCTTAAAAAATTGCTGCATTTGTGATAGTCTCTTTCAAAAGTCTGAAAAATTCCATACGCAATATCCCATTTGTCAGCCTGTGCTCAGATGTATGAGCACTAAACATATGGAAAAATGTCACACCTCAAAGATAAATGATACTGTCATGGTTCTATAAAAATGCATATATATTAAAGGCTGTTCACTCACTGTCTATTTTCTCTGGGAACAATCTAAAAGTTCCCCATCACAGGACTAAAATGTAGTGGTCATTTTTTGATATATTGCCTTGCAGTTCCTGGAGAAAGAAAGGTGTGTAGGTTAGGGTTATCCAAAAACATGCATAACATATACACATATGCATACACACATGAACACAAATACACACACACACACACAATCAGACAAATTCATACATATATAGTTCTAATATATTTTAATACAATATTGGTTGCATTCCTTGTATAGTACAAACTCAATCAGCAGCTTAAATGTTCCTGTTATGTCATACTGCAAGTTATTATTAATTGTATATTTGATGATAGAGCCTTAGTATTTTAATATTTCAATATAATAATTAACTAAATATTGCCTCATGTATGTAGCTGTTTATTTTCTACATATGTCAACAGTAGGAAACTTGTTAGTTAACATGGAAAAATAAAATCCCAATACATTTTTTGCTAATTATATCCACTAATTTTACCAACTTTGAGGGAACTGTAACCCATTAATCCACATATTTAATTGTTTTCCAATCTTTAAATGCGACAACAGCTTCACTGAGAATTGATTTCATTCTCTAGTGTGTATCCATTTTTTGATCTTTTTAGTACAGGCAAATATGAGAAGCAGAGTGGCTTAGTGGAAAGAGCTCAGGCTTGGGGGTCAGAGATCATGGGTTCTAATCCTGACTCTTCCACTTATCAGCTGTGTGACTTTGGGCAAGTCATGTAACTTCTCTGCCTCAGCTACCTCATCTGTAAAAATACGGATTAAGACTGTGAGCCCCACATGGGACAACCTGATTACCTTGTATCTACCCCAGGACTTAGAACAGTGCTTGGAACATTGTAAGCACTTAACAAATGCCTTCATTATTATTTATTATTATTATACGACTGATATGGAACAAAAGACACACGGTGGTACATTGAAAGATACACTGAGCTACATCAGGGATGAATTCAGGGGCATCAAACGTTTGTGTAGTTTGACATAACAGAGCAGCCTCAATGTCTTCTAAAGCTAACCATTGATTTTTCTTCATTTTGAGAATACGAAATGCTTCTTGAGTCTGTAAAAAGGGACATTTTTATTGAAAGCATTTTGTTAGATTTTATTTTTAGAATGCAATTTAATGATAGGATGTTGTTTCTCAAAAATAATTGAAATCAAGTGTTCTTTGAATAATTTATGATGTAATTGGTTAATCCTGATCTTATAGGGATGGGGAGGGGAAGAAGGATTTTAGCCACTTACCTGTTCTGATCCTGTGGTTTTTATGCGGTTTTATTTTTGGTTTCTTATCACTCATTGACAAATTACTTTATCTTAGGAAGTGCTTCACTTACTACATTGTAGATACACCTCAGTATTTTTCTTCTGCCAAAGTATGCCTCAGTGTTCCCTGCCCTGTATTTATGCTACCCTGAATGCATAGATTCCATTTGAAGGGTCCTTTTCATAATAATAATAACAGTAATAGCAATAATTGTGTTATTTTTAACCACTTATAATGGGCCAAGCACTAAACTTAACACGAGGGTAGATACAAAATGATCAGATCCCACCTAGGGCTTACAGTTTAAGGAGAAGAGAAAATAGATATTGAATCCCTATTTTGCAGATGAGGGAACTGAGGTACAGAGTAGTAAAGTGACTTGCACAAGGTCACACAGTAGACATATAGCTGAGAGAGGATTAGAACCCAGGTCCTGTGAGTCCCAAGCCCTTGGTTCCTTCCATTGAACCACACAGCTCCTGCAACATGGTTATTATTGTGATTGTAACCCCCACCACCACCATGTTATTGTTCATGGATTCAATCTTCAATGGAATTGCTAAGTGAAGAAAAAAAAGATTTTCTTGGAATAGCAGTGGATCAGGGACTTCCTATTCACATTAACAAAGTAATTCAATTTTCTATAACTTGGACAGCAACATTTTAAAGATATTAGCTTCATTTCCATGCTACTTTCATCACTGAGAACAGTTCTGACAAACGTAGCACTGCTTTTATATTTCTAAATCCTCCCTTTTCTGGCTTAACAAAGAGAATCAATTTTGAAGACTTAGTTGAAATAGATGATTCTGATTTCATAATACATGATGGGCTGACCTCCACAGTTATATAGGGGTAAGAAATATGTCTGTTTATTGTTATATAGTACTCTCCCAAGTGCTTAGTTCATTCAACTATTCAATCGTATTTATTGAGCACTTACTGTGTGCAGAGCGCTGTACTAAGCACTTGGGAAGTACAATTTGGTAGCATATAGAGATGGTCCCTACCCAATGATGGGCTCACAGTCTAGAAGGGGGAGATAGACAGCAAAACAAGTAGACAGGTGTCAAGCATCAAAATAGATAAATAGAATTATAGATATATACACATCATAAATAAAATAGGGTAATAAATATGTACAAATATACACAAGTGTTGTGGGGAGGGTAAGGGAGTAGGGCAGAGGGAGGGAATGGGGGCGATGGGGAGGGGAGGAGGAGCAGAGGAAAAAGAGGGCTCAGTCTAGGAAGGCCTTCTGGAGGAGGTGATCTCTCAGTAGGGCTTTGAAGGGAGGTAGAGAGCTAGTTTGGCGGTTGTGTGGAGGGAGGGCATTCCAGGCCAGGGGGAGGACATGGGCCAGGGATCGACAGTGGGAGTGAGAATGAGACATAGTGAGGAGGTTAGCGGCAGAGGAGCGGAGTGTGTGGGCCCGGCTGTAGAAGGAGAGAAGAGAGATAAGGTAGGAGGGACAAGGTGATGGAGAACTTTGAAGCCGATAGTGAGAAGTTTTTGCTTCATGCGAAGGTTGAAAGGCAACCACTGGAGATTTTTGAGGAGGGGAGTGACATGCACAAAACGTTTCTGTACAAAGATAATACAGGCAGCAAAGTGAAGTATAGACTGAAGTGGAGAGAGACAGGAGGATGGGAGATCAGAAAAGAGGCTGATGCAATAATCCAGTCAGGATAGTATGAGAGATTGTACCAACAAGGTAGCGGTTTGGATGGAGAGAAAAGGACGGATTTTGATGATGTTGTGAACAGTGCTCTGCACCAAGTAAGTGCTCAATAAATATGATTGAATAAATGAATGAATGAATGAATGAAGTTTTTATTCGTGTTTCCTGGTTCTTCATTATTAATAGTGAATGTTTCAGTCAAGCATAAGCTCAATGAATGGAGCTCTCCTCTAGACTGGCAGAAACTCCTCACCCTTGGCTTCAAGGCTGTCCATCCCCTCGCCCCCTCTTACCTCACCTCCCTTCTCTCCTTCTACAGCCCAGCCCGCACCCTCCGCTCCTCTGCCTCTAATCTCCTCACCATGCCTCGTTCTCGCCTGTCCCACCGTCGACCCCCGGCCCACATCATCCCCCTGGCCCAGAATGCCCTCCTTCCGCACTTCCGCCTAGCTAGCTCTCTTCCTCCCTTCAAGGCCCTACTGAGAGCTCACCTCCTCCAGGAGGCCTTCCCAGACTGAGCCCCCTCCTTCCTCTTCCCCTCTTCCCGGACTGAGCCCCCTCTTTCCTCTTCTCCTCTTCCCCCTCTCCATCCCCCCTGCCTTACCTCCTTCCCCTCCCCACAGCACCTGTATATATGTATATATGTTTGTATGTATTTATTACTCTATTTATTTATTTGTACATATTTATTCTATTTATTTTATTTTGTTAATATGTTTTGTTTTGTTCTCTGTCTTCCCCTTCTAGACTGTGAGCCCACTGTTGGGTAGGGACCGTCTCTATATCTTGCCAACTTGCACTTCCCAAGCGCTTAGTACAGTGCTCTGCACACAGTAAGCGCTCAATAAATACGATTGAGTGAATGAATGAATGAATGACTGCTAGGAGACCTCAGTCCTAGCCCATTGTATGGCCAATCAGTCAATCAATGGTACTTACTGAGCACTTACTGTATACATAGCACTATACTAAGTGCTTGGGTGAGTACAAATCAGCAGAGTTGGTAGAAACCTTCCCTGCCCACCGGGAGGCCTACTTTAATAACCAGGTTAGTGTCTCTAAATGTCAAATTATTGCAATAGCCTGTTATCATAACATCATGATGCAGTAAACAATCCAAAACTTGTTCCCATTTCTGAGCCTGACCTGACTCCTGACCCTGTAAATTACTCCCATGGGAGACCTCTAGGGATACTGAACAGCCAAAGTGGAAATTCATTTGGGCATGTTTCTTGTTCCTAAAAATGGAACACATGTTCCCTTACCCAGGGCATAGCCTACTAAAGAAGTGGTAATAGCATTTGTTAAGCATGTACTGTGTGTAGAGCACTGTGCTAAGTGCTGGAAATTAGACCTGGTACCTGTAACTTGGAGCTCATAATCTAATATGTGTGCTTATTTGTACACTAGAACACATTTATTCATTACACATTTTGTTAGGGTAAAAGGAGTCATTGTGTCTGAGCCATATGGAATCTATAGATGTTATGAGAACAGCTGTGCAGCTGTCAGCAGAGAAGCTTTTAGAAGTATGGTGATAGTGTGGCTAAAACCATGTGGCACAATCTCTGCATAACCCTGATCTAGAATAGTACCTGAGTGAATTAATAATTTTCATTTCTACTTCTGTGTGGGGGAAGTTACAATGAGTTAAATAATGCCCACTTTTCTCTATGGTGGGAAAAGTAAAAATTAGACTTATCGACATCGGGTGTAGCTTTAAATGAGTTCGTACAACCGTTTAGCTATTAACTGATATTTTGAAATTAGTATTCCTTGAAAATTTGATTTCAGGGAATCAAAAAGCATTTTTTTAAATTTGATTAGTGACTCAATTGCCCTTGTATATCAAGAATTGGTGGTAATATCTTTTTTATTTTAATAGACTGATACTGATACTTGGATGTTTTCTAAGTGATTTTTCATATTGTATTAGAATTCAGACAGAAGAGCTGTGTCTTCCAGCGAAGAATACATTTATCTAAGAAAATAATGGAATAATTTGTTATTATTCTGATTAGCTCTTTGAATAAAATGCTGTCTTTGACAACACAAATATGCACAAAAATTGCTTTCTGTCCAACTTCAGACTTTGTCTAGCCCAAGATGCTTTCCTCACCTGTCTCTCAGCCTCTTTTCTATATACAGCCATCATCTCAGGGAGTGGCTCATACTGCTTTGGGAAGATCAGTACAAGTTAACCTCCTTGAGGGCAGGGATCAGGTCTATCACCAGTAATCAGTCCATCCATCAATCAATAGTATTTCTTGAGTGCTTACTGTGTGCAAAGCCCTACACTAAGCCCTTGGAAAAGTATAACAGAGTTTTGTAGATGTTTTCCCAGCCTACAGTGAGCTTACAGGAGAGACAGAATTAATATAAATAAATTACAGACATGTACATTATGGCAGTGGGGATGAGGGAGGATGAATAAAGGGAGCAAATCAGGATGATGCAGAAGGGAGTGGAAGAAGAGGAAATGAGGGATTAGCCAGGGAAGGCCTCTTGGAGGAGATGTGCCTTTAATAAGCCTTTGGGTAGGAATATAACGTACCCTGTTTTGATCACATTACATTTTAGGTGTCAGTGAAACATCCAAATTTTGAAGGAAGGAGAAAATGAAAGACTGCAGAGGAGGTGAGAGATCAGGGCTAGAGATATAGCTATGAGAATCATCTGTCTAGAAGTGATATTTAAAGTCATCAGAGCAAATGAGCTCTCCAATGAAGTGGGTGTAGATGGAAAATAGAAGGGGACCCAGAACTGAACCTCGAGGTATGTAGGCTAAAAGGGGCATGATGACTTGAAAAAATTGGATGGGATCATCCCAGTGGGATGGGATTCTCCCAGTGCTTAGAGAAAGTGCTCAATAAATACCATTAATTGTTAGAGATTGAATTGGAATCATCCTATAAGTGACAATAGGGTTAAAAGGACTGTACCTACAAAAAGAGAAAGGCAATGGGAATTGTTAATACTTCAAAAGCTATGTAAATTAATTAATCAATTGAACAGTAATACTAGAGTGCATACTCAGTGCAGTGCATTCTACTAGGCACTTAAATAGGTAGAAAGAGTAGATAAGATCTCTGCCCTCATGGATCTTGCAATCTTATCTCATGCTGTTGAGTCGTCTTCGACCCATAGTGATGCCATGAACACATCTCTCCCAGAATGCCCCACTTCCATCTGCAATTGTTCTGGTAGTGTATCCATAGAGTTGTCTTGGTAAAAGTACGAAAGTGGTTTACCATTGCCTCCTTCCATGCAGTAAACTTGAGTCTTCTACCCTTGATTCTCTCCCATGCTGCTGCTGTCCAGTACAGGTGAGATTTGACTTCATCATCATCATCAATCGTATTTATTGAGCGCTTACTGTGTGCAGAGCACTGTACTAAGCGCTTGGGAAGTACAAGTTGGCAACATATAGAGACAGTCCCTACCCAACAGTGAGCTCACAGTCTAAAAGGGGGAGACAGATTAGGCCTTATATCACATGGCCTTCCACTCACTAGCCACTGCCCAAGCTAGGAATAGAATAGCCTCTGCCTGACTCTTCTTCCTGTAGTTGAGACTGGAAGAGTACTGGGAACTCTCCAGGTGTGACCCTGAGAGGGGATCTTGCAATCTAGCTGTGGTAAAATAAATTATACGTAGGTGAAGTGATGTAATAATAATAATAATAATTATGGTATTTGTTAAGTGCTTACTATGTGCCAGGCACTTCCAGGGAGCCAGTGCCAGGGAGCCAGTGGAAAAGCTATATATTAATCAGGAAAGCCACCCAGAGGAAACTGGATTTCAAAAGCGATTTGAAGATGGGAAAAGCAGTGGCATCCAGGAGGGCAAAGGGAAGAAAATTTCAGGCATAATTGAGGGTGTGAGCAACATAACGGTAGTGTGAGAGAAAACCAGGCACAGTAAAAAGGTTGGCTTGAGAATACTAGTAAGCAGCGTGGTTCAGTGGAAAGAGGCCAGGCTTGGGAGTCCTAGGTCATGGGTTTGAATCCCAGCCCTGCCATATGTCTGCTGTGTGATCTTGGGCAAGTCACTTCACTTCTCTGAGCCTCAGTTACCTCATCTGTAAAATGGGGATTAAGATTGTGAGCCCCATGTGGGACAACTTGATCACAGTGTATCCCCCCGCCCCCAGCGCTTAGAACAGGGCTTTGCACATATTAAGTGCTTAACAAATGCCATTATTATTATTAGTAGTAGTGGTAGTAACAGTAATGATAATAAAGCTTTTGTTAAGCACTTACTATGTGCTAAGCACAGTTCTAGGTAATCAACTTGGACCCTGTCCCTGTCCTACATGGCACTCCCAGTCTAAGTGAGGAGAAGTATTTACTTCCTATTTCACATATGAGAGAAATGAAGTAAAGAGAAGTTAAGTGACTTTCTCATGGTCACACAGCAAGTAGGTGGTGGAGCTTGGATTAGAACCCAGGTCCTCTGACTCCCAGGCTGTACTCTTTCATCTAAACCATGTTGCAAGCTTAGGTATAGTAGGAGAGACTATATGCTTCTTGAGGACAGGAATCATCTCACTTTGTTTTACTCATTCAACCCCTATGTACAGGGCTCTGCATACAGCAAGCTCTCCATAAATACCACTCCTTTATTGACTGACGGAGGATAAGAGATGGGAAGAGCTGTTAACTGAATGTCTTTAAACCATTCATTCATTCATTCAATAGTATTTACTGAGCGCTTACTGTATGTAGAGCACTGTACTAAGCGCTTGGGAAGTACAATCAATCAATCAATCAATTGCATTTATTGAGCGCTTACTGTGTGCAGAGCACTGTACTAAGCGCTTAGGAAGTACAAGTTGGCAACACATAGAGACTGTCCCTACCCAACAGTGGGCTCAAAGTCTAGAAGGGGGAGACAGAGAACAAAACAAAATATATTAACAAAATAAAATAAATAGAATAGATATGTACAAGTAAAATAAATAAATAAATAGAGTAATAAATACGTACAAACATATATACATATATACAGGTGCTGTGGGGAGGGGAAGGAGGTAAGGCGGTGGGGATGGAGATGGAGGGAGGGGGAGAGGAAGGAGGGGGCTCAGTCTGGGAAGGCCTCCTGGAGGAGGTGAGCTCTCAGTAGGGCCTTGAAGGGAGGAAGAGAGCTAGCTTGGCGGATGTGGGGAGGGAGGGCATTCCAGGCCAGAGGGATGACGTGGGCCGGGGGTCGATGGCAGGCCAGGAGAGAACGAAGCACGGTGAGGACATTAGAGGCAGAGGAGCGGAGGTTGCGGGCTAGGCTGTAGAAGGAGAGAAGGGAGGTGAGGTAGGAGGGGGCAAGGTGATGGACAGCCTTGAAGCCGAGGGTGAGGAGTTTCTGCCTGATGCGCAGATTGATTGGTAGCCACTGGAGATTTTTGAGGAGGGGAGTAACATGCCCAGAGTGTTTCTGGACAAAGACAATCCAGGCAGCACCGTGAAGTATGGATTGAAGTGGGGAGAGACAAGAGGATGGGAGATCGGAGAGGAGGCTGATACAGTAGTCCAGATGGGATAGGATGAGAGCTTGAACGAGCCGGGTAGCAGTTTGGATGGAGAGGAAAGGGCGGATCTTGGTAATGTTGCAGAGCTGAGACCGGCAGGTTTTGGTGACGGCTTGGATGTGAGGGGTGAACGAGAGAGCGGAGTCGAGGATGACACCAAGGTTGCGGGCTTGTGAGACGGGAAGGATGGTAGTGCCATCAACAGTGATGGGAAAGTCAGGGAGAGGGCAGGGTTTGGGAGGGAAGACAAGGAGTTCAGTCTTGGACATGTTGAGTTTTAGGTGGAGGGCAGACATCCAGATGGAGATGTCCTGAAGGCAGGAGGAGATGCGAGCCTGGAGGGAGGGGGAGAGAGCAGGGGCAGAGATGTAGATTTGGGTGTCATTAGCGTAGAGATGATAGCTGAAGCTGTGGGAGTGAATGAGGTCACCAAGGGAGTGAGTGTAGATTGAGATGGTGACACATAGGGATGGTCCCTACCCAACAGTGGGCTCAGTCATTAGGAATCTGGGCTTGATGCAAAGATAAAAAGGCAACCATTGGGTACTTGCGGATTGTGGAGGTGGGGGTGGGGGCACACAGTGGGCAAGAGTGGGTCAAACTTATGTTTTAGAAAATGATCCAAGGCAGCAGAGAGAAGAATGAACTGGAGAGGGGAGAGACTGGAGAGAAGAATGAACTGGAGAGGGGAGAGACTGGAGGCAGAAGTGGATCAGTAAGAAAGTTGATGGATTAGTTGAGTTATATTATGACAAGTGGCCATTTGGATGGGGAGTATGGGGCAGATTACGGAAAGGTTGTGAAGACAGAATTTATGAAATGTCCATATGAGGTGGCATTTGATTGATTTTACATTCATTTCTATTGTACCTGGAGCCATGAAGCTGGAAAACAGCTAGGAGGGGCAATACCTCCAGCTCAGGGACAACAGCAGTATGGAAATAGGGGGAAGGAAATGAAAATGTGAGAGGCACCATCTGTTCCTAATGAAAAAGAAGCAATTTGTTCCTGCTCCTCGGGGGCGTATCTGCTGGGATGTCATAACTTAAAATCATAGCAATCATAGTAGCCCAACAACATATAAATGTATAATAAAGGGAAAGATTAGGGTTAACAACTGCTCTTTCCTGTATGCTCTGGCTGCTCCTTCTCATTCACAAGCTCTTCCTCACCCTCTCACCCCCTAAATCAGGGAGCTCCTCAAGGCTCAGTTCTGGGTCCCCTTCTAATTCTCCATCTATATCCACTCCCTTGGAGAACTCATTTGCAGCGAGAAGCAGCGTGGCTCAGTGGAAAGAGCACGGGCTTTGGAGTCAGAGGTTTTGGGTTCAAATCCCAGCTCCGCCACTTGTCAGCTGTGTGACTTTGGACAAGTCACTTCACTTCTCTGTGCCTCAGTTACCTCATCTGTAAAATGGGGATTAAGACTGTGAGCCCTCCGTGGGACAACCTGATCACCTTGTAACCTCCCGAGCGCCTAGAACAGTGCTTTGCACATAGTAAGTACTTAATAAATGCCATCGTCATCATCATCATCATCATCATTTGCTCCCATGGCTTCAATAATAATGATGGTATTTGTTAAGCTTACTTTGTGCCAAGCATTGTTCAAAGCACTGGGATAGATATAAGGTTATCAGGTTGTCCCACATCAGTCTTAATCCCCATTTTACAGATGAGGTAACTGAGGCACAGAGAAGTTAAGTGACTTGCCTAAAGTCACACAGCAGACAAATGGGGGAGCTGGGATTAGAACACATGACCTCCGACCCCCAAGTCCGTGATCTTTCCACTAAGCCATGCTGCTTCTCTACCATCTCTGTATGGATGATTCCCAGATCTGCATTTCTAGTCCTGAGCTCTCTCCTTTTCTGAACTCTCATATTTACTCCTCCCTTCAGGAAATCTTTACTTGGATGTCCCACCGACACCTCAAACTTAACATGTCTAAACAGAACTTCTCATCTTCCCACCCAAATTCTGTCCTCCCCCTGACTTTCCCATCAATGTAGACAGTAACACCATCCTCCCTGTCTCACAAGCCTGTAAGCTTGGCATTATCTTTAACTCATCTCTTTCATTCAACACATATATTCAATCTGTCACCAACTCTTGTGAGTTCTACCTTCACAACATTGATAAAATGCAGTGTTTTCTTTTTACCCAAACTGCTACTACACGCATCCAAGCACTTATTTTATCATTTCATGATTACTGCATTTGTCTCCTTGCTGACCTCCCTGTCTCCTTTTTCTCCTCACTTCAGTCCATATGTACATTTTGCTGCCTAGATCACTTTTCTAAAAAAAAGTTCAGTCGATATTTGCCCCCTCATCAACAACATTCAGGGTTTGCTGATCCACATCCGCATTAAACAGAAACTCCTTGAAAGCCCCACAACCTCTTCTGGGTCAAACCACTGGAAAGGCACAGAGGATGGAGAACTAATAAACATAAGTGTCCTGAATTTTAGTGGATACAGATCTCGATGTTTCACAGCCCTATAGATTTTATTATCAATCAATAAGCCAATCAATAGCTACTGATATGCTTTCCAGGCATGGCTAAAGAATGATGGTGGCCCAATTTTCTTGCTCAGGGAGGGACTCATGGAGTTAAGTACAGTGTTCTAGTCAGGTTTAATATCCATCTTAACTTTCTAAATATGAATCTGTGAAGCACAGAGATTCTACCAAGATCCCACAGCATGCCCTTTGTTCCAACTTTCAACATAAGCCCCAACAAAGTCAAAATGAAGAAAAACTCACTCCCAAGACTTTTGCATCATTTTTAACTAAAGAAAGTAGGTTCTTCATTAGATGTAGGCTTTTGCTTAGCTTGAGGAGCATTGAGAAACTGTCACTGAATTTCAGAGGTAAACATTATCACCAAGGGGAAAGCAAGAAGCTGACAGCATTTCACTGAATTTCAAAACTTTCCGTTTCTGCCAAGATCGTGGCCAATATCTTTTCAGGTGGACTGCAATACTATATATTCCAAAATTTAGCTTAGAATCACAATGCAGATTTTATCCCAAATATGGAACAGGAGACATACTTTTTGCAATTACCTCGCTGCTTTCCAACTACAGCTCTGCCTGTATACTTCACACCTCTAATGACAACCTACTCACCTGTACTTCAATCTCATTTACTTCACTGCTGAAGTCTTTCCCACTGCTGAAGTCTTTCCCACAGCCTATCTCTGGCTTGAAGTGCTCTCCCTCTTCATATCTGACAGATGATCACTCTTCTGACCCTCAGAAACTTATTAAACGCACACCTCCCCCAATGTCCTTCTTGATTAATTCCATTTCCTCTTATCTCACTCCCTTCTGCAACACCCTTGCACTTGAATTTGCACCTTTTAGCTACTTCTCATCCTCACTTATGTACATAACCATCATGTATTTATATTAATGTCTGTCTACCCCTCTAGACTGTAAGCTCATTGTGGGCTGGGAACATGTCTATCAACTCTGTTATACTGTACTCTCCCAAGTGCTTAGTACAGACATCTGCACCAAGCAAACATTCAATAAATGCGATTGATTAGTTGACTGAGTAAACTTGACAAATAGAAGTCATGTTCAGGAAATGGCTTTAGGAGTTTTTTTATTGTCCTTGAACTGAAACAAAAGCATTCAACCCCATTAGTATTAGGTAACTTCAGGGTATGAGAGATCAAATAATAATAAGCAGCATGGCTCAGTGGAAAGAGCACGGGCTTGGGAGTCAGAGGTTGTGGGTTCTAATCCCGGTTCCGCTACTTGTCAGCTGTGTGACTTTGGGCAAGTTACTTCACTTATCTGTGCCTCAGTTACCCATCTGTAAAATGGGGAATAAGACTGTGAGCCCCAAGTGGAACAACCTGATGACCTTGTATCTACCCCAGTGCTTAGAACAGTTCTTGACACATAGTAAGTGCTTAACAAATACCAACATTATTATTATTATAATCAAATATTTCCAAAAGGGCTACCTTATACCCAGATGATAATTCATGCAGGGGAGAAATCTGGAGCACAGTTAGAATTACAGGGCTCTACTAAAGATTGTTGTACTCTCTCCTTGTAATATAGAAAAGTGGGGTGAGTGACTCTACAAGATTGCTGTTGAAGACTTTGATGGTAGCACATTATGGGAAGATTATACATAACCTCTCCAGCTCTAGACTGTGAACTCATTATGGGAGGGGAACATGCCTGTTAATTATGTTGTACTGTACTCTCCTAAGCACTTAATACAGTGCTCTGCGCATAGTTAATGCTCAATAAATATGATTGCTTGATCAATTGATAATCTCATCCCAAGAAATCCTAAATTATTGAGTCAGCTCTAACACTTATTTGTGAAGCTTCTCCAAGTACAGCTAATTTGAACTGGTTTTATATTAAAGGAAATTTTGAATATGGGTTTTCAAACAAGAACTTGAATCACTAAAAATGGAACAGATTCCTCCTGAATCAGTGGTATTTATTGAGTCCTAACTGTGTGCAGAACACTGTACTAAGCACTTTGGTGAATACAATGCAATAGAATTAGTATATACATTCCTTGCCCACCAGGAGATTACACTATAGAGAGAAGTTTACAGTCAGGGTTCAAACTCTAAGTTACTGAAATCTAGATTGAAGGACTTTTTTTTTCTTCATGACCCTGCTGTTTTGAAACAAGAATTATTCTTTGTTGCTATTGGAAAGCTGAATAGAAAGTAAATTAAATAAAATCTCTTTCATCTTTCCTTGGATCATAGAAATATTATTGGCAGGCAAAGTAAGATTAACAACATGGCTGTAATACTGGCATGTGCAGTTGTCTACAAATTAGGCACAGCTGAAAGGGGAGGAACAAAAGTATCTGAATAGACTCTCCTCAGAGAAAGAATACAAACAAAAATTAACCTTCCTTGCATTTCTGCCAAGCGAATAGTAGAGCTTTTTATCATACTTTAAAATGCTTCTTTCTCCTGGGAACAACAACATTACTTAAATTACTACATTCAAGTACATTCTTTCCTAAGGTTTTTCTTATAGATGCCCATTAAAAGCACAAGCATGATAACTTGACAATAAACTACAACAGAACTGTAATCCTTGTCAAACCACTAAAAATTGACCTTTTGTATACCAAAGTGGTCTATTCCTACTGAAAGAGAGCTACAGAAGTTGGTTTGAAACGGTAGCGATTATATTTTGGAATATTCTTATTTTCTAACTTCTTCCCTTGCCTACCTTGACTTGCTTATTTCCTACTGCAGCCCAGTCCTCTCATTTCTCTCCGTTAATGCCAACCTATTTACTGTACCTCAATCTCATCTATCTCACCATGTAGCCTTCCTTATCCATGCCTTCCCTCTGGTTTGGAATTCCCCCTTCCTTCATATACAACAGACCACCACTCTCCCCACCTTCCAAGCCTTATTAAAATCACATCTCCTTCATGAAGCCCTCCCTGTTGAAGACCTCATTTTCCCTACTCTCTCTCCCTTCTGTCCACCTAAGCATGTAGATCTGTACCCTTTATGCACTTATCATTCACCCCACCCTCAGCCTCATAGATAATAGATAATATTTATCTTTTCCTCTCGACTAAATCCTTTTGGATAGAGAATGTGTCTAAAGGCCATTTTTCTACAAAAACATTCAGGACATGTTAACCTCCCCCCCTCCAAAAAAACTCCAGTCGTTGCTCAACCACCTCTGTATCAAACAAAAACTCCTCAATATTGGCTTTAAAGCACTCCATCACCTCACCCCCTCCTACATCACCTTGCTTCTCACTTTCTACAGCCCAGCCCAAACACTTCAGTCCTCTGGTGCTAACCTCCTCACTGTGCCTCCATCTCACCTGACTAGCCACCTGCCCCTAGCCCATGTCCTGCCTCTGCCCTGGAATGCCCCACCTCCTTAAATCTGACAATTACTCTCCCCCAGCCCCCTTCAAAGGTTTATTGAAGGCACACCTCCTCCAAGAGGCCTTCCCAGACTAAGCCCCACTTTTCCTCATCTCCCACTCCCTTCTGTGTCATCTGACTTGCTCTTTTTGCTCTTCCCTGTTCCCAGCCCCACAGCCTTTATGCACATATCTGTAACTTCGTATTGATGTCTGTCTCCCACCCTCTAGACTGTAAGCTCTTTGTGGGCAGGGAATGTCACTGTTTATTGTTGTATTGTACTTTCCAAAGTGCTTAGTACAGTGCTCTCCACACAGTAAGCCTCAATAAATTTGACTGAATGAATGAATGAACGATGTTGTATGTACTCTTCTCCCAAACCCACAGCACTTATGTACATATTTTTAAACTATACATTAGGAATTGTATATTTACATTAATGTCCTCTAGACTGTAAGCTTGTTATGGGTAGGGATTGTGTCCACTAATTCTGTTGTATTATTACTTGCCCAAGCTCTTAGTACAGTGCTCCAAACATAGTAAGCTCTCAGTAAATGATATTGATTTATGTATTGATTCATATATTCTATTTACCCAGGGCATTCTAGATCCTGTCACAGATAGGTTTCAGATTTTGATGTTTGTTATTAACTGAAATTTGCACCACTACATAACACAAACTGCATTAACATATTGTTAACTCCTGTAATACAATCCTTTTTGCAATGCTTAAAATGCCATTGCATAAAATTACTGTCATATACACCTAGCAAATATCAATCTAGCAGAAGTAAATGCTGAACTGCCTTTACAACAATCTTTAATGAAGCAGCGTGGCTCAGTGGAAAGAGCACGGGCTTTGGAGTCAGAGGTCAGGGGTTCAAATCCGGCTCTGCCAATTGTCAGCTGTGTGACTTTGGGCAAGTCACTTAACTTCTCTGTGCCTCAGTTACCTCATCTGTAAAATGGGGATTAAGACTGTGAGTCCCATGTGGGACAACCTGATCACCTTGTAACCTCAACAGCTCTTAAAACAGTGCTTTGCATATAGTAAGTGCTTAATAAATGCCATTATTATTACTAATAATGAACAGTGGATTCACAAAAGTTGCTGAAAGTGAAATGCTAATTGTCTTTATTTTGAGGACTATTACCTCCAAAAAGGGAGAGAAACATATGATTTTTTTCTAATCAATCAATCAATCATATTTATTGAGCGCTTACTATGTGCAGAGCACTGTACTAAGCACTTGGGAAGTACAAATTGGCAACATATACAGACAGTCCCTACCCAACATTAGGCTCACAGTCTAACACTTTCCTGGCACTTTAACTTGCAAAGACAGCACACTAGCACTTCTCATCACTCTCCAAACCATTTTTTAGGCACCTACTTGCCCATGATGGATGCTGTATATAGCAATTTGAAAGCACTGATTATTGATATTAATTTATATTCAGAGATTAAAGATCAGATGAGTTATTTCAATAATTTTAAGCAAACAGTTCCTTCCTTAGCATTCACTAGACCCTGAAGAAACAGATGGTTTGAAAATGCTTTGTATCTGGAGAAAATGCAGTTTCTGTGTTGGTTTAAATGTAACTAAAGAAAATGGTACATTATGTATTACATTGGTATTGGATGATTTAATGACTGATAAATCCATGATTCATTATTGAATGAAAAAGTTGGAGATGTGGTCGACATCAAATAGGGTTACTCATTCCTACAAGCATTCCCAACAAATCTCCAAGACCAAAATTTGATTGGAATAGCTATATTAGAATTGTGGTATTTAAGTGCTTACTATGTGTCATGCACAATTCTAAACAGTGGAGTACATCCAAAGAGCATGGCATAGTGGATAGAGTATGAGCTGAGAGGCAGAAGGTTCTAACTCCGGCTCCAGAACCTGTCTGCTGTGTGATCGTGAGCAAGTCACTTCAATTCTCTGTGCCTCAGTTACCTCATCTGTAAAATGGGGATTGAGACTGTGAACTCCACAGGGAAAAGGGACTGTGTTCAACTCAATTTACTTGTATTCACCTCAGCACTTAGTATGGTGACTGGTACAAAGTAAGCATTTAACAAATGTCATTATTATTATTTTTATTATGTACACTCATTCCTTTAGAGAACTCATTCGCTCGCATGGCTTCAACTACAATCTCTATGCAGATGATACCCAAATCTAGATCTCCTCCCCTAATATCTCGCTCTCTCTCCAGACTCACATCTCCTCCTACCTTCAAGACATCCCTACTTGGATATCCTCCCATCACCTCAAACTTAACATTTCCAAAACAGAACTTCTTATTTTCTCTCCCAAACCCTGTCCTCTCCCTGACTTTCCCATCACTGTAGATGGCATCACCATCCTTTCCATCTCACAAGCCCATAACCTTGGCATTATCCTTGAATCCTCTCTCTCATTCAACCCACATATTAAACCCGTCACCAAATCCTGTTGGTCCCACCTTCACAACATCGCTAAAATCTGCCCTTTCCTCTCTATCCAAATGGCTATCACATTAATACGGTCACTCATCCTAACCCACTTTGATTATTGCATTAGCCTTCTTGCTGTCCTCCCAGCCTCCTGTCTCTACCCACTCTGGTCCAAACTTCATGCCCCTGCCTGGATTATCTTTCTACAAATACATTTAGAAAATGTCACCCTCCACTCCTCAAAAATCTTCAGTAGTTGTCCACCCACCTCCGTATTAAACAAAAACTTCTCACCATTGGCTTTAGAAAAGCACTCCATCACCTTGCCCCCTCCTACCTCACCTCACTTCTCTCCTACAACCCAGCCTGCATACTTCACTCCTCTGTTACTAACCTTATCACTGTGCCTCAATCTCACCTGTCTTGCCACTGACCCTTGGCCCACATCCTGTCTCTGGCCTGGAACATCCTCCTTCCTCAAATCTCACAATTGCTCTCTCCCTCTTTAAAGTCATAATGAAGGTACATCTTCTCCAAGAAGCCTTCCCAGACTAATCCCCACTTTTACTCATCTCCCACTATACCATCCTAACTTGCTCCCTTTGCTCTCCCTCAACCTCCCAGCCCTACCACATTTATGTATTTATCTGTAATTTCATTTATTTATATTGATATGTGCCTCTCCCCCTCTAGACTATGAGCTCCTTGTGGGTAGAAATTTTCACTTTACTGCTGCATTGTTCTTTCCCAAGTGCTCAGTACAGTACTCTGCATACAGTGAGTGCATAATTCAATGAATGAATGAACGAGTAGATACAAAGTAATCAGGTTGGACACAGTCCCTGCCCCACATAGGGATACCAATCTTAATCCTTATTTTATAGATGAGGTAACTAAGGCACAGAGAAGTTCAGTGCCTTGCCCAAGGTCCCACAGCAGACATGTATAGGAGCCAGGATTAAAATGCAGGTTCTTCATCAATCGTATTTATTGAGCGCTCACTATGTGCAGAGCACTGTACTAAGCGCTTGGGAAGTACAAATTGGCAACATATAGAGACAGTCCCTACCCAACAGTGGGCTCACAGTCTAAAAGGGGGAGACAGAGAACAAAACCAAACATACTAACAAAATAAAATAAATAGAATAGATGTGTACAAATAAAATAAATAAATAAATAGAGTAATAAATATGTACAAACATATATACATATACAATAAATATGTACAAACATATATACATATATACAGGTTCTTCTGAGTCCCAGGCCCATACTCTTTCAACCAGGCCATGCTGATGATAATAATGATGTGAGAGAAGATGATTAGATAAATTTTTAGTTGTCCTTTGGACTCAGGGATAAAGAAGCTGACCAGAACATTTTATCTATACATACTAATGTAGTTAATTAGATTGATATTCCCTTGTACACTGTGTACATGTAAAAATGGATATCCAAAAGATTACCTTCATTGTGACCTACCGCCCTTTAATTTTCAAGTCTTCCAAGATGATCAGAAAAGCAGCCTTCTAATCTCGATAGATCCTCCTTGTCTAAGTGCCCTAAACTATATTAATCATTGACCTCAGGATGAGGGGGTGGACACATGGAAAAGGGAGATGGGACATTTGGTGGAACCAGCTCCAAATCCTCCCAGAACCACTTTCTGTCCCTCTTTGGGGTGTCAGCTCTAATACAACCCCTCCTGATTCCCTGCACACAGTAACTACTCAATAAATACAATTGATTGATTCATTGATTGATTAATTGGAACCCTTATGGAAAAGGATGGTGAGGCTAGCATGGGGATAGCTACAGTGGCAACAACAGCCTTTTGCAGCACGTCTAAGTGGAAAGAGCACGGGCTTTGGAGTCAGAGGTCATGGGTTCAAATCCCGGTTCCGCCAGTTGTCAGCTGTGTGACATTGGGCAAGTCTTTTAACTCCTCTGTGCCTCAGTGACCTCATCTGTGAAATGGGGATTAAGACTGTGAGCCCACCATGGGATGACCTGATCACCTTGTAACCTCCCCAGCACTTAGAACAGTGCTTTGCACATAGTAAGTGCTTAATAAATGCCATTATTATTATTTATCCAGCCAGGAAGAGATGTGTGCATGTGGGGTTTTTTTGGGGGGTTGGGGGTGGGGCAAAGAGATTGAGGCCATGGAATGAAACCAATTTTGATTTTTCAGAATCATTCTATCTATCTGCAGATCTTCCAATCATATCCTGCTTGCAAGAATCAATCAGAGCACATGCGTCGTGATTGTGCCATAAATCAACTCCTTAAATTTGGAGGAGGGTAATCAGATTCAAGCTCCCAGAAACTGTCATAATCCAATCAAATGTAGTTTAGGCAATAAGCACCTGTAGTGTGTACCTGCAAAAGTATTACCCTGTTGTACTGTTGTATTTTTTATTCAGTTCTGTGTTTTGCTAAAATTTACCCCATTTCTAGTTGTTAAACTACACTCTTGCCTGATTCTGGCTGAGATCTACCAACTGTTCACTGCTATACTATAAAATTGAGGGTTTCTTGTGTATCTAAAATCTTTCTTCTGTTTACCCTTTTCAGGGTTTTCTCCTTTAAGTTCAATGTAGTATACTGGGGATGTAGTTAGAGCCAAGGGCAGAGAAGAAAAGGTCAAAGTATCACAGCTGATGGACAACCCTAAGGTCTGTGGCTAAGAAATTTTGTTAATACAGAGAACTGGGTTACCATTGGATAATTTTGTTAAATTGATGTGTTCCAAATACTGTTTTAAGACATTTATAGAAGCAGTATATGCAAATAGGAGAAGGTAGAAGCTTGAAACAGGGATAACAGGACAGAAACTAGTGCAGTAATAGAGTCAGTGGGTAGCCATAAGGAAGGAGAGGACCGACTGGATGCATGAATAGAGGAAGAAACGGCAGAATTTAGAAACAGATGGAATGTGGGAGGTAAAAGAAAGGCTCAAAGATGAAAACAGAGTTGAGAGACATATAGGAGAAGGTGAGGGTTTAGTAGGAAGATCAGGAGGTCTATTTTTGGTATATTGAATTTAAAGGTACATAAAGCCTTAAGGTTTTTTTTTAAGGTTCATAAACCTTAAGCAGTTGGTTGTTGGTCTCAGCTGTAATGAGCGAGGATGATGAGAATGTTTTATAAGGGATGATGAATTCAGTTTTTGACACAGTCACTGATTTTCTTATTTGAAATTCCACTATCAACTCGAAGGCATTAGCCAGAGGCAATGAATCCTGTTTTGATGTCGTGCATGCAATGAGGAATGGATTGTCAGTGTCATATCGCTCTTCTCAGACACTCTGTCAATCATGGATAGGCTAGTATTGTTAGTAATATCATCTTTAAATATGAAGGGTATCTATGTATGTATATATATATGTGCACATATATATATATATATACACATATACATACACACACACACACACACATATTTATGAGAGAGAGAGAGAGAAACAGTGATAGAGGGACAGAGAGAATCAGAAATAGAAAGGGCAATGATGTTTGCCCTTAAACTCTCATTCTAAATCCGATACATTCATGGTTTGAATTTCATTTTTAACAGTTTTAATAGAAAGCGAATTATATTGGTGTTAAAAAAATGAAACGATGGCAAAATAGTTATCTATTTTCTATTTTCAAATATGATGAAAATAAAACACACAAGCCATGGAGAGCAAAATTAATTTTAAAGCAGTAGCCATTATGGGTGATCCTTACTCTTTTGAAAGCAGAGTAATTGAGCAGTTTGATCTATAGCACTAAAGCAAAAATAAAACTTGACAATTTTCATTTTACATTATGATATTTACAATTACAGTATTTATTAAACATTCACAATGTGCCAATTTCTGCTGTAGATTCAAGATATATTTTTCACTCTATCCAAATGCAAGAGAAGCTATAAAGATATCAGTTCTGGAAAACTGGTATCATTGCCCCAAATCCCCTCTAAAAGCTTCTATGTTATGGGGCATTTTCCCATGAAAAAACTGAACTCACTGTGGCAAGTTTTCCTCAGACGACATAGCCAGCAAGTGTTCGTTTTAGTAAATACTGATAATATATAAATTATATTAAATCCAATTATCTTTTTTTTCCCAGAAGGAGACTTCAGATAGATAAGTTGAGTACTTATCAAACGTGATGGATTATCATTTAAGCAATCATAATTATAAAAAAATCTGTCACACAATTTTTAATCAGTAAGTGAAACAGAATTTTTTCCTCTTTCTGCAGATAACTGGCCATATTCCAAGTCTTCAGTGCAACTTGCTAAAGCTTGTTTACACCTATGTTCCCATCTGAGGCTTGCAGAATGTTTTGAGGAAATGAAAAGAAAACTTCTAACCACTGATGTTGTTTTTCATTCTGATTTTTCAAGGATCTTGGTGAAATGGAAAGTTTAGCTGCTGCTTCATTATTTTCATTTTTCAAAGAGAAATACAGATAGCTTGTTGAGTTTTCAATGACATTTATTCCTGACCTGAGAAAATGGTCAAAATGGGCGCAGACCTGAAGAATGAGTATGCAAGTTAAAGATTTACCACTTCACAGAGCAATTAGTAATTTCAACAGAAGGGACATTCACTACTAAAAAGAATGATTCATTCTGGAAAGGGACCTTTGAGAACAGATAATTTTTTTTTGCTGAAATTAAATAATGGTTGAGCTTATCCCCTAATTGTCTGTCACAAGGCAAAGCCCCACAGCCAATCAATAGGTTGGGAAAAGAATAGAATATTCTTGCTCTTCTAGCTCAAACATAGGTGAAAGAAGGAAAATTCAAGGCTGTCCACAAAAGGAATGGAATCCTCACTTGACTCTAAGCTCCTAGGGCTGTTTTCAAGCATTCGCATGCCCTGAGGCAGAGAAGGCACTTTACTGTCTATATCTAGGGTGGCTGCCCTAACATTTGATGCTATATTCATTCATTCAGTCGTATTTATTGAGCACTTACTGTGTGCAGAGCACTGTACTAAGCGCTTGGGAAGTACAAGTTGACAACATATAGAGACAGCCCCTGCCTAACAACGGGCTCACAGTCTAGAAGGGGGAGACAGAGAACAAAAAAAAACAACAACATGTGGACAGGTGTCAATTTGTCAGATCAAATAGAATTAAAGCTAGATGCACATCACTGACAAAATAAATAGAATAGTAAATATGTACAAGTAAAATAGAGTAATAAATCTGTACAAACATATATACAGGTGCTGTGGGGAGGGGAAGGAGGTAGGTCGGGGGGATGGGGAGGAGGAGAGGAAAAAGGGGGCTCAGTCTGGGAAGGCCTCTTGGAGGAGGTGAGCTCTCAGTAGGGCTTTGAAGGGAGGAAGAGAGCTAGCTTGGCTGATGGGCAGAGGGAGGGCATTCCAGGCCAGGGGGAGGATGTGGGTCGGGGGTCGACGGTGGGACAGGCGAGAACGAGGCACGGTGAGGAGATTAGCAGCAGAGGAGCAAGGTGGGGTGGGCTGGGCTGTAGGAGAAAAGGGAGGTGAGGTAGGAGGGGGTGAGGTGATGGAGACCCTTGAAGCCGAGAGTGAGGAGTTTTTGCCTGATATGTAGGTTGATTGGTAGCCATTGGAGATTTTTGAGGAGGGGAGTAACATACCCAGAGCGTTTCTGCACAAAGATGATCAAGGCAGCGGCGTGAAGTATACATTGAAGTGGAGAGAGACAGGAGGATTGGAGATCAGAGAGGAGGCTGATGCAGTAATTCAATCGGGTTAGGATGAGAGATTGAATGAGCAGGGTAGTGGTTTGGATGGAGAGGAAAGCGTGGCTCTTGGTGATGTTATGGAGGTGAGACTGGCAGGTTTTGGTGACGGATTGGATATGAGGGGTGAACAAGAGAGTGGAGTCAAGGATGGCGGGAGACGGGAAGGATGGTAGTGCCGTCTACAGTGATGGGAAAGTCAGGGAGAGAGCAGGGTTTGGAAGGGAAGATAAGGAGTTCAGTCTTGGACATATTGAGTTTTATATGGCGGGCAGACATCCAGATGGAGATGCCCTGAAGTCAGGAGGAGACACGTGCGTGTAGGGAGGGAGAGAGAGCAGGGGCAGACATGTAGATTTGGGTGTCATCAGCGTTGAGATGATAGTTGAAGCTGTGGGAGCGAATGAGTTCACCAAGGGAGTGAGTGTAGATAGAGAACTGGTGCACAGAATAATGTATTGATATCATGCAGAAGTCTGCCCAAGACCTCTGGAATTCAGGTCAAGATTATAATATTAGTCGAAATAAGTGTGATACATGCAGTCTAGTAACAATTTCAAAGTTACAATTAGCAACCTCAGTTTAGCTGTGCTTCCAATGTTCCAGATAGAAAATCCTGGCAGAGTGTTGGACTTCTCCAACCCGCCATTCTACCCAGCTCAATGGGCTCACAGTTTCAAAGAGGTGTCAAGGATGAACTATTTTCTTTTTTATCAGCTCATCTGGGAAAGATGGCAGGTGATTTAATATTTACCTTGATTTTATTTAGCACTTTTACAGTACTTGGGTTAATTTTGTTCTCACAACAACTCCATGGGATAGGGATAGACAGCTACTGGGAATCTGTGGGTCTCAGGATGCAAGGCCAACTTGTTCTGGTGGGACACTTTTCCTCTGAGGCAGTGGTAAGAGTGGAAGAAGTGGGTATATATACCCTAGACTGTAAGGTACTTGGTGGGCAGGGATTGTACAAGTGTATTGCACAAGTCTATTGTATTGCACTCTCCCTAATGCTTAGTATAGTGATCTGGCTTCCGTCCCCTTCATTCCACGGAAACTGCCCTCTCAAAGGTCACCAATGACCTCCTGCTTGCCAAATCCAACGGCTCATACTCTGTCCTAATCCTCCTCGACCTCTCAACTGCCTTTGACACTGTGGACCACCCCCTTCTCCTCAACACGCTATCTGACCTTGGCTTCACAGACTCCATCCTCTCCTGGTTCTCCTCTTATCTCTCCGGTCGTTCTTTCTCAGTCTCTTTTGCAGGCTCCTCCTCCCCCTCCCATCCTCTTACTGTGGGCGTTCCCCAAGGTTCAGTGCTTGGTCACCTTCTGTTCTCAATCTACACTCACTCCCTTGGTGACCTCATTCGCTCCCACGGCTTCAACTATCATCTCTACGCTGATGACACCCAGATCTACATCTCTGCCCCTGCTCTCTCCCCCTCCCTCCAGGCTCGCATCTCCTCCTGCCTTCAGGACATCTCCATCTGGATGTCCGCCCGCCACCTAAAGCTCAACATGTCGAAGACTGAGCTCCTTGTCTTCCCTCCCAAACCGTGCCCTCTCCCTGACTTTCCCATCTCTGTTGATGGCACTACCATCCTTCCCGTCTCACAAGCCCGCAACCTTGGTGTCATCCTCGACTCCGCTCTCTCATTCACCCCTCACATCCAAGCCGCCACCAAAACCTACCGGTCTCAGCTCCGCAACATTGCCAAGATCCGCCCTTTCCTCTCCATCCCAACTGCTACCCTGCTCATTCAAGCTCTCATCCTATGCCGTCTGGACTACTGCATCAGCCTTGTCTCTGATCTCCCATCCTCATGTCTCTCTCCACTTCAATCCATACTTCATGCTGCTGCCCGGATTATCTTTGTCCAGAAACGCTCTGGGCATATTACTCCTCTCCTCAAAAACCTCCAATGGCTACCAATCAATCTGTGCATCAGGCAGAAACTCCTCACCCTGGGCTTCAAGGCTGTCCATCACCTCGCCCCCTCCTACCTCACCTCCCTTCTCTCCTTCTACTGCCCAGCCCGCACCCTCCACTCCTCCACCGCTAATCTCCTCACCGTACCTCGTTCTCGCCTGTCCCGCCATCGACCCCCGGCCCACGTCATCCCCCGGGCCTGGAATGCCCTCCCGCTGCCCCTCCGCCAAGCTAGCTCTCTTCCTCCCTTCAAGGCCCTGCTGAGGGCTCACCTCCTCGAGGAGGCCTTCCCAGACTGAGCCCCTTCCTTCCTCTCCCCCTCGTCCCCCTCTCCATCCCCCCATCTTACCTCCTTCCCTTCCCCACAGCACCTGTACATATGTATATATGGTTGTACATATTTATTACTCTATTTATTTATTTATTTTACCTGTACATTTCTATCCTATTTATTTTATTTTGTTGGTATGTTTGGTTTTGTTCTCTGTCTCCCCCTTTTAGACTGTGAGCCCACTGTTGGGTAGGGACTGTCTCTATGTGTTGCCAATTTGTACTTCCCAAGCACTTAGTACAGTGCTCTGCACATAGTAAGCGCTCAATAAATACGATTGATTGATTGATTGATCGATCAAAGCAGCGTGGCTCAGTGGAAAGAGCCCGGTCTTTGGAGTCCAAGGTTGTGGGTTCAAATCCTGGCTCTGCCAATAGCCAGCTGTGTGACTTTGGGCAAGTCACTTAACTTCTCTGGGCCTCAGTTACCTCATCTGTAAAACGGGGATTAAGACTGTGAACCCCCCGTGGGACAACCTGATCACCTTGTAACCTCCCCAGTGCTTAGAACAGTGCTTTGCACATAGCAAGCGCTTAATAAATGCTAAAAAAAACCTAGTGCTCAATAAATACCATTGATTGATTGATTGATTGAAACAGCTAATGTGGAGACCATAGTCCAAACTAAACTTTGTGCACAGAAAGTCTGCCCCTAGTTGGGCTATTGTGATATTTGAAGCACATGATGCTGTATTTGCTTTTGACTTATTTTTCTTTGAACAAAAGCTTTGTAAGGAATATGAGCCAATCCTTGGTTGATCATGCTGGTTTAGGCTGAGCAATTGACACCCACTTTTTTATCTGGGATGTGACTTTCTCCGAGGTATACTTTTACCGTGTCTAAAAACGTTTCCTCTGCCCTTTTTACTTTCAGTTTCAATCATTAGCATTTGAGCGCCTGCTGTGTGCACTTCACTGTACTAAACATTTGAGAGAGTACAATAGAATTTGGAGGAGAATAGAGGCATGATCCCTGTCCTCAAGGAGCTGAAAGAAACTACAGATAGGAGGAAGTAAAAGACCACTGAGGTAAGTATAAATAAATATTAGTATAAGATAAATAAGTGCTATGGGATGGCAGGAGAGTGTACCCAAGTGGAGGTGTTGAAGTCATGGGTGGAGGGGTTGGAAATTATTTTACAAGAGCCCTGATGATGGGGAGAGCACTGGTAAAATGGTCATGAGGAGTGAGATTGTGCCAGACAGAAAAGATGGTGTGATCAAGAGTTTAGCTGTGGTAGAGGCTAGAGTGAATCACAGTGAGTCCGTTGGTATGAGAGGAGCAAAGCATATGGGATGGAGTGTGTAATGATTGTGGTGTTTGTAAAGCACTTACTATATGCCAAGCGCTATACTAAGAACTGTGGTTGTTAAAGTGCAATCAAATCAGACCCAGTCCCCCTTTTCAAAAAGGGCTCATGATCTACGGGGGCTAACAGATTGGTCTAGGAGAAAGCAGTGTAAAATAAATGACTAAATCATAGAGTTTCTCATGATCATGTTTACTAAGCATAAAAAGAAGGAGAACAGGAAAAATATCCATGCTGAACATGTTCGCTTGTGCTAGCCTTTCAGTTCCAAGAACTAATGGCATTTATTTTGGATGACATTTCTCAGAGACCCAAAAAAGAATTTCGTTTTGGAAGCTGCACAAAAAAGTCTTGTTAGTGGAAGTCTCTTTGCAGTAAGTGAAGAGGGTAGACAACAAAACAATAATTCCACTCAGGGTACAAGCCAGTGTGTGAAGACACTTTTCAAATTGTGTTCCTTCTACAGCCTCAACGCTCCTTTTTGAAAGGGTCTATGTAGCATAAAAGAATCATCTCTGCACAAAGTAAGCACTCAATAAATACGATTAAATGAATGAATATTGCAGCACAAGCTAACCAGTGAAGAAACTAAGCCAAGTCAGGGTATTCTGAAATGCCTCAGGTTAAATCTAAATTCCTAACTAAACTTGAAACATTTGCAGTGTTAAACAGGTCAGCACAGACAACTTAAAAAATCATCCTAAATCTACCCAAGTTATAAGAATGGTGGCGGATCTAAAATTAGGCAAGCTAGCTGCAGTTTGTTTCAATTTTCAACTTCTGTCACTGTCTCTTGTATTCCTATCAAGGAAGGCACATTTAAATAAGGCAAATGACCCAACCACATGCCATGTTGATGTGGGATTAACTAGGCAGAAGTTTGCCTCTTCTCTTTACTGAAATTGTAGTTGCAAGGGCCACATTGAGTGACTATGAATAATAATAATAATAATAATAATAATAATAATAATGGTATTTGTTAAGCACTTACTATGTGCCAAGCATGGCTCTAAGCGCTGGAATAGATACAAGGGAATCAGGCTGTCCCATGTGGGGCTCACAGTCTTAATCCCCTGTTTACAGATGAGGTAACTGAGGCACAGAGAAGTGAAGTGGCTTGCCCACGGTCACACAGCAACAAGAGGCGGAGCTGGGATCAGAACCCACATCCTCTGCCTCCCAAGCCTGTGCTCTTGCCATTAAGCCATGCTTCTTCTCTAACCTCTAACCAGTTAGAGGCACTAAAATCTGACAGTGGACCTATTGGTAATGGAGAGGGGAGATCACTCTCCTCTCACTCTCTTCCTTTCCATTCAAACTGACCTTAATACTATAATAATAATGATAATTATGGCATTTGTTAAGTGCTTACTTTGTACAAAGCACTGTTCTAAGCGCTGGGGAGTATACAAGGTGATCAGGTTGTCCCACGTGGGGCTCACAGTCTTAATCCCCATTTTACAAATGAGGTAATGAGGCACAGAAAAGCTAAGTGATTTACCTTCACATAGCTGACTATTGGCAGAGCGGGGATTTGAACCCATGACCTCTGATTCCCAAGCCCTTGTTCTTTCCACTGAGCCATGCTGCTTCTCCTATCTGTCCCCATTGTATCACCTGCAGCTACACTGTATGCATTCCCATAAATGTCTTTGAGACTTGTCTTGGAGTCATTTGAGGGGGAGAAGGAAAGCGTCATTTGATGGGGAGAAGGAAAGAGTGCCCCTGAATGCACACCCAGGAGATTCTCTGAAGCACAGTGCTGCACGGACTTAACTGTTAAAACTCACAAAACATACATGATTTTCAAAAAGGAATGGTTTCTGACATTCCACACATTCATTCAATTGTATTTATTGAGCGCTTACTGTGTGCAGAGCACTGTACTAAGCACTGGGGAAGTGGAGTGCGTTGCTGTATCCTTGGGAATCTCTTCCCGGCTATGACAAGTCCAGTTCCAGTTCACCCCACTGTCTGAACTGGGCAGTGGAACTATCATCTCTCCCTAGGTCAGTCATTTTTTTTAAACCCATTTCTCCATTGTCTTAACCACATCCAGGTGACTGCTTTCTCAAAATAAAATACATTGATTTTACTCCATAAGTCCATCCCACAGATAATTCTCTCTATGTAGACTTTTAGAAGAAAAGGAAATCACAACGTAAATCAGTCAGTCAGTCAATGGTATCTGAGAACCAGCATGGCCTACTGAGAGAGCACAGTACTAGAAGTCAGAAGGACCTAACTTAAAGTGCTTTGCACATAGTAGGCGCTTAATAAATGCCATTATTATTATTAATCCCAGCTCCACCACCTGTCTGCTGTGTGACCTTGGGCAAGTCACTTCATGCTCAACTGGGAGAGCATTAGACAAGATCTAAAGGTTCCTGATTCAACCCCAGGTTTTGGCAAGTTTCATTTTTTTTAGGGGACACAGCATGGCATATTGGATAGAGCCTGGACCTGGGAATCAGACAGTCATGGGCTCTGACACTTGTGCTGTGTGACCTTGGGCAAGTCATTTCACTTTCTCTGGGCCTCATTTTCCTCATCTGTAAAATGGGGATTGATACTGTGAGCCCCACGTGGGGCCAGGCCTGTGTCCAACCCGATTTGCTTGTATCCACTTCAGCGATTAGTACAGTTCCTGGAACACAGTTAGCACTCAACAAATACCAGAATTATTATTACTTCCGTATCCCTAAATTCCTTCATCTGTAAAATGGGGATTAAGACTTTTAGCCCAGTGTGGGACAGAGATTATGTCCAACTCGATTAGCTTGTATCTAACAAGCGCTTAAAGCAGTGCCTGGAACATAGTAAGCACTTAGCAAATACCATGATCATCATTGTCATTATTATTTATTAAGCATTTTCTGCGTGCAGAGCCGTGTACTAAGTGCTTGGGGGAGTACAATAATAACAATAATAATAATAATAATGATATTTGTTAAGCGTTTACTATGCATGGGGAGGGGGGATAACAAGGTCATCAGGTTGTCCCACGTGGGGTTCACAGTCTTCATCCCCACTTTACAGATGAGGGACCTGAGGCACAGAGAAGTGAAGTGATTTGCCCAAAGTCACACAGCTGACAAGTGGTGGAGCTGGGATTAGAACCCATGACCTCTGACTCCCAAGCCCGGGCTCTTTCCACTGAGCCATGCTGCTTCAACAGAGTTGGTAGACAAGTTTTCTGCCCAAAAGGATCTTGCAGTCTATAGGAGGAGATAGATATTAAAATAAATTGTGGATATGTACATAAATATTGCGGAGCTGAGGATACAGTGCATATCAAGTACTTAAAGGGTGGATAAAAAGAGTACAAGAGAAGGGCTATTCTCTGAAGAGCTTCAATTTATTGTCTCTTTGCATGTTGGAGGATGCTATCAGAGGATACCTACAGAGGATGCTGCTGGCTTGATCATTATACCATTATGAAGACTTTCTTTGTGATCTTGAATAGGCACCTCTACTTTTCCCCAGTGCCACCTGTATAATTCGAGTGACTCACTTGCTAGGGAGCATCGAAGTGAGCATTGTATTGTGTTCTCGTGGTCTCCAGATATTTAGGGTTTGTTTGAGAAACAAAGAACAAAAAATGCAGGCAAGGATTTTATCTTCACTGTAGCTAAAC
Organism: Tachyglossus aculeatus; assembly: GCF_015852505.1. Lineage (NCBI taxonomy): Eukaryota > Metazoa > Chordata > Mammalia > Monotremata > Tachyglossidae > Tachyglossus > Tachyglossus aculeatus. The sequence continues at coordinate 73,624,121 of NC_052069.1, read as the reverse complement.
TTTGGTTTGAGGTGAAACAGAGGCACACCTCAGAATGCAAGACCTTATTCTTTATGTCTTTTCCCCAAGTAGCATTTGTTTGCTTACCTTGACTTGGTACCTCTATACTGTCCCACTGCTTCACTTTATTTACACATTGAACCATTCAAGAGGGAATAAAATGTTTTGTGTGAATCTAAGGGAGCAATAAAGTGCTCGCCCAAATATCTGGAATTATTCCAACTTTCTCCCAGTTGGTTCCCTGAAAGAAATGAACTACCAAAAAAAAAATCCTCATTGCCATGAAGGTACCTGCTGGGGCAAATTTGACTTGTAATTCCACTTGGTCATATTTTGAACTTTTCAAAATATCCTGCTGCTTCCAGCTTCAAAGCAGATGTGGAAAGAACTAGTACACTGAGGAGAGTAAAAGATGTCTTTTTATTTTCAGTAGCCATTGAAGCAGGAAAAAAATCAAGTTAAGTGTACATTGACCAATTTTCTGGGAGTCTCGAGATGGGTTCTAAACCATGTATGATGCTGCCCTTGTCCAATCCTGGGGAAGTCACCTAAACACCCTATCCCTCAGTTTCTTTATTTGTGAAGTAGGGATAAAATACTTGTTCATCTTCTTTCTTAAATTTGGACAGGAAATGGGTCCAATCTAATTATCCTGTATCAGAATATGAGACTGTTTCATATTCAGAGAAACAGCATGGCTCAGAGAATCAGCGTGGCTCAGTGGAAACAGCACGGGCTCTGGAGTCAGAGGTCATGGGTTCGAATACCGGCTCTGCCAATTGTCAGTTATGTGACTTCGGGCAAGTAACTTAACTTCTCTGGGCCTCAGTTACCTCATCTGTAAAATGGGAATTAAGACTGTGAGCCCCCCGTGGGACAACCTGATCACCTTGCAACCTCCCCTGCACTTAGAACAGTGTTTTGCACATAGTAAGCACTTAATAAATGCCATCATTATTATTATCATTAGATATCAACCTCAGATCTTAGCCCAGACTAAGCACTTAATAAAGATTTCTTACCATGATTTTCACTATCTTGATTGTTATATTCCTCATATTGACTCCAAAATAATTTGCCTCATCTGAAACTCTCAGTGTTCCTTCCAAAAGGTCAGGTTACATCTTTATCTTTAAAACATTACCACTTTCTCTATACTCACCCTGGCAGTTAAATCTTAATTCTGTGAGGAACTTGAAATAGCTACAACTTGCCCTGATAAATACCATAGGTACAGTTTAATTTAAACACCTTCAGAATGCCTATAGATTTGCTAGCAAATATTTGATATACATGTAATACCAATTAATTAATACTCAAGCCCACATGAACAGAAACGCTGTGGAATTTGTTCAAGCAATTTCCCTATGATGGATGATGCCCTCTTCAAATGCCCTTTAGAAGTGGCTTTTATGTAATGCATCCTTTTCTGGGATGGAATATATCTTTTCATCAGTGTGACTCAGTGGAAAGAGCACAGGCTTGGGAGTCACAGGTCATGGGTTCTAATTCTGGCTCCACCACTTGTCAGCTGTGTGACTTTGGGCAAGTCACTTAACTTCTCTGTGCCACAGTTACCTCATCTGTAAAATGGGGATGAAGACTGTGAGCCCCACTTGGGACAACCCGATTTCCTTGTATCCTCCCCAGCATTTAGAACAGTGCTTTGCATGTAGTAAGCACTTTAAGAACTGCCATCATTATTATTGTAATTATTATTTAGATTTGTTTCCTTTATTCTGGCAGCCACTCTATATAGCCTAAATTCTCCCCTTTGAATCCATTTACCATATAACAAAAAGTTCATCATCTTAATTGTGATGGCAGAATATTATCCTACCCCTAGTTTGAGAGAGTTCCAGCACTCCCAAGAGAGTCTAAAAGAGCATGAACTAGACATTCTGATAATTTTAAATCATAATATCAAGAATTCTTTGCGCTGAGAAGAAAGACTAAACTCTAAATAACAAAAAAATACACTGTGGCTTCAGTAAGGGTCATGAATATTTCTAATGGATTTTAAAGCTACATTTATTACCTGAGGTAAAAATAAAGAACAGCTATTGGGTAAGTGGAATAAGTAAACCAAGGTGAAAAATAAATCTTGACTAAATAAATGCTAGAACAGATTCAGGTTAAAAAAGAGAGTTCTTCAAAGCCCCTAATGTGTTGAGAAAATGAATATTTGCTCTTGCCAGTCAGGTAATGGAGTAACACTAGGTGAAGGTCCATTAGATTGTGTATTCCTTAAGGACATATATCTTGCCATTTCTCTTCATTGAGCCTCCCCACATGAAGCAGTAAGTCTTGACCATCAACTTTAACACACTCAACTCACTCCTTTCTAATTATCGACCCTCTTCACTACACCTGGCTCACCCACTTGACTTGTCTCAAGTCTGACTACTCAACATGCCTTGTTCTCACCTCTCCCATTACCCACTTCTTGCTCACACCCACTCTCCTGTCTAGAATTCCTTCCCCATTCACATTCAGTCACGGTCTCCTCCTCCATCTTCAAAGTTCTCCTGAAATTACCTTTCCAAGAGGTCTTCACTGATTGATTTTTCACCTTCTTACGCTATATATGGCCCCAAATGCCACTCTTATCACTTAACAAATGACAAAATTGTTCTGTGACATGTAAGCATTTGGGTACTTACACTATGTATGTACATATTATGTCTTCGAAGATGTAAGTTCCTGGTGGGCAGGGGTAGTGTCCACTAACTCTGTTGTGCTGGACTCTCCCATGCTATGCACATAGTAAGAGCTCAATAAATGCTATTGATTTATTGATTGTATCTGTTCAAGAGATAGGTGAGGAAGCACTGGAGTTTGGGGCTTACCTCCATGATGAAAGAATAATAATCATGCTTGAATTTACCATTATAACCATGACTACCCTCTGACTTTTTTCTGTTACTTCTTCACTACAAATGTAAATGCAAATTTACCATAGCAACAAATACAAGATGATAACAACAACCATTTCTTCATAACTCACGTAAATTCGGTGGTCTTTTCAATAATACAAACTATGCAATTTAACATAAACCAGCGAAAATATCACCTGCTTGTTTCTAAACACCCTTCTTGTAATTATAAATGTCCTTCAAGGCAAAATCAAGGATTCAAGCATCTGGAACTGATCATTATAAGAGAACAAAGTTTGACTTTTTTGTAGGTGGAATGAGAATCCTGGGGACTTAGAAAATAAGAATTCTTCTTATGTTCTAATCACAGAATATGATTTCTTCCATTTACACGGGATATACTGTTTAGCACGAGAAGCACTTGATTTCTCATTACTTGTTTTCTTTGTTTCTGACAATAGAGTTCTTAATCTGTTGTACCTGTTTCTGGTGTCCGTATACTTTTAGGTAGCATTTTTTTCTCACATGGTGGTATTTGGTGTTTATAGCTTTTATATTTTCAGTATGAGATTGCTTTCCTTTCAATTATTAGGTTGGCAAATAATTTCCAAGATGTCACTATATTTTCTATTTCATATAAGATGACTTATTCTTTTACTTTTCATACAAATTAGCATTTAGCTTTCATGATTTGATGTATGGCAACTCTCTCTGACCTGTGGCTAAAACATGTTTTCTTCTTTAGTTGCCAGCTGAGCTTATTCTAATGTGTCTTGTGCAATAGCCTAAAGAGGTCACCTCTTCTGTTTTCCTTTAGAGAAAAGCTCAAAATTTCTTAATTTAAAACTGCCTTAGCCCTAGCTAAGTATAGATCTTTATAGCTATGTATACATAGTGTCAGAAATAGAATGAATTTTCAGAATAATAGCATTAGGGCACCCGATTAAGATCTGAAATTCACAAAGAATATTTCAAGGGGAAAGAAATATGATTCTTGGTTCCCTTGGTTGTAAATTGCCATATCACTGATGATTTTGTTTTGTTGTGTATACTATATACAACATAGTGTATAGTATGGTCTTACTTCCCATACTGCAAATTATTTTCTGGAAATATAGACAATAAATTATTTGTTTTACCTAATTCCCTTCTCTCTCCCAACTAAGGGCAGGATGGTCCCAAATAAATCATGAGGCGCTTTTTGTTTTGGACAGTGCATCAACCATTCTTCATTACCTTTTCCAGAAAACAGCTATTTTATATTGAGATAATGACTTTCATCTCACAGCCAAAGTCAACACTTACTAAATAGAAGAATATTTGGCAAAATCTCATATAAGTACTCATGAAAATTCAGAGTTTGGATATCAAGGGTAAGGGCCATTGTTGCATTGTGTCATCTTTCTTTAAAATGCTATGAGTGTTATGTAAAGATGTTGGTGAAAACACTATTCTTTGAGGTGTGTATTCTTGAACAAGATTTCAGGGTGCAGAATTGTATAATCATGTGAAAAATAGAACATTAAGTAAAGATATTAAACTGCATCACTTGATGAAACTACAAAGTACTAAAATGTAATTTTGAAAAACACTTCCAGTTAAAGCATTAAAGTAAATTTGGAATCACCTGATAGATCCACTTTAAATTGCTGACATGTACTTTAATAGTTGGGGAATGCATGCCATCATATCCCTTACCACGCCAAAAATTGTCAGCTCACTTGCAATATTTCCCAGGCTCATGATATATCCCAGACAGAATAGTGTAGTTTACACATCTCCAGTATATATCATCATCAATCGTATTTATTGAGCGCTTACTTTGTGCAGAGCACTGTACTAAGCGCTTGGGAAGTACAAGTTGGCAACATATAAAGACAGTCCCTACCCAACAGTGGGCTCACAGTCTAAAAGGGGGAGACAGAGAACAAAACCAAACATACTAACAAAATAAAATAAATAGAATAGAATCACCTGGCAGAATAAATTTTATATAAACCTCAGGCTTTCAGTCCCCGGCCTCTCTCTCTCTCTCTCTCGCCTCGCCGATCACTGAAGGAACCCGTACAGCTGTAGTTACACAAAATGATGAGAAGCAGGTCTGCTAATAAATATTTGTCTCTTTTTTATGACAAAAGAGAGTAACTTCAAAACATAAAGCTATTTCAAGTGGCAACCAAGTTTCAGAAAAATCAAGGCAGGAGGTCTGCAATTGCTACAATACATTTTTACTTTTCCTTTTTAGCACCAGCCATTCATATGCATGTAAACACAACATGCTGAAGAAAGAGATGATGCTGAGGCATATGTAGTCATATTAACAAGGAGAGGTCTAGCATTCAAATAAATGAAAACTTGTTTAATTAAACATACTAAAAGGTATGCCTCTCCCCAACCCAAGGATGCTTCCTGTGAGATTAACCTGGATAATATGAAACAGTCTTAAATATCTCATGGCAGAGCCATACATCAACAGAGGCCCTGGGTATTCAAGGAGGTTATCCTGGAGACAGTTTCCTAGGCAACCATCAGAACAGTTTGTGATTGAGTACAAAATCTTGTTCAAAGTCACATTGAAATTGGCTACAGAGGAATGGTAAAATTGGAAGTCTTCTAAGAAAATTGAATTCTCATCTGTTTATGATGGTTTATATGTAGTACCATCCCAAATCAAAATAGGTATCATTGACCAGGGAAGATTAGCAGAGATCCTGGACTGTATTTATAAGGGCACATTTTACAAATAGACATGATCAGATGGATTGTTTCTGCTTCTTGTGGATTTGAAGGGAGAACAAGCTCCAGGCAGAAAGAAGGGTGTGAAAAGAGGACCAAGGCATGAAAGTTAACAAGACATGGTGCATTTGAGAGGAATGAAGAAGAAAAGCTGTCATGTAGTTGGAGGAATAGAGTGGCACATTCAGAAACAGAGAGCTGATGTCATGCCTTAAGGCCAGTTGTCAGGAGTTCTTGCCTGATGCAGAGTGAGATGGCTACGATTAGACCTTTCTGAGATATGGATGACATATGCAGAAAAGTGGTTTGCACGGAGGTCTATGGCTCAGGAGCCATATGTGGTTCTTCTAGGAACTGAAGTTAGTTCTGGAACTAAATGGAGTAAAGCATGAAGTTAGGCCACCTTGATCCTAGAGCCAAGGTGAGGACATCATGGGCTAATGGATAGAGCATGAGCCAGGAAGTTGAAGCACTTGGGTTCATTCATTCATTGAATCGTATTTATTGAGCACTTACTGTGTGCAGAGCCCTGTACTAAGTGCTTAATTCCTTCTAGAACAGGGTTCTAATTCCTGCTCCACCACGTGTCTGTGGTGTAACCTTGTGCAAGTCACTTGGCTTCCTCTGTGCCTCAAGTATCTTACTTATTAAATGGGGGTTAAGACAGTTAGCCCCATGTGGAACAGGGACTGTGTCCAGTCTGATTTACTTGTATCCATCCCAGTGCTTAGTACTGTGCCTGGCACATAGTAAGCGCTTACCAATTGACATTATTATTATTATTATTGTTATTATTATTATTGTTATTATTATTCCAAGCACCCTCAACTCCCCCTGCCATTCCTGCATGGCATAGTGGATAGAGCCCAGGCCTGGGAATCAGAAGGTCATGGGTTCTAATCCCAACTCTGCCACTGTCTGCTGCATGAAGTTGGGCAAATCAATTTACTTCTCTGTGCCTCAGTTACCTCATTTGGTAAAAGGGGATTGAAACTGTGAGACTCATGTGGGACAGCAACTGTGTCCAGCCCAATTTGGTTGTGTCCACCCCAGCACTTGCTGGCCCCAACAAGGGCCTCAAGTGGGGTCTGGCTAACCCTGTGCTATTCGGACTGGGGAATCTTCATACTTACCCATCTAGGAAAGGAGTTTCCATCTGTTTCCAGGGGAGAGTTCAGTAGCTCTTCAGAACTGAAAGGGAGGGAGGGAGGCTTCTGGATGGAGCAGAAGAAGGGGCAGTAGCAGGGGCAAGGACAGGAGCAGGACTTGGATCTAGAAAATCCTCCCCACCTAACCCCAAGCAGCACAACCGAGTGTAGGGTGGGAAAGGACAGTATCCAGCTCCAGCTGTAAAGAACAGAATTGTCCCAGATATTTCACTGAAGATCCCCTTTACGGGGATGGAGGAACTCCTGTCTTCCAGTTGTGGCTCTAGCATGGTTTAGTGGATAGAGGACTCCTTTAGTGGATAGAGCACGGGCCTTTGAGTCAGAAGTCATGGGTTCTAATTTGGCACTGCTGCTTTTCTGCTGTGTGACCTTAGGCAAGTCACTTCACTTCTCTGTGTAAATCCCTCCAGGAGGCCTTCCCAGACGGAGCCCCTTCCTTCCTCTCCCCCTCGTCCCCCTCTCCATCCCCCCATCTTACTTCCTGCCCTTCCCCACAGCACCTGTATATATGTATATATGTTTGTACATATTTATTACTCTATTTATTTATTTATTTATTTATTTTACCTGTACATATCTATTCTATTTATTTTATTTTGTTAGTATGTTTGGTTTTATTCTCTGTCTCCCCCTTTTAGACTGTGAGCCCACTGTTGGGTATGGACTGTCTCTATATGTTGCCAACTTGTACTTCCCAAGCGCTTAGTACAGTGCTCTGCACACAGTAAGTGCTCAATAAATACGATTGACTGATTGATTGATCCCTATTTTAGAATAATGACCCTGGCAGCAGAATGAAGTGTGGTCTTGAAATGGGAAAATCTGCTGAAGGCAGAGAGGCCAGTGAGGAGGCTGAAAGACTAATCTAGTTAGGTTCTAATAAGCACTTGGATCAAGATGGTGGCTTGATGGAGAGGAAATGGTTGATCTAAAAGAATGCTGTGGAGTAAAAACCCACAGGCTTTATGAACACCTTGAATGTGAGAATGGAGAGAGTGCTAAGACCCCAGAATAATACCAATGTTGCAGAATTCAGAGACAGAGATAAGGTAGTGCTGCCAAGTGTGATAGATGAAGAAGAGGATCAGGAGCTCAATTTTGAACATATTGCTGCCAGAACATGCATGTGGAAGCTGCAAAGAACAATAATTAATTAATGATGTTAAGTGCTTAATATGTGCCACACACTCTTCTAAGTACTGGTTTGTTAGCATCTTTTAGCGATGTTGTGGAGGTTGAACCAACAGTATTTAGTGATAGATTGAATGTGTGGGTTGAATGAGAAAGAGGAGTCAAGGTTACGAGCTTATGAGACAGGAAGGATGGTGGTGCCGTCAACAGTTATGGGAAAGTCACAGGGAGGACAGGGTTTGGGTGGGAAGATAAGAAGTTCCGTTTTAGCCATATTAAGTTTGAGGTGATGAGAGGACATCAAAGTAGAGATGTCTTGAAGACAGGAGGATACATGAGACTGCAGAGAGGGAAAGAGATCAGGGTTGGAGATGTAGATTTGGTAATCATCCACATAGGGGTGGTAGTGGAAGCCATGGGAGTGAATGAGTTCTCCATGGGAGTGGGTGTAAATGGAGAAGGGGACCCAAAACTGAATCTTGAGGGACATCAACAGTTAAGGGTTTGGAGGCAGAGGAGGAGCCCACAGAAGAGACTGAGATTTTTCAAGAAAGAGATTATTTGTGACCTTTGAGAGGATAGTTTTGTGCAGTGAAGGGGCAAAAGTGAGATTGAATAAGGTCAGGGAGAGAATTGGAGGTAAGGAACATGAGACAGTAGGTGTATACAACTCAAGGAGTTTGGAGAGGAATGGTAGGAGGGAGATGGGGTGATAACTGGAGGGAGCCGTGGGATCAAGGGAGGGTTTATTTAGGATAGGGGAGAGATGAGCATGTTTTAAAGTAAAGTTCAAACTTTAAAATGTTTTAAATTTCACATTTTGGAAAGTGAACTGTTGAAGATGGTGGTTAGGGAGGGAAGAAGGGAGGATGCAATTGTGTTGATAAGTTGCAAAAAAGGGAAAAGAGGGCTTAATCAGTCCATACTTCACTGTTGCCTTTATCATTTATCTACAAAACCATAACCTACAAAACCATTCAGTCCATGTTTCCCACTTCTCAAAAATCTCCAGGTGTTGCCAATCACTTCTGTATCAAAGTCTTAAACGATTTCCTTTAAAGCACTCGACCATCTTGCATCCCCCATCTTTCCTATCTGATTTCTACTACAACCCAGTCTGCACATATAATTCCTTTAATTCCAATCTACTCACTGTACCTCAGTCTTGTCTATCTTGCCACTGACCCCATGCTCACATCCCGACTCTGGCTTGGAATCCCCTCACCCTTCTTATCCCACAGACAATCACTCTCCCACCTCCAAAGCCTTATTGACATCTATTCTAAGAATGCGAAGAAGCATTTTCCAATTAAACCCTCATTTCTTCTTCTACTATGCCTTTCAGTATTTCCCTTGCACAGGATTTGTACCCTTATTCATCCCACCATCAGCCCCACAACACGTCTGTACATATCTGTAATTTATTTATTTAATGTCTGTCTCCCCTTCTAGACTGTAAGCTCATAGTGAGCAGGAAACATATTTACTAGCTCTGTTATATTGTACTTTTCCAAGTGCTTAGTGCTCTGCACACAGTAAGTGTTCAATAAATATGATTGATTGGTTGATAGATACTCCAAAAGTCAATGCAGATCACACTTACCTAAGACAGTCTCATCCACTAACACATATTTGAAAGGGGACAAAATCTCCTAACAATATTACAGTATTACTTTCCTGACCTCCTAAGTCTCCTTTCTTGCCACCTCCCACCAAGGATGTCATAATATTTCAACATTCCAGGCTCACTGTGATTATTATGCTTCACCCCTACTGTTTATCCAGTGAAATTCTACCAAGCTGGACGATTCCTTCGGAGATGATTCAAATCTCTCTTTTCTCTGACTTTCAATGCATAATAATAATTATAGTATTTGTTAAGCACTTACTTTGTGCCAGGCATTGTAATAAGTGCTGGGGTGGATGCAAGCAAATTGGGTTGAACTCAGTCCCTGTTCTGTGTGGGGCTCACAGTCTCAATCCCCATTTTACAGATAAGATAATAGAGTCTCAGAGAAGTGAAGTGATTTGCCCAAGGTCACATAATAGACAAGTGGTGGAGCTGTGATTTTTCAACATGGCTTGGTATTTAAAGACTCTTTAATTACACCCGCAATGGTAAATGGATGAAATTCAACAAGTAAATCAAAATTAAATCAAACTATCAAATAAATCAAATGCCAGGTAATTACAGATAATTTGGAATATTTAATTTCATAATAAGACTTTTGTAAAAAAAAAAATTCAGTCATGTTACTGGGCTAACAGACCTCTCCAGATTTTTGTGTCTGTATTGTTCTCTGCAAAACCAATTGCATAATTAGTGCGGTACTTGGGTTACCGCCCATGTACACATGTTTTTAATGAGTTTCCAAAGAATGAAAACATAAAATAGCAGGTTGGAATTTCTGTACCAATTTACTAGATGCCTTTGGCTTAATGCACCTACCTAACCTTGTGAAAATGTAAATGATTTTCTGGAGTAATTTTAAAAATTAGGCTGTTAATTAAATTGGGGTCCATAGGATACTTCATCTGGTTTTGTCTAATGGTTATGACCATAATGAAAGTTTACATACCATCCTTGCTTGGTTTGTAAAAGATATATTTGGCTGGTAAACTGTTATTTTGTAGATATTTTCCAAGGTCACTTCCTGGTGATTTAGGAAAAGCTCAAAGTTCAATCAATGCACTAGAGACAAATTCGAAAGGGAAATATTTATTTATTTTATTATCTTTTAAAAGGTGTCATACATTTTATAGATTCTTTGTTCCATCTATGTGTTTATGTATTTGTCTGTCATGAGACTTCTAAACGATGGATGATACTATTTGGCTCAGTGGAAACAGCATGGGCTCTGGAGTCAGAGGTCATGGGTTCAAATCCCCGCTCTGCCAATTGTCAGCTGTGTGACTTTGGGCAAGTCACTTAACTTCTCTGTGCATCACTTACCTCATCTGTAAAATGGGGATTAAGACTGTGAGCCCCCCGTGGAACAACTTGATCACCTTGTTTTCCCCCAGTGCTCAGAACAGTGCTTTGCATTAAAAAATAGACATTATTTATCTACCCTCATAAAAAAACAAACTTCATAAACTTTAATTAAGTGGAGTCTTGAAATAGATTTGATGAGAAACATAGAGTTCAGTTTACTAAATATAGATGCTATAACCTAAGATGTTAAATAGTTTTAAAATCCACATTAAGTTTCTCAGAACTCGCATCATTTTTCTTAGTAAATTAATGCTTCTGTACATTAAATGGTACTCCAGGGGGCTAAATATATGCATACAAGACCTTCCCAAGTTATAGTTCACATGCTGGAGGTCTTAGTTCAGTGCTTTATTTTTAGCAAGATGATCAAAATACTAGCTTCCTTATGCAGAAAAAGACCTAAACCCTGGGGTAGCATATGATCAGTGGTACTCGATCTTTGACTCACCTAGTGAGATAGTTAAATGGTGTAAAAATCTTAAGAAGAAATTTCACATGCCAATAAAAACTTAATTTTCCATCACTTTCTTTAAGTTGAATTCCACAATTCTATTTAAATTGTTCTGACTTCAATTAGAGTCCTTTACAGTTATTCAGTCAATGAATCAGAGAACCAATATTATATATTGAGGATTGAGCATCACCTCTGTGCAGAGGATTATACTAAGCTGTGGGAGAGTTCAAAAAATACAGTAGAATTAGTAGACATGATCCCTGCTTTCAAAAGTCCACAATATAGCAGAAGAATATAGACACTAAAGTAAATTACAGATAGGAGCAAGCAATAGAGTATAATATGATGATGATGGTATTTGTTAAGCTCTTACTATGTACCAAGCAGTGGTCCAAGCACTGGGGTAGATACAAGGTAATCGGCTTGTCCCATGCGGGGTTCACAGTCTTAATCCCCATTTTACAGATGAGGTAACTGAGGCACGGAGAAATTAAGAGATTTGTCCAAAGTCACACAGCTGATAAGTGGTGGAGCAGGGATTAGAACCCATGATCTCTGATTCCGAAGTCCAGGCTCTTTCCCCTAAACCACACTGCTTCTCTGTATGTACAACAGATCCACGTGGAGTTTTCAGTACAAAAGTGCTTATTGTAAATGTGCCAACATGGGGATTGAGAGGTACAAGGTAGAGATCTTAGAAATAAATAGAGGAAAGCCTCTTGGAATAGATATAATTTTAGAGGAACATTGAATTTGAGGAGAGCTATGGTCTTGTGGAGATGGAGGAGAATAGAGAAGCAGTGAGCCCTATTGGAAAGGGCATGGGTCTGGAAGATTTAGGACCTGAATTCTAATCCTGGCTCTGCCACTGGTCTGCGGAGTGACTTTTTTTTTTTACTATGGTATCTGTTACTAATTCCTCTCCTCTAATTCTCTCCTTGACCCCTTCAATCTGGCTTCTATCCCCTTCACTGCACAGAAACTGCTCCCCCTTAAAGTTCATCAATGATTTCCTTGCCAAATCCAATGGCTTCCACTCCTAGTCCTCCTCAACCTCTAAGCTGCCTTCAACACTGTCAGCCACCCCCTTCTCCTGGAAATAATAATAATAATGATGATGGTATTTGTTAAGCGCTTACTATGTGCAAAGCATTATCCAACCTAGGACAATATCCTTTCCTGGTTCTCCCCTTATCTCTCTGGCTGTTCATTCTCAGTCGCCTTCAGAGGCTCCTCCTCTGTCTCTCACCCTCTAACAGTGGGGGACCCTCTAGGTTCAATTCTATTTTCCATCTGGTCTGTGGATTGGAGAATGAGTTGTAACATAACAAATGCCTGGATTAATGTGATAACATTTTGAATGGGGAGGAGGAACCAAATTATTGAAATGCTGTGGAAGAAGAGATGAAGACTGGTTGGTCTGACTCAGACCTGCATTATGGGATGTCAGCTCTTAAGTCATTGTTTTAATGTTGCAGATTACCCCAAAAGGCGTTAATTAATCTAAATTATCTGAGATGGAGTTGAGCTATGATAACAAAATTGAGTTTCTTTCTCTCACAGTTGTTTGCCCGATTTTTAAAAATTTGTTTAGTGAGACTTTGTACAACTGGGTCACTAAGCCAACATTTGGATAATTGGCCTTTTATTTTATTTTTATAAACCAAAGATCAACTTCTTATGTTTTCTTTTCCTATTTCCTCTATTAATTTGTTCTGCAAGCTGTGAGAAATAGTAGTTGTGCAATGGTTAAACTTGTGAGCAGGAAGATGGAGCCTCAAAATAGGTAAGACTTCCATTATTCATCTACCCAGATCACATTATTTTCAAGTTATCTCAGCATCTATGGGCCACATGTTTTCTTCCTCTATTTTCCTGACAAATTCCCCATTGTTATCACTTCACTTCTGTTCACAAAGGAACTGTATTAAATGGTCAGAGAAATGAAAATCAGCTGCTTGAAAACAATCCTGCAACAATTCTTTGGCTACTGTGATTAGTGTTCATAAAACATGATAAAACTTGCCAATGGTCACTGTTTTGAAATGCTCAGTGAAGTAGATTGAGAAGCAGATGCAAATAAGGATTTGTGGCCATATTAAGCAGTTGGATAAAGAAAGATATAAAAAGCGTCATTGAGATTAAGAGGTTTAGGAGGACACTGGCTCTTAGATATTGGGGAATATAAGCTCTTAAACTGAGGGATAAACTGTAATTACTGGAAACCTGGAAGAGGAAAGAATTACAACACACTTTTTCTGGGCACCAGTCCATCTCAGCTTCATCATCATTCATTGTTTACATGTTGTCTTCCAGACCATTGTTGGTTTATACATATTACCACTAAAAAGAGTTCAGTAGTCTAAACAAAGTCTGGGGAAAAAAATGGTTTTTGTACTGTCCTCTAACAATCATAACATCTCATATTTTGAATGCAGATGAAGCCTGTGACATTTAAAAAATACTAGGCAAATCTTACTGAATATATATACTTATATGGATATAAGTGTCAATATGATCACATAACTGCTTTGGTCCTAAATGAAAACATGTCGTATATGCTGACATAAAATACGGAAAATCTTAGGGAGAGTAGCACATCATCCTAAAGCATTATGTTGGTATCTCCTATAAGAATGTTGACTTGTGTAAATAATTATTTATCAGCTCAGTCATTGACATATATGGCTTTTTTAGCTACCACGTACTGGAACCAGAATGGTTACGCATTTGAAGTCATATCATTTAACTCCTTGTGATTGTGAGTTTTAAAGAGATAATCTCAGATAATTTTTTTTACAATTTTGTATTTCACTGACAGATGCCAATTTTTATAGAACAGTGTTTAGTACTTCTACAGTAATCTGCACATAGTACTCAATAAATACCATTAATTAATTGATAATTTAGTATAATGATATAAGTAGCACAGATGCATTTACCTAATGCATGGAAGTCTGAATATATTTGTCCTAAATAACCAGCCTCAATTTATGGGACAGGAAATAATATCAGTCAGTCAGTACTATTTATTAAACAACCACTGTGTGCAGAGCATTAAGTGTCTGAAACAGAACAGTAAAACTAGAAATTTAATACTACTTTGTGATGTCTACTATCAGTTTTGGGGTGAAGTTATCTGTGTCTTTAATTGGATGTTTCTCACCCTGTTAATAGTTTCCATGTTTGAGTCAATTCTCTCTTAACAGTTATTTTTCAGGCCTTATGGTTAAATTACTCTTACCCTCAAAAACTATTTTCTAATCAGAATTCCACTTTTTTTTTTGGCATTGGCTTAAATACTAAAGAAGTAGCATGGCCTAGTGGGTAGAACAAGGGCTTGGGAGTCAGAAGGACATGGGTTCTAATTGCAGCACCGCCACTTGTCTGCTGTGTGAACATGATCAAGTCACTTCACTTCTCTGTGACTCAGTTAGCTCATCTGTAAAATGGGGATTACTTCTGTGACATGGACTCTGTCCAACCTGCGTAGCTTATGTCTACCCCAGAGCTTAGTGCAGTGCCTAGCACATAATAAACGCTTAACAAATACCATTAAAAATACCCATAGCTTTGAAATTATTTAAGAACTTGGAGGAGAAAATTCTAGATGTTGAAAAACAAAAGCGTTCTCAGGTTTTTTGATCCAATTATCATTCTGTGGCTGTGGCTTTGTGTTTATGTCTAGACAGGTCTTTGAACAAGAGGTAATGGTTAGAATGGTTATCATTCCCATTACCCTGGAAGGTGTAGATTTGTCATCTGTCCGTTTTGAGCAGAAGAAATGGATACAGTTTGTTGTTCAGACTATCAATTGTAACACCAAAATCCTTTCTCAATCGCACACGTCAAAATATGACCTTTGTGGCTGATTGAAGGTTATCACTACAGTCTACCCCCAGAAGGTCTTAGGCTACATGGATTTAATTCCCAGGAAGAACAGTTCATTCATAAATGGCAAGTAATAAAGCATGTCTTTATTCAGATCAAGGTCATTCCCATTGAGTTTCAAGATCAAAACATATCTGTAATATATTTATTTATATTAATGTCTGTCTCCACCTTTAGACTGTTAGCTTGTGGGAAGGGAATGTGACTGCTAATTCTGTTGCACTGTGCTGTCCCACTTAGTAAGTGCTCAGTAAGTATCATTTTGATTGATTGATTACTTTTCCAGGGATCTAATATCTTTTCCATAAATAAAGAGTTCAGAATGGAAAAAGATCATTTAATGTCACTCGAAAATATTATACTAGCAAGCAATAAATGAGCATTTGAGCCACAATTATTCCATCTTGCTTTAATTGAAGCAGTACATAAGTGTATATTACAATTTTACAACTTAATATAGCTCATTAATGAATTAGTAAATGATAAATCACATAGCTGGGTGATTCAGATTTCAGGTTTAACAGGATATAATAATAATTAATAAAAATTGTGGTGTGTGTTAAGTGCTTACCTCTGTTCTAAGTGGCGGGGAAGATACAAGACAATCAGACACAGCCCCTGACTCACAGAGGGCTCACAATCTAAATAAGAAGGAAGAATGGGTATTTAGTCCCCATTTTACATATGAGGTAATTGAGGCACAGAGAAGTGAAATGATTTGCCCAAGGTAACACAGCAGGCACATGCAGAACTGTGATTAGACCTCCTCCAGAGGCCTTCACCTCCTCCAGGAGGCCTTCCCAGGCTGAGCCCCTTCCTTCCTCTCCCCCTCATCCCCCTCTCCATCCCCCCATCTTACCTCCTTCCCTTCCCCACAGCACCTGTATATATGTATATATGTTTGTACATATTTATTACTCTATTTATTTATTTATTTATTTTACTTGTACATATCTAATCTATTTTATTTTGTTAGTATGTTTGGTTTTGTTCTCTGTCTCCCACTTTTAGACTGTGAGCCCACTGTTGGGTAGGGACTGTCTCTATATGTTGCCAACTTGTACTTCCCAAGCGCTTAGTACAGTGCTCTGCACACAGTAAGCTCTCAGTAAATACGATTGATTGATTGATTGATTAGAGAAGCAGTGTGGCTCAATGGAAAGAGCCCGGGTTGGGAGTCAGAGGTCACGGGTTCAAATCCCAGCTCTGCCAATTGTCAGCTGTGTGACTTTGGGCAAGTCACTTCACTTCTCTGGACCTTAGTTACCTCATCTGTAAAATGGGGATGAAGACTGTGAGTCCCATGTGGGACAACCTGATCGCCTTGTATCCTCCCCAGGGCTTAGAACAGTGCTTTGCACATAGCAAGCACTTAACAAATGCTATTATTATTATTATTATTATTATTATTATTATTATTATTAGAACCCAGCTCTTGTGATGACTCCCTGTGATGTCTCCCAGGCATGTGCTCTTTTCACTAGACCTTACTGCTGCTCAGATTATTGAGGTATTTTTGGATAAACTGTCTCATAAAGAAAACTCTCACATAAGATAGAAATGAGTCATTATAAGAAGACAAATGATGTAATATACTTAGTAAGAATTGTCTTTCACATTGTGTTTCTTTGTTTAATGACCAAGCTCTGAAACTTTCATGCTGTGTCACTACACTGTGACTTTTTGTTTTCATTCTTTTGAAGGAGATGCACTAGAGTAGCCACTACTCAGCCAGAAAGACACTTTCAAAGTGAACAACAGTAAATGAGGAGCAGCATGGCCTAGTGGAAAGAGCACGGGCTTGGGATTCAGAGGTCATGGGTTCTAATCCTGGCTCTGCCAATTGTCTGCTGTGTGATATTAGGCAAGTCACTTTACTTCTCTGTGCCTCAGTTACCTCATCTGTAAAATGGGGATTGAGACTGTGAGCCCTATGTGGGACAACCTGATTACCTTGTATTTACCCCAGCACTTAGAACAGCGCTTGGCACATAGTAAGCGCTTAACAAATACCATTATTATTAAATGAGCATGTCTCTTGTTTGACATCCTTCCAATTTAGACCTATCTTCATTAATCTGCCATTCCAACCAACATAGTAGAAGCAATCTCTACTTCCCTTTTTGTGGGAAACAAACCAGCCCTTCTAGACACCTTGCTGTCAACTCCCATCATGTCTGAATTGAATCTACCATCTAAATAATAATACACATTTCGTATGTCAACCAATCAGCAGAAAGGGCTAAGAATTAAAAATTAATGATACTTATTAAGCACTATTAGCCAAGCACTATACAAGGTGCTGGAAAAGACAAAGGATAATCAGGTAGAACACAGTCCCAGTCCCAGTATAGTCTAAGGGGGAGAGAGAAGGTTGAATCCTAATTTTGTAGATTTTAAAATTTTATAGATGAACAAACTGAGGCACAGAGGTGTTAAGTGACTTGCCCAATGTCACAGGCAGCATTAGAACCCAACTCTACTGACTCCCCGTGCCCAGTGCCAGAACAAGTGGTACAATCTATAACCAGGGCCAGCAGCATGACTGCATGTGCCACAAGACAAGATCCTAATTGGCTTCCC
Organism: Tachyglossus aculeatus; assembly: GCF_015852505.1. Taxonomy (NCBI): domain Eukaryota; kingdom Metazoa; phylum Chordata; class Mammalia; order Monotremata; family Tachyglossidae; genus Tachyglossus; species Tachyglossus aculeatus. The sequence continues at coordinate 73,606,286 of NC_052069.1, read as the reverse complement.
CCATTAAGTTATCGGATATCATCATGGGATAGACGCTGTGTGATGCCCTCACACAGAACTACTTACACTACAAAACACAAGGCACCTCCTCCCCCCTCAGTGCAGTTTAATAATAATAATAATAATAATAATAATAACAACATTTACTAAGCACTTACTATGTGCAAAGCATTGTTCTAAGTGCTGGGGAGGATACAAGGTGATCAGGTTGTCCCACGTGGGGCACACAGTCTTAATCCCAATTTTACAGATGAGGTAACTGAGGCACAGAGAAGTGAAGTGGTTTGCCCAAGGTCACACAGCTGACACTTGGAGGGGCTGGAATTTGAATCCATGACCTCTGACTCCCAAGCCCGTGCTCTTTCCATTTAGCCACACTGCTCCCTTCTGAATCTTTTCTCAGGTATCTTGGGTTGGAAGTTAGCAATCCCAGTCTTCCTGCTGGTGCGGTGTGGAACAGCCAGTCTTTACTCACAGCCCCAGTGTGCCATCGAGTTCCCAGCCTCATGGGCTGTTCTCCACTCCCTCCCCTCTGCCCCTTGCCATTCCCCAGCCTCCCAACACTGTCGTGTCCCATGTCCCAGCCTGGGAAACAGAGCTGGAGTGAGGAAAATTGGCCATTTGATAAAGTAACCAGCAAACCTTCAGAGACAGTATAGATTATCATAGGATAGTGGGCAGTGGGAGCAAAGTTAGGAGAGCTGGTCACAAGAGACTATGAAAAGTAGCATGGCATAATGGATAGAACATGGGCCTCGGAGTCAGAAGGTCATGGGTTCTAATCCCGACTCTGCCACTTGTCTGCTGTGTGACCTTGGGCAAACCACTTCACTTCTCTAGGCTTCAGTTACTGCCCTTGTAAAATGAGGATTGAGACTGTGAACCCCATGTGGAACAGGGACTGTGTTCAACCTGATTCATTCTTTCATTCAGTTGTATATATTTAATGCTTACTGTGTGCAGAGCACTGTACCAAGTGCTTAGGAAAGTACAATATTAAGCAGACACATTCCCTGCCCACAATGAGTTTACAGTTTAGAGGCGGGGAGATAGACATTGATATAAATAAATAAATTACAGATATGTACCTAAATGCTGTGGGGCTGGGAGGGGGATGAACAAAGGAGCAAGTCAGGGTGATGCAGAAGGAAGTGGGGAAAGAGGAAAGGGGGGCTTAGTCTGGGAAGGCCTTTTGGAGGAGATATGCCTTCAGTAAGACTTTGGAGTTGGGGAGAGTAATTATCAGATATGAGGAGGGAGGGCGTTCCAGGCCAGAGGCAGGATGTGCATGAGGGGTCAGCGGTGAGATGGGTGAGATTGTGGCACTGTGAGAAGGTTAGCATTAGAGGTGTGAAGTGTGTGGGCTGGGTTGTAGAAGGAGAGTAGTGAGGTGAGGTAGGAGGGGGCAAGATAGTAGAATGCTTTAAAGCCAATGGTAAGGAGTTTTTGTTTGATATGGAGGTGGATGGACAACCACTGGAGTTTTTTGAGGAGCGGGGTGACATATCCTGAACGTTTTTGTAGAAAAATGATCCAGGCAGCAGAATGAAGAATGGACTGGAATGGGGAGAGAAAGGAGGTTGGGAATTCAGCAAGGAGGCTGATGCAGTAATCCAGGAGGGATAGGATGAGTGATTGTATTAACATGGTAGAATTTGGATGGTGAGGAAAGGGTGGATTTTAGTGATTTTGTGATGGAGGGACTGAAAGAATTTAGTGATGGATTGAATATGTGAATTGAATGAGAGAGAGGAGTCAAGTGTAATGTCTGGATTGTGAGACAGGAACGTTGGTGGTACCATCTAGAGTGATGATAGGAAAGTCAGGGAGAGGACAGGGCTTGGATGGGAAGATAATAAGTTCAGTTTTGGACACGTTTAGCTTGATATGACAGGAGGATGTCTTGAAGCCAAGACGAAATGTGAGACTGGAGAGAGGGAGAGAGATCAAGGCGGGAGATGTAGATTTGGGTATTGTCTGCATAGAGGTGGCAGTTGAAGCCATTGGAGTGAATGCATTCTCCAAGAGGGTGGGAGGCAGAGGAGGAGCTCACAATGGAAACTGAGAATGAATGGCCAGATAGATAAGAGGAGAACCAGGAGAGGACAGTCAGTGAAGCCAAGGTTGGGTAATAATAATAATGATAATAATGGTATTTATTAAGTGCCTTCTATGTGTTGAGCACTGTTCTAAGTGCAGAGGTAGATACAAGCTAATCATGTTGAACACAGTCCACATCCCACATGGGGATCACAGTCTTAATCTCCATTTTACAGATGAGAGAACTGATACACAGAAACGTTCAGTGAACTGCTCAAGGTCACGCAGTAGACAAGTAGGGGATCCGGGATTAGAACCTGGGTCCTTCTGACTCCAGGTCCGTGCTCTATCCACAGAGCCATGCTGCTACCCTATATGTTGGATAACATTTCCAGGTTAAGGGCGTGGTCCACAATGTCGACAGCAGCTGAGAGGTCAAGTAGAATTAGGATGGAGTAGAGACCATTGGATTTGGCAAGAAGGAGATCATTGGTGACCTTTGAGAGGGCAGTTCCTGTGAAGTGAAGGGGGTAGAAGCCAGTCCAAGGAGAGAATTGGAGGAATGGAATTTGAGACAGCAGGTGTTGACACTTCAATCGAGGATTTTGGAAAGGAATAGTAGGAGGGAGATGGGGTGATAACTGGAAGGAACTCTGAGGACAACGGAGGTTTTTTTTTTTTAAGATAGGGGACGTATGAGTATGTTTGACAGCAGTGGGGAAGAAACCACTGGAGAACGAACAGTTGTATCTACCCCAGAGCTTAGTACAGTGCCTGGCATATAGTAAGTGCTTATCAAATACCACAGTTATTAATTATTATCATTATAACCTGCCTTTCCAACTTTAAAGTGGATACCCTGGTAGGCCCTGGGGTATAGAGGGATGGTAGGCAGGGGTATAGAGGGTCCTGGAAAGAAGATCTGGTGAAAGAGGCTGTTTTGTACCTGTTCCCATGCCATTATATCCCACCAGTCTGGCCAATGGCCACTGCTGGGAAGGTAGAATATCCCATGGCACTTAAAATGTTGTGCAACTTTTATTTTCCTTTAACAGGCAGTGGAGGGAGGCAAGAGGAGGGACAGGTATAAGACCCTGCTGCTATCTCCATGCTGGGAGAGATAAACTGGTGATGAAGTTAGCATTGTTCTCTGCTATCCCCTCTCCTTGCCTCCGCAGTCCATACCCCTAAGCCCCAGTCTCAGACTCACTATGAGAAAGAGGGCTGCTCTGACCACCATGATGGGCAGGGAACAGTTCTGATTCCTTCGACTACTGGATCCTCTTTGGAATGCCCCCTGGCACCTGGCTTCATGACCAAGGTGAGGAAGGCTGCCAGTTCCAATGGACTTAGGAAATGCTCACTGCAGTGTGGCCAGATCATAAAGATGATAGATCCATGGGGATCCAACTCCTGTCTGTGAGCAATCCCCTGATCTGAAACTGGGCTGAAGCTGGGTTCCAACTACTACTCTCCATTTCTGCCACTTCCTATCTGTCCCTGAGATCCTTCTAGACTGTGAGCCCACTGTTGGGTAGGGACCGTCTCTATGTGTTGCCAACTTGTACTTCCCAAGCGCTTAGTACAGTGCTCTGCACACAGTAAGTGCTCAATAAATATGATTGATTGATTGATCCTGACTGCCCCTGCCATCTGTCTGCTGATCCAACTGCTAGCCCTTTGCTAGCCCTTGCTAGCTCCACCAACTACCAGTGTCCACCTTCACAAGTCCAGCCATTTAATACCCCTCCTCTCCACCTGTGGATTCAATGCCCAGACATTTCCCTCCACCACATGCCACCTTCATAAACCCAGCCCATTGAATTCCCTCCTTCCACCCCCAGATCTTGTAGTTCCTACTTTTTTTTAAAAATTGAAAAGCCCTGCTTGTTCCAGAGTCATTTTTATTTTAGGGGATGGGGGAAGGATAATCAGTGAAGCATAAATCAAAAATGGCTGTCATGCAACGGGACTCTACACTTGTGGGGTGGCCATTGTGATGAAGATTTCATTTCTAGAGCTATCTTGAATTTTCAAAGTAGCAGATATTTGAGTCATCAGGAGGCAGACCTTTGCCTATGTCATGTGCAACCCTGCTTACCTTGCTTACTGCTTAGAACCAGGCCTGTTGATAACAAGGGATAATTGCCTCATGGATTACCTAAACATATCTTATATTGGGACATCCTTGGAACAAAAATCTGAAGTGCCCAGATGTGAACAAGAAGGAAAAGGGAAAATAGAGAGTTCTCTAGGACGTTGACATATGTGGGTTGAAATGGGTAACTGAGAAGGAAAGAGGAACATGTTACAAAGTCTCAGACAAGTGCTTATCTAAGGTGAAAACTGGGTGACTGATGCAGCCCTTATGATGCATCATGCATCATGCATTCCAATAAAAAAAGGAGTGATCCTTTCTGAACAAAGGTTTTGAAAGGATCATGAGTCAAGGAAGTAAAGTTAAACATAGCACCAAACACTTCAAAAAACCAAACTCAACAGTACAGCGAAGGACAATCTTTATGTGTATAGTATGGATGGGACTGTGGCTCCTTCATTGGCATTTTCTACCACATATCATCTTTAAGTGACCTTCACTACCAACACCATCAATACCATCAGTATTGTTGACTTTTAATCAGAGAGATGGTAGATACTACTTCAGTATTACTTTTGTAAACTGACACCCTGACATACTCCCTCAGAATTACTTTATTACTTAGGTAGTAGTTGCTATACATACTACCTTCTGAATATTTGATTACTGTCCTATTACATTGGTAGATATGGTAGATTCTTCTTTTTTTCTCAAAATCTTCCTATACATATATTCTTAATTTGAAATATGTCAAGTACAGACCTGCATACATTGTGCTGTTCACATTCAGTGACCTCAGATACGATCCATTCCATTTGAAATGTGCCCATGACTGATATGCTTAAGGATAATTACTCCATTATTTTTTCCATCATAAAACAGATTTTTTTTAATGTTGCTTGGTAATTGTCTATGATAGGATGGTTAAAAGCCTGATGAGTTTCCTGAATAATTGGGTAACCTTTAATTAATTTGTGCATTCACTTTTGTTGAAAATGTGTAGTGGCTGTTTTATGGGACTTCTTTTAGAAAGCAGAGGTGTTTAGCTTTAGCCTTTACAGAAAAAGGGAGGGTCTGGGCAGCAGTGAAGGGGAATTTTAAAGTGGCAGAATTGTAAAAGCAGTTAAGGTAAGGAATATAAACACTCATACTATTAGGAGGACTCAAAGTCAAATGTGAGTTTAGAAAATATAGCATTAAGAAAAGACTTGACACGTGTTCACATATGTAGCCCACTGCTGGGTAGGGACTGTCTCTATATGTTACCAACTTGTACTTCCCAAGCGCTTAGTACAATGCTCTGCACACAGTAAGCGCTCAATAAATACGATTGATGATGATGATGATATGTATACATATACCAAGAGCAATTAACCATATTGTTAGATGTTTGATTTCCTAGCATATCTTTTGCCATAGCCTTGTGAGAGAATCATAGTAATATCTTATGAAAATCTATTCTCTGGGGTCCTTCATATTCAACCTGCCATTTCTTGGAAACCCTGATGGTTTCCCAAAACTAAGTTCCGTACACTAAAGGGAAGCTGCATGGCCTAGTGGATAGAGCACAGGCTCTGAGAGGCAGAAGGTAATGGATTCTAATCCTGGCTCTGCCAGTTGTCTGCTGTGTGACCTTAGGCAAGTCACTTCACTTCTCTGGGCCTCAGTTTCCTCATTTGTAAATTGGGGAATCAATACCTATTCTCCATTGGGAAGCAGCGTGGCTCAGTGGAAAGAGCCCGGGCTTTGGAGTCAGAGGTCAGGGGTTCAAATCCTGGCTCTGCCAATTGTCAATTGTGTGACTTTGGGCAAGTCACTTCACTTCTCTGGGCCTCAGTTCCCTCATCTGTAAAATGGAGATTAAGACTGTGAGCCCCCAGTGGGACAACCTGATCACCTAGTAACCTCCCCAGTGCTTAGAAGAGTGCTTTGCACATAGTGAGTGCTTATTAAATAACATTATTATTATTATTTTTTTTTTAAATTGTGAGCCCTGGGTGGGATCTTGTAACTAACCTTAAACTTAATACAGGGCTTGGCACATAGTAAAGCACTTGAAAAAATCCACAGTTACCACTATTATTATAATTACGTTTAGAAAATAGACTTAGGAAATGATCCAAAAACAACTGAAGAACAACAGGTGGCATAGGGATTTTAATAATAATAATAATGGTAGTTGTTAAGCAATCACTATGTACCAAGCACTGTTCTAAGTGCTGGAACAAGTACCACAATTAGAGAAGCAGCGTGGCTCAGTGGAAAGAGCACGGGCTTTGGAGTCAGAGGTCATGGGTTCAAATCCCGACTCTGGCAGTTGTCAGCTGTGTGACTTTGGGCAAGTCACTTAACTTCTCTGTGTGCCTCAGTTACCTCATCTGTAAAATGGGGATTAAGACTGTGAGCCCCCCATGGGACAACCTGATCACCTTGTAACCTCCCCAGTGCTTAGAAAAGTGCTTTGCACATAGTAAGCGCTTAATAAATGCCATTATTATTATTATTATTATTATTATTATTATTATTATTATTATTTTACAAGCAAGTTGGGTTGGACACAGTTCCTGTCCCACGTGGGGCTCACAGTCTCCATCCCCATTTTACAAATGAGGAAACTGAGGCCCAGAGAAGTGAAGTGACTTGCTTAAGGTCACACAGCAGACAAGTGGCAGAGCTAGGATTAGAAGTTTAGTGCCTTCTCAGGTTTACATAGCAGGCATGGAGGCAATGCAGGAGGTTTGTGAACACCCACCACATATCAGACATTCCAAGGATCTATTTGGGGGCATAAAACAGTTATAAAATTATGATGATAATGATAATTGTGATATTTGTTGAGTGCTTACTATATGCCAAGCACTGAACTAAGCAGTGGTGTAAATGCAAGATAATCAGGCTCCACACAGAGCTCATAGTCTCGTTAGGAGGAAGAACAGGCATTGAATCTCCATTTTGCTGATGAGAGAACTGAAGCACAGAGGAGTTAAGGGACTTGCCCAGGGTCACACAAAGTGGTAGAGTCGGGATTAGAACACAGGTCCTCAGATTCCTGTGCCCGTGCCCTTTCTACTGGGTCACACTGTTTTTCAGTTATTCACAGCTAGATCTCCATTCCAATGCTGGAAGAGATGAAGTCATGGTTAATTTCTCTGTGAACTCTATGGAATAATTTCTTGTACAGGAACATTTTAGAGACTCATTTTATCTCTCTCACCATTTGCATTTTCATGAAAATATTTCCCTTCATCAATGCAAAATTGATACCAAGTTCTTACAAGAAGTGTAACTTGTGATAGTCAAAATAGGATACTGATTAAGGTTAAATGTACTCATTTGTGAGCTTTGTATCCAGCTGTGAAGTAATGAGAGCCTGTTCTAGAGCACAGAAGATGAGACAAATCATTACCACTGACCTTTTTTTTTTCTGATTGAGGCCTAAATGCCATCCACCCTGTTTCAATTAATAGGGCTACAGCCTAACTATCCTTTCTGGCAAAGTAACCTCTTAGATGCCTGTTATGCCTTAAAGGACCTTTAACATCAGTAATGCATGACATAAAAAAATGAGTCCATTTCATTTTAGAGAAGCAGATGTAGAGAAGCAGCATGGCTCAGTGGAAAGAGCGCAGGCTTTGGAGTCAGAGGTCATGGGTTCAAATTCTGGCTCTGCCAATTGTCAGCTGTGTGACTTTGGGCAAGTCACTTAACTTCTCTGCACCTCAGTTACCTCACCTGTAAAATGGGGATTAAGACTGTGAGCCCCACGTGGGACAATGTGATCATCTTGTAACCTCCCCAGCTCTTAGAACAGTGCTTTGCACATAGTGAGCGCTTAATAAATGCCATCATTATTATTATTATTTTGTTTTATCAATTCCAATAAGGATCGATTTTGCTTTTATTTTTCATTCCCTCTGATCAAGCTACTTTACCAATTGAACATGTCTCAAGGATACTTCATTAAATGGAGGGCCATCTCTTCCCTATTATAAAGTTACCTTTTCCTCATGGAGTCTTACTTATATGAAGTGGAGTTGTCTGGGTAGAGGAAAGTGTAATGATAAGTAGTTACTGGAAACAGTATGACCTAATGAGTTTGAGAGCCAGAGGAACTGGGTTCTAATCCTGACCCATCTGTATGTTGTGTGACCTTGGACAACTCACTTCTCTGCAAACTCAATTACCTCATCTGTAAAATGGTGAATTAAATCTTCCTCCCTCCAGTTTAGACTGTGTGCCCCATGTGGCACAGGGATTGTGTCCACCCTAATTATCTTGTATCTACCCAAGCACTTAGGACAGGGTTTGGCTCCTAGTAAGTGCTTAATAAATTGTATAATTATTTTTATATAGAGATCTAGAGGAAAGTGGGTTAAGGGGATATCTGCAGGGTTTTTGCCTTCTTAAGACTCTCTCTTCATCTGATATGAGAGGAGCCTCATGAGCTTTTCAGTGAAATTGCAGTAGTTTATGTAGTTTCAAGAAGCTTCCGTTTTTCTCAGTCTTCTCAGAGAAGCTCTTTAATAATGGACAAACTGCCTCTATTTCCATCTCCCATCTGGGGTCACCATGTTCATGGCCAGAGAAGTTCATATCCCTCAGGGACATCCATTTTGAAGCATCAGTGACAAATGAGGTTTGCCGAGATAATATCAGAGAGCTTCCTCTTGGTATCTGTCTTGAGCTAACGTTTGTCATTCAATCTCCTGGGAGATATGGATTCTACTTTATGATATATTGATTTTCTCACCAGTGAATGTTTGGAAAGTGCCAAGAGATAGGTCCCCCAGCACTGCATGCTTCACAAAATGGCAATAAAATGGAGGTCCTTTCTATCTCTCTATTGGACATTGATATAGTCTGCTGTGGCTTAAATCTCGAGTGCGCTTAAAATGTTGTACTTTTGTTCGGTGTGCAGCCAGCTGTGATAAATAGCTCGTGGTCAGTCCATAACCCTACAGAAGTAAATAATTCCTATTTAGCTTTCCAACCCTATGTATTCCTAAGTAGACCCATTCAGTTTACTACTTAATGGGGTGGTGACCTCTCATGCAGTAAACCAGCAATTTTTATCAGACTTTGGTTAGCTTTCCCACTTTGAACACTTGACTTTTTTCTCCAAGTAATTCCAGGATGAGCATGCTGGGCTAACTGGATTCTCTCACCCAATCTCCCTGTGAACAATAGAATGCTTCATCAAGTGATTGCCAGGGTTGGGTGTGTAGCTGCATCCATGTACAGGAAAATCTACCTGTACAGGAAAATCTCTCTGCTATGCTGTCATCTATCTTATTACTGTTGTTGAGTGTGGCACTGCTGACATAAAAACTGTTGAGGTCTTTGCTGTGGTACATAGTTCAGTGTGTTTTGCTATATTGTACTCTCCCAAGCGTTCAGTAGAGTACTCTGCTCAATAAATCCAATTGATTGGTGGATTGATAGGATTAAAAAATGAGGGTGCGAGGGGCATGCAATAAATCAGGACAGTGGAAATTAGGGAATGTTTAGAAGAAAAAAATACAAACACTGGACTGACCATTTGTTCATTTTCCAGGGGACTTTGAGTACATTTGTTCTTACTAAACTGGAATTTAATGTGTGAATCATCACAAGCTACTCTGAAGTTTTACTGCCTGTGTGCATCATTTCTTCTACTCCCTCACCCTTCTGCTTTGCTGTGCATTTGCATCCTTTAAGCACATTACAGCCCCTCTAGCCTCAGCTCCTCAGCTAATATTGTTATCAAGTGCCGTCAAGTCATTTCTGATTCACAGCGACTTTAGGGATACATTTTCTCCAGAAAGGCCTGTCTTCTGCCACAGTCTGCGACCTTTCTAATGATTCTTCTATTATTGTTGTTATGTTCTCTATCCATCTAGCTGCTGGTCTGCCTCTTCCATGTTTTGCCTGTACTTTCCCTAGCATTAGTGTCTTTTCCAGAGAATTAGTTCTCCTAATTATGTGTCTAAAATATGTTAACCTAAATCAAGTCATTTGGCCTTCCAAAGACCACTTTGGCTTAATTTGCTCCAAAGTCCATTTGTTTGTTTTTTGGACAGTCCATGGTATTCACAAAAGCCTTCTCCAGCTCCACATTTCAGTAGAATCAATGTTGTTTCTTTCTTGTTTTTTCACTTTCCAGCTTTCGATCCATGCATTTTCACTGGAAACACCATAGAATTGACAATTTGTATTTTTGTGGCAATTGTTGCATTAGCACGTTTTATGACTTTTTACAGGCTCTTCATAGAAAATCTTCCTAACATAAATCTTTGGTGTATTTCTTGACTACTAGTTCCTTCATTATTGATTATCGATCCTAGGAGAGAAAAATTGTCAACTATTTCAATATTCTCTCCATCCACTACAAATGCATTAAAACTCATGATCTTTGCTTACTTGACATTCAAATGTAGGCCCATCTTTTTGTTCTGTTCTTTAACTTTTAATAATAAGCCCTTCAAATCTTCTTCACTTTCTCCTAGTAGGGTAGTATCATCAACATAGCGAAGGTTGTTTATATTCCTTCCTTCAGTCTCTACTCCCCATTCGTCTTCATCCAATCTGGCTTTTCTTATTATGTATTCGGTATAAAGGATGAACAGATAAGGTGATAAGATACATCCTTTTCCTACATCTTACTAATGGGAAACCAATCTGTTTCTCCATATTCTGTTCTTATTGTAGCCTCCTGTTTGGCATACAGGTTCCATATGGATATGTAGCCCCTCAGCTACATATCCAAAATTTTCTTTAATGTCTGCTTCCCTCCAAGACTGTAAGCTCTTAGTGGACAAAGGACATGTCTATCAACTCTATTGTATTGTAATAATAATAATAATAATAATGATAATGGTATTTGTTAAGCACTTACTATGTGTGAAGCATTGTACACTCCCAGGTGTTTAGTACAGGGTTCTGCACACAGTAATCAATAAATACCATTGGTTGATTGACAGTGAACAAACTTTTCTTTGTCTTGTCTTATGCTGTCGAGTTTCTGTCCCATAGCTACTTCAAGGACACATCTCTCCCAGAGCACCCCACCTCCATCTGCAATCGTTCTGGTCCTGGATCCATAGAGTTTTCCTATTAAAATCCTGAAAGTGGTTCACCATTGCCTCCTTCCATGCAGTAAACTTGAGTCTCCACTCTTGACTCCCTCCCATGCCGCTACTGCCCAGAACATGTGAATTTTGACTTGTAGCAGATTGCCTTCCACTTGCTAGCCACTGCCCAAGCCAGGAATGGAATGGGTATGCCTCTGCTCGACTCTCCCTTCTGTATCTGAGACTAGTAGAGTACTGGAAACTCTCCAGATATGATCCTGTGAAAGGAAGCCTTTCTTTACCATCGACTACATAATAATAATAATAATAATAATAATAATAATAATAATAATAATAATAATAATAATGATAGTATTTGTTAAGTGCTTACTATGTGCCAAGCACTGTTCTAAGCACTGGCAGGAGATACAGGGTAACCAGGTTGTCCCACTTGGGGCTCACAGCTTTAATCCCCATTTTACAAATGAGGTAACTGAGGCACAGAGAAGTGACATGACTTGCCCAAGGCCACACAGCTGATAAGTGGTGGAGCCGGGATTAGAACTCCTGACCTCTGACTCCCAAGCACGGGGTCTTTCTACTGAACCACGCTGCTTCTTGGATAAAGTGTGGATAGAAGATACATACCTTGAGGTCATATTCCAAAGGACTAAAAATTTCCACAAGTCTCTACATATCCATTTACTTACAGATGTGTAAGAGCTTATATGAAATAGTAAAGATACATGGTCATAGGGAGCACATATTCAGTTTTGAATAGTCAATCAATCAATCAATCAATCATATTTATTGAGTGCTTACTGTGTGCAGAGCACTGTACTAAGTGCTTGGGAAGTACAAGTTGGCAACATATAGAGACAGTCCCTACCCAACAGTGGGCTCACAGTCTAGAAGGGGGAGACAGACAATAATCCAACAGTACTTCTCTGAGAAGGCAGAGGAAACCCATTCAGAAGGCAAGACCTATCCTACCAGAAAAACAAAAACATTCCAAAGATGTGTTCGTATGCGTCTCTCTGTATTTATTATGTATTAAAATAATTTTTTCAGCCTCATTTGAAATAGCCAGCTTCATCATCATTTTCAATCAGAATTTTCAAAGTCTTGCTATTTTGCCTCAGAGTGACTCATTTAAACAAGTTATATCTTATATGGATAAAGTCAGTCAATCTCATTTATTGAGCACTCACTGTTTGCACTGTGAGCACTGAGGTAAGAGCTTGGAAGAGGAAATATAATAGAGTTTGCAGATGTGTTCCCTGCCCACAATGACCTTACAGTCTAGAAGGGAGACAGACATTAATAGAAATGAATGTTACAGTTCTGAATGTAAGTACTGTGGGGCTGAGGAATGGGTGAATAAAGGGTGCAAATCTAAGTTCAAGGATGACGTAGAAGGGAGTGGTAAAAGAGGAAATGGGGCTTAGTCAGGGAAGATCTCTTAGAGAAGAGGCGCTTTTAGTAAGGCTTTGTAGTGGGGAGTGTGATTGTCTGTCAAACATGGAGAGGGTGTTCCAGGCCAGCAGTAGGATGTGGGTAAGAGGTTGGCAGTGAGATAGAGGAGATCCAGGTACAGTGATTAGGTTAGTATTAGAGGAGAGAAATGTATGGGCTGGATTGTAGTAGGAAATCAAGGAAGTAAGGTGGGAGGGGGCAAAGTCACTGAGTTTTTGAAAGCCAATGATATGGAGATTCTGTTTGATTCTGAGCTGGATGGACAACCATTGGAAGTTCTTGGGGAGTGGGGAAACAAGGATTGAACATTTTTGCAGAATAATTATCCAGAAGCAGAGTGAAGTATAGACTGAAATGGGGAGAGACAGAAGACAAGGAGGTCAGCAAGGAGGTTAATGCAGTAGTTAAGGCAGAATAAGATGAGTATTTGGTTTAATGTTGTAGCAGTTTGGAAGGGGAGGAAAGGTCAGACTTTACTGACGTTGTTTAAGTTTAACCAAGAGGATTTGGTGACAGATTGAATGAGTGGATTAAATGAGAGAGATGGGTTAAGTGAGATCATTGAATTGAGAATAACACCAAGGTTACAGGCTTCTGAGATAGGAATTTGGTGGTGCTGTCTACAGTGACAGGAATGTCAGGGGAAGGACAGGGTTTGGATCAGTCTTTTGTCGTTATAAAAAAGCACACACTCGAATATCTTTCTTTTCCTCTTTCTCACGAATATATGGTCTTTGCTGAGAGAAATGATTTTGTGTCTTTTGGCTAAGGATTCGTGAACACCGCAGAAATTTTTGAAGTTGAACACAGGTAAAACTGAAGTACTGCTTCTTGTGATAAAATGGCTGTTAAAGCACTCTAGCCCTGATTGCCTCAGTTCTTGATGGGTGTTCAACTGTGCTGAGCTTTTCCTGTAAGAGTTTCTCATCATCTTGGACTTGGGATTCAACTCTATAAAGTGCATTCCAAATTCGTCCTCCTTTAATATCTCACCCTTCAGATTTTTCTGTTCCTATTCTGTCAACGTTATTGCCTTCAAATATGAAAGGCAGATACTGTTTATCCTAGTTAGAGCTCCAAAAAAACAAGAGTGTTAAGCAAGAGCGTGATAAACAGAGTGTAGCTTCCCATAGGAAAAAACATACTGTGTGCTACTCCATTCCTAAAAGCCAAAATAGTGACCTCAATATTATAACAATATTAGAATGTAATATTAAAAAACAGAATACATATAGTTATACAATCAAATAATACTGAAAATGGGTATAAATAATTAAATATTTGAAATTAGAATTTTTGTTTATATACTAATCATCAAAGAGGGCCTTTGTGCCCACTAAATATCTGTGTGCTATGTAGATGCCATTATCTAATGCTAAATGCAAATGAGCTTCATTACTCCATTCAAGTCAGTCAATCATTCAGTCTTGTCTTATACCATCGAGTCATCTCCAACCCATAGACACCACGGACACATCTCTTCCAGAATGCCCCACCTCCATCTGCAATCATTCTCGTAGTGTACCCTAAGAGTTTTTGTGGTAAAAATACAGAAATGGTTTACCATTGCCCTCTTCCTCGCAGTGAAATTGATTCTCTGCCCTCGACTCTCTACCACGCTGTTGTTGCCCAGCACAGGTGAGTAGTATTCCATAAGTGTAAATTGGGAGCAGAGCATTATAATATGGTCTTTGGAGAGTGCTATTTTTTCTTTTAGACTGTGAGCCCACTGTTGGGTAGGGACTGTCTCTATGTGTTGCCAATTTGTACTTCCCAAGCGCTTAGTACAGTGCTCTGCACATAGTAAGCGCTCAATAAATACGATTGATTGATTGATTGATTGATTAAATGATAAAACACACTCCTTGTCTTTGAAGCCTGTACTGTATAGTGGTAGGGACACAAAATAATTGGAATATAGCAAATGAGAAGGAAAACGTGGATATGAATCTGAATAAGTGCTTCAACAAGTAAGTTATGTGCAGAAATATCATGTCTCTATGCAAAACTATATAATGGGCACAGAAGAATTGAGATTTTACTTTTTTGGGGGGGCATATGATATGGAGGGGAAGAAAGATTACTTGAGTAAGGCCTCCTGTAGGAGATGTGATTTCAAAAGGACTTTGAATTTGAGAAGAGCTATAGACTTGCTGTTGAGTAAGGACTGTAATTCCCTCAGCCCCATAGCACTTCTGTACATATCCATAATTCATTTATTCATATTAATGCTGTCATCTCCTCTAAACTGTAAAGTTGTTCTGGGCAGAGATTACATCTATCAACTCTGTTATATTGTGTTCTCCCAAACAGTGCAATGTTCCGCACACAGGAAGGGCTCAATCAATACGAGTGATTAATTGATAGTATGACAAGAGCTTGAGCCAGTGTTATATTTGTTTTAATGGAGAAGAAAGGATGGATGCAAGAAATGTTATAGAGAAGGAACTGGTGAGATTAAGCAGCTGATTGAATGCATAAGATGAAAGAGTGGAGTTTCAAGGATGATCTCAGTGTTGGAGGCTTTGTGGACAAGGAGGATGCTGATATCAAGCAAAAACTCCTCACTATTAGCTTCCAAGCTGTCCATCACCTTGCCCCCTCCTACCTCACCTCCCTTCTCTCCTTCTACATCCCATCCCACACACTCTGCTCCTCTGGTGCTAACCTTATCACTGTGCCTCGTTCTCACCTGTCCTGCTGTTGACCCCTAGCCCACGTCATTCCTCTGGTCTGGAATGCCCTCCCTCCTGAAATCTGCCAAAATAGCACACTTCCCCCCTTCAAAGCTCTTCTGAAAGCTCATCTCCTCCAGGAGGCCTTCCCAGTCTAAGCCCCCCTTTCCCTCTGCTCTCCCTCCCCTCCCCATTGCCCCCACTTGCTCCCTCTGCTCTACCCCCTACCCGCTTCATAACACTTGTGTGTACATATTTATAATTCTATCTATTTTATTAATGATGTGTATATATCTATGATTCTATTTATATTGGTGCTACTGATGCCTGTTTGCTTGTTTTTATGTCTGTTTCCTCCTTTCTAGACTGTGAGCCCATTGTGGGCAGGGATATTCTCTATTTGTTGTGGAATTGTACTTTCCAAGCACTTAATATAGTGCTCTGCACACAGTAAGCACTCAATAAATATAATTAAATGAATGAATTAATATTTCCAGAGGAGAGAAAGTTAGCAGAAGATGGAGAAATGAGTTTAGTAGGGAAAAGTGAAAAGTTCAGGTTTAGACATGGTGAGTGGGACAGTGGATGTCAGTGGGACATCCAAAATGGAAATATTCTGGAAACAAGAGGAAGTCAAATTGTATATTAGGTGAGAGTTTGGAAGTGTATATATAGACTTGAAAAACATTCACATAGAAGAGGCAGCTAAATCCAAGCCTGGATGAGCTTGCCGAAGGCATGGGTAAAGGACAAGAAGAAAAGGGGACCCAAAACAGAGCATTGTGGAATGCCCTCAGCTAGCAAATGAGAAGGGCAAGAAGAGCCAGAGAATGTGCCTGAGGAAGAGCAGTCAGTGATGTAGGATAATCAAATGAGTTAATGACAGTAAATCAAAGTGTTTTATAGAGAAAGGAATGTTTCGTGGTTTTAAAAGTGGCATAGGGATAAAAGAGTATTAGGACAAAGTAGACACCATTATATCTGGCTAGAAGGAGGCCAGTGAAGCTCTTGGATTTCATATCTTTTTATCCTCAAACATTCTGATGTTCTTCCTATCCCAGGTATGCTTATATGATAATCCGTAAATCAATCAGTGGTACTTATTGGGACCTTCTTTTGCCAGAGCACTGTACTAAAAGCTTGGGAAAGCACTTTTCACTCCTCAAATGCCAACTTACTCAATGGAACCTCACCTCGTCAATCTTGCTCTGACCTCTCACCCACATCCTGCCTCTGTCCTGGAGCACCCTCCCTCTTCATAGTCGAAAGAAAATTACTCTCTTTACCTTCAAAGCCATACTAAAGGCACAGCTCCTCCAAGAGGCCTACCCTAACAAAACCCTCATTTTCTTTTCTCCCACTCCCTTCTGCATTGCCCTGAATTGCCCTGATTTACTCAGCCCTTCCTCAGCCCCACAGCACGTAGGTACAAATCCGTAGCTCATTTATTTATAGTATTGTCTGTCTCCCTCCCTAGACGGTATACTTCTGGTGGGCAGGAAGTATGCCTACCAACTCTGTTATATTGTTATAGTATACTATCCCAAATATTTATAACAGTGCTCTGCACACAGTAAGAGCTCAGTAAATACAACTGATTAATTAACATCATCATCATTAAGGTTAATCACTGAGTGCTTACTATGTGCAGAGCACTGTACTAAGCACTTGGGAGAGTACAATATAACAGAGTAGGCAGACACATTCCCCACCCACAATGAGACACAATCACTGCCATCTAGGAGCTTGCCATCTAGCAGGGGGGGAGATAAACATTAAAATAAATTAAAGAAAAAGGAAGGAACTGAACAGAGAGATATCTACAGATGTCCTGTGAATTGAATACCTAACTGTATAGTGGGTGGACAGTGTTCTTGGGTGAAACAGCTGGGAGGGAAAATAGGGTTTGGAGGTGGGCTTAATAGGGAATGCTGCATGGAGGAACTGAGATTTTAGTAAGACTTTAAAGATGAGCAGGGTGCCGATCTGTCGGTTGTGTAGAAGAAAGGAGTACCAGTCAGAGGAAAAACTGTGAGCAGGGGGTGAATGACAGGAGAGATGAAAGTGAGAGGCAGTGGGTAGGCTGGTATTAGAGAAGCAAAATGTGGGAGCTAGATTGTAATGGGTTAGAGAAGTGAGGTTGAGTAACGGGGAGAGAGCTGATGGAGTGCCTTTAATCTGGTGGTGAGGAATTTCTGCTTCATAAAGAGATGAATGGGCAATCATTGGAGGTGCCCATTTGGGGAGATGAGCACTGAATGTTTTTTAGAAAAATGTTCTGGGAAGCAGAGTTGTATAGACTGGACAGAGAAGAGGCTGGAGTCAGTGAGATGAGTGAAAAGGCTGATGCAGTAGTTGAGACCAGATATAAAAAGTGTTTGAACCAGTGTGGTAGGAGTTTGGATGGAGAGGAAGGAACAAATACTTTATTTTCACAGTCTTATAAAATGTTCTACCACAATGGAAAATGTGTGCCAGTTAAGGAACTTGGATCAAAATTGTTATTCTGTTGGACTTGCACAGTCAGCAAGGACGGATAACTTCACGGTTTTTTGAGAAGGATATGTCTGGAATGAGAGCCAGGCTTTGTTCTGCAGACCACAGCAGATATCTTTTTTCCCAGTTCTTAACATCTTGACATCAAAAGCATTCTGATATTTGTCAAGTGGGTGGTGACCCAGGCCCTTAGGGCAGACTCATCTATTTGAAGCCATTTAGTTTCACATATTTTCCATTTGCTTCAGGCTTCCTCAGCTCCCAGTTGAATTTGTAAAGAAAATCCAAGCAACTTTTAACTACGTATTCTCTCTGTATATGTTCCTTATAGAACAAGAATGTCTTCCTGACTGTGAAAGACAAATATCATTCAAGAAGCCATGGTTCTAGTGAAAAGTGTATAAACCTGGAGTCAGAGGATTTAGGTTCTAGTCTCTGCTCTGACGTATGCCTTCTGGGGAATCCTGGGAAAATCACTAAATATCTGCCCAAATTTCCTCTCATGGAAAATAAGGATTGAATCATGTTCTCCATCCTACTTGGAATATGAGACTTTTTTGGGGCAGGGACTGTGTCTGACCTAATTTTCATGTATGTACCCTAGAGCTTAGTACAGTTATAGCGTTATCTGGTGATGCCATCCTGGGGTATTGACTACAGTGACCATAGCAACACCAGATCATCCCCATTCTAACTAGATGGGGGCCAGAATGAGATTGGTAAGGAAAAACCACTCAGGTCTTACTGTACCCTGAGAAAGCCACCTGAGGTCTGTGCAACTTCTAGATCCCCAAATCCCTTGGTGGGCAGCATAATTTCAAGAGTGTGAAGCCTGTCCATCCTTTCTAAAAAGTCCTGTGGAGATAGCAATTCCATCTGGTAAACTCCTTGTTGACAAGGATTGTGTCTACCAACTCTGTTATATTTTTTCAAGCACTTAGCATAGTGTTATGCACACAGTAAAAATACAATACATAATTGACCATTTGGAAACTGTTATGTGGTAAATGTATTACAGTATGCCTTTTGTGAGACCTGTGTGTTTGCAAAGCATCCCATCAGAGGTCCTCTAGAAGATTGAAAATGGAATTGCAAAAGAGGAAAGGAAATACTAGATTTCCCAGAAAGCAGAAGGACTAATTCCTTACCCTTTGCAGTCCTAAATTGTTGTCCTGGATGGAACCTAAGTCCCCCCAAGTTCTCTTGGGGTGCAGAATCAAAGTCTCTCACTCTTTTCTCTTGGAGTTGGTGGAGTGAGGTTCTTCTTCCTTCAGCTCTTAGAAGAAGATTCCATAATAATACTAATAATAATGGCATTTATTAAACACTTACTATGTGTAAAGCACTGTTCTAAGTGCTGGAGAAGCTACAAGGGGATCAGGTTGTCCCACAGGGGGTTCACAGTCTTAATCCCCATTTTACGGATGAGGTAACTGAGGCACAGAGAAGTTAAGTGACTTGCCCAAAGTCACACAGCGACAACTCGTGGGGCCGGGATTTGAACCTGTGGCTTCTGACTCCAAAGCCCGTGCTCTTTCTACTGAGCCACGCTTCCACTGATAATAAGGCTCAATCATTTAATTAAGCTGATGTAAAGGTAAGTCAGAGAAATAGAGGTTGGTAACATTCTGGGAGTTACTGGTTTAAATCCTAGGTTTGTGGTTTTAAACCTCTATTTGGATTTACTTGGATTATTTTCAGTTGTTTCTCCCATTAAAATATTATCGAACACCTAGCATGGGCAATCAGATTTTTATAAACCTTCAAAGACTGTAGGCAATATTCC
This sequence comes from Tachyglossus aculeatus, assembly GCF_015852505.1. NCBI lineage: Eukaryota > Metazoa > Chordata > Mammalia > Monotremata > Tachyglossidae > Tachyglossus > Tachyglossus aculeatus. Next base: position 73,586,666 of record NC_052069.1, on the reverse strand, counting down.
CTTTGTGATTGAAGTTAGATTTGGATTCTACATCTTTCCTTTATGCCTTTTAAGTGCTTGGATTAGTGAGGGTTCCTTTTGTTTCTCATCTTTAGGACTTGAACAAGTTGGTTCCTGTTATAATCTTTTTGCTGTAGTCAGGGAACATGTCTACCAACTCTGTTATATTACACTCTCCCAAGTGCTTAGTACAGTGCTCTGCACAAAGTAGGTGCTCAATAAATATGATTGATTGTTTGATTCCTTTCTGGTTGTGATATAGTGAGGTTGTTTCTTATTCATTCACTCATTCAGTCATATTTATTGAGTGCTTGCACATGCAGATCACTGTACTAAGTGCTTGGGAAGTACAGTTCAGCAATAAAGAGAGATAATCCCTGACCACATGGGGCTTACAGTCTAGAAGGGGGGAGACAGTCATCAAAACAGGTAAACAGTCATCAATGGAAATAAATACAATTGTAAATATGTACGCATCAAAACAAGTCAACAGTCACCAATATAAATAAGTAGAATTATAGATATGTACATGTATACACAAGTGCTGTGCTGCTGTGGGGCAGGGAGAGGAGAGGAGAGCAAAGGGAGCAAGTCAGAGCAAAGCGGAGGGGAGAGGGAGTTTAGGAAAAGCGGGGCTTAGTCTTTGAAGGTCTCTTGGAGGAGGTGAGCTTTCAGGGTTTTGAAGAGGAGAAGAGAGAATGGAGGATTTGAGGAGGGAAGGCATTCTAGGCCAGATATAGGACGTGGGCTAGGGGTCGATGGCGGAACATATGAAAACGAGGCACAGTGAGAAGGTTAGTACCAGAGGAATGGAGTGGGCGGGCTGGGATGTAGAAGGTGAGAAGGGAGGTGAGATATGAAGGGGCAAGGTGATGTAGAACTTTGAAGCCAATAGTGAAGAATTTTAGCTGGATATGGAGGTTGATAGGCAGCCACTGGAGGCTTTGAGGTGGGGATGGGGAGATGATATGCCCAGAACGTTTCTGTAGAAAAATAATCCAGGCAGTGGAGTGAAGTATGGACTGAAGTGGGGAGAGGCAGGATATTGGGAGGTCAGACAGTAGGCTGATGCAGTAATAAAGTCAGAATAGGATGAGTGATTGTACTAACATGGTAGCGGTTTGGATGGAGAGGAAGGGGTGGATCTTGGTGATGTTGTGAAGGTGAGACCGGCAGGCGTTGGTGACAGACTGGGTATGTGGATATTCTTTCTCCAGCTCCATATTCCAGGAACCCCTCTTATCAACTGTTTAAGTTTGTGGAAAAAAAGGTCAGATTAGTAGGAGGTGGTGATAAATTTGGATGCTTTTCAGTTTAAATCTTAGTTTGTGCTTTTACTCTACATTTAAATTTTCATTTGCATTCATTCCTATTATTGACAAAATACTGGCTTTGAATATTTTTCTGCCTGGGAACCTAATATAGTCATGGTTGCCAGCCTCATGTTCTGACCAGATAGTCTAGTCCTATTTTGTCTATGGAGTGAATTGGGCAAGAAAAATTGATGTGTTGTATATATTTATTTCTCGCTTAGAATGGACCGGCCAAACATCTACAAACTCAGGATTCTTCTTAGTTTAACACTTTCTTTTTTTCCTTTTTTGCCCTCTTCCTCGTTATTTTTTTGCCTCTCTTCCCTTTTGTCTCTTTTTCTTCCCATCTGTCACTCTTGCTACTGACATTACTTTCTGTGAAAATATTGGGCCACTTCAACATGACCCATCATGAAGGCTAACAATGACAGAGTTGATAAAGTTCAACTATGCACCTTATAATTACCAGTTCAGAGTGCATGATTTGATTCAGGGAAACCAGACTTATAAATAGCTACACCAAGATAATTAGAGTAAAGCTTTCTAACTGTAATTAGAGCTTCCCAGTATAAAGAATCACAATCCAAACATAGCTATATTAAATGTTATACCACATAGCCTTTTCCTGTCATCATCTTATAAAATGAATAACAACTCGAAATAAATGACTCCTTTCAATTAGTTACTTTTAAAAATTGTGAATGAAAAAATCCTTTTTACTACTTTTTTTCCCACAGTGTACAAAGTAATTATGATGCACCCACTAATGGAACTGGGTCTGTTAATGGGGTCAAGTGCTTTTATAAGGTCTACAAAAAAACATTTTTGAGGCCACAGTGTTGCTTTGTATGCTTTACTTTATAGTTTGGGCTACAAAGAAGGTCAGCTACAAAGAAGGTCAGTGGAAAGAGCCCAGGCTTGGGAGTCAGAGGTCATGGGTTCAAATCCTGGCTCCACCACTTGTCTGCTATGTGACCTTGGGCAAGTCACTTAACTTCTCTGAGCCTCAGTTACCTCATCTGTAAAATGGGGATTAAGATTGTGAGCTCCATGTGGGACAACCCGATCACCTTGTATCCCCCCAGCGCTTAGAACAGTGCTTTGCACATAGTAAGTACTTAACAAATGCCTTCATTATTATTATTATTATTCTTTAGGCCACATATTGGCCTCAATCAATAAATTAATAAATTAATCATATTTATTGAATGGTTACTTTGTGCAGAGCACTCTACTGAGTACTTGGGAAAGTACAACATAGTTGACACTTCCTTGCCCACAATGAAACATAATAATATAAATTAATTAATCATTGATATGTGCACGGTGCTGAGGTGTTGTGGGGGTGGGGGGGAGTTGTTAATTGAGGGCAAAATTCCCAGTACAAAGCCAACACAAAAGGGAGTGAAAGAAGAGGAAATGAAGAGGGAGGGAACTGTGTGGTCAATGGAGGATTTTTTAATTTTTTTAGGATGGGGATACTAGACTGTGAGCCCACTGTGGGCAGGGATTGCCTCTCTTTATTGCTGAATTGCACTTTCCACGTGCTTAATACAGTGCTCTGCACACAGTAAGCACTCAGTAAATACACTTGAATGAATGACATGGGCATATTTGAAGGGAGTGGGGAAGAAGCCATTAGAGAGTGAATGGTTAGGAAGGGAAGGAGGAAGAGGGCGAGAGTTTAGATAAGGTGTGAAGCAATGGGGTCCAATGTACATGTGGACAGGGTGATATTTGAGAGGAGGCAGGAGATCTCCACTACAGATACTGCTGGGAAGGATGGGAGCGTTGATGAGGAGACCAGAAGGGGTGAGGACTGAGGATGGACAGGGGTGATTTTAAGGAAAATCACACCGATTCGGTTAATTTTCTTAAGTAGATGGCTAGGTCATTGGGGGCAATAGATGGGGGATGCTGGGGTACAGGGGGCCTGAAGAGGGAATTAAATGTTTGGAATAACTGGTGAGGGTGATGGGATGAGTATCAATAAAAGAAGAGAAATAGTTTTCCCGGGCAGAAGAGAAGGCAGAATTAAAGCATGAAAAGATAAATTTGAAGTGGACAAAGTCGGCCTGATATTCAGATTTCCACTAGCAGCATTCTGTGGCTCGAACACAAAACCGAAGAAGGTGGACTGTGCAAGTGATCCATGGCTGTGAGTTAGTAGTACGAGATGGATGAAGGGATGGGGAGTGTGAGAGTTGAGTTCAGTGGAGAGAGTGGTGTTGAGAACAACTATTTGGTCTGTACACAGTAAGCTCTCAATAAATTCATTTAACTGATTGAGTGATAGAAAGTTATAGAAAGTGGAAGGGTCATCTGGGACATTTGTGTGGCTACCGAAGTCCCCAAGGATCAATATAAGGATGGAGAAAGAGAGAAGGAATATGAGAAATGTATAAAAAAGGTTCAAAAAGTTGGAGGTGGGGCTTGGGAGGTAGAACATGACTGACTATATCTGGAGGGGGTGTTAGAGGTAGATGATATGAAGTGAAGTGAAAGGGAAAAAGAGAGATGGCAGAAGTGGAATGGTGGTAAAGCAGCATTGTGGGAAGTGAGAAGGAAGCAAACTCTTCCCTTTTTCAGTGAGTCTGGGGGAGTGGGTGAAGATAAGGCTCCCTCGAGAGAGAGCATCAGGGAGACAGTGTCATATGGGGTGAGCCAGTTTTCATTGTTCAGGCAGTAGGAGTTAGACACATGATAATGTATCACTTCACAGAGTTTGCTCGGTTAAATTGGCTGACAACAAAATATAAAATTAAATGCTTACTATGTGCCAAGCACTGTACTAAGCTCTGGGATAGATACAAGATAATCAGATCCCAAGGCTCACAGTCTAAATTGGAAGGAAAACAAGTATTGAAACCCCATTTTGCAGATGAAGAACTAAGGCACAGAGAAGTTAAGTGACTTGCCCAAAGTCACACAGCATACGAGTGGCAGAGATGGGATTAGAACCAGGGTCCTCTGACCTAGAGGCACATGCTCTTTCGATAGGTCATGCTGATTCCCTATTAAGTGCTTACTACGTGCCAAACACTGCGGTAGATTCAACAAACCTCAATAAAATCAGGATTAGGTACCAACCAGATGATATTCCTGAAAGTCCTACTCAGTGATGTACATGGAGATAAGGCTTGTCTTTGTGCCTGGTCTTTTCACCACCCATTTAGATGGGTAGGAATCCCATTCTAGGGAGCATCATCATCATCAATAAGAATTGATATTGTACCTATAAATTAGAAAAGCACTCACACTCTTCATCAATTTGTGATTGAATGTTATTTCTATTTTTGAAACAGTAAAATCTTAAAATCACCATATATATTTTGCAACTTCTTATTTTTTTTTTTACAGAATTTGTTTAGCACTTACTATGTGCTACACACTGTTCTGAGCACTGGGGTAGATAAAGGTAATCAGGTTGAACACAGCCCATGTCCCACATGGGGCTCATATCTTAAAAATGAAGGGATTAAGACACAGAAAAGCTAAGTGACTTGCCCAAGGTCACACAGCAGACAAGTGGCAGAGCCGGAATTAAAAGCAGGTCCTTCTGACTCTCGGGCCTGGGCTCTAACTAAGGCCATGCTGCTTCTCTATGATTTTTCTATATAAATATTCAATATATGTTGAATTGGGCAAAGCAGCTTTATTATTTTTGCCTAATGAATTTAGATTTCTGTTTACCTAAAAAAAGTTTCAACTGTCTGATCCTTTTAGAGAACCGTAATTTGGGAAAAAAAGATAGAAGAAAGAATGAGGGATTTTAAAGAAACAAACGGGATACTATTCACTTTAGCAAGGAATTTTCAAAATGTTTCCTACCCTTTTAGGTACTTTTTCTTTGGTATTGACTCATAAATATTAGTCTTTGTACATTGAAGTGGCACACTGTAAAATCATCTTAGACTTCATTTAGTCTTTTTATTTTATTAGAAAAGTACAGTTGTAGATCATATTCCCATTTTATTTGGTGCAGTTTAGATTCTTCTTAATCTGAATTCTAAGTACCTCACTACCTCCTACAAGACACTTTTAATATTAATGCAATTCAATGATAATTTATTTTAAAGGTTAAATGTTACTGCTCACTGAGCTCGCTACAAAATCCTGTAACTGAAATTCAAAGACATATGAACTCATTTTTGGCTGTGAATATCATCTTACATTTCAAACTGTAGGGAAGTACCTCATATGTCTAAGTGTCCTGGGAAGCTGATTAGAGAAGTGAACTAAAATGATAAGAAACTGGACCTTTTGGGGTGAAACTATATTAGAGATTTTAAATTTGGTTTTCCACATTGGACAAACCTTGACAAAGATGGAATATGTGTACAAAAACCAATTTACTTGTGGTAATTGTGAAACCTCCCTTTGCTATTACTGAAGATGTGTCTTTGAATAAGAAGTTTTATTACTTTGCATCTCAGCCTTTATTTTATCATTTGTTGGGCAGAAAATGACATTAATGCTACCAATTTATTGTTTTAATGGTGCTTGGAAAGTTATAGATTTAAGATTAAATGGAAAAAAACTTTTGGTAATTCAGTGTTTCATGCTGCAGATTTCCAAATACCTTACCCATTAATTGCTTGGAGTGTCCACGACATACTGACTTAAAACCATTAACCATAACTCACAACAAATCAAGATAGAGTTAAAAAAAAAACACTTGTAACCAGTTAATTCATCAAGAAAACTTTCTGTTGACAAGTCAGGGAAAGTACTAGCAATAGTATCTAAATGTTTACAATTTACATTTTCTATGATTTATAAGGTTTGAATGTTTAATGTGGTTAATGGAAAATGGAAAATGAGGGCCTTATGCGTGCTAAGCTTTAGTTTTCTTCATTGAATCACCATTATAAACTCCAGCAGGTTTGGGAAAACTGCAAAAAGGCAGTTATCAATTTGAGATGCCTTGAGTTACAACAAATGTGATGTTTCTAAATATATACCCTATTTAGCTTTACTTCACATTGGATTTGACATTAAAATACAAACTTTAAGCACTTTCATATCTATCCCATCCTCGACTCTGCAGCACTTATGTTCCTATCCTTATATTTGTCTTCACCTATCTGTAATTTATTTCATTCATTCTTTCATTAAACTGTATTTATTGAGCGCTTACTGTGTGCAGAGCACTGTACTAAGCATTTGGAAAGTACAATTCGGCAACAGATAGAGACAATCCCTACCCAGCAACAGGATCACAGTCTAGAAGGGGGAGACAGATAACAAAACAAAACAAGTAGACAGGCATCAATAGCATCAAAATAGATACATAGAATTATAGATATACACATCATTAATAAAATCAATAGAATAATAAATATGCACAAATATACACAAGTGCTATGGGGTGGGGAAATGGGTAGAGCAGAGGGAGGGAGTAGGGGCGATGGGGTGGGGAGGAGGACCAGAGAAAAAGGGGGGCTCAGTCTGGGAAGGCCTCCTGGAGGAGGTGAGCTCTCTGTAGGGCTTTGAAGGGGGGAAGTGAGCTAGTTTGGTGAATGTGTGGAGGGAGGGCCTTCCAGGCCAGAGGTAGGACATGGACCAGGGATCGACAGAGGGACGGGCAAGGAAGAGGCACAGTGAGGAGGTTAGCAGCAGAGGAGCAGAGAATGTGGGCTGGGCTGTAGAAGGAGAGAAAGGAGGTGAGATAGGAGGGGGCAAGGTGATGGAGAGCTTTGAAGCCAATTGTGAGAAGTTTTTATTTTGTGTGAAGGTTGATAGGCAACTACCGGAGATTTTTGAGGAGCAGGGTGATATGCCCAGAGCATTTCTGTAGAAAGATAATCTGGGTAGCAGAGTGAAGTATAGACTTAAGTGGGGAGGGACAGGAGGATGGGAGACCAGAAAGGAGGCTGATGCAGTAATCCAGTCAGGATATGATGAGACTTTAAACTCTTTGTGGGTAGGAAAATTGTAAGTGTCTACCAACCAAACTGATTGTAGTGTACTTTCCCAAGAGTTCCACAAAGGATTCATGTCATTTTGTATCAACTAAGTCTTCCAAGATGACAAGATTAGCTGCTCTCTTATCTCAATACCTCCTCCATTCTCCAAGTGGTTTAAACTATAATCACCAGTCTAGCAACAAGGAAGCAGAACAGGGGAAGGGAGGGCAGATATGTCATTTTGTGATCCTAGCTCCTATCCCTCTCATAGTGGCTCGGTATTTCTCCCCCCAAACCTCGTCTCTGTTTTCCAGAGGAGCCATAGTGGTGGTATAACTCCAGAGAGGCAGGGATCATGAGGACCAGAAATTAAGAAGGGAATGCATTGTTGTGAGGCTTGTGGGAGTGTGTGAAGCTCTTGGAGACAACCCCCTCTTCTAGGAGCCTAGATGCAACATTGTGAGGCTCCTGAGGATGCCTCTAAGGGACCAGGTTTTAGGTGTTCTATAGTAAATAAGAACCACAAGCATTAAATTTATTCCTAACAGCTCTAATGACAAGCAGCAGAAAACTTCTGTGTGAGAGGCAGATGTGCTAATAAATCAGAGCCTATTTGTTAGACTGGCTCATTAAGAGATCAGAAATCAAACCCTTCCACTGGGTGGATGGCATCCCCATAAACAGGATGTGGCTTAGTGGAAAGAGCATGGGCTTGGGAGTTAATACAGCCCTGTTGTTGATCATCAGCTATGAAGCATTGGTGGACTGACAGCGCTGCTCACATAGCTAACTAAATATGATGCTCACGTTATGTTCAAACTTTGAAAATTGGTAGATTGGTAGATATTTGTCTTGTGTAAATTGAAGTTTCAGTAGGGGCTCTGGCTGTGTCTACCCAAAGCAAACAAAAAATTCAGAAGTCATATCTTCCTTGACATAATTCTTGGAAAAGCACATCCAAAGATCATGATCAATCGATCATTGTATTCCTGAATTATCTACAGTAAGCAGATACTGTGCTAACTGCTTGATAGGAATACAATGGAGTTAGAAGACATGATGCCTGTCCAATTAATCAGTGGTATATATTGAGGACATACTCTGGACAGTATGAGGAGCAGCATGACAGTGGAAAGAGCAAGGACTTAGGAGTCAGAAGTCATGGGTTTTAATTCCGACTCCATTTGTCAGCTGTGTGACTTTGGGCAAGTCACTTAACTTCTTGCCGCAGTTACATCATCAGTAAAATGGGGATTAAGACTGTGAGCCACATGTGGGACAATCTGATTACCTTATATTTACCCCAGCACTTAGAACAGTGCTTGGCACATAGTAAGTGCTTAACAAATACCATCATTATTATTACAGTAAGCACCCAATAAACTCGATTGACTGGTTGATTCAATAAAAAGTACTTTAAGCGGTTCTCACCCATAGCATGTACCCCTTCTAAGCACATAGTGCAGTGCTCTTCACCTAGTAGGCACATAATAAATGTGCTTTATTAACTGATTGATCAAAACCCCTTTTATAATACTAGTTCTGGGAGCATGGACAGTGGGAGTGAGGCAGAGCACAAGGAAACCAGAGAGAAATATTGAATGTTGTAGAGGGAATGTGTGAAGAGATAATCTTTTCAATAATGGGGTCTGCCACTTATCAGCTGTGTGACTTTGGGCAAGTCACTTAACTTCTCTGTGCCTCAGTTACCTCATCTGGAAAATGGGAATTAAGACTGTGAGCCTCTTGTGTGACAACATGATTACCTTGTATCTACCCCAGCACTTAGAACAGTTCTTGGCACATAGCAATCACATAACAAATGCCCTCATTATTATTATTATTAGAGAAGGGCATGGGAGAGGGATTATTGACTCTCTAGTTAGAATTACCCAGCATGTGTCCTTCCTACTGCCAAGAAAAAAAAAGTTGGTTTACCATAACATGGAGCTTCTCTGACTCAATGTAAGTACATTGATACAGCTATATTCATAATAAAGGCACTTATGAAATGCTTATGTGTGTTTAGCACTGGGAGAAATGCAGGCTCAGAGGAAAGAGCCCGGGCTTTTGAGTCAGAGGTTATGGGTTCAAATCCCAGCTCTGCCAATTGTCAGCTGTGTGACTTTGAGCAAGACACTTCACTTCTCTGAGCCTCAGTGACCTCATCTGTGAAATGGGGATGAAGAATGCGAGCCCCCTGTGGGACAACCTGATCACTTCGTAACCCCCCAGTGCTTAGAACAGTGCTTTGCACATAGTAAACGCTTAATAAATGCCATCATCATCATCAGGAAGAATTCCCTGTTTAAACTCCATTTTTTCAGATTCTGTCATAACACAGTGTTAAGATTTATATTTATAATTCTATTTTAAGAGCTTGAATATAATCAATCAATCAAATATATGTATTAAACACTTACAGAGTGCAAATCACTATACTAAGTGCTTGGGTGACTACAATACTATCAAGCAGGTAATCAATCCATCAGTCACATTTATTGAGCTCTTACTGTGTGCAGAGCATAGTACTAAGCACTTGGGAGATCATAATTTAATAATATAACAGTCAGTACTAAGCACTTGGGAGATCATAATTTAATAATATAACAGGCACATTCCTTTCCCACAGTGAGCCTATAGTTTACATGGGGGACAGACATTAACACAATTAAAGAAATTATTACAGATATGTTTGTAAGTGCTTTGGGGATGGGGGCATGGGGTGGACAGGCTGTGAACAAAGAAGCACTGTGGCATAATGGATACAGCATATGGGCCTGGAGTCAGGAGGTGATGGATTCGAATCCCAGCTGCACCTCTAGTCTGCTCTGTGACCATGGGCATGTCACTTCACTTCTCTGGGATTCAGTTGCCTCATCTGTAAAATGGAGATTGAGAATATGAGTCCCACATGGGTCCAATTCGATTTGCTTCTATTCACCCCAGCACTCATAACCGTTCCTGGCACATAGTAAGCACTTAACAAATACCATTATTATTATTATTATTACTATTATTATTAAAGGAAACAAGTCAAAGTTATGCAGAAGGGAGTGGAAGACATGATTCCTGTTGTCAAGGAATTTACAGACTATAGGGGGAAACAGATATAAAATATAGACAGATATGTACATAAGTGTTTTTTGGGGAGGGGAGTGAAAATCAAAAGGCTTAAAAGCAAACAGATCCAAGTGCATATGTGACTCAAGTAGAAGGTAGGAGGAAATACAAGACTGCAAGGAGAGAGATAAGAGCTGAAGAGGTAGATTTCGGAATCATCTGAGTAGAGAAATCTGTGGGAGCAAATGAATTCTTCCTCTTCATGGACTTTCGTTTATTCATCTACTCATTCCTCTATACTCCTGTTCTTTACAGTGGAAGTATTGTTTTTATTTTCTTCTTTTCCTTTCTCTCTGAGGGAAATAAAGTGTTCTAGCAGGGGTATAGTGGGAGGGAGGCAACTGATGGAGGACCTGAAATCAGTTGTTGAAAGTTTTCCTTTGATGCCTCGACGAATGGACAAATAGAGGTTTATGAAGAGTGAGAAGACACGTTGAACATTTCAGAAAAATCATCTATGCAGCTGGGCGAGGAATGAAATGGAGAGGAGAGAGATTGGAGGCAGGGAGGTCAGCGTGGAGACTGTTGAGGGTATTTAGTTGAGATACAAGTACCACCGACCATTATTTGTAATAATGACCTAAAAAAAATTAAGTATCCCTGTGTTTAATTATGCTTATATTTACATTGAGTTTATAGATGTCCCTATGGATGATTCAAGGGTTGGGTAAACTGAACACTTAGTATTAAACTTTAATTTATTGTTAATGTTCATTTTTAATAATTTTAATAACTTTTTTATTTTCCTCATTACAGTGCTTTTTATGTTGATATTTTGTGAAGGGATCATGAACCTCCCTTTGAATAGCTCAGGTATTAGGTACATTGGACGTACAAGTATTAGATTTTACTTATTTTTAATTGTTTTTATTTTTAATCATGTTATTGTTCATTATCTTCTTGTTCCAGTGATTAATTTTATGTTGGTGTTTTGCATGAAATTTGTAAATGTCCCAGTTGGAAAATAAACCAGAAGCTTTCCAGTCATATTAAAATTGAAAACCAGTTATAGACACGTCCATAAGACAACCTTCCATCAACTGAAGTGAGTAGTAAATCTTCTCTAGGCAATTACACTTGCTCAGGTGGCTCTCAGAGTCCAGGTCAACAGCTATCCTCTTGAATTTGCACTTCTAAAATTGTATATTTCTTCATGGAGTTCTTGATATTTTTCCTTACACGTCTATCTAAAGATAAGCAGCATACCCTAATGGAAAGAACATAGAACTGGGAGTCAGAGAATGTGGGTTCTAATTCCGCCTCTGCCACCTGTCTGCTGTGTGACCTTGGGAAAGTCACTACTTCTCTGTGCCTCAGTTACCTCATTGTAAAATGGGGATTAAAACTGTGAGCCCAGGTGGGACAATCTGATTACCTTGTATCTACCCCAGATCTTAGAACAGTGCTTGGCACAAAGTAAGCACTTAACAAATACCATCATTATTGTTATTACTATTCTCTGTGTCTCAGTTACCTCCTCTGTAAAATGTAAGATTCGGAGGCCTATGTGGACAGGGACTGTGTCCAACCTGATTATCTTGTATCTACTCTAGCTCTTAGTAGTGTCTGGCACATAATAAGCACATAACTAATACTATTATTATTATTATTATTTGGGTAAAGAGTCAAAAAAGTGACCAGTGGTATTTGAGAAGAAAACCTTGACATATTTTTAATACTGAGATAATATTATAAAAGAATTGAAAGTTTTCCTGATATTTCTTGGGAATAAGAGAGTCAATGACCAGATTTCAGGGGAAATTTTTCATTTCAAACTTCTGACATCAGAATAGAAAATAGAACAAAAAACTTCCAGTCTATTCTAAAAATATATGAATAACTATTTCTTGTTCCTATTGTCTCTGGTACAAAGTTCAGGGGTAGCAAGAATAAATGGTTTAAATATATGACTGACTATGGTTGACTATGACAACAATGCTAGAAACTGATTTGATTCAAAATTTTGAATGTTTCATTAACTATGAATTGACTACAGTTTATTCATTTTTTTTCCTGAAAAGATATTGTATTTTCACCATGTGACTGCATCTGGCTATTTGGAAGAATCATGATTCTAATCTGTTAAGTGTCTATTTTGTCCTGATTTTATTAACCTGTATTTCCTTTGAATAAAGGGAAAAAATTGTACCAAGAGTGATAGTGCTTAAAGGAGAAACTTTCTTCCTTCAAGCATTTTTTTTCAGTAGACAATTAAGAGGATGTTGTGTGATCCTGGCCCCAAACTGTTGGAAATATTCAAGTGAAGCCTATCTAAAAGTAGGATAGCAATTATATGCTCCAGAGAATTTTTAGTTCTTCAGTAGGTTAGTGGGATTACCATAGCAATTAATCAATCAATCAGGGAAACAGCATGGGGAAGTAGATAGAGCACGGCCCTGGGATTCAGAAGATCATGAGAAGCGTGATTCAGTGGAAAAAGCCCAGGCTTTGGAGTCAGAGGTCATGGGTTCAAATCCCAGCTCCACCACTCGTCAGCTGTGTGACTTTGGGCAAGTCACTTAACTTCTCTGGGCCTCAGTTCCCTCATCTGTAAAATGGGGATGAAGACTGTGAGCTCCACGTGGGACAACCTAATCACCTTGTAAATTCCCTAGCACTTAGAACAGCTCTGCACATAGTAAGCACTTAATAAATGCCATTATTATTATTATTATCATTATTATTATTATTAGCTTTAATCCTGGTCCCACCAATGTCTGCTGTGTGACATTATGCAAGTCACTTCACTTCTCTGGGCCTCGGTTCCCTCATCTGAAAAATGGGGATTGAAGCTGTGAGGCTCAAGTGGGACAAGGACAGTGTCCAACCCGATTTGCTTGCATCCACCCCGGCGCATAGTATAATGCCTGGCACAAAGTAAGCACTTAACAAATGCCATAATTATTAATTATCACTATTAATTGAACAATTAAGTGAGTTCTTACTGTGTGCAGAGCACTGTACTCAGTGTTTGGGAGAGTACAATAAAGCAAAGCTAGTAGACATCTTCCCTGTCCCTAATGAGTTTATAGTCTAGTGGGGGCTAGAGATATCAATATAAAAATAATTGAATTGTGGATATCAATCAATGAATCATATTTATGGAGTGTTTACTGTGCTTAGAACACTGTACTAAGTGCTTAGGAGAATAAGTGCTGTGGGGTTGAGGAGGGGGTGAATGAGTGGTGAAAATCCAAGTTCGAGGGTGACACAGAAGGGAGTGGGAGAAAGCAAAATGAAGAATTTCCACTCTCAATTTCTTGAGACTGTTCCTTTCTGGAAACTCTGGAAAATATCTCCATCAATGACTCCAAGTCCATAAGGAACCCAGATGGAGACTCCTCCAGGATATATTTTATAAGTGTTGCTGCAGTACATTTTGTAGGATTGTTAATGTTAATTGGGACTGTAGTAATTCTTTTTATATTTATTCAAATTAGGGAATGGCATGTGTAATGTGATATTTTGTTCTGATTATAAAGTACATTGTTATGTCCAGATTAACTAATGAAGATAATATTGCAGATTAAAATTCTAATCAACTGTGAAGTTGATTTACTAGAACACTCATACCTGTTTTCACACAAATATGGAAGATACAGCATAATGTTAACCTTGATTTCTTCAACTCACCGATTTGTCTCATCTTCTCTATCTGTTGGCCAAGCCCTTTTCAGCATCCATTTTTCTGCCTCTCTGCTCTCTCAACCCCTCTATCTCTAACTGTGCTTTTCTCTATCTCTTCCATCATCTCATATCAAAAAGCCCCTTTCCCTTAAAATGTGGGACAACCTGGAATCTTTGACAGTGCACGCATGGCTTTTTTTTTTTTCCAAATTTCACCCCACCCTGATATATTCCTGTCCTGGTTTTTGATACCTACACATCCCATCTCACCATCAACACATTCCCTATCCACCTCACCTAGCCTTCCCTATGGTTCTTTCAAATCCTCTTATCTCCAGCCCCCCTGCAGCATAAAGTCCCCTTATGTTCTTGTGGGCAGGGAACTCCTCTGTTAACTCTCCTGTGTACATAAGTGCTTAATAAATACTATTGATTGATTGACTAAGACTAAAATATAAAATGAAAAGCCTACTCAGAGAAATAGCTTCTTCTAAAGTGGTGAGAAATGCCTTAAATATTAGCATACCAGTTTCCCTCATGAACCCAATACTTCACCTTATATTTAAATGTTCCAGAAATGCTGAAAATGCCATTACCGAGAAAAACCTTGCTATTATAGTCTCTAATGGACAGACGTTAGTTAAAAGGTAAAAGAACAAAGAATGTTTTAGGTAACTGCTACCTTATGGGATTTGATCAAGTGAAATGCAGTGTGAAAAGGGAACAAATGTGTTTCTTTGTGCTCGAACACCACAGGATCCAAACATTTTGCTTAAAAGCTGCCCTGCTTTTTCTTATATATACTTTATAAGGGTTTTTCATTTTTATTTAATATTCTACTATTCAATGCCTGCTTTAGAAAACTGGAGTCCCCAGAGAGAAGAATTTGGGAGGCTCTGCAGGATCCAAGGAGGAAGTCTGCTTTTAAATAGATTGCTTCCCACAGAGCGTGAGTTTGAGGTATCTCAAACTGATGAAATATACTTTAGAGTTATCACTGAATTGAGCACATAAGCAAAGGGAGGTTTATCTGTTTCTATTATGCCAATTTCTCAGTAAAAAGAAGTACTGTAATATATGGATTGGTGAGTTACACAATAACAATTTACTTTTTAAAAAAGATATATCAGCATAATCAATGCAATCACTTCTCTTACTCGAGGGAAAGCAACTCTGTATGCAATTTTTCCTATCCAGATCCTTCCCTTCTGATTTCATATCTGCCCAAATTTCCCTATCTTAACCTCTTACCCCCATTGCCCTCCTCTGTTGTCATTTTTTTTTTTTGAATGTGGAGACTAGCTCTGCCACATATCTTTTGAACATGTGGCTTCTGACCCTCATAAAGCTCTGTCCTTACATAGGTCTCTAAGACATCTCCATGACAAAACCATCCCTGAGCAATGAATACAGTCACTACCATACTTCTTTACTATTGACCTTATTTCAACCTTTGACACCACAAATCATAACCTCCTTTTTTATCTGCCTTGAACTTCTTTACCAAGTAATCACCTTAGGCCCTCTCTTCTAGTAACTCAGTTTGGCATCAGTACTGCCTCCCTTGTTGTCTTTCTAAGTATAAAACTTGGAACTAGGGATAAAATTGGCCACCAAGGGTTTATTCAATAATGAACTTAAATACCAACAGCAGTATCTCTTTTTAATGCTTGGAGTTAACTTTGTGACTGAAAAATAGAGAATTCTACACCAGAACATGTCATATTAGATGGTACAGTAGGATTAAATCAATCAGTGGTTTTTATTGAGCGCTTACTGATGATGATGGTATTTGCTAAGTGCTTACTATGTGCCAGGAACTGTTCTAAGCGCTGGGGTAGATACAGGGTAATCATGTTGTCCCACGTGGGGCTCACAGTTTTATTCCCCATTTTACATATTAGGTAACTGAGGCACAGAGAAGTGAAATGACCTGCCCAAAGTCACAGAGCTGATAAGTGGTAGAGCCAGGATTAGAACCCATGACCTCTGACTCCCAAGCCCGAGCTTTCTCCACTAAGCCACACTGCTTCTGTACTAAGCCACACTGCTTAGTATGCAAAGCACTGTACAAAGTCTTTGGGAAAGTACAATAGAACAACAAAGTTAGTAGACATATTTGTTGTCCATGAGTACACAGTCTATAGGGAGTTTACAGTCTAGAGAGTGGTTTAGTTTTGACTGGAACCCCAAACAGGTCTTAAAAAAAATACCCCAAAGCAAAACAAAGATTAAATGAAACATCATATAACTCCTGTTTAGTTATTAAGAAAGTTTTCCAAAAAACATTAAATATTCATTTTGAAGGGCTCTAAATATTTATTGGATGTTGTGTTGACATGGACCAGATCTAAAATTATTTCAGGCATCCCAGTACCAAAATGGGTTTTCTAAACCACTGATCTTCCACCCAATGGACTCAAATTCTTCTTTGGTAATGAACAATACTCTTACCTGAATTTGTTTCCTTGAATGCCTGTGGGCATTCAGTACATATAATCATCAATTACATTTGAAGTTGATGCTACTGATGGTGAGATTTGTATCAGTGTGTATGGGTGAAGGCTGTTAAAAACCAATGCATGACTGCCTAATCCTTCAGTGTTATGGCAGGTAGGGACTGCACTTTGCTGGAATGGCAACCCGACTGTTCTATCAGTCAATTAACCAGGCATATTTCTTGACTTTCTTGACTTACTGCACTTAGGGTGTACAGAGCACTCCTCTTGACTCACAGTCGAACAATCCAGTGACTGTCACGGTCTTCTGAACATTATGGAATTGATAGAGCATCCGCTTTCATTCATTCAATCATATTTATTGAGCGCTTACTGTGTGCAGAGCACTGTACTAATCTGCTTTCTCACCCTTCCACCTAGAACCCAAGTAAATTGAGGGTCAATGTGAGCCCAAGAAACATGCAAGTTGGGGCAGGCATATGGATAAGTAAGCAGATCAGTTTGTTGGAGTCAGAACATTCTTTCTTTACAATAAAGGAGATATAGCAGAAGGTATTTTAGGAAAATTTACTTTTTGAACTGGTTTACCTGCATAAAATGTGGAGGGCTTCAGGTTGCCACACTGGAAAAATTGTTTGATTGTACTCTGATAAGGTTAAAAAGGGACCATATGGAATGAGCTGTCAAAGCTTCTAACTGCAGTTTTTTGCCGTTGGCTGCTGGATGAGACCAGCTCTGACAGATTCCATCCTCTGTAGAGGCTAAGAAAATTGCCAAGAAATAGCTCCAGAGGGCATTTCAGAATAGTGACTGAAGCTGAGAGAGAGGAAAGAGACAATGGAAAAGGCATCGTCCATGTGAATCAGTGTTACCCTGGATCGTCCAGCTAGTTTTAGGCACATCTTCATTATAAACCACTCTTCATGCTGATGTACTGTGCCTCTTAATTTATATTTTTAATGGCATTTATTCAGCGCTTACTATGTGCAAAGCAATTTATCAGTCAATCAATAATATTTCTTATGCATCTTCTGTTGATAGAGCACTAGGCTAAGCTCTTGTAAGACAGTTTAGATTTCAAGGACCTTACAATTTAATGAATACTTTTAATTCATAGAGGAAATTTGCATAGAAATTAATCACTCTGGCTGCCCTCCAAAGTTAATTAAGGTTCAGAGACTACTAAACACTGTGTGACTGACTAGATCAGAATTATGAATGCCTTTCCCATCCATTCCCCACCGACAATGGACTAACCCAGTGATATGTGGTGGACCAGATCCAGTTCAATTCGTTCTATGTGATCATTCTGGGAGATGCAAAAAAAGCATGGCCTAGGGGAAGGTGCACAGGCTGTGGAGTCAAAGGTCCTGTGTTCTAATCCTGCATCTGCCAGGCAAGTCACTTCAATTCTCTGTGCCTCAGTTTCCTCATCTGTAAAATGTGGATGCAATGTCTGTTCTCCCTCCTACTTATATTGTGAGCCCCAGAGTTGACAGGGACTGTGTCTGGGCTGATTAACTTGTATCTACCCCTGTGGTTAGAATACTGCTTGACACATAGTAAGTGCACAACAATAAGCACATAGTAATAATCGTGGTGAGCCCACAACAAGCCGCCTTTTTAGTGACTGTTTGTGATCCCCAAAACAACAAGGGAGAGATTTTGCAAAGGCACTCACAGGCTTTACTTGAGGGCAGGTGACTGTGGGCCTGTGGAGGCAGAGCATGGAGGGGGGTATGGCTTTCTCTCCCTGTTCTTCCTGGTAATGGGCCTAAACCAATCAGTGACTGCCACATAGGGCCACAGCTGCCATCCCTTAGTCAGATAAAAGGTGGTCGCTTTAATTGCAAGGGGCACATGCAGAAGTAGCAAAGAGGGCACACCTGGGGCTAGGACAGAGGTATGCTGAGCTGCAGAGGGGCAGAAACATGCAGAAAAGCAAGAAGGAAACACGCTGAGAGTAGCAGATGCAGCCGGAGAGCGGTACTTGGAAGAAGAAAGAAGAAGCATTGGCAGGTTGGGCTTCTCTGACCACAGACTGATATTGGACCCTTGGTGAAGTGGAGTGAGTGTGTGTATGTGTCACTCCTTTGCATGTCATTAAAACTGAGTAAAAAAATTTCCCCAGTAACCATGGTGATCACAGGTGTGGTTTGACTTCTAGCATGTGTCACCGAGGTTACCCTGGTCCAGGAAGGCCCTGCTTGGTACGAACTTGGGGCTCATGACAATAATAATAATAAACCCATGAGTTTGAATTTGATTTTGCTTCTCCAAGAATGTGTACAACTCAGTAGCCCATCAATTCAGCCATTACTCTGGTTCAAGAACTTAGCATATCACCATTAAAGTATTAGGTCTTCCTCCTTGCCATTCTCCCAGTTTCTGGGCTTGTTTCCATGCAGTCCATACTCCATGATACCCCTGGGATCATCTTCCTGAAAGATCATCTTCCTGATCATTTCATGTCTCCCCACTCCTCTAAACCCTCCAGCACTCATCCATCTCTCTCCATATCACATAAAGATTCCTTACCATAGGCTTCATGGCCCTTTGCTAGATCTCCTCACCTCATATACTGGCTTGCCTCACTCTTTTTCCCCCCACTACTCATTTACACTGTTTCCCCAATCCTTCCTCCTAACTCCTGCTCTTGTCTTGCCTGACTCCAACCCCATGCTCTCTGTGACTCAAGGGTTTGAAACTACTCTCTCTTCCTGTATCTCCAGACCTTAGCTTTCTCCACCTCCAAATCTTAAATTTCCATCTCTTTCAAAAAGTGTTAACTATTTATGGATACCCCTTGAATTTATAAACCTCCAGCCATATTTTGAACTTACGCATGCATACGTGTGTGCGTGTGTGTGTGCGTGCGCGCGCGCATGTATGCATTTGGTATTTTTATGTCTAAAGCCTCAGTTCGATCTTGTCATTTTCATCATCAACCCTTTGCTCATGTCCTCCTGAAGTGTGGGTTCAATTCCTGAACTAAGGTTGGATATCTATTTTTACCAAAATTTACCAGCGTTGTATACTAATGCAATTTGAGATGAGTAAAAGAGTGAAATTAATGTACGTATATTGAAACATTTAATGGGAACGTATTTGAGGATGATTCCCATCTCTCTCCTTCTCTGTAGTCCCACACTTCCTCCTGCCTTCAGGACATCTCGACTTGGATGTCCTACTGACACCTCAAACTTTACATGTCCAAAAGAGAACTCCTCATTTTCCCACCCAAACCCTGTCCTCTCCTTCACCTTCCTATCACTGTAGATAGCACCACTACCCTTCCTGTGTAATTTTCCTGTCTTACTATGAGAAGCAGCATGGTGTAGTGAATAGAACATGGGCCTGGGAGTAAGGAGATCATGGGTTCTAATCCCGCTCTGCCACTTGTGTGACCTTGGGCAAGGTACATTGCTTCTCTGGGCCTCAGTTACCTCATCTGTAAAATGGGGATTGAGATTGTGAGCTCCATGTGGGACAGGGACTGTGTCCATCCCGATCTGCTTGTATCCACCCCAGCACTTAGTATAGTCTCTGGCACATAGTTAAGCACTTAACAGATACCATAATTATTATTATAATTATCACAAGCCCATAACCTTGGCATTATCCACAATTCATCTCTCTCATTCAAATCACATATTCAGTCTGTCACCAAATCCTGTCAGTCCAACCTTCATAACATCACTAAAATATGCCCTTTCCTTTCCATCCAAACTGCTACCTCATTAACCCTGGCACTTATCCTATCCCACCTTAATTATTGCATCAGCCTCCCTGCCTCCTCTTTCTTCTCATCCCAGTCCAAACTTAACTTCACTCTCATGCCCGGACCATTTTCCTGCAAAACCACTCAGTCCATGTTTCCCAACTCCTCAAGAATCTCCAGTGGTTTCCCATCCACTTCCACATTAAACAGAAAGTCCTTACATTTGACTTAATCACCTTGCCTCTTTCTAACCTAATTTTTATGCCCAGTTACCTATGTCCCAACTGTGTGCTTTTTCCCAAATTCCCTCCCTCTATCCTTGGCCCAGACTAGTTCTTGTCAGCTCCTTCTCCATCATTCCAAGTCCTCCTATTCTATCCCTTCCCCAGCCATCTCTTTTATGGTTCATATGCTGGGCCATATTTTGCAACCAGTTGGGGCTGGAGCTATGGGTGACTCTTACCCTACTTTTTCCACAGTGCATGTGCTTCTTTTTACAACTAGAAGAAGACTAACTTCCATAGTTTTTGCCACTATAAACATGTCACCCTTCTCTTCCACAGATTCTGTTTCCCCACCTCAGAGTTAACCCTTATATTCCCCAATATCAATAATAATAATTATGGTATAAGCTCTTACTATGTGTCAAGCACTGTTCTAAGCGCTGGGGGTAGATATAAGGTAGTCAGGTGATCCCATGTGGGGCTCACAGTCTTAGCCCTCATTTTACAGATGGGGTAACTAAGGCACAGAGAAGTTAAGTGGCTTGCCCGAGGTCACACAGCAGAAAGGTGGAAGAGCTGGGATTAAAACCCATGTCCTATGACTTCCAAGCCTGTTTACTTGCCACTAGGCCATGCTGCGTCTCTTGCTGGTGATTCTGCCTGATGATCAGTTAACCCTATTCCACTGCCCATACCTTATTCTGCTCCATATTCCCTTGACCTCTTTAAACTCTCTCTCACTACTTCCCCTTTACAGCTTCTTAATTGTCTCCTTCAGCTCCTGGGTACCCATCCTGGCTCTCATAATAGGCATACCTTAGAGTGAGTGCACTAAGGATCCCAGTATTGTGAAGTCTAAATTGATACCAACTTAGAAATATTGTGTTATTCTCCTTATCTCACAGTATCTCAATTGGAACACTTCCATGGTATATGCACAATGTATACTTACATATATCTATGTATTTATTATTATTTTTAGACATTCTGTGTCAAGCACTGTTCTAAGCACTGGGGTAGATACAAGAAATAGTCTCTGTTTCCATGAGGCTCACAGTATAAATAGGAGGGAGAAACAGGTATTTTACAGTTGAGGAAATTAAGGCACAGGGAAATTCAGTAACTTTTCTAGGGTCACACAACAAGCAACTGGAAGAGCCACTAGGCTAGGCTGATTCACTGTATGTATTATATAATTGAGATTCTTGTTAAGCACTTAGTAAATGCTACATAGTGCACTTTCATGTTTCTGAAGTGCTTTCACACCACATAACTCATTTGATTCTCATAGCATCTATCTAAAGTAGGGAGTGACAGGGGTTTTTATGCCAATTTTACAGATAAGAAAACAGAAGCACAGAGAATGGCATACAGCAGGCCAGTTGCAGATCCAAGATTAGAATTCATGTCCTTTAAGCTCTAGACCCATTGTTATGTCTTACTTAACTATTTCTCTTATCCAGGAGAGTGCCTGTAGTGGTTACATTCAGACTATTAATTCAGGGATTAAAAAAAGCAATTCAAATTATGAAACACATAGACCCATTCAAACCACCTGTCTCCTTTCTCTCCTTGCTCCAGTCCACACTTGACTACTCAAGAACCTCAAGGGATTGTTCATACATCTCTGCTTTAATAATAATAATAATAATAGTAGTGATGATAATTGTTACACACATTATTACTGTACTATTAGCACTGGGGTATATACAAGATAATCAGGTCCCTCATGGGGCTCACATTCTGAATCCTCTTTTTGCAGATGAAGAAATGGAAGCATAGAAGTTAAGTGTTTTGCCCAAGGCCATACAGCAGTACATGGCAGAGCCAGGACTGGAACCCAGGTTGTCTGACTTCTGCATCAAATAGAATCTTCTTGTCATTGACTTTAAAGCACTAAATCATGTCGTTCATTCCTATCTTACCATTTCCTTCAACAACGCTGCATACTCACTAGGCTCCTCTAACACAAAACTACTCACTGTTCCTTGATTTCATCTATCTTGCTATGTACTGTATTGCCCATGTCCTCCATCTGGCCTGGAACTCCCTGTCACATCCTAAGGACCATCATTCTCCCCACCTTCAAGGTCTTATTAAAATCACATCTCCTTCAAGAGGCCTTGCCCAACTAGGGACACATTTCCCCAGACACTCTCCTTTCTGCATTGCCCTTGCATTTGGATTTGTACCCTTTATTAACCCTACTCTTAGCCCCACAGACCTTATGTACATACCCATAATTTATTATAATGTCTGGGCTGTTAAGCTCCTTGGGGATGGGGAACATGTCTCTAAACTTTACTGCATTGTACTCTTCCAAGCTTTTAGTGCACTGTTCTGCACAGTAAGCACTTAATAAATGTGATGGATTGAATGATGTATTTAGCATAGGTAGAATCAGTACAACTTGGATCAAGTGAAATCGGCGCAAATGCATTTTAAATTTAGTTTACCAACATCAAACACTGTTTTTGAATGTTGCTCATGTTTCTTCCATTCAATCAATCAATCAGTTGTATTTATTGAGTGCTTACTGTGTGCAGAGCACTGTACTAAATGCTTGGGAAGTACAAGTTGGCAACATGTAGAGACAGTCCCTACCCAACAGTGGGCTCACAGTCTAGAAGGGGGAGACAGAGAACAAAACCAAACATCTTAACAAAATAAAATAAATAGAATAGATATGTACAAAAAATAAATGAATAAATAGAAGAATAAATATGTACAAACATATATACATATATACAGGTGCTGTGGGGAAGGAAGGAGGTAAGATGAGGGGGATGGAGAGGGGGACGAGGGGGAGAGGAAGGAGGGGGCTCAGTCTGGGAAGGCCTCCTGGAGGAGGTGAGCTCTCAGTAGGGCCTTGAAGGGAGGAAGAGAGCTAGCTTGGCGAATGTGCAGAGGGAGGGCATTCCAGGCCGGGGGATGATGTGGGCCGGGGGTCGATGGCGGGACAGGCGAGAATGAGGCACGGTGAAGAGGTTAGCGGCAGAGGAGTGGAAGGTGCAGGCTGGGCTGTAGAAGGAGAGAAGGGAGGTGAGGTAGGAGGGGGCGAGGTGATGGAGAGCCTTGAAGCCCAGGGTGAGGAGTTTCTGCCTGATGCGCACATTGATTGGTAGCCACTGGAGATTTTTGAGAAGGGGAGTAACATGCCCAGAGAGCTTCTGCACAAAGACAATCCAGGCAGTGGCGTGAAGTATGATTGAAGTGGGGAGAGACAGGAGGATGGGAGATCAGAGAGGAGGCTGATACAGTAATCCAGACAGGATAGGATGAGAGCTTGAACAAGCAGGGTAGCGGTTTGGATGGAGAGGAAAGAGCGAATCTTGGCAATGTTGCAGAGCTGAGACCAGCATGTTTTGGTGACGGCTTGGATGTGAGGGGTGAATGAGAGAGCGGAGTCGAGGATGACGCTAAGGTTGCGGGCTTGTGAGATGGGAAGGATTGTAGTGCTGTCAACAGTGATGGGAAAGTCAGGGAGAGGGCAGGGTTTGGGAGGGAAGACAAGGAGTTCAGTCTTGGACATTAATGTATAATGTTAATATGATATATAATATATAGACTATAATAAAATATGTCGAGCCTGAATTAATATGAAAGAAATAAATCTGAACATATGTTATTTGATCTGTTGTCCCATAAATTTCCATATGAATTACACTAACATCACTCCCTGACTAATAAAATCAATGGCAAATTATTTTCCTCTCTAGATACTATTATATAAAAGCACATAATATTATATTCATTTAGCAAATATGATACAAAAGCTACAGTGAGAAATGTCACAAGGTGATCTGACCTATGAGGAAGAGGTTTTTCTCATCTACTTGTTTAAATGTTTATGTTTAATGACAAGCATTCTTTTACAGCTGTGTGCTTATTGATGAAGCAAATGAGAAGAGATAGCTTTGACAAAGTTAAAGCATTTTGTTTATATATTAGACCTCCTATTTGCAGGTAAAATTGAAATTCAAATTTCACTGGTTTTCCTCATTCATTTATTCATTCAATCGTATTTATTGAGTGCTTACTGTGTGCAGAGCACTGTACTAAGCGCTTGGGAAGTACAAGTTGGCAACATATACAGACGGTCTCTACCCAACAGTGGGCTCACAGTCTAGAAGGGGGAGACAGACAACAAAACAAAACATATTAACAAAATAGAATAGTATATATGTACAAGTAAAATAAATAGAGTAATAAATCTGTACAAACATCTGTACAGGTGAAGTGGGGAGGGAAAAGAGGTAGGGCGGGGGACGGGGAGAGGGGACTTCTGTGCACTTATACATGAAACAATTAAAAGCCACATTCTTACCATATATCTCTGACCCAGATTGTTTCTTCAGTTAAAAATATGAGTTTCATCTAGACAAAAACTAAAAAAGAGTAAAATAACAGTTGTGTTGGATTGCCATAATCTGAACATGCTATTTTATTGTGCTCTGTTATTTTCCTCCTGGATAATTGTCATTTATATAGAGAGATAAGCAAGGACAAAATAGCAAAGCAAGGTCATAGCTGAAGCATTGTGCTTTAAAACACTTTCAAAACAGGCCTGGTAGGAGAATTACAGGGACAGAAGCTGAAGGACAGAACTACTAGTTTTGTCATCCCTTCTCTTGAGCTATTGGGATATTCTGGGAGAAGAATGGTTTCTGTGACAGTAATGGGAAAGCACCACATCACCCACTAGTGAAGACAGATTTTCCTCAGATAGAGCTTCGAGAAGAAATTCAGTTTAGCTTTCTGTTATTTTGGACTTTGTCTTGCCTTAGACCAAGGTTAGGAGTCACGAGGCACTTTAGAGAGAATGTACTCTTTCCCATCTCCTGCTGCTCTGCTATCCCAAGAAGGAATCATGCTCAGAAAAACACTGTAAATATCATAATAATAATAATTAGGATTAGCTCTTAGTTGGGATCACATCATAAGGAGAGTGATATGGTAATACATTTCCCTTTTCTTATGCTATTTCTGGATTTAAAGAACGTATGGAGGGACAATTAAGGGTTAATTTAAATCTCAACCCTCTTCTGATCATTCCATGAGCAAAAATTCCAGATTGTCACACAACGAAACCCAGTGACTTGGTTTCTGGTAATTAGACAATCAAGCTTGGATTTGCAGCTTTAAATCTAAATGTTTGAAATACCATCCAGTAAACTTCAGCTTTTATCTTTTCTGATGCTTTGCTTTCAAACTTGCAACACTGATTAAATCTCAACTTTAGCCATTATCTGGTTTAGGGAATTTTGTTTGTTCATGATTACTGGGACCTTCACAGAGCTATCAACTGAATCTTGCCTAGAATTTCAAATTTCACACCTTCGTTAAGTTTTCTTCTAATTGCAAGTGACTACTTATGGTCTTGCTTTAGTCTTATACAGCTAAAAAGCCTCAATTTCAATTTGTGAGGTCAGACGTTTTAGAGCCTAACCATTACCCTGTGAAACTGTTTGTAATAAATGGTGCAAACACATTTCAATTTGTATGTAGACAGAATTTGATTTGATTTTTCTAGAATAAATATTATTACCTATCAATAATGAGATTATGGCAGAGGACAGGACATTCTGGAGAGTTGCTATGAATTGGAAATGACTTGACGGCTCATAATAACAGTAGATAATGATGAGTGTTCAGGTTTGGACAAAAAATTCATTGATTCATTTATTGAGCACTTGCTGTGTACAGAGCACTGTACTAAGCGCTTGGGAAGTACAAGTTGGCAACTTATAGAGACAGTCCCTACCCAACAGTGAGCTCACAGTCTTTGGAAAAATAACCAGGTCAATACCAGGTAGATGAAGCCCCTTCTGCTTTATACTTGCTTACCTCACATTTCCAATCCATTCTGGGGAATTTATGTACTGCATAGGGTTTGGGTGGTTGAGGAGCTTAAAAGAGAAAGGGGACGAGTCAGATAAAGTGATCTGAGTAGTCCTACTCAGACTTACATTATCCTCATTGTGGATGAATCCAAGGAAATTGTGTTTAGAGTCAAACTATAGGTATATTTTACGTGTTCAGAAAACTACACTGGGAAATCTTGTATGATAACGTACAGGAACTCTGTGCTGAATTTGCTTGCCTTGATCTGAAATTGATTTCCTGGGGCTATTCAGTAACTTCTTTCTTCTATTTTGGATTGGCATGCCTTGGACCAAGGTTAGGAGTACTGAGACCACTTTAGGAAGACTGTAATCTTCCCCATCTTTAGCTGCTCTGCTTTACCAAGAAATTATTATGGTCAGAAAAGCACTGAAAATGTCATAATAATAACTATGGCATTTTTAAAGCACTTACTCTAGATTGAGAACTGTGTTAAGCACTGGGGTAGGTACAGTGCAATAGGTTTAGGCACATTCCCTGACCCTCATGAAGCTCTCAGTCTAACATGGAGGTTATTAAAGGTATTTATTCCCCATTTTACAGACGATGAAACTGAGCACAGAGAAGTTATTACTTGCCTATGGTTAAACCACAAGTGAGTATTGGAGCTGGATTTAGAACCCAGATCACCTCACTCCCAGTCCTGTGTTCTAGCAACTGGGCCTCAAGCCCTAGGGCTGATTCAGTCAGTATTCTCTGATGTCAGTGAAAGCCACATCACATACGTTATTCTTTTTAGCCCAATCATTCTAAATTATCTAGAAATCACAAGTAATTCCATAGGGCACTACAACTTTTGGAATTTTACTTCATTATATAGCTTTATTCTCTCATTTTTTCATGAGCAAAATTCATTTGGAAGGTCTTTACAGAAATACAGGTACTTTGCTAACAAATTGTGTGGATGATTCAAGCTTCAACAGTGCTTTGCACATAGTAAGCACTTAAATACCATCATCATCATCATTATTATTATTATTCAAAACTATTTTGGATTTGATTATCTCAATATTTTGGATATACTTTATAATTCTATTGTTCATTGAAAATATCTGTGAAATTAAAAAAAAAGGTATAACCTGGCATTGTTGTGGAGATGTCTACATAACAAAATGGAATTATTTTGTGCATAATATCTGGCCCACTGGGTCAACTCAGCCAAATGTAGATATTTTTATTGCCTGGATTAACTAGTTTACTAAACATATATACATATATACAGGTGCTGTGGGGAAGGGAAGCAGGTAAGATGAGGGGGATGGAGAGGGGGATGAAGGGGAGAGGAAGGAAGGGGCTCAGTCTGGGAAGGCCTCCTGGAGGAGGTGAGCTCTCAGTAGGGCCTTGAAGGGAGGAAGAGAGCTAGCTTGGCGGATGGGCAGAGGGAGGGCATTCCAGGCCCGGGTATGCCTCTGCTTTGGTATGCCTCTGCTTGACTCTCCCTCCCAGAGCTGAGACTGCTATAGTACTGGAAACTCTCCAGGTGCAATTCTGAGAGGGGATAGCAGTTACGTAACATAGCCATAATGCATTTATTCATTTTAATGTCTTTCTCCCCCTCTAGACTGTGATATCCTTGGGGGCAGGGAATATGGCTAACAGCTCTATTGTATTGCACTCTCCTGAGTTCTTAATATAGAAAAGCATATTGCCCTAGTAGATAGAGCATTGGCCTGGGAATCAGGAAGACACTTGGGTTCCAATCCCAATTCTGCCATTGTCTGCTGTGTGAACTTGGGCAACTCACTTCATTTCTCTGTGCCTCAGTTACCTCATCTGTAAAATGGGGATTAAGACTGTGAGCCCCACGTAGGACAGGGATTTTGTCCAAGTGATTATTTTGTATCTACCCCAGTGCTTAGAACAGTGCTTGACACATATTACATGCTTAACAAATACCATCATTATTATTCTATAGGGTTCTGCACACTGTAGAAGTTCAATAAGTACCAATAATTTATTGATTGATGTTTCAAGCATTGTTCTAAATTAATGAGACTGTACACAGTCTCTCTCCCCTTTGACTCAGAATTTAATTAGGAGACAGAATCCCCATTTTAAAGTTGAGGGCACTGAGGCACAGAGAATTTAAGTAGCTTGCCTAAGGGTCCCACAGGAGGCAAATGGCAGAGCTAGGATTGGAAACTAGGTCCCTTTACTCCCAATCCTCTGCTTATTCTGTAAGGCCACACTGCTTCCCCATTTTGGTGTTATTATTTTCCTTGATTATGATTAATTTTTCATTGCCAAGAATGTTGACATTCAAAAATCATCACAGGCAATTTGTTCATATTCACATCAGCAGTGTGCATTTGACTGGTCTTCTATAAGACACCACTGATAGAGAAATTCCCCCATGGGAGTGACAGGAAACCCAAAGTGGTACCCACAGTTCTAGCCACCTCATGAGTAGAAAAATGTCATTCCTTGATGTGCTTTCATGTTTGGTTTTTGGAGCACCTGGAGCTGTTTCCTCTTTTACCTTCGTTTTTATGGACCCTTGCATAGTTTCTGTTCACAAAGAACTATTTATTTCTTGATTATAATCTGCCATAATTGTCTATCTGCAGCAAACAACTCCTGATTTTGGGTTTTTTTTTTTTTTTCAGTTGGGATGCATCTGGTGAGCTTTCTTTTAGGTTATCTTATCTTTAAAATGATTCCTTTGTCAACTCTGCTTTGTTTCCCAAATTCCGCTGACCATAGAGTCATTTGGATATCCTGCTATCCATTCTTATCTTTATGTATCCCACCCAGCATGGCATTGAAGTAAGTGTTGCATCATTGCTAGAAGACTGACTTTACCAACTCTTTTTCTATCATACTCTTCCAAACACTTAGTACAGTGCCCTGCACACAGTAAGCACTAAATAAATGCATTTTATTTGATGATGATGGTGATGATGATGGTATTTGTTAAGCATTTACCATGTGCCAAGCATTGTTCTAAGTGCTGGGGTAGATACAAGGCATTCAGGTTGGCCCACGTGGGGCTCACAGTCTTAATCCCCATTTTGCAGGTGAGGTAGCTGAGGCACAGAGCAGTTAAGTGACTTGTCCAAAGTCACACAGCTGACAAGTGGGGGAGCCAGGATTTGAACCCATGACCCCTGACTCCCAAGCCTATGCTTTTTCCACTAAGCCACTCTCCTTCTCTTATTTATTGATTGATTGATTGTGGATCACTGTATTATGCATTTGGGAGAGCACAAGGCAACATCGTTGGAAGTAATGTTCTCACAAGGAGTTCACAGTCTGGAGAAAGTTGTTAGAGTCACCAAAGCCCTGTGCATCAGCCAAAATAAAGTGACAAAATCCTTCTTCTGAATAACTGTCATATGACTGATTTCACAATACACACACCTTTCCTTTGTGATTTACACATGCAATATGGTTTCATTTTTATTTTTTGCTTATAATTTTCAGTGTTGCTTTTATTACTAAATTAGCTTACTTTTCTCAACCTTTTTATTCACAAATAAAATTTAAGATTGAGATATAGACCACCTTTTCTGACTGCTGTCGTGACCTCAGTGGGGATGGATGCCCTGTGAATCAATGTTTTAATTGCCATGATTTTCCCATGGAGGGATGAAAGGCCACTTAAAATTGCCCAAAATGAAGGTGCCGTTTATGGACAATTAATTTAATG
The DNA here is from genome assembly GCF_015852505.1 of Tachyglossus aculeatus. Classification (NCBI taxonomy): domain Eukaryota; kingdom Metazoa; phylum Chordata; class Mammalia; order Monotremata; family Tachyglossidae; genus Tachyglossus; species Tachyglossus aculeatus. The sequence continues at coordinate 73,556,737 of NC_052069.1, read as the reverse complement.
GAAAGTCAATTTATGCCTTGGAAGTCCATAATTAAGGCATTATTCATATTAATGATCTATGTGGTGGGTGATACAAATGTGATTACTGAGTGTTCTATAATTAACATATAACAGGATGGAGAGATAAAATACTATTCAGTAACCAAAATAATACAAAACAATATTTCCTCAGAATTGTTACCTCATTGACATATTACAATCCCAAATCAATGAAAAAAAACCTTTCAGGATGGCTTTTTCATGTCAACAAATATCATAAATCTTTCCTAATTATTAAAAAAATGCAATCATAGTTATTTCAGTGAAGACTAAAATACATTCACTGCAACCAACTGAATGTTCATAACAACCACAATGAATGAATTCTATGCTGTAAAAAGCTTGCTTTGAGTTTGCTTTTTCTTATTGATAAGACTGAAAGAGTTATACATTCCTCTGCAACTTTTATCCGTCAGGTCAATGATAAGTTCTAACAACACATCACCTATGAGAGGACATCTCTTTAAATGCTCCAGTGGCAAAGGGGGAAGGTAAAAAGCATCTCAACTTCATGACATTTTGATGAGTGAGAAATTGACAAGAAAAGGGGAATTTGGGGAGTTAGGTTTGGGGAGGGTAAAATGGAAGGTAGGTGGTGTGATGATAAGACATCAGAGCAAACAAGTTCGCTGTTCCTAACCCTGTGCAACACTGAGTGTACTAACAAGTACAATAATGATAAAAGTGATATTTATTAAGCATTTACTATGTGCTCAGTACATTACCCAGTTCGGATGAACACAAAATGAGCAGCCACTCCTCAGTCATTTGAATGAGCATACCTTCTTCAATTATTCAGCCACTTAATGTGGTAAATCTAAAAAAAAATGATGGGATTTGTTGACCATTTATCAAGCAGTCAGTGGAATTTTTTGAATGCTTACATTGTGCATAGCACTATTAAAATCTCCAAAGCTTTTGGGAGGGTATAATACAATAGAGTTAATAGACAGGTTTCCTGCCCTCTAGATCTTAGAGTCTGGTGGCTGACATAAATCTTATCAAAAAATAAAAACACTGTGGTTCAGCCAGTTAAGTAACAAAGATCAAAGGGTTTAATTCTAGGTCAAGGTAAGGGTGGGCTGAGTTTTCCAAATTGGAACTGTGCAAAGCCCTAGTCCCAAAGGTGGTGATAGATTTTTTTCTAAGTGAATTTAAGGATGTCAAAGGGCAAGATGATTTCTGCCCATTTATACTTATCCCGAAAGTCAAGTTCCATTCATGCAAGTGATATTTCCAACATTATTGTAAATGTAACAATTCATTCTCTTGTGAAAAAGGATTAAAGAAATTAATCCATTTTACAGATTACTCAACACATTTTCCTTATTTTGTGAACCTTCATCATGTCTAGAAGTATTAAGTGTATTATTAGGGACTCCTGACTCTATATTAAATTGGTAACCCCTTGAGAGTAGGGCTTATCAATTCTACAGTATTGCATAATAATAATAATAATAATAATGGCATTTATTAAGCTCTTACTATGTGCAGAGCATTGTTACATGCACTGTTACATGCACTTTGTACAGTGCTTTCACACAGTAAGCACTCAATACATTCCATTAATTGATATCAGTTTGAAATTCTGATTCTCTAGCATTAATTTTTCCTAATACAGTTATTGAACCTGATTTTCCTTTATACCAAGTAATTGATTCTATAATTTTGATTTGAAAACTTTCTCTCTTTCTTGGTTTTCCATCTTTTAAACTAAGGATACATCTGGGGGCTGTGACATTGTGAACATAATCTTTTTCTTGCCAGTGTGTCCTTTTGCCACATAGAAGGCATACAAGCTTTCCACAATGCCATAAGAAAACTGGGTTTCCTTAAATTCCTTCCTATTCCCTCAACATCTGGCCTAGCTATCCTTTCAAAGCAAGTGACATTGGTTACAATAAAATTCCTTGGGAAAATTAACTGTCTCTTCCATTCAAATTCACTTGGTTTCATGGCCCTTTCAATATGTCACCAGCAGGGAACTGATAAATTTTATTTCCTGCACTCTAGTGCACATTTACTACTGATAAAGTTCTATGTATCTTTTCCCTTGTGAAGAAAACACCAGAGTATATTAGCATGCAAATATGTTTTCCTTCATCAAAGTTCTACTGATGAATTTTGTTCAGTACCAATTAATCAGTGGCATCTTTTGAGCAGAGCACTGTACTAGGGGCATGGGAGAGAACATTACAGCAGTAGATTTGGTAGACACTGTCACTGTCCACAAGAAGTTCCCAACATAGAGTGGAAGGCAGATGTTAAATTGCTGATGGAGGAATTGGAAAGTATTCGGAGAAGTACTTAAGTGCCATGGGGCTGGGAAAAGGGTGAATGTAGAGTTAATAAGACTGAGAGATCTAAGTGCGAAGACAACATAGAAGGGAGGGAGAATGGTGGAAATGGAATTATATACATTTATTCATCCAGTTTGTAAACTGGAGGCATCCATTTAAAACAATTTTTAATTTCTCCCTTTTTCTTTTACTATCTATCTTCAACTTTCCATGCTGTTTTCCCTAAATGTTGACTGATGATTAGTCCTCTAAACATTTGTCACAATGGGTGGCAACTAAAAGTGCCAGTCATGTGATGTCAGGGTTTACTCTTTGCTTCCTTTTCTAGATATTCTTAATTATTACTTTGTAATCAGTCTGTGTTCTTAATAACATGTCAACAAAGTATCGGTTCTGAAATAAATAGGATTTTTACTCTCCCAAAACAAAAGGTTTATGGATACACTGTTTAGCAGATCATACCAGAGTAACACGATAAATTATATTGAAAAGGTAGCTCTAGAAGATGGATTCAGTATATTAATAATAATAATAATGGTATTCATTAAGCACTTAATCCTAATTTTAAAGATGAGGAAACTGAGGCACAGAGCAGTCAAGTGACTTGCCCAAGGTCACATAGCTGTAAGAGTAGGAACCAGACTTGGAACCTAGATCTTCTGACCCCCAGACCTGTGCTCTTCCCAATAGGTCATCTGCTGGGAGGCCGATAGGGAGAAGGAGAGAAAAATGGGGGCTCAGTCTGGGAAGGCCTCCTGGAGGAGGTGAGCTCTCAGTAGGGCTTTGAAGGGAGGAAGAGAGCTAGCTTGGAGAATGTGTGGAGGGAGGGCATTCCAGGCTAGGGGGATGACGTGGGCCGGGGGCCGACAGCGGGACAGGCGAGAACGAGGCACAGTGAGGAGATTAGCAGCAGAGGAGCGGAGGCTGGGGACTGGGCTGTAGAAGGAGAGAAGGAAGGTGAGGTAGGAGGGGGCGAGGTGATGGAGAGCCTTGTATTTATTGAGCGCTTACTGTGTGCAGAGCACTGTATGAAGTGCTGGGAAAGTACAATTCAGCAACAGATAGAGACAATTCCTACCCAACAACAGGCATGTGTGTGTGTGTGTGTTATATATGAAGATGGAGGAAGTCCCTGGGCATCTAGACTGTGACCTCATTGTGGCCAGGGATTGTCACTGTTTATTGTTGTATCTTACTTTCCCAAGCACTTAATCCAGTGCTCTGCACTCAGTAAGCACTTAATAAATATGATTGAATGAATTAATCAACTAATTAATGAGAGCCTTGATTGAATTGGACCTAGAGGGAGGACAATGACATGCAAATCAGCACACCTGAACATACGGAGTTGGGAGAAGGAAGCAGAGTCTATTCATTGCTAATCTATAGTATTAAACAGAATTTGAGATTATACTGGAAAACTACATTTCAGGGTGATTTTCAGGTGTTTATATAAATGTATATGAATCTTTCTTAAAATACAGTGAACTGCATTGTAATAAAAAAAATTTTTTTATCAAATAGTATGCTCTCTATGTGCGTCAGTGGGAGGTGCCATTTTTGAATCAATGGTATTTATTGAGTACTTATTGTATGCAGAGTACAGTACTAAGGACTTGGGAAAGTGCAAAGAGGAAGAATCTTACTGGCTACAAAATCTATGTGCTCTAGCAATTTACAGCCAGTGGCAATCCTAAAATGCCTTTAGGGAGGCTGACAGACAGAACGTGGTCCCGGGCTCCCCAGGCTCCTCCATCTCGGAGTGAAGCGGGATCTTCCGTCAGTGCCTGTATAGGATATACCTGTATATATGTATATATGTTTGTACATATTTATTACTCTATTTATTTTACTTGTACATGTCTATTCTATTTTATTTTGTTAGTATGTTTGGTTTTGTTCTCTCCCTTTTAGACTGTGGGCCCACTGTTGGGTAGGGACTGTCTCTATATGTTGCCAACTTGTACTTCCCAAGCGCTAAGTACAGTGCTCTGCACATAGTAAACGCTCAATAAATACGATTGATGATAATGATGATGATAGAGCCAATACAGCATCTTCAAGCTGAACCAAAAAGTGACTTAGCAGTTGGAGTGTCCAGCCTATGTGGGGTTGGGAACCATAGACCTACATTTGACATTTCTCCTGGATTTACAATAATAATAATAATATTATATTATGGTATAGTATAATGATAAAATACAAAACATACAGTATAATTATAATATGATAATAATAATTATGATATCTGTTAAGTGCTCACTATGTGCCATGCACTGTGTCAGATACAGCAAATCAGGTTGGACACAGTCCCTCTCCTGCATGGAGCTCCAAGTCTTCATCCGCATTTTACAGATGAGGTAACTGAGGCACAGAGAAGCTGAGACATGCCCAAGGTTACACAGCAGACAAGTGGTGGAGCTGGGATTAGAACCCAGATCCTTCTGACTCCCAGGCATGTGTTTTATCCACCAGGCAGTACTGCTTCTCTTTATGAACAGTTCCATAAAAAATATAGAGCAGTTGGAAAGGGAGGATTATAAAAATGATTCTGGGACAAAAATGATTTCCATGCTGTACACAGCTCTGTTGATGAGACACATAAGAAGAAGAATGAGAGCAGGATACCAAAATATCAGGTCTATGGGAAGTTATAACCAAAGTGAGAGGGGGCAAAAAATTAAAGGAAGCAAATCCACAAGAATACAGAATTATTAAGGACTATTAAGAGGGAAACAATAGTAGAAAGTCAAGTTAGGGATACAACAATCAGGAAGGTGATATGAGGAGGGGCAGAACCTTTTTTCAATCACAGGCTTTGGGAAAACAAAGAAACCGACCAAAATGAAAACTGTCAGACACACTGAAAATATCATGATTAGGAGCACCATCTCCAACCCAAACCACAACTCAATTATTTAGTAAGTAATTTTTTTAAAGCTTCTGTTTTAGAAAATTGTGACACTTTAAGAAAAAGTGAAATGAGACAATTCACAGGTTACCATGTACCATTAAATTTGAAGAAATTCAGCTCAGCTCTTCATTTTTAAATATTTACTAAGGTCCTGGAGGTTCATGGAATAATACATTCCCTAAATCTGTTGATTTTTTTTGTTAAATAAGAACTTTTAGTAACAAAAACCTCTAAATCTATTTCCATCTTTTCCAAAAGGCTCTTTAAAGATTTTCCATAGTTTGAAGTTACCAATAGATGTCTCTATTGCTCTATTATTTTAACAATAGCCTCAAACAATAGCCATTTCATGTGGGAAATGGTGTAAGATTCAAAAGCCGATGACAGCCCTTCCCTCTAGGGCTTTTCATTGAATCAGCTACCTATCAAGTGTCAGTGGCATATCGTTGTTGTTCAGTAGAATTTCACATACCAAACTCTTCATTTTGCACATATTTTACCTCTGCAACCACATGGTGTGAGTCAGTAGAAGTAAAGCTCATGATCAATGATACAGGTCATAGCAGGCCCGTCCCACTTTATCAGGATATTTCAATGCTCTGTTAAGGTTTCTTGCCTTTAAAGTATTTTAATCCTAACTGCTACAGTTGCATGAATCACCTGTTAATTGAGTCAGGTGCAAATGTAGCCATAGAAATGAACCAACAGCTATTTGCAATAAATTTGAGTGTCTTCCTCCTCATGAGTAAAAAGTAACATGTGTAAGAATTATGTGACTGCTTACGTATTCAATTAATTCAACTTACATGCTTTTGATAAAGCTGCTTAGAAATGCAAATGTGGAAATTTTATCTACTCTGTATTCAAAATAAAGGATAAAATGACATACACATACACAGCCCAGTGAACACAGAACGTCTATTCTGTCCATCATAATGATATCCTCTGCAGTTTTTTGGCATGTATTTGGCTCTGAAAGCCCTTCCCTATCTATCTTCCGACCCTAGGTTCACAAACAACATGATTTAATTCCTTAATCTGAATGCTTCTAAGGGAGAAGAAATAGAGTCAGCAGTTAGACATGTCAGCTTCTTTGAAATTTAGTTTATGAATTAAGGAGAGGTTCACATGGCATGAGAAGCAGTGTGGTCTAGTAGATAGAGTATGGGCCTGAGAGTCAGAAGGACCTGGGTTCTAATCCCGGCTCCTCCACTTTTCTGCTGTGTGACCGTGGGTAGATCACTTAACTTCTTTGTGCCTCCTTCATAACTTTCAAGATTGCGTTTACTTCTGTAGCACCTTTAGCATCTGTTTTATCCTTATACATTTGGGGGAGATAATTTCATTTAGGTGATGAACTATGGAAACTAGATGGCTAAAATTAGATGGGTGAATATCATTCATTCAATCATACTTATTGAGTGCTTTCTGTGTGCACAGCACTGTATTAAGCACTTGGGAGAGTGCAATATAATAGACACATTCCCTGCCCACAATGAGCTTATAGTCTAGTGGGGTCTGTGTGTGTGTAAACACATTAATATAAATAAATAAATTACAGACATGTACATAAGTATATAGAGAAGCAGCAGCATGGCTCAGTGGAAAGAGCCCGGGTTTTGGAGCCAGAGGTCATGGGTTCAAATCCTGGCTCCACCAATTGTCAGCTGTGTGACTTTGGGCAAGTCATTTAACTTCTCTGTTATTATTTCAAAAGTATTATAAATTGGTATGGGGTTGGTAAACCCCACTAGTAAGAAACATTAAATAATAGCTTTAAAACAGTAGCTCTTATGAGAGGCCCTTGATTCATTCAGTATATTTAATGCATACTTATTTGGTTCAGAGGATTGCACTTGGTACTAGGGAGACTACAATGGGAAGAAGAAATACTTTGTCTCTGTGTTCAGGGAACATGTTATCCAACGAATGGGACAGGAAGAAATAAAGTGATTTAGTGACAAGTGGCAGTGGAAAGGTTCTGGAGAAAAGAATGAACAAATGAATGGAGTGCATAATTAGGGATATTAATACATGTTAATGATGTATGTATATATATACGTGTGTTAGCGCTAGGGACAGTTGTTGGAGTGACGACACTAGAAGTGATAGAACATTTGGGAAATGTCTCTAATAGGAAGTGGAATTTCAGAAGGACTTTGAAAAAGAAGAGCAATTGAGGACTTCCAGGCATGGAAGAGGGTGTAAGCAGTGGGATTGGAGACAGGAGAATTAACAATGGTATACAGTAAGAAGATTGACATGGGAACAGCAAAGAGTGTAAGCTAGGAGACTAATAAGTAAAGAGAGTCAATTTATAAGTACTGGTGGAGAGCCTTGAAGTCGTCAGTGGTTAGACACTTCAATCACTCAATCAATCATATTTACTGAGCACTAACTGTGGGCAATATACTGTACCAAACTCTTGGGAGAGGACAATAGAACATAGTTGGTAGACTCATTCTCTGACCACAACAAGTCTAGAGAGGGATACAGATATTAATATAAATAAATAAATAAATTATCAATATGTACAAAAATGTGTGGGCCTGAGGGAAGGATGAATAAAGGGTACCACTACTACTAATAATAATGGTGTTATTTGTTAAGTGCTTACCATGTGTGAAGCACTGTTCTAAGTGCTTGGGGCAATACAAGGTGATCAGGTTGTCCCACGTGGGGCTCACAGTCTTAATCCCCATTTTACAGATGAGGTAACTGAGGCACAGAGAAGTTAAGTGGCTTGCCCAAGTTCATACAGCTGACAAGTGGTGGAGTCGGGATTCAAACCCATGACCAAGTGCAAAGGTGACATGAGGGCAATAGTTGGCAAAGGCCTCTTGGAGGGGATGTGCTTTTAATAAGGCTTTAAAGGTGGGGAGAGTGATAGATATGAAGAGGGAGGGCATTCCAGGCTAAAGGTAGAATGTGAGCAAGAGGTCAGTGGCAGGATACACAAGATAAGTGTACGGTGAGTAAGTTAGTATTAGAGGAGCAAACTGTGGTGGCTGAGTTTTAATAGGAAATCTGAGAAGTAAGGTAGGAGAAGTCAAGATGATTGAGTGCTTTAAAGCCTTTGGTCTGTTATTTAAAGGAAATAGGTAGTGACTGGGATTTTGGAATAGTGGAATAATGTAAATAGAGTACAAGCCCAATGCTGAAATGTTAATACAAGATTGAGAGTTTGAACCATTCATTCATTCAATCATATTTATTGAGCGCTTACTGTGTGCCGAGCAGAGAGTGGTTGTTAGGATGAACATAGATTTTGAGAATAACTGCATAGGATATGTATGCACACATATATATTTCATATAAAAGCAAAGTATTTACTTGGAAAATAACACCCATTGAAATTATAAGAATTAGTTATTTTCACTTTTCAAAATGACCATATGAAATTACCGGCTGTTTCAAGCCCAAATAGAAAATGACCTGTTCTTATGGTTTCCAGTGACTTAGACAATGCTGAAAGTGGCAGGGACAACATATCTTAATTTTACAATGTTTTCCAATAGTAGAAGAGAAGAATAAGGAATATACCAAAAGTTCTTGAATTTGGGGGTTTTTCAAATCTGCTACATATAAAGACATTTCGGTGGCAAGAGGAGTGAAGGCAACAGATCATCCAAGATAATGGTCTATGGCAGAGCAGTAAAATGCAGGAAATGTGGGAGATATTTTTAAAATGAAGATCACTAGGCTACATGTTGAAGGTTTTTAATACAATCATAACTGATAATGCCCAGGGTCTACAGCTTTACTTCCTGTTCTAAAAGTTCCTGTTCAAAAGATTTAGTCCAAATAAGCAATATGTGGAGGAAGTTAAAGGTTGAGGATCAAGCCAGAAGATAATGCAAATTTAGTCTTAAGGGAAGGAGAGCCTGAACAAGTAAATTCTTTATACTGGCAAAAGAGGAGCTAAGATAATTTACAATTAACATAAAGTGATTCAGTGATATCTGACACTAGCAAGGTACTGTAGAAGCAAATGAATAATGTAAGAAATGAAGGATGGTAACCACCTCCCAACCTCCTGCCTCTCCCCACTTCAGTCCATACTTTACTCTGCTGCCTGGATTATCTTTCTACAGAAATGCTCAGGGCATGTCATCCACCTCCTCAAAAATCTCCAGTGGTTGCCTATCAACCTTCCCATTAAGCAAAAACTCCTCACTATTGGCTTCAAGGCTGTCCATCACCTTGCCCCCTCCTACCTCACCTCCCTTCTCTCCTTTTACAGCCCCACCTGCGCACTCTGCTCCTCTGCCGCTAACCTTCTCACTGTGCCTTGATCTCACCTGTCTTTCCACGACCCCTGGCCCATGTCCTACCTCTGTCCTGGAATGCCCTCCCTCCTCGAGTCTGTCAATCATTCTTCCCCCCCATTCAAAGCCCTACTTAAGGCTCATCTCCTCCAAGAGGCCTTCCCAGACTAAGCTCCCTTTTCCTCAGCTCCCCCTCCCCTCCATGTCACCTTGACTTACTGCCTTTCCTTTTCTCCCTCTCTGCTCACCCTACAGCACTTATGTACATATGTATACATCTATAATTATATTTGTTTATATTGATGCCTGTTTACTTGTTTTAATGTCTGTCTCCCCCCCCCGCCACCCCAGACTGTAAGCCCATTGTGGGCAGGGATTGTCTCTATTGCTGTATTGTACTTTTGAAGCACTTAGCACAGTGTTTTCCACACAGTGAGCGCTCAATAAATATGATTGAATGAATGAAGTATTAAGATGTTATATGATCTCTCCAAAATCCTTAAAATCGATGCCACAGATGTCACAATTACACCATTTCTAAGCACACTGTTGACTCTGCTGGAGATAGAATACTGAGCTAATGGATATGTCGGGTTGACTTAGTGAAAGCAATTCTAATATTCTGAGGCCCTTTTATTAACAGTAAATCAGAGAGTTAAATTACTGATGTTCGTGGTGTGAGTTGTAACCACCTTGGAACTGTTCGTTGTCAGATAGTTTCATGATATTCACTGTGAACAAAAATTGGTTTACAAGGCAGGTTGTTGAGTACAACATTGAACCAGGTGGCCTAAAGCATATTTTTCTATATCTGAGGGCACCATCTGCCAGGACACCTCTCTCCACAGACAGCCCCAAATGAATGTCAGATCTCTAAAAAGATCTAAAAGAGAAACAGTGTGGCTCAGTGGAAAGAGCACGGGCTTTGGAATCAGAGGTCGTGGGTTCAAATCCCGGCTCCGCCAATTGTCAGCTGTGTGAGTTTGGGCATGTCACTTAACTTCTCTGTGCTCAGTGACCTCATCTGTAAAATGGGGATTAAGACTGTGAGCCCCACATGGGACAACCTGATCACCTTGAAACCTCCCCAGTGCTTAGCACAGTGCTTTGCACATAGTAAGCACTTAATAAATGCCATTATTATTTTTATTATTATAAAAAGCACAATAAGAGAAGTACAAGAATCACCAGTAGCTGTGTGCAAGGAATTTCTCTTGTGCTTCTGTTTTGCTTTTGCAAGGGCTACGTACATACAGTTTTTGCACTCAGGAGACACTCAATAAATACCATTACTACTATTAGTCTTAAGTAGCCACATTTCCCTCCTGCAGTAAGAACTGTATTAATTCAGTTAATAAAAAATACCTAAATCATTCATAATGGAAATTTGTCCTAAATCATTTTAAAACCTTGCATGAAATTATTGGACTTCATAAACTTTTTTTTAGGGGAAGGAGACAGTATATGAAAAAAGGGACAAATTCAGAGATTAAGAAATCTATAAAAATTGCATTTAATTAAAATGTTACCTGGTAGGTATCCTGTAAGTCAATGTGAAATAAGAATTAAAGAACAGAGTCAAGGCTCTAGATCCACAGAAAAGTGGGAGGAAAGACTAGAGTAAAGAAATTTTCACACTCTCTCCTTAAACAACACTGACTCAGAACAGAATACAGTGATGCTAGGTTTCTTCGAGCATAATTTTTTTGTGTTGTTTTTGTGTCCAGAACATCACATATTTCTCGTGTTCACTCCTAGGAAGATAGCTCCCTTTGAGTCAAGATCTATCACCTTATCCACTGATGCGTAGTCATATTCTTTTGCAACAGCCTGATGAGCTGGGATTTGGTAGTGACCTATAAGACTGGGCAAGATTTTGGCTTCACAGAATTCTCTCTGCTGACAGATGAAGGTTCTGAACAGCATCTCACAGCTAGAAATATTTCCCAGAAGAAAAAAGTGAAGCTTTAAGTTTAAAAGGTTATAAACATTCCTTTTTGGAACCTTATAGTGAAATGCTTGGAAAAATTAACTTTTAACATTCTATTAAGTACCTGCTCATGACCTAAATAAAAGAGTAATTAAACACTTCAGAACCACAGATTCAAAATTCTAGAGTTAATTCTCATTTTCTAACATAAGACCTTTTATTCCTTATTCAAATTTTCTTCTCATAAAAAACTACTTTCATTCAATCTTATTTTTTGAGTACCTATTGTGTGCAGAGCACTGTACTACGTGCTTGGGATAGTACAATATAACAATAAACAGACATTTTCCCTGCCCACTACAAGCTTACAGCCTACACAAGTTGCTTTTCCATAAATGTCCTAAAAACCCAACCTTTACTACTTGCATCCTCCTCCTCGTTGCCCTCCCTGCCTCCCATTTATTCCCACTCCAATTCATGCTTTACTCAGCTGCCTGGATTATTTTTCTAAAGAAACATTCAGACCATTTTTCCTTTCTTTTCATAGACCTCCCATAGCTGCCTTTCCATCCACATCAAACAGAAACTCCGGACCATTGGCTTTAAGACACTCAATCAGGAAAGCAGCATTGGCTTAGTGGCAAGAGCACAAACTTAAACACTTGATATTCATCCCACCTTCAGCAACATAGCACCAATGGGCACCTTTCCACCAACTCTGTTGTATTTTAAAGCACTCAATCAGCTTCCCTCATTGCACCTCACCTTCCTGATTTTCTACTACAACCGAGCCCTTACACTTTAATCCTCTAATGCCAACCTACTAACTGTACCTCAATATTGTCTATTTCTCCACTGACCTCTCGCTTATGTCCTACCTCTATCCTGGAACACCTTCCCTCTTCATATTTGACTGATGATCACTCTTCCAACCTTCAAAACCTTTTTGAAAGCACATCTCTTCCAAGACACCTTTCCAGAATAATGCCCTCATTTCCTCTTCTCCCACCACCTTCTGTGTCATCTTGCACTTGGATTTGCATCCTTTATTCACCCCTTCCTCAGTTCACACCACTTATGTACATATCTGTAATTCATTTATTTACCTTAATGTCTGTCTCCCCCTCTAGACTATAGGCTTGTTGTGAGCAGAGTACGTGTCTGCCAACTCTGTTAAATGTAATCCCCCAAGAGCTTAGGACAGAGCTCTGTACAAAGTAAGTTCTCAATAAATATGATTGATTGTACTCTTCCAAGTGGCATGTGGTAGTACAGTGCCTATACTCACTAAGCACTCAATAAATACCATTTATTGATACCCCTATGTCCTATCATTTGTCTTAGCTGTAATTTATTTCAATGTCTGTCTCCCCTTTTGGAGTGTAAGTCCTTTTTAGCCAGGGATTGTGTCTACCAATAATACTGTATCATGCTCTCACAAGCACTTAGTACAGTGCTCTGCCATAGTAAGCAATTAATTCCTTTGATTGATTAATTCCCCTGATGTTTACTAAGTGGTAATGGAGGCCTTGCTTGTGTGATGTGTTGCAATGCCACAGTGTTCCTGGCTGCTAATGTGTTCTGGAATCCAAGAAGCCACATGTGGATGTCTACACCTGGGGAAATTATTATAGTAATAACAATTGTAATGATGATAATAATGGTGGTAATTGTTAAGCACTTACTATATACCATGCACTGTACTAAGCACTGGGATACACACAAATAAATCGGTTGAAAACAGCCCCTTTCCTTCATGGGACTCAGTCTGAGTAGGAGGAAAAAATAGGTATTGAATAACTATTTTATAGATGAGGAAACTGAGGCCTAGAGAAGTAAAATGACTTGTCCTAAGTCCCATATAGCAGGCAAGTAACTGAAAGGGGGCACAGTGGAGCCACAGCTATCATACTTCCCAAAGAGAGCATCCATCCCTATTGAGGGGTTCAGGAAGAGATGGGTGTTGTATGACTCTTTTGCTGTAAGCTGTACCTTATCAATCTCTTTAAGCCATTTGTAAACTATAGCTAACTCCTCCAGGTCTTCACTGACACTCTTCTACAGTTCATTCATTTATTCAATTGTATTTATTGAGCATTTACTGTGTGCAGAGCACTGTACTAAGCACTTGGAAAGTACAACTAAGCTCTTGGAAAGTACAATTCGGTAACAGATAGAGACAGTCCCTACCCAACAATGGACTCACGGTCTAGAAGGGGGAGACAGACAATAAAACAAGTAGAAGGGTGTCAATACCATCAGAATAGATAAATAGAATTGTAGATAATATACACATCATTAATAAAATAGAGTAATAAATATGTGCAAATAAACACATGCGCTGTGGGGAGGGGAAGGGGGTAAGGCAGAGGGAGAAAGTGGGAATGATAGCAGAGGGGAGGAGGAGCAGAGGAAAAGGGGGGCTCAGTCTGGGAAGGCCTCCTGGAGGGGGTGAGATATCAGTAGGGCTTTGAAGGGAGGAAGAGAGCTAGTTTGGCAATTATAATAATCCAATGATTATTAGTCTTTTCTAGGTCGCTTGCAGTGCTAGATTGTTTGCTGCTATGGACAGCTACACTTTTGGGAGGATCTAGGAACCTCTCTTTCAGAGGAGTAGAGTCATTCTACCTCAAAGGGTTTCTTCATTCCCTCAATGGGCAATAATTCTGTCCATAATTTTTTTAATACAGTTTTCAAAACAAATCAAATGTCTCTATGTGAAATATTTTCTTCTGATATTCTTCTATTTTGCTTGTTTATATTAATATCTTTTTCCCTCTCTAGACTGTAACCTTGTTGTGGGCAGGTGATGTGTCTATTGTTGTATTGTACTCTCCCAAGTGCTTAGTACAGTGCTCTGCACACAGTGTACACTCAAATATGAATGACTGAATGAATTTCACTGTTCATTAATAGGTCTTAACAGGAAATGGTATGAGCACCACTTAATTCTTTGAAGAATAATACTACATTTTCTTCTCCCACCCACTAATTTTCTTATCCTTTCTTACTTTCTTTTTTACATTGTAATGGCAAATATTTCTGTAAGCAGGAGTAGAAGTAGAAGGCCCTAAGATACATGTCCTATGGATACACTCATTAAACTTGACTTATATTGTATTTAACATTTCCAGTTATTGCTTTTCATTGTTTCACTGATGGCCATTTTAACAGGATCTTCATTATTTTCTATTTGCCTTGTGGAGTTCCTTCAGCCAGCTCAGTGAAAGATCCAGAGGAAATTTTAATTATTTGTACTCATACCCAGAAACCCCTTTGAAGTCAATGGAAGCTCACACTAAGAAATTCAGGACTGAGACTATGTATGCACTTATCAGAGCAGCACTGACACTTCTTTATGCCAGGTTTTTTTTTTCTAGTGTAATTTCTCTTGAAGAGTATGTGTTTCTGGGAAGTGGCAGGTTGAAAAAAGCTGTAGTTGCTATTGGACTGAATTCACAGTGGACTGCCTAGTAGAATTGGCTCTAAATTTAACTTCAGATCATAGTACATACACATTCTAAACAAAACAGCAGGCTAATTGTGGATACTTCTTTTTTTGTGTGATCCTCTTAGCTCATTCAGATATCAGAATGTAACCCTGCAGAAAAATGACAAGGGAAAACCACACTTTTATAAATTTTACTTTAGGCTTAATAGAGGTATACCATGCTGGCATGTGAAGAATTTGATGCATGAATTGTATATTTAATAATGGCATTTAACAGACTGCAGGTAATCCCTTTAAGTAAATGATAGGGGAAAGCTTTCATTTTCAAATGAAGTGAAATTTTGAGTGTCCCCCGTTGACTTTCAAACATACCAATCCTCAGCCAGCCCTTTCCCACCTCTATCATTTTTCTGCCCTAATCTCTCACTTTTATCCTCTTTTCTCTCTTCTTCCCCCATATTGTGGCATTACATTTTATTCCCCATTTTCCTGCTACCATTCACCTCTGTGATCCCAGATTTACCCCTTCCTTTTCAATTTTCACACTCCTTTCTCTCCCTTCCCTGACTGGTGCACATTTTAATCATTTTACATTTTCACTTGTTTCACAGGCACAACTGGACCCTTCTCCATCTTGCAATCCCTGCCTCTGGGATTTTCATAGCTGTGGGGACCAGAATGGACTGTGTTGGTGGGTGAAAGCCTGTTAAGGGGACCACTAACATCAATGAAACAGGTACATTAAAAATGAATCAGCACTGAACAGTGGAAAGAAAGAAGAAGGGTCCACAGAGGTATCATGGGTACTTGGTGGCATTTGTGAGAACTGTGGAGAAAAGGAGTTGGAAAAAAAAATTGCAGTGGAAGAGGAGAGGAAAATATTTTAAGGTGTGCAGAGGGGTACAGGAGAAGATGGGAGGTGGGCAGGGGGTGGGGTGAGTGACATTGTATATACCTGGTCTCCAACCAGGACCACTAGTGTGGGAAAACAAGATTTTATTTTGTTTGGACATAAAGGTTGGGGGGAATATCCTATTCACCATAATAAGAGTCTAGAATCTTCACATTCTGGCCCTCAAATCGAATTCTGGAAGGACAGAGTTTTCATTTGAAAGAAGTACCTTGGCAATTATATATGCTGCTGTAACACTCTTAAAGGGTCATTTAGGTTTGAGACACTGATTGCTAAAATCTAATTGTTGTAAATCAGTGTTTTCATGAAGCAACAGAACACACAAAAAGCATTTACTAGCCACTGTCTCCCCTCCAAACTAAACAACAAAGATTAAAAATTACATTCTATCCCATAGCACTTTCATAAAAAGAGAATGGGATTTACAATAAAAATAAAAGTGGTTTGAGAGTATATGTAGCAATTACTCAAAATTTGTCATTAGTTTTTATGTAAACAAGTCTTTATTTCAGATGATAAAATAGTGATTTGCCATGCGAGTCATTATATTGGTTGCTAAGTGACAGTTCAAGCTTTCTATAACAATGTGAACCAAAATGTCTTGTTATGCATTGCATAGTTTTAGCCAGTAATATATATTCATGATTCAGAAACCATGTCAGCTAGAGAATCACAAACTTATGATATATCTGTTGAAACTTTAGCTCAACAAGAAATGCAGGGTATACTTTGTCAGAATTTTGAACTCTGACCAATAAGCTTTTAGTTTTGACATATTTGCTGTCTTTTGCCCTGAAGACTCATTTTTCAACAGCAAGCCAACATCTATTTTCTCTTGATAGAGGGTGAATATGAAAAATAAAATGCATTATCTAAGTGGTGGCAATTTCAAACTGCTCTAAGCAAAAGAACTGTTTCAAAGAGCCTAAGGTTGGACGGAAAGCAATTTGTGTGCATGTTTGTGTTGTCAAAGAAAGAGCAGGGAATAAAATACTATAATGCTTTATACAAAGTAAAAATTGGAACAATAATGAAACATTCAGGGGTTTTTTTTGAGAACTGTAATATTTTCTGGAAGATAGTGTTTTTTTGCCTGATTCCTAATATGATATGCAAAACCACTTACCAAGCGCCAGTGTCAGAATCAGTCCCTTAAGCATAAAAAAATAATAATGGTAACCATCAATTCTTGAAATATAATGGCAATTGAGTCATCTAATCACTTTCAAGTTAAAAAATGTTTTGATTCCCTATCAAATTTAAGAAATTTGTCATTTTCCAATTAGTCAATTAATGTCTATGTTTCTACCTATTCAATTTAGCTATTGTCTTGTCTTATTGTGTTGAGTCGTCTCCAACCCATAGTGCCGCCATGGACATATCTCTCCCCAGAATGCCCCATTGCCATCTGCCATCATTCTCGTATTATATCCATAGAGATTTCGTGGTAAAAATATGAAGTGGTTTACCCTTGCTTCCTTCCACCCAGTAAACTTGAGTCTCCACCCTCGACTCTCTCCCATGCTGCTGCTGCCCAGCATGTGTGAGTTTTGACTTGTAGCATGTTGCCTTCCACTCACTAGTCACTGCCAAGCTAGGAATGGAATGGGTAGGCCTCTGCTTGACTTTCCCTCCCATAGATGAGACTGGTAGAGGACTGGAAACTCTCCAGTTGTGACCCTATGAGGGGTTAATTAAGCTATATCTGATTTAATAAGGCTGATTTTTGTCTTTATCCCCTACAGACACAAGTGGGTAGTATTTTCTTGACTCAGGAGGGAGTAACAATTGTATCTTTGCCCAAAAAGGAGCAGAATAGTAAATCTGCTAATTCACTCCTATACTATGCTTGAACAGGGGTATTCAGAGAACATACCAGGTGGTTTTAGCCACACTACACCCATAGTTGTAAGCATCTCTAATATTCCTTTTAAATCAACTCCCAGAAACTTCTCTGTTGACAGCTGCTCAAGCTGCATTTCTCATGACACTCAAGCCATTTCCCCATAAACTCCATTTCTTGCTCCCAAATCTGCCCAAGTCACCTTCACCCTTTGCTTCCTCCTCTGTTAGGGTGACTAAAGCTGCTCTGTGATTATAGACACAGAGGAGCCATTCTGATATGGGTTCTCCAGCACCCCTGTAGAATCACTGATTTAAGTCAGCTAATTCTGCCCCAGTATAATCCCTAGAGGTCATAGTAACCCCATGGTTTTAGTAACCACAAGCAGGGCCACCCTTAAAATGATTTCAGTTCCATGGTCAAGGGTCTGATCAGCTTCATCTGACTCCTCATCAGACCAGATGTCTCCATTCCCACAACCAGGGTCACACACACCTGTAACAGTTGCATCTAATTTTCCTGGCTGATTTTTCCCAACTTTGCCCACCAGATGAGCTCAGCCACCTTAACAGCTTCATAAGCAGTCAGTTAGCTTCTTCAGAAAGTGCAACACTATTAGCTTGAGCCCTTAGTAGGTTTCTCCTGTCATAAAACCAGAAACCAAAATGTTACAGCCAGACCAAAGCCCTTAACTAAGGGTTCCAGGTGGGTGCCAACATTCCATACTGGTTTATCCTAGCCCCAAACTCCATGAGGGAGACAGGAGAGAGTAAGAGATGAAAGAATTAAGTAGGAGAGCTAGCTAACCACAACCCAATAAACACCAGACCATAGTGAACAACACCCACAAATCCCACTTTTTTCACCATTTTTAAATCTAAATGATGGCATCTGTTAAGTGCTTACTATGTGCAAAGCACTGTTCTAAGTTCTGGAGGGGATACAAGGTGATCAGGTTGTTCTACGTGGGGCTTACAGTCTTCATCCCCATTTTACAGATGAGGTAGGCACACAGAATCCATTAATCGTATTTATTGAGCACTTACTGTGTGCAGAACACTGTACTAAGCACTTGGGAAGTGCAAGTTGGCAACATATAGAGACAGTCCCTACCCAACAGTGGGCTCACAGAAGTTAAGTGACTTGCCCAAAGGCACACAGCTGAAAAGTGGAGGAGCCAGGATTAGAACCCATGACCTCTGACTCCCAAGCCTGGGCTCTTTCCACTGAGCCACGCAGCTTCTCTGTCACGAGCTCTCGGCTTGTACCAACCAGGACTTTCCTGGACCAGGTTAGCCTCTGAGCCAAGTAAAGAGTCAAACCAAACCACCATATTTACTGTGGAAAGCCTTATTTAGATTTTTAACTGAGGTGCAGGGGATTAAGAAATGCACCCACTCCAAAGGGAGTCTGGTCAATCTGCCAGTTAAGAGAGCCTGTACCACTGATTCCACAACGACAGGTTTGGAGAAGTTCCTGAGGGCTCAGCTATGCTCCAGTCCATGCTAGCAGTATGGTCCACTGATACTGCAAGCCTCTACATGCTGCTTTCCCCCTCACACTTCTAAATGACTGCTTTTTATTAGTTGCCTTAGTTGTCACAGCTGTGACTCTACGTGGCAGTGTTGACTGGTCCAGGGCCTGTTACTGGGTACAGCAGGGAGAGAAGGCCACATCTCCCTCCATGCCCAACCCACATGGCAACAACCTTTTCTTAAGTAAAGCAGCCCAGTTCTTTTGTGAATTTCTTCTTCTCTGTTGTTGGCCATGAGATCACAAGCCATCCCTTGTAGAGCAGCTTGCTGCGGGCTCACCACAGAATGCTATTACTACAACTAAATATGCATATGTAAATATCAATGTTGTATGAATTAATATATTTAAATGATCCTCACAATTTGTGTGCAGGAGGAGAGCTATCATACAGGAGGAGTGCCTTTTAATATCAGTAACTTTTGGCAATCTATATGGAGTATTCCAAAAGCTAAAATAACCTTTATAATGCTTTATATTTGAGGAAGATTTTTCAATTTTTGTATAAATATAAATATGCAATACGCCTCTACTATTTCATTCCTTTAGAGAGAATGCGGAGGATGTCTTTGTTATTCCTTGAAAATGTTACCTCATAGAGAGCCTTCCCACTATTGGTGCTCCCCACCAACCATGTCTGGGACTTTTTTTCATCTTATCCTTTCTTGGGTACTAGAGGAACAGGTGGCTGGTTCCTCCTGTAGATTTAGACAAGTACTCCAAAACATAGAAGGGGGCATCTAATTATGAATCAATTTCTTAAGTCTGAAGAAGTCTTGATGACAAATCTAAAATAGCCAAGGTTTTACAATGACCTACTCCTGAAAATAACTATGAACAACTAGCATTTTCGTTAACAATAAAGAGGTGACTTTAGTCATAGAATTCTACTATTTATAGTCCATTGATGGTCTCAATGATGATGCCATCCTCCATCATCATCATCATCAATCGTATTTATTGAGCACTTACTGTGTGCAGAGCACTGTACTAAGCGCTTGGGAAGTACAAGTTGGCAACATATAGAGACAGTCCCTACCCAACAGTGGGCTCACAGTCTAAAAGGGGGAGACAGAGAACAAAACCAAACATACTAACAAAATAAAATAAATAGAATAGATAGGTACAAGTAAAATAAATAAATAAATAGAGTAATAAATATGTACAAACATATATACATATACAGGTGCTGTGGGGAAGGGAAGGATGTAAGATGGGGGGATGGAGAGGGGGCCGAGGGGGAGAGGAAGGAAGGGGCTCAGTCTGGGAAGGCCTCCTGGAGGAGGTGAGCTCTCAGTAGGGCCTTGCCATCCCAGAATGTTTGCTTAGGTTGGTTTTCATGTAACAATGATACTTTTATGTTAAGGAATCCATAAACTGTCCAATAACAATTATTGTTTGCTACTGAGGGTTGAGGATATGGAACAAAATATTTCTATGTATTCAGTCAATCAGTCAATCAGTGGTTTTAATTGACCCTTTGCTGTGTACTGTACTAAGCACTTGGGAAAGTACATTAGAATAGAGTTTGTAGACATAGTCCCTGCCTGCAAGGAGTTTACTTCTTGGCAACAAGTAGATACTGGAGCCTCAACTACTTCATTCCTCACTGTTGACTGAGGTAATTAAATCCAACAAAAATGGGATCTTCTTTCCTAGTCCACTAGCTGGAGCAAAAATATCCATTATCCTCTGCAGCACCAAAAATTACTATGTGCGATTTTTGATGAGCTCGACACCAAGGCATTGGGATTGTCACTCTTAAACCATTCATTAATTCATTCAATAGTATTTATTGAGTGCTTACTGTGTGCAGAGCACTGTACTAAGCGCTTGGGAAGTACATGTTGGCAACATATAGTTGGTCCCTACCCAACAATGGGCTCACACCAGTAGCTCCTTTGATGCCTTCAAGTCATTATTAGTCAATTTCTTCTGAGATGACAAGTTCTTCTTGAGTGTATCCTGAGGTTGAGTTGGTGGAACCTATCATATTGGAATCAATCTTTGTCTTACAACCCCTCAGTCCCAGATTTCTCACTTAGACTTGCTTCAGTTTAAGAATTCCAATCTAACTCTGGGTCTCAATAAAGAAAAAATACTCTCAATAAATCCCACTCTGAACACCACCAAATGTCCAGTTCCCCAGCACGGTTCCTATGTGACAGTTAGAAGCAACCATGTCTAAACTTCACCTTGATAGAGGAAGTTAGGAGTAATCTGTTCCTCAGAAAATAACGTTTATGTGGTATGCTGACTGCTCAATTTTAGTAAGTGATAATTTGTCATTCAGAATGGATGCAGGGATGACTTTTGTAAGTTCATTTTAAAAGCCAAATTAGTATGAACAACAACACAACAAGAAAAAATGTTGTCTTGAAACTTAAATATCTCATCAGGTGGAATTATCCTTCTATATAGGGATGTTTGTGGAGTGAAGATGAACTGTGAAGTGCATTTTGGACTAAATGGCCTTTTGCTATGATACTATGATATCAGTTTCTCTATTCTCTGCACTGGTTGGGAAATGTTAATCCATTCATCTTTCACAAAGGGCATTAGGGACTCTAGTCAACAGTTCACATTTCAATTGTAAAAACAAAACAAAACAAAAGCCTTGAGTTGTTTTGAATCTGAGAGAAATCAAAGAACATATACTGGATTAGATGAACAATGTGCCCTTCATTCCAGTCTGAACAATCTACCACCCACCTACTTGCAAAAATGGATAACAAATCCCCTCAGACACTTCGGAGAATCTAGGCTGAAAAGGGAATGGCAAATGTCTTAAGATTTCAGCCTTTCAGAAACTGGAATACTACGGGAGAGTTTCAAGATTCCCTCTCTTGCCACACAGTGACTAGAGGAGTCTAACAAAAATGTTTCCTCTTTTTTCTAATATAAAAGCAAAAATGTATCTAAGTGAAAATGTGTCACCTTATCTCACCCCATACGTGTGTGTATATGTATGTACAGTGAATTGGGAAAAAGATTAATTAGAAAGAGATCCACCCAGATGTTTCAAACTGGTGCGATTGTGGTAGACGACTGTGCTAGTAGGGCCTTATGTAAATAGTCTTTTACATGCTTGTTGATTACTGTGTGGTTTTGGGCAAGTTACTTCTCTGGGCCTCAGTGACCTCATCTGTAAAATGGGGATTAAGACTGTGAGCCCCATGTGGGACAACCTGATCACCTTGTATCCCCCCAGCGCTTAGAACAGTGATTTGCATGTAGTAAGCGCTTAATAAATGCCATCATTATTATTATTATTATTATTACTAAAAATAGGTTGCATTATCATTTTATTTGTTAAGTGCTTACTATGTGTCAGGCAATATATTGAATACTGGGGTAGACAAAAGTTAATCAGGTTGGACATAGTCCATGTCCCTCATGGGGCTCACAGTCTTAATCCCCAATTTAAAGATGAAGTAACTGAGGCACAAAGAAGTTAAGTGATTTCCCCAGGGTCACACAGCAGACAAGTGGTAGAGCTCAGATTAGAACACAGGTCCTTCTGACTCCTGGGCCTGTGCTCTGTCCATGTTGCTTCTCTAAAATAAGACTGGGAATTCTCCTCCCAGATGGGGCTCACAGCCTAAGTAGGAGGGAGAGCAGGTATTGAATACCCATTTTTCAGTTGAGGAAACTGAAGCACAGAGAAACAGAGAATTGAAGTAACTTGCCCAAGGTCACACAGAAAACAAGGGGCAGCACTTGAATGAGAACCCAGGCCCTCTGACTCCTAGACTGGGGCTTTATGCATTAGGTATGCTGCTTCAAACAAGGCAACCTTCTAATCTGACTTGTACTTCCCAAGCGCTTAGTACAGTGCTCTGTACACAGTAAGTGCTCAATAAATACAATTGAATGAATGAATAATATATAGTCAGTTCTCCTATAATGTGGGAGTTGCATTTCTGAAGAACTATTTATTACATTACATTCCTTGCCTGGCAAAGCAAAGGGAAAACCATTTCCTCTGAAATACAATGTTGTAATGGCCAGATGGAAGGGGATTGTGAGAAGAATATTCAGTGATTGAACAGTAGCATTCTATCCAAACTGTTTAATGAAAACACATCCTTGCAGAACTGACTATGTTGCCCACATCCAGATGAGCAATTCTGAAACTATATTTTAATTACTGTCTGTTCCTAAAGTCATCATAACCTATGACCCTAGACTGTAAGGCCCTTCATCAATCGTATTTATTTATTGAGCGCTTACTATATGCAGAGCACTGTACTAAGCGCTTGGGAAGTACAAATTGGCAACATATAGAGACAGTCCCTACCCAACAGTGGGCTCACAGTCTAAAAGGGGGAGACAGAGAACAAAATCAAACATAGTAACAAAATAAAATAAATAGAATAGATATGTACAAATAAATTAAATAAATAAATAGAGTAAAAAAATATGTACAAACATATATACATATCTACTGGTGCTGTGGGGAAGGGAG
Organism: Tachyglossus aculeatus; assembly: GCF_015852505.1. Lineage (NCBI taxonomy): Eukaryota > Metazoa > Chordata > Mammalia > Monotremata > Tachyglossidae > Tachyglossus > Tachyglossus aculeatus. The sequence goes on along the minus strand of NC_052069.1, from coordinate 73,533,078 downwards.
GGAGGTAAGATGGGGGGATGGAGAGGGGGACGAGGGGGAGAGGAAGGAAGGGGCTCAGTCTGGGAAGGCCTCCTGGAGGAGGTGAGCTCTCAGCAGGGCCTTGAAGGGAGGAAGAGAACTAGCTTGGCGGATGGGCAGAGGGAGGGCATTCCAGGCCCGGGGGATGACGTGGGCCGGGGGTCAATGGCGGGACAGGCGAGGGCGAGGTACCGTGAGGAGATCAGCGGTGGAGGAGCGGAGGGTGCGGACTGGGCTGTAGAAGGAGAGAAGGGAGGTGAGGTAGGAGGGGGCGAGGTGATGGACAGCCTTGAAGCCCAGGGTGAGGAGTTTCTGCCTGATGCGCAGATTGATTGGTAGCCACTGGAGATTTTTGAGGAGGGGAGTGATATGCCCAGAGCATTTCTGGACAAAGATAATCCGGGCAGCAGCATGAAGTATGGCCTTTGTGGGCAGGGAACATGTCTAACATGCCTGTTATATTGTAGTCTCCCAAGTGCTTAATACATTGCTCTGCACACAGTAAGCACTCAATTAATATGATTGGTTGACTCTTCCAAGCAAGGTCCCAGTTCTTTCCAGATTGACCATATCAGGGGCACAGGGACTATAGCAAAATTTGATTCATTCATTGATTCATATTTATGAAGTGCTTACTGTGTGCAGAGCACTGTATTAAGCTCTTGGGAAAGAACAATATAATAAACAGTGACAATCCTGCTCACAATGAGCTCATAGTCTAGAGATGGGGAGACACCTCAAATCAAATAAAAATAAAATTACAGATATATACATAGGTGCTGTGGGGCTGGGAGTAGTGGAAAGAGCAATGGGAGAAATCCAGGGTGGCGCAGAAGGGAGTGGGAGATGAGGAAAAATGGGGCTTAGTCTGGGAAGGCTTCTTGGAGGAGATGTGCCTTCAATAAGGCTTAAGAAGGGAGAGAAATTGTCTGTTGGATTTGAGAAGGAAGGGCATTCTAGGCTACAGGCAGGATGTGGGCCAGGGGTCGGTGGTGAGACAAGCAAGACCAAAGCACAGTGAGAAGGTTAGCACCAGAGGAACAAAGTGTGCAGGGTGGGTTGTAGAAGGAAAGAAGTGAAGCAGCATGACTCAGTGGAAAGAGCACGGGCTTTGGAGTCAGAGGTTGTGGGTTCAAAGCCCAGCCCCACCACTTGTCAGCTGTGTGACTTTGGGCAAGTCCCTTCACTTCTCTTTGCCTCAGTTCCCTCATCTGTAAAATAGGGATTAAGACTGTGAACACCCCGTGGGACAACCTGATCAATTTGTAACCTCCCCAGCACTTAGAACGGTGCTTTGAACATAGTAAGCGCTTAATAAATGCCATTTAAAAAAAAAGTGAGGTAAGATAGGAGGGGAGAAGATGATGGAATGCTTTAAAGCCAATGATGAGGAGTTCTTGTTTAATAAGGAAGTAGATAGGCAACCACTGGCAATTTTTGAGGAGGGCAATGATGTGTCATGAACGTTTTTTATAGAAAATGATCCAGACAGTCTCATGAAGTATGGACTGGAGTGGGGAGAGAGGAGGTTGGGAGGTCAGCAAGGAGGCTGATGCAGTAATCTAGGTGGGAAAGGATGAGTGATTTTATTAATATAGTAGCAGTTTGAATGGAGACTAAAGAGTGGATTTTAGAGGGAGAGTAATTTGTCTGTTAAGTATGAGAAGGGAGGGTGTTCTGGGATAGAGGCAGGATGTAGGTGAGGGGTCTGCTGCAAGATAGATGAGATCAAGGTAAAGTGATTGAGTGCTTTAAAGCCGATGGTGAGAAGTTTTTGTTTGATGCAGACATAAATGGGTAACCACTGGGGGTTCTTGAGGAGAAAAGAAACATGGCCAGAACATTTTTGTAAATAAGTGATCCGGGCAGCAGAGCAAAGTATGAACTGGAATAGGGGAAGATAGGAGGCTGATACAGTAATAAAGGCAGGTTAGGGTAAGTGATTGGATTAATATGATGGTAGTTTGGTTGGAGAGGGAAGGGAAGATTTTAGCATTGTTGGGAAGGTCAAACCGACAGCATTCAGTGATGAATCGACTACGTGGATTGAATCAGAGAGTTGAGCCAAGGCTAATGTCAAAGTTATGGACTTGAGAGACAGAAAGGATGGTGGTGCTGTCTGCGATGATTGGTAAAGCAGTGGAAGGGCAGGGTCGGGGGGGGGAAGATAAGGAGTTCTCTTTGACACATTATGTTTGAGGTGGGAGGAAGACATAGAGTATAGGTTATGAGAAGCAGCATGGCTCAGTGGAAAAAGCCCGGGCTTTGGAGTCAGAGGTCATTGGTTCAAATCCAGCTCCGCCAGTTTGTCAGCTGTGTGACTTTGGGTAAGTCACTTAACTTCTCTGTGCCTCATTTACCTCATCGATAAAATGGGGATTAAGACTGTGAGCCCCCTGTGGGACAACCTGATCACCTTGTTAACACCCCAGCACTTAGAACAGTGCTTTGCACATAGTAAGTGCTTAATAAATGCCATTATTATGATTATTATTATAGATGTCTTGAAGGAAGGTGGAAATATGCGACTGCAGAGAGGGAGAGAGCTCTTGGCAGGAGATGGAGATTTGGGTATCATCTACATAGAGGTGGTAGTTGAAGGCATGTGAGAGAGTGAGTAGGTGGAGTTAGACGGGGACCCTTATCTGAAGCCTGAGGGACACCTACAGTTAGGGGGTGGGAGGCAGAGGAGGAGGCCAAAAAAGGCCTGAGAATGAGTGTCCAGATTGGTGAGGAGAACAAGAGGACAGTGTCAGTGAAGCTGAGGTTGGTTAGTGTTTCCAGGAGAAGAGGATGGTTAAGTGGATAACAGGCAGCTGAGAGGTCGAGGAGGATTAAGATGGAATAGAGGAGAGAATTGGAAGAGAGGAACTTGAGACAGCAGGTGCAGACAACTCGCCCAAGAGTTTAGAGTAAAAGGTACAAGGGAGATTGGGTGATAACTGGAGGGAGCCATGGGATCAAGGGGTGGTTGTTTAAAGGTAGGGGAGACATAGGCATGTTTTACAGCAGTGGTGAAGAAGACATTAGAGAGCGAACTATTGAAGATGTCGGTTAGGGAGAGAAGAAAGAAGAGTGAAAGTGTTTTGATTAGGTGCAAAGGAAGACGTTTGGATGTGCAGGTGGAGGGGATGGATTTTGAGAGAACTTTACCTATCTGGACCTCATTTTCCATTTGTAGAATAGTAGTTAAAAGACCTCCTTTAATTGTATTTGTTAAACACTTACTAGATTCTGGGGTAGATACAAGACAGTCAGGTTGGACACAGTCCATGTCCCCCCACAAAGGCTCACAGTCTTAAAATCCCCATTTAACAGATAAGGTAACAGAGACACAGATAATTGGAATGAATAGTCTAGAAAATTGTTATTTTGTGACTCTCATTTGGTTATTGAGTGAAGAATCTTTTTTTTATTATTAGTTCTGTTTGAAAAATGTGTTTTCATATGCATGCATTTTTAGTACTGGTAAAATAAACTGATTGTCAGTAAAGCTTTTGCTTTATCCAAAATTACAGGGTTTTCCATAGGTAAAAGGATAAATGGACAGTTTGACAAAATGACAAAAATTTCCATTTTTCAAACATTTTGCATGCTTCAAATACTAGAAAATTGGCTCATTTTAAAGGATCTTCATTTCTTACAAACATTTCTAATGGTTTATTATCATTATTGCCTTTGACAATCTGAGGTCATAAGATTATTGTGGTGGATCTGTAACATTTTACATAGCTGGGTATCATCATTAATAGGCTATTTTCCATTCTTCACTAGTGGTAATAGAATTTAATGTCATACATCCAAATCGTCTTGGGAAGACATGATTTTTTAGTGCACCCATGCTTTGAATTTATCTCATTGCCTGCAAAATATGTAGCTTCTTTCCTTTGTTTTGGTAAATTCAACTTCTGCTCACTTTTGCCCCTTTTCCAACCAAGGATAAATTCATAAAGCCACATCTGAACATTAAATGACCTTTCCATTAAAGGAAAAAAGTTAATGGTTAAGGTAAGGACAGTGCTCGCCATCAGAATCTTTCCTGAATCTTTCTTCTTTTGAATAAAAATAATTATGTGTAAATGTGTTAATTGTCAAATGGCTTGTCAATCACATTATGTTCCACATATTCCTCAATGATGTGGGAAACTAAAAATTGGACTGTGTAGAATGCATTCATATCAGTTCTTCTGTTATGGAGGCTAGGCATTGAGATTAAGGCTGGTATTGGGGTACTAATACTATAAGAATGGCTATACTGGCAGGAGCCAGAGACCGGAGTGGGGCAGGGAGTATCTGGCAGTAACATAAAAGAATCATTTGATTTTTCAATCATTCATTTGTATTTACTGAGTGTTTACTGTGTGCAGAGCACTGTACTAAGCACTTGGGGAAGTACAATACAGCAACAGAGAGAGACAATCCCTGCCCACAACAAGCTCACAGTCTAGAGGGTACCAGGAGCCACACAATAGTTAATATAACACAAAATTTGGAAGAGTTCAAGGGAGTTACAGGAACAATAGGGTTACATGGCATAGTGTAAGATTTGTCAGAGAAATAATGTTTCAGCTAAATTAATATAGACTATTATAATTCTAGACTGTAATTCTAGACTGGGAGCCCATTTCTAGACTGTCAGCCCATTGTTGGGTAGGGACCATCTCTATATGTTGCCAACTTGTACTTCCCAAACGCTTAGTACAGTGCTCTGCACACAGTAAGTGCTCAATAAATATGATTGAATGAATGAATGAATAATATGAAGTCTCGATACATATATGGTCTCTCAGTAAATATTACTTATAAAATGTGAAGTGTACTCACAGAGCCTTATTGTAGGAAGTGAGTTACTGAAGAACAAGACTATCATCTCCTGCATAAACAGTCTTATCAATCATATAAGCCATTAAAAATATGTTTGCTCATTCTGAGAACATTTATATTCAGTACTGTAAACTTAAAATAAATTTTAATACAACTTATGACAAGAGACTTGCTTCTAATACTTTCTCATAGCTCATATTCATTATTTTTATCAATAATAAATATATTGATAATGATAATCCTTCCCAAACCCAAGAAGCCTTCCCAGACTAAGCCCCACTTTTCATTATCTCCCACTCCCTTCTGCATCCCCCTGATTTGTTCCCTTTGCTCTTTTCCCCCCTCCCAGCCCCACAGCACTTATGTATATATCTGTAATTTTATTTATTTGTATTGATGTCTGTTTATTTGTATTGATGTCTCTCCCCCTCCCCCAGACTGTGAGCTCATTGTGGGCAAGGGTTGTCACTGTTTATTGTTATACTGTACTTTCCCATGCATTTAGTACAGGGCTCTGCACATGTAAGCACTTAATAAATATGATTGAATGAATAATAATGATGGCATTTGTTAACTGCTTACTATGTGCTGAGCACTGTTCTAAGCACTGAATGAATGAATGAATGCATTTGTTAAGTGTTTACTATGTGCCAAGCACTGTACTAGGCATAAGGTAGATAAACAGGTTGGACACAGTCCCTCTGCCAGATTGGGCTTACAGTCTAACAGATGGAGAACAAGTAGATAATTTCTATTTTTAAAAGAGAAGACAGAAACAAAAATTTGCTACGTGACTTGCCTTAGGCCAAACAGCAGGAAAGTAGCAGAACCAGGATTAGAACCCAGGTCTCCTGAGTCCAAGGCCTGTGCTGCATCCACTAGGTCAAATATCTGTGAGTTGACTGAGTGCTTTAAAGCTGACAATAAATTATTTCTTATGGATGAGCATCAGTGGATGTTTGACGAGTGGGGAAATATGGACTGATTTTTGTTTTGTTTTTTTTTTTTGGAAAAATGATCTGGGCAGCAGAGTGAAGTATGGACTGGAAAGGAGAGAGTCAGGAAGATCAACAGGGAGACTGATGTAGTAGTTGAGGCAGATCTGTGTTCAGATCAACATAGTAACAGTATGGATGGAATGGAATGAGCAAATTCTACAGCTGTTGTGAAGGCAGAACTGACATTATTTGGTAACAGACTGAATAGGTAGATTAAATGAGAGAGATTATTTGAGGATAATCCCGAATTTATGGATTTGTAAAATGGAGAAGTTGGTGGTATTTTCAAAAGTGATGGGCAAATGTGGAGGACAGAGTTTTGGTGGGAAAGTGAGTAGTTCTGTTTTAGGTATTGATGTGTCAGTGTAATATCCAAGTAGAGATGTCTTGAAGGGAGGAGGAAATATGTGACTAAAAAAAACCCCATAGAAGTGAGGGTATTTGAATTGAAATACCAAGATAATAATTTCAGAAAGAAATAATGTACCTGTCAATATGAATGAAAAGAATGCTGTTTTCCAAAGATGCTTTTGGAATAACTATTAGGTTATCAATCAGTGGTTTCTTGGTGCAAAATCTGAGTAAAAGAGAGCCTGCAATCAAGAATTTTACAATCTATGTATTCCTAGAGAATTATTTTATTCCGGTTTTTGTGGTGTTTGTTAAGCATTTACTTTGTTCCAAGCACTGTACTAAGCTCTGGGGTACCTACATAGTAATCAGGTTTTAGACAGCCTCTGTCCCACATGGGGCTTGCAGTCTTAATTTCCATTTTACAGATGAGGTAACTGATGCAAAGATAAATGAAGTGACTTGCCCAAAGTCACCCAGCAGATAAGTGGCGGTGCCTGGATTAGAACCTTCTGACTTCCAGGCCTGTGCTCTAACCAATAGGCATTCTGCTACTAAAAAAAAATTATTCTTAATTTGCACTCTACTGAGTATTTGTTATTCATGAGCAACAATTAAAGAAAACTGATCACAATGATCAATCAATTGATCAAAATGAGATCACATTGCTGACTAATTTAGTAATCATCTAAGATTTTTTTCTTTATTCCCATATCAGAACCATAATATTCTGGATATTGTGGGGTTTTCTGACTAAATAAAGCTTGGCTTTCAGTTGTGATCCAGGTACCTATGGTAAGCCTAATGCAAAAATTACAGCAAAGCAGTGATTTCTGAAGATAAATTTAATAATGGAATAGCAGAAATTTAACTCCCAAAGCAGTATTGACAATATCAATAAAAATATGATAATGTTGGTGATATCTTCATTTATGTGGCACTTTACTTGCACATACTCTTCCTCAACATGAACCAGAGGATCTCAAAGATTAACTTATTCAAAATGAAAGGCAAACGATCAGGTTGGGGCCAATTATTGAGACATAAAATCCCACCAAAGCTTTGATCATCTTCTTTATCCTCCTCAGGGACCAAATTGGAAATTTAAAAAAGATGACAGTTTTGACAAACTTCATGGGTTAGTTGTAAATATTTGAAACCGACACAGTGATTTAATTAAAAGAAATTGCGTTCCTAAAAATCAACCTCCATTGCATTTGCATTTTAATTAAAGGACATTTATACTAGTGGATTTGTTTAAATTTACCAGATGTGTAAATTTCAGTTAAGCCCCACAAAGCTCTTCATCCAAAGGATTTAAAGATGGAGACAGTGGTAAGATTCCTTTAAAGTGGCAGCTGAGGATATCTTAAATTCATTTTTAAGATACTGGAGCACTTCTTGGATTATACTTTAATCTTAAAAATGACTAAATTTTCCCCTTTTAGTCACTATATAGCAGATAATTTGCAAGAACTAGTGGAAGGATATGTGGAAGGTCCTGGGAGTCAGAGAACTTGGGTTCTAATCCTGGCTCTGTTACTTGTCTCCTGTGTGACCTTAGAAAATTCATTTTTCTCTGTGCCTCAGTTTCTTCATCTGCAAAAAGTAGATTAGGACTGTGAGCCCTATGAGAGACAGGGATTCTGTCCAACCTGTTCATCTGGTATCTCTCCCAGAGCCTGGCACACTGTAAATGTTTATAATAAATACCTTAAATAAATACCATAAGCAACAATGACAGAGCGATTGCATTCTTCAGGAAACTAGTAGAGCCTGCTTCTGAAAGACAAATACCCCCTAAAATTAAAACTCTCCAGGCAGCCAGGGTCAGTGAATCAGTGGTATTTATTGAGCACTTACTGTGAGCAGAGCACTATGCTAAACTCAGAAAAAGTAGTTGCCAGTGTTCTCTGTTTTAATTTTTGCTCCTGGCAACTCTTTGAATGTAAGCTCCTTGAGGGTAAGGATCACACTAACTGAAGCAGCTTGGCCTAGTAAAAAGACCATGGGTTTGGGAGTCAGGACCTAGGTTTTAATCCCTGCTCTGCCACTTTCCTGCTACTTCTCTGGGTCTCGGTTGTACATCTGTAAATTGGGGATTAAACGTCTGTTCTCCCTCCTACTGAAAACAGTAAACTCCATGTGGGACAGGAACTGTGTCTGACCTGATTATCTTGTACTGACCTCAGTGCTTCGTTCAATGATGTCACAGTTATTATTAATGTATTCTCCCAGGTGCTTAATATAGTCCTCATTTTGTAGTGGATAGGCCAAGGGCCTGAGAGTCAGAAGGCCATAGGTTCTAATCTCGGCTCCACCACTTGTCTGCTGTGTGACTTTAGGCAAATCACTTCACTTCTCTGTGCCTCAGCTACCTCATCTATAAAATGGGGAGTAAGACTGTGAGCCCCATCTGGGACAGGGACTGTGTCCTACCTGATTTGCTTGTATAATAATAATGATGCTATTTATTAAGTGATTACTATTTACCAAGCACTGTTCTTAGCACTGGGGTAGATACAAGGTAAACAGGGTGGACACAGTCCCTGTCACACATGAGGTTCACATTCTCAATCCCCATTTTACAGATGAGGTAACTAAGACACCAAGAATTTAAATAATTGCCCAAGGTCACACAGACAAGTAGGGAAGCAGGGATTAGAAGCAATGATCTCTGACTCCCAAACTTGTGTTCTTGCCACTAGGCCATGCTTGTATCCACCCCAGAGAATAATTGCCCAAGGTCACACAGACAAGTAGCGAAGCCGGGATTAGAAGCAATGATCTCTGACTCCCAAACTTGTGTTCTTACCACAAGGCCATGCTTGTATCCACCCTAGAGTTTAGTACAGCCTGGCACATAGTAAGCGCTTAACAAATGCCATAATAATAATAATCATAATTATTGATTGAATAATTTTTAAGTATTTAATACTGGCCCTCTCTGGAGCTAACACCTTGAAAAAAGCAAGATTGCTTTTAGAGCAGATTCCCTCTACTTTTACTTGTGATAAAATAGAGTTGTTGAGGTAGGGGAAGTCTAGACTGTAAGCTTCTTTTGCGCAGGGAACTTGTCTACCAACTCTGTTATGCACGTAGTTAGTGCTTAACACATACCATCATTATTATTATTGCTACTCTCCCTAGCAGTTAGTACAGTGCCCTGCACAAGTAAGCACTGAATAGATACCATTGATTGATTTGATTGATTGGTCAGTTGTTACTCTCCATTTTCAGCAAGACCTTGGCTAGAGTTACAGTGTGAATCACAGTGTGACTTCAGACCAAACAAGGTGGTGTATAGGATCTTAACTACATATCAAATAGAAGAAAAGTGCTGGACACCACATTGAATCACAGTGCAGTAGTAGATAAGGAAACAGAAATCAACCAAGAGGCGACTCTCTGGGGGACTGGCGAGCAGAGTGTGGCCACAGTGTAGTTTGGTTATGATGTGGTAACAGGCCAAACTATAAAATTAGAGACCTATCACGTGTCTAACTGCTTCTATAACTATAGGACCTGGACTTCCCAGGAGGCCTTCCCAGACTGAGCCCCTTCTTTCCTCTCCCCCTCGTCCCCCTCTCCATCCCCGTCTTACCTCCTTCCCTTCCCCACAGCACCTGTATATATGTATATATGGTTGTACATATTTATTACTCTGTTTATTTATTTATTTATTTATTTATTTTGCTTGTACATTTCTATCCTACTTATTTTATTTTGTTGGTATGTTTGGTTCTGTTCTCTGTCTCCCCCTTTTAGACTGTGAGCCCACTGTTGGGTAGGGACTGTCTCTATGTGATGCCAATTTGTACTTCCCAAGCGCTTAGTACAGTGCTCTGCACATAGTAAGCGCTCAATAAATACGATTGATTGATTGATTGACTTCACATGCACCCCACTTCTGGCTTCTTGAGCAGTTTCACCAGCAATTTCTGTAGGTCAAACTCAAAAGGCAATAGCAAAATAAAATCATGAACAATGAAGTCCCGGGACATTTTCAGACACCAATCATTGTCGCTATGCTTCCCTCAACGTTGCTCTGTTGGGTGGTGGTGGGCATACCTGATGACAACACACAACAGTAGGGTACTAAAACGACTGCATAAGGAGAGCTGAAATTGGAAGAATGAATGTATTTGAAGGACACAATGAAATGAAGATTCAATGATATATTCCATTCCAACCCTAAGAGTTATGACATATTTCAATCTAGACAAAAACAGCCCTTTCTGAGCAAAATCTCTATAAGGAATTAGATACAAGAAGGCAAAAGAGAAAACAGCATTGGGACTGAAAAAAGCAAACATTTGAACAGGACAAGGGGCAGCCTTTTTGTGTATACAAAATGTCTGAGCCTGAGGGTCCTTATTTAGCCTTCATGATCCCTCATACACTTCACCAACAATGGTGTCTTTCTTGAATACAAAGCTCAACTATATACATAGAACTTATTTTTCCAAAACATTTTTACAATACACTTTCTCAATTTATCCTCACATTAGCCCTGGGAGGTTGGTAGAAGAAAGCATTACTATTTCCATTTAATCAAAAAGGAAAATGAGCACAAAGAGACTAAACGAGTTGCCCATAGTCACACAGCAAAAACAGTGTAGATTTGGTGTCAGAACACAGTTTCTCTGATTCTCAGATCCATTTTTTTTACCTAGATCACACACTGCTCAACGTGGGTTGATTTAGTTTAATATTTTTCAATTTTGTCTGATTTTTCTTGGAAACATAACTATCTTATTTTTGTATTCATTCCTTCAATGTATTTAATGAATGCTTACTGTGTGCAAAGCACTGTAGTAAGCACTTAGCCCTAATTAGCGCTGCTTAGCACTGTACTAAATGCCTTCCTCCTCACAATATATATTTCTATTTTAAAAATGAAAATAATTTTTCTCTATCATAGGCCTTACCTGACTAAGCCCTCATTTACCCTATTTTCACTTCCTTCTATCCTGTCCATGGTCTTGGATATGTACCTCTTACTCTTGTGATTCACTCTGCCTCTCAGCACTTATTCATGTCATTATACTCCTCCATTTCTCCTATCAGTAATTTATTTCAATGTCTGTGTCAACCAATGGTCTCCCACTCTATACTAAACTCCTTTTAGGCAGGGATCATGCCTACCAACTCTACTGTATTGTTCTTTCCCCAAATGCTTAGTGCAGTGTTCTGTATACAATAAGCACCCAATAATACCACTCATTGATTGTGATCATAAGAGCAATTTCCAAATATTACATTACAATTAGAACATAGTATAATTAATTTGCCTTTAAAATGAAACATTTCTCCTCATTCAGAAATCAGCACTGTACACCAATAAGATGCAAATTTCTATCATGATTTTGGCATGGAAAGGGATAGGAACAGGTGAACAGTTTTTGACCTTTGACATACAACAACATTTATTTTCTCCATATCCAGAGGAATCCAAGGTCTCGATGAGGATGATCATGTAAATAATAATAAAAATAATATTTGTTAAGCATCTACTACGTGCCAAGGTCTGTAATAAGTGCTGGAGTAATAATTATAATGGTGGTGTTTGTTAAGCACTTACTATGTGCCAGGCACTGTTTTAAGTGCTGGGGTAGATACTATGTAATCAGGTTGTCCCATGTAGGGCTCAAAGGCTTCATCCGCATTTTTCAGATGTGGTAACTGAGGCACAGGGAAGCAAAGTGACTTGCCCAAAGTCACACAGCTGACAAGTGGCAGAGGCAGGATTAGAATCCATGACCTCTGACTCCCAAGCCTGTACTCTTTCCACTAAGACATGCCACTTCTCAGTTACAATACAATTATTTCTGACCCAATCCCTAACCTACATTTGGCTCAAAGTCTAAGGCAGAGGGAGTAAAGTGAGAGACAGAGAAGTTAAGTATCTTGCCTGAGGTCCCACAGCAAAAATGTGGTGGAACCAAAATTAAAACCCAGGTCTCCTGACTTCAAGTGCCTGCTTTTTTCATTTGGCCATACTGTTTGTATTTCTTTGGACACACCTGACATCATACTGAAAATAAGTTCACAGACTAATGAATTAATCTGACTCCTACTAATGGAGCAGAAATAAGTAAATAATACTTTTTAAGAGAATTCAGACCAGTAAATCCAGAAAGCAGACAGATTATACTGTTGGCCACATTTCTAAATAATTATGAACTGTGCATTTTCTAAAAGAAACTTTCTGCACCCTTTGACACCAAGAAGGAATTGATGAGAAATGATTTAGTATAACTGCATTTCCCTAGTTGTAAAGGTGCTCAAACACAGCATCTGGAATAAAGTACACAATTAAATTTACCATTATGAAGCTCAAATTCGAACTTATTAAAGTAGTAAGGCTTAATTGATTTTAAGTTTAATTCAACTTCTGATGTCCTTTTTACGTCATCAGCACAGTTGTCTAAGAGGGTAACTTTTTTCTTCCATCAAATAGTGTCTTTCTGAATAACAGAATTCTATTAGCATGAATATTAAAGTTTTTCCAGATAGATGCATTTGAGGAATTGTATCGGTTGAATTTCAGAGCCATTTGGTCTTCCTTTTAAATAAGCTAGGTGATATTAATGAGTAGTGCTGATTTTTGCCTGAATAATTTCTTTAACTGAAATCTCAGTGTTTGGAAATATTGCCTAGAGCTTTTTTTTCATATTCTTATTTAATTTGATAGTGCTTTTCGAAAGGAACCTATTTATCAGTTTTTCAAAATGCTGCCTGCAGGAAGTATATTCATTTGAAATAGAAAAATATCATTGAAACTAACTCCCCCAATAACTGAAATTTTCCAAGATGTTATCTAAATAGTGATATTCCAGATGTGGTTAGTTTGACGTTGTGTGGTGTTTTTTTAAAAAAAAAAAACAAACAGATTTAGGCAATTACAAATAGTAACAATATTTCTGATTACCAAGAGCAGGTGTTACTAGCTGTTCAATCTGGCAACTAATCATTATGTGATTCAGCTCATGATCACAAGTGACTTTGTTCGTATGAATTTTAAAAGAGAACCTTAAAAACTCATTTGTCCCCCTTGATGACATATTAGATAAATTATTTAAAAACTGAACTTATGAAGCATCATGCAAGTTTAGGACAAGTTACCTCCTTTATAAAAGTCCACCAGGTATGTAGGAAAGAGGATGCATGCCTTTATATTGTACCAAATTTGTCTTCAAAGCAAACTGACACTACTAATCATCTTCCAACTCAGGAGTCATTGGATTTGGGATGGAAATGTCCTTCCCAAAGAAGCTTTTTTCCTCCTGTACCAGAGGAGAGATTCTGTGCTTAGACCACACTTATGATGTAATGATGATAATGATGATAGTAATTGTGGTATTTGTTAAGTGCTTACTATGTGCCAGACACTTTTCTAAACACTGGGATAGATACAAGATCATTGGTTAGGATAAAATCTCTGTCCCACTTAGGACTCACAGTCTTAACCCATTTTACAGATGAGGGAACTGAAGCACAGAGAAGTTAAGTGACTTGCCCAAGGTGACACAGCAAACAACAGCATACCCAAGATTAGGATCCAGGTCCTAATTAGGACACCCAGGCCCATACTCTAACCAGGAGGCTGCACTTCTGGCATTTTTAAAGCACTCGTTATGTATCTGGCATGCTACTAACTTCTGGGGTAGATACATACAGACCCTCATTGATGCCTGTCTACTTGTTTTGTTTTGTAGTCTTGTCTCCCCCTTCTAGACTGTGAGCCCCTTGTTGGGTAGGGATTGTCGTCATCTGCTGTCGAATTATACTTTCCAAGTGCTTAGTACAGTGTTCTACCCACAGTAAGCACTCAATAAATATGACTGAATGAACAAATGAATCAGGTCAGGTGTGGCTCCTGTCTGGAATTAGGCCTCAAAGTATAAGCATTAGATAGGATAGGAGATATGTAGTACATTATGTATACAATAAGATGAGCAATTTCTTAACTTACCATCTGAGATTTGATGAAGGACCTCTGAATCTACATCCTGTTTCAGGTATATGACATCATGCCTCATCTTGCCACAGAAGACTCATTAGGTAGGTTGATTTAAGGGACTGATATAAATGGAGGCTCCAAGCATACCAGCGCAGGAAAGAGGAAGCTGCTGTTGTCAGTAACAGGAGCAGCACAGCAGCTGTGAAAATTTCGGCTCAGTCTGTCCCTTACCCTTCTCCCCATCAGCCCCTGTCTTCCCCACCATTTCTGATGGCAAGAGGACAATAATAATGACATCATCAATGGTATTCGTTAAGCACTTTGTACAAAGGTCTCTCAGCGCTTAGACCAGTGCTTTGCACATACTAAGCACTTAATAAATGCCATCCTTGTTATTATTATTATTATTATTACTAAACACTGGTGTAGATGCAAGGTAATCAGATCAGATGGTGTCCTTGACCTACGTGGGTCTCACAGTCTAAGGAAGGGGGAAGCCAGGTATTTCATCCCCATTTTTTAGGTAAGGAAACTGAGGCAAATGTCACTGAAGTGACTTCCCTAAGGTCAAACAGCAGGCAAATGGAAGTGCCAGGATTAGAACCCAGGTTCTCTGACTCACAGATCTGTGCTTTTTCCACTAGGCCATGATGCCTCTCAGCCACAGCAGCAACAGCAGTTTTACACCCAGTTCTATTACGATGAAGGGGTTGCCTTCTTGCCAAATAAAATAATAATGATGGCATTTGTTAAGCGCTTACTATGTGCACAGCACTGTTCTAAGCACTGAAAGAAAGGAAGCATGGCCTAGTGGATAGAACACAGGCCTGGGAGTCAGAAGGTCATAATAATGATAGCATTTATTAAGCGCTTACTATGTGTAAAGCACTGTTCTAAGCACTGGGGAGGTTACAAGGTGATCAGGTTGTCCCACGGGGGCTCACAGTCTTAATCCCTATTTTACATATGAGGGAATTGAGGCACCGAGAAGTTAAGTGACTTGCCCAAAGTCACACAGCTGACAATTGGTGGAGTCAGAATTTGAACCCATGACCTCTGACTCCAAAGCCTGGGCTCTTTCCATTCAGCCATGCTGCTTCTCAAGGTCATGGGTTCTAATCCCACCTCTGTCACCTGGCTGCTGCTTGAACTTGAGCAAGTCTCTTCACTTCTGTGGGCCTCAGTTACCTCATCTGTAAAAATGGGGATTGAGACTGTGAGCCCCACATGGGACAGGGGACTATGTCCAACTCAATTTGCTTGTATCCATCCCAGTGCTTAGTACAATGCCTGCCACACAGTAAGTGCTTCACAAATGCCATAATTATTATGATGTCATGTACAAACTCAGTCATGTGTTGCATCAAAATGTTTTTCATTTTTGGATGAATATTTCCTAATTTTCTAAGAACATTCTAGCCAAAATACCTAGTAAAACACATCCCCCTTTGTATGGATTGCTATTTCAGGTATTTATTGAGAATCAAATTCAAATGATTTCAGGGAATTCTACTTACTGCTAGGGAGAGTATAATGAAAGGAGAAGTTGTGATTCTTTTCCTCAAGAAGTTAAAATCTTACAGGAGATACAAAAAGACTGTACACCTACTGATGGGCAAAGAGGAAAAATACAACTTGTAGTAATAATAATTTTGGTATTTGTTAAGTGCTTACCGTATGCCAAGCACTGGGGGAGATACAAGGTAATCAGGTTGTCCCCCATGGGGCTCACAGTCTTAATCCCCATTTTCCAGATGAGGTAGCTGAGGTACAGAGAAGTTAAGTGACTTGCTCAAAGTCGCACAGCTGATAAGTGTCGGAGCCGGGATTAGAACCCATGACCTCTGACTCCCAAGCCTACGCTCTTTCCACTAAGCCACGGTGAGAGTAGAGTACAGGAATCAATGTATATTTAAATACTAAGGGAAGTGTATAGTATCAGACTGTAGAGTCAGTTCTGGGCTCCAGTGAGGGGGCAGCAGACCTGGGGGCTCCATAGAAGTCCAGGCCCTGTCTGTTAGGGCAGCTGCAGCCCTCTATTTTAATTCCTCACTCCTATGTCTCTGGAATATTCATTTTTGTACTTTTTGTATTCCAGAGAGTTCAGACAGGTTCTAGCTTCCTTACAGATCTGATTTTGACCCATAAATCAGAAGTTGAATCCAGCCCCTGAATAATTTTGAGAGAAAGAGGAAACCCAACTCATAGTAAAGAGGGTTTGAACCTTCAAGAAGGTTGGAGGGCATACGGGATTCCTTCAATCAACCAATCAATGGTATTTATTGAACACTTACTGTGAATGAAGCACTTTACTAAGCACTTTGGAGAGTACCAAACAATAGAGTTGGTAAACATGTTACCTGCCCAAAAGGAGATTACAGCCTAGAGAGGGAGACAGACACTAAAATATGGGAATGAGGGTGGGCTGTCTCTCAGGTGCTTTAAAGGAACAGATCAAAGTGCATAGGTGACACAAAAAGAAGACTCTAAAGGACAAATGAGAAATTAGTTGTGAAAGGCCTTATGGAAGACATATTATTTTAATAGGGCTTTGAAGGTAGAGAGTAGTGGTCAGTTGGATCTGTCGGGGGGAAGTAGTTCAAGTCGATATGGAGGATGTGGGTAAGGGGTTGCCAGCAAAAGAAATGAGATTGTGGTACACTCAATCAATCAATCAATCAATGAGTATTTATTGAGCACTTACTGTGTGCAAAGCACTGTACTAAGCAGTTGGGAGAGTACAATATAACAATATAACAGATGTTCCCAACCTACAATGAGCTTATTTTCTAGAAGGAAAGATGAATGCTAATATAAATGAATAAATTACAGATATATACAGAAGTGCTGTGGGGTTTGGAGGAGATGAATGAAGGGAGCAAGTCAGGGGGATACAGAAGGGAGAGGGAGAAGAGGAAAACAAGGCTTAGTCAGGAAAGACCTCTTAAGGGAGATGTGCCTTCAATGGCTCAGTGGAAAGAACACGGGCTTTGGAGTCAAAGATCATGGGTTCAAATCCCCACACTGCCAATTGTCAGCTGTGTGACTTTGGGCAAATCACTTAACTTCTCTGTGCCTCAGTTCCCTCATCTGTAAAATGGGGCTTAAGACTGTGAGCCCCCCATGGGACAACCTGATCACCTTGTAACCTCCCCAGCCCTTAGAACAGTGCTTTGCACATAGTAAGCACTTAATAAATGCCAGTATTATTATTATTATTATTATTATTCAAAAAGGCTTTGAAGGGGGGGAGAGTAATTGTCAGTGGGATTTGAGGAGGTAGGGAGATCCAGGCCAAACAGATATTCATTTAAATACATAAATTAAGGATATGTACATAAGTGCTGTGGGCAAGATGGTGGGGAAAATATCAAATATACAAAGGTCACAGATCCAAGTGCATAAATGATACAGAAGGAAAAGAGAGCCCGGGAAAAGTGGACTTTAGCAGGAAATTTGCTGTGAACTTAATAATGCTTTGAAAGTAGAGAGAATGATGGTATGGCATATATGGAGGGAGAGAGAGTTCCAGACTAGGGGGAGGATATGAGCCCACTGTTGGGTAGGGACTGTCTCTATATGTTGCCAATTTGTACTTCCTAAGTGCTTAGTACAGTGCTCTGCACACAGTAAGTGCTCAATAAATACGATTGATGATGATGATGATGATATGGAAAAGTGGTTAGTCATGAGATAGACGAGATCAGAGCACAGTGAGTAACTGGCGCTAGACGAGCAGACTGTGTGGGATGTGTTGTAGATAATTGAGATGACATGGGATGGAGTGAAATGATTGAGTACTTTAAAGTTTATGGTAAGGAGTTTCTTTTGGATGTGAAGGTGGAGGGGTAACCACTGAAGGTTTTTGAGGAGTGAGGAGATGTAAGCTGACTATTTTTTAGAAAAATGATCCAGGCAGCAGAGTGAAGTAAGGTCTGGAGTAGGGAAAGACAGGGTGATGGAGGTCAGTGAGGAAGCAGATGCAGTAGTCAAATGGGATAAAATAATCAATCAATTGTATTTATTGAGTGATTGCTGTGTGCAGAACACTGCACTAAGCATTTGGGAGATTACAATATAATAATATGACAGAGTTAGTAGATATATTTCCGGCCCACAGTGAGCTTTCAGTTAAGGTAAGTGCTTGGATCAGCACGGTAGCAGTTTAGTTGGAGAGGAAAGGGCAGATTCTGGAGATGTTTTGAAAGTAGCACCAGCAGGATTTGGTGACTTATTGAATATGTGGTTTGAATGAGAGAGATGAATAGAGGATACTGCCAGTGTTACAGGCTTATGAGACAGGGAGGATAGTGAACTTGTCTACAATGATGGGAAAGTCATGGGGAGGACAGGGTTTGGTTGGGTGGGGAGATAAAGAGTTCTGTTTTGGACATAAATTTGAGGTAATGGTGGGGCATCCAAGTAGGGATGCCCTGAAGCCTGGAGGAGATGTGATGCTGCAGAGAATGAGAGTGGTCAGAGCTGGAGATGTGAGAATCTACATATATAAAGATGATAGTTGAAGCCATGGGAGTGAACGATTTCTCTGAGTGACTGGGTGTATACAGAGAATAGAAAGGAACCCAGAACTGGGCCTTTAGGAACTCCCACAGTTTAATATGTGGGAGGCAGAGGAGCTTGTGAAAGAGTTGAGGAAGGAGCATTTAGAGAGATAGAAGATCTAGGAGAGGACAGCATCAGTGAAGACAAGATTACATAGAGTTTCCAGGAAATGAGGGCGATTCATAGTGTCAAAGACAGCTAAGAAGTTGAGGAGGATTAAAGTGGAATAGAGGCCATTAGATTTGGTAACATTAGAGAGAGTGGTATCCATGGCATGAAAGTGGTAAAGCCAGATTGAAGGGGATCAAGGAAGGAGTTCGAGGAGAGGAAGAAGAGGCAGCCAGGATAGACAATTTGCTCAAGGAGTTGGGAAAGTAAAGGTAGGAGGAGGAAGATGTGGTGGTAACTGCTGGGGCCAAGGAAGGGTTTTTTTTAGGTTAGGGGATACATGATCATGTTTGAAAACAGTGAGGAAGGAGCCACTGGAATGCAAATAGTTGAAGATCAGGTTCAGGGAGGATAAAAGGGAAGGGCTAAGTGTTTCATAAGCTGCTAATGGATGGGGTCAGAGGCACAGGGGAAGGGGAAGGTTTGGAGAGGTGGTGGGAGGCCTCCTCTTGAGATACAGCTGGGAAAGGTAGGAGAGTTGAAAAGGATCAGGAAGAGGGATGGGCTGAAGAGCAGATGATTTAAACTGTATCGAAGTACATGGTAAAGTCATTAGGGGCAAGAGATAAAGGGTGCAGGGGATTGAGTCTGAAACAGCTGGCGCAGGAAATGGGCACTGGAGTCAATAAGGGACTTTCAGTGGAATTGAAATCTATCACTTTAGCCATTTATCCACGGCCACAAGTTAGGGATTGTGATTATTGATGTCACTGATCATTCTGGGACTTTTAATTAACCATGAGCTGCAGGTTCTGATCAACTTTTCTAAAAATTAATTTAGGGTTGAGAGATCTAATCTTACTGTGTCAGTTGTATGGCCTGGAAAGATCCAACAGAAAAGTGATAGTTTAGGAATCCTCCTATTCCTAATGACCAATGAATACCTACTGTAGCATTTTTAGCTTTTCTCTCCAAATCACAGAGTGCAGGTTCCTTTAATTTAGAGGGCAAAACAACCTTTTCCACAGCTCTCCAGATTTTATCCTTTTAAACAATGGACCTGTCCTTAGGGCAGTTTTGCCTCTGTGATTATGATGATATGTTTAGGTCATTTAACCCATTTGGAAATAGTCAGACTCTGTGAGAAGCAAATGGTAAATGTAGTAAGCACTCTATGTGGTAAAGATTGCCAGTCATACATCCAATTAGATGTCTTCTCCCTCGATATTATTTTAATCCCAAAGGACAATGGAACCCCTCATTTCAGAATCCAAGCTTTACAATGAGATTCAGATTGAAGCAATGTGGCTCAATGGAAAGAACACGGGCTTGTGAGTCAGAGGTCATGGGTTTGAATCCCACTCCACCACTTGTCAGCTGTGTGACCTTGGACAAGCCGCTTAACTTCTCTGTGCCTCAGTTCCCTCATCTGTAAAATGGGGATTAAGACTGTGAGCCCCATATGGGACAACCTGATTACCTTGTATCCCCCCAGGACTTAGAACAGTGCTTTACACATAGTAAGTGCTTAACAAATACCATTATTATTATTATTGTTGTTGTTGTTGATAAGCTTCATCAAGTACATTGGTCCTGGTGAGCTGGTAGAGAATCCCCGAGCAGCTATGTAGGGATGGTATGAGTAGAGGGTCTTTTAAAAGATCAAATAATTTTTTTTTAATGAAGGAAACAATCTCTCTAGCAGCATTGAGATATAGAAACAAATAGTCTTAAATGAAATGTATTTTGTTAAAGGCATGGTAGTGGCCTTTTGTGTTACTACTTTTCATCTCTTAGGGCAGATCAGTAGCAATGGTTTGTGCTATAAATGACAGCTTAATTAAGCAAAGTTACATATAAAACATGATTATAATCACAGCCACAGAGCAATAACAGTATTAACTTGTTCCTTCTATAAGATTCAAGGAGTGTTAAACCTAATTGATTTCACATTAGCAATGCCCTGATTCACTTTTTATGACAGTTATTTCTAATTATTGAAACTGTGGTTTTCTCTTGCTTCCCGACTAAATAACCCATATAAGGATTTGTGGAAGAAACAACCATATATATAGATAGAGAAAGAAAGGGAGAGAGAGAGAGAGAGATATGTCTTGTCTTGTTTAATGTTGCCATGTTGTCTCCGACCCATAGCAACAGACACATTTCTTCCAGAATGCCCCACCTCCATCTGCAATCGTTCTGGTAGTGTACCCAAAGAGTTTTCTTGGTAAAAGCACAGAAGTGGTTTACCACTGCCTCATTCCATTGCCATTTACCATTGCCTCATTCCATGCAGTAAACTTGAGTCTCCACTCTCAACACTTTCCCATGTCTCTGCTGCCCAGAACAGGTGAGTTTTGACTTGTAGCAGATTGCCTTCCACTCGCTAGCCACTGCTCAAGCTAGGAATGGAATGGATATGCATCTGTTTGACTCTCCCTCCCAGAGATGAGACCGGTGAGGTACTGGAAACTCTTCAGGTGCGACCCTGAGAGAGGGAGAGATAGGTAGATATAGCTATATATATAGCTATATATATATGTATATGTAATCATATATGTATGTGTAATCAATCAATCTAGACATCCCCTTGGCAAAAGGACCAATCCCTGTAGTTTAAATATTTCTGCGTGAAGAGCTACACTAAAATAAGGCTTATAAAAGGAACAATGTTTTCCCAGATGTTTCTGGTAGATGGTCAGAGTCAAATCTACAACTGAGTCATTAGGTATATTTAACTCTCAATTCAGGCAGCAACATGTTTTTCAGGTTCAGTTTATAGGCATTATTTTAGATCTTTATTTAACATGTTCCACAATGTAGTTCACACAAATAAGGTAAACTTTCTGGATAAATTGATAAAATAGGACATAAATGGTTCTTCAAATACAATTCTTCAGATTATCCTGTATCTACCCCAGGGATTACCATTCATTCATTCATTCATTCATTCAATCGTATTTATTGAGCGCTTACTGTGTGCAGAGCACTGTACTAAGCACTTGGGAAGTACAAGTTGGCAACATATAGAGATAGTCCCAACCCAACAGCGGGCTCACAGTCTAGAATTACCATAGCAATTGGCACATAGTAAGCACTTAAAAATTAACACAACATTAACCTATTCTTTTGTGCAACAGGTAGGTTCTTGACTCAGTGGAAAGAGCACGGGCTTGGGAGTAAGATGTCATGGGTTCTAATTCTGGTCTTCCACTTAGCTGTGTGACTTTGGGCAAGTCACTTAACTTCTCTGGGCCTCAGTTCCCTCATATGTACCCACATGAGGTACAGATTTTCTGTGCTTCAGTTTCCTCATCTGTAAAACAAGAATTGAGACTGTAAGCCCCATGTGGAACAGGGACTATGTCCAACCAATTAGCTTGTAATAATAATAATAATGATGATGATGACGATGATGGTATTTATTAGGCACTTACTACGTGCCAAGTACTGTTCTCTTGGAAGGGAATACAAGGTAATCAGCTTGTCCCAGGTAGGGCTCACAGTCTTACTCCCCATTTTACAGATGAGGTAACAGTGCACCAGATAAGTGAAATGACTTGTCCAGAGTCACACAGCTGACAAGTGGCAGAGCCAGGATTAGAGCCTACAACCTCTGACTCCCAAGCCCATGCTCTTTCCCCTGAGTCATGATGCTTCTCTGTATCTTGTATCCACCCCAGTCCTTAGTACAGTGCCTGGCACATAATAAGTGCTTAACAAGTACCCTGATTATTATTAACAGCCCACTCCTTTTAGACTGTGAGCCCACTGTTGGGTAGGGACTGTCTCTATATGTTGCCAACTTGTACTTCCCAAGCGCTTGGTACAGTGCTCTGCACACAGTAAGCGCTCAATAAATATGATTGATTGATTGATTATGAACAGGGACATCCCTTGCAGGAAGTTAAGATGGGGGAAAAAAAACCTAGCCATTGGTGCTTAATTTGTGCAGGTTGATAATAATAATAATAATAATAATAATAATGACATTTGTTAAGCACTTACTATGTGCAAAGCACTGTTCTAAGCGTTGGGGGGATACAAGGTGATCAGGTTGTCCCATGTGGGGCTCACAGTCTTAATCCCCATTTTCCAGATGAGGGAACTGAGGCACAGAGAAGCGAAGTGCCTTGCCCAAGGTCACACAGCTGACAAGTGGCAGAGACCCATGACCTCTGACTCCCAAGCCTGTGTTCTCAGGGCTCAGCCCTGGGACTTGTGTGCAGAGAGCTTTAGCATCTTTGGCTCTGTGAGCCCCCCAGGGGACAACCTGATCACCTTGTAACCTCCACAATGCTTAGAACAGTGCTTGGCACATAGTAAGTGCTTAATAAATGCCATCATCATTATTATTATTTGGATAGAGCTCTGCCATATTTGCAGGCAGAGCCTTGAGGCTGTGGTAGGGCTGAGGGGTTGAATGGTGCTTGGGGAACAAAGGGAGGGCTAATAGCTACCGGCAGTCCACTAATAGTGAGTTAGAGCTAGATTCAGAGCTGGAGCTGGAACCACTCAGATCAATGAGCCAGATCCCAATACTACTAGAGAGAACCCTTCCAGACTTCTTGGGCTGAGGGGGACTATTATGTGTCCCGGGAACCAACTGCTGTGCTGCTTGCCTCAGTTCCAGGAGGAAAGGACTACTGCACCAGCCTTCTCTCTGATCTCCCATCCTCGTGTCTCTCTCCACTTCAATCCATACTTCATGCTGCTGCCCGGATTATCTTTGTCCAGAAACGCTCTGGGCATATTACTCCCCTCCTCAAAAATCTCCAGTGGCTACCACTCAATCTGCGCATCAGGCTGAAACTCCTCACCCTGGGCTTCAAGGCTCTCCATCACCTCGCCCCCTCCTACCTCACCTCCCTCCTCTCCTTCTACTGCCCAGCCCGCAACCTCCGCTCCTCCACCGCTGATCTCCTCACCGTACCTCGCTCTCGCCTGTCCCGCCATCGACCCCCGGCCCACGTCATCCCCCGGGCCTGGAATGCCCTCCCTCTGCCCCTCCGCCAAGCTAGCTCTCTTCCTCCCTTCAAGGCCCTACTGAGAGCTCACCTCCTCCAGGAGGCCTTCCCAGACTGAGCCCCTTCCTTCCTCTCCCCCTCGTCCCCCTCTCCATCCCCCCATCTTACCTCCTTCCCTTCCCCACAGCACCTGTATATATGTATATATGGTTGTACATATTTATTACTCTATTTATTTATTTATTTTACTTGTACATTTCTATCCTATTTATTTTATTTTGTTGGTATGTTTGGTTCTGTTCTCTGTCTCCCCCTTTTAGACTGTGAGCCCACTGTTGGGTAGGGACTGTCTCTATGTGTTGCCAATTTGTACTTCCCAAGCGCTTAGTACAGTACTCTGCACATAATAAGTGCTCAATAAATACGATTGATTGATTGATTGATTGAAAGGAATTTCCACATGTCGATCCTCCCTCCAACCTGCTCCAGCATCCTGGCTAAAACAAGGTGACTGGGAGTGTTGAGGTATGTACCATAGCACTTAGAACAGTACTTGGCACATAGTAAACGTGTAACAAATACCATCATTATAATTATCATTATCATTATCATTATTATTAGTGAAGCTAGCAATCTCGTAGTGGTCAGAAATGGAGAGGGTCTTAGACTTTAGTCACACCAGCTGTGTGACCCTTGACTCCTTCAAAATTTGTCATTGAAGGTGCAAGTGAGAAAGCGTAGGAGGGAGAATTAAACTTCTCTGAATGTGAACTGAATGTCAGTATCTCCTCATGGTTGTTCAAATGGCAGAATATGTAGCATTTTATGAATTTATCTAAAAATGTACTCTTCGCTAATGAATCAGTAATATTTTTTGAGTGTCTATTGTGTGCTAAACACTATTCTAGGGCCTGGAAGAGTACAAGAGTCTAAGTCTTGATACCTACCCTTAGGAGGCCTTCCCAGACTGAGCCCCCTCCTTCCTCTCTCTCTCGTCCACCTCTCTATCCTCCCCGCCTTACCTCCTTCCCTTCCCCACAGCACCTGTATATATGTATATATGTTTGTACATATTTATTACTCTATTTATTTATTTTACTTGTACATATCTATTCTCTTTATTTTATTTTGTTAATATGTTTGGTTTTGTTCTCTGTCTACCCCTTCTAGACTGTGAGCCCACTGTTGCGTAGGGACTGTCTCTATATGTTGCCAACTTGTACTTCCCAAGCACTTAGTACAGTGCTCTGCACACAGTAAGCGCACAATAAATACGATTGATTGATTGATTACCCTCAAGGAATGTGCTACTTAGAGGAGATAAACACAAAGTAATTCATGTATAGGACAAGAAAAATGTATATGTAAATGAGTAAGGCCAAAGTGGTAGGTTGTGTTGGTGGTAGGTTGGAATAGTGTTACTTAGTGGATAGAGCCTGCCTGGACCATAGGAGACAGAAGGTCATGGGTTCAAATTCTGACTCTGCCACATGTCTCCTCCCTCTACACTGTGAGCCTGTTGTTGGGTAGGGACTGTCTCTATATGTTGCCAACTTGTACTTCCCAAGCACTTAGTACAGTGCTCTGCACACAGTAAGCGCTCAATAAATGTGATTGAATGAATAAATGAATGAATATCTGCTGTGTGACCTTGGGCAAGTCACTTCACTCCTCTGGGCCTCAGTTACATCATCTGTAAAATGGGTATAGAGAGTGTGAGCCTCATGTGGGACTGGGACTATGTCTAACCTGACTAACTTGAATCTACCCCAGTGCTTAGAACAATGCTTGGTACATAGTAAGAGCTTAACAAGTACCATAATTATATTTAAGAAGCAATAGTGGAAGCTGTAGTGGATAGAGCACGGGCCTGGGAGTTAGAAGATCATGGGTTCTAATCCTAGTTCCACCATGTGTCTGCTGTGTGACCTTAGGCAAGTCACTTCACTTCTCTGGGCCTCAGGTACCTCATCTGTAAAATGGGGAATGAGGCTCTAAGCCCCATTTGGGACAGAGACTGTGTCCAAACTGATATGTATCCACCCCAGCTCTTAGTACAGTAAGACATAGTAAGAGCTTAACAAATACCATTATCATCATCATCATTATTATTATTATTATTATTATTTAGATATGTATGGAAGTGCTCCAGTATGCACAAGCACTTCTTAGTTTGTTTCCAGCTATATCCAAATTTCTTCCTCCAAACGTTCATTAAAAATTAATTTTTTTTAATGGGATTTGCTAAGCACTTACTATGTGGAAAATACTTTTCCAAGTGCTGGGGTAGAATCCAGTTAATTAAATTGAACACAGTCCCCATACTGAATGGGGCTAACAGTCTAAGTAGGAGGGATAAGAGAAATTTAATCCCCATTTTACAGTTGAGGGAACTAAGACACAGAGAAGTTCATTGATTTGCTCAAGGTGACCCAGGAAGCAATTGTCAGAGCCTGGATTAGAACCCAGATCCTTTCACTCTCAGGGCCATGCTCTTTCAATCAATCAATCAATCAATCGTATTTATTGAGTGCTTACTGTGTGCAGAGCACTGTACTAAGCGCTTGGGAAGTACAAGTTGGCAACATATAGAGACAGTCCCTACCCACTACGACATGCTGTTTCTCTGATACTAGTTAATCTCATCATGAAACTTTTTTTTTCGATCATTGCTGTTTGAAGTTTCACACTGGAATTCCCTTTGCTTTAGGGCGAATAAAGGTGAATTTCAAGAATAGAACTAACAATTGTACCTCACAATTTACAGATCCTCAAAAATGTTAGTCATTGGAAAATCTGATGACAGTCATGGTAAAATAGAAAGGCACATTGTCTCATTTAAATTGATCTAGTGTGATTTGGGTATTTCAGCTGATGTAGTAGTTGATGGGTGTCAATTCTTCAAATTGTACTTCTAAGTTAACCTTTGATAGCTCAAATAAGT
Source organism: Tachyglossus aculeatus (assembly GCF_015852505.1). Lineage (NCBI taxonomy): Eukaryota > Metazoa > Chordata > Mammalia > Monotremata > Tachyglossidae > Tachyglossus > Tachyglossus aculeatus. The sequence continues at coordinate 73,506,336 of NC_052069.1, read as the reverse complement.
AGGGCTGTATTAATGGAAGAAAACATGTGGGAGAGTTGTATGTAGCTCAATGAATAGAAAATTCTGTCAGGTTCTGATTCTGCCATGCGTAAGCATACATCTATTTTTCCAAAAGGAAGATGCAGCAGTCATTTGCAAGTAGTCACTTTGTAAGATTATTCTGAAATTATTTTTACTATTTTATACCCACCTTATATTTCCAGGAAGCACTTTTTCAAGGAACTGGAGTAAAATCAGGATAAATAGAGGTCAAGGATTTTTGCTTTTTGAAAATTAAAGTAATTGACATTTATTTTACTTTGCATATTTGTACTTTCCATATATAAAGAAAACAAAAAAGAGCCTAATGGTATAAAATACAAGAAAATTACCTACATGTAGGCATATATGTTTTCTTTTTTGTTTATACTTTTTTGCAAGAAGGTGGAAAGACTTGCCTGATCTTTTCTAATGAATCAATCAGTTAATCTTGTTTCTTGAATGCTTACTATGTAGATAGTACTGTACTAAGCGCTTGGGAGAGTACACTTTAACAGAGTTGGTAGACACATTCCCTCCCAAAAAGGGGTTTACAGTCTACAGGAAGAAACAGACATTAATATAAATAAATAAACTGTAGATATGTATTCAAATTCTATGTGGCTTAGGGAGGACTGAATAAATGGTGCAAATCAAAGAGAAAGGGAGACACAGAAGGGTGTGGAAGAAGAGGAAATGGGGGCTCACCTCGCTACTCTCCTACTACAACTCAGCCTACACACTTTACTCCTCTAATGCTAACCTTTTCACTGTGCTTCGATCTTGTCTATCTTGCTGCCATCCCCTTGCCCACATCCTGTCTCTGGCCTGGAGTACCCTTCTCATATCTGACAGACAATTACTCTCCCATGCTTCAAGGTCTTATTGAATGCACGTCTCCTCCAGGAGGCCTTCCCTGACTAAGCCTCCCTTTCCTCTTCTCCCACTCCCTTCTGCTTCACCCTGATTTGCTCCCCTTTGCTCTTCCCCCACCCCCAGCCCCACAGCACTTATGTATATATCTTTATTTATGGATATTAATGTCTGACTCTCCCCCTCTAGACTGTAAGCTCGTTGTGGGCAGGAAAAGTGTCTGTTTATTATTGTATCGTACTCTCCCAAGAGCTTATTTCAGTGCTGTGCACACAGTATGCTCTCAATAAATGAGATTGAATTAGTTGAGTGAACGAATGAATGGAAGTCCTTGTAGAGGAAATGTGATTTAAATAAGGTTTTGAAGGTGGGGACAGCAAACATTTGTTGGATACAAAGAGAGAGGACATTCCAGGTGAGAGGCGGGACATGGACGAGAGGTCAGTGGTGAGATAGATGAGCTTGAGGTAGAGTGAGTAGGATGGCATGAAAAGAGCAAAGTGTGCACGCTGAGCTGTAGTAGAAAAGCAGCAAGGTAAGGTAGGAAGAGGCAAGATGACTGAGTGTTTTAAAGCCAATGGTTAGGAGTTTCTGTTTGATGTGGAGGTTCTAGAGTGGGGAAAGATGGACTGAAAGTTTCTGTAGAAAAATGATCCAGTTAGCCGAATGAAGAATGGACTGGAGTGAAGAGAGATAGGAGGTGGGGGTCAGTGAGGAGACTGATGCAGTAATCTAAGCATGATAGGATAAATGCTTGGATTAATATGGTAGCATTTGGGTGGAGAGGAATTGTCAGGTTTTACTGAAGTTGTGGAGGCTGAACAGACAGGATTTGGTGATAGATTGAATATGTGGATTGAATGAGTGAGATGTCTGAGCCCTCTCCCGAGCCCCCTGAGTCTGAGCCCCCTACTTCCTCTACCCCTCCTCCCCCCCATCCCCCCCGCCTTACCTCCTTCCCCTCCCCTCAGCACCTGTATATATGTATATATGTTTGTACGTATTTATTACTCTATTTTATTTGTACATGTTTATTCTATTTATTTTGTTAATATGTTTTGTTTTGTTCTCTGTCTCCCCCTTCTAGACTGTGAGCCCACTGTTGGGTAGGGACCGTCTCTATATGTTGCCAACTTGTACTTCCCAAGCACAGTGCTCTGCACACAGTAAGCGCTCAGTAAATATGATTGAATGAATGAATGAATGAATGAGTCAAGGATAACTCCAAGTTTATGGGGTAAGATACACAGAATAGGCTAATTTAAAGATCTTTTACTAAATGTAGGAGAGTACAGTAGTATCTGCAACTGTGAAGGTCTCAGAAGTAGTCTGCAATGTAACCACAGACTGCACCTACAATCCCTATTACTGCTCATGATGTGTGTTGGTGAGCATAGGGGGACAGGTGAGAAAATGTGGATGGCCCAGGGCAAAACATCACCACTACTGCAAAAACACCCCAAGGGCATGTTCTCTTGGTGGTAACACATCCTTTCTTCATCTTATCCATTGATGGCTGAACAATGTCACCCTGAATGACAGAGGTCCAGCCAAGGGCACAATGTGCCAGAGGTTTTCAGTATGCCCCTCACACCCACAGTTACAATTTCACAACTTGTACAGTGTCATTTTAGAACCAAAGAACAACTCTATTAGTAAGAATTGATAAGAAACACACAAAAAAAAACTTGGAGGAATAACTTGAAGCTGATGGCCAGGAGTTTCTGATATGAAGAGAAATGTGTAGCTATTGGACAGATATGTGCAGAATGAATTTTTAGAAAAATGTTCTAGACAGGCGAGTGGAGTAAGGACTGAGAGGGAAAGAGCCTGAAACAGGGGCGACCTGCTCCTATAATAGTCTAGCTAGGATAGTGGAAAGCCTAGAACAGATTGGTGGATATTTGATTGGAGACAAAGGGGAGAATCTGGGAAATGTTGCGGAGGAAAAAATTGTAAGAATCTGTGACAACCTGAACTTTAAAAACTTTCAAGAAGCTGAAGAGAGGGTAATAATGGTAATTATAATAATAATGATAAAAATAATAAATAACACTAATGATAATAGTATCTGGTGAGCACTTAGTGTATGCACTAATTAATAAATCAATGGAATTTATTGAGTGTTTTGTGCAGAGCACTGTACTAAGTGCTTGGGAAAGTACAATACAACAGAATTGGCAGATATGTTCCCTGCCCACAAAGAGCTTACTGTGTACCACACTATAGTAAGCACCGGCTTAGATACAAAATAATCAGATTGGAGTCTGTGTTCCATGTGGGGCTCACAATCTAAGCAGGAGGGAGAACAGGTACTGAGTCCACATTTTACAGATAGGGTAACTGAGACATAGAGAAGTTATGTGACTTGCCCAAGGTCACACAACAGGCAACTGGAAGAGCTGGAATTAGAATGCAGCTCCTTTGACTCCCATGCCTGTGCTCTTTCTATGAGGTTTTCCTGGAGGGAGTGGAGCCAAAGATGTGTCAGATGGGGACAGGAGGTCTTACCTGCTTTTTGTTAACCAGACAGGGCAAGGTGTACCCAATAGCAGGAAATGTTGATCCAGCTTGCTTTGTCAGGAAGTGCAGTAATCTTCACCACATTATCAGATAAGCATTTGAAGCAGAATAACAAGTGCTCTGCACACAGGAGGGACATCATTGCAGCTTGTTAATTGAGAAGAATTTCCTAGCACATCAGAAGCAGATTCCAACACCATCCTTATCCTCCTCAATAATCCTTCTACCCTCATCATCCTCATCCTCATCATCAAAGTCACCCATATGCATTAAGCATTGTAAACTGTACAGAGCATTGTACCGGAAACTTGGTAACCAACAACGGAGATAGAAAGGAAAGCCCTTGCCCTCAGGGAGCTTGTCTTTCAAGGTCATCATTGTATCCTGAAGTGTGAAATAGGTTAAATAAGATTGGATCTATTAGCACTGTCCTGCTTTTTTCTGATAGTGATAATACTTTTATAATTGTGGTATTTGTTAAACCCTTTCTTACTATGTGTCAAGCACTCTTCCAAGTGCTGGGTTACATATAAGATAATCAGGTTGGACACAGTCCCTGTCCCATCCCTGTTCCACACACCTCTTTTTCAGCCATTCCATGAACTTGGTCAGAAGCGCCTGCCACTGTCTGGGGAAAGAATGTCTTGTTTGAATTTTAGACCGACTTTCTGACAATCGGGGTTTAGTTTTTTTTATGGTATTTGTTAAGCACTCAATACATTCCAGATACTGTATTATAGCACTGGGGTAGAAACAATATAATCAGGTTGGACACTGTCCTTGTCCCACATAGGGCTCACAGTCTTAATCCCCATTTTACAAAGAAGTAACTGAGGTGCAGAGAAGTAAAATGATTTGTCCAAGGTCACACAGCAGACATGTGACAGAGCTTCTGACTCACAGGCTCATGTGTTATCCCAGGCTCATGCTCTTTCCATTTGACCTTGCTGTGAATGAGGGATAGCAGCCAACATAATTCCTTATAATAGTATTAGAAATCATTTGAATGTATTGTGATTTATTGCAAGCCGACGTGCTCGAACAGTGTCCAATCTTCAACCCTTTAGCAACGCTTTTTTTTCTAATCACAGTAAGGAACCTTTTAACTGTTTTCAACCAGTAGCTTTAAATCTCAATAAAGGCCATAAACATATTTTACACATGTTTTGAAACTTCCACTGAACTAGTAGTACTAATAATCACTAAAGTGGTAAAATCACACCCTACTGGAACAGCTCATTATCCAGGGCACTGCAGTGATAGTTGAAAAGATACTGACTCCATATTGGAAGTTTTGTGATTAAATCAATATTGAATTCAAGTAACACTATGGGGAGAAAAATAAACGGGACATTGGGTGACTATTTTGTTCAGATCACTGGTATTGTGCTTTTCAAATTGATGAATCTATAGGTGAAGCAAATGTCTCGGTGATGATATACCTTTGGAAGTGAATAAGAATTACTCACTAAGGAGAAAAAACTCAATTGTTTCAATATATTTTTGACATTTAAAAATAGGATGTTGGAAATATCTATGTCAGCAGACGAAACAATTCGAATCAAAGAAAAGTGCTCCTCTCCCAAATCCAATCAATCAATCAATCAAACCTATTTATTGAGAACTTACTGTGTGCAGAACATTGTACTAAGCACTTGGGAGAATACAACACAATTTGCTGCTCACATTCCCTGCCCACAATGAGTTTACATGGCAAAAGTTCAGATGTGAATGGTGGAACATGCTGACATGATCATGTCAACGTCTTGAAGTGAATGTGTACTTTATTTGCATAATTCATTAAATGATATTGTAAATACTTTGTGTTTTACTAGTCCATAAAGTTTCCAGTCCCGAAGTTTTCAGTGTGTAAAAATGACCACATTCTTTCTACTAACCTGACAATACATCCATTCTAAAGTAGGGAGGTTTTATAAATACTGTTGGGATTTCAAGTCATGAACTTTTCATCTTTCAAAAAATCAATCACTAGTAATTATTGAGTGCCTACTGTGAGCTCTATACTGGGCATTTGGAAAAATACCATAGACGTCAAAGATATTGTCCCTGTCCTCAAATGGGCAAAAAGAGAATGTATCGTTTTAAAGTGAAGATTGTGCCATCTAGTTACTTTTCTTTGTGAGTTTGTGTAGAAGATTGAATATTATTATTAACCAGTCTCTTAGATATGCTACGCTGTAGAGATTATTTACAGTGATTAACTTTTTATGCTTGTATATGCATAGATATATACATAAATATGGATATTATATTTAAATTTATGATATATTATCTGCCATATAAATAGCCAGCTGAGAAGCAGCTTGGCTCAGTGGAAAGAGCCCGGGCTTGGGAGTCAGAGGTCATGGGTTCTAATCCCAGCACCGCCACTTGTCAGCTGTGTGACTTTGGGCAAGTCACTTACCTTCTCTGTGCCTCAGTTCCCTCATCTGTAAAATGGGGCTTAAGACTGTGAGCTACACGTGGGACAACCTGATTACCTCGTATCTACCCCAGAGCTTAGAACAGTGCTTGTCACATAGTTAGCACTTAGCAAATACCATCCTTATTATTATTATATAGACATACATAGGTGTATGTCTATAGCCATTGAGAGACTTTTACAATAGAAATATTTGACTAAAAGGTAAAGCACTGGATTTAGAAAGATAAAGGTAAAGTAGTGATGCTTCTATTGCTGTGTTTTACTTCCCTTTACTAGTCTCTGTCTTTTCTGCTGGTTCCCACACTGAGTTGCGGCAAGAAGATGATTGCAGCTGCTTACCTCCTACTTCAAAAGTGAAAGAGTATTAACCATCCCCACTGCTGAAATCAATCCTGGGTTGTTTCAGAAGCTTTTGGGCTTTATAAACATTCCCTCCTGAAGGGCACGGTGATGGCTCTGGTAATCTCCCTTATGCTGTCTACCATGAAGTGGCTTTCTATTCATTTCAGTGCCTGAAACAAGTAAATGTTTACTCTGTTATCCCTGAATTCTGAAGCCGTCTGTCATAATCAGGCACTCTGGAAACATGTTGGAACACATTGGAAACACGTTTCATAAATGTGTCCAAGCTTCCCTATCACTGGGCTTGGCCAAGGGTAAGCACCATGAAAATTATTACAGTGGTATTGATATTTATCTAATGGTTGATAATAGTAATAATTGTAGCACTTGTTAAGCACTTATGTGCAAAACAGTGTATTAAGTGTGGGGTAAATGCAAAGTAAACAGGTCGGGCACAGTCAAAGAAGGAGGAAGAAGAAGGTTTGAGTCCCTATTTTATGTATTAGGAAACTGAGGCACGGAGTAGGTAAGTATTGCCCAAGGTCACACAGGAGGAAAAAATGGCAGAACCGGATTTAGAATCTAGGTCCTCTTACTTCCAGGCCTATGCTCATTTCACAAAGCTCCTTTATCTTCTTGATTATAGAACTATTTGCTTTCCTCTAAGGGAATGTCAGCTCCATGAAATAGTTTTGGCTTCATGAGAACACAATACAAAATTTATAATGTAAGGGGAATTAAGTACATGGAAATAGGGGGAGCTATTCAGAAGAAAAATCACATTAATAAAAAAAAAAAAAGCTTTGGGCTGTTCTCTCTGAAATCCACTCAACATACATAAGTATCTTTGACTTGTCTTTCTCATTCAAGCCACATATTCCATCCGTCATGAAATCGGGTCAGTTGTACCTTTACAAAATCATTAAAATTCACCATTTCCTCTCTACCCAAACTGCCACTACTCTGATCCATGCACCTGTACTTCCCAAGTGCTTAGTACAGTGCTCTGCACACAGTAAGCACTCAATAAATATGATTGATTGATTGATTATCATAATCGTCCTTGATTACTGCTTCAGCCTCCTCACTGAACTCCCTGCCTTCAGTCTTCCTGACTCCAGGCTTTACTTCACTCTTTTGCCTGGATCTTCTAGACTGTGAGCCTGCTGTTGGATAGGGACCGTCTCTATATGTTGCCAACTTGTACTTCCCAAGCGCTTAGTACAGTGCTCTGCACACAGTAAGCACTCAATAAAAATGATTGAATGAATGGATCATTATTCTAAAAAAAGCATTCAGCCCACATTTCCCCACTTTTCATGGTTGCCCACCTACCTCCGTATTAAACAAATATTCATAATCACTTTTTTAATTTAGTCAGCTTGTCTCCTACTTTGCTGATTTCCTACTACCACATAGTTGGCTCACACTTCACTCTTCTAGTGCCAACGTATTCACTGACCCCTTTCTCATGTTCTCCCTTTGGCCTGGAGCTCATTCCCCTTTCATATCTGACAAATGATCATTCTTCCTACCTTCAAAGCCTTATTAAAATCACATCTCCACCAAGAAGCATTCCCTGACTAATCATTTCCCCTACTCCCTCTCCCTTCTATGTTGCCTAGACTTCTTCTAGACTGTGAGCCCACAGTTGGGTAGGGACCGTTTCTATATGTTGCCAGCTTGTACTTCCCAAGTGCTTAGTACAGTGCTCTGCACACAGTAAGTGCTCAATAAGTACAATTGAATGACTGAATGAATGAATGAATGAATGCCTAGGCATTTGGATCTGTAGCCTTTAAGCACATGATATTCAGAACACCCTCAGCCCCACAGCACTTGTGAACATATCTGTAATTTATTTCAATGTCTGTTTCTCTCTCTAGACTATGGGATCTTTGTGGGTAGAGATTGTGTTTACCCTCGCTGTTGTAGTGTACTCTCCCAAGAATTTAGTACAGTGCTCTGCACACAGTAAATCCTCAGAAAATAGTATTGGTTGACTGGTTTTGGTCCTGGAATGATCACGAATGTTTTAGTAGGAGGACAGAAGGTCTTCACAAGTTGTTCTGTTTCGGCTGATGCACAGCAAGTGAATTTTCATCCAGGATCTAAAAAAGCTGTTCTTCACAATCTAACCTGTGATTTCTGAACGATCTGTCAACTTTGTGAAATATGTTATTTTCAATAAACATTTAGGTGACAACTTTCTCATTTTATCCTCCCAATCTCTGCAGTAGAAAATAAATGTTCTTTCTTTTACTTCTTATTTATCATTTTTTATTCAAACAAGTATTTAATCCCCATTTTAAAGAAGTGGAACTTGAGAAGTTAGGCAACTTGCCCAAAATCACAGGGCAGCAGGTGGCCAAATTGAGATTATAATAGTTCCTCTGACTCCCAGTTTGTGACTCTTTCGGCTAGACTGCACCACTTCTCTAACCGTTTCCTTCAATTCTGACAATTCAAACTTTCTGACTTCTGATTTCAATGTATTTTGGGTAGTAAATGTCAATTTAATCATTAAACATATTAGTAATCTGTCCTTTGATGAGTAGATTAGTTATCAAGGATATTAATAAAAAGTGAAATAAGCAACAGAAAGGACACAGAAGATTAGTAGAATTTGAAGTTGCAAACTATATAAAATAGAATAAAATATCTGGCAGCCTTAAGCTTTGCTATCCATTTCCTTGAATACCCTAAAATAGGGAAATATATGAAGATTCATGAGAGACAGGAACAAAGGTGTTAGAAAAGAGGATTGAAGAGATGTAAAAGGAAAAAAGGCAGCAGGTAAAATAGAAATTGAGGAGACAGTCGACATAATGTCAGTCTCGAGTACAAGTATAAGTTAAAATAAAACAAGATGTCTGAAACTCAGTGAAAATCCTCAAAGAGGGAAAAAACAAGGTTATAGAAATGCATTTGGAATATTTTGTTAGTTACAGGAGTTCCCCAGGTTTATGTTAACTGCTTTCTAATTACCTTGTGCACATTCATTTTTTTTTCTCTCATTTCCTTTTGTCTTCTGTTTCAGCCTTAGTTTCAGAAGTATGCAACCAGGGAATTCTAATCGAGCAGTGTACTGCCAACCAGAAATCTCAAATGTGACAATGAGCGCGTAAGCGGTTAGTACAGTGCTCTGCACACAGTAAGCGCTCAATAAATATGATTGAATGAATGAATACAATAAAATGGCTACATACAGACATTTATTATACTATACTTTGATTGTGCTTAATTCCTGTGATTCAAGATAGCCCAAGAGTCATTGCACCTCAGGTCAGAATAAATTTGATTATTTACTTTCCTCAATAAGTGTATGCTAGAGTGAAGTATTTTTTAGGAGTGTTAGGACTGTTTTTAGGACACATACATAGATGTTTTCAGTGCAGGTCTGTTGGAAAATCTATCACACTTCACTGCATTTCCAACGTGTTCAGTCCAGTACACTGCACTCAGTAGTCTGTCAATAATATTATTACTATCACTACCTGGTGTAGTGGATAGAGCACAAGTCTTCTCTGTGCCTCAGTTACCACATCTGTATAATGCGGAATGAGACTGTGAGCCCCACTTGGGACAAGGACTGTGTCCAACCCCTTTATTTTGCATTCACCCCAGTGCTTAGTACAGTGCCTGGCACTCTGGCCCATAGAGTATGGTAACAGACCATAATTATTATTATTATTATTATTATTATTATTACTACTACTTTAATTCATTTAGGATTCCTATCTATTCACCAATCCATTTATGTATATCAAAATATTGGGTTCCTTCAACTGTCTGGTCAGCAGATATCCTTTAATTCTGAACAAAATTAATTTGGTGTACCCCTTGATACATTACTCTACAATATCATAGTCAGTGAATCAGTAGTATTTAAGGAGCACCTATTGTGTACAGACCATAATACAGTGCTCTGCACACAGTAAGCGCTCAATAAATATGATTGAATGAATAAATGGAAGAGTACAAAAGGATTCAGCAGACCTCTAGACTGTAAGCTCATTGTGGGCAGAAAATGTATCTGTTACTTTTGCATTGTACTGTCCCAAGCACTTAGTACAGTGCTTTGCACATAGTAAGCACTTAATAAATATGATTGAATTGGCCACTGCCTTCAAGAGCTAGCAATCACCCGGAAATCCCTAAGGTTACATAATAATGGGTAGTGTTAAAAAAAAAAAATTCAACCAATTCTAGACCTAGAAGGTTCCAAGAACTTTATGAATTTTGTGCAGTAATCTGGAGAGATACAGGGGCTGATAAGTGATCTCTCATCTCTGATAAGAGATAAGAAAAATCTAATCTTAATGCCCTAATCTCTCTCCCTCTCTGCAGTCTCACATTTTCCTCTTGCCTTCAAGACATCTCTACTTGGATGTCCTCTGGTTCCCTCAAACCTAGAGGGTCCAAAACATAACTCGGTATCTTCCAACCCAAACCCTGTCCTCCCCCTGAGTTTCCCATCACTACAGACAGCACCACTAATCTTCCTATCTCACAAGCCCTTAGCCTTGGCATCATCCTTGATTCCTCCCTCTCATTCATTCTCCCCTTCTAGACTGTGAGCCCCCCTTCTCGACTGTGAGCCCGTTGTTGGGTAGGGACTGTCTCTATATGCTGCTGACTTGTACTTCCCAATCGCTTAGTACAGTGCTCTGCACACAGTAAGCTCTCAATAAATATGATTGAATGAATGAGTGAATGAATTCAACCCACATAGTCCATCACTAAATCCTGTCAGTCCCACTTTCACAGCATCGCTAAAATACACCCTTTCCTCTCATCCAAACTGCTATGTAGTTCATACAGTCATTCATCCTATCCTGCCTGGATTACTGCATCAGATTCCTTGCTGCCCTCCCAGCCTCCTATCTCTCCCCACTCCAGTCTATACTTCACTCTGCTGCCTGGATCATTTTTCTGCAAAAACGTTCAGGACATTTCATCCCACTCAGAAAACTCCAGGGTTGCCCATCCACCTCCATGTCAAAGAAAAACTTCTCACCATTGGTTTTAAATCACTCTATCATCTTGCCCCCTCTTACCTCACCTCGCTACCCTCCTACTACAACCCATTCTGCCCCCGCAATTCCTCTAATGCCAACCTTGTCAATATGCCTCGATCTCGTCTATCTCATCATTGACCCCTTACCCATGTTCTGATTCTTGCCTGGCCCTACCTACTCAAATCTGAGACAATTACTCTCCCCACCTTCAAAGCCTTATTGAAGGTACATCTCCTCCAAGAGGCCTTCCCTGCCTAAGTCCCTCCTTTCCTCTTCTCCCACTCCCTTCTGTATCACCCTGACTTATTCCCTTTTTTCTTCTCCCCTCCAAGCTCCACAGCACTTATGTACATATCTGTAGTTTATTTATTTATATCATTGTCTGTCTCTCCCCACCCGAGACTGTAAGTTCATTGTAGTCAGGGAATGTGTCTGTTTATTGTTGTACTGCACTCTCCCAAATGCTCTTCATACACTAAGCACTCAATCAGTGCTACTGAATGAATGAATCGATGAATGAAAGTGAAAGAAGACTCTTCCATCTCTCCCAGGTTTGTTCTATTGAAGAACCAGCATCCATTCAGGGCTAGAAATTGGTCTGGTTTAGCCCAGATCCCTATAAAATAGGGAGGCCCAACTGCAGCTGATGGCTAACATATGGTTCTCCTTCATTTGTTTGATAAGCTCTATCATTGATTTTACTGCTGCTGTGGTGGCAGTGAGCTACTGCCCTTACCCTCCTGGAGGTGCTAGCCCTGATTTTAAGTCACACCCCATCTTTCTTGTTTGCTGCCACCACCCCCTCCCGACCTCCCCACCCCTGCCCACCCATACTCGATACACACACACATCCTCTCCTCCTTTCCTCCTCTCACCTCCACTCCCTGCATTGAAACACCTGCAGACTCTTCTGGTTACTGTAGCTCTCAGCTACATTATGGTTTGGTTTGCAGCTCTTTAGTACACCTTACCACTTTGGTCAGGGACTCTGAAGTACCAAGTACTTGAAGATTCCAGACCTCAGGCACTTTGGTGATGAATCTCAAAATCAACGTAACCACTTCACACTAGCTTGGTAGAATAGCTGGCAAGGAGCATATTGATTCTGAGATCTGTTTGTAAACCTGCTCAACATTACTTATTAGACTTAGCTTAAACCAGGAACTGATACTCTCAGAGGGATTGGGCCCCTTTAATTACTTTCTGTCAGTGGGTACCAGCAGATTGGGGTAATTATTGCATTTCTCTGCCTTTACAGAACATTTCAGTTCATATTGTAAGTGCAATGTCACTGGAAAGAAAAATTGAGCTTTGATTTGAAAGAAGCAGGTGCCTAAAGGTGGAATCCACTATAATGATCATCATCATCATCATCATCAATCGTATTTATTGAGCGCTTACTATGTGCAGAGCACTGTACTAAGCGCTTGGGAAATACAAATTGGCAACATATAGAGACAGTCCCTACCCAACAGTGGGCTCACAGTCTAAAAGGGGGAGACAGAGAACAAAACCAAACATACTAACAAAATAAAATAAATAGAAAAGATATGTACAAGTAAAATAAATAAATAAATAAATAGGGTAATAAATATGTACAAACATATGTACATATATACATGTATATACACAGCATAGGTGCTGTGGGGAAGGGAAGGAGGTAAGATGGGGGGGATGGAGAGGGGGACAAGGGGGAGAGGAAGGAAGGGGCTCAGTCTGGGAAGGCCTCCTGGAGGAGATGAGCTCTCAGCAGGGCCTTGAAGGGAGGAAGAGAGCTAACTTGGCGGATGGGCAGAGGGAGGGCATTCCAGGCCCGAGGGATGACGTGGGCCGGGGGTCGATGGCGGGACAGGTGAGAACAAGGTACGGTGAGGAGATTAGTGGCAGAGGAGCAGAGGGTGCAGGCTGGGCTGTAGAAGGAGAGAAGGGAGGTGAGGTAGGAGGGGGCGAGGTGATGGAGACCCTTGAAGCCCAGGGTGAGGAGTTTCTGCCTGATGATATGTCTGAAGCCTGTCTTATTTACACTTATTTGTAAGTAGCACAATTATGGAATCCCTTAGCAAGAGCATAGCTACATAGTAGCAAGACAGAGAGGGAGACAGAGGAACAAAGCATATCAGATCTGCTTATATCTTTAGGCATAACTGATATCATTCCCAGAAACTACATTTACGGTATTTGCTCATACACTGGTTTAAGTATTTTTTAAAATCTATTTATAGTGAGCTTGAATAAGCCATCCAGAGAGCTCAAGAAGCCATAAGACATCAAAAGGAATGCAGAAGAAGCAGAATTCCCATGTTCCACATTGCCTTATTCTTACGTGGAAGCAGTCATATAAAATATAAAAATATCATTTACCCCACTCTCCTCTCCTTCAAATCCATCCTAATTTCACATTACCTCCAAGAGGCCTTAACCAAGTAAACCCTCATTTCCCCATCTTACTCTCCCTTCTGAGTCACCGATGCACTTGGATCTGTAGGATTTAAGCACATGACTCCCTCTTTGGACTGTAATTACATTGTGGGCAGGGAAAATGTTTTCCAAATCTGTTGTATTGTACTTTCCTGTGTGCTTAGTTCAGTAAGTGCACAGTAAATACCACTGATTGATTAATCTGCACACAGTAAGTAAATGCTATGGATTGTTTGATTGATAACCTCCCCATTGTTCTGTCTAAAGATGTATGACTTGATCTTAGCCCTTGTTATCTCAGTTCTTATTGTTAAAAAAAGTAGGAATTTAAGAATGGTCTGACAAATCTGAGTAAGGATAGCCATAGGGGTCTTAAACTATAATTCTTTGTATTTGAATAGCATTCATATTTTTCCACAACATTTTCTCATCAGTAACTTCATTAAATTGTCACAGTAACCATATGACGTATGGAGAGACAATTATTATTGTCCCACTTTGCAGAAGAACCTGGTAAATTAATGAGTTTACAGTCTAGTTTATTCTTGCTTCTTCTTTCTTCTTGACCCTAAGATGCTTCTACTGCCCCTTCCAAGGCTGAGGTATGAGGTATATCTTGTATGAAGGTCTGGGTTTCTTTATAGCCCCAAAATTAGCTCTGTGGGAAAACTGTCCCCTTTCAGTACATGGCAGGTCTATAAATAGGGTATAGTGACTGTGGGCCAGAGAAACAGCAGGAACTTAGTTTTTAGTGTTAAATCAAGAGACTTAGTGGAGAGTAGAAAGAATGCATAGAGCATAGACTTGGTAAGCAAAGAATAGCATGAATAATAATAATTATGTCAGCTAAGCACTTACTATGTGCCAAGCACTCTATTAAGTGCTGCAATAGATACAAGAGAATTTGGCTGGACTGAGTCACAAGGGGCTCATAGTCAGAGAAGAAGAGAAAACACATATATAATCCCCATTTTGTAGATGATGAAACCGTGGCACTGAGAAGTTAAATGACCTGCCCGAGGTCACATAGCAGGCATATGTCTATGGTAGAGTCAGAATTAGGACTTAGATCCTCTAACTTACAGGTACATGCTCTTTCCCCTAGGCTAGGACACTTCTCCAGAATCCAACGATTAGGAGAATAAAAGGAGTCAAGGACGGGAAAACCAGCAAATGTTAGGACAGTCAGTTGGGTTGAGGAAAGTCAGTGGGGTTAGGAGATAATAAGATTCCTTGAAGGGTGGTGCTTAGTCACTGTGAGGCAGGGAATGCAGAAGGAAGTGAGTATTAGGAGAAGTGGGTATTAGGACAATTAAGCAGGCAGTGAGGGTGGGGAAAGCAAGCAGAGGGTTGGGGAAATGAACTGGGGTGAAGGAAGTCAGAAAGTCTTTCAGAAGGGTCAAAGTCAGCAGAAGTATGGCCCTGACTTTTGCAGGGGTGAGAGAAAAATGTCTCACCCATTTCCAAATGCAGATTCTGGTAGGATGCTATGAGCTGGTCTTACTGTCAATCGGAGCCTATCTTCTGTGATTAATCCAATACACTCAATTCATTCAATTTTATTTATTGAGCACTTACTGTGTGCAGAGCACTGTACTAAGTACTTGGGAGGTACAAGTCGGTAACATATACCAAAACGGGCTCACAGTCTAGAAGGGGGAGACAGACAACAAAACAAAACATGTAGACAGGTGTCAAAATCGTCAGAACAAATAGAATTATAGCTATATGCACATCATTAACAAAATAAATAGAATAGTAAATATGTACAAGTAAAATAAACAGAGTAATAAATCTGTACAAATATATACAAGTGCTATGGGGAGGTGAAGGAGGTAGGGCGGGGGGGATGGGGAGGAGGAAAGGAAAAAGGGGGTTCAGTCTGGGAAAGCCTCCTGGAGGAGGTGAGCTCTCATAGGACTTTGAAGGGAGGAAGAGAGCTAGCTTGGTGGATGTGTGGAGGGAGGGCATTCCAGGCCAGGGGAAGGATGTGAGCTGCGGGTCGACAGCAGGACAGGCGAGAATGAGACACAGTGAGGAGGTTAGTGGCAGAGGAGCAGAGGGTGCAGGCTGGGCTGTAATCCAATGATTTCTATAGGATTTTGCATAATTTCTGAGACTGCAACAGACTTTATAATTTGGAAGAGATACTGTCTTGAAGTCAACAATTTGTGATGAGATCATCAGCCTGTGTTGAAATAGCTCAGACTGAAATGACTGAATATTCATTCATTCAGTCACATTTATTGAGAGCTTGCTGTGTGCAGAGCACTGTACTAAGCGCTTGGGAAGTACAAATCAGCAACATATAGAGACGGTCCCTACCCAACAACGGATGGTTATCCATTGTTCTACATTCTTATTGTAGGCCAGAGGGACAAGGAACCAGTGGTCAGAAGGAAAGGGTAGACGTAGACAGTCAACAAATCAAATAAGTCAAGCAACAGTCCTAAGGTACTGAGCATGTTCCTAGGTATTTTGGGTTTTTGCTGAAGAAGGGCAAGGGATTGTCCCAAATTCAAGGGACTTTCTAAAAATCATGGAAACTAGGTACACATGCAACTTCCAAGAGGGACCACCAACATGAAGTAAGAGTCCTTTCAGCTCAACGTCCTACTGCAATTAAACCCTATTTTCAATGCATTTTACATGAGTTCAACGTTTGCCATATAATACTGTAGCATTTTACACACAGCATATCATCCTTATCACCATCAGGTGTGTAGGCAGGTGTCAAAATCATCAGAACAAATAGAATTATATTCCCTTACTTGTATTTTTCCATTTCTCATAAAGGGAGAAATAAAACCATTCCTTTTATGTTTTCTTAAGGGTAATTTTTGAAATCAGGAGCACAGTGATCTCTGGCTATGGCTGTTGAGCTATCTTTTAACCTCCAGATCAGGTATTGACTAAAACACCAGTCACCTTTGGCTGATTCCTGAGATCTATTTTATATCACTATGACCCATTCACTGAGCTTTAACAGAGACATAATACACCTATCTTTGTAGACAGACTACTTTTCTTCAAATTTCAAGGATTCTAAGTTCCAGTGACCTGGATAATTTGGGGTGAAGTCACATTGGTATTGGCAGTTGGCCAATTTCTCAATCAGTGAAGTTGTAAAGAAGGTGAGATATTATCCAAAAGATAATAATAATAATAATAATGGCATTTGTTAAGCACTTACTATGTGCCAAGCACTGTTCTAAGTGCTGGGGGGGTACAAGGTAGTCAGATTGTCCCATGTGGGGCTCACAGTCTTAATCCCCATTTTACAAATGAGGTAACTGAGGCTCAGAGGGAAGTTAAGCGACTTGCCCAAAGTCACACAGCTGACAAGTGGCAGAGCCAGGATTAGAACCCATGACCTCTGACTCCTAAGCCCGGGCTCTTCTCAGCCACGCTGCTTAAGATCAAGTAGAAATGCATTTGCTGATTTTCTTCTCCCATTTTTGTTCCTGTGTTAAAAAGACAGGGAAGGTAGAGACAGGCAAAAAATGGGAAGAAGTAGCAAAATTGGGTAGGAATTGTTATTTGCTAGGAACTGATATTCTATTGACTGTTCCATTTTGAGCAGAGGACATATCTACAAACTCTGTTATATGGTTCTCTCACAAGCATTTAATACAGTTTTCTGCTCACCAAAATTGGTCAATAAATACAATTAATTGGTTTATAAAAATGTGGAAACTCTGAGAAAGTACAATTGAGAAAGTACAGTCACAAATAGTTTTCACTTCCTATCCTTAGAAGACTGAGGGTGAAAAAAATGGTTATACGTTTCACTTAAAATCCAAATAGAAAAAAATTAAGTGAAATTTTCACTAACTGTAGTAGGTGGAATCAAATCATAGTAAACCTCAATGCAATCATATACAGACAACAGTTCCAAGGTGAGCTGTGGTGAGCAGAAGTGCCTGAAAACAAAGAACTTATCCAGCTTGGACAAAATGTTCAGGGCACTCAGAATGTTCATCAGTAAATTACCCTTTCAGGTAACTAAATGGGACTCTGTTGCAGCGAAATAATTAACTGACCACTTTACTTCCATATAATATTTTGCTCCAGGAAGCTAATGAGGATCAAGAAATAATTTTGGCAGCATTATTTTAATGGTCACTGCAATGTGTTCATTTTTTCTACATAATTAGCCTCTGCCAGTAACTCCTATACTTGGAGTAAACAATGAACTTTTGAAGGAGTTAATGAATGTACCAAATTTCTACATTGCTATATGCTATAAAAATATTTCAGCAGTGTGATGTCTTCAGAATTCCCATTTTATTCCAATTATATCGTGTGTAGTAAGAATGACTAATGAGCTCAAGGTCATGGAATCTGAATTGTGACACCAGACAGCTGAAGTTTGAGCAAGGAGTCAGTCAATTAATGGTATTTACTGAGTACTTACCCCTCTCAGGACCACACCTGGAGAGTTTCCAGTACTCTACCAATCTCTGCTATGGGAGGAAGAGTGAAACAGAGGCATACCCATTCCAGTCTTGTAGGGACCATCTCTACATGTTGCCAACTTGTACTTCCCAAGAGCTTAGTACAGTGCTCTGCACACAGTAAGCGCTCAGTAAATACGTTTGATTGATTATTGATTGGCAGTGGCTAGCAAGTGGAAGACAATCTGCTACAAGTCAAAACTCTTCTTTGCTGGGCAGCAGTGTCATGGGAGGGAGTCGAGGATGGACACTCAAGTTTACTGCATGGAAAGAGACAATGGTAAACCATTTCTATATTTTTACCAAGAAAACAGTATGGATACACTATCAGAATGTTTGCAGATGAGCTGGGGCATTCTGGTAGAGATGTGTCCATGAAGTTACTATGGGTCATAGATGCCTCAATGGCATAAGACAAGACTGAGTACAGTGTGCTGTGCAGGGAGTGAAAAAGCACAATTAAGAAAGTATGGTCATAAGTACTTACTATCTTTAGAAGGCTGAGGGAGAAAAAAATGATTACATATATCACTAAGTGCTTGGGAAAATACAATGCAATAGAGTGAAGAGACATGATGCCAACAGGGTGATTACAGTTTACAATGGGAGACTGATATTAAAATAAATTAGAGATGGGACGATAAAGTGAAAAGACGTTTACATTAATGCTGTGGGATGGGGTGAGCATTATAGTGCTTAAGGGTACATAGCTAAGGGTATAGTCGATGTGGAGAGAAGCAGGTGTACAGAAGTAAGGAAGTAGAGATGGTGTCTTGGAGGGGATGTGATTTTAGAAGGATTTTGCAGGTGGGGAGAGTGGTGAAGGGGGAGGGAGTTCCAGGCCTGAGGGAGACTGAGGGCATGAGTTCAGTGGTGGAATAGATGAGACTGAGATAATAATAATTATAATTACGCTATTTGCTAAGTGCTTATTCTATGCCAAGCCCTATTCTAAGTGCTGGGGTAGATATAAGGTAATCATGTTTTCCCACATGAGGCTCACACTATTAATCCCCATTTTACAGATGAGGTAACTGAGGCATAGAGAAGTTAAGGGGCTTGCCCAAGGTCGCACAGCAGACAAGTGTTGGATCGGGATTAGAACCCATGTCTTCTGATTCCAAAGTCCTTGCTCTGTCCACTAAACCATGCTGCTTCTACAGACACAGACATTAGGTTGGAGTGTACGGGTCGGGTTGTAGTAGGAGATCATGAAGGTAAAAATAAAATAAAATGGCATCTATTAAGTGCTTACTATGTGCTAAGCACTGTTCTAAGTGCTGGGGAGGTTACAAGGTGATCAGGTTGTCCCACGGGGGGCTCACAGTTTTAATCCCCATTTTACAGATGAGGTAACTGAGGCACAGAGAAGTTAAGTGACTTGCCCGCAGCTGACAATTGGCAGAGCCGACATTTGAACTCATGACCTCTGACTCCAAAGCCCGTGCTCTTTCCACTGAGCCACGCTGCTTCTTCAGGTAAGGCAGGAGGAAGAGAGCTGAGGGAATGTCTTAAAGCAACTGGTAAGGAATCTCTGTGTGTAGTTAGATGGGCAACCATTTGAAGTTTTTTAAGAGTGGCAAGATACGGACGGAATATTTTTTCAGAAAAATGATCCAAACAGCGAAGTATGGATTGTAGAGGGGAGAGACAGGACTGCATCCGTGAAGAGGCTAATACAGTAGTCAAGGTGATGAGAGCTTGGTTCTATGTGGTAGCAGTTTTGATAGAGAGAAATATCCAACATTATCCAACTTTGGCTTCACTGACGTTGTCCTCTCCTGGTTCTCCTCTCTCTCTCTCTGGCCTCTCATTCTCAGTCTCTTTCATAGACTCCTCC
The DNA here is from genome assembly GCF_015852505.1 of Tachyglossus aculeatus. Taxonomy (NCBI): domain Eukaryota; kingdom Metazoa; phylum Chordata; class Mammalia; order Monotremata; family Tachyglossidae; genus Tachyglossus; species Tachyglossus aculeatus. The sequence continues at coordinate 73,486,398 of NC_052069.1, read as the reverse complement.
TCTGCTTCCCACTCCCTAACTATGGGAGTCCCTTTAAAGCAGTCAATCATCTTACCCCCTCATATCTTACCTATTGATTTCCTACTGCAACCCAGCCTGTGTGCTTCACTCCTATCATGCCAAGCTACTCAATGTACCCCATTCTTCAACAGACTACCATTTTCCCCAGCTTCAAAGCCTTATTAAATTCACAACTCTTCCAAAAGGCCATATTTCTTCTACTCCCTCTCCCTTCTGAATCACTCTTGGACTTGGATTTGCCCGGCATATAGTAAGCACTTAACAAACACAATCTTTTCCTTGAATGACCACGAAAGCATTTGAGTACTGTAGGAAGGTTCATTCATTTATTCATTCATTCGTTCAGTTGTATTTATTGAATGCTTACTGTGTGGAGAGCACTGTACTAAGCGCTTGGGAGACTACAATATACAATAACAAGGTTCCGAATGGGATGGGAAGATGGGAATATCATCATCAATCGTATTTATTGAGCGCTTACTATGTGCAGAGCACTGTACTAAGCGCTTGGGAAGTACAAATTGGCAACATATAGAGACAGTCCCTACCCAACAGTGGGCTCACAGTCTATCCTTCATGTTCTTACAATATGCCACCAAAAGTGAAACTGACCTACACATGTGCATGGGACCAGAAAGGCCAGTGTAAGACCCACAATCCCTCCCATACTATACACAAAGCAACTCTGTGGTATTTGTTAAGTGCTTACTATGTACAAAACACTGTCTTTTTAGGCATTTACTATATGTCAGACATTGTATTATTATTAAGTGCTAAAGTAGATAAAAGATTGGACACAGTACATATCCCACATGGGGCTTGCAGTCTTAATCCCCATTTTACAGATGAGGACACTGAAGCCCAGAGAAGTTAAGTGACTTGCCCAAGGTCACACAGCAGAAAGGTAATGGAGCAGGAATTAGAACCCAGGTCTTTCTGACTTCGAGGCCCATGGTCTATCCACTAGGCCACGCTGCTTCGCTAAGCACTGAGGTAGCCCCACCCTCAGTAGCAAAGCATTTATGTTCATATCAATAATTTATTTTAATATCTGTCTTTCCCTCTAGACTGTAAAGTCCTTGTGCGTAAGAAACATATCTACCAATTCTATTGTACTGTACTCCCCCAATTGCTTTCTAAAATGCTATGCACACAGTAAGTGTTCAATAAATACAGTGATTCATTGATTAATCTAGAAGGACGACAAAACAGAATTGTCAAATCTGAAAGGAGATGGCCCATTCCACTCCAGCTTTTGAAGATAATTTTCAAATGCAATTTTTTATGTAATTAAGGTAAACAAAAATAAATGACCTTAACATCATAAAAAGGTAAAATGCAGTATGTTTTCATGATAGTCACCTTAAAAAAAAATAATCATCTTGCTATTTTCTGAACCTTCAAGGGGAAAGTTCTTAGAAATGGAAAAATGCACCAATAATTGGTTCAACCTGTCAAGACCATCTGAGTTATGACAAGCCTCTGGTCATGAGGCAAACCATCTGTGAATTTACTTCCGAGTATTTTCAAATGCTGAAGAAAGATCAAGTGACTTAAAATGGCTAGCACTTGACAATATACATGAGTAGCTTAAAATGAAGATTATTCCTCAAAAATATGGGACGTCAAGCTCATCATTATCACAGTCAAGGATATTTGTACAGCAACTGCTATGTGCAGAGTTCTAAACTACTGTTAGTAATAACTGTAGGGCTTATTAGCCACTTACTATGTTTCAAGTGACAAAGATACACAACAAGTACTGAGATAGATACAAGAGAAGCAGCATGGCGTAGTAGATAGAGCAAGGGCGTGAGAGTCAGAGGGTCACGGGTTCTAATCCTGGTTCTGCCATTTGTCTGCTGTGTTACCTTGGGCAAGTCATTTCACTTCTCTGGGCCTCTGTTACCTCATCTGTAAAATGGGGATTGAGACTGTGAGCCCCATATGGGGCAGGAATTGAGTCCAACTTGATTTGCTTGCATTAACCCCAGCACTTAGTACCATTTCTGGCACATAGTAAGTGCTCAACAAATACCATCATCATTATTATTATTATTATTATGCAAGAAATTTGGTCAGACTTAGTCCTTTTCCCACCATGTGGCTCTCCATCTAAAGACTAGGATGACCAGGCATCTTATCTCCAGTTTTACAGATGGTAAAGCTGAGGCACACACACAAAAAGGGTGACCTTGAGCAAGCAACTGATAGAGTTGGGATTGAAACCTAAACCTTTAATAATAATAGTAATAATAATAATAATAGTATTTGTTAAGTGTTTACTGTGTGCCAAGCACTGTTTTAAATGGTGGCGTTATCAGGTTAAACACAGTCCCAGTCCCACATGGGTCTCACAGATTTAATCCCCATTTTGCAGATGAGGTAATTGAGGCACAGAGAAGTGAAGTGCCTTGCCCAAGTTTACATAGCAGGCCTGTTGCGGAGCTGGGTTTGGAACCCATCTCCTTCTAGCCTCCAGGTCCATGCTCTAATCAGTAAGCCATGCTGCTTCTCATAGGCCCTTGGAATTTATGATAGAATTGAAGATATGGCCCCTCAATTCAGGGAACTTTCAACCCAATACTAGAAAGTTCCACTAGTTGTTCTACAGTGAGTTGAAATTAAAATAAACACACTTTAAAGCACAGAAAAAAAGACAGCACTGAATTCCATGCATGATTGCATAAGACTAGGTAGTCTTCAATCTATCATTTGTGTTCATTGAGTGCTTACTGTGTACAGGGCACTGTACTAAGTACAATGCAAAAATATAACTCCTGCTTACAGTCTAGAGGGAGAGACAGCAATATGAATAAATAAATTATGGATATGTACATAAGTGCTGTGGGACTAGGGGTGGGGGTTGGAGAATAAAGTGAGCAAGTCAGGCTGATGCAGGAGTGAGAAACGAGGAAATACAAGCTTAGTCAGAGAAGGCTTCTTGAAGGCTTTGAATGCAGGGAGGGTAATCATCTGTCAGATATGAAAAGGCAGGGTGTTCCAGGCCAGAGGAAGGACATTGGTGAGAGGTCGGCAGTGAATTAGATGAGATCGAGATACAGTGAGTAGGTGGCCTTTAGAGGAGTGAACTGTGTGGGCTGGGTTGTAGTAGGAGAGTAGTAAAGCTGAGAATAAGGAAATTATGTTTGATTTATAGGTGAATGGGCAACTACTTGAGGTTCTTGAGGAGTTGGGGAACATGGTAGGAATGTTATTTTAGAAAACTGATCTGGGCAGCAGTGTGAAGAGTAGGCTGGAGTGGAGAGAGACAGGAGGCAGGGAGGTCAGAAAAGAGGCTGATACAGAAATCAAGGTTGGGTAGGATAAGTTCTTGGAATAACATGGTAGCAGTTTGGAGAGGAAAGGACATATTTTAGCAATACTGTGAAAGTTATGTCTGCTTTTGCTCAGTGCTAAGGTACTAACTCCATATTTGATTAGTTAATGAGCAATTATTCATTCATCCAATTGTATAGATTGAATGCTTACTATATGCAGAGCCCCCTACTAGGTGCTTGGGAAGTACAATTTCCAGAGAAGCAGCATGGCTCAGTGGAAAGAGCCTGGGCTGAGGAGTCAGACGTCATGGGTTCAAATCCCGGCTTCGCCAATTGTCAGCTGTGTGACTTTGGGCAAGTCCCTTCACTTCTCTGTGCCACAGTTACCTCATCTGGAAATTGGGGATTAAGACTGTGAGCCCCCCATGGGGCTTTGCACATAGTAAGCACTTAATACCATCATCATTACAATTCAGCAACAGAGACCATCCCCGCCCACAGCAGGTTCACAGTCTAGACCCCTTATCATTGGCTTTAAAACACTCAATCGGTCTCCCCATCCTACCTCACCTCACTGACCTCCTATTACAGCTCATCCCACACACTCTGCTTCTGTAGTGCCAGTTTACCCACTGTGCCCCAATCTCACTGCCACCCCCTTTACCACATCCTCCACCGGCCTGGAGCTCCCTCCTGTGCAAAACACCACTCACCCAACTTCAAGGCTTTATTAAGGTCATGTCTCCACCAAGTGGCTTTCCACAATTAAGCCCACTGTTCTCCAGCTCTGTGTTCCTTCTGCACTTGAATTGTTACATTTGGCCATTTGGTATTCACCTCACCCCTAATCCTACATCATTTTTCTGTAATGGTATTTGTTAAGCGCTTATTATGTACCCAGCAGTGTTCTGATCTCTGAAGCAAATACCACTAATCAATTTGGACACAGTCCATATCCCACATGGGGCTCTCAGTCTTAATCCCCATTTTACAGATGAGGTAACCGAGGTACAGAGAAGTTAAATGACTTGCCCAAGTTCACACAGCAGAAAAGTGGCAGAACTGGGATTGGAATGCAGGACCATTATGTACATATCTTTAGATAAATTGCTTATTTATTTATATGAATGTCTGTCTCCCCCTCTAGACTGTAATCTTGTTATGGTCAGGGAACATGTGTGCTAATTATGTTCGATTATCCTCTCCCAAGCTTTTAGTACAGTGTTCTGCATGTAGAAAACACTCAACAAATATCTTGATTGATTAAAGATCATAACAATAATAACAATAATGGTGTTTGTTAAGCAGTTACTGTGTACAAAGCACTGTTTTATGCACTGGGGAAGTTACAAGGTGATCAGGTTGTCAATCAATCAATCAATCGTATTTATTGAGAGCTTACTGTGTGCAGAGCACTGTACTAAGCGCTTGGGAAGTACAGGTTGGCAACATGTAGAGACAGTCCCTACCCAACAGTGGGCTCACAGTCTAAAAGGGGGAGACGGAGAACAAAACCAAACATACTAACAAAATAAAATAAATAGATTGTCCCACGGGGGCTCACAGTTTTAATCCCCATTTTTACAGATGACGGAACTGAGGCACAGAGAAGTTAAGTGACTTGCCCAAGGTCACACAGCTGACAGTTGGCGGAGTTGGGATTTGAACCCATGACCTCAGATTCCAAAGCCCGGGCTTTGTCCACTGAGCCATGATGCTTCATCAGGCTCAATTCTCTGGTGAGCTAGTTTTGAGCTTGGTGAGGAATATTTAGGGCATCTTTCATATCTCATTCTCCAATTAAAATAGGGAATGTGTCCCTAAACAGAGCCATTCAAGCAGCACAGTTGCCTCATCGGTGCTCAAATGGTCCATATCATGAACCTTCTTATTAATAGTAATCGTAGTATTTGTTAAGCTCTTACTATGTGCCAGGGACTGTACTAAGTGCTGGGGTGGAAACAGGCAAGTCAGAGTGGGCACAGTCCCTATCCCTGGAACTCAAAGTCTTAATCCCCAGTTTTCAGACGAGTAAACTGAGGCACAGGTAAGTGAAGAAGTGAAGTGACTTGGCCAAGGTCACCCAGAAGACAAATGGAGGAGTTGAGATCAGAACCCAGATCCTTCTGACCCCCAGGCCTGTGGTCTCTCCGCTAGGCCATGCTGCTTCTTGCACTGGAATTTTGTTTGGATAAGGAGATAAAGGTTCCCATTGTCAGTAACATACGTGGTTGAGTTTAATGTCTGACTTCTCCCTGCTAGACTGTGGGCTACTCGAAGGCAGGAATTGTGTCTATTGTACTCTCCGAAGTGCTTATTACGGTGCTCAGCAAGCAGTAAGTTCCCAAGTAAATGTTACTGGTTGGTTGATTGATGTCAATTTCTTTTTCAAGTGACTTTGTTGACTTGCACTGCCCATCAACATTTTTCCTGCTGGATTTTCTATAACCAGCTGCATTCTTTGAAAAATGAGTATCCAGGGCTGCGAGGGTGGCGGTAGGGGGGCAGTTTGTGGCCATTGGACAAAATATCTCTGTCTTCCTCTGCAACACTGTTGTACAGTACTCACTTCCATCATGACAACTATTGGGGGATTTTTCTAATTAAAATAGGAATGTACCTCTACAGACAATTAGGTCAGCAAGGATACTTTCAGAAATAAAATTTGTCTGTAAGTGTCTGGGAATGTGATGAACCAAAACTAATAAGGAATTCTGGGGAGAGTAACAGGGGATTGAGGTGAGAATGATCCCTCCACTTACAAGGGCTAATTGTCCCTGAGCAAAATCCATATACACTTGTTTCAAATTTAACTCTCAATTTCACCCACTTTCTGTCACAGGCATATAGTCACACACACAAACAAATATATTCCAAATCTGCCTATCAAGGCAGGTCATTTTCTCCCCCTGACTTCCACTGCTGCCAACAGTTTGGCCAGGGGAACCTGCAGACTGTCCTGGAGGTTTCTGGCATGGCTGGAACTCTTTCTGAGGAACCGCATCAAAATCTACAATAAATAGTCTGGGAAGTGACTTAGTCTATTGTGGGAACTGAGGAGGGGAAATAAGAGAAGGTTGGGAAGTCTTGGTTCACTGTCAAGCAGGCATCCTTCCATCCATCAATCCAGCCGTCAGTGGGATTTTAAGCATCCTTACAGCTCTGCCAAAGACCTTTCACAATCAAGCGTCGCAGGCAGGTTATAACAGGGTAAATTCAATTTTTGAAAATCCACATTGGGTCTGCGACAGGGGTGTGATTGGCATAAAAGACATTTTGTAACAAATTTGTCTGGGTGTCCTATCAATTCAACAATCCCAAGGCGAAGGGGTTGAACTACAATCCAAAATGTGGTCACCAACCCCTCCAGTCATATGGATGACCTGATGCTGGACTCCTGCATATCAATCAATCAATCAATCATATTTATTGAGTGCTTACTGTGTGCAGAGCACTGTACTAAGCACTTGGGAAGTACAAGTTGGCACCATATAGAGACAGTCCCTACCCAACAGTGGGCTCACGTCTAGTCTATGATCCCATTGAGCCGAGGAGTGACCGCAGTGCTCCCCACTCTGGAAAACATCTGTGCCCTGGACCATTACTGGACCTGGGGGACTGAAGACAAGCACAAGATTTCTCATTTCATTTCCTCCACTTGCCCTATAGGAAAATGGACTTGGGGTGGCAAAAATCTTGCAAATAACTGGGACAGATCCGCTTTGGTTTGTGCCACTTTCCTGCTCTGGGAAGGGAAACAGATGACAAGTGGGGAGATGGATTCCGCCCACTCTTTTTTGTCCCCTGGTTCAGTGGGGGAAAACTATGTATTTGGGCACGGACATGTCCCCTTTCACCCACACACCCTCCTATAGTCTCGAACACCTCAGAGGTAGTGGTGGAGGCAGCAGTGGCAACTCTCCGTGAATGGTCTGGAGAGCCCCAGCTGTGGCAGACCAGATTAAGCCTATCCCTAACCCTTTCCCCACCACAAAGAGCAGCCAGGTAGGCATATCATCTTGAAAAATGTTGCCTGAAAAGCATTTTGTAGCTCAAAATGTGTCAACCTGTCGTGTAACCCCCACATTTTCTTTTTGCAGTTCACAGAATTTTTTTTTTGAAGTTTTACAAGGTTAGCATTATCTGGAAAGCTTTTTAATTGAAAAATGTAAGATAAATAAGTTTGTTTTTTAGCTTAATCTAAACTACCAACAGGAGCTTAATCTCCCTAGACATAACCACTTCTGTGCTAAGATTATTTGAAGGCAAGTGCTAACTATATTTGAATTATAAGACTTTTTTTCTTGAGATTCAATAATGAGTTATGTCCCTTAAAATTCCACTGCATCTCTGAGGTTTAGTGGAAAGAGCATGGGCTTGGGAGTCAGAGGACATGGGTTCTAATCCTGGCTCTGCCACTTGTCTGCTGTGTGACCTTGGGCAAGTCACTCAACTTCTCTGTGTCTGTCAGTGCTTCTAGACTGTGAGCCCGTAATTGGGTAGGGATTGTCTCTATCTGTTGCCAAATTGTACTGTCCAAGCTCTTAGTACAGTGCTCTGCACACAGTAAGAGTTCAATAAATACAATTGAATGAATGAATGGTACATAGTAAGTGCTTAACAAATACCGTCATTATTATTATTATTTGGATGTTTTCTTTTGGTAAACTAAAACACTCCCTTTGGAAGGCTTTTCTCAGGCTACAATACCCTGATAATTAGGTACAATTATACAGGAAATTTTCCACATAGACACATTTCAGATCCTGATTGCTGTGTGACTTTGGGCAAGCCACTTGACTTCTCTGTGCCTCAGTTGCCTCATCTGTAAAATGGAGATTAAGACAGTGAGCCCCATGTGGGACAACTGATTACCTTGTATGCCCCGCAGGGCTTAAAACAGTGCTTGGCACATAGTAAGCACTTAACAAATGCCATTATTATTATTATTATTATTATTATTATTATTATTATTATTATTATTATTATGCACGGCTCAGTGGAAAGAGCCCAGGCTTGGGAGTCAGAGGTCATGGGTTCTAATCTATGCTCTGCCACTTGTCTGCTGTGGGACTTTGGGCAAGCCACTTAACTTCTCTGTGCCTCAGTTCCCTCATCTGTAAAATGTGGATGAAGACTGTGAGCCCCACTGGGACAACCTGATTGCCTTGTATCTCCCCAGTGCTTAGAACAGTGCTTTGCACATAGTAAGTTCTTAACAAGTGCTATTATCATTATTATTATTAAGAAGAGAAGAAGCCCATTTGTCCCAGCATACTAGTCACTTCTCTGGGCCTCAGTTCTCTCATCTGTAGAATGGGGATGAATAAATAATGATGGCATTTGTTGAGTGCTTACTGTGTGCGGAACATTTTTCTAGGTGCTGGGAGGATACGGGGTGATCAGGTTGTCTTAATCCCCATTTTACAGATGAGATGACTGAGGCATGTAGAAGTTGAGTGACGCCCAAAGTCACACAGCTAACAAAGACTGTGAGCCCCAAGTGGGACAACCTGATGACCTTGTATCTCCCCCAGCACTTGGAACAGTGCACGGCACATAGTAAGTGCTTAACAAATACCAACATTATTATTATTAATAATAATTATTATAATAAAAATAATTTGAAAGTGTTTCAAGAAACAATATTGAAACTCTGACTGACCAAGCTTTTAGAAAGAATGGGCCGTTCATCATGTCACTTGGAAAATAGCACTTTAATGACCTCAGCCAACCAATGGTCCAGTTTGTCATCCCTTGTCCTTCAATCCCTAAAAAAATAATTAAGGGCCCAGTTGGGGTTGATAGTTAATATACACAGAGATTGTTTGATCACATCCTCCTACAGCATTTTCCTTCTAGAGTGGTGCAAGAAAGTTTCTTTGTCAGCAATCCTTGGAGTTACCCGCTCTGGAGGGGGTAAGCGCTTAGTACAGTGCTCTGCACACAGTAAGCGCTCAATAAATACGATTGATTGATTGATTGAATGCATGAGGATATAGCCCCCTGGATCCTGAGGTGGGACATTGCTATTGCCCTCTTCATCACAAAAGAGAAAATGTAGCTCAAAATGTTGGGTGCTTGTCAACACACACTCTGGGTTTCAAATAGAATATTTTCTGTTTTTTTGAGACTTCTTTCAAGACAACTTCAGGTGAGCCATATCTTCTGCAACCTAGTTTTAATACACTTGTCCCCCTGACTTTGGAAAATAGTATTGAAAATTCAGAACCTGCCAGATATCTCATTAATATGCCATCTGGACAAGCTTAATAAGGTTAAGTGGAATCTGACTGGCCAATGGAATGGGACCCCCTCCAGCTGTTGGACCTGAACAGATTGAAATATTTCTCAGAATACTTGCTTTGTATGCATCATCTAACCTTCCCATTCCCTCTGAGCACATCTTGCTCCGCAGCACAGACAGTTGCTGTTAGAAATGCATTTTATTTAAAGAAGATAATTTCATTTATCTGTATATCAGACAAACTGTATAACAGAGATGGGATCATGAGTCCAGAGTGCATTAGGATCCCAAATGTTAATGCTAAAATCCACCCTTTCCTCTCCATTTAAACTGCTACTGCACTCATAGAAACAGTTATCCTATCCCTCTTTGACTATTGCGTCTGCCTTCTCACTGATCCCCTAACCTCCCGTCTCTCCCCATTCCAGTCTCTACTTCCCTCTGATGCACAGATAAATTAAAAAAAAAAAAAACAAAGCAATAAAAAACCTCTCTTTTCATGTCTCGCCACCCCTGAAGAACTTCCAATGGCTATCATCATCATCATCATCAATCACATTTATTGAGCGCTTACTGTGTGCAGAGCACTGTACTAAGCGCTTGGGAAGTACAAATTGGCAACATATAGAGACAGTCCCTACCCAACAGTGGCCTCACAGTCTAAAAGGGGGAGACAAAACCAAACATACTAACAAAATAAAATAAATAGAATAGATATGTACAAGTAAAATAAATAAATAAATAGAGTAATAAATATGTACAAACATATATACATATATACAGGTGCTGTGGGGAAGGGAAGGAGGTTAAGATGAGGGGGATGGAGAGGGGGACGAGGGGGAGAGGAAGGAAGGGGCTCAGTCTGGGAAGGCCTCCTGGAGGAGGTGAGCTCTCAGTAGGGCCTTGAAGGGAGGAAGAGAGCTAGCTTGGCGGATGGGCAGAGGGAGGGCATTCCAGGCCAGGGGGATAATGTGGGCAGGGGGTCGATGGCGGGACAGGCGAGAACGAGGCACGGTGAGGAGATTAGCGGCAGAGGAGTGGAGGGTGCGGACTGGGCTGTAGAAGGAGAGAAGGGAGTTGAGGTACGAGGGGGCGAGGTGATGGACAGCCTTGAAGCCCAGGGTGAGGAGTTTCTGCCTGATGCGCAGATTGATTGGTAGCCACTGGAGATATTTGATATATTTGATATATGCATCCACCTCCACATTCATTCAGTCATATTAAGTGCTTACTGTGTGCAGAGCACTGTACTAAGCTCTTGGGAAAGTACAATATCCACATCCAACAGAACCTGCATACCATCAGCTCTAAAGTATTCAATCAGTTTGCCTCATCCTATCTCATCTCACTGATCTACTACAGCCCACCCTACACACTCTACTCCTCTAGTGCCAACTGTGCCCCAGTTTTGTCTATCTCACTGCTGACCCCTTTCCTGTGATCTCCCCCTGGTCTGGAACTCTCTCCCCTCTATATACCAGACCACCACTCTCCAACTACAAAATATTGTTAAGGTCATATGTCTTTAGGGCCAAGGTCAAAATCCTTTCTCTGATTAGTTCCCTTTTTCAGGACTTGATCTCCCATATGCATCATAACTGCACTTCCATCTCTGCCCATTGGACATTTGCTATTTGCCCCACTCCCAAACACGCAACACTTATGTACATATCTTTAAATAATGTATTGTAAATTATTCATTTATAATAATAATGATGACATTTGTTAAGCACGTACTATGTGCAAAGCACTGTTGTAAGTGCTGGGGGGTGATCATGTTGTCCCACGTGGGGCTCACAGTCTTAATCCCCATTTTACAGATGAGGTAACTGAGGCTCAGAGAAGTTAAGTAACTTGCCCCAGGTCACACAACAGACATGTGGAGGACCTGGGATTAGAACCCATGACCTCTGACTCCCAAGCCCCTGCTCTTTCCACTGAGCCATGCTGCTTCTCTTAATTCAATCAGCTTGCCTCACCCTATCTCATCTCACCGATCTACTACAGCCCACCCTGCACACTCTGCACACATTTATATGACTGTCTGTCTCCCTCTCTAGAGTGTAAACTCATTTTGGGCAGGGAATAAGTATACTAATTTTGTTGTACTGAACTCCCCCAATGCCCAATAAATGCCCAATAAATACATTTAATTGATTGATTAATTGATCCCACATTCCTAGACCATAAAGCTTGTGACAATAATAATGGTATTAAGTGCTTATTAGGTGCCAGGCACTGTACTAAGCACTGACGTGGATCAAGTTGGACAAAGTCTCCATCACAAATAGGGCTCACAATCACGATCTCCATTTTACAGAGGAGGTAACTGAGGTCCAGAGAAGTGAAGTGACTTGCCCAAGCTAACACAGCAGACTAGTGGCAGAGGTGGGATTAGAACCCATGGCCTTCTGACTCCCACGCCAGTGCTCTATCCACTATGCCATGGGGCATAGTATAACTACCTTTCGTATACCTCAGTACTCTGGACAGAGTAAACACATGATGATGATAATGATAATAAAAATAATCTTATTTGTTAAGTGCTATGTGCCAAGCACTGTACTAAGCACGGGGGTAATACAAATAAGTAGGTTGGACAAAGTCCCTGTCACACATAGGGCTCACAGTCTATTTAGGAGGGAAAACAGGTATTAAATCCTCATATCATGGATGAGGAAAATGAGACCCAGAGAAGCTGTGAGCTGCCCAGTGTCATATAGTGCAAGTAGCAGGGCTGAGATGAGAGTCCATGTCCTCCGACATCCAGGCCTATGTTCTTTCCCCTAGGCCACACTTCTTCTTATGGTATAGAGAAGTAGCATGGCTCAGTGAAAAGAGCACGGGCTTTGGAGTCGTAGGTCATGGGTTCAAATCCTGGCTCTGCCAATTGTCAGCTGTGTGACTTTGGGCAAGTCACTTCACTTCTCTGTGCCTCAGTTCCATCATTTGTAAAATGGGGATTAAGACTGTGAGCCCCCCCATGGGACAACCTGATCACCTAGTAATCTCCCCAGTGCTTAGAACAGTGGTTTGCACATAGTAAGCGCTTAATAAAGGCCATCGTTATTTATTATTTATTATAATTATCATTATAATTATAATTCATTATTATCATCATTGGCTGAGCACAGGCTGTTTGCATAGCACTATTTAAAGTGCTTGGGATAATTCAAGAGTTATTATAAAGGACATGGAAGCTGCTCTCAAGGTATTTTCCATCTAATAGAAGAAGCTATTAAGAACACAACTTAACAAATAGCTTGCATTGGAGGAAGACCACAGAGACAACAGAGGATATCATTAATATGAAAACACAAAAAAATAGAATAACTGAGTGAATAAATAAGAAGCGTATGAGTTTCAAAGGACAAATATGGACGAATGCTAAAGAAGTATTCATTCTGTTGGTATGCCATGGACTGGGATGTTTGATATCAACTGGAGAAAGCTTCAGAGAGGAGATTGGACTTGGAGGGCTTTGACGTTGGGGAGTAATGTGGCTTCATGAATTTAAAGGGAAAGGAGCCACCATTTTCCTTGTCTCTGAAGCCTGCAATCTAGATTTGATTCTTGACTCCTCCCTCTCTTTCAACTCCCATATTCAGTCTTCACCAAATCACACTGGATTTCCCTCCAAAACATTTCCAGAATATTCCCCTTTTTTCTCCATCCAAATGGCCATCATGTTGGTCTAAGCAGTTTTCATATCCTGACTTGGCTACTTGTAAGATCATTTGGGGCAGGGAACATATCTACCAACTCTGTTATGTTCTACTCCCCCAAACACTTAGTATAGTGCTCTTCACAGACTAAGTACTCGATAAATGCAATTGATTGATTTATTTAAGAGATTCCTAACCAGGAAAGACTGAAAGCCACTGCCCTAAGTATCCCCCTTTCTCCTTTCTTTGGTGATAACAGGTCTTCCTGCCCCAAAACAGTCATCCAGCTGTTTTGGTTCCCAGTCAACCCCATTTCTGAAGAGACATACCACCTGAAATATGGCCTTCCAACTCCCAGATGGGGATCAGAAGCTATGTAAACTCTAACAGAGGAAGCAATACAAAAAACACCACCACAAAGAGGGAAACGAAAGCCAGTGGAAAATAGTGAAAAAACAATCATGAGGTTAAAACCCACATTATCAAGCAAGGGACAATTCTGGCCCACAAAATATGCCAGCAGCCTAGGGCCCATCTTCAGTCTTTATGATATCTACTATTTCTGAGTGGTGGACTAGATTCCAATGTGGCCATGTCCTTCAAGTCACCATGACAGTTATAATAATATTTATATGAGTTAAACATACAGTAAGTTCTCAGTAATCAATTGATTCATTTTCTTCCCTCCCCAGTCCATACCTCATTTTTCTGCTCAGATTATTTTTCTAAAGCAGCATTTTGCACATATCTTCCCCATTTTTCAAAAAATTCAAACAACTGCCCATTCTTGATAGCATCAAGCTGAAACTCCTGACCTCTAGCACCTTGACCTAATGGAAATAATATGGTACCTGATCTCAGGGAACCAGATTCTTGTGCCATATCTTCCAATGGCATACTGGATAACCTTAAGCCAGTGATTCATCCTTTCTGAGCTTCAATTTCCTCATCTGGAAAGTGGGGATGAGAAAGATTCTGAACCTGTCATGGGACTCACAGTCATCTTTAACACACCTGTCCGTACCTTACAGATTCTAAAATAATAAAATAATAATATTTAAAATATCTACCCAGTATTTCATTCATTCAATCGTATTTATTGAGTGCTTACTGTGTTCAGAGCACTGTACTAAGCACTTATGCTTGAGACACACAGTAAGCACTTAGTAAATACACTAGTACTACTACTACTAATAATAATCATTACTACCAATAATAATGACTCAAATAGTGAATTAGTATTGTTATGACAGATCCTGTGATTTTTTTTCAACCGCAGCTTGCCTTGGGTAGACACAGACCATTTTATGTTTCTCTGCTTCTACAAACTTGTAATGATAGTGTTTTCTTCCATCCTAGGATATATTGTGTGGATTTCCTTATTAATACCCTTTTTAAGCCACTGGAAAATCCATCAACCAATGTAAAATTAGAAAATTCAAAGTAAAACCTGCATTCAACACATCAACTTTCCATTTTATGTCATGTAAAACTATTAAATTTGACCAAAAAGAGAACAACTGAAATTGTTTACTGTATGGCTATAATTGCATTATGGTTCAATTAAGGTACTATGCACAGATATATATGTGCATGTGTATATATATATATATATATATATGTGTGTGTGTGTGTGTGTGTATATATGTATATGTATGTATATATATGTGTGTGTATGTATGTATATATATATGTATATGTATATATATATGTATATGTATATATATATGTATATATATATACATGGAAAAAGTTTGGTAACAGGCATGGTCTAATTGTTACAGGTAATATAGGTTTTTAGGTTTTCCCATTTTGAGACATATTTTCTTTTCAACTCTCTTATGCGGTGTTCTTTGGCCTGATCAGAGTGCAACCATCTTTGTTTCTTCCTATTCTCCCAGAGCTGCAGATTTCCCTGTCACTGGCCTTCATGGCCCACCCTTGTCGTGTTTCCTGCAAAGTCAGTCTTGTCAAAGACTGATGAATCGGTGCCTTCTCTTGCAGTGTATTCCTTGCCCTCTAAATCCCCAATCCATCTGCTACTGACTGGGACTCTTGACAGCACAGCTTGCCTGGATTTTCTGTCAACACTGTTTATCTACCCAGTAGATATATAAATTCACTGACTCCCTGTGTGTTAGAGGCAGGGCCTTGGGGAGAGGTGCAAAAGACCTCTAATTTCTATCCCGTTTATTTTACATATTACGGATTTCTGGCCAGGTCCATTCTATTTCATTTTTGTTTACATTTTGGATTAATTTCTCCTGAATTAGCATTTTCATTATGTGGGTTAATGATGGCTTCATTTCTTTCCCTGAATGTGTCACAGCCTGGTTTCCTGATGCTCATTGTTAATGACTCTTTTCTAAAATGTCCATTCATAGCTGGGTTCAGAGAAACAAAAATTGGTTTCATTGACTTGTGAATCTAGATAAAGCAAAACTAACATGTTGTCAGCAAACAATGATTTTTTAAACATGTTCATTATAAAATCATATAATTACAAAAAATGTAAAAACAAAACAAAATGTGGGGCTATCTAGAGGTTAGAAAATAACTGAAACCCTAGCTCTCTCTCTCTCTCTCTCTCTCTCTCTCTCTCTCTCTCACACACACACACACACACACACACACACACACACAATCTTTACCTTAGTAAAGTTCTATTTTATCTAGGAAACAGTTCAGTTCAGATACAATCAAACTGTCCTGGGTTATGCTTCTATTTTATTTCAAAGGATAGGTTTGCTCTATGATTCAAGGCATTTTGGCAGGCTATATGAGGTGACAGATGATTACAGAAAATTGACTGCTATAGTACAATCCACTGTAGTTGTATAATTGAAAGATTATAGGTCTTCCTCAACTAGTAAATAAGATTAGTTGCTGCCCAGAATATGTGGCTACTGAGTATTTCTGGAAACACAACTTTACACATGTATATTGATGTGCAGTAGAATGTAAAGAGAAGACAGGGAAGTGATGTAGATGGAAGGGGGAGGCTTAATTCTAAGTTTGTAGTGTTGTTTCAGTTGTCTGTAATAGCACTTGAGCTTTCCCTGAGTTTCATTTTCCTTCTGTTTCATGCACATAGCTTCCATTAGCATTAATGGATGCATTTTAAATGCCGGCTTATAAAGAGGGATAGATCTCTTAGTAAGCAACCATAATTTCCTCCAAAACTTCCTCTACTCACTAAAGGACACACAGTACCAAAAATAATTTCCTGTGGATAATGGCCCCTTTTAAAGCCTTTTAAAATATTTTAAAATGTGTTGCAATTATCAAAAGAAAAACTTTAGAGGATCCAAGTTCCCTTTTTAAATTTGTTTTATAAATTTACCTCCTTGAAAAGTACAGATGGCATTCAGTTAAGAATTTTGTGTTAGGGTTTAATCAACACATTTATTATTTGTAATTTTTGTTAAGTTCTGAAACATGAACGCTTTCTTGCATAACTTGAAAAGTGTCCTAATTCACTCTGCTCTGCAAAGCTTTTTAAGTCATCCTTGGTCCTGTTGTTTCCTGTCCCCAATGAGCATTATGTTGGTATCGATTTATAGCATCCCTCCATCCCTGCTTAGGTCTCTGGAAACCTAACAAGATCACTGCCATAAATTTACCATGACACAGTCAGTCATTTCTGTTATTTTATCATCCGATAAAATCAATTGTTTAGTTGCCACTCAGAAACTAATTTTTGCACTTCCTGTCTCATAGTTGCAAAGAGGTGTACATTTATGATCTTTGAAGATAGTATAAAGAAGCTCTGATGGGGCCACAGGGATTGGAATAGCTTATTTCTGGGAGTACCTGATACACATATCTTCCATGAGGCTACTGGAATTATTGAATTTTTGAGGGACAAAGGTTAAAAACATTTATATTTCTATCCTTAAGTTACTATGGATAAAACCATTTGGAAAGGTAGGTGTGAAAAGCTTACTTCATATTTAGAAACATATCTGTGAGAAATGGGAATTCACCGTGGCTTGGGAGTCAGAAGGTCATGGGATCTAATCCTGACTCTGCTGCTTGTCTGCTGTGTGACCTTATGCAAGTCACCTACTTCTCTGTGCCTCAGTTTACCTCATCTGTAAAATGGGGTTTGCGACTGTGAGCCCCACTTGGGACAGGTACTGTGTCCAACCCCATTTGCTTGTATCCACCCAAGTGCTAGTACGGGGCCTGACACTTAGTAAGAACTTAACAAATACCAGAATTATAATTATTATATATCTGTGTATTTATGGTTACATGACATATTGATGACTTTCTTATTCCCTTGTGCACTTATATCTTAATCAATTAATCAATGGTATTAAATCGAACACTTGCTGATTGCACTGTACTAAGCACATGTACACTAAACACTTAAAAGCATTACTATTAAGGCAATGACTTTAACCTCATGAATTAGCTAAAACAATCAATTTATTATCTTAAATATCAATGTAAATTACAGACCTTTTAAATAGAGTTCTATCTATTTACTGTCTAAAATTATGTGTTGAAATAAAATAATGAAACAGGTTTGATGCATAAAAAGCATTTAATTATGTGTGGTAGTCTTATTAATGAGATATTGTTAGCAGATTTACATGTACATAGCATTACATTAGGAATGAATAAAATGACCAGAAATAGAGTTGGTGTTCAATATACGGTATAGGCTATTAGTCAGGGAACATTTGCAATGGTTATTGTGAGTTTCTGACTAACCACCTTTTTGCTTTTTTGAATTTATGTTATTTCACGTCCTTGATTGCAAAATTCTTAAGGGCAGATACATCATTTCATAGAACATTAAGTCCTAAAGGCAGAATAGAGACCTGGCCTTTTAATTGTTTTGTACTACCATAGTGGTTGCCTGTCAATCTACGAATCAAGCAAAGACTCATCACTGTCGGCTTCAAGGCTGTCCATCACCTCGCCCCCTCCTACCTCACCTCCCTTCTCTCCTCCAGCCCAGCCCACACCCTCCACTCCTCTGCCGCTAACCTCCTCAATGTGCCTCGTTCTCGCCTGTCCCGCTGTCGACCCCTGGCCCAAGTCCTTCCCCTGTCCTGGAATGCCCTTCCTCCAACACATCCACCAAACAAGCTCTTTTCCTCCCTTCAAAGCCCTACTGAGAGCTCACCTCCTCCAGGAGGCCTTCCCAGACTGAGCCCACTTTTTCCTCTCCTCCTCCCCATCCCCCCCTGCCCTACCTCCTTCCCCTCCCCAGAGCACTTGTTAATATTTGTACAGATTTATTACTCTATTTATTTTACTTGTACATATTTACTATTTTGTTAATGATGTGCATATAGCTATAATGCTATTTATTCTGATGGTTTTGACGCCTGTCTACATGTTTCGTTTTGTTGTCTGTCTCCCCCTTCTAGACTGTGAACCTGTTGTTGGGTAGGGACCGTCTTTATACGTTGCTGACTTGTACTTCTCAAACGCTTAGTTCAGTGCTCTGCACACAGTAAGTGCTCAATAAATATGAATGAATGAATGAAATTAGGCAACATATCAGTCATTCTAAGCAGTCAGTCTGATTAAATAAGTTAAGGAGGGCCTTGTATGTGAAACCGAGGTAGAGAAGCCTAGGGGGAAAATCATAGACCTGGGAGCCAGAGGTCCTGGGTTATAGTTCTAGCTCTGCAACTTGTTGGCTGTGTGACCTTGTGTAAGTCATTTACTTTCTTCTTACTTCAGTTTCCAAGGCTATTTAGTGTCAGAGCTTGGATAAGAGATAGAAAGATAGATATAATGCAAGAGATAATACTAGATGCTCTGAGTGTTAATGTTAATTGTTGGTGGGATTTGTGGCTAAAATTCTGGCTATCAACTTGCTGCTTTGAAATATGCTGTTCCAAAGCCAAATTTCCCTTTGGCTTGAAAGCAATGTAGCTGATTGGAACATTTTGTCCATGAATGTGAGCACCATTGAGAATGGATTTCATCAGAATTTCTTTGGTGCTAGAACATGGTGCCCTTAGAGATAGAGGCAAGGTAATTAAGAGCTTTAAAACCTATAGTGGGGAGTTTTTGTTTGTTATGGAGGTGGATAGGCAACCATTGGAGATTCTTGAGGAGTGGGGATGACATGCCCTGAGTGTTTCTATGGAAAGATAATCAGGGCAGCAGAGTGAAGTATGGACTGGAGTGGGGAGCAGCAAAAGGTTGGGAAGTCATTAAGGAAGCTGATGCAGTAATCCAGGCGGGATAGGATTAGTGATTGTACCAATGTGGTAGCAATCTGGATAGAGAGGAAAGGGTGGATCTTAGCGATGTTGTGAAGGTGAGACTGGCAGGATTTGGTTACATATTGGATCTGTGGGTTGAATGAGAGAGTGGAATCAAGGATAACACCAAGATTATGGTTTGTGAGAAGGGAAGGATGGTTGTGCCGTCTACAGTGGCAGGAACGTTCGGGAGAGGACAAGGTTTAAGAGGGAAGATAAGGAGCTCGGTTTTGGACGTGTTGAGTTGAGATGGCGGGAGGACATCCAAGTAGAGATGTCCTGAATGCAGGAGGAGATGTGAGCCTGGAGAGAGGGAGAGAGATTGGGGGAGGAGATTTAGATTTGGGTATCATTTGCAAAGAGATGTTAGTTGAAGCCGTATGATTGAATGAGTTCTCCCAGGGAATGAGTTTAGATGGAGCATAGCAGGGGACTTAATACTGAACCTTGAGGGATCCTCACAGTTATGGGAAAGGTGGCAGAGGAGGAGGAGCCTGTGAAGGAGACTGAGAATGAACAGTGAGAGAGATAAGAGAACAAAGAAGAGAGGACAGAGTAAGTGAATCCAAGGTTGGATAACATATCCAGGATAAGGGAATGGAACGCCCAACTTCCAACTTCAATTGTTCTGGTAATATAATCACAGAGTTTGTTTTGGTAAAAATATGAAAGTAGTTTACCACTGCCTCCTTCCACACAGTAAACTTGAATCTGCCCTCGACTCTCTCCCGTGCCACTGCGGCCCAGCACAGGGGAGTCTTGACTTGCAGCAGATTGCTTTCCACTAGCTAGCCACTGGCCAAGCTAGGAGTGGCATGGGTAGGCCTCTACTTGACTCTCCCTTCCGTAGTTGAGACCGGTAGAGTACTGAAAACTCTCCAGATGCAACCCTGAGAGGATCTAGTCTCAATAATAGACCAAAACTCAGTGTTGCAGGTGTCTGAATTCACATGGCTGGGCCTGATGCAGCTGCAGCAAACTTCAACTCACTTTTTTACGGGCTGCTTCAGGCCTTTCACTGATAGCTCTGGCTGGCACAGCTATGTGAATTTACAGATGGCAATCCTGACCCAATTCTACTTTCCCCTGGAACATGGCAGGAATGCTGACTGCTCGCATTTCAAAAGGAATGGATGGGCATCCCTTGGGGTGGGGCCTGGTGATAAATCGTAGATTCTTTTTGAAATGGAAATATTTCTTTCATTTTCAGGTATGGTGCTCTAATCTCATAAAACATCTTCATTTGTGTTTACACTGGTAGTGATTTTGCTCCCTGGAACTTCACTCTCCTTGTACTTGTCTGTTCTCTACCAGTCTGTCCCTGCTCTCATCTCATATCACACTTGGGAAGCAGCATGGCTTAGTGGAGCACGGGCTTGGGAGTCATAAGATGTGGATTCTAATCCTGGATCCACCATTTGTTAGCTGTGTGAACTTGGGCATGCCACTAACTTCTCTGTACCTCAGTTACCTCATCTGTAAAATGGGGATTAAGACTATGAGCCCCACATGGGGCAACCTGATTACCTTGTATATACCCCAGTGCTTAGAACAGTGCTTGGCACATAGTAAATGCTTAACAAATACCATGATTTTTATTTATTATGATTATTATTATTATTACCACTTTGTACCTTTCAAGCCAAGCTAAGCACTTCATCTCCTGCAACATGCTGGGCCTCTTGCTGGAACTCCATCCTCCTTCATATACAGCAGGTCACTGCACTCTCATCTTCAAAGTTACTTTAGAAATTGCATCTCCTCCAAGAGGTCTTTCCCAATTAATTTCTCCACACCCTAAATCCTGCGAAGTATCACTTTAGCTCTACCCCTCGACCTAAGCAATTAAACATTCTCCCCTATCTCCTGAGGTACTTATGTAAATGCCATCATAGTCTTACTTCCTCCTATCTGTAATTTATTTCAATATCTATCTCCCCTGCTAGGTAGTAAAGTCCTTTACTAGTCATATCTATTAATTCTATTCCACTGTGCTTTATACGCTCTGCACATAGTAGGCTCTCAATAAATACTATTATTGTACTGATTGAATCAGTTTTAAACATCCATTTGTAAAATTAAAATGACTTTCTCTTTCTAAACTCTTCTTACAATTCGGAAATATGAAATATCTTATTCTATAGCAAGCATATCCTTGAATGTGTTAAAATTTCTCTATAACTGTTCAGATCTATCAAATTGTCTGAATCAAAACAATTAGTCATGTTGTCTACATCCTTGAAGAATCCCAAAATACAAGACAACTTAACTAAGAAGTCAGATATGGTTAAAAAATCATGAGAGCATGATGATCTTTCTTTAAATTTTCTCTTTTCCAAGTAAATTTTGGAGTACTAACTGAATGCAAAGCCCCTTACTAGGTATTTGAGAGAGTACAATACAATTGTTTTGGTAGACACAAATTCCTGCCCTCAAGGAGCTTACAATATAATGGAGGATCTTATAATCAAGTAATAATACTGAACACAATTCAGCAGGCATCTCTGGGGGCAGCAGTTCCCAGCAGATGCAAGAAAAGGTAGTTTGTTTGTTTTTTCGTGATAGTTAAATTGTTCCTTTTCTGCAACTGGGATAATATTGGCAGTGAAGCCTTTTCCAATTTCAAGCCCTACTTAGATTTCTTATTAAAGTAATGAATTATTTGATTATTATTAAAACAATCATTAATGTCTATATAGATTGAAGGAATCCAAAAAGAGTCTGTTTTCTTACAGAGGTAAGAATAGATAAATAGGATAAAAAGATTTTACCTAATGATTAAACTGTAATTTTGCATGTTCTTTGCCCAAAGTAGCTTAAACAAGATAAAATATTGTCTTCCAATAGACTAAAATGGGAGAGGTTTCCAGGCAATCAGAGACTCTAGAAAGAATATGTATTCTTTTACCCACAAATTATTAAAATTCAACAAGAATAAAATGTGTGGAAAATGATAATAACTTATTAAAGATAAAAGAAACTAATGAAAATCCATATATGTGCTAAGTATTAATAATGCATGTCTAGATTCATTCATTCATTCATTGAATTGTATTTATTGAGCACTTACTGTGTGCAGAGCACTGTACTAAGTGCTTGGGAAGTACAAGTTGGCAACATACAGAGATGGTCCCTACCCTACAGCGGGCTCACAGTCTAGAAGAGGGAGACAGACAACAAAACAAAATGTATTAACAAAATAAAATAAATAGAATAAATGTCTACAAGTTAAATAGAGTAATAAATATGTACAAACATGTATACATATATACAGGTGCTGTGGGGAGGGGAAGGAGGTAAAGCAGAGGGATGAGGAGGGGGAGAGGAAGGAGGGGGCTCAGTCTGGGAAGGCCTCCTGGAGGAGGTGAGCTCTCAGTAGGGCTTTGAAGGGAGGAAGAGAGCTAGCTTGGCAGAGCTAAGCTTGGAGGGAGGACATTCCAGTCCATGGGGAGGATGTGCGCCGGAGGTCGACGGCGGGACAGGCAAGAACGAGGCCCAGTGAGGAGGTTAGCGGCAGAGGAGCGGAGGGTGTGGGCTGGGCTGGAGAAGGAGAGAAGAGAGGTGAGGTAGGAGGGGGTGAGGTGATGGACAGCCTTTTTTTCTGATACACTTTTTTTCTGGATTTGCATGGGATGGGGGCAGGAGGAAGAAGAAAAATGAAAAGGCTGGAAGCGGGGAAAGGGAAGGTTTCTGATTTAAGGTTTCCCAATTTCATTACTCTGCAGAATAATTGCAATTGTATATAATAATTGCTCACTGTTATAAATTCTCCTTATATGTTTTTCCCAATGATACTGAGATGTGAATTGCTTGGCTTCTAGAGGCCTTAGTACAGTACTTAGCGCTTAGTACTGTACTTGGCACATAGTAAGTGCTTAACAAATACCATTATCAACATCATCCGTATTCCATGACCTAATTGTTTGTGGTCTTGTTTGGCCACTTGATGTATAAATATTGAACAAAAGCTGTTTTGTGGAAAGACTTTAGAAACTGAATGCAGCATCTTCAGTTTGCATTGGTTCTGTCACTTGTTTTCTGTATAACTTGGCCAATCAGTCAATCGTCAGTGGTATTTACTGAGGGCTTATTTTGTGCAGAATTTTATTTCACTCTCCCAAGCATTTAGTAGAGTGCTCTGCACACATTAAGCACTCAAAAAATACATTGATTCATTGTCAAATGGTATGCTACAATTTACATATGAGGAGACTGAGGCACAGAGAAATGAATTGAGTTGCTCACGGTCACACTGCAGGCAAGTGGCAGAGTCAGGTTGTCTGACTTTCAGGGCCATGCTATTTCCACCAGGCCATGCTGCTTCTCTAAGCATCTCCATAGGTGGCCAGATTGGGACTCCATGCCCAACACGAGTCCACCTGCTTACTTATGGCTACCGCTTCCCGGGTAACATCTCCAAGAAAAAACGAACATTTTTTGTCCCACTTTGCTCTTGTTTGCATATTTTCCAGTCAGGAATTTGGAGATGCTCCTTGGGAAGTAGGATATGAGAAACAGCAGAAGTGGGAACTGCAGCCAGGCAGGGAGACCCCAGGTAGCCCCACCTGGGTGCCCTGGTTCCTCTTATTGGAGGAAAGTACAAGTTGTTGCCAACTTGTACTTCCTAAGCGCTTAGTACAGTGATCTGCACACAGTAAGCGCTCAATAAATACAATTGATTGATTGATTGATTGAAAGTAGCCAATCTGTGGGCTCTGTTACTTCACTCTTTCCCCACCACCCTAACCCACCCGGTATCCTCAGAATCTTGTCACTCCACCCCAACAAACCCCTACCTGATCAGTAGTGACTCTACCGATCATATGCCAGGATTGTTTCTGGAAAAAGTACAGAGCTATAAGGATGGGAGAAATTATGTGACTGGAGGGTGAGTGCTCCAGCTGGTCATACTGGATGGCATTTCTCAGCAGGGGCATGATAGGAGCTTATGCAGCTGGAAGTCACACTATGAGGTGTCAAGAGGCTCCCTTAAGTCTGGACCCCCTGGTGTTCACCACTATCAGCCTGCCTATGAGCCCTCATGTTAATCCAACCCTGTTTCTACACTCATGACACTTGGCTTAGTGGAAAGAGCATGGGCTTGGAAGTCAGCGGTAGTGGGGTCTAATCCCGGCTCCTCCACTTGTCACCTGGTTGACTTTGGGCAAGCCACTTAACTTCTCTGAACCTCAGTTACCTCATCTGTAAAATGGGGCTTAAGACCGTGAGCCCCACGTGAGACAAGTTGATTACCTTGTATCTACCCTAGCGCTTAAAACAGTGCTTGGCGCATAGTAAGTAGAAGTTCCTTCCCTTCTACCTTCAAACATGCCCATGTCTCCCCCATCCTAAAAAAAACCCCTTTCTTGACTCCACTGCCCCTCCTGGTTATTACCCTATCTCCCTCCTATGCTTCCTTTCCAAACTCCTAGAACAAGTCGTCTACACTCGCTGCCTCGAATTCCTCAACTCCAACTCACTCCTAGACCCCCTCCAATCTGGCTTCCATCCCCTACACTCCACTGAAACTGTCCTCTCAAAAGTCACCAATGACCTCCTGCTTGCCAAATCCAATGGCTCCTACTCTATCCTAATCCTCCTCGACCTCTCAGCTAGCTTCGACACTGTGGATCACCCTCTTCTCCTCAACACGCTATCCAATCTTTGCTTCACAGTGTCTGTCCTCTCCTGGTTCTCCTCTTATCTCTCAGGCAGTTCATTCTCAGTCTCCATTGTGGGCTCCTCCTCTCCCTCCCATCCCCTTACTGCAAGGTTTCCTCAAGGGTCAGTTCTTGGTCCCCTTCTGTTCTCTACACTCATTCCCTTGGTGAACTCATTTGCTCCCATGGCTTCAACTATCATCGCTATGCAGATAATGCCCAAATCTACATCTCCACCTCAGCTCTCTCTCCATCCCTCCTGGCTCTTATCTCCTCCTGCCTTCAGGACGTCTCCATCTGGATGTCTGCCCGCCATCTAAAACTCAATATGTCCAAGACTGAGCTCCTTATCTTTCCTCCCAAACCTTGTCCTCTTCCTGGATTTCCCATCACTATAGACGGCACTACCATACTTCCCATCACATAAGCCCGCAACCTTGGTATCATCCTCGACTCCACTCTCTCATTCACCCCACACACCCAATCCATCACCAAAACCTGCCGGCCTCACCTCCACAACATCACCAAGATCCGCCCTTTCCCCTCCATCCAAACCGCTACCCTGCTGGTTCATTCTCTCATCCTATCCCGACTGGATTACTGCATCAGCCTCCTCTCTGATCTCCCATCCTCCTGTCTCTCCCCACTTCAGTCTGTGCTTCACTCTGTGGCCCGGATTATCTTTGTACAGAAATGCTCTGGGCATGTCACTCCCTTCCTCAAAAATCTCCAGTGGCTGCCTGTCAACCTATGAATCAAGCAAAAATTCCTCACTTTTAGCTTCAAGGCTCTCCATCACTTCACCCCTCCTACCACACCTCCCTTTTCTCCTTCTAAGGCCCAGCCCACATCCTCCACTCCTCTGCCGCTAACCTCCTCACTGTGCCTCAATCTTGCCTGTGCCACCATCGACCCCTGGCCCATGTCCATCCCCTGGCCTGGAATGCCCTTCCTCCACACATCTGCCAAGCTAGCTCTCTTCCTCCCTTCAAAGTCCTACTGAGAGCTCACCTTCTCCAGGAGACCTTCTCAGACTGAGCTGCCTTTTTCTTCTCCTCCTCCCCATCCCCCCCCCCGCCCTACCTCCTTCCCCTCCCCACAGCACTAGTATATATTTGTACAGATTTATTACTCTATTTTACTTGTACATATTTACTACTCTATTTATTTTGTTAATGATGTGCATATAGCTATAATTATATGTATTCTGATGATTTTGACACCTGTCTGCATGGTTTTTTTTTTTGTTGTCTGTCTCCCCATTCTAGATAGTGAGCCTCTAGTTGGGTAGGGACTGTTTCTATATGTTGCCAACTTGTACTTCCCAAGCTCTTAGTACAGTTCTCTGCATACAGTAAGCACTCAATAAATATGATTGAATGAATGAATGAAAAGGAAGTGAGTTCGTTGAAAAGGGTGGTGTAGATGGCATGAATTTGTGTGTCAAGAGAAGGTAGGATAAGAAGCCCAAATGGGGCACATTAACATTGCAAAATTGGAGAGTGTCAAAAGATTGGATATCTTTGTGGGGGAGTAGGGCAGATTTTCAGGGAGGTAAGCATGTGGGAAAGAATATAAGTCAAGAGGGGTGGGGGTTTTTTTGGAAAATGATACTTCAGACAAACATAAAAATATTTTCGGGGTAGTCTAAATAAATGAATTTATAGGCATATGAGTATGGGTATAAAAAGGAATATAAGCACTAGAGTTGGATAATGGGAAATTACTTATAAAACCTAGGATACTGGGGAATTAGGAAAGATTTTGTAGGAGAAGGAGGGAATTTAGTAGGACTTTCAATATGGGGAGAGCTGTCATCCATTGGATTTTGGTGGAAGAGAGTTTCAAACTAGGAAAACAGTGAGAGGATAGAGACTAGAGAATTGACAAAGAGGACCAACTAGACAGATGGCCTGGGAGCAGAGAAAACAGAGAGCTAGAGAATAGTAGGTGAAAACAGCAGATATAGGGGAAGATGGAACGAATCCTGACAACTACCATTTCCATCCACAAAGGGCTAACATAACTTGATGTAACAACTAAAAGGTTGCTTCTGGGCTGATAAGTTGGATGGTTTTGGAGCTAGGAGCCACCAGCCCCAGCTGAAGGATTATTCCAGAACCGAAAATTCTAGAAGGGAACCAATAAAATATGAGGTTTTTCCAACTTACAAGCTCAGCACGAATCTCCCTGACATCCCAGGGTGTCCTAGGTTGTCACTAGAATAAATGGAACAGTGATATACTAGCACTTAGCAGTTGAATGTACATTTGTACAGGGCAAAAAACATCTATAATCCCAAATAAACTCTGAAAAATAAATGTGGCATACAAAATGTATGCCTAAAACTTTTCAATTATAATAGGTGGGATGCAACATTGATAGAAAATACCTTTATTGTAAAGAGTGTTAGATAATCATGTGGATTTGCAAAATATTTCCAGTTAATATTTGCAATTTATATAATATGTCTCTTCCTCTTGACTGTAAGCTTGTTGTGGGCAGGGAATGTGTCTGTTCATTGGTATACTGTACTTTCCCAAGTGCTTACTTCAGTGCTCTGCATGTGGTATGTTCTCAAAAAATACGATTAAGTGACTGAATGACTAATGTTGGGTAGGAAGATATTACTGTATTTCAAAGTTTTGAATGGCACATCCAAGATAGAGTATGTGAGTCCAAAGAATCTTTGAGTCCAAAGCCATCTTCTACTCCAGCTGAACTGCTCTCCATAGCATATGCCAGAATGTTCTCGCTGATTTATGTTGAATGCAGACCAAAAACAATAACATTCTTGAAGACAGTAGGGAAGGGTTCATTGCTGAGTATGTGGTTGAAGATAGCACTTATAAAAGGAGCAAGCATTTTTAGAAGGTGTGAGATGATTAGTTTTTAGGGAAAGACAGGGGGGATAGTTTTTGAAAGGCATTGGGAGAAGCCCTCTTGAGATGCAGAGAGGAAGGATGAAAGAGTGAAGCTACCTCCAGACTTCTAAACTATTTGTTCTTTTAGCCATTCCTATCAGCTTTTACCCAACTAAGGTTCAGATTTTATGTTTCCTTTTTAAAATTTGTATATCCTGTAGGATTTGGGGATCTCCTTCCCCAGAGAGAATGTTGTATTGCAATCACTATCTTCCACTTTAAGTTATTTAGGAGTACCAGGTGGAACATGAGCTGTCAGGTAGAAGATTTAAGTTCTAATTCCGACTCTCCATTGGCCTGCGGTGTGAACTGGGATAAATCAGTTAAATTTATCTGTGCTTCATTTTTCTAATCTATAATTAGATTGTTAGGTGGGGAATGGAACTGATATAATTATCACATATCTATGGAACTCTTGTGACAGGGTAACCACTCGATTAAAATGTAAGTAGCTAATTTTCAACTTTTATTCGAAACAGGATCCTATCACCATTTTAAAGACATTGTGACCTTCCCAGGGTTACACAGCAGGCTAGTGGCAGAATCCAGGCCTCCAGACTCCTGACTCTTTTGTTGGTTAATCAAGTTATATTAGCCCTCTCTCCCACTTCTAGACTGTGAGCCCGTTGTTGGGTAGGGACCGTCTCTATTTGTTGCCAACTTGTACTTCCCAAGCACTTAGTACAGTGTTCTGCACACAGTAAGCATTCAATAAATACAATTGAATGAATGAATGAATGAAATTCAAATGGTTGTTAGCAGGATTTGTTCCACCTAAACGTATCTGCTCTTTTCACCTAATATTCTCTAGCTCACTCTCTTCACTGTTCCCAAACCAACCCTCTAGTTGGTCCTCTTTGTCAATTCTCTAGCCTTCATCCTCTCACTGTTTCCCTGGCTTGAAACTCTCTCCACCCCAGAATCCAACAGATGATAGTTCTCCCCAGATTAAAAGTCCTCCTAAATTCCCTCCTCCTTAATGCTCTTTTCAGGATATATTTACAAGAAATTTGATCTAGTATAGACTCATTTTTAAGGCAAAGGCAGAAAGGAGTAGCCTCATATTGAAGGACAAACTGTATTTTTATTGAAAGCTCAAAGGAAGCATAAAACGGTCACCAAAGCAAAGTCATCAAGGCAGACCCACCATAAAATCCAACTGTAAGTGATATAGCTTAAGAGGGATTTATAAAATGGTATGAAGAGTAGATGAAAAAGAAAATGTTTCTTCTACAGTAGTGGGAGACAGATTCATTCAATCATATTTATTGAGCGCTTACTGTGTGCAATGCACTATACTAAGCGCTTACAGATGCAAGTAGTCCCTAGGATGGATGGATGTGTTTGCTGAAAACAAGTTGTCACCCCTGGAAAGTCAGAAGTTTGCTCTTTCTTCATCCAAAATAACATTGTGGAAAGACATACAGTCAACATAGTTAAGGTACACAGTGCTAATCAGAAATCTGATAATATGGCAGTAACAGTATGATAGAAAATAACTATCACTTTCCTCATTTCTATATATATTCCTTATGTTTCCTTTATTTGGATCTAGGGAATGTAACAAAGCTGTTAAATGTCATGTGACTGTTTCCATGAGAATTGGTACATGGTTCTTTGGTCCAAAACCTTCACGAATAGAGATTCTCTTGCCTCTGGATGTTTCATTTTCCTGCCATGGTAATATGTGGACTTTACAGGAAAAGGGGACAAAATAAATAGTGGCAATCACACCAATCCTGGTTTCCTGATTCTTCCAAATCTTGACATGTTTTCTGAATAGGCTATGTGATAGACAACAGGAGATACATGTTTTGGATTCCTTTGAATGCCCTTTAAATAATCCTTCATTTTCTTCCCAAATGTACTATTAATCCAGGGAGCAAGCAAATAGCTCAGATGTCTGTGATTTTTTTCATTTCTTTTTTTGTCTTTCAGAATATGCTGTTTGGTAGTGAGTTAAGTGTAAGTGTTTTATTGTTTATTCGATAAACCACTAAAAGAGCAATGATTGGTGTATCAAATTTTGTCCTAGCCTTTTGCTACCAAAAGGTGAGGAGAATCAAATTATGTAGGAATAAAGATTGTTAAGAAGAAATAGCAGAAACTGTAAAATACAAAACTTGTAACTACTGATATAAACCTTTAACATGAGAAGCAGCGTGGCTCAGTGGAAAGAGCCCGAGCTTTGGAGTCAGAGGTCACGGGTTCAAATCCCGGCTCCGCCACTTGTCAGCTGTGTGACTTTGGGCAAGTCACTTAACTTCTCTGGGCCTCAGTTCCCTCATCTGTAAAATGGGGATTAAGACTGTGAGCCCCCCGTGGGATAACCTCACCACCTTGTAACCTCCCCAGCGCTTAGAACAGTGCTTTACACAGAGTAAGCACTTAATAAATGCAATTATTATTATTACTATTATTATTATTATTATTATTATTACTCTTAAAATATTCTACAAGGTTTTAGAATGTTGATACTCTCTCTTTCCTTAGTCTTTTTGTGAGATAGTATAGGCATATCCCACAATATAGCCAGGTTGTGTTCTTCCTGAGAATGCAGTTTTATCATGGAGTAGACTTTTCCATAGATTAACATATTGTAAATTAAAATATCTTCTAGAAAGTCTAGAATACTAAAATGAAATTGAATTACATTTGATATTTTGTAAAGATAAACATTACCTCAGTGACCTCATCTGGAAAATGGGGATTAAGACTGTGAGCCCCACATGGGACAACCTGATCACCTTGTATCCCCCTCCGGCGCTTCAAACAGTGCTTTGCACATAGTAAGCACTTAACAAATGCCATTATTATTATTATTATTATTATTACCAAATTACCATTTAATCTTTATTAAATTCAGGGGAAAACATCACATCATAGAGAAGAAGCATGGGTCAATGGAAAGAGCATGGGCTTAGGAGTCAGAGGTCATGGGTTCAAATCCTGGCTCCACCAATTGTCAGCTTTGTGACTTTGGGCATGTCATTTAACTTCTCTGTGCCTCAGTTACCTCATCTGTAAAATGGGGATTCAGACTGTGAGCCCCCCGTGGGATAACCTGATCACCTTGTAACCTCCCCAGCACTTAGAACAGTGCTTTCCATATAGTAAGTGCTTAATAAATGTCATCATCATTATTATTATTATCACAATATTAAGTAAATTATAATTTACAATATGATTGAGAATGTTTGCAGGAGCCTACAGATATAGAAGTTTGTTTTTCTTTCAGTGGTAGTTGTCTTCCAATTTTTATGAAGAACTTGTCCAATTTAGGTTGAAAAGCAGACTCCTTAAGTGCAAAAACCACTTAGTGGCAGGGTGTTTCTGAGCCCTTCTGCATACCTTTGAACATCCCTGGCACTTCTGGGCTTTTGATTTCACTGATGAAAGCAAAAGCAAATGTACAATTTAGACTTTGTAAACCTCTTAGACATTATAAACCTCTAAAACTCATCCATCCCTCTAGTAAAAATCTGCTTTCAAAAACAAAACTGTATAACTGTACAGTGTAGCATCCTGTAAGGAGCAATTCTGGCTTGTGGGGTTATGGGGGTGAAGTAGAAACACAAATCTGAAAGGAGAGCAAATTTCAAGCCATTGAGTTGAATGAGATTTCCCTCCATCCAGAGGCTGAGTTCCTGGGCCCTGGAGGTATAAAATGAGGCTCTAGGGAATGGTTGATTCCAGGCTCTATCCTGGAATCTTAAAGAACGAACAAAAAGAGCACTTCATTGACTCCTCTTCCCCTTCCAGTTCTTTATCCATCTCCTTCCTGCCATTGCTTTCCAAATTCCTTGAATGAGTTATTTGCACCCAGTTTCTTCACTTCCACTCCTCCAATTTTTCCTTTGACCCTCTACAATCTGGTTTCTGTGCCCTTCAACTTCCCTTAAATTGTCTTTTCCCAGGTCAGCAGTATCCTCCTTCTTTTCAAACCAATAGACACTACACCATTCTCCTCCTAAACCTCTAAGATGCCTTCAACACTGTGGACCACCCCCTTCTCCTTGACACGTTATCCAATTTTGGCTTCCCTGACACTGTCCCCTCCAGGTTCTCCAATCTCTCTGGCCTCTCCTTCTCAGTCTCTTTAACAGACCTTTCCCCTGGCTCATACCCTAGACTGAGGGGTTCCTTCAAAGCTTAGTTCTGGGTTCCCATCTAGTCTGCATGTGCACCCACTCCCTTAGAGCACTCACATGCTCCCATTTGCTCCTACCTCTCCAGCCCTGACTTCTCTCTGCAGTCTCACTTTTCCTCCTGCTTTCAGGTCATCTCTAATTGCCTGTCACACCAACATCTCAAACTTAACATACCTACAACAGAACACTTCCCATTCAACTCCTCTCTTCCCTCCAAAATGTGCATACCTGTAGACAACACCACCAACCAGGGAGACACACTGAAAAGGTTAGCTTGATAGGACCACATTGTACAAGCTGGTGTAGCAGAAGAAGTGAGTGGATACATTGAAGGGAGAGAGATAAATGATTATGATAAATGATTCTGCCAACCTAGGTCTCTTCCTCCCTTCAAAGCCTGACTGAGAGTTCACCTCCTCCAGGAGGCCTTCCCAGACTGAACCCCCTTTTTTCTTTCCTCCTCCCCATCGCCCCCCCCGCCTTACCTCCTTCCCCTCCCCACAGCACTTGTATGTATTTGTACATATTTATTACTCTATTTATTTTACTTGTACATATTTACCACTCTATTTTATTGATGATGTGCATATAGCTATAATTCTATTTATTCTGACGGTTTTGACACCTGTCTACACATGCCTTGTTGTCTGTCTCCCCTTTTTATACTGTGACCCCATTGTTGGGTAGGGACTGTCTCTGTATGCTGCCGACTTGTACTTTCCAAGCGCTTAGTACAGTGCTCTGCGCACAGTAAGTGCTCAATAAATACAATTGAATGATTAGCCTACAAGCTAATGATTTGTATTTAATGCAGAAAGGATATTTTTATCCAGGGGATGTGAACGGAATGTTTTAAACATTAAATACAACTCAAGAGTGTGGTATGGTTTGGAGAGGGGAGATGTTGGATGTCCCCAGTGCAGTCGTTAAACTGGGAAAGGATAAGTGGTTTCACCAGGGTGATGCCCACTGAGATGGAGAGGAAAAAGCAGATTCTGTAAATGTTTTGGAGGAAAACCTAACACAATTTTCTGACAGACTGAAGACAGGGGTTGAAAAGGGGCAGGGGGTGGGGGGAAATCAAGGATAATATCCAGTTGTAGGCTGCAGAGATAGGGGGATATAAAAGAGAAATACAGGAATCTCAACTGTTTGAGTGGAGGATATTTCCTGCCAAACAAAACGCAAAATGGGGTTCAGCAAAACACCATGAACAATAGTGCATTGTGATTAATTGTGGTATCAGTATGATATTAAAACTGATAAACTCAAATGTATTTTGCTATGAAAACTGGTTTTCAAAATACTCCTACATTGTCAGTGAATTCCATTATTCTGAAATAGATGATTCTGTGTATGGAAAATGTCCATTGGGTTTAAAGTTTTGAATTAATCATGTAATCAAACAATCATTTATTGATTGATTGTTTATTGAGTGCAGAGCATTGTTTTCAAAGCTTAGGAGAATACAGTACAATAGTGCTGATAAACACAATCCCTGTCTTCATGGAGTATTAGAACCTAGTGGGGGACAGACAGTAAAATAAATTATAGCTAGGGGAAGCAACAGAGTATAATGATATGTATGAATAAGTGCTGCGTGGCTGTGGGTGGATGAATATCCAAGTTATTATATCACCCAATTGCATAGGTGATACAGAAGGAGGGATAAATAGGGTGGGGAAATGAGGGCTTAAGGAAGACTTTTTGGAGGAGATTTGAATTTGTAGGACTTTGAAGATGGGGAAAGTGGTGGTCTGTTGATTATGATGAGGAAGGAAGTTCCAGGCAGGATGGGAGTCATGAATAATGGTTCAGTAACAAGAGAGACAAGATCAAATTGAGAGTTTCACATAGAAGTACCAAGTGCGCGTGCGCACACACACACACACACACACACACACACACACACACACACACTGCATGCATTCATAAGCATAAGAAGTTTCTGAAGAGTTTATAGTTATAGGAACTATAATTGAGAAAGGCAGACTCACTGCCCAGTTGTTTGTTTGCATTACCCAGGTGCTTTGTACAAAGCATTGCACCTAGTGGTAGCTCAATAAATAGTATTCTTCCTCTTCCTTCTCCTTCCTTCCCCCATACCCTTGGATAACTCATTCGTTCCCGTGGCTTCAATTACCACCTCTGTGTAGATGATACCCAAATCTACATCTCCAGCCTTTCATTCATTCAGTCAGTCAGTCAGTCAGTCAGTCAGTCATATTTATTGAGTCCTTACTGTGTGCAGAGCACTGTACTAAGCACTTGGGAAGTACAAATTGGTAACCTTTAGTGACTGTCCCTACCCAACAGTGAGCTCACTCTCTCCCTCTCTGCAGTCTTGCATTTCCACCTGCCTTCAAGACATCTTTACTTGGAAGACCTCACCTCAGGTTTAACATGTTTCAAACTGAACTCCTTACCTT
This sequence comes from Tachyglossus aculeatus, assembly GCF_015852505.1. Classification (NCBI taxonomy): domain Eukaryota; kingdom Metazoa; phylum Chordata; class Mammalia; order Monotremata; family Tachyglossidae; genus Tachyglossus; species Tachyglossus aculeatus. The sequence goes on along the minus strand of NC_052069.1, from coordinate 73,451,784 downwards.
TCCACTAAATCCCTGTCCTCCCCCTGACTTTTCCATCACAGTACTTCCTGTCTCACAAGCCTACATAACCTAGGTGTTATCCTGGACTTCTCTCCCTCATTCAGCCCACATATTCAACCATTACTAATTCCTGTTGGTTCGATCTTTACAAAATTGCTAAAATCCACCCTTTCTTTTCCATTTAAACTACTACCGTGTTAATACAATCACTTATCCTACCCTGTCTTGATTACTGTATCAGCTTCCATTCTGACCTCCCAGCCTCCTGTCTCTCCCAACTCCAGTCCATACTTCACTCTGCTGTCTGGATCATTTTTCTCCAGAAAAGTTCCGAATATGTCTCCCTACTCCTCAAGAAACTTCGGTAGTTGCCCATCAACCTCCACATCAAACAGAAACTCCTCACCATTAGTTTTAAAGCACTCAATCACCTTGCCCCCTCCTACTGCAACCCAGCACATACACTTCACTCCTTGATGTTGCTGCCACTGCTGCTGCTGATGATGATAATAATAATAATGATGTTAGGGGCTGAAGTAGAAAATAGGTATTTTATGAATGTGATGAAGGTGCATCATTTGAGAGGTGTCCCATATTCTCTGGGAGCATCAGAAACCACTCAACCTCTGATGCACACACCTTTCTCAAGCTTTGATTTAAAATGGCCATGTCAATTAGAAATCTTGCATGGCATATTGGTCTTTCTACTAGTATTTCCCACCACTCCACATCTATCCATCTTATACTAGAGCAGTTGCTTGAGTTTCTGGATGTCATTCAATTTATAGACTCAGAATACATGATAAACTGCAAAAAAAGTGTTAGTGCTTTTTAAATAATTTTTGTTTGTTTCATTACTCTTTCAGAGACAAAGCACAATTTTATAAATAAAAGATTCTAGAAATATGAAGCTTACTTGAATCAGTTTATTTCAGAAGATGCTGAACACAAGGTGTTCTAAACTGTTCATTATTATTATTAATAAAACCCATATAATTGAAATAACATTGAAATATTCATTTCTATGACTATTCAATTACTTTGGAGAGCAAAGAGATAGAGTATTACACTTTTAGTACAATATATTTCTTATTTTTCTCTAAAGGAAAAAGCCAAATAGTTAAAACATTTATTTCTTTTCCTCTCATATCTGTGGATTAGAGTTTTTCTATTACAAAAGTGAGGAGAAAAAAAACTTTTAAGTTGTATAAATGCTTATCAGAACTTTGCAGAGGAATGTTTTATCTTTACTCATTACAATTTGTCCTAATTTTCATATTATACAGTCTGAAAATTTATTGCAATGTCCCAAATAGTCATTTTTAAAATAGGGGTCAGACTTAAGGAAACACACATTTCTAATTTGCTGGGACGAGTTTTGACTATTTCCCTGAAAACAGAGGAAATATAAGAATAACCAGAACAGAAAAAAAAAAGACTTAAACACTATCAAAGGAATACACTCATTGCTGTACACCTGAATGTAGCAGTTACACTGATGTAATATCTTTAATAGACAATGGAATTCAGTATGTTTCAGATGGATTCACGGTATGTAATAAAAATGTTGACAACATGCATTCTTTCTTTTCAATTTATTTGTATAAATATTCAGATTACATTTCATTAAGTATATAGTTTTTTCTTCTACTGTAAGTACGGAATGAAAAGTCATGGCTATGCTCAAAACACACCATTGAGGAATATGGTCTTTCCAATTCATATTGTGGGTGGAAATAGATTCAACTACTAAGAAAAAGGCTTCACTGTGTTGAAACTGGTGTCAGAAGTACCTTATAACCCTTAATCCTACTTCTCTTTCATGTACTGCTTTCTGAATTGTAAACTACATAAGTTCTGTTCTAGGACTCCGCAGGATGATTCCTCTAATCTTTTCCTGATTATAATGCTCAAAGAGGCTTTTACCCATGACCCAACTGCCAGTTTGGAGTGAAACAATCTAAATGCCTTCAAAGCCAGGCTCACTGGGTAGAGCTTCTATACTGATAAGGAATGGGGAGTCATCAATATTCTCTAATGGTTCCTTGAGCAATCTGGTGGAATAGACTGCTCTTGACTTTGCCAGCAACCTTTGCAATAATATTTCCCACCTCTGTCCATTTGATGTTTCCATCTTTAAACACAATGTTTAGAGCATTTCGAAACACTAGATGCAGTAAGAGCAGTTATCCGGTTTACGTGGCACATGCCCAGAAGGTCAGGTCCCAAATTACCAAACTGGAAATTCTAAACTACAGGCTATCTTATGAGGATTTTTACAAATGCTTACTCAAATGCATTACATTCTAACTAGCTGAGCCAAGCTAAACTCCTAGGAGACCGCGACTCAACAGAGTCAGTGTTTCCACTAACTGCCAGTCGAATCTTTAGCTTCCTCAAGGTTTTATTTTCCAGGATGGTCACCAGAAAGGTGGTTGCCTCAAAATAGTGAAAAAAAATCTGGATCCTGGACAAATTATATGACTGAATTGCACGGGATTAATTTAAAAATAAAAGTCATAGAGCAAGCTAATGATATCTTGAATTTGTAGAATCAGTTAGTGGTATTTATTGAGTGCTTATTCTATCGCAGAGCACTACTTTCTATTCATTCATTCAATTGTATTTATTAAGTGCTTGCTGTGTGCAGAGCACTGTACTAAGCACTTGGGAAAGAACAATACAACAATAAACAGCGACAACCCTGGCCCACAATGAGTTCACAGTCTGGGGGTGGTGGGGGGAAGAGAGAGACATCAGTACAAAGTAATAAAACTACAGAAATATACATAGGTTCTGTAGGGCTGGGCGGGGAGGGGAGAGCAAAGAGAGGAAGTCAGGGTGATGCATAAAGGTGTGTGAGATGAGGAAAAGTGGAGCATAGTCTGGGAAGGCCTCTTAAAGGAGACGTGTCTTCAATAAGGCTTTGAAGTCGGGGAGAGTAATTGTCTGTTGGATTTGAGAGGAAGAGCATTCCAGGCCAGAGGAAGGACATGGGCCAGGGGTCAGCTTCTAGACAGGTGAGATTGAGGCACAATGGGAAGGTTAGCACCAGAGAAGCAAAGTATGAGGGCTGAGTTGTAGAAAGAGAGAAGTGAAGTGATGGCTTTAAAGCCAGTGGTGAGGAGTTTTTGTTTGATGAAGAGGTGGATAGGCAACCATTGGATTGCCATTGGATTAGAATGGAGTAGAGGCCTTTGGGCAAGAAGGAGATCATTGGTGACCTTTGAGAGGGTGGTTTATGTGGAGTGAAGGGGACAGAAGCCAGATTGGAGGGAGTCCAGGAGAGAATTGGAGGAAAGGAATTTGAGACAGCAGGTGTAGGTGACTCAAGGAATATGGAAAGAAATGGTAGGAGGGAGTTGGGGTGATAACTAGAGGAAGCCGTGAGGTCAAGGAAGTGTTTTTTAGGATTTGGGAGACATGGACGTAGTTAAAGGCACTAAGGAAGAAGTCACTGGAAACTGAACACTTTCAGGGAGGGAAGAAGGAAGGGGGTGAGAGTTTTTGTAAGTTGTGAAGGAGTATGTTCTGATGTGCATGTGGTGGTGGCGGCATTTGAGAGGAGGCAGTAGATCTTCTCTGGAGATACTGCTAGGAAGGATGGGAAAGTTGATGAGTGGGCTGAAAGGGGGAGGGCCATAAGAGAGACGGGACAATTTTAGGGAACTCACCCCTAATGGTGTTAATTTTCTTAGTAAAGTAGATGGACAGGAGGCCTGTAGAGGGAGTTAATTATCCGGAACAACTGGCAAGGGTAATGGGTGCCAGTAAGGGAGGAGAAATAGTTTTGTCAGGCAGAGGAGAGGGCAGAGGACTTTTTATATATCCAAAGTGCTTTCATATCAGTTATCTACTTTTATCCTCCAAAATCCCTGTAAGGTTGGTAATTTCTCCAGTTTTAAAATAAGAAACTCATGCACAATGAAGCTAACAGAGATGCTATGCCCATGTGCAACATGGTTCCACGATGAATTAGCACATTTTGCACTACAATCTATTAATTGTGCAACATCCTTCAAGATGATCTGATAAATGAATGGTTTAGAGAAGCTACGGATGAATCATCATCACAGTTTAAATTACTAGATTGACCTATTTTCACACCAGGGGACAGCACTTGGAAAGAGAGAGGCAGGACTTTCTATGGTGCTCAGCAAGAGATGAACTGCCCTACTGAAAGCTCACCTCCTCCAGGAGGTCTTCCCAGACTTTGCCCCCTTTTTCCTCTCCTCCTCCCCATCCCCCCGCCCTACCTCCTTCCCCTCCCAACAGCAACTTTATATATATTTGTACAGAATTATTACTCTATTTTACTTGTACATATTAACTATTCTATTTATTGTATTAATGATGTGCATATAACTTTAGTTCTATTTGTTCTGGTGATTTTGACACCTGTCTACATGTTTTGTTGTCTGTCTCCCCCTTCTAGACTGTGAGCCAGTTGTTGGGTAGGGACCGTCTCTACATGTTGCCAACTTGTATCTCCCAAGCACTTAGTACCATGCTCCGCACACAGTAAGCGCTCAATAAATACGATTGAGTGATTAAATGAATGAATTATGGGCTTCAGGCCGACCTCAGGTATATGGATTGGTGACAGGCTGTACTCTTGGGAGTGGACTGTTCATGGGGCACATGCATATGTACATATTCCTAATAATAGTAATTATGGCACTTATTAACCACTTCCATGTGCCAAGCACTGTTCCAAACCCTGGGGTAGATACAAGTTAATCAGGTTGGACACAGCCCCTGACTCCAACAGGGCTCACACTCTTAATTCCCATTGTACAAATGAGGTAACTGATCCCCAGAGAAGTGAAGTAACTTTCCTAAGGACACACAGTAGACATGTGGCAGAGCTGGGATTAGAACCCACGTCCTTCAGCCTCCAGGCCTGGGCTCTATCCACTAAGCCATGCTGCTGCTTCTCTGAAACCAAAGCAGGTCTATCCTGGGTTTCCCGCTGAACCTCCTGGTCCCTGGAGCTACTGCCCCTCCAGGGGACAGAGAGGAAGAAAAGGGGCCATTTGGGTGAAAGGGTGGGGTCCATAAGGGGAGGACCAGTGGACAAAGAGGCCAATCTGGTGGAGGAAGCGGGGGCTGAGGTTCATCTCCCCAGTTATCCATAATTCATGCATTATTAGTACCATCTAGTGGAAAGAATAGACTGTAAGCTCATTGTGGGCAGGGAACGTGCCTACTAACTCCGTTATATTGTATTCCCCCAAGTGCTTAGTCGGTGCTCTGCACACAGTAAGCACACAATAAATATGATTGTTTGATTGACTGATTGTCAGTCCAGGCTCTGGAGAGGTGGCTGGAGCAGGGAATCCCTTCTTTTCCTTTCTCTCAAAGCAGGAAAGTAGCACAACCTGAAACAATTCTGTCATCATCATCATCATCAATTGTATTTATTGAGAGCTTACTGTGTGCAGAGCACTGTACTAAGCACTTGGGAAGTACAAGTTGGCAACACATAGAGACAGTCCCTACCCAACAGTGGGCTCACAGTCTAAAATCTGTCCCAGCTCCTAGGGAGGGTTTGTCTCCCTACTCATTAGCAGTGGGGGAGGGGTTCTGGACTGGCAGCTGGAGGAGGGAAAGCAAGAAAGTAATAATAATAATAGCATTTATTAAGCACTTACTATGTGCAGAGCACTGTTCTAAGCACTGGGGGGGATACAAGGTTGTCCCACGGGGGCCTCACAGTCAATCCCCATTTTACAGATGAGGTAACAGAGGCCCAGAGAAGTTAAGTGACTTGCCCAAAGTCACACAGCTGACAATTGGCGGAGCCAGGATTTGAACCCATGACCTCTGACTCCAAAGCCCATGCTCTTTCCTCTGAGTCATGCTACTTCTCTAAGTACCTGCAGCCCCTCCCCACATCCTGCCCCCTCTGGCCCTAACTCTATAGTGTTTTCTATTCATTTTCAAACACTGACAAAAAATAAATTCCCCAGGGCCAGCAGCAATCTAGGACAAGGGCACTCCCCGTACCATCCCTGCGCTATGGCCATAGAGGCGTCCTACCTGCACTTGCATCACAGCTGCGTGGATGTGCATGGAAGGTAAGTGTCAGGCCGGCGGCCTCAGATTGGGTCGTACTATTGGGTGGAGAAGGCGGCACCATGTTGGGTCCTAATTCAATCCCTTCTATTTAGGATTGGTAGAACGCATAGGATGCCCAGACAAATCTAATATCCAACCAAAAGAGTTTTTTTGCAAATCATACCCCTGACACAGACCTATAGACCTGAAGGCAGAGATGAGTTTAGAACCTCCCTCACTGCCTCTCCATCCCCATATCTCCCCGCTAGCCCGTGAGCTTCCTGAAGGCAGGGCTGTGACTTTTAATTCTTTTGTGCTCTCTTTAGCATTTAATACAGTGTTCCGCATACATAGAAGGTCTTCGATTACATGCAATTGATTAAGAGCCCAGATTTCCTGGCTCCCAGAGCCCTCTTTCTTCTAGATGGTACTAATAATGCACAATGTTGCCAAGACAATTTCCAACCCAGAAATAACACACCTTAGCTCTTAGCATTTAGCGCATTGAACTTCGATACTTTTGCAGTCTTCATGTACATAACCTTATGCTCTGCCACTTCCCATATCTGTAATTTATTTTAATGTCTGTCTGCCCTACTAAGCTGTTATTTCTTTCTGGGCAGTCATTATGTCTACTGTAGTCTACTCTCCCAAGCACTTAGTATTGTGTTCTGTTCTTCTAGACTGTGAGCCCACTGTTGGGTAGAGACCGTCTCTTTATGTTGCCAACTTGTACTTCCCAAGCGCTTAGTACAGTGCTCTGCACACAGTAAGTGCTCAATAAATACAATTGATTGATTGATTGTAAACAGTAAGTGCTCAGTAGATTGAAAAATTCAAGAGCTAAACTACTGAATTTTTCTACTTCATAACTGCCATCTCAAATGATACTATGCTAAGCAAAAAGGAAATCTAGCTTGAGAAAACTAAATCTACAAGAACATGAATAAAACATTTCATTAAAAAAAACACTGACCCTTTAAACAATTTCTTACTTTGTAAAGATGAAGACTACAGTACCAAGAAAATAAGTAAATATTAGCTGTTCTCCTAAATATATGACATTGTCTTAATTGATCTATTTTAGTGTCTGTTTGTTTTTCTGCATGTACTTAAATTCCACAGCCCAGGTTATGTCAAACTTAGCACATATGTATATAGATTTACACACTCTTCTATTCATCATTCCATACACTTGTTATTGCCAGTTGTGTTTTTATTCTTTTTCCATCTCCTACTAACCATAAGTAATTAAGGTTCTTCTGTCTTCCCATTAGATTGCAAGCTCCTCTAGGGCAAGGTCTGTGTCTTTTACTTCTATTTTACTCTCTTAAATGTTTCATGTAGTATTTTGCACACGGTAGGTGCCCAAAATAAATGCTATTCATTAATGATTTTCACCTGTGGCCCTAATCTTGTTATCAAAATTTGTAAACTCTTAGAAAGCAGAGGCCAGGCTGTTTATTTCTCTTTGTACTGTGTTAGTACAGCATCATATGCAGGTATGATTGTAAATATCTGGTATAGATTTCAGTAGAGTCAGCACTAAACAAATGCCAACAATGGGAGACTGAGAACACTTTTGTTGATGATACTATCAAAAACAATCATTGAGCTAAAACTTTACTAGGGGGAAACTCAAGTTAATAGTATATTATCAAAATTATTTCTGAAAATCCTTCTATATGTCAAGCATTGCATCCAGAGTAATCGTTACTATTCTTAAGAACATCTTTCCTAAACCATTATTCTATTAGTGCTGTCTATACAATGTTGAGTGCATGGTTCTCTTTTTCATTGTGTGGCAATAGATTAATTTCATTCAGAAATTTATTAGTTGATGAATACTTGAATATTCTCATTTCACTTTAAGTAAAATGAAGAAAAAGTAAACTATTCAATCTCACCCAGAAGCAATGCAGTGATAAGGAAACTGTGACTACCTAATAGGTAAACCCTAACAGGGTTTTAAGTTTTACAACCTCTGCCTTCACAACAGTACTATTTGCGCTCCTGAAGACTTTGCGTTTGCTAGACCACATTTAAAGAGATCTTTTATGCACACCATCCTATTCACTTCCCACTCCCTCTAACCGATCCCCTTATCTCATGACAGAGCACACACAAATCTGTCTCAGTGAAATACAAATCCCCTGACAAAAAAGAAAAAAGCAGTGTTAGGAAGCTCTAAGAATGAAAGAAAAAAACTATGAGACAATGTGAGGTGCAAATCCAAGTGGGTACCAAGTTTCCTTTCAGATGCAAAGAGGACTGGACTAACTGAGGTTTTAGCAGTATGTGGTTATGCCAAGATAAGTGAATGACTGTCAATTCCTTAGTCATTGTGTGCATTTCAAGATTGCTCTTAGCTGCACTGTTGGATTTGTTTCCCACAGAGCCTGACACTATTTCTTTATTTATTTTTCTTAAAGGGTTTCACAATTTGCTCTATTTCTAATTGCTGCATGTTAGCCTGCTGTCTCTTATGCTATACATTGCTATGGCCCTAATTTGAAGGTTTGTTTCTTTATTTCTTAAAAATATTTTCTTTTCACCATGTTTACAGTTATTTAATTTTGGCTCATTTAAAGCAATTCATGGGGTTCCTTATTGTTCTCCATTCTCAAATATTCAACACAGAAAAGTGTTATGTGATCAGTCAATCAATGTATTGAACACTTTCATTGTGCAGAGCACTGTATTTAGTCCTTGGGAAAGTACAATCTATTAGAGTTGGTAGATATATTCCCTGTACATGAGGAGCTTACAGTCCAGAAGGGGAGACAGATCCTAAAAAATATTATGAAGAGGGGAAATGGCAGTGTAATGTACATATGTCTTATGGGGCTAAGAGGAAATGACTATCAAGTGCTTAAGGGATACAGATCTGAGTGCCTCACCAATGTACAGGGTAGGTGGGGAAGGATCTAAACTGTAAGCTCATTGTGGGCAGGGAACATGACTGTTAATTGTTGTATTGTACTCTCCCAAGCACTTAGTAGAGTACACACAGTAAGCACTCAATAAATGCAATTTAATGAACGAATGAATGAATGGAAATGTGCAAAGGAGGGATTGCTTTTGGATGGGGATACATAGACATGTTTGAAAGCTGTAAGGAAAGAGCCTTTGGAAAGTGAGACGGAAGTGAGAAGGTAAGGGGCAAGGGTTTTAATAGGGTGTGAAGAGATGGGTCAGAGGCGCAGGTGGAGGGGAGGAGAATTTGAAAGGAGATAGGACATCTCTTCTTGAGATACTGCTGGGAAGGATAGGAGAGTTAAAAAAAGTAGCATGACAAGATGATCTGAGAGGAGCAGGGGAACATTTAGGGAAACTGTGGTTAATGGGTTCAATTTAATCAATGAAGTATATGGCAAGGTCATTAGGGGCAAGAGATGAGGGGTGCTGAAAAACACGGGGTTTGAAAACGGAATTAAAAGTCTGAAGTAGCTAGAGCAGGTAATGGGCCATGCAGGTAATGGAGAACTATCCTTACTGGGCAGAATAGAGGGCAGAGTTAAAGCAGGTGAGAATGAGGTTCAGATGGATGAGATCAGCCTGATTCCTGGATTCCCCCTGCAGCTCTCCGCAGTTTCATTCATTCTTTCAATCATATGTACTGAGCATTTGCTGTGTGCAGAGCTCTGTACTAAGTGCTTGGGAGAGTACAATACAACAGTAAACAGACATTCCCTGTCCACAACAAGCTTACAGTCTAGTTTGAGTACAAGAACAGAGGACTCATTCAGTGGAGGTGATCCAGGGTTTTAGTGATGCAGATCAACTGAGGAATAAGGGAGTGAGGGAATTGAGTTCAGTGTAGAGAGTGGTTTAAGTGCTTCAAAGATAATAAAAATTCTAGTATTTGTTAAGCGCTTACAATGTACCAGGCTGTGCTAAACTCTAGGGTGGATACAAGTAAATTGGGTCAGATCCAGTCCCTACTGTATGTGGGGCTCACAATCTCAAACCCCATTTTATAGATGAGGTAACTGAGGCCCAGAGAAGTGAAGTGATTTGCCCAAGGTCATACAGCAGAAAAGTGGCAGAGCTGGGATTAGAACCCATGACCTTCAGACTTCCAGCCCCATGTTTTGTCCACTATGCCGTGCTGCTTCGCAAGTTTATGTTCAGAATAGTTTTGGAGTCCTCATTCATTCATTCACTCATTCACTCATTCATTCATTCATTCAATCAATTGTATTTATTGAGCACTTACTACATTCAGAGCACTGTACTAAGAGCTTGGAAAGTACAATTCAGCAATAGAGAGACAATCCCTGCCCACAACCGACTTCAGTCTAGAAGCGGGGGAGGATTATTCACATTCCTGCCCTACCCTTAATAGTGAATCACAAGAGGAACTACTGAAGAAACTGAATGTTTTTTAAGCTTCAAAACCACAAAAAATGCTTTACACTACCTCAATTATCAGAATCTTGATGCCATCTAGGCCTCATAGTCTATCTCTGAGACATCAAAAGGACTCACTCTGCTTTTCTATCTTCTTTTCTACCCTGTGTCAATGGACAGTATACCACCTAGGTAGCAAAATTCAGTGACTGCATTCAAGTCTTGGTCATTAATGTGGAATCTGGGTTACTTTTTGGATTTGCCAGATATATTACTTTCAAATCTTCGGACTTATTATCAGTATTCACAGCTCTGCTGATTTTAAGACATGGTTAATAACCATATGTACATATTTTGGGATTTTGGCTTCCAGAGCACAGTTATCAGTGATTATCAGAGAAACAGCCTGGTCTAGTGGAAAGCGCACAGGTCTGGGAGTGAGGGGAGTTGGCGTTTTGTGTCAGCTTTGTCACATCTGCTGCGTGCCCTTGGGTAAGTCACTTCTCCATGCTTCATCTGCAGAATGAGAACTCAAAACCTGTTCTCCCTCTACTTGGACTGTAAGCCCCATGTGAAACTTGATTATTTTTCAACTACTCCAGCACTTAGGATAGTTCTTGGCACGTAGTAAGCACTTAACGAATGGCACAATCATCATTAGAAATTCTTCTATGAAAGATTCAAGGACTTTTGATGACACACCCAGGCTACTGAGTTGAAAAGGTTTCTCTGAAGAATGGGAATCTGTTAACTGCATCCAGATCCCTGTTCATCCTTAAGTATGAAGGGTTTCTCTAAAGATTGGGAATTTATTAAGTACCTGCATCCAGATCCCTGTTCATCCTTAAGTATGACTATGTAAATGAATTTCCTATGATTGGATTTAGAATGGAGCCCTGCTTTACACTCTTGGTGATGAGGAAAGGTGATGACAAGGCCCTAATTCTGATACTGTGAAGTCATTGTAGGTCAGAGCCCTGGTATATCGATGGTGTCAAAAGTTTTTGTCTCAACTATGAACATTGTATAAAAGTCTTGATATTTTTTATGGAACTTTCTTCTTTACCTGACATGCTCCAAAAATCATATTCAGTGTTATCTGAATCCTTATTATGATTCTGAGAGTGACTTTTTTTTTCAGGAGTCAGTGCAGGTTTTCCAAACTGTGGAATGGAGTGAGATTCCAAAGTAATTTCCATAGCTAGTTCTCCTCCTTTCATATTGAAAATGGTTATAATAATAGTCCCTTTGAAATCCTGGAGCATTTATTCAACATTATGTACGATAGAGTTTTGTACAGTTTAATAATAATTGTAATACTACTGCTACTAATTTGTTAAACACTTACTATGTGACAAGCACTGTGCTAAGTGCTAGGTAGATATAAGATCATCAGGTCCCACATGGGACTTACAGTTTTAGTAGGAGAGAGAACAGCTATTGAATCCCCATTTTTCAGAAGAGGGAACTGAGGCACAGAGAAGTTAAACAATTTGCCCAAAGTCACACAACAGGTAACAGGATTAGAACCTAGGTCTTCAGATTCCCAGGCCCATGCTCTTTCCAGGCCTATTTTCTTCCCACTAGACCATGCTCCATCACCCCACCCTCAGCCCCCCAGCACTTATGCACATATGAACAATTTATTTTAATTTCTATCTCCCCCTATAGACTGTAGGCTCTTCATGGGCTCCTTGTATACACTTTGGACAACTCTGTTCTATTGTAGATTTCCAGGTACTTAATAGAGTGCCGACAAGGAGCTTATATACAGCTGGTTCTCCAACAATCCAGGGTTTATGTTATTGAGTATCTCACCTTGTAGACCTCTAGACTGTAAGTAGGGTATTTGTCTGTTTATTGTTGCACTATACTCTCCCAAGCTCTTAGTACAGTGCTCTGCATATGGTAAGTGTTCAATAAAATGGATTGACTGACTGCTCTGCAATCAGAAAGGACTCAATAAATTTAAGTGATTGAATGACTGAAAAGAAATAGTGTTGCCTATTGGGTAAGGCTCGGGCCTTGAAGTAAGAAGGATCTAGGTTCTAATCCCAGTTCTGCCACTTGTCTGCTGTGTGACCTTGGGAAAGTCACTTTACTTTTCTGTGATTCAGTTACCTCATCTGTAAAATGGGGATTAAGACTTTGAGCCCTATGTGGTACAGGGACTGTATCCAACCTGATTAACTTGTATCTACCGAGTGTGTAGAGGAGGCAGTGGTAAATCACGGCCATATTTTTACCAAGACAATTCTATGGCTACACTACCAGAAGGATTGCAGAAGGAGGTGGGGCGTTCTGGGAGAGATGTGTACATGGCATCACTATGAGTCGGAGACGACTCAACAGCATAAGACAAGACCCCAGTGCTTAGTACAGTGCCTGGCACATAGTAAGGGTCTAACAACAAAAAAAAACATATAAAAAAAAGAAGACCATCTGCACAGGCTTGAGCAAAGCAATCCCTCCCAACTTTATCAAATTCTAAACCTTTGGAAAAGTTGTGAGCTTCCTAAGGAAGTGTGAAATATCTCTCTTGTACTTGGTAGGTGCTCATGAGATAACACTGATTGATCCTTCAGGTATCTGATTCTGGTGGGGACTTCATTAAGGATTGGAGCAAAAGCTAGGTCTTCATGTTTTGGCATATGAAACTCTTCATAATGAAAAGTGTAATCCACAGAAGTTAAAACAGTGTTAATTAATAGCATATTTTTAGAGTTTACTATGTTCAGAGCACTGTACTGATTGTATCATGAATGCCTGTTTCCATTAGCTGGGAGTTCCCGTCCACAGCAAACAACCTGAGTTCCATGTCTGCATCAGAGCAATCTTTTGTTCTGTGTCCCCACTTTGGCTGTGACTTGAAGGGAGTCATTTCCCCAGTTGACCCACTGTTGAGCAGATGCAATGCAGGTTGAATGATTTCATTATTTATATACACCTAACCCTCAGCCCTCCCCTTCCATGACAATATGGCGAGTCACGGATATTTTTGGAAACGTTTTCCATTATTCCCAGTGAAAAAAGGGCATGGAGAGGCAGGCAACTTCAAAGTAATGAGGTGCTGTCCCCCTCACCCTCTATTGTTTATTGTTCGCCTGGTCTCGACCAGTTTCTACTAGAGACTGGCAGTGCACCCTTACTTCTGTACCTCATGCCTCAACAACTGCTTTCTTTTGGTGGTGTGAAATTTTTCCATAGCAGCTGACGTCACCCATTTAGCATGCCTGGCTTTTCACCTTTTACTGGCTCTCCACTTTATACCTCATTGCAATCCTGGCTTTTCACCTTAAATTTTTCCTTTCAAATATGGCTGTCCACTTTACACCATTACATAAACCTGTTAGGGTCAGGCAGATGTTGGTGCCTAGAGTCTCCAGCTTTCGAGGTCATTTCCCACAGTAACAGTAAGCATTTGTGGGGAATACAGGGTCATTGACCACAGTGACACTAAGCACTCGGGGGAGTATATCAGAAGCAAGAAATATGTTCCTGGGCCTCAAATATCCTGTACAATTTAATGGAGGAGACAGGCAGACTCACAGCCATCTTCTCTTTTTGTCTGTGATGAGGATGGAGCCATTTCCACTCTTCAATGCCTACTTAGACTATGATCACCATGTGGGATAGGTTCTGTATCCAATCTAATTATATACATGTATATATATATATATATGTCCCAGCACTTAGTACAGTGCTTTGCGCAAGCTAGCACATTTAATAAATAGTATTTTTATCATTATTATTTGCCAATTCTGCTGCATTGTATTTCTCTTCCAAGTGCTTAGGACAGTGCTATGCAAACAGTTAGTATTCTTATTATTACTATACTGTTGTATGCATGAGGGCCCATATACACGCTTCAACGGCGCATAAAAGTCCTTGTTTTGGTTTGGCCTTCATACTTTTGCCTCATATTAGCCTTGCCATCCAACCACTTACCACAATGATTAGAAACTGAATAATTCATGCCATTGTGAGAGGCACAAGGTGTTCCCTACCTTGAGCTGCTTCAGTAATTTTGCAAAGCTCCTTGCATGTGTCTTCATTTCCCAGGAATTAAAATTTCAGCCACTTGTGGAATTTAGTTCATGATGTGTAATAGAAACTATAACTACAGTAATGGAAGAACCATTATGAGAGAAGATAGGACATTCTGGAGAAAATATGTCTATAAATTCACTATGACATTTGATGGAGCATAGCAGTGGAAAGAGCACAGGCTTGGGAGTCAGAGGATGCAGGTTCTAATCCTTGCTCTGCTACTTATCTATTGCGTGATCTTAGGCAAGACACTTAACTTTTCTGTGCCTCAGTTGCCTCATCTGTAAAATGGGGATTAAGAATATAAACCCCATGTGGGACAACCTGATTACCTTGTATCTACCTCAGTGCTTAGTATAGTGCTTGGCACATAGTAAGCACGTAACAAATATCATAATTATTTTTATTATTGTTATATATGTATACCATCACTTAATGGTATTTATTGAGGGCTTAGTGTGTGCAGAGCACTGCATTCATTCAATCATATTTATTGAGCATTTACTGTGTGTACTGTGCACTGTACTAAGCGCTTGGGAAGTACAAGTCAGCAACATATAGAGACGGTCCCTACCCAACAACAGGCTCACGGTCTAGAAGGGGGAGACAGACAACAAAACAAGACATGTAGACAGGTGTCAAAATCGTCAGAATAAATAGAATTATAGCTATATGCACATCATTAACAAAATACTAATTTATTTTGTTAATATGTTTTGTTTTCTGTCTCCCCCTTCTAGACTGTGAGCCCACTGTTGGGTAGGGGCCATCTCTATATGTTGCCAACTTGTACTTCCCAAATGCTTAGTACAGTGCTCTGCACACAGTAAGCACTCAATAAATATGACTGATTGATTGATTGATTTGACATGCACTGATTTTACTGTTAGTGAAACTTCAGAGTGTACTCAGGGAGGAACAATCCATCTCTTAACAAGTAATAATAAAAAGAATAATTATTATTATGGTGCTTATTAAGTGCTTACCATATGCGAGGCACTGAATTAAGCACTGGGGTGGGTAGAAGCAAATTGGGTTGGACACAGTTCCTGTCCTACATGGAGTTCACAGACTCAATCCCCATTTTAAAGATTAGGTAACTGAGGCCCAGAGAAGTTAAGTACCTGCCCAAGGTCACACAACAGACAAGTGATGGGGCCAAAAAAGACAGGGTGCCTAGAGAATATCAGGAAACTGAATATGTAAGTCAGAGCTTGTTAAAAGCCTTCAAGGGACCAAGCATCTGATTTTTTTAATACCTTCCTGCCTTAAGCATGTGAATATTTGGTAATTTCCTTGGCTGACTCAAGGCAAAAATTCCCTTGATTTTTTTTTTATATGAAAGATTCATTTCTCCAGAAAGGGCTTCTTAAATATCAAAAATCTAAACACAAATACATATGTCCTGAATATTTATGAAGAAATGTACTTTAGTCTCTATGCAGCCTACTTACAAATGATCCCACAGTTATGTTCAATGACTGAAGTTAAATCAGCACACCAGAGGTGAGTTCACCCAAACCCCCAGCTCCAGGCAGGGTTAGAAACAAGTCAGCCGAGGCAGATACTTTATTCTTAAAGAAAACTAGGGGTCTTCCTCTTTAATGAATTATTCTTTTTAGAAAACGCTATGGTGAAGAAGAGTTTTCTGTCTAACCTAAATCTCTCTTGATACTACTTAAGTCCATTTCCCCTGCTTCTGATCTTGTATTCTCTGTACCCATGAAGTTCTTTGTGTATCTGGGGATAGTTAAGCATTCAGAGTCTAGAGAGAGCCTTAATCCTAATCCACTCTCCTCTTATCGTCGCCCCATAGGCACAAGTGAATGTGGAAATTGTATTAATTCATTCATTTTTATGGGAAGAAACATGAATATCAATATAATACATAAAACAAGCAAGAATCTAAATCTGTAAGATAATTAAGCAGAATAATGTATTTACATTCATTCATTCAAACATATTTATCGAGCGCTTACTGTGTGCAGAGCACTGTACTAAGCACCTGGGAAAGTACACTACGATGAGCTAACTTTTTTCGGGGGGGAGGGAATAACTTGAAGCAGGATCAAGTATACTCAAATGAACAAGCATTTTTGTATTAGTCACAGGAAAAGGCAAAACCATCAAAATCACATAAGAAAAATGGCTAAGTAAACCCTCAGTCCTTTTACTGTTAAAACAAATGAATTATGGTTTATTAAGGATTAAAGAAATACTAATTTCCTTGACTACCCGGTAAACTCCATGGGGATGGGGATCATGTCTGCCAATTTGGTTCATTCAATTGCATTTATTGATTGCTTACTGTGTGCGGAGCACTGTACTACGCACTTAGTACTGTACTTATTGTACTGTACCCACCCAGGCAGTTAGTACAGTGCCCTGCACACAGAGAGAGTTCAGGAAATACTATCGAATGATTGATTCAAGATCACTTGGGATGGATGATGTAAGAATAAGCAACTAGTTCAAAAAGAAACAGACCATCCCTAAAACCATTGATTTTTTTAATCCTCTTCTCTGTTTTATCATATTTTATCATATTCTCTAGACTGTAAGTACCTTTGGGTACAGAATGTGTCTAACAACTGTGTTGTATAGAGAAGCAGCATGGCTCAGTGGAAAGAGCGTGGGCTTTGAAGTCGGTGGTCATGGGCTCAAATCCAGGCTCCGCCAATTGTCGCTGTGTGAGTTTGGGCAAGTCACTTAACTTCCCTGTGCCTCAGTTACCTCATCTGTAAAATGGGGATTAAGACTGTGAGGCCCCCATGGGGCAACCTGATCACCTTGTAACTTCTCCATTGCTTAGAACAGTGATTTGCCCATAGTAAGCACTGAATAAATGCTATTATTATTATTATTATTCCCCTAAGTGCTTAGTACAGTGGTCTGCACACAGTAAGAGCTCAATAAATACCATCAATTGGTATTTTACCTAAAATTTTAAGTCTAATTCTGGGGATTTTCTTAATCTTTTCCAGG
The DNA here is from genome assembly GCF_015852505.1 of Tachyglossus aculeatus. NCBI lineage: Eukaryota > Metazoa > Chordata > Mammalia > Monotremata > Tachyglossidae > Tachyglossus > Tachyglossus aculeatus. The sequence goes on along the minus strand of NC_052069.1, from coordinate 73,434,336 downwards.
AAACCTTAGAGCAAAGGAAACACTAGACCTCCCCAAATTCATCCATCCATTCAATAATATTTACTTAGTGCCTAATGTGTGCCTGCCTTAGATTAAGTACTGGGTTAAATGACAATGGAAGTTAATTAGACAGGATCCCCGAGCCCCAGGGGGCTCACTGTCTAAGAAGGAAGAGGGAAAAGAAGGTGACTGCCACAAAAGGAAGCACTGAAATGCTAAAACAGCAAAATAAAAATGTTAAAACAGACAAGTGATTTAAGTAGCCGAGAAGTAAAACACTAAAAACAATTATTAAGGTAAATTAAGGATAAGGGAGACACTTTCCCATTGCTATAGGTCATAAAGATGGGCTCTGTCTAGAAGTAAAGTACAGTATAAAGGAAGTATAATCACTCAGTGGCATTTATTGGACACTGTTTGCAGAGCACTGTACTAAGCACTTGGAAGAGAATAAAATGCAGCAGAATTGGCAAATACGATCCCTGCCCACAAGAGAAGCAGTGTGGCTCAATGGAAAGAGGGCTGGCTTGGAAGTCAGAGGTCGTGGGTTCTAATAATAATAATGATGGCATTTATTACATGCTTACTGTGTGCAAAGCGTTGTTCTAAGTGTTGGGTTACAAGGTGATCAGGTTGTCCCACGGATGGCTAATCCTGGCTCCTCCACATGTCAGCTGTGTGATTTTGGGCAAGTCACTTAACTTGTCTGTGCCTCAGTTACATCATCTGGAAAATGGGGATTAAGACTGTGAGCCCCATGAAGGACAATCTGATTGCCTTGCATCTCCCCCAGTGCTTAGAACAGTGCTTAGCACATAGTAAGTGCTTAACAAACACTAAAATTATTAATTATTATTAAGGACCTTAGTTTATGGATGAAACTGAAAACTTTTTCCTCAGAATGCTCACCCCTGCAGGATGAGAAAAGATAATCCTAGCCAGAAGACTTGGATCCCCCATTCCTCCATGGTTTTTGGGTTGTGTGGAAGACGCAACTGGTCAACTGGGGTGGCCCTCTTCCTTTCTGCTCTCTATTGCCAGGTAGGAGGCCCACCCCTACATGAGTAAAGCATGAGTGGAAATTCCTGGGTGAAGTTAAAGTATTGGGATAATCATGGACCCTTGACTGTGGCCGTCTTTGTAAGGAATGGGGAAAAGCCTGAGTTTGCTCAGTTGTAATTACTCTATTTATTTTATTACTCTATTTATTTTATTACTCTATTTATTTATTTATTTTACTTGTACATACCTATTCTATTTATTTTATTTTGTTAGTATGTTTGGTTTTGTTCTCTGTCTCCCCCTTTCAGAATGTGAGCCCACTGTTGGGTAGGGACTGACTCTATATGTTGCCAACTAGTACTTCCTAAGCACTTAGTACAGTGCTCTGCACACAGTAAGCGCTCAATAAATATGATTGATTGATTGATTGATTGATTGTAATGTCTTCCCTATGTCTCAGTTATCTCATCTGTAAAACTGGGACTAAGATTGTGAGCCCTATGAGAGACAGGGACTTAATGCTTAATACAGTGCCTGGCACACATTAAGTGCTTAACAAATACCATAAAAAGACTTTCATTATTAATACCCCATAGAATGTGAAGAACATCATATGTGATTAGATATGTACAGTATAAATGTATATATGTATATATGTATACATACAAACATATGTATATATGTATATATACAAACATATGTACATATGTTTGTACGTATTTATTACTCTATTTATTTATTTTACTTGTACATATCTATTCTATTTATTTTATTTTGTTAGTATGTTTGGTTTTGTTCTCTGTCTCCCCCTTTTAGACTGTAAGCCCGTCGTTGGGTAGGGACCGTCTCTATATGTTGCCAACTTGTACTTCCCAAGCGCTTAGTACAGTGCTCTGCACACAGTAAGTGCTCAATAAATACAATTGATTGATTGATTGATTGATTAGATATATTTAAGACATTTTATAGGCACAATGCTTTCATTTACAGTGAAGTGAAATGGTGACTGACATGAGGCAGATTTTACCAGCACCCTGAAATTTTCCCTTATATTGTCGCCTTGCTCCAATGACATGAATACCAGCTGTAAATTAGTAGTTGTGCTTATTTCTTTATTTTCAATATCACAATTATAATTTGAATGGAAATAATTTATGCATTTATCCAACCACCCCAGTTTTGGAGACTGAAAGGGCCCAAAGCAGGTGAGATCTTGACATTTCAAAATGAGAATCAAAAATCCAGACCAATTCTATCAATAAATGTAACAGATACCCAATTTGTATTTATACATGTAAATACCTAGTTGACTTGTAATTAATGTGAACAATTTCACACTTATAAGGCTGAATGCAGCATAGTTATAATGAGAATGGACTGAACACAACATCTATGAGGTAAAAAGAGGTCATCGTCTCAAAAACAAATGTGGATATTAAAATATTGGCAACAGAAGCAGTCATCTAATGGGTAGTTTGTTCCATTTCTCTGGAAAAGCAGAGGATCCGTTACTGTGTGTCTTCATTTCAGTAATGACCTTTCCTGGGGAGACATCTACCTAGAAATATGTAATATTCAGGATACTTTGATCAAATTAATTACAAAAGCCCACAGCATAATTTGAATATTAATTTAATCTTCCTTTGGATTCTATTATGAAGTCATGTCGATTATGGTTTAAAAGGACACATCATTTTTGTGCTGGCAGTAGAATTGAGATATTTATCAACTCCCTTTTGAATTTGGCTGTTGTGTATGCAATATCATTACTGGAGGTATTTGAAATATTATAGGATTCAATCAGATTGCTGAAACGTAATGAGGTGATAAATTAGATGAAATTCCATTGTTAATATTCTGTGTTCAGACAAAATGCAAATGGCTAATTTTCTCAAGTGCATTTCCAAGCGATGCGAAATTGTCTTCCCCCTCCTTTGGAAACTTTGAAAGAATCGATACTAGAGAAAATTGGAGAAACAATCTAATTGTTGCTTTCCCTGTTTAAAGATTTGTTAATAAGAAAATGGGAATATTGTTTTAGACTCTCCATTCTCTCATTTACAGCTGAGCAGGGGTTCAAAATCATTGGTGTATATTTGCTATAGAAAAAAGAAACTTCCTTTCCTAATTAGATTGCAAGTTCATAATTTAAATGTGTTATATCTAATGCTGATTTCGTTTCTATTCGTCACAAGTGTTTGAAATTAATTTCCATATTTTTTCATGCTCAATAGTATAATCAATTGTTAATATTTGTTGCCTAACAATCATTCCATGTGTATTCTTCGAAAGGACAGGATCACTGTGGCAAACCATGTGATTTTTTTCAAAAATAATCAAATGAGCTAAAATTATCATTTTGTTGAAGTATAATTCACTTTTAATTTTAATGTCAATATCTTTTAAAGTAGTTGTGTAGGTGTGTGCGTGCGTTTGTGTGCACTTTTATGAAATCCTAGCTTGTTTATACTGGCAGCTAATTTTTTTGGTCAGTTCTCTATGCCTATAGCTGTATGGGGTATATGTAACAATAATAATAATAATAACAATAACAATAATGTCCTTGGTGTATGTTAAGCACTTACTATGTTCCAAGCATTATACTAAGCACTGGGGTAGATTAAAGTTAATCAGGTCTCACATGAGACTTACAGTTAAGTAGGGAGAAAAATTATCGAATCCCCATTTTACAGATGTGGAAATAGACACCAAGAAGTAAAGTGCCTTGCCCAAGGTCATGGAGCAGGTATGTGGTGGAGGGAGGATTAGAACCCAGGTCCTCTAATTCCATGCTTTTTCTACTGGGCCACTTTGATCCTAAGCCTATATATTGAACAAAGTGTTTTAGTGGAATTCTATTACCAGCAAGAATCTGAATGAGACAAACCTTACACTGTGTGAATTCTAAAGGTAGCAAGGTTTATCTGATGCAGATGGGGCTCATTATTTCATTCATTCATTCAATTGTATTTATTGAGCGCTTACTGTGAGCAGACCACTGTACTAAGCGCTTGGGAAGTACAAGTTGGCAACATATAGAGACGGTCCCTACCCAACAGTGGGCTCACAGTCTAGAAGGGGGAGACAGAGAACAAAACAAAACATTATTTGTGAAGCCGCGTTCCACTGGACCAGTGGAGGTAGTGGGAAACCTGATGTCTGCATATTATCTCACTGATCAAGAGCACTACTGGCTTGAGAGGCAGCGTGGCTCAGTGGAAAGAGCATGAGCTTGGGAGTCAGAGGTCACGGGTTCTAATCCCTGCTCCGCCACTTGTCAGCTGGGTGACTTTGGGCAAGTCACTTAACTTCTCTGGGCCTCAGTTACCTTCATCTGTAAAATGGGGATTAAGACTGTGAGCCCCATGTGGGACAACCTGATTGCCTTGTATCTTCCCCCCCCCCCCCCCCACCGCCCACCGCCCATGCTTAAAACAGTGCTTGGCATATAGTCAGCGCTTAACAAATGCCATCATTTTTATTCTTCAACTCCAAGACCTATCTCTACCCCCTTTGCCATCCTGGCAGGCTCCAGGTAATCTGGTACTGATGTAAAATGGGCAGCACAAGCTATGAATCACATACATTCCTTTCCTGTCAATGAGGTAGGCCAACTGGGAGAAACAAAAGAGATTAATCTTACAAAATAGGTTTCATGATTAATAGTAATAAAAGTAATAACTATGGCATTTGTGAAGTGCTTTCTGTGTGCCAAGCACTGGAGTAGACACAGGGTAATCAAATTGTACATGTCTCCTAGTTCAGAAATTGCATCTTTTGATTTAAGTGTACTTTCCCAAATACTTAGTACAGTATTCACACACAGTAGTCACTCGATAAACAGCAATGATTAATTGATAATTGTATCAAGAGTAAGAGTTATTAACTATACTTGGCAGACTAAGAGGCAGATTTAGTTCCTGACAAAGGAGGTCTTTTACTATTTTTTCAGAGTAGCACAATGGTTGTCTAATGGAGGCTCTGAAAGCCCATTAGACTTCATGAAATAAACGATGCAATTCCTCTAATGGCTAATTCTTCTTAACCAAGTGCTGTGGAGTGAACTGGAAAAGGCAGGCTAAAATCCACTACTGAGCAACTATTCCAGCATTGCAATGATTCTGGTAATTCAATTATGGCCACCCTCAAAGGCTGGCAAGTCCGTTGCAATTGCTACAGCAAGGCATAAAGCCCCCGCCTGTGACTTCCAGCTGCAGACCTATGTGCTTCTTTTGAAGGAGCAAAACATAGGTACATTGGCCTGGCTATGTTAAAAGCAGAAGTTTTCTCCTCAAACCAGACACAAGTCTCAATTACTCCATGAATAAATTCCAGGATGATTCCCAGAAACCCTTTCTTTTGCTATACATTACTCCTGGATTTTGATCAGTGATTCAGGTTTTTTGTGGGGTCAGCTGAAAATCTAAAATCCAGCAGAATCCATACTACTACCTGGAATGAATGTTGTTCACACAGTTCCTGTTTTATGCAGTAGACAGGTAGATCTCAATACCACACTCCACACTCAACCCTAAGACCCCAAACCTAATTCAGTCCCCTCTACCAGAAATGGCATCACTGGAATTGGAAGTACATGCCACTTCCTCCTGTCAAAATTCACATTCAGATTTCCCACATGGACCAAAATTCAAAACTCCCACCCCCAGCTAAAATGACCTTTCATGCCTTAGGGTGGGAATTCAGAGGAAGGAATGGAACACCAACATGGACCACTCATTCCGATCCCTTTGCATAAGTGTTAAATGAATATGTAATGTAGCTGTTAGCTTTTTACCATTTTCTCCCAAATTGTGGGCAGAACAGAAATGTCTCCAGGAGCTACTGCTTGTCATGATACCTGACTCCTATTCCAAACTGATTGCTTACTATTTTCAGATCTTCACAACCCCAGTGCTATCTCTGGAGGTGTTCCCTACTATGGATTCTTTTACCTTTACCAGTAAGGCACCAACCCAGTAAGTCAATCATATTTATTAACTGATTACTGTATGCAGAGCACTGTACTAGCACTTGGGAAAGTACACTACACCGAGCTTACCTTTTGGGAGTGGGGAGGGGATAACTTGAGGCAGGATCAAGTATATCCAAACGAACAAGCATTTTTGAGTTAGAGTCACTGGAAAAGGCAAAACCATCAAAATCACATTAAAAAATTGATAAGTAAACCTTCAGTCCTTCAGTGCTTAGAACAGTGCTCAGCACTTAGAACACTGCTTGGCATCTAGTAAGCGCTTAACAAATACAATCATTACTATTATTATCATTCTTATTATTTTACAGATAAAACAAAAAAATTATGGCTTATTAAGGATTAAAGAAATATTAATTTCCTCAACTACCCGGTAAACTCCTTGGGGATGGGGATTATGCCTGTCGATTTGATTCATTCAATCATATTTATTGAATGCTTACTAGTGCAGAACACTGCATTAAGCACTTAGTACTGTACTGATTGTATTGTACTAACCCAATCATATTGATTGTTATTACTGTATGCAGAGTACTGCACTAAGTTTGGGAAAGTACAGTCTAACAATAAACAGACACACACCCTGCCCACAATGAGCTTACATTCTAGAGGTCTACAAGTGAGGTTCTCAAGAACATAAGCACTGAAATGTTGGAGAACCAACTATACACAAGCTCCTTGTGGGCAAAGATTGGGCCTATTGACTTGTACTCTCCCAAATGCTCTGTATAGTGCATTTCGCCCTGTAAGCAGTCAAATTAATTAATCAATGGTATTTACTGAGTGCTTACTGTGTGTAAAGCAGTGTACTAAGCAACTGGGAGAGTACAATCCAATAGAGTTGGTAGACCCATTCCCTGCCCACGAGTTTATAGTCTGAAGGGGTAGATAGAAATTACATGAGTAGAGAAGCAGTGTGGTTCAGTGGAAAGAGCCCGGGCTTTGGAGTCAGAGGTCATGGGTTTAAATCCTGGCTCCGCCACATGTCTATCTGCACATGTCCACATGTGCAGAAATGCTCTGGGCATGTTACTCCCCTCCTCAAAAATCTCCAGTGGCTACCAATCAACCTACGCATCAGGCAAAAACTCCTCACTCTCGGCTTCAAGGCTGTCCATCACCTCGCCCCCTCCTACCTCACCTCCTTTCTCTCCTTCTACAGCCCAGCCCACAACCTCTGCTTCTCTGCCGATAACCTCCTCACCGTGCCTCGTTTTCACTTGTCCTGCCGTCGACCCCCCGCCCACGTCCTCCCCCTGGCCTGGAATGCCCTCCCTCCGCACATCTGCCAAGCTAGCTCTCTTCCTCCCTTCAAAGCCCTAGTGAGAGCTCACCTCCTCCAGGAGGCCTTCCCAGACTGAGCCCCCTTCTTCCTCTCCCCCTCCTCCCCCTCCCCATCCCCCCACCTTATCCCCATCCCCCCACCTTACCTCCTTCCCCTCCCCACAGCACTTGTATATATGTATATATGTTTGTACATTTTTATTACTCTATTTATGTTACTTGTACATATTTATTCTATTTTATTTTGTTAATAGGTTTTGTTTTGTTGTCTGTCTCCCCCTTCTAGACTGTGAGCCCGCTGTTGGGTAGAGACCATCTCTACATGTTGCCAACTTGTACTTCCCAAGCACTTAGTACAGTGCTCTGCACACAGTAAGCACTAAATAAATACGATTGAATGAATGAATAAATGTCTGCTGTGTGACCCTGGGCAAGTCACTTAACTTCTCAGAGCCTCAGTTACCTCATCTGTAAAATGGGAATGAAGACTGTGAGCCCCATATGGGGCAACCTGATCACCTTGTGTCCCCCCCCCCCCAGTGCTTAGAACAGTGCTTTGCCCATAGTAAGCACTTAACAAATGCCATTATTATTATTATTATTATTATTATTATTATTATTATTATTATCAACATCTACACAGTGGAATCTCTGGTTTGAAATGACAAATGAGCCTTGGTCCTGTCACACAGATTTCAGGGCCAAGAACCAGCTGCAAAAGAATTTATTACCATTATGGTGGTTCACACAGGGACGGCTTGCACTCCCAACTCCCTCCTCCCCACTTCTTGGACTCTGAGCAGTGTTTGTCTGAGTACTCAACTGCTTATAATTTTGACTCTTTGGACTACTGCTGCTCAGACACATTTTGACAGTGCTGACAGTTTTGCAGTGGATTTTGGTCATGACATCCATGCAATTGGAGGTGGGGTTCTTGGGACACAATCTTCACTGAACACTCGCATTCTGTATTGAGCAATGCCTCACTGTCCAAGTAACTCAACCTCTTGCAGGAAATGCTGCAGGTGAAATTCATTCATTCATTCAATCATATTTATTGAGCGCTTACTAAGTGCAGAGTACTGTACTAAGTGCTTGGGAGAGTACAATGAAACAAAATTGGGCTTCCAGTTCTGGTGACGGCATGTCCAGGGAAGGCCGTTGTATTAGGGTTGAGGGAAGGCTTGTGGTACTGAGTGAAGCTTCAGACACCAGACCCAGGTTCCATTACCTGATTTCTAAAGAAAGGATAAGCCCATGATGCATCCTTTCTGATCTCCCAACCTCCTGTCTCTCCCCACTTCAGTCTATACTTCACTCTGCTGCCCAGATCATCTTTCTACAGAAATGCTCTGGACATGTCATCCCCCTGCTCAAAAATCTCCAGTGGTTGTCTATCAACCTCCGTTGCAAGCAAAAACCCCTCACCAATGGCTTCAAAGTTCTCCATCACCTTGCCCCCTCCTACCTCACCTCCCTTCTCCCCTCCTACAGCCCAGCCTGCACCCTCCGTTCCTCTGCCGCTAACCTCCTTGCTGTGCCTCGTTCTCGCCTGTCCCACCATCGATCTCTAGCCCACATCCTAGCTCTGGCTTGGAATGCCCTCCCTCCTCACATCTGCCAAACTACCACATTTCCCCTCCTCAAAGCCCTACTGAAAGCTTATCTCCTCCAGGAGGTCTTCCAAGACTGAGCCTCCCTTTTCCTCTGCTCCTCCTCCCCTCCCCATCACCTCCTTCTGCCCTACCTTCTTCCCTACCCCACAGCACTTGTGTATATGTACATATTTATTATTCTATTTATTTTATTAATGATGTGTATATATCTATAATTCCATTTAGTTATATTGATGCTATTGATGCCTGTCTACTTGTTTTGTTGTCTGTCTCCCCCCTTCTAGACTGTGAGCCCATTGCTGGGTAGGGATTTTCTCTATTTGTTGCCAAATTGTACTTTCCAAGCACTTAGTACAGTGCTCTGCACACAGTAAGCGCTCAATAAATACAATTGAATAAAGGAATGAATTGAATGAATGAATGGTTGCCAGAACCTTCTTTTGATGCCAGTGCCAATAGTAAGTACTCATTCTCCTTGAGGGTCCATTTCCTTTTTCTGACCAGTATTTGATGATTAATATCCCGGGAATTGCACTCTACCTGTTTAGATTTCATCTAAAATGAAGGGATAGTCTATTTTCTTATTTGAAGAGTCTTATCAAACCAAACTATTTTCCTTTGAAAGTTCTTCTCAGACTTTCTCTTTCCAGTTCATTCATTGAATGGTACTATATTGAGTGCTGATTGAATGCAGAGATGATCTGAATACTTGGGACAGTGCAGCAGAAGTTAAATACACATATCTTATTGGAAAGAGCATGGGATTAGCAGTCAAAGGTCGTGGGTTCCAATCCCAGCTCCACCACTGATCAGCTGTGTGACCTTAGGCAAATCAATTGACTTCTCTGTGCCACAGTTACCTTATCTGTAAAATGGGGATTAAGACTGTGAGCCCCACATGGGATAAACTGATTGTCTTAGAACAGTGCTCAACACATAGTAAGCACCTAACAAATACCATCATTATTATTAATATTATTATTATTAAGGATCTTACAATCAATCAGAATTTATTTTTTGAGTCCTTACTGTGTGCAAAGCACTGTACTAATAAATGCTTGGGGATTTCAGCAATGCAGTGGAATTGGTAGACATAATCCCTGCCTTCAAGGAGTTTACAATCTAGTGGATGAGACAGGCAAATTAGAAGGAAAAATATAGATATAATTGGCAGTAGTAACAGTGTAGAAAAACAAAAGCACAAATGGAGTATGTAAATCTAGACATGGATGATATACAAATTCTAAGGATGGCTGTCAGTATAACCCAGCCAGAATTGGTGGAAATTAGGTGGGGAAAAGGTCCTGAGGAAGGAGGATTTCAGGAGGCCTGGAAAGTGGGGCGATCAGAGGCCTAAAACGTAAGGATGAAGGGCTGAATGGATATTTCAGGCAGGGGAATAGGAGTGAACAAGGAGTCCAGGGTAGGAGAGACACAAGCAATGTAAAGCAGGAAGGTTGATTTGAGAATTGTTTCAGATGATCTTTTGTGTTCTATGTGATGGAATGCCAATCCTTTTCTATTTTTTTCCAGCCAGTTTCCGAAATGTGTCAGGTGGGTCATGAAACTTTCTTATTGTTTTGTTTTCAGTTACATTTCATTAAGGCACCCAAAGATTTTCAGGCAGAAGTAGCCTATAAATAAATAAAAATATGCTGTATATAGTATTATTCATAACCCTGTAGTCACATAGATTTCCAAATGTCTGAGGCTGCCTGCTTGCCAATTTTCAGAAATACCAAGACATGAAGAGATTGTGTCTCTGGGGGGTTGGTGTACTTAGACTGTGAGCCCATGTGGAAAAGCGGCCGTCTCCAACCTGACGTAGCATGATATAGTGGATAGAGCATGGGCCTGGGAATCAGAAGGTCACAGGTTCTAATTCCGGCTCAGCCACTTATCTGCTGTGCGGCCCTGGGCAAATCACTTCACTTCTCTGTGCCTCAGTTACCTCATCTGTAAAATGGGGATTGAGAATGTGAGCCCCACATGGCACAGGGACTGTGTCCAACATGATTTGCTTGTATTCACCCCAGTGCTTAGTACAGTACTTGCCACAGAGTAAGTGCTTAACAAATACCACCATTATTATTATTATTATTACTGTTATTACAGTGCTTAGGACAGTGCTTGACACACAATCATTATTGTGCTTAGAAGGTTCACATGAGCTCTCAGGCTAGATAATTTTGAATCTACTAGTAATAACATTGTGACATTACAGGGGACTTCATCACTAAATCCAGTCCAAAAGAAACCCCTGATAAATTTAGGTGTGCCTGGACCCCAGTTAGCTTCCACTGGGTCCTAAAACCTTCTAGCTTGCCATTTCTTCGAAAACGTGTTTTGGGGGCATTCTACTCACTGTTCTCCAAGTCCCTGCACCCCATGACTGCCACCACTCTATGGTTGAAACCCAGTAGTCTCCCCTAAGGTGTAGACAACAATGGGGACTAACTTGTCACCCCCTTCTATGTGCTGCCTGCCAGAAACTTTCAGATAATTCCTTTAATGCCAGTGGCTCCCCAATTCCATACATCTCCCTGGTACTTGGAGCTTCTCCTCCAGTTCCTACTGCAGGCAGATGCCAACAATACTTAATATGTTATTAACAAGGTAACAAATGAAAAAAAAAAGTCCAGTTCAAACTGCCTTTCCCTGGATCTACTACTTCCCCCTCCGTGCATCCCCTATTTTTCCCTGTAGGCATCCCAGGACTTCCTTCCACTCATCAGGGACAGGAGCTTCTGATAGGAGAAACAGTATGGCATACTGGAAAGAACATGTGACCTGGGGGTCAGAAGACCTGAGTTCTAATTCCAGCTCTACCATTTACCTGCTGTATGACCTTGGACAAGTCACTTAAGTTCTCTGTGTCTCAGATCTCTTATCTGCAAAATGAGGAGTCAATGACTGTTTATCTTCCTATTTAGAATGTGAGACCCTTGTGGGATCTGATTATCTTTCATCTACCTCTGAGCTTAGTATAGTGTTTGGCACATAATTAGTGCTTAACAGATACCATACTTATAATTACTATTATAATTATTCCTCCCGAGTCCCAGATGCTGGACTCCAAATCTCTAGGGATCTTCTCTGAACCCTCTCCATGTCCTTTGTCTGTCCAGAGTCCACATTATGAGCTCTTCCCATGTCTTGATGTACCAGGCACATAGTTGGTTTTCCCTCCTCATGATGGCCAAGGATCTCCTTGTTCTCCTCACCTGGCCCGTCTACTTCTTTCCCAGTAATACTTCTTTCCGATTGGTTTGGCTATATCTTTATGGAAGAGTGCCAAGGAGTTATTCCCCTCCGTTGTCCCTCTCCTAAGGGTAGGGGCCAGTGGAACTGGTTGTCATAAATAATAATAATAGTGATAATGATAATGATAATAATAATAATGGTATTTGTTAAATACTTTTTATGTGCTAAGCACTGTTCTAAGCGCTGGGGCAGATACAAGGTAATCAGTTTGTCCCACGTGGGGCTCACAGCCTTAATCCCCATTTTCAGATGAGGTAACTGAGGCACAGAGAAGTGAAGTGACTTGACCAAAGTCACACAGCTGACCAGTGGCAGAGGCTGGATTGAAACCCATGACCCCTGACTCCCAAGCCTGTGCTCTTTCCACTGAGCCACTCTGCTTCTCTATAAACACAAAGTAATCATTCTCAGCCGAAACTTTTCCTGCATAAGTGCCTTAATCTGAAAGCATTTAAGGTGGCTATTTCAATGGGAGCAAAGATTGAAATAGATGAAGTTATCTGCATAATAATCTGTGTGCTGTAGGGCAAAAGACAGAATTTCAATTTTTAGATCCATCTCCAGTACCCTGGGAGTCTGAGCTATAGGCTTAAAATGCTGAACTCTTGTCAGGAGGTCTTAAACTCATATGACAGTCACACATTTGATGGATGTTATTTCAGCTCTTTACATTTCCTCAGCAAGTAATTAGAGAAAAATGTGACAGTCGATGAGCTGCCTTTTGAATGAAATGGGAAAGTACAGGTTTTACATTTTTACATTTGGTTATACCGCTTGTTAATAATGTCTCATATATTGTAGGGCTGTTTTTAGTTGAAAAAAAATCCAAAGAAACTTTTTAGCTGTTTGGAAAATACACCAGGAGGCAGAGGTTTTAATTTGGAAGGCAAAAGAAACATAATCTAGTTTCAGAAGTGGAGAGCTTGGACAAAGTTAAAAGAGCTGTATTTTCAATATTCTGATATTTCTCCCATTAATTATAGTCAAGGAATATCAACTATTGGGATAGTGAGCTAAGCTCTTGGGGAAACTATTAGAATTTTAAATCTTATTATGGATCGGGGAAAGAAGCTTTTTCCTAGGTTTGCAAGTAGTTTCGCATTCTAAGCATGTGCCTAATTTGAAATAATTTGCTTGCCAGTTAACATAACACAACCAGAAAACAGTTATTCTTCACAACTAACAAAAAGACAAAAAATGCACCAAACATTGTGCCAAGACAGAAAGCAAAAAAGTTCTTACATGTAAGCTGCTCTGAGAAAAGTGCTAGCTGGAATTGTTTTTAGTAAAGGATCAAGATTAGGATGGGATCATCAAGAGAATTCAGTCCATATTATTTGACAGAAAAGACAAAATGATTTTATTCAGCTAATAATCTTTAATATATTTACTGCATACTTACTGAGTCTAGACCACAATACTCAGAAACTGGGAGACTAAAACAGAAGCAAGACTAACAGTGACTGCTCTCAAAAATGTATTTGCAAATAATAGGGGGAAGAGGAAGATCAGTGTAGCAGGAAAGGATGAAATAGCTGAATAAATAATTGAATTTGTGAATCAGTGTGTACAGGAGTGCTTGGCATAGGAATAATGATATAATTATAATTTTTGTATTAAGTACTTTCAATGTGTCAAGCACTGGGATAGATACAAAGAAATCAGGTTGCCCCATCCCTGACCCACATGCAGCTCACTGCCTAAGGAGTGAGAACATGTATTTACTCCCCCATTTACAGATGCTGAAGAGCCAGGATTAGAATTAGGTTCTCTGATTCTCAGACTCATGCCTCTTTCAGTAGGCCAAAAAATGTGCTGTATTAGTTTCTTGGAAAGTACAGAAGAAAGAAGTTTATAGTCTGCCAGCGTGGCTCAGTGGAAAGAGCCCGTGCTTTGGAGTCAGAGGTCGTGGGTTCAAATTCCGACTCCGCCACTTGTCAGCTGTGTGACCCTGGGCAAGTCACTTAACTTCTTTGGGCCTCAGTTCCCTCATCTGTAAAATGAGGATGAAGACTGTGAGCCCCACATGGGACAACCTGATTACCTTGTATCTACCCCAGCACTTAGAATGGTGCTTGGCACATAGTAAGCGCTTAACAAATACCAACATTATTATTATTATTATTACTATTATTATCAGGAGCGATGTGCTTGGAAAGTGCAGAATGAAAAATGGACACATTCCTAACCCTAAGGAGCTGACACTTTAATGGGGAAGAAAAATATAAATGTATTTACAAAACAGGAAATCAAAGAAATAACTGAGCACGTTTGTATGAGTGGTGAGGTTAGGTATAAATAAGGGTATGTGTGCTAGAAATAGCTGATAATGATAAGAATTATGGTACTTGTTACATGCTTACAAAGGCCAAGAACTGTATTATTAATCACTCGAGATAGATAAATGATAGTCAGGCTGAGCGCTGCCCCTATCCCATAGAGCTCAAAGTATAAGTAGGAGGGCAAACGTATATGTGATCCAGTTTACTGATGAGGAAATTGAGGCACAGAAAAGTCGTGACTTTGCCCAAATTCACCCAGCAGTCAATTGGCAGAGTTGGATTTAGAACCCAGGTCCTCTGATTCCCAGGCCTCTGCTCTTTAAAATTAGACCAGGATAATAGAATTATATAGGTTAGGGTGCTCAGTGATAAACTGGGGAAAGCATGTTGGAGGAGATGGGATTTTAGGAGGGATTTGAATGTGGGGAGAACTGTGGTCTATTTGATATGGGGATGGAGAGAATTCCAAGAGTGGGGAATAGCTTGAGTGAGGGGACAGAGATAGAGCCTAATTCCTGAGAAAACAGACCTATAGAGATGATGGAGTAATGGGCATGGATGATGGAGTAAAGGGCGATAACCAAAATTGCAAAAAGGTAAAATAGCTAAAAGTAACATCACTTACTGTGACAAGCAACATGTCCTATTGGAATGAACACAGGCCTGGGAGCCAGAGGACCTGGGTCCTAATCCCATATCCATCACAAGTCACCTTACTTCATCGATAAAATATGGAGTCAATCCTCCTCCCTCTGATAGACTGAGTCTTATGCGTGATGGATTGTGCCCAAACTGATTGTCCTATATCTAACCCAGTACTTAGAAGAGTGCTTGACATCAAATATCATAAAAATACTACCAGATCTGGATGTTACTTAGCACAAAAGCAAAGAGATAGAGTGGTAATGAAATGATGCATAGATGATGCATGCTTAAAATAATATATCGAGGGCAGAGACTCGAGTTTACTGCGTGGAAGGCAGAAATGGTAAACCACTTCCGTATCATTACCAACAAAACTCTATGTATACACTATCAGAACAATTGAAGATGGAGAGCAGGGTGTTCTGGGAGCGATGTGTCTGTGGTTTCTCTATGGGTCGAAAATAACTCAACAACGTAAAAATAGACGAGATACTCTGTCCACAAGCAGAAGAGATACTCAGAACACCAAGGAAGTTGTAGTAGAGTTTGAAAGGATCTAGAGAGTGAGTAGGACTGGGAGGGACAAATAATAATAATAATAATAATAATAATAATAATAATGTTGGCATTTATTAAGTGCTTACTATGTGCCAAGCACTGTTCTAAGCGCTGGGGTAGATACAAGTTAATCAGGTTGTCCCACGTGGGGCTCACAGTCTTCATCCCTATTTTACAGAGGAGGGAACTGAGGCCCAGAGAAGTGAAGCGACTTTCCCAAAGTCGCACAGCTGACAAGTGAAGGAGTCGGCATTTGAACCCATGACCTCTGACTCCAAAGCCCAGGCTCTTTCCACTGAGCCACGCTGCAATTCATTGTATTTATTGATACCATACTATGTGCACAGCATCTTGCAAAGCACTTAGGAAACTATAATGTAACAGAATTGGTATATACTTTCCCTGACCAAAAGGAGCTTACAAGTGAGCTGGAATTGGTGGGAAAAGGGAAAATGAATTGGTTCAGAAAGAAAGCTGCCGCTACAATTTCTCAACAGGCTGTTTGTCAATCAATAATAATAAAAACAAATAAGAGTAATGAAAACTACAGCATATACTAAGAATTTACTATACTCCAAACACTATAGTAAACACTGGGGTGGATACAAGATAATCAGATTGCACAATCAATCCATCAATCATATTTATTTGGCTCTTACTGTAAGCAAAGCACTGCACTGATAGAGTACAATGTAAGAGAGTTGGTAGATGTGTTCCCTTGCCATAAGAAGCTTATAGTCTGAAGATGGAGCTTGCTGTCCCATATAATAATAATGATGGCATTTGTTAAGTGCTTACTATGTGAAAAGCACTGTACTAAGCGCTGTGGTAGTACAAGGTAATCAGGGTGTCCCACGTAGGACTTACAGATTTCATCCTCATTTTACAGATGAGGGAACTGAGGCCCAGAGAAGTTAAGTGACTTGCCCAAAGTCACACAGCTGACAAGTGGCACAAGTGGCATTAGAACCCATGACCTCTGACTCCCAAGCCCGGGCTCTTTCCACTAAGCCACACTGCTTCCTTTAATGGGACTCACCATCTAATGGGGCGAAAGAACAACCTCTCAACTCCACATCTTACCTGCATTTAAAATAATAGTAGGCTAATTTGAAGTCAGTATTGTTGACTAGGTGGCTTTTACCAATTCTGAAAAGGTTGGTTGAAAGAGACCCTTTTTTCACCATGGACAATACACTCCCACCCTGTTAGACCTGGGCAAAACCCCAGCAGTTCTCCCCCTCTAGACTGTAAGCCCACTGTAGGTGACGAATGTGTCTGTTATGTCATTATATTTATTGTATGTCTCCAAGTACTTAGTACAGTGCTCTGCACACAGTAAGTGCTTAGTAAATATGATTGACTGACTGACTAAAACCCCAAACTCACTGTGAGGCTAACTGCAAGTACCCTATGGTTAATAATAAAAATGACATTTGTTAAGTGCTTACTATGTGCAAAGCACTGTTCTAAGCGCTGGGGGATACAAGGTGATCAGGTTGTCCCATGTGGGACTCACAGTCTTAATCCCCATTTTACAGATGTGGTAACTGAGGCTCAGAGAAGTTAAATGACTCACCCAAAGTCACACAGCTGACAAGTGGGAACTGGGATTAGAACCCATGACCTCTGACTCCCAAGCCCGTGCCCTTTCCACTGAGCCACGCTGCTTTTCTAATAGTTAACATCCTTCACAACAGTCAATGAGGTAGAAGGTATTGGCAAGGGGATAAAGGGGGAGGAAGGGCCAAAGGTAGAATTGAAGCAAAGAAAAAGGCATGCTTAGAGGAAAGGGCATGGAATGAGAATTCATGAGTTTCCTGAATTGAAGGTTAAGGAAGGGTCAAAAGACCACTTATCTGCCATCTGGCCTTGGGCCAATCACTTAGAATCTATGGACCTCACTTGTTAAATGTAATAGAATTCCTGTGAGCCCTAGGTGGGATGGGGGCAGTTCTGTGCTAATTATTTTTTTATTTAGTAAGTGTTATCTATTATTATTATTATTATTATTATTATACCAGGACTGGACATAGAGGAAAAGAATGGGATAGGAGCAACAGTGGGGATAATGTCTTTCCCAAGTCCAGGGAAGTAGAAAACGCATTGGTAGTAAACCTCCAATTTACTATTCTGAGGTAAAAAAAATCTATCAGAACTGGCCCTGAAACTAACTGTCACAGCACAATCCTCACCTGTTCTATTACTGGGAGTTTCAAAGATCCCACTGCCTGCTCCTCTGAGCAACTGAAAGTGCCTGAGATGTTAATTGCAGGTGAAGCAGTCTGCCAGAATTTCTTAATTCTGCCATGTTCCTCCCTCCGATTTGCTCATCTCATCTTTGCCTCCTTTTCTAATCCCCTCTCAAACGTTTCTCCCATCCATTTTTTTTTCTGTTCCTCCTCACTAGGGGCAGTTTTCTTTCATTTGAATTGGCTTTCCTATCACTTTTTCCTAGAGGGCTAGGGGGGAATTCTGCCCACTTATCAAGAGAGAATCTTGACCTTCATACAAGAGACACTACCTGGGTTAATGGCTCTTCTACACTCAGCCAATTAGATCAGCCAATTCAAATTAACATTATTCAAGTGTAAAAACTTTCCATTGGAAAATGATAGCTTTCCTAGTGGAATATCCTCAAGGCTCAAATGAATTATTCTGTGTTATGACACAGTGGTGAATTATTTTAAGGCAACATCCTTCTGCCTGACCATTAGCTGTGTATTAATGAGGAATAATATTGTCTCTCTAGACCCTGTGATATCCAGATTAAAGTTAAAATCACAAATATCAGTCTTCAACCATTTCTACATACATTTTAGAAGATGTATTATGGTATTTAAGTGCACTGAAATAATTCTAAATTAGAAGAGAAAGAAAGGGGGTAGACCTATTTAAATAATGAGGGAAATATGGGTCTTGATCCTTCAGAAACGTCTACTTTTTTTCAATGGTATTTATTATGTGTTTACTATGTGCCCGGCATTGTTCTAAGTGCTAGGGTAGTTACAAGATAATCAGGTTGGACACTGTACATGTCCCAAATGTGTCTTAAAGTCTTCATCCTCACTTCATGAATGAGAGCTAACTGAAGCACAGAGAAGCTAAATGTCTTGCCCAAGGTCACCCAGCAGACAAGTGGCAGAGCCGGGATTAGAATCCAGGTCCTTCTGATTCCCAGGCCCATGGTCTATCTACTAACATGTTCAAAACTGAATTCCTTATCATCCCTCCCAAACCCTGTCCTCCCCATGTCTTTCCCATTACTGTAGACAACACCACTATTCCTCCTACCTCACAAACCCATGACCTTGACAAGTAGGTTTATGAGCATATATCTGCGATTAAGCAGTGGCGCAGATACATATGAAGGTTACTGAGTGTAAAGAAACTCAGACAGTTGAGGGTCTTCCCTTTTTGGGAAAACAAAATTCCTGAAAATATCAATCAATCAATCAATTCATTCATTCAATCTTATTTACTGAGCGCTTACTGTATGCAGAGCACTGTACTGAGTGCTAGTGAAAGTACAATACATTAGAGTTGGTAGACATCATTCCTGCCTACAAGGAGCATACAGTATAGAAGAGGAGACAGACCAAGTACTTAAAGTATTAAGTTTGGATTCATAGTGAATCTGAGACATCTTGAATATACAGAAAACTAATTATGTGTATATGTACTAATAATAACAGTAATGGTATTTGTTAAGCACTTAACTCACTATGTACAAAGCACTGGGGGGGATGCAAGGTAATCAGGTTGTCCCACATGGGGCTCACAGTCTTCATTAAGTACTCTGTCTCTTAAAACTCTACTTTCATAGTGTCAATTAAAAGTGCTAACTTGGATGGAACATACTAGGATGCTGTTTCCCCAGATGTTAGAGAAGCAGCGTGACGTAATGGAAAGAGCGCTGGCTTGGGAGTCAGAGGATGTGGGTTCTAATCTCAGTTCTGCCACTTGTCTGCTGTTTGACCTTGTACAAGCAACTTCACTTCCCTATGCCTCGGTGACTTCATCTATAAAATGGGGATTTAAGACTGTGAGCCCCATGTGGAACAACCTGATTAGCTTGTATGTACCCCAGTGCTTAGAACAGTGCTTGGCACATAACAAGCACTTAACAAATACCATAATTATTATTATTATCATGTGATATTGGGGCCCAAGAGATAGGTATACTAATCCCTGAAAGGGTTCTACCTCCACCTCTAAATGATGTTGTGAACAAAGGCCACAGCTATTGCCTGGGAAATGGACTAGAGTTTAATAACAATAGTCTAGTTGCTTCAGTATGATTTAAATCACAAATCATTAGAAGAACAACCAAGCTGGCTGGATGCCCTGATACTTGTAGTTACGATTTGGTGAAAAAATCATTAGGGAAATAGCCTAGGATATTTTTGACTATTGGGGGGGACAGTTAATCATGAAATCTGAGCAGAAGACAAAAGCTGTCTCCATTTGATGTCTCAGGGTAAACTTGACCTTCCCAGTTGGTGAGAAGTGTTACCCTTCCCCTCCTCAGGCTTGTGTCCTGGGGCAGAGAGGTGAGTGCCACGTGGTCTCTAAAAGAGAAGCAGCATGGCTCAGTGGAAAGAGCACGGGCTTTGGAGTCAGAGATCATGGGCTCAAATCCTGGCTATGCCAACTGTCAGCTGTGTGACTTTGGGCAAGTCACTTAACTTCTTTGTGCTTCAGTTACCGCATCTGTAAAATGGGAATTGAAACTGTGAGCCCCCCATGGGACAACCTGATCACCTTGTAACTTCCTCATTGCTTAGAACAGTGCTTTGCACATAGTAAGTGCTTAACAAATACCATTATTATTATTATTAACCCAGAGCCCCATGCATAGAGCCTTTGCTGCCTTGGACATCCCCAGGCCACCCTGCCCAAAGATGGTCTTTCCTCATTGTTCCCCTCCATGGCTCCAAACTGCGGTCTGACTTGGGCTACACTGACGTGAGGGGCGGGAGATTCAAACTACCTTCTTGTCTTTGTGGTCCAAGATGGCCCCATAGCACAGAGAAGGGGCTACCCCCGAACCGCCAGGCCATATTGCTCTAAGATGGCAGATCAGAACACAAGGTGGAGAGTAATGGACCATCAGAGGAGAGATTAAGAGAGATGAAAGAAGACCGTTTGAGAAAAAGGGATGCCAACTTTATGCTCAACCGCCAATGAGAGGCCCCAGAACCTGACAGACAGCCTGGAGACTAATGAGGGTTCACTCCTGTGGGAACATTTCTGGAAGGGCCAAGGGGCACTGCCTGGGTCAGCCAGGGTTGGGCTTAAAGGATGTGTTAAAACCCCACCCATGTAAGCGGCCCGCACTCAGTATGTAGACTGCTCGTCCCTGGAGTGGCAGTCATGTGCTGAGCCCTCCCATGAGGGAGTAGGATTAAAGATATCTGATTTAGAGCAAGCTGTGGTGTTTGTCCTCTCTACGCTACCCCTCACCGGGAGTGGTAACAAGAAGCAGTGTGATCTATTGGAAAGATCCGGGCCTAAGAGTCAGAAGGACCTGAATTCTAAACCTCCGTCTACCACTCATCGACTTAACTTCTCGTGCCTCAATTTCCTCATATGAAAATGGGGATTAAGACTGTGATCCCCATGTGGGACAGAGACAGTGTCCAACCTGATTATCTTGTATCTACCCCAGCACTTAGTATAGTGCTGGAACATAGAAAGTACTTAACAAGCAAGCACTTGGGAGGAGCAACATGGTGTAGTGGATAGACTATGAGCCTTGGAGTCAGAAGGTCATGGGTTCTAATCCCTGCTCTGCCACTTGTCTGCTGTGTGGCCTTAAGGAAGTCACTTCATTTCTCTGGCCTCAATTACACCATCTGTACAGTGGGAATGAAGATTGTGAGCCCTATGTGTGACAGGGACTATGTCCAACCTGATTTGCTTGTATCCACCCCAGTGCTTGGTACAGTGCCTGGCACTTTATAAGCACTTAACAAATACAATAATAATAACAATAATGATAACTGTTATTATTATTAATGGCACTACGCAATCTTAATGGAGGGGAGCAATGGGAAGGGGCCCATAGAGAATGCCTAAGATAAGGAAGGAAAGGGGGAAAGCTCTCCATTACCTGAAAGTCATTGTGAGTAGGGAATGTGTCTATATTGTGCTCTCCCAAGCACTTAGTACAGTGCTCTGCACACAATAAGCACTCGATTGATTGATTGACCGATTGGAAAGGCTATTGATGGTAATGATGGGAGAGGGAGGGGTCTTGCTGATTATCAAAAGTTTTCCCTGTAATCCCCAAGTTTCAGTGGTCAAGCTGCATACTACCAGCTTCAGCTCTCCCCCAAAACCTGTGTAGTGGCCCGCGAAAGACCCTTAATTTATCTATGCCTCAGTTTCCTCATTTGCAAAATGGAGATTCTACATCCTTTCTCTCTCCTACTTAGACTGTGAACCCCATTTGGGACCTGATGATCTTATATCTACCCCAGGACTTAGTAAAGTGCTTAGCACATAGTAAACACTTAACAAATACAACAGTTATCATTGCTCTTCTTCTTATTATTATTATTGTCAAAAATCTTCCCATTTGGGTCAGAACCTGCTTTCCTTTGGCAGTTTGAGAGATGGTTGAGAGAGCAGGTGAGGTATCACATCTTAATTATTGCAAATTCAAGCTTAGCCAGCCCAAATTAATGAGGATTTATTACATCACTTATAGGTAGGGAGGATAGAAATGCAGCTTTTGTCTTGCTATTTGTGAAGCTAGTCCTTCTGAGTGTAAAATTACAGACAAAAGATTTTGTTTTTAAACTAGTATGGCATTTAGAAAGGTGAATTCATGCATGTATAAAGGTATATAATGCATTAATTTATTTAGGAAGACAGCACATTGTGAACCATTTGAATTTTTTATCTCATGCATCTCATGAAAGGGATTTCTTAATTCTTCCAGACACAGATTTCTGTTTCATCTCTCAAAGATTGCAATTTTCAATGACTGACTACCTGATGGTGTTTATGAAATGGGTCAAATCTTCATTCACAGACCAGTGCTCTAAATACTAATGAGTTTGCAGTCTTCTAAGTATTCCTATAGAAAAGAAATCTTTAGTTAAGATAATCTTAGTAAAATATGTTGGTTTTTTATTATCAGTTACCACACTGACTTCTGTTATCTGTAATACTAGTGAGAGCATTTTTTACTTAAATTATCAATCATTCATTCATTTCTTGAGGGTTTACTGTGTCCAGAATACTATTACTAATCAATTGTGCAAACGAGTTGGTAGGCATGAGCTCCATCTTCAGGGTGCTTTCAATCTATCAATTAATCAATCAGTGGTGTTTACTGAGCACTTAATGTGTGCAGAACACTGCACCATGTGCTTGGGAAAGTACTATATAACAGAGTTAGTAAACACATTCCCTGCCAACAGTGAGTTTACAATCAAGTGGACGGGATAAACATTAAAATAAATTACAATAGGGGAAGCAACAGACTGTAAAAATATGTGCTTAAGTGAGAAGAAATTGGTGGAATAGAAAAAGCTGGGGCTAGAAGTCAGAGGACCTGGTTCTAATTCCAGCTCTGCCACTTTGTCCACTGTAAAACTTTGGGTAAGTCACTCAACTTCTCTGTGCCTCAGTGACCCCATCATAAAATGCTAGGATTTAATCCTACTACCTCCTATTCAGACTGGGACAAGGGACAAGGATTGTATCCAACCTCAATAATTTGCAAGACCCACAGTGCTTAGTACAGTGTCTGGCACTTAGTAAGTGCTTAACAAATACCATAAAAAATGAGTGCTGTGGGGACGGGGTCGGTATCAAAATACTTGAGAATACGGACACAGGAGCACAGGCAGTGCAGAAGTGAAGGAGAATAGGGTGAAGATTGAGAAGGTAGAGAAGGCTTCTTGGAAGGCTTTTGGGAACTTACCATTGATTGATTTATAGTGATGGGGAAGTCAGGGAGTGGAGAGGGCTTGGGAGTGAAGATGAGGAGTCCTGTTTTAGATTTAATATTTGAGGTGTCCGTGGAACATCAAAGTAAAGATGTCCTGGAGGCAGGAGGAAATAAGAGCCTGCAGAGGAGGTAAGATATCAGGCCTGGAAAAGTAAATTTGGAAATCATCTTCAAAGAGATGGTAGTTGAAGCTTTGGGAACAAATGAGTTCTCTAAGGCAGTGAAAGAAGATGGAGAGTAGAAGGGGACTCAGAACAGAGCACTGAGGGACCCTCACAGTTAAGGGATGAGAAGCATAGCAGGAGCTCGTAAAAGAAAGTGAGGAGTGTCCAGTGAACTGGGAGAAGATATTGTCAGCAGAGTCAAGGTTAGATAGTTCTTCTGTTTGTTTTGAATAGTACTTATCACGTGCTATGTGCCAGATGCTGTTCTTAAGTTGGAATAATGTTCCAAGGTGAATTGGGGCACCTGCCATCTCAAAGTCAGAACACTATCCTGTGACTGCCCAAACAAACAAAATGGAACTTGGAAACACCGTGGGGCACTGCCCTGTTGACCGGAACCTCTGGACAGGCTAGAATGTGAAAGAAAGTTTCCCTCGCCCCTGTGCCAACCAAACAAGGTATAGAGAAGTGGGAATGGGGGATGGAGATTGGGTAAGCAGAATCCAGAAGCCCAAGCAGCCCAGAAGGACCTGCTGCCTCCGTCATTCTGGGCAGCTGATGAAGACTCACAGCAGCCGGCGGCATGCCGCCTCTGCCCAGAGTGTGGGATGCCCGCTCTGCCTGTACCAACTGAGGAACTGTGGGCCAGGTGAGTGTCCCACTGAGAGTTCATGGTTCTGGAAGTTAGGTGCTTCACCATGTGCAAGTAATGCATAATTAATTTCTTCCTAGTGGGAAGAATTCATGGGCGGGAGCTAGTATTCCTCCCAAGGAGGAAATTCAATTTGACATGTGTGAATAACTAAAAATAAGTATATGCCTCCTGAAAGGAAAGTTCAATTCACCATATGGAATAAATTTCAGTGGGCTCAGCTATTCTAACTCTGGTATCTCACTCTTGACACACCAATCCTCAAACTCATCCCTACGCTATGGGTGACAGATACAAGGTCATCAGTTTGGACACAGTCCTTGTACCTCATGGTGCTCACAGACTGAGGAGTCAGGAGAACAGGAATTGAATCCTCATTTTGCAATTAGGAAAACTGAAGCACAGTGACTTGCCTAAGGTTGCACAGCAGACAAGTGGTAGAGATGGGATTAGAACCCAGGTCCTTTGACTGTCAGGCCTATGCTCTTTCCACTAGACCACACTGCTTCTTTAGGTAGTGTTTACAGGCAAGTAATTATAATTTGGATTTGGCAAAAAAGAAGTTATTGTGAACTTTGGAGAGGATGTGGAAGGTAGAACTGAAGAGAGAGAAAAATGGAGATGAAGGGGAGGCAGTTCGTGTAGCTTGTCACCTGCCATAACACCCATCTTGTTTAGTGTATATCAATCAATTGATGCCACTTATTGTGTGCTCACTGTGTGCAACACACCATTCTAAGCACTTGGGAGAGTACAGTAGTGCATGAAATTCAAGATGCCGCCTCAAATTACTGAATTCCTTAAATAAGAAGGACTTTTAATGTCACATTCCCTACAGTTTACCCAAATCACATACCTGTGTATCAACCAAATTGTAAATCTAAATTACCAATAAATCAAAATTGAAATAAATGAAACAATAATTTGACAACGGTTACTACTATCAACTCCAAACAGACTCCTTTCCAATTCCTGTCGAAAGCTTGGTTGTTTTCCATTTTTTACTTAACCAGGTGAAATAGAAACAACTACTTTCCTGGGAAATTAATCATCATCAGATACAAAGGGGTATAAGAAGGCGTAAATCCAGATTATCAAGTGGCTAATGGGTGAATCATGCCCTCTATTCCTGCCATCTGTTTTTTCACTGCAGCTCTTTGAAAGTATTGTCTCCTCCCACTCCTGCCCTTGAGCGGATCTCCCCTGAGTACCCCATCCTCTATCTTCATAGTCACCTCACATATCCAGCCTCCCCTTGGGCCTTCCCATGCCTGGAACTGGCCCCATGTGACAGGATTACATTTTTTTTTTAATTTGGTCTACCATATATTTCTTCCTTAGCTTAAGCCTAGCGTTTCCCAGGCCAGGCCTTTCACGAGAACTGGTCTGGCCTATGGAGGCATTGGGGAGGTTAGAACCAGCAGTCTGTGACTTTTTATAACGGCATTTTATTAAGCGCTTACTATTTGCAGAGCACTGTTCTAAGCGCTGGGGAATTTACAAGGTGATCAGGTTGTCCCACGTGGGGCTCACAGTCTTCATCCCCATTTTTTACAGATGAGGGAACTGAGGCCCAGAGAAGTTAAGTGACTTGCCCAACGTCACACAGTTGACAAGTGGTGGAGCCGGGATTTGAACCCATGACCTCTGACTTCAAAGCCCATGCTTTTTCCACTGAGCCACGCCTGATCCAATCCAGTCTCCATGGCTTTGATTGAAGTGTTGGCTTCATCAACTGTAGGAGCCAAAGCTGTAGGTTCACATGCATTGACTAGTTTTCATAGAAAAAGATCTTTAGCGGTGAGGGGTGAGTTGAAGCGATTGTTGAAGATTTGTTGCCACATCTGTAAGATTCTGTCTTTGTGGGAAGGGAAAGGAGTCAGCTCTGATTTTCATAAGTTTTCATCAGTAAATCAATCGATGG
Organism: Tachyglossus aculeatus; assembly: GCF_015852505.1. Lineage (NCBI taxonomy): Eukaryota > Metazoa > Chordata > Mammalia > Monotremata > Tachyglossidae > Tachyglossus > Tachyglossus aculeatus. The sequence goes on along the minus strand of NC_052069.1, from coordinate 73,407,989 downwards.
TATTTATTGAGTGCTTACTGTGTTTTGAGAAGCAGCGTGGCTCAGTGGAAAGAGCACAGCCTGGGGAGTCAGGGGTCATGGGTTCTAATCCTGGCTCCACCACTTGTCAGCTGTGTGACTTTGGGCAAGTCACTTAACTCCTCTGGACCTCAGTTACCTCATCTTTAAAATGGGGATTAAGACTGTGAGCCCCACGTAGGACAACCGGATCACCTCGTATCCCCCCAGCGCTTAGAACAGTGCTTGGCACATAGTAAGCACTTAACAAATACCATCATTATTATTATTATTATTGTGTGCAAAGTACTGTACTAAGTTCTTGGGAAAGTGTATACAATAAAGCAAGTAAACATGGTCACTGACCATAAGGATCTTACAATCTAAAATAAATTTTAGATAGAAGTAATGGCAAAGCATAAGACTATGCACGTAAATGCCATGAGGTTGTGTCAGGTGAATACCATGTTGTTAAGGGACACTTTTAGACTGTGAGCCCACTGTTGGGCAGGGACTGTCTCTATATGTTGCCAACTTGTACTTCCCAAGCGCTTAGTACAGTGCTCTGCACACAGTAAGCTCTCAATAAATACAATTGATGATGATACGTATCCAAGTGCACTGGTAACACAGAAGGGATGATGCACTAGGTAAATGAGGGCTTAGTTCAGAAAGGCCTCTTGGAGTAAATGTGATTTTAGGAGGGTTTTGAAGGTTGACAATGAGCTACAAAGGGAGAGGGCAGATGAGGGCAGAGGGTTGATGGTGGGAGAGAGGAGTGCAAGGTATGGAGAATAGGTCATTGTTAGAAAAGCAAAGTGTGAAGGTTGGTTGTAGGAGATCAGCAAGGTAAGAGAACTGCTAATTGAGTGACTAAAAGCCAATGGCAAAGGATCTCTTTTGGGTACGGAGGCAGATGACTAACCAGTGGAGATTTTTGAGGAGTGAGGAATTGTGGACTGAACACTTTTCACAAAGTCATCTGAGCAATAAAGTAAACTACAGATTGATAAGGGGAGAAAACAGGAGGCAGGGAGGTCAACAAGGAGGCTGATGCCTGAGGCTGAGTAGTCAAGACAGGAAATAACAAGTGATTAGGTCAACATGACAGTAGTTTAGATGGGAAGGAATATACACAGGTGTCCTTAGTTTCATTTGTTTGTCTCCTACCTTAAATTTCTCTAGCCTTGTCATTTCACCAAATGTCACATGTGCTTCTTAGCTCGACCCACTAGATGAATCACTTATATTTCCATGATGTTTTATTTTTTTTTAATGGCAGTTGATTGAGGGGTATGCGACTTTCTTTTTTACCATGTTATTTTTATGAAAGGATTCTAAAGGATTATAAATTATTAGTTTAACAACCATGCTCAACCTGCAATATAAGTAATGCATTCAATTTAAAAATGGTCAGAATTATCCACTGAGTTTGTCATGTCATGGTTTCTATAGTAACGTGAGATGGAAATTGAGACAATTTTCAAGGCATTTGGGGCCCCGGAATGGATTCACTTGAAAATAAAGCTAATTGGTTCCAAAAATATTTTCATTTAATTTATTTGGATAAACGTCTCCCTGTTCCACTTCCTTTTACAAAAGTGTACTTGTTTTGGAGAATGCAGAGGGAAACCTGTGTCCACACTGGCAAAGTAGAGTTGCAGGTTGAGGAGCATATTAAAATAAATCAGGGACCCCAAAAACAGACCTAAATGAAAAACCTAGATTTGCTTGTCTCCATTTTGCCATAGTGCAGAATTTCCTAGGTTATTCTTAACTCTCCATACTACCTTTATAGACTCAGCTTTAAACATATCCTCGTGAATCTGCATTATTTTCCTGACACCTCTCTCAGGCAAAAAAGAAGATTTATCTTAAAATGAGACATGTTCTTTAAAATCCATGAAAAATTAAGAACATGTTTACTTACTCATTTGCCCATCTTAAGAGAAAAATATTTGAAAGGATGACTGTTATTTCTTCCTCGAGTTTTATGATGTTTCAACAGAAATGTAATTATGATTAAAGTTTAATTCTCGTATGAGTTAATATTTTAAAGCTATAAAGCATCTCTCATGTGGTAATTAATTTTCAAATTATGAATTGCTGTGTTTTAAGTGGGGATGAATAACTCTCTGATTTGCCTGTTCACTGTACGCATTCTTGATAGGTAGAGGAGAATTCAGTAAGTTGATGAATATTCATATATATTCATAAAGTCTGACATCTGTCACATTTTTAATATGCATGATTTTGCTTCTGTTAGAGTTCTTACAGAGATCAGTCAAAAAAGTGCTCTTTTTTTCAGTCTTCAGGTGGTTCTCTACTAATTCAGATCATAACGCCTTTACAGAACCGGTTTAATTATGCCAGAGAAAAATAATAGCAATAATGATGGCATTTATTAAGTGCTTACTATGTGCAAAGCACTGTTCTAAGCGCTGGGGAGGTTACAAGGTGATCAGGTTGCCCCACGGGGGGGCTCACAGTCTTAATCCCCATTTTCCAGATGAGGTAACTGAGTCCCAGAGAATGAAGTGACTTGCCCAAAGTCACACAGCTGACAAGTGGCGGAGTCGGGATTTGAATCTGTGACCTCTGACTCCAAAGCCTGGGCTCTTTCCACTGAGGAAATTTGCAGATTTTTAATTTTTTTCCGTAAATATGAATCCATGTTTACTGTATAATCACAGTTTGCTATTGTGTTTTCAACATGTTTAATTGCTGTTTTTATTATTGCAACAAAATCATTGGTGGCACTGAGTTAGATTCCCTGAAAAGTAGCGGGAGCTGTGATTTCTTTAGGATAATAATAAGCAAGTGCCATATTAAACTCTGGAGTAGATCCAAGATAATCAGGTCAGATACAATCTCTATTGCATAGAAGACTGTCTTTAAAGCACTCAGTCAGTTTGTCCCCTCCTACCGTACCTCACTGATCTCCTACTATCTATCAATCAATCAATCAATCAATCAATCGTATTTATTGAGCGCTTACTGTGTGCAAAGCACTGTACTAAGCACTTGGGAAGTACAAGTTGGCAACATATGGAGACAGTCCCTACCCAACAGTGAGCTCACAGTCTAAAACCATCCAGACTGCACATTTTAATAATAATAATAATAATAATGGCATTTATTAAGCACTTACTATGTGCAAAACACTGTTCTAAGTGCTGGGGAGGGTACAAGGTGATCAGGTTGTCCCACGGGGGGGCTCACAGTCTTAATAGAGAAAAGCATGGCTCAGTGGAAAGAGCACGGGCTTTGGAGTCAGCGGTCTTGGGTTCGAATTCCGACTCCACCACATGTCTGCTGTGTGACCTTGGACAAGTCGCTTAACTTCTCTGAGCCTCAGTTACCTCATCTGTAAAATGGGGATTAAGACTGTGAACCCCACATGGGACAACCTGATCTCTTTGTATCCCCCCCAGAGCTTAGAACAGTGCTTTGCACATAGTAAGCGCTTAACAAATGCCAACATTATTATTATTATTATAATCCCCATTTTCCAGATGCGGTAACTGAGGCCCAGAGAAGTTAAGTGACTTGCCCAAAGTCACACAGCTTACAATTGGCGGAGCCGGGATTTGAACCCATGACCTCTGACTCCAAAGCCCATGCTTTTTCCACTGAGCCACGCTGCTCAGTGGAAAGAGCACTCCTCTAGTGCCAGTTTGAGGACCTCTGTAATAATAATATGACAGTAATGGTATTTGTTAAACACTTACTGGCTCAGTGGAAAGAGCCCAGGCTTTGGAGTCAGTGGTCGTGGGTTCATGTCAGCTGTGTGACTTCACTTCACTTCTCTTCGCTTCACTTCTCTGGGCCTCAGTTACCTCATCTGTAAAATGGGGATTAAGACTGTGAGCCCCGAGTGGGACAACCTGATCACCTTGTATCCCCCCCAGAGCTTAGAACAGTGCTTTGCACATAGTAAGCACTTAATAAATGCTATTATTATTATTATTATTATTATTATTATTATTATTACTTACTATGTGCCAGGCACTATACTAAGCTCTGGGGTGGATACAAGTAAATTGATTTGGACACAGTCCCTGGAACACGTGGGGTTCTCAGTTTTAATCCCCATTTTCCAGATGAGGTAACTGAGACAGAGAAGTGAAGTGACCTACCCAGGGTCACACAGCAGACAACTGGAAGAGCTGGAATTAGAACCCACGACCTTCTAACTCCCAGGCCTGCGCTATACCCAATATGCCATTCTGCTTCTCATCCCTCTCTATATACTCCAAACCACCACTCTCCAACCTTCAAAACTTTACCAAGGTCATCATGGCTCAGTGGAAGGAGCACAGGCTTGGGAGTCAGAGGTTTGGGTTCAAATCCCGGCTCTGCCAATTGTCAGCTGTGTGACTTTCGGCAAATCACTTAACTTCTCTGTGCCTCAGTTACCCCATCTGGAAAATGGGGGTTAAGATGGTAGGCCCCATGTGGGACAACCTGATTAGCTTGTATCTCCCCCAGAGCTTAGAACAGTGCTTGGCACATAGTAAGCGCTTAACAAATACCAAGATTATTATTATTATCTCCTCCTATAGGTCTTCCCCAATTAAACATTCTTTTCCCTGTGCCATTTATACACTTGGATCTATAGCCTTTAAGCACTTGATATTCACCCCACCCTCAGCCCCACAGCACTTACGTACATATATGTAGTTTAATTATTTATACTGGTATAAATATATCTGTTTCCCCCCTAGAATGAAAGCTCACTGTCAGGAAGAAACATGTCCACCTGTTCTCTTGTACTCTCACAAGAGCTTTATGCTCTACAAATAGTAAGCACTCAATAAATACCACTGATCGACTTACTGATTGATCGAGGCTCGCAGTCTAAATAGGAGCGGGGACAGGTATTTAGGATGCGACAGCCAATATTTCTGGATCAGACAAACTCCTCTTCCATTCCTGTTCTCACACTCTGCTTTTCAATCCACTGTTTCTGGCCCCTTCCCCACTCCTCCTTCCTAATAATAATAATAATGGTATTTGTTAAGTTCATACTGTATAACAATAGTAATAATAATAATAATAATGATGGCGTTTGTGAAGTGCTTACTATCTGCAAAGCACTGTTCTAAGTGCTGGGGAGGATATAAGGTGATCAGGTTGTCCCACGAGGGGCTCACAGTCTTAATCCCCATTTTACAGATGAGGTAACCGAGCATAGAGAAATTAAGTGACTTGCCCAAAGTCACACAGCTGACAAGCAGCGGAGTCGGGATTAGAATCCATGACCTCTGATTCCCAAGCCCGGACTCCTTCCACTAAGCCATGCTGCTTCCCTATATAGAGAAGCAGCTTGGCTTATTGGAAAGATCACGGATTTGGGAGTCAGTGGAACTGAGTTCTAATTCCGACTCCACCACTTGCCTGCTGTGTGACCTTGGGCAAGCCACTTAAGTTCTCTGTGCCTGTTACCTCATCTGTAAAATGGGGATTAAGGCTGTGATCCTCATGTGGGACAACCTGATTATCTTGTATCTATTCTAGTACTTAGAACAGTTCTTGGCACATAGTAAGCGCTGAACAAGTACCATAATTATTATTATTATTATATGCCAAGCTGTACTAAGCACTGTAAAATACAAGATAATGAGGCCCCACAAGGGGCTCACAGACTATATGAGGGAATTGAGGCAAGGGTCTTTGTGGCCTTAAGGGCAACCAGGACTTAAAAATAATAATAATAATAATAACTGTGATGATATTTGTTAGCGCTATGTGCCAAGCACTGCTCTAAACACTGGGGTAGATACAAGGTCATCAGGTTGTCACACATGGGGCTCACAGTCTTAATCTCCATTTTACAAATGAGGTAACTGAGACACAGGGAAGTTACGTGGCTTGCCCAAAGTCACACATCTGGCAATCAATCAGTCATATTTATTGAGCGCTTACTGTATGCAGAGCACTATACTAAGACAAGTGGTAGAGCCGGGATTAGAACCCACGACTTCTGACTCCCAAACTCAGGCTCTCTCCACTAAGCCACGCTCCTTTTCTTCAGTCAGAATACGGTGGTGGCCACCTCAGGAAGCACTAATAGTAAGGATGTGGGCTTTGGTGGGGGGACCTCAAAGCTTGGGAGTTTTTGTCTATGAGGGTTTTCCATTCAAAATTTTTGGAGCATAGAAATTCTGAAATCCACTAATTATAAGATTAGAATTGTGAAAGGATTGCAGCTATCGTTCACAGTTATTACTGCATATTCTTGACATAGGTTCAAGTGGGCCTCTTCAAAACACCCCAGAGGTGAGAATATTCTGTTATGTCAAGTGGCCAGCATAAACCAAGCAGTAGCACCAGCCATTCCTGGTTCCCTAGGGGTAGGAGACAGCTAAATGTTCCCCTCCCCAGGGTGCCAAATGGTTGCAGTCATATCTGTGCAGATCCATGCTGTAGGAAGTACTACCACTGATCATCGAAGGGTAGATGTACCTCCAGCACACTCTGCTAACAGCTTGGATCCTGGCTCTGCCCTAGGCCCATCTGAACACTTACAACCACAGCCTTGATTTCTGGTCCCCGTGAAACAAGCCGGCCATCCTACCCGCTTTGCCTACTGAAAAGAGCATAAACACTGAAGTCAGAGGCCCTGGGATCTAATCCCAAGCTCTTCCATTTGCCTGCTGCATGACCTTGGGCAAGTCTCTGTGCCTCAGTTATCTCATCTGTAAAATGGGGATTAAATCCCTCCAATTTAGACTAGAAGCCCCACATGGGACAGGGACCGTGTTTGATTTGATTAGCTTGTATCTACCCCAGCAAGGAGAACACTGTTTGACACAATCCCGGCTCTGCCAATTCTCAGCTGTGTGACTTTGGGCAAGTCACTTAATTTCTCTGTGCCTCAGTTCCCTCATCTGTAAAATGGGGGTTAAGACTGTGACCCCCACGTGGGACAACCTGCACTGTATCCCCCCAGTGCTTAGAACAGTGCTTTGCACATAGTAAGCACTTAACAAATACCATTATTATTATTATTACATAGTAGGCATTCTAATATTATTTTTAGTAGTAGTAATAAGAACAGTGTTATTATTTTATTTCTAAACTCCAGGTCATCTAAGCCCAATTGGAGCTGTACAACAAAGGTTTTTCAAGTCAGTTTTCTAGAGTGTAGTTGATAATCGATAAAGAAGATCCGACCTACTGAAGCAGACCAATGACCTGTCTAATTTGGTGTTCCGTAGTCGACAGTGGCTTCTAAGTAGTCTAGGAGGAAAATAGTTACTGCCAACATGGTACAATATCACTCAGGATTCATAAGTACTGTTCTTTTTCCAAACTGTTGAACAGATTCCTTTGTTTAGCTTTATTTCTCAGTTTAATCATTTACCTACATCTGTCCGCACAAGGATGATTCTTCAGATTTCAATATTTAAGTGTCTGTCCGTCATAGAGTACTAATCTTGACACTTGCAGGATACAGAGAAAGAATAAAAAACATGTGATCCCTGTTCCCTATTAATGGGAACAGGACACAACTGATCTGTACCACATATGCAGTGTTTGTCACTATTTTGCACACGGTAAGAGCTCAAAAAAATTGATTGAATAAATAAATAAACAATGCTTTTGACTGAACAGATTGCTGTGGGCTCTGCTTTGTGGCCTTGACAACAGGCGATAAAAATATAACCAACCTGAATTTATATGTGGCTACAGTTTAAACGTAGCACAGCAGGTATCACCTAGGTGTCTGAAGGATATAGAAATTTTCAAAGAACACCACCCTAATTTCCATGTTATTTTTGTTGACCTAATAAGTGTACTTTATACCATCAACCCACTTGGGCATTAGCAGTTTTACTAATCAAATTTGTGTTTCCTGGGAATTTCACCTGGAAACCAAGTCCCCTTCCATAGCACTTAGATCTATTACCCAATGGGGTATTATTACTAAATAGTTTATTATTTTATTAAAACTTATTCCTTAAACATGTGTATTTTAAGCATCTTTTCCTTTTTATTGCTGTCTATAAATTATATTAGTGACTGCCTCCCTAAAGTAGACCACAGGGTTTGTGAGGGCTGGGATCATGCCTACTAATTTTATCTACTCCCCCAAATCTTAATACAGTGCTCTGCATGCATTAGGAGCTTAACTGTATTGATTAATTGGGTGTTTAGCAGTGTGATTGTTTGAATTTGAGTTGAAAGTGTCCAGTTCCCTTCACTAACTGAGGAATGCACCACTGTGAGGTAGATACAAACCTGTTGAACCTATCCTGCATCACGGATCTGAAACCTGGAGTCAAATATGCTTCTTCTACTCCCGGGGAATCCCATCCAACTCAACAGGCTACAACCATCACTGAAAATCTTTCAGTCAGTCATCTGAGAACTGCTGAGTACCAATGACTGTGTGTGCTTGAGGCACGTACACAACAAGACATGCAGATGGTTAGAATACTTCATAGAATAGAATAGAGAGGCAGTGCGGCTCAGTGGAAAGAGCACAGGCTTTGGAGTCAGGGGTCATGGGTTCAAATTCCGGCTCCGCCAAATGTCATCTGTGTGACTTTGGGCAGGTCCCTTCACTTCCCTGTGCCTCAGTTCCGTCATCTGTAAAATGGGCATTAAGACTGTGAGCCCTCCGTGAGACAACCTGATCACCTTGTAACCTCCCCAGTGCTTAGAACAGTACTTTGCACATAGTAAGCGCTTAATAAATGCCATTAAAAAAATACTCACTCAACAGACTTGGATCATTGTATTGGACTGAAAAAAATCTAAAGATAACTGATGTTCATATATGAATCTACACTTGGTAAGCTGTATCGATCAATTAATGGTATTTATTGATTACTTTTTTTTTCAAATGAACAGATTCCACTGTTTAGCTTTATTTCTAAGTTTATTATTAATAATAATAATAATGACATTTATTAAGCACTTACTATGAGCAAAGCACAGTTCTAAGCACTGGGGGAGTTACAAGGTGATCAGGTTGTCCCATGGGGGGGGCTCACAGTCTTATTCCCCATTTTACAGATGAGGTAACTGAGGCCCAGAGAAGTGAAGTGACTTGCCCAAAGTCACACAGCTGACAATTGGCGGGGCCGGGATTTGAACCCCTGACCTCTGACTCCAAAGCCCGGGCTCTTTCCACTGAGCCACACTGCTTCTACAATCTCTCCACACAACGATGCTGCTTCAGATTTCAGTATTTAAGTGTCTGTCTGTCATAGAGTACTAATCTTGATAGTTGAGGGACATAGAGAAATAAGGCACTATCCCTCTCCTCAAGGAGTTTACAATTTAGCGGGATATGTACATAAACAATAAGGTATATTACAGGTAAGGCTAAGCAACTACTTGTGAAGACAAACACATGTATATATACATAACTGCTGTAAGGGCGGGGGCAGAGTGAGTATCTAATTGCTTATGAGATAAGGACTCATCTGCAAGAGTTATATAATAGGGAAGAAAATTGGGTATGGAGATCAGAGAATAATTAGGAAAGGCCTCCTGGAGGAGATGTGATTTTAGTAGGCTTTAAAGATAGGGAGAGTGCCTGGATATGAAGAAAGAGGGAGTTTTTGGTGGAAGGAATGGCAGAAACAAAGGACCAGTGGCAAAAGAGATGACAACAAGGCATAGTGGGAAGGGAGTAAATTATGCAGACTGGGTTATGGTGGGAGAGTAGAAAAGATATGTAAGGGGAAAAGAGCCACTTGAGTGCCTCAAAGCCAATTTTTCTTTTATGTGTTGATGGCCATTGAGAGCTTTTGAGTGGGAAAATCGTGTAGGATGAGGTATTAGAAAAATGGTATGAGCAACCGAGTGAAGTAACTGAGTGTTCCACTGGTAACAGAAATAATTCTATCACATAATTCTTCTACTTTGGCAGATCCTTAGGGTTTCAGTAAATATCATTTGATACACCCAAACCAATTATTTACAGATCAATGAGAAAAGAAAAATAGGAAAGCCAGCATGACTTTAGAGAGATTTCACAGATGGTTTGAAAACCACAGGATATCAAGCCAATCATCCATAAATCTGTTTGAACCTGGATGTTGCTATTGTGATACCACCTGCTGTTTAAACTCATTGTGGAAAGGGAATGCATCTACCAACTCCATTTATATTATACTTTCCCAAGAGTTTAGAACAGTGCTCTGCACAGAGTACATGCTCAATTCATACAATAGGTTGATTTATCGAATTGGGCGGTTTCATCAGCTTCCTACCAGCACAGCTATTCTGTCACTTCTGATTCAGTTAGGAGGGGAGTATTGCAACCCAGACAATGATCATCCTGTCATCTTCCTAGAAGAGAACAGGTGGTTGTGAAATATAGAACATCTTGAATAAACCGAGAGAGTCAATTAGCATAAGCATAGAGGTCAGTGCTGTCTCGATGATGAAGTGATACAGATGAATGTTCTGGGTCAAGATGCAGCCTGAGTACATGCATCCAATATTAATGAAGTATTTGCTGCTTTGATTACTGGAAGCTCCTCCTAGCAAGAAAGTGATCCAATGAGACTGATCCTTCATTATTTGGATAATTAAAGTTGGTTAGCCCCTCTTCTTATTGTTTTCCCTGAGCAGGATCTGCTCAATGGGCTAACCTTCCTGATGAAGTAATAATAATAATAATAATAATGGTATTTGTTAAGCACTTACTATGTGCCAAGCACTGTTCTAAGCACCAGGGTAGATACAAGGTAATCAAGTTATCCCAAGGGGGCTTCACAGTCTTCATCCCCATTTTAAAGATGAGGTAACTAAGCAACAGAGAAGTTGTGACATGGCCAAATCACACAGCTGATAAGTGGCAGTGAAGTCCCCAAGATTGAGTCCAGGAAGGAGGGTACCTTGAGCAGTCAGAATACACTGTATGTTGCTTCTCGTGTCAACAGGCACTCTGTCTCCCAGGTCTCCTGACTGCCAGTCCTCTGCTCTTTCCACAGCAAAAGCAAAACTTCTGGGAAAAATTGCTGTGTAAATCACTGCCTCTGAAGTAGTCAATCGTTGAGAAATTTGCCACATCAAAATATCTCTGAATTAGTGACATGATCCTTCCCAGGCATTTACAATCTAGCTGAATAAATGAACCCAAGAATAAACCTCAGGTAGAAGAAAATAAGAGAGCCAAGATATGCATGTATATGTATTTATACATATAGAGTGTGTGTGTCTGTGTGTGTGTGTGTGCTTGTGAGAGAGAGAGAAACATCTCTACTGGGAAGTCCTCCCATTGCTGTAAACTCAACATGTCTAAAACAGAACTCCTTATCTTCTCATCCAAACTCTGTCCTCTGCTTACTTTCCTATCACTGTAATCAGCACCATCATCCTTACTGTCTCAGAAGCCTGTAGCCTTGGAACTATCCATTACTCCTCTCTCTCATTCAACCCATCACTAAATCCTGTCAGATCGACCTTCGCAGCATCGATGGAATCTGCCCTCTCCTCTTCATTCAAATTGCTACCACATTAATACAATCATTTATCCTATCCTGCCTTGATTACTGTATCGGCCTCCTTGCTGATCTCCCTGTGTTTCCCCATTACAGTCCATACTACATTCTGGTGCCTGGATCATTTTTCTACAGAAATGTTCAGGCCATGTTTCCCCGCTCCTCAAGAACCTCCAGTGGTTGCCCATTCACCTTATTATCAAACATAAATTCCTCACCATTGGCTTTTAAACCCTCTAACACCTTGTCCCCTCCACCCCCAACCTCACCTCGCCACTCTACTGCTACAACCCAAACCACAAATTTCACTCCTCTGATGCTAACCTCCTTACTATACCTCAGTCTCATCTATCTCACTGCCGAACTCTCACCCATGTCCTGCCTCTGGTCTGATATGCCCTCCCTCCTGATATCTGACAGACAAATATTCTCCCCACCTTCAAAGCCTTACTGAAGGCATACCTCCTCCAAGATGCCTTCCTTCACTAAGCCCTCTTTTCCTCTACTCCCACTCTCTCCTGGGTTGCCCTGACTTGTGCCCTTGTGCCCTTTATTTGTGCCTTCTCCGTGTCTCATGGAACTTATGTACATATCTGTAATTTATTTATATTAATGTTTATATTTATATTAATGTTTGTCTCTCCCTCTAGACTGCAAGTTCATTGTGGGCAGGGACTATGTCTGTTGTTATATTGTATTCTCTCAAGTGCTTAGTATAGTGCTCTGCACACATTGAGTGCTCAATACGATTGACTGACTGAGACAACATATATGGAGAGAAAGACTGGGAAAAAGCCAGAGATCACTGGCTTTTAGGCAGTTATAGATACATGAATAATTTTAAAATATTACCTAAAATACTCTCCTCAGGTTCGCACCTGGAGAGTTTCCAGTACTCTACCAGTCTCGGCTATTGGGAGGGAACGTCCAGCGGAGGCCTACCCATGCCATTCCTAGTTTTGGCAATGACTAGTGAGTGGAAAGCAATCTGCTACAAGTCAAAACTCCCCTGTGCTGGGCAGCAGCAGCATGGGAGAGAGTCGAGGGCAGAGACTCAAGTTTACTGTGTGGAAGAAGGCAGTGGTAAACCACTTCCGTATTTTTTCCAAGAAAAGTATATTACTACACTACCAGAATGATTGCAGATGGGGGTAGGACATTCTGGGAGAGATGTGTCCATGGATTCACTAAGGGTTGGAATGACTCGACAGTATAGGAGAAGCAGCGTGGCTTAGTGGAAAGAGCCCGGGCTTGGGATTCAGAGGTCGTGTGTTCTAATCCTGGCTCTGCCGCTTGTCAGCTATGTGACAGTGGGCTGGTCACTTAGCTTCTCTATGCCTCAGTGACCTCATCTGTAAAATGGGGATTAAGACTGTAAGCCCCGCTTGGGACAACCTGATTACCTTGTATCCCCCCCTTCCCCCCCAGCGCTTAGAACAGGGCTTGGCACATGGTATGCACTTAACAAATACCATCATTATTAACTTGACAAGACAAGTCCTGAAAAACTTGCTTAATGTTTAACTAACCTCTTCTCTTGATTATTTTTTAATGGTACCTACAGTGTTTGATTCAGTGACTACTCAATAAATGATAATTATTCTTGTAAAATTCTCCATTTAGGTAAAGAATGAAATGTTTTAAATGATTTATTGCATTATTTTGAGGAGAATATTTCTCACTGGGCTATGATAGTGTCAGGAGAGTTGTGTGAATCAAAAATTATATTTCCTGAACCCTGTATTCAGCTATATAAGGATATACTAAATAAAGTAAAATCCAGGATTATGTGACAGAAAAATATGTGAGTTGCAGTAAGTAGTGTAGTAAAGGTGAAATAGCCTAATATCCTTCAATTAAAACGAATTGGACTCTATTTTTGGGTGCATTACTTATGTAGCTTCATGAAATATCCATCTTTAAAATCTCTCTCCAGGCCCATTTATATCATTTACCAGCACTAGTGCCCAGTTAGTTACCAGGACTGAAATGATAGCAAAAGTATTCAGCATTTTTATCACATACTCAAGTATATTTGAAATTAACATAAGGATGAAAAGTGAAACGAGCTGAATACGCTTTTGGAAAGGCAATGAGATGTCTTCGTCAAAATGGATTGAAATATGATGCACACAAAAGATAAATGAAAACATCACAATGAATAGCCAATGAGGTGAATTAATAACCATCAGAAGAACGTAATGTAAATAAGTGAGGACAATATCATGAAATTCAAGTTTTAAGGTACTGCTCCATATCAGAACATCTTATTGAAATTAACCAACCATTTATTTTCTAAGTAAGGACAAGAAAAATCTATTTTCAAATAATTTCAAACTGCAAGTAGTATTTAACTATCCTAATGTTTTGCAACAAGAACTGAACCAGAATTCATTTGTATGGTTTTAAGTGGTCCTTACTGAGCCCAAGGATGTTAACAGAATACTTGCTGTTGGGAAGGTATTCCTGCCTTGATCTACGTGCGGAGGTGTTGGGGAAACTTTATATGGGACACTATATGGAAATATCACAGGATTTAAAACAAACATGACAAATTATGAATTTATTTTCAGTGTCAGTGCAGTGTTACGGCCTGGTTGAAGACATCAAAAGGCAGAAATTATCTATCAGCATCTACATGAGAGCTACTCTAAGGCAACCTGCTATTTAAGGCACCAAAGGCAATTTAAGGCATCAGTATCACCAGCATTTCTTGAGTGCCTATTGTGTGCAGATTACTGAAGTAGGATCTTGGAAGGCAGTGTTACCTAGTAAATGGACCATAGGTCTAGGAGGCAGAAGGTCCTCGGTTCTAATCCAGCTCCACCACTTGTCTACTGTGTGACCTTGGACAAGTCAAGCAGCATAGCTCAGTGGAAAGAGCCCGGGCTTTGGAGTCATGGGTCATGGGTTCGTATCCCAGCTCTGCCAATTGTCAGCTGTGTGACTTTGGACAAGTCACTTCACTTCTCTGGGCCTCAGTTCCCTCATCTGTAAAATGGGGATGAAGACTGTGAGCCCCCCGTGGGACAACCTGATCTCCTTGTAACCTCCCAGTGCTTAGAACAGTGCTTTGCACATAGTAAGTGCTAAATAAATTCATTCATTCATTCATTCATTCATTCAATCGTGTTTATTGAGCGCTTACTGTGTGCAGAGCACTGTACTAAGCACTTGGGAAGTACAAGTTGGCGACATATAGAGATGGTCCCTACCCAACAGCGGGCTCACAGCCTAGAAGGGGGAGACAGAGAACAAAACAAAACATATTAACAAAATAAAATAAATAGAATAAATATGTACAAATAAAATAGAGTAATAAATACGTACAAACATACATACATATATACAGGTGCTGTGGGGAGGGGAAGGAGTGGGGAGATGGGGAGGGGGAGGAGGGGGAGAGGAAGGAGGGGGCTCAGTCTGGGAAGGTCTCCTGGAGGAGGTGAGCTCTCAGTAGGGCCTTGAAGGGAGGAAGAGAGCTAGCTTGGCGGATGTGCGGAGGGAGGGCATTCCGGGCCAGGGGGATGACGTGGGCCGGGGGTCGATGGCGGGACAGGTGAGAATGAAGCACAGTGAGGAGGTTAGCGGCAGATGAGCAGAGGGTGCGGGCTGGGCTGCAGAAGGAGTGGAGGGAGGTGAGGTAGGATGGAGCGAGGTGATGGAGAGCCTTGAAGCCGAGAGTGAGGAGTTTTTGCCTGATGCATAGGTTGATTGGTAGCCACTGGAGAGTTTTGAGGAGGGGAGTAACATGCCCAGAGCATTTCTGCACAAAGACGATCCAGGCAGAGGCGTGAAGTATGGATTAAAGTGGGGAGAGACAGGAGGATGGGAGATTGGAGACGAGGCTGATGCAGTGATGCAATGCAGTGATGCAGTAATAAATGTTATTATTATTATTATTATGTCACAACTTCTCTGGGCCTCAGTGCCTTATCTGTAAAATAGGGATTAAGACTGTGAGCCCGATGTGGGACATGGACCATGTCCAATCTAATGATAATAATAATGATAATAGTATTTATTAAGTGCTTACTATGTGCCAGGCACTGTACTAAGCACTAGAGTTGAAAATACCAAATTGGGTTGTGCACAGTCCCTGTCCCACATAGGGCTCACAGTCTTATTTCCCTTTTTACGAATGAGGGAACTGAGGCCCAGAGAAGTGAAGCCACTTGCCCAAGGTCACATAGTAGACAAGTGGCAGATCTTGGATTCAAACCCAGTTCCTTCTGACTCCCAGGACCGTGCTCTAACCACTATCAATCAATCAATCGTATTTATTGATTAGGCCTTGCTGCTTCTCATAGGCCACTCTGCTACCCCAGCATTTAGAACATGCGCCTTGCAACTACTAATCACTTAACAAATACCGTAAAAAAGACACTTAAAGTGGAAGATACGGTCCTTTCTTCTCAATGCTTACAATTTGTGAGTCAGGCACTTCATTTGGTTCAGGTGTCCACAGAACCTGAACTCCACAGTTTTGTCAATAACTAGTCAATCAAAAAGTCAAGAAGTCAATGGTTGTACCGTTTGGGAGAGTATCGTAAATAGAGGTGGTAAACATGATCTCTACCCACCAGGAGCTTATGACCTCCTCCATTCTCTGTGCCCAAATTCTGAATCCTTCAACCACTCTACCCACTCAGGAATACCAGTTTGCTGAGTTCCTAGTTTAAGATAGCTGAAATTATGATTCCAAGACACAGTACTGCAATTGCTATTCCTTCACCATTAGAATAAAAGAATAAAGCCCTTGTATGTGCCCAGTACAATGTGCACACTGTAGGCACTCAGTGCAGTATTCTGTACACAATAGACACTCAGAAGTGGATGATGTACAAATGCAGCTTCAGGTGGGTAAGGAAATGATGATTTGAGGGTTACAATAATAGATCTAAAATAAAATACATTACTTGGATGACAGCTAAAAGTACCCAACCTGCTAAATGAAAGTGATACTGTTTAAGGGACTGGGAAATAACTATGGTATTTATTAAAAACTTACTATGTCCTAAACACTGTGCTCTGTTGGAGTAGATACACTGTAGATTGGAATCCTTGCCCATCACAGGGCTCACAATCTTAAAAGTGAGGAAAGATGTTATGCCATATTTTCCCCATCTTACAGATGAGGAAATGGAGAGAAAAAGAAGTTAAATCACTTGCCCTATGTCAAAGAGCAGGGTGACATCTATTAATGTGTATATGTATACTCAGTTGTGCATTTAATATTAATTTCATTTGTAAAATTGGACAAATATTTTCATGTTGATCTTTCTAAGTGTGAGATCTATGATTTCCTCCTTCTTCTCTTATAGATTCTCTTATGCTTAGTATAGTGCATTACACCCAATGGTTTCTAAAATATCATAACTACCATTACAATGGCAGAACTAGTACTAGGAGCATGGTCCTGAAAGTCAGAGGACCTGGGTCCTAATCCCAGCTCTCATACCTTTCTGTTGTGTGAACTTGGGCAAGTCATTTCACTTCTCTGTGCCTCAGTTACCTTATATATAAAACTGGAGATATATAAACTGGAGATTAAAACTGTGATGTCCATGTTGGACGTGGACTGCAATTGATTAGTGTATATCTACCCCAGGGCTTAGTGCAGTGCCTGGCACATTGTAAGTGCTTAACAAATGCCATTAAAAAAAAAAAAATCAAGAAAGTCAGGTCTCCTGAAACTTGGTCCTATGTTCCTTCAATTAGGCCACACTTTCCAGTATTCTTTTCAGTGCTGGAAAAAAATATGAGTGAATGGGAAAATATTAACAGCAAAAGGCACTATATTTAGTGAGGCGGTGATTGTTGACACCATCTTTAATGGACTGGAAATATTATTCTAGACTCCCATAGCTATGGGAGTCCAAAATAAAGAAGGCAGAACAAATGTTTTAAAGACTTATTCAAGCCTTATTTTAAAAATTAAAACAAATAAAATGGCAATTTAAGAGACCAAGGCCAATAGAAAATGTTATACCAATCCTGCCAAATTGTACTCTCCCAGGCGCTTAATACGATGCTCTGCACACAGCAAGTGCTCAATAAATATGATTGATTGAATTATTGATTGATTAATTGAATCTGCTACATGGAATATTTATGCCACACAAGAAGTCCAGCTTTTTGAAATCTTGCAACGTCCAACGAAGATAGAGAAAACACTGAGTGAACAGAGAAGCCGCAGTTCTTAATGGATAGAGCCTGGGAGTCAGAAGGACCTGGGTTCTAATCCCAGCTCAACCATTTGTCTGCTGTATGACCTTGGGCAAGTCACTTCACTAATCTCTGCCTCAGTTAACTCATCTGTAAAATGGGGATAAAGACTTTGAGTCCCACGTGGGACAGGGACTGTATCCAATCTTATTAGCTCATATCCACCCCAGTGATTAAAACAGTGCTTGGCACATAGTCAGTTCTTAACGAATGCTATTATTATTATTACTATTATTATGTGGAATTAATGAAACAAGAACCCCTGACCTCCTGCCCACCATGGAAAATTTGGCCCCAATTACAGAGGACAATTTGAGTCTCCCATTGGTCTATTAATCTCAGGCAGTTACATCAACTGCTTGATGAGAAGCAGCATGGCTCAATGGAAAGTGCCTGGGCTTGGGAGTCAGAGGTCATGGGTTCGAATCCCGAATCCACCACTTAGCTGTGTAACCTCAGGCAAGCCACTTAACTTCTCTGTGCCTCAGTTACCTCATCTGGAAAATGCGGATTAAGACTGTGAGCCCCACGTGGGACAACCTGATCACCTTGGATCCCCCCCCAGCACCTAGAACAATGCTTCACACATAGTAAGCACTTAACAAATACCATCGTTATTATTATTATCAATAACTTAGCCAGAGATATAAATTTTTGTTTATTAGTTATAGCTTGCACTAAGTACTTACCAACCTATCCTTGGGGGCAGGGGTCACACCTACCATCTGTGTTATATCATTGTTTTCAAGTGCTTAATGCAGTTGCTCCAGTCTACACTGTAATCTCTTTGTGGGCAGGGAACACATCTACCAACTCTGTTGTATTGTACTCTCTCAAGCATTTAGTGGTGTTCTACACACGGTAAACAAATGCTATTATTATTATTATTACTATTATTATGTGGAATACCATTAATTGACGGATTGCTTGGCACATAGTAAGTGTTCAATAAATAAATGCCATTGATTGATTAAATGACTTAAACCAAGCACTGGGGTAGATCAGGATAATCAAATCAGACATTAGTCCTTTTCTACCTAGGGCTTAAAATCTGAAATTCATGGAAAACAGACAATATATCCACATTTTATTAGTGAAGAATAAACAAAGAGAGGTTAAGTATCCTGCTCAATGTCACACAGCAGGCTAGTGGCAGTGCTGGGATTAGAACCCAGGTCCCTGGACTCAGATCCCATGCTCCTTCCATTAGCCAACTCTGCCTCCCTTTTTTGGGAGAGATTCTGATGGTAAAAATAATCAGCTGCAGTATTTGCAAATTCCATGTGCCGAAATCTACTGCAATAACTGCAAATTATATGTGCCAAAATATTTTAATACCTAAAAAAAAAAATATGGATTAGAAAATGGACAGCCAGGTCAGGGATGGGTAGGTTGGTGTTCAAAGTGGTTCCCAACATTTCTGGAGGTATTCATTTGTAGCTCGGAAGGATGGGAAAAAGCTGCCAGGTCTGCAGGTCCACCGCTCTCTGAAGGGGCCTCCTAAAGGGCCATGGTGTGGAGGAAAGCCCTCCTCAGTTCTGGACCTACTCATCTTCCCCTGCAGAGCTGGGGATAGAGTTGGGGCTCCTACAGGAGGGAGAAGAGGAGTTCAGGACCACATGCTGTCTGAAGGCCCCCCTAGGATCACCAAAACTATGCACAGGCAGCAATGAGTGAACTCAGACAGGCAGCAATGAGTCTGAGTGAATTCAGACATCCCCATAGTTATGTCAAACTGGTCGCTTCCCTGCACTGCCCATCAATCAATCAATCAATCAATCAATCAGTCGTATTTATTGAGCACTTACTGTGTGCAAAACACCGTGCTAAGCACTTGGGAAGTACAAGTTGGCAACATACAGAGACAGACTCAACAGTGGGCTCACAGTCTAAAAGGGGGAGACAGAGAACAAAACCAAACATACTAACAAAAATAGAATAGATATGTACACGTAAAATAAATAAATAGAGTAATAAATATGTACAAACATATATACATATATACAGGTGCTGTGGGGAAGGGAAGGAGGTAAGATGGGGGGAAGGAGAGGGGGACGAGGGGGAGAGGAAGGAGGGGGCTCAGTCTGGGAAGGTCTCCTGGAGGAGGTGAGCTCTCAGTAGGGCCTTGAAGGGAGGAAGAGAGCTAGCTTGGCGGATGGGCAGAGGGAGGGCATTCCAGGCCCGGGGGATGATGTGGGCCAGGGGTCGATGGTGGGACAGGAGCTTAGTACAGTGCTCTGCACACAGTAAGTGCTCAATAAATACGATTGATGATGATGACAGGCGAGAACGAGGTACGGTGAGATTAGCGGCAGAGGAGCGGAGGGTGCGGTTATATCACAGTTATATCAAACTGGTCCCTTCCCTGCACTGCCCATCATTTCTGCTTTGGCAGTGGAAAGAGCTTGGGACTGATGGTCAGAATAGCAGCATACGTTGGGTACTGTGTGACCACTGTATCCACCCTCTCACGTTGAAAACCAGAGAGGATTGTGTCACTGGTACTCAACAGGCAGAAGTTCCTTCCAAAGAAGCAGCGTGGCTTGGGAGTCAGACGGTCATGAGTTCTAATCCCACTTCCACCACTTATCTGCTATGTGACTGTGGACAAGTCACTTCACTTCTCTGTGCCTCAGTTACTGTGTCTGTAAGCTAGGGATGGAAATTGTGAGCCCCACGTGGGACAGGAACTGTGTCCAACCCAATTTGCTTTTATCTTCCCCAGCACTTAGTACAGTGCCTCACACATAGTACATGCTAGATGAATACCATAATTATTATTATTATCATTAGATCCTACATCAGGGAAGCAATCATAGGAGGAGGTGGGAGGGGTAGAACATAAACAAATTCCTAATTGGAAGGATCCAAATAGCAAGGTTTCCCAGAACCTTTCCTTCATCATGGGGGTCACAGATTAACAAGTCGCAAACTTATTATTTACCCTTATTCATGCACACTGATTTGCATTGTACTCTTCAAAGTGATCAATATTTTTTAGTGTTTAAAAAGTTAAAAGTGTTAAAAAGCTTAATGCACAGAGTAAGTAAATATCATTGGTTGATTGATTTACTTTCAGCATGGTTTGCCAATCTTTCAGAACAGTCACAGTTGAATATTTAGTGCTTGGAAGTTCTGGTGGAGTGTCCCCTTACATTGTGAGCCCTGGGTGGGATAGTGACTGTTTCTGGCCTAATTGTTTTGTATCTACCTCAGTGCTAAGCGCATATTTTGGCACGTAGTGAGTGCTTAGATATCACAAAGATGGGTAAGGTGAGATTATCTCTATATTCTCTAAATTTCAGTGTGGCCTAGTGGAAAGACCACTGGCCTTGGAGACTGGGGACCTGGGTTCTAATCCCATTTTGCCCTTTGCTGTGTGGCCTTGAGCAAGTCATTTAGCTTCTCTGTGCCTCAGTTATCACATCTGTAAAATGGGGATTAAAACTGCGAGCCCCTTGTGGGACATGGACTCTGTCCAACCTGATTATCTTGTATCTACTGCAGTGTTCAGTACAGAGTCTGGAACATAGAAAGCACTTAACAAATACCATTTAAAAAAAAGAGTTCTCAATGCTCATACTCTCTTGGGCACAAAAAGTATGACCAAACAACATCAATACCTTTCCCTACCTGTCATAACACTGTGCGCTAATAAGACCTTCCTACCCTGAAATTTTCCCATCCCTTGTAGACCAAATTTCCTGCCAAGGCACAGCTTAATCATCGTACTGCAACAGATGCAGGTGATTTATTAACTGACACCAGCAATCATTATCCTATGGAACCACAGAGCTGAGATTGTAGTGAAGTGGAGAGAGGATGAAAAAATTATTCATATTTGCCTTCCCAGGCTGCCCAGTCCTCTCTGATTTTATTCTTCAAACCATTTAAAGTGGTACCATTTCATCCCTTTTTTACCCTCAGAGCTCTTGCTGTACTTCAACATTAGCTGACTGCTAATGTTCACTGGTCCAGCCTGCTTGCCATATCCTCCAGATAACTATAACCAAACAGATAGATTCAAATGAAAAATAAATTTAACAAAACCATGCAACCGAAGTGTAAATCCATTGAGTCTCCCCTTCATGTTGCAGTGAGCCTCTCCCTAACACTTTAAACTGGATCATAATGTCTTAGTTATGTTACTGATTGAGGACAAGTAGACATTCAGACTGTCCCTTCCTGTAAGAATTTATAATTCCAAAGTAGGGTATGCCAGGGCTCCACCCATAGAATGATAAAAATTTTGAATTTGTCCCAAACCTTTGCCTTCTGTGACTATGAATCCCACTGTAGCAGGCAGAAAAGGTATAATACTGCTGTATTTATAACTGCTGTACTACCAGTAGTAAATCAATAAATCAATCAATTGTATTTATTGAGCGCTTACTATGTGCAGAACACTTTACTAAGTGCTTGGGAAGTACATGTAGGCAACATATAGAGACAGTCCCTACCCAACAGTGGGCTCACAGTCATTGCTAGTTCAGTTTTTAATGGTTCTGGTGGTGGTTGGAATCTGAGTGTAACTGTATTGACTTGGTGAAGAGAGAAAGAATTAGGAATAACTTTTCTGGGGAAAATATATTCATTTCTTTCAATATATATGATCTTTGAAAACATAAGCAACAATTTATAATCCAGTGGAAGTTGGTCCTCACCGTAATGAAATATATATAATATATGGCTGGGAGTTTTCCTTATTGTAACTTTTTAAACACTAAAAAATTTTTTTATATAAAATGGGAAGTGTGGATAATCATTCAAAACAGAAATTCATTTTCAAAGTTACTCCACAGTTATGTTACAAGGTTTCTTACTTTGTTTTATATGAACTATTTCAGAACATTCCAGCACCAGAAAACAACAAACTGAATGTTAGCCTTTTACTACAGCAAACCTTTCCACCAGTCAATCAATTACATTTATTAAGCATCTACTGGATTGAGAACACTATTCTTAGCTCGTAGGAAAGCCATGTTTTGGAAGATTTAGGTTTCAGCAAGGGGAAGAGCAGAAGCAAGAGATCAGTGATAGGAGAGTAAAGACTGAAGCACAGTAACTTGATCCTGGCTGAAGTAAGCAGGGCTAGCTAGTGAACATAGTTCTAAAATAAGGTAAATAATAAATCTAAAATAAGATTAGCTAAAGGAGAGCTAATTTGTACTGTTCACAGTTTCTATGGTACTAAGGGAGATGTGTACTATTAGGTCATGGGTTCTAATCCCGGCTCTGCAACTCGTCTGAAGATAGATATTAAAAGAAATTAAGGTTGGGAGAGCAGCAGGTGCTGTGGGGATTGGGGTGGAGTGAATATCAACATGCCTAAGGGGTACAGTCCCCTCTTAGGATCACATCTGGAAAGTTTCCAGTACTCTACCAGTCTTAGCTATGGGAGGAAGGATCGAGCAGAGGCTTACCCATTCCATTCCTATCTTGGGCACTGGCTAATAAGTGGCAGACAATCTGCTACAAGTCAAAACCCACCTGTGCCTGACTGCAATGGCATGGGAGAGTCAAAGACAGAGACTCAATTTTACTATGTGTAAGACAACAATGGTAAACCACTTCTGTATTTTTATGGTGCAGGTGGAGAGTGGGGCATCCTGAGAGAGATGTCCTTGAAGTCACTCTGGGTTAGAGATGACTATAGAGCATAAGACAAGACAAGGGGGTACAAACCCAAGTCCTTAGATGATGCAGTAGTATGGGGAAATGGGGTTAGTCAGGGAAGGTTTCTAGGAGGAGATATGATTTTACTACTGCTTCGAAGGGGGAAATAGTGGTGGGTCTGTCAGCTATGATGGGGAAGGAGGACATGGACTGTTGTTGGGTAGGGACCGTCTCTATATGTTGACGATTTGTACTTCCCAAGCGCTTAGTACAGTGCTCTGCTCACAGTAAGTGCTCAATAAATATGATTGAATGAATGAATGAAAGGGTCAGCAGCAAGATAGAGGTGATCAAGATACTGCAAGTAGGTCATTATTAGAAGATTAAAGTGTGTAGGCTGGGCTGTAGTAGGAGAAAAGAAAAGTGAAGACAGATGGCAGATGGCAGGGAGAGATGAGTGAGTGTCAAAGCATTTTCTGAGGAGTCTGCTTGTTGCAGATGTGAATGGGTAAACATTGGAAGTTTTTTAGAAATGAGGAAACATGCACAGTTATATTTTATAAAAACGATACATGTAGCAGAGTGAAATACGGGTTGAACAGAGGAGACGATAAAGACAGGGAGGTCAGCGAGGAAGCTGATGCATTAGTCGAGAGGAGTCATGACAAGTATTTGGACCAGCACAGTAGCAGTTTGGCTGGAGAGGAAGACACAGATTATAGAGATGTTACGAAGAAAGAACTAACAGATTCTGGTAAGTCTGAATGTGTAGATTGATAGAGAGAGATGAGTAAAGAATAATGCCAAGGGTATAGGATTGTGAGAAGGGGGAGATGTAGGTGCTGTCAACAGTTATGGAAAAGTCACTCTTCCCAAACCCACTTTCCAGTCCTCAAGTGCGTCAAAGTGCCATAAGCTTGAAGACACTGGGCTTTTCCCCCCACAGTGGAATTTCCCCAAGGCTTTTCTTGTCTAGTCTTATGCCGTTGAGTTGTTTCTGACCCATAGTGACACCACAGACACATCTGTCCCAGAACACCCCGCTCTCCACCTGCAATTGTTCTGATAGTGTATCCATAGAGTTTTCTTGGTAAAAATGTGGAAGTGGTTTTACCAAGCACTTAGTACAGTGCTAAGCACTTAGTACAGTTCTCTGCACACAGTAAGTGCTCAACAATACAATTGAATGAATGAATCATTGTCTCCTTCCTCCCAGTAAACTTGGATCTCCACCCTCAACTTTCTCCCATGCTGCTGCTGCCCAGCATGGGTGAGTTTTGATGAGCATATGGCCTTCCAATCAATCAATCAATCAATCAATCGTATTTATTGAGCGCTTACTATGTGCAGAGCACTGTACTAAGCGCTTGGGAAGTACAAATTGGCATCACATAGAGACAGTCCCTACCCGATAGTGGGCTCACAGTCTAAAAGGGGGAGACAGAGAACAGAACCAAACATACCAACAAAATAAAATAAGTAGGATAGAAATGTACAAGTAAAATAAATAAATAAATAAATAAACAGAGTAATAAATATGTACAACCATATATACATATATACAGGTGCTGTGGGGAGGGGAAGGCGGTAAGGCGGGGGGATGGAGAGGGGGACGAGGGGGAGAGGAAAGAAGGGGCTCAGTCTGGGAAGGCCTCCTGGAGGAGGTGAGCTCTCAGCAGGGCCTTGAAGGAAGGAAGAGAGCTAGCTTGGCGGATGGGCAGAGGGAGGGCATTCCAGGCCCGGGGGATGACGTGGGCCGGGGGTCGATGGCGGGACAGGCGAGAGCGAGGTACAGTGAGGAGATTAGTGGTGGAGGAGCGGAGGGTGCGGGCTGGGCAGTAGAAGGAGAGAAGGGAGGTGAGGTAGGAGGGGGCGAGGTGATGGAGAGCCTTGAAGCCCAGGGTGAGGAGTTTCTGCCTGAGGTGAGGTGAGGAGTTTCTTCCACTCGCTAGCCACTGGCCAAGCTAGGAATGGAATGGGTATGCATCTGCTTGACTCTCCCTCCCTCCCGTAGCCAAGACTGGTGGAGTACTGAAAATTCTTCGGATGTGGCCTTGAGAGGGTTCATGGTTTTTCACCCACCCAGGTAAACAGTTTTACTCCCAATCTGACAGCTCCACACCAATAATTTGCTCCAGGTACTGTGTCTTCTGGAAACACCCGGTCTTTGCCATCCACTGCATCATTCTACACACATTAAATGCTCAATAAATAATATCAACTAATTGATTGAGTGCCTACTGAGTGTTTTGCAATGTACTAAGTACTTGGTTGAGTAAAATGGAAGACTCACGATCACTACCCTCAGAGATCTTAGAATTGAATGGAGTGGACAGATTTAAACGATTTATGAATAGCAGGAGCTGGAATAAAAACCAGGAGATGAGAAATAGGATCAAAGTGAAATTGCCAAAAAATAATGGCATATAAAAAGAGATATATATCTACGTGCTGAGACTAGGAATGAAATATATTAAAGCTAAAGGTGAGGTTGGATTCACATGACCAAGCTAGTACGTTCCAAAGTTCTGAACATTGCAGAGAGGAAAGACATTCATTTCAAGCTTACTAATTTTAAAGAGTCTTGGCACTCTGTCCTCTCAGGCTGGCAGCTTTAACAGTTGCCAGATCCACATCTTGCCTAGGCTTGGGTTGGCGCCAAGGCCCACAGGCCCTGATGTACGTGCAGCATGGGCTTGAAGAGCAGAGATGATTTGAAGGGTGGCTCAGTTTAGCTTCTGGCACAACCCAGACAAATCGTTTTGTGGCCACAGCTTTATATCCCATTTGCCTTCATTTTTTTGATTATTATAAATTTTCTGAATGGAGCTGCCTAAATATATGCTGTCAAATATAGGGATGGAGAATTCCCAATCCCATGAGTACATAGAAAAAAAAACTGATTTTGATATCCAAGGCATTACCTGAGGAAGAAGCCTAACTCCACTTGAGAGAGAACTTGGCCTTAGCAACTCCTCTGACAATTATCCATTAAATCATCCCATGGGGCTGCTGGCCTTAGGCTATTTTCTTTCAAGTTTTTTTTTTAATAGTTTCCCAAGCAGTATAAAAGTTTGCTTCCTATGTAAATGATGTCATTCAAATCCATCTTTCCAACTATAAAGGACTTTAAAAATTGATTTAAGGTATTAGCCAAAAGAATCAATTCTTTTCCAAATTCCTCATGCATATCAAATGGACAAGGTCTCGATACCCTTCACATGGTGAAGTTGTTTGGAAGAACTTTGATATTTATCGCTGAATACGTTTCCATTCAATAGCACCAAACAAGCAATTCATGAATAACCTGTTCCCTCGGGGCAATACCATGCAAGAAAAATGGAGTGAAAATTGTTTAGCTACCTCAGAAAAAGAAACATCTTCTAGAAATAGCTTCACACATGTAACATGTGAACACATGTATTTCCTTCAGTACTAATTCTGACAGACTCTGCAGCTAAGAAGAACTTGTCCCTATCTGGTAATTCTTACAGACTTTTAGGCAATGAAACATATTTACTCTTAGCTCTATTTATATCCAAGTTTCCTTTGGGGAAAGACTTAAGATTCATTCAGTGTGGAAAAACTCCCACTTTTGTAACAAAAAATTCTGTTTACTTACTGAGAAGAGATATTGGGAAAAAAGTCTCAAAAGAATTCCTTAAAGCTTAGAAATACAGTTTACACTTTTTCAAGGGCACATAAAATATGAATTGGACTCAAAGCAAATATTCATTTAAAATGTCTATCCCAAAAAACAATAACCCCTTTAAAAGGCACTTTGGAAATTCTCAGAGAGGAGAATGTATCCATGGCTATGAAAATGCAAATACACAGTAAATTTCTATTTTGCTGGATTCCTCTCTTCCCAGGACAGGTTCCTCGGTCCACTTACTGATAAATCAATCAGTCGATCAGTCAGTTGTATTCATTGAGTGCTTACTGATTGGAGAGCACTGTACTAAGCACTCAGTATGATAGAATTGGTAGACAAATTCCCTGTCCACAGCGAGCTTACAGTCCAGCAGGACTTCTCAGCCACCTCTTCTAAAGGAAATAAGTAACTCTAAAACCTCCAGCATTGTGCCACTCTGTTACGTGAAGGCAAAACATACCATGGATTGCAACTTCAGGGAAATGGATTTAGTGCTATTATAAAATCTCAGACATGTTCTATGGATTTCAGAGTGGATACTGACTGCAGAACATCGGGTTGTGAAGTCGTGCTTTTTTCCTTAAAGGAGGGCAAATTCGGGCTGATTTTCCACAATGTCAAATTATTCAACTGCTAGCCCCTCACTTGTAGCAATAATCACTGTGGGGAGCCCACAACTAGCTGCCTTCTTAGTGACTGTTTTTGATCCTGCTAACAACAAGGAACAGACTCGCAAAGGCACTGATGGGTTCTACCTGAGACAGGTGATGGCTGATCTGTGGGGGCGGAGCATGGAGGGAAGTGTGGCCTTCTCTCCCTGTTCTACCCGGTAACAGGCCTGGACCAGTCAATGATAGTTACATAGAGCTGGAGCTGGGACACCTAAGGCAGATAAAAGTCAATCATTTTGAATTCTGAGGAGGCACGTGGCGGGTACAAGGAAGGCAGCACAGGGGCAGAAGCATGCAGAGAAGCAAGAAGGAAGCACGCTGAGAGCAGCAGGAAGGCAGTACTGAAAAGCAGCAGTAGGCAGAAGCAGTTGGAAGCAGAAAGAATAAGCACTGGTCTCCATCACCTTTCACCCTCCTACCTCACCTCCCTTCTTTCCTTCTACAGCTCAGCCCTCACCCTCTGCTCCTCTGCCACTAACTTCCTCACTGTGCCTCGTTCTCGCCTGTCCCGCTATCGACCCCCGGCCCACGTCCACCCCCTGGCCTGGAATGCCCTCCCTCCGCACATCCGCCAAGCTAGCTCTCTTCCTCCCTTCAAGGCCCTTCTGAGAGCTCACCTCCTCCAGGAGGCCTTCCCAGACTGAGCCCCTCCCTTCCTCTCCCCCTCGCCCCCCTCTCCATCCCCCCATCTTACCTCCTTCCCTTCCCCACAGCACCTGTATATATGTATATATGTTTGTACATATTTATTACTCTATTTATTTATTTATTTATTTTACTTGTACATATTTATTCTATTATTTTATTTTGTTAATATGTTTTGTTTTGTTGTCTGTCTCCCCCTTGTAGACTGTGAGCCCGCAGTTGGGTAGGGACTGGCTCGATATGTTGCCAACTTGTACTTCCCAAGCACTTAGTACAGTACTCTGGACACAGTAAGTGCTCAATAAATACGATTGAATGAATGAATGAATGAATGAATGAATGAATGAACTTTTACCGCCGCCTGGTATTGGACCCTTGGTGGACTGGAGTGATTGTGTGTGTGTGTATATGTGTCATTCCCTTGCACGTTGGTAAAACTAAGTAAAAAACTTTTCACAGTAACCTCGGTGATCAAAGGCATTGTTTGACTTCTACTATGTGTCACCGAGGCTCCCCCCCACCGGGTCCAGGAAGGTCCAGCTTGGTACAAACCAGGGGCTCGCGACAGTAACAGTGTGCAGTGTAGTGTGTAGGGATAAATCTGAGTTCTAAGAATCATTAGATTTTATGCTTCTGTAAAGGCAGGCGGGACACAGAAATTTCCTGATTTGCTCCTCTTGGGTTTTCTTCATGGCAGGGTGTCTTAGAAATCTTCCCGGGACATTAAGCAGCCACCATAGCAACCCCTCTTTTAGTAAAGTTCCCCACATTTGGTAACAGAGGGAGGATAACTGATCCATATTCTCTAAGTTCTTGAGTGCAGTCATAGACTTGCTTATTAATAGAGTGAGCCAAGAAAGTGGTATTGACGTGATGATGCCCAGAAAAGCATTTAATTTTTGCCTTTGCCTAGGTAATATTTTCCTGAAACTCAGCAAAATTAGAAAGGAAAATGAGCTACAGGCTCAACAAATAACCCAAACTAACACTTTGGATTGTGAATGCAATCAAAGAAGAAATGTGGGCGGTTTCAACTACAACCTGGCAAAGATGACAAGAATAGAATTGTTCAGTTGGACTGTCATGGCAGCTATGATTTATGGGCTACAGTATTAGCTGAAGAGGAAAACAGGCTGGCAGGAAGAACAGTGTCTGAAAGTCTGACTTAATCACCATATTTGAAATATAAATAAAATTTCACTTTCCTTTTGGGGGATGACAAATGTCCAAATCAAGCACATTAACATTATAAGCATCTTAAACATTAAATATTATGCCCATAGATTTATATTTATATGTGTATGCTACTTATAATGTTAATGTGCTTGATTTAGACATTTGTCAGCCCCCAAATGGAAATTGGATAAACAACTACTAAAAAGATCCTCACACCCTAATTAATTCTTTTAGCAAACGGACAAGAGAACTGGATCAAATTTTGCACACAGGATATTTTGGAGACCAAACTGATAAACTAGATTGATATAACTCATGAGTTTTGATGTCAAGTACCTCCAGCCGTACCTCCAGCCCCATTCCCAGTACAAGTTACAAATGGCATAATTCATCCATTTAGTAATGACTTATGTGGAATACTTGAGACTAATACTAATAATTCATTCAGTCATTCAATCATATTTATTGAACGCTTCCTGTGTGCAGAGCACTGAACTAAGTGCATGGGAAGTAGAAATCAGCAACATATAGAGATGGTCCCTACACAACAACGGGCTCACAGTCTAGAAGGGGGAGACAGAAAACAAAACAAGTAGCCAGGTGTCAATTCCATCAGAATAAATAGAATTATAGCAATATACATATCATTAATAAAATAAATAGAGTAATAAATATGTACAAATATACACAAGTGCTGTGGGGAGGCAAAGGGGACAGGGTAGAGGGAGGGAGGGGGGTGATGAGGATGGGAGGAAAAAGGGGGGGCTCATTCTGGGAAGGCATCCTGGAAGAGGTGAGCTCTCAGTAGGACTTTGAAGGGAGAAAGAGAGCTAGTTTGGCGGAAGTGTGGAGGGAGGACATTCCAGGCCAGAGGTAGGACATGGGCCAGGGGTTGATGGCGGGACAAGCGAGAACAAGGCATGATGAGGAGATTAGCAGCAGAGGAGCAGAGTGTGTGGGTTGGGATGTAGAAGGAGAAAAGGGAGGTGATATAGGAAGGGATGAGGTGATGGATAGCTTTGAAGCCGACAGAGAGGAGTTTTTGCTTGATTCGAAGGTTGATAGGCAACGACCAGAGATTTTTGAGGAGGGGAGTGACATGCCCCGAGCATTTCTGCAGAAAGATAATCCAGGCAACAGAGTGAAGTATAGATTGAAGTGGGGAGAGACAGAAGGATGGGAGATCAGAAAGGAGGCTGATGCAGTAATCCAGTCAGGATAGGATGAGAAATTGAACAAGCAAGGTAGTGGTTTGGATGGAGAGGAAAGGGTGGATCTTGGCGATGTTAGGGAGGTGAGACTGGCAGGTTTTGGTGATGGATTGGATGTGTGGGGTGAATGAGAGAGCAGAGTCAAGGATGACACCAAGGTTGTGGGCTTGTGAGACGAAAAGGATGATAGTGTTGTCTACAGTGGTGGGAAAGTCAGGGAAAGGATGGGGTTTGGGAGGGAAGGTAAGGAGCTCAGTCTTGGACATGTTGAGTTTTCGATGGCAGTCAGACAACCAAATGGAAATGTCCTGATGGCAGTAGGAGATACCAGCCTGGAGGGAGAGAGAGAGAACAAGGGTAGAGATGTAGATTTGGGTGTCATCAGCATAGAGATGATAGTTGAAGCCGTGGGAGCGAATGAGTTCACCAAGGGAGTGAGTATAGATGGAGAACAGAAGGGGACAAAGAACTGACCCTTGAGGAACCCCTACAGTAAGGGGATAGGAGAGGGAGGTCAGGAGCTTGTGAAGGAGACTGAGAATGAATGGCCAGAGAGACAAGAGGAGAAACAGGAGAGGACGGAGTCTGTGAAGTCAAGGTTGGATAGTGTGTTAAGGAGAAGGGAATGGTCTACAGTGTCGAAGGCAGCTGAGAAGTCAAAGAGGATTAGGCTAGAGTAGGAGCCATTGGATTTGGCAAGAAGGAGGTCATTGTGACCTTTGAGAGAGCAGTTTCAGTGGAGTGTAGGGGATGGAACCCAGATTGGAGGGGGTCTAGGAGAGAGTTGGAGTTGAGGAATTCGAGGCAGTGAGTGTAGATGACTCATTCTAGGAGTTTGGAAAGGAAGGGTAGGAGAGAGATAGGATGATAACTAGAAGGGGAAGTAGGGTCAAGAGAGGGGTTTTTTTTAGGATGGATAGTAGTTGCCAAGCACTTACCATCTATCAGTGATTGAGTACTTAATGTGTGCAGAACACTTTACTAAGTGCTTGGGAGAGTATGATCCAATAAAGTTGGTAAAAACTTTCCCTGTCTACAAAGAGCTTACATTCTAGAGTGGGAGGCAGATATTTAATCATGGAATGTATGTAAGTACTGCAGGGTTGTGGGTCAGGTGAATAGTAAATGGTTAAAGGGTACTAATCCAAGTGCTTAGGTGATGCAGAAAGAAGAAAGGATAGCAGAAAATAGGGCTTAGTTGGCATCTTGGAGGAGATGGAATTTTAAGAAGGTTTTGAAGGTGGAGAGAGTGGGGGTCTGTCCTATACGATAGGGGAGGGAGCTCAAGACCAGAGAAAGGAAGTTGCAGGGGGTCATCAGTGA
The DNA here is from genome assembly GCF_015852505.1 of Tachyglossus aculeatus. Classification (NCBI taxonomy): domain Eukaryota; kingdom Metazoa; phylum Chordata; class Mammalia; order Monotremata; family Tachyglossidae; genus Tachyglossus; species Tachyglossus aculeatus. Next base: position 73,375,999 of record NC_052069.1, on the reverse strand, counting down.
GCTAGATGTTTGTATCTCAGGGAGATAAAACAGATCAGGTGCAGTCCCTGTCCCATATAGGGCTCACAGTCTAAGAGGGAGGGAGAATTTAATCCCCATTTTGCAGATGAGGAAACCGTGGCCCAGAGCATTAAATGACTTGCCCAAGGAAACACACTAGGCAACTGACAGAGCCAGGATTAGAACCCAAGTTTCCTGACTTCCAGGTACATGTTCTTTCCATCAGTCGAGTGCCCACTGTTTGAAGGGCATTGAACTAGACAGCTGGGAAATCACACCACAGAACAGTAATACCTTGCCTCGCTTCTCTCCTAAATTTCTGAGTTCTGACCTTGACCAAAGCTATTCAGCTGAATCTGGGAAAATTTGATGGACCTCAAGTTTTTTAAGATGTCCAAAGTCATTATTTTAAGCCAAAAAACCCAAGCTGCAATAAATATCCATCCATCAATGAATAATATTTAGTATTTATTGGATGCCTATTTGTTCCTAGCATTCATTGATAGCAGTTCTCTTAGGGTTATTTGAGTAATTCCACGTGCCCAAAACTGTGGTTAATATTCATGAAATACCTTAGAAACACAACATATAGTTAAAAGCCAGGGAGAAAACATTCATCAAGGATTCCACAGTGTGTCCCAGCAGGCATAAATGATTATAAATGTAAGCTGAGCCAAGGTTCCAAATAACCTCACAATATATAAAATCTGAAGATGCGTCATCTCTAGACAGCATGGTGCTTGGCCCATAGCAAGTCTCGATAAATACCATTAATTGATTGATTTACTGATGGATTAAATGCTGATGGATTCACAAACCCAGCCTGCGGAATCACAGCCAATTTCTGCGAGGAATTCACTTCAGATTAGTGACACCCTAATGATCCAGCTACCGTATACAGCATCCAATGCCAAGGAGGAAGCTGCTACTTTCCTGGAATTCCACCACCATCCATGCCACTGCTACTATTGAAATCTTCCCACTAGCGTGGCCGAATTGAGCATGCTCTTCTTGAGCCTTGTCCTAGGCACTGTTTCTAGTACTGTGCTCATTGTGGGCAGGGAATGTGTCTGTTGCATTGTTATATTGTACTCTCCCAAGCGCTTAGTACAGTGCTCTGTTCACAGTAATCATAGAACTGGGTGTCAGGCAGAAGACCTGGGTTCTAATCCAAGCTCCTCCACTTGCCTCTTTGTGACCTCGGGCTACTCGCTAATCTCTCCGTGCCTCAATTTATTCATTTATAAAATGGGAATTAAATATCATCTTTCCCCTAAGGAAACTGAGGCACAGAGAGATAAAGGGACTGCCCCAAGGTCACGCAGCAACCAAGTTGTGGAGCTGGAACTAAAACTCAGGTCCTCTGATTTCCACTCCCGTTCTCTTTCCACTAACTGCATTGCTTCTCAGGCTTTGTATATAATTTGATTATACTGTATCTACCCCAGTTCTTGACATAGAGTAGGCATTTAACACATTAGTATTATTATCACTGTTGGCTAGCTATGCTGGAAGAAAGAGCTGTTTCTATGAGCAAAGTTCAAAAAAGAAAATTGCTGTAGCATGGTGTTGGAAACATAGAAGGAGGAAGACGAGTTTAGGTTGCAGGTAGCAGGAAAGACCCAGGAACAGAGAGAGATAAACATGGGTGAGAGTCAACAGGGAGTGATTTACAGTACAATTTTTATTATCATCATCAATGGTACTTATTGAGTGTTTACTGTATTCAGACCACTGTGCTAAGCTCTTGGGAAATTACAATTCAACGTAATCGGTAGATAAGTTCCATGCTCACAGTGAGTTACTAACCTAGATAATAATAATAATGGCATTTATTAAGCACTTACTACGTGCAAAGGACTGTTCTAAGCAATGGGGAGGATACAAGGTGATCAGGTTGTCCCACGTGGGGGGATCACAGTCTTAATCCCCATTTTACAGATGAGGTAACTGAGGCACAGAGAAGTCAAGTGACTTGCCCAATGTCACACAGCTGACAATTGGTGGAGGCAGGATTCGAACCCATGAACTCTGACTCCAAAGCCTGTGCTCTTTCCACTGAGCCACGCTGCTTCCCTATATGTTCAAGGCTATTTCTATGTCTATGTCAGGGCTGGTCCTGGAGTGGAACCTAACAAACATACCCCAGAATAAAGCCTTTTGTGATATATTAGCATTCTTGTGGGGCACACTTAAGCAGCATCATGGAAGGTGCCTGAAGTCAAGCATGTTCCTTAGCTAAATACATTCTGAGCATGTGAGCTCGCAAATATGTACCTCATCAATAAGGAAAAGAGTGCCTACCAGGAGCCCTTCTTGAATTTAAAGGGCCTCATTTGACTTGTTTATTGGTGCTCATTCCCAGGTGATTGTGGGAAATATAGGGCTCTGATTTTGTGAAATGTGGCTCCCAGATGGTAAGAGTTGTGGAAATAATTTTTCTTATTCCCACTGAGTCCCCGACTTTACTTTCTTTTCCATTTGGAGCTGACATTTTCACAACTGTGCTCTGCCAATAAGATCTGGGTTAAACAGCTGTGCCCCACTTACCTCATCTACAAAGTGGGGATTAAAAAGCCCCATGTGAGACATGGACTGTGTCTGACCTGCTTACTTTGAATCTACCCCAGTGCTTAGTACAGTGCCTGGCACATAGTAAGTGCTTAATAAACAACAAAAAAACCCCCAAAATGTTATTTTAATCTGTGATTATTTTACCTTGTTTTTCTCAATCATATTTGTGGAGAGCTTACTGTGTACTAAGCACTTGGGAGAATACAACATTACAATATAGCAAACATGTACACTGCTAACAATGAACTTACTGTCCAGAAGGAGAGGTGAACATTAATATAAGTAAGTACATTATGGATATGTACAGAAGTGCTGAGGGGAGGGTGTGTGGAGAAAAAAGGGAGCAAGTCAGGGTGTTGCAGAAGGGAATGGGAAAAGAAGAAATGAGGACTGATTCAGGGAAGGCCTCTTGGAAGAGATGTGTCTTCAATAAGTCTTAGAAGGTGGGAAGAATAATTGTCTGTTGGATATAAGGACAGAGAGCATTCCAGACCAGAGACAGGACAGGGGCAAGAGGTCATCAGTGAAATTGAGGTAGAGTGAGTAGATCGGCATTTGAGCAGTGAAATGTGTGGCTGGGTTGTAGCAGGAGAGTAGTGAGGTGTAATAGGAGGGTCAAGGTGATTGAGTGCTTTAAAGCTGATAGTAAGAAGTTTCTGTTTGATGCGCAAGTGGATCATAACCACTGGAAGTCCTTGAGGAGGGGGGAAACATTGACTAAATGTTTTTATAGAAAAATGATCCAGGCAGCAGAGTGAGGAGAGACAGGAGACTCAGAGGTCAGCAAGGAGACCGATAGAGTAGTCAATGTGGGATAAGATAAGTGATTGGATTAATAAAATGGGCAGTTTGGATGAGCAGGAAATGACAGATTTTAGTGATGTTGTGAAGGTGGAACTAACAAGATTTAGAGATAGATTGAATATGTGGGTGAATGAGAGACAGGTAAGAGTAATGCCAAGGTTTTGGGCTTGCCAGGCAGGAGGATAGTGGGAAAGTCACAGGGAGGACAGAGTTTGGGTGGGAAGATAAGAAGTTTTGTTCTGGACATGTTAAGCATGAGGTAATGGTGGGCTATCCGAGTAGAGATGTTTTGAAGGCAGGAAGAAATACGAGACTATAGTGAAGGGGAGAGATCAGGGCTGGAGATGTAGATTTAGGAATCATCTACATAGAGGTGCTAGTTGAAGCCATGTGAGCAAATAAGTTCTGCAAGAGAGTGGGTGTAGATGGAGAATAAAAGAGGGCCAAGAACTGAACCCTGAGGGCTGCCCACAGAAGGAGATGGGAGGCGGAGGAGGAGCCTAGGGGTGGGAGGCAGAGTAAAGGGACTGAGAATGAGCATCCAGAGAGATAGGAGGAAAATCAGGGGAGGACAGTGTCAGTGAAACCGAGGTTGAATCAATGTTTCCAGGAGAAGGGAGGGGTTGACAGAGTTGAAGGCAGCTGAGTGGTTGAGGAGGATTAAGATGGAGTAGAGGCCATTGGATTTGGTAAGAAGGAGATCATTCCTGACCTTTGAGAGGGCAGTTTCTGTGGAGTGAAGGGGATGGAAGCAACATTGGAGGGGTCAAAGAGAGAATCGGAAGAGAGGAACTTGAGACTGAGGGTGTAGGTACCACCTCAATGACTTTGGAGCGGAATAGTAGAAGGGAAATGGAGCAATAAGGGAGAGGGTGATGTAAACTCTGGCTTTCGCTGCACTATCTGCTTCCAGAAAATGCAGTTAATAGAAGTCTTTCTTGACCCGCTCTTCAGCGTGTACTTGCGGTGTGATGGTGGTGAATAGCTGGGGCAAAGGACACTTTGGGAAGGTAGAGGTAAGGTTCATTGACCTGCTGACAATTTTTTTTTTTCTGGTCTAGGTCCAGTAACCTTTGAGCCTGTTGTCACCATCAGTACCCAGGCAATGTTCTGTCACTCAATCCACTCTGCAGTGCTTGTTTTTTCAGCACAAACCCTTCAATAGTTATGGTATTTATGTAGTATTTATTGTGGGCTATATACTAGTGCTCCCAAATTATCTTATCCCTACCCTACATCTGAGGAAACATGGCACAGAGAGGTCCATTGGTTTATGTCAGAGCAGGCCAATCAGAGCAGGCTTAGACTAGTTCTTGGCTTTCATGACAAACATGATTTTTCCACTAGGCCTCTGTTGATCCTGCCTTCCCTAAGATTGTAAATTGCTTGAGATCATTATCATTTCTCTCTCAATTCAGCGCTATGTACCTGTGGTCTGTAATAGCTACATATAGATTGAATGATAAGCTAACCTAAAAGTAAACTTCTATTCCTCATTTCTACTCATTTTCTTTTTGTCTTTCTTTTTCTTCTGTTTTTTTTTTCTTTATCTTTTCTTAGTCACTGGATCTTTGATCCTTTACCTTTCTGTGTTTGTCCTATAGAACACACATACGCATATGCAAACACACACACAAGTACATTCACCCCTCTCTATTCTGTGGTCCCACCTGGAATCCCATTTAGACCTTGTAAAAATTTGATCATCAATCAATTAACTAATTTTTTTTTTATTGAGTACTTAACTGTGTGTAGAACACTGTACTGAGTGCTTGGGGAAATACAATGATCATCCTCAATGGATTCTTTTTTTCCTTGCATTTAAAACCTTACCCAGTCTTAAATAAGTTTCATTGGTAGTTACAGTGGCATTTTGAGTCCCTGGGGATGTGGCATGCTTGAACAATAGATGCCTAACAGAAAATATCTGGGATAACAAAGCAGCACTGAGGGGAAGTTGGCAGAATAGAGAAATATGGAAAAAAAGGTTTATTATTAAAAGTAATAATAATAATAATAATAATAATAATTATGGTATTCTTTAACTACTTACTACATGCTGAGCACTGTTCTAAGCTCTGGGGTAGATTCAAGGTAATCAGGTTGTCCCATGTGGGGCTCACAGTCTTAATCTCCAGTTTACAGATGAGGTAACTGAGGCACAGAGAGAAGTTAAGTGACTTGCCCATGGTCACACAGCAGACAAGTGGCCAAATGGGGATTAGAACCCATGTGTTCTGACTCCCAAGCTCATGCTATTGCCACTAGGCCATGATGCTTCATGGAAACCTTAATCTGTGTAGGAGCTCCACATCTTCAACACTTCTCTGAGCAGAGGTCTGGAATTACCACTCCTGTTCTTCAACAGCCTCTTACCCACTTCATCATGCCCTGGATTTCCAGAATGGGAGCTGTGCCATCAGTGGATATGTCAGTGCCAAGGCTGCTGAGAGATGTAGTCTCTGGGCATAGCTGCCATAGGGGGAGCAGAGTAGGGAAAGCAAAGAGGAGACAATTGCAGAAGCATGTAGAATATGTATTTGCATTCTATTTTAAAAATATAATTTTCAATGAACTAAATTCCTGTTAAGTACATCTGACATCTTCGTATGAAGAAGACTCTATGGTCATGGAACATTTAATTGGACCTGAGCCATCAACATCTGCCCTCTTCACGTGAAGTACAAATTACAAGTTGTACATTCACTGTAACTGTCCTGTAGTGCCATGTAATTTATTTCTTCCATCATTAAAAGGAAAACATCTTGCAGTCTTAGACTGTTCAGCCCATACTCATTTTCCTCCATTTCTTCCTGTTTCAGGGATTATATTACCAGGGTTTGCATCTGAAGAATTATCAGTGAAAGTAAAATTATTATTTAAATGCTCATCCTTTCACCTCCTAGTCTCTGAAGTCAAAACTGTTGGTATAAGTTTAGTTGTAATAGCAATTATTTCTTGAGAAATTTTCTGACATGCATAGTGCTTTTTCATTCTGAATGAAATGTGTGTTGTATGAGAATCATTTCATTCTCAAGTATTTTTCACTTAGAACGGGTATTGAATCTTTAATAAATATTGGAAGTGATATGCATATACATTTTAAATGTCAGAAGTGTAATTTAGCATCCTATATGTAAATGCCCTGTCTAGAAAATAAAGGTTAGAGCAAAAATAGATCATTTTTAATGCTATTCAAGTTAAATCCTGTTTCTCCATATGGAGTTCCCTAAAGTTCAGTAAGGCCCCATAGGGAAGCAACAATGAGAAAGTGTCATTCAGCCTCCTACCCCTTATTATCTGTTTGAAACAACCTTATTTCTGTTTTATGGCACAAACAGGCCAAGCAGGTGCCATAATCTGGTTACCACCTCAATGCACCCACTTTCTTTGAGGCACCTGTAAGATAATAATAATAATGGTGATATTTGTTAAGCACTTACTATGTGTGAAGCACTGTTCTAAGCGCTGGGGGGGGGGGTTACAAGGTGATTAAGTTGTCCCATGTGGGGCTCACAGTCTTAATCCCCATTTTACAGATGAGGTAACTGAGTCACAGAGAAGTAAAGTGACATGCCCAAAGTCACACAGCAGACAAGTAGCGGAGCCAGGATTAGAACCCATGACCTCTGACTCCAAAGCCTGGACTCTTTCCACTGAGCCATGCTGCTTCCCAAGTAATGATGGTATTTGCTAAGCACTTACTATGTGCTAAGCGCTGGGGGGATACAAGGTGATCAGGTTGTCCCATGTGGGGCTCACAGTCTTAATCCCCATTTTACAAATGAAGTAACTGAGGCACAGAGAAGTCAAATGACTTGCCCAGAGTCACACAGCTGACAAGTGGTGGAGCCGGGATTAGAACCCATGACCTCTGACTCCAAAGCCCATGCTCTTTCCACTTAGCCATGCTGCTTTCCCAAGAGAAGATATATTGGTAAGATATATTGCCAAGGAAAAACAGCATGGCCTCTAGACTCTCAGGTTTGTCCTGCTGGCCTTAAATAGCCTCCTATGGGACCAAGCACATTTTCTTTCCAAAGAACATTCTCCTATTTGATTGCAAACTCCTTGAGGGTAGGAAATAGGTGTCTTGTTTCTGGTCCAGACACTCAGTAAATATAATTGATTGATAAGTTAATGGACTGCGGCATTTCTATCATGCCACTCAGGTAGATTGGAATAGAATGCTCCAGGATCTGTCAAGCATCTAATGAGGACGATCCCAGGCAACCAAGACACTATTTGCCAGAAAGTCAGCAGCGTGCACCCTGACTCCCTCCCCTGAGAAGTGGGAAGATGAAAATCTGTTTGAACTTCTCAGGGGCGGGGAAGAGTAGAGATTGGATTTGTGGGATAACAGAAGGGAGCTTGGGACCCATATCTGAAGAATTAAGGGAGATTGCAAGCAGGGTGTCCCTCACTGAGGTGGGTTGGGGGTCAGAGAGTTCACCAGTTTAAGGCACCACTTATTCTCTCCTTCTTGAAGCTCACATCTGTTAGTTTTTCAGAGAGGTGGGATGGTAGATTATTCATTCATTTATTTAGTCGTATTTATTGCGCACTTATTGTGTGCAGAGCACTGTACTAAATGTTTAGGAGAGTACAAGACTAAACAGAAACGTTTCCAGCCCACAGTGAGCTTACAGTCTAGGGGTATTTGCTTGTTTGGCACTTACTATGTGCAAGTCACTGTTTCAAGCACTGGGGTAGATACAAGACAATTGGGTTGGACACAGTCCCTGCCCAACCTAGTGCTCATAGTAGATTAGAGGAGTGGTTTCCAAGTTGTCAGTTCACCACTGAAATCTGAGAAACGGCCTGACAGCGGAAGGAGCACAGGCTTGGGAGTCAGAGGTCATGGGTTCTAATCCCAGCTCCATCACTTGCCTGTTGTGTGTCCATGGGCAAGCCACTTAACTTCTCTGTGCCTCGGTTAACTCTTCTGTAAAATGAGGATTAAGACTGTGAGCCCTATAGGGGACAGCCTGATTACCTTGTATATCCCCCAGCACTTAGAACAGTACTTGGCACACAGTAAGTGCTTAACAAATACCATTATATGATTATTATTATTATTCCTACAATGAACTAGTAAAAATGCATTTAAGGAGCAGGTTAGTCCTATTTGGGACCCCTTCCCTTCTCCCCTCACCTCTCTGAATATACTGTCAGACATTTCAACCAAGGTAGATGTAAGGGAAGGAGAAATGAAGAGAGAGAGAGAGAGTGTGTGTGTGTGTGTGTGATGCTGCCTCACTGATTTTGAAATCAAATTTCCATCATCTAAAGTAGAAGTTCTACTTTTAGAACATCATTATGCTTTGCTCTCTTAATACTTCTGCCTAGGGATCGCTGCAGCTTAAATTTAGTCCTTGGGAAAATCTTCAACTCTACTTGGCACAGCCATCTTCTGGGTGTGCAGACACATCCTTCCTTGACCTGATGGCATCCTCTAGTTATCCCCCCAACTCTCTCCTATGATTCCTTTCCAGATGTTTCAAATGAATTGTTTATACCTGCTGCCTCCACTCCTCCAGTTCTCTCCTTGGCCTCTAAAATCTGATTTGGGCCTCCACCACTCCACATAAACTGCCGTTATCAAGGTCTCCAATGCCCTTCTTCTAGCTAAATCCAATAGACTCTATTCCTTCATAATCCTCCTAGACCACCCAACTAAATTTGACCGCCCCCCTTCTCCTGGAGACACAATTTAACCTTGGCTTCGCTGTTTCAGCCTTCTCTTTGTTCTCTTCCTTCATCTATGACTGCTCCTTCTCAGTCTCTTTTGCCAGCTCCTCCTTTACCTCCCATCCCCAACTGTGGGGGATCCTTGGAAGCTCAATTCTGGGTCCTCTTCTATTTTCCATCCACCCCACCCCTTGAAGAACTCATTCACTCCCTTGACTTTGGACACCAGCTCTACAGGGATTCCCAAATCCACCTCTCTGTCCCTGACTTCTCACCTTCTCTGCAGTCTCACATTTTGTCCTTGTCTTCGGGACAACTCTACTTGGATGTCCCATCAACACCTCTAACAACTCATCTGAAACCAAACTCCTCATCCTTCCATGCAAAGCCTGTCATCCCCAAGACTTTTCCATCACTGTAGACAGCACCTCTATCCTTCCTGTTCACAAGCCCATATTCTTGGAATTCATTTCCCTCAATCAACCCACATATTCAATTGGGTACCATGCTGGTGCAGGGATGTATCATATCTGGCCTCTACTCCCTTCTTGCTGCTTATCTCATCACCTAGCCATACTTCACTCTACTACACAGATCATCTTTATTTTAAAAAAATCATCTCACATTTCTCCAATCCTCAAAAACTTCCGGTGGTCACCCATCCATCTCCATGACAAACAGGAAATCCTTATCTCAGCTTGAGGGCACTCAATCACCTCTCTTCCTCCTGTCTTATCTTGCTAATTTACTACTTAAATCCAGCCTGCTTACTTCACTCCTCTAGTGCTAAATTACTCACTATACTTCAATCTTGTCTTTCTCCTTGCTGATCCCTTACTCATATTTTCCCTCTGTCCTGAAGCTCCCTTTTCCCCTTTCTGTAATTTATTTTAAAGTCTGTCTCCACCTCTAGATTATATGCTTCTGTGGGAGAGATTGTGTTAACCCATTACATTGCATTGTACTCTCCCATTTACAGGGCTCTACACACAGGAATCATTCATTCATTTATTCAATTGTATTTATTAAGCGCTTACTATGTGCAGACACCTGTACTAAGCACTTGGGAAGTACAAGTTGGCAACATATATAGATGGTCCCTACCCAACAGTGGTCTCACAGTCACTCTATACATACCAATGATTGATTGGATACAAAAGTCTATCTTCCCTCTTATTCTTCTCCCCAGTTCAACTGTATCTATAGGTTATATATTTCAAATATATAAAGTTAATAAAGACAGAATTATTTTAATTTTCTCTTTTAAAATTTTTATATTTTTAAGCACTTACTATGTGTCAAACACTGTTTTAAGAATTGTGGAAGGTTCTAGGTAATCAGGTTGGACACAGTCTGTGTCCCACATGGGGTTCACAGCCACAATCATTCATTTATTCATTCAATCATATTTATTAAGTCTTACTGTGTGCAGAGCATTGTATTAAGCACTTGGGAAAGTACAATATAACAATAAACAGACATATCCCTACGCATAATGAGTTTACAGTCCAGAGGGATCTAATCCAGCTCTGCCACTTGTCTGCTACATGATTTTAGGCAAGTCACTTCACTTCTCTGTATCTGAGTTACCTCATCTTTAAAATGGGCATTGAGACTGTGAACCCCATATGGAACAGGGTCTGTGTCCAGCCCAATTTGCAAGGATTAGTGGAAGAAGCATGGGCTTGGGAGTCAGAGGTCATGGATTCTAATCCCGGTTCCGCCACTTATCCGCTGTCTGACTCTGGGCAAGTCCCTTCACTTCTCTGTGCCTCAGTTCCCTCAACTGTAAAATGGGGATTAAACCACGTGGGACAACCCAATGACCTTGTAACTACCACATTGCTTAGAACAGTGCTTTGCACCTAGTAAGCGCTTAATAAATGCCATTATAAAAAAAAACAGTGCGTGGCACATAGTAAACACTTAAGAAGTACCATCATTATTATTATTATTGTATCCACCCTAGTGCTTAGTACGATACCTGACACATAGTACGCATTTAACCAATACAATAATAATAATAATGATAATAAGTAATCCCCATTTACAGATGAGGTAACTGAGGCCCAGAAAAGTGAAGTGACTTGCCCAAGGTCATACAGCAGACAAGTGGAGGAGCGGGGACTAGAACCCAGGTCCTGTTTACTCCCAGGCCTATGTTGTACCCACTAAGTCATGCTGCATCTATTCCTAACCTGTGATTCCTCTGGAACATAATATGTCTATAGATAGAATCAGCAAAACACCATTATAGTATCAAACTGATGATCCATCCAGCACAGAATCATATCTTGCACCACCGCAATAAGGTGCTCGGAGAAACTGGGTGATGGCTAGCCCTTCCAACACCCATTCCAATGTTTAGAGATCTGTCATCTTCATTCCTCACTTTTCTATCAAACTTTTAAACTTTCCACCTGGTTCCACATTTTGGAACACTCATTCAAGAGTTTATGAAAAGTCACCTTGAAGCCTCTAGTATTTTCATCTTGAACAAATTTATCTGGTGATAAATATATTATACTTATCACTCAGTGTCTGAAGAAGTGGTTCTTTTGTTATCTTTTTTTGGACCGAAATCCGTTTCAAACTTCAACGGGTGCCCTCATATCCTACTATAAAATTTGGTACCAATTTCACATTTACCCCTATACACCCTTAATTATATTTTGTATACTTAATTATACATTTTGGAGAGTTTTATCTCTCCATACTAAAATGCCCTAGTCTTTTCTATGATCATACAGGCGCCTGATCATGCCCATGATCATTTATCCTAACCATCTCTGAGATGTTTTTAAGTTTTGAATGCATAATGTGCATTGGAAACATGCTACAGAAGTCTTTGAGAAACAGTGTGATCTAGAAGAAAGAGCCCATGCCTTGGGGTCAGGACCTAGGGTCTAATCCCAGCTCTGTCACTTGCCTGTTTGATTTTTGTGAAAATTACTAATTTTCTCTGTGGCTCAGTGTAATCATAAGAAAATGGGGATGAATCAATCAATCAGTGGTATTTACTGAGTGCTTACTATGTGCAGACCGTAGTATTAAGAGCATGAGAACATGCAAAACAAAAGAGTGGGCAGAAACATTTCCTGTGCAAAAACATCTTTTTCCCTTTTTTACTCTGTGAAACCCATTTTGGGAATGGGGACTGTGTCTGACCTGATTATCTAGTAACTAGAACAGTGTTTGGAATAAATACTTCAGTAGTTATTACTATTATTGTTATCATAATTATTGTTATTATTATTATTAATCTTATGGGTGGTGAAAAGAGGTGTCCCTGCTTATGATGAATGTCCTCCAGCAGGGAATGACATGCTCATGAGAAGGATAGATGGAAGGAAGAGCACCAGGAAGACAATAGGTAGACAGAGACAAGTGGAGTAGCAGGAAGGAGAAACCCACAAGGACCCAGGAAACAGAAGCCATGGAAAAGGCTGCCTCAATTTCCTCTGCTCCAAGACTCTCCTTGACCCACTTATATCTGACTTCCACCCCTTCACTCCACTAAAATTGCCCTCAAGTCCCAGTTCTGGGTCCTTTCTATCCTCCATCTACATCCACTCCCTTAGATAATTTATTCATTCCAATGGATTCAACTTGATGATTCCCAAATCTACCTTTCCAGCCCTGATCTCTCTTCTCCTCTGTTGTCTCGTATTTCCCCCTGCTTTTAGGCCATCCCTACTTAGATGTCACACTGACACCTCGAACTTAACATATCCAAAATAGAACTCTACATATTCACACCCAAATCATTTCCTTCCAATGACTTTCCCATTACTTTCCCATTTCCCCTCTAAACTGTAAGCTCATTATGGGCTGGGAACATGTCTGATGCTTCTTTTGCATTGTGCTCTCCCAAACAGTACAGTACTCTGCACACAGTAAGTGCTCAATGAATACTATTGATTGATTGCACATAGTAAAAGCATGCAATAAGATATCACTGATGGAATGATTGATTACTGTAGACAAAGCCACCATTTTCCCTGTCTCACAAGCCCATAACCTTGACATTATACTTGACAGATCTTTCTCATTCAACCCACATATTCAATCTGTCACCAAATCCTTTTGGTACAACCTTCACAGCATCACTAAAATCTGCCTTTTACTTTGCATCCAAACTGTTACCTTGTTAATCCAAGCGTTTATCCTATCCCTCCTTGATTACTGCATCAGCCTTCTTGCTGACCTCCCTGGCTCCTCTTTCTCCCCATTTCAGTCCATACTTTACTCTGCTGTACGGATCATTTTTCTACAAAACCATTCAGTCCATATTTCCCCACTCCTCCTGCCCTTCCACCTCTACATTAAACAGAAACTCCTTACCATAGGCTTTAAAGCACTCAAACACCTTGGGTCCTTCCTACCTTTCCTCGCTGATTTCTTACTACAACCTCTGGGTTTGCTCCTCTAATGCCAGTGTACTCACTGTACCTCAGTCTCATCTATCTCACCACTGACCCCTAGCCCATATACTGCCTTGGTCTAGAACTCCCTCCCTCTTCATATCTGACAGACATTCACTCTCCCCATCTTCAAAGACATTTAAAGCGCATCTCCACCAAGTGGCCTTCCCTGTATGAGCCTTCATTTTCTTTTCTTCCATACCCTCTGTGCCACCCTGGTACTAGAATTTGCACCTCCATCAGCCCCACTGTACTTATGTACAAATTAATTCATTCAATCATATTTATTGAGTGCTTACTGTGTGCAGAGCACTGTACTAAGTGCTTGGGAAGTACAAGTTTGTGCAAGTACAAATCCATAATCTGATGTATTCATTTATTTAAATATCTGTCTCTCCCCTCGTTTTTAGCAGAGAACATTTCTAACCAATTCTGTTAAATTGTACCCTCTCTAATAGTAATGATGACATTTGTTAAGCACTTATTTAGTACCGAGCACTGTTCTAAGCACTGGGGTCGAGACGAGGTAATCAGATTGTCCCCCGTGGGGCTCATGGTCTTCATCCCCATTTTATAGATGAGGGAACTGAGGCACAGAAATGTGAAGTGATTTGCCCAAAGTCACCCAGCTGCCAAGTGGCGGAGCTAGGATTAGAACCCATGACCTCTGATTCCCAGGCCCGGGCTCTTGCCACTAAGTCATGCTGCTTATCCCTAGTTCTTAGTAGACTGCTCTGCACATAGTACATGCTCATTAAGTACAATTGACTGATTAATTGATAAAAAGAATGTCTTCCCAAGGGAGGATTTTACTTGAGTGATGGCATGTTGAGATTGGGCATCAACTAATAAGAATGAGCGTGATGTCACACATGAGAGCTAGAGGCAGTATGCAAGATAAAAATGGAGTGCAGTGAGCTTCAAAGAAACTGCTAGGAAAGACAGAGGTAAAGCTTAAAGCAGGAGCAAAGAACAAACAGATTGGTGTTTTTTGATTCTCAGGAGATTTTTGATTCTCATGAGAGGGTGGAGCTCCTAAAATACAATCTAGAGGAATCTTGCCTCTCTGGGTCATTCAGTGGTCAAGACAATTTTAAACTTTGGCCGATATGGAGGGGAATTTGGAAGAATAGCACTAGTATAACGGAGGGGTAAGGAGCTAAAGAGGATATTCAGGAATTGATAAAAAGGATATGAGACCTTTTTCAGTTTTTCCAAGACCAAACAAAATAAATTTGGAAGGGGATCAGTAGGAGAGATAAAGCTAGGAGATTTCAAAACTTAAACAAAAATGTCTTGTTAAATAAAAAATATATAAGCAACTGACTAGACCATCCCAAACTGACGTATTCAAGGTAAACTCCATTCTGAACATCCCATCTCTCCCATTTTTCCTACAACTTTTTAAACTTTCTCTCCCACTCTACCCCACTTCCCCATTTTGGATCTTTTAAACCTTCATTATACATTGCCTCTCATATCCCATGCAGGAAACACACTTTAGTCCCAGATCTACCCACTTGTCCACTTACCAACCCCATTATCCCCCAAAGTCTCAGCAGATCTCACCTAACGATTACTCCTTTTCCAATAGTGGAACTCTTTCCCCTTCCTTTTTATCCCTGCCCCTGCATTGAAAATAGGGCCCTGTCAATAACAGGGTGAGACTCAGAATGTACTGGAAATGCTCAAAAAGTGGGGTTGTTCTGGAAAATGGAAGGTGGGCTAACAATAATGGGAAAGGCAATGCAGGAAGGGCAGAAAAGTCAACTTAAGTAAGGGAAGCCGGATGTACATTTAAAAGACAATTAAATGTACCACTGTGTGTGACCTATTCAATAGATTGAACTTTTAAACTCAGTACTCCAAGAAAAAAATATTTGAGAGGTCTAGCTTCTGATGTCAGTCAACCATTCTGCTGTCCATTTTCTGCCCCTCTTTTCCCCTTCCCTTTCCCTCTTCTTATCTTTCCTTGCCTTTCTTTTTGCATCCATCCTCTGCTCTTTCTTCTCCCCACCATCTTCTCCTCCTGCTCCTCCTGTCTTTTCTCTCTTCTGGCTGGGGCAACCTCTCTGTCCACAGTCCTTTGGATGTTCTCTGCTTGGCATCTGAGAGAGCATGAGCACATTACCCTTCAAGACACAGCTAGAGAGAATTTTCCTTCTAGCACCTTCCCAGCTCCATCCCTGATGTTAGCAGTCTTGTAGATTCTCCTTATTTGCAGGGTGTGGTTTTTGTGGCAGTCTTCCCAATGTGCAGGTGGAAGAAGGAGAGATGGAGAAGGAGAAAAGGGAGGGAGAGAGAAGCGTGCTAATATGTTACAATTCTCTATGTGATTATGGGTGCACTGGTGGCCTCTTGCCAGCTTCACTTGATCACAGTTTGGTCAGTTGAAGGTTAACTTTGCCTCCCCTGCTGAGCAGCAGTGGTGGGCATGAGGCCAAGGTGAACAGAATTAGTCCAGGAGGAGGACTGTGGTGAGAGGAATGAGGCCTGTGTGGGCAAAGCAATGATGTTGTCTTTCCATCCCCCAACTTCAGACGTTTTAAAACTACAGGAAGCAAAATAATGAATGGTTACATCCAATAAAATGAATTTGAGTTATTTTTTATCAATTCCATATTTATCCTGCATATTAAAGAACTAGGCTAGGCAAGAAAAAACGGTGCAATAATATTATTCATGGACAGTTTTCCACTAAATTAGAAGGAAGAGCATTTTGAAGGACTTCCCATGGTCACTGTTGCTATGGAAACTGCATCCAAGATATGTGAATTTTTCATCATTTCTTCCTTTCTGGGTTTTTCCCAATTAGGTATATACTTTAGGATGAAAACGGCATAAAAGTTAACTCAGTCAAAATATTATATACATATTAATAGCTTCCTCCAGACTTTCTAAAAAGACTGATAGAACGAACAGCACAGGGACAAAATTCCAGGAATGACTTCTAAGTGCTGGTCACTCTCAGAGAATAAAAAAGGGAATGGGGGAGGAAGGACAGCATGGTAGAACAGCTTCAGTATAATCTCCACCCAAGGGGTAGGAGCAGGTTTAGTATATGATCCTCTGTAGAAACTGAATGCCACAAAGCAGAAGCCCCATAGCATCAAAAAGTGTGTAGAAAGCCATTTTCCCAAAGGGATTAATTCTTAACTCTCAGTTCATTTTGCTATGTCCCCTTGGTTGCTCAGTAGGTGGATTTGCATGATGAAAGCATTAAGGTCTGGTTGGTGGAACCGTCCATTATGTTGCTTCCCAGAGTTTTAAAGGGTCTGAAGTTGGGGATGGGAAGAGCACAAGCTTGGGAGTCAGAAGGACCCATCTGCTGTGTGAACATGGGCAAATGACTTGATTTTTCTGTGCTTCAGTTACCTCATCTACATAAAGGGGTTAATACTTTGAGCCTTCTGTGGGAAAGGGACCGTGTCCAATCTGATTCACTTGTATTTGCCCCAGTGCTTGGTACAGTAACGAACACCATAAAAATTGTATTTATTGAGTGCTTACCATATGCAGAGCACCGTACTAAGCACTTGGGAGAGCACACTAAAGCAGATGTGGTAGACATGTTCCCTTCCCATAACAAGCTTACAATCTAGAAGGGAGAAAGACATTAATATAAATGAATAATGTAGAATATATAATTTTTAGATATGTATATAAGTGCTGTGGGACTGAGGGTGGGGCAAATACCAAAAACCCAAAGGTCATAGATCCAGGGTCTGTGGCCGAAAAAACTCAGGCTAGGTGACAAAAGTTAATGTGCCAGATGATATCAATGGTATTTATTGAGCACCTTTTTTGTACAGACCGTCGTGCTGAGCACTTTTAGCATACAATAGAATAAAAGACACCATCCCTACCCTCAATCTAATGGGAGATAGTCATCATCATCATCATCAATAGTATTTATTGAGTGCTTACTATGTGCAGAGCACTGTACTAAGCGCTTGGGAAGTACAAATTGGCAACATATAGAGACAGTCCCTACCCAACAGTGGGCTCACAGTCTAAAAGGGGGAAACAGAGAACAAAACCAAACATACTAACAAAATAAAATAAATAGAATAGCTATGTACAAGTAAAATGAATAAATAAATAAATAAATAAATAGAGTAATAAATATGTACAAACATATATACATATATACAGTTGCTGTGGGGAAGGGAAGGAGGTAAGATGGAGGGATGGAGAGGGGGACGAGGGGGAGAGGAAGGAAGGGGCTCAGTCTTGGAAGGCCTCCTGGAGGAGGTGAGCTCTCAGCAGGGCCTTGAAGGGAGGAAGAGAGCTAGCTTGGCGGATGTGGGGAGGGAGGGCATTCCAGGCCCGGGGGATGATGTGGGCCGGGGGTCGATGGTGGGACAGGCGAGAACGAGGTACGGTGAGGAGATTAGAGGCAGAGGAGCGGAGGGTGCGGGCTGGGCTGTAGAAGGAGAGAAGGGAGGTGAGGTAGGAGGGGGCGAGGTGATCGACAGCCTTGAAGCCCAGGGTGAGGAGTTTCTGCCTGATGCGCAGATTGATTGGTAGCCACTGGAGATTTTTGAGGAGGGGAGTGATATGCCCAGAGCGTTTCTGGACAAAGATAATCCGGGCAGCAGCATGAAGTCTGGATTGAAGTGGAGAGAGACACGAGGATGGGAGATCAGAGAGAAGGCTGATGCAGTAGTTCAGACGGGATAGGATGAGAGCTTGAATTAGCAGGGTAGCAGTTGGGATGGAGAGGAAAGGGTGGATCGTGGCAATGTTGCGGAGCTGAGACTGGCAGGTTTTGGTGACGGCTTGTGTGTACAAAGCAATAATGAGATCAATAGAAAGAAAAATGCTGCACCTGCTGATAGTGTAGAGGGGCACACAGTTACATTATCATTGTTGTTGTCTTACACTGTCGTGTCTGCCCCTTAGTGATGCCTTGGACACGTCTCTCCCAGAACGCCCCACTTCCATCTGCAGTCGTTCTGGTAGTGTATCCATTGTTTTCTTGGTAAAAATACAGAAGTGGTGTACCATTTCCTCCTTCTGTGCACTAAACAAGACTCTGCCTTTGACTCCCTCCCATGCTGCTGCTTCCCAGCACAGGTGAGTTTTGACTTGTAGCAGATTGCCTTCCACTTGCTAACCACTGCTCAAACTAGGAATGGAATGGAATGGCCTCTGCTTGACTCTCCCTCCTGTAGTTGAGACTGGTAGAGTACTGGAAATTCTCCAGATGTGACCCTGAGAGGCTTATTTTATCATAACCTAGCACAAATTTAGACTTCTATAATAATAATAATAATGATAGCATTTATTAAGCACTTACTATGTGCAAAGCACTGTTCTAAGCGCTGAGGAGGATACAAGGTGATGAGGTTGTCCCACGGGGGCCTCACAATCTTATTTCCCATTTTACAGATGAGAGAACTGAGGCCCAGAGAAGTGAAGTGACTTGCCCAAAGTCACACAGCTAAGTGGCAGAGGCAGGATTTGAACCCATGACCTCTGACTCCAAAGCCCAGGCTCTTTCCACTGAGCCACGCTGCTTCCATATAATTATAACAAATGAAAAGCTGGGCTTATTTGCATAGATGAAAGTTCAAAGTGACCTTCTTGATCTAGTTGTTGAACAGGATTAATTTATTGATTTCAGAGTATTCAGGGTAGACTCAGACATATGTCCGCACTAAGGGACTTAGAGAAGCAGCATGGCTCAGGGGAAAGAGCATGGGCTTTGGAGTCAGAGGTCATGGGTTCAAATCCTGGCTCCTCCACTTGTCAGCTGTGTGACTTTGGGCAAATCACTTAACTTCTCAGTGCCTCAGTTACATCATCGGTAAAATGGGGATTAAGACTGTGAGCCCCATGTGGGATAACCTTATCACATTGTAAATCTCCCTGTGCTTGGAACAGTGCTTTGCACAGAGTAAGCACTTAATAAATGCCACTATTATTATTATTATTATTATTATTATTATTATTATTCCCCACCCCTTTTTCTTTTGTTCAACTTCATCACTTTTATACTGGACATGCATGCACACAACATTCTTTATGATGTCACCATATTTCAGTGCATGTGTAGGAATATTCAATATGACATCACCATGTGTAATGTTCTGTATGGTATCACTACATGATATGCGAATGCGTACTGTCTGGATAATGTAATAATATCATACAGAAATTGTTCAATTCTCTGATTCCAGAGCATTTTTCTCAGGAGAGAGGCCTGACTCCTGAGTAACCAAAGAATACCAGTTGTATAGTGGCAGGGACAG
Source organism: Tachyglossus aculeatus (assembly GCF_015852505.1). Classification (NCBI taxonomy): domain Eukaryota; kingdom Metazoa; phylum Chordata; class Mammalia; order Monotremata; family Tachyglossidae; genus Tachyglossus; species Tachyglossus aculeatus. Next base: position 73,356,249 of record NC_052069.1, on the reverse strand, counting down.
GAGAGTTCTTTAAAACCACTTGGCTGCCAATCAGTCGGTGGCATGTGAGCACTTGAATGTGAGGAACTATACTGACCTGTTTATATGTTTCTACCTCAGTGCTTAGCACAGTGCTTTGGCATGTGAGTTCTTAATAAATACCATAGATCATTAGTTATTGTTATTTTTATTCCTCAACTCTTGGGAAAGTGCACCAGAGGTAAGACATATGTTTCCTGTCCTCAGGGACTGTACAGTCTAATTAGGCAGACAAAAAAAACTATTTACAGAATATGAAAGCCAGAGGAAGAACAAAGATAAAGCAGGAAGTGGTAGAGACTAGTTAAAATAAAGTTGTCAAAAAAATTGTGCAGATTAGTAGATTCGGAATATGCAAACCAACACAAAAATACACGTGTAACATGAGTGCTGAGGACAAGATTAAAGGATCAGGGTACACAAATTCTAAAGATAAGTGCCTGGGAGAATTAATCAGCGAAGACTTCTCTGTGGGATGTGTGATTATAAAAAGGCTTTAAAAAAGGGAAGAGCTGCAGTCTGTTGGATCTGGAAAAAGAGACAGTTCTATGTTTGAGCTATTGTACCGGCTAAGCAGCAACAGTTCATTTTACCCTCTCCATTTATAAGAATTCCATGCTCATGCCCTGGAAGAGACAATTTCAACTTTAAACTTTAGACTTATCTTTAAAATACTTTATTCCCAAGCACTGACATACAGATGCATTAAAGAATCCACCTTGGAAATATTCTGACAATTTGAAGTTATACAAGTGTTGCAAAATAAAACCATGACATTTTTCCACTAGTTTAACTTTAGTAAGCAAAAAAAGCTTTCAGTGGTTTGACTTGACATTTAATGCTTTTAAACACGATGTCTTTCTGAATTATTTTAGGGTACAGCACAAGAGAATCTAGAACACAAAATGTGGGGAAAGAAATTATGAATCATCCTATCTCTGACATCAATGAGGTGGCTTTTTTTCTCCCCAGAACCTATATAGGTGCTGGGGTGAAACTATATATATATATATATATATATATATATATATATATATATATATATATATATATATATATATATATATAATATGTGTGTGTGTGTGTGTGTGTGTGTGTGTGTAGAGATAGATTTGTCTGTGTATGTGTGTATATGCATGTATATATACATACACATACACCCACACATATATGCACATACGTATGTGTGTATAACCGTACACACACATACACAAACACAAACCCACACACCTATACACACATATGTGAGTATAGAATATTTATACATGTATAATAATAATGGCATTTATTAAGTGCTTACTATGTGTAAAGCACTGTTCTAAGCACTGGAGAGGTTACAAGGTGATCAGGTTGTCCCACCGGGGGGTGGGGAGGTTCACAGTCTTAATCCCCATTTTACAGATGAGGTAACTGAGGCCCAGAGAAGTTAAGTGATTTGCCCAAAGTCATACAGCTGACAGTTGGCGGAGCCGGGATTTGAACTCATGACCTCTGACTCCAAAGCCCGTGCTCTTTCCACTGAGCCACGATGCTTCTCCAGCCATGCTGCTTCAGAAACATATATGTATACATAGGTGCATACATACACACATACATATATGCATATACATGTGTGAATACATACACATATGTATATAATATATGCATACACACACATATTTATATACACATATATTTATACACACATGTATACACACGTGCAATATATAATTATCATCCATGGTAATTATGTGCTTAGAGAGACAGATTAACTTTCTGTTTACGAGGGTTATTCTTATTTTCAGTGCAGTTACAAGAAAGGGAGGAACTAGCCTGAAATAATTTGGAAGGCTTTGTAAGCATCTAACATAATATGAGAATAAATTTAGCAGAGTGGAAAGTGTGGGTCATTTTACTTGGATACAAAACAGTAGTAATAATAATAGCAAGGTAATTGTTAAATGCTTACTATGTGCCAACACTGGGCTAACTGCTGGGGTAGGCACAATGAAAACAGAATGGTTGTGGTCCCGGTCCCACATGGGGGCTAAACATCTAGGAGGAGATTCATAGATGAACAAACTGAAGCACATAGTGAAGTGAAGGGACTTGGCTAAGGTCACGCGGCAAAGTGGGGGAGCTGGGATTAGAACCCAGGTCTCCTGACTCCCAGGCCTGTACTATGGCTATGGTATTTACTGAGAACCCACTGGGACTAAGTCACCATAGTAAGCACGTGGAAAGTACAAAAAAAGCAAGAGATATATTTCCTGCCCATAAGGAGCTTACAACTGTAATGGGAGAGTTAAACATAAAAGTATTTGTGTGGGTTCAACCTTCGCAACATCGCTAAAATCTGTCCTTTTGTCTCCATCCAAACTGCTACTGTGGTGGTTCAGTCTCTCATCCTATCCCAACTGGATTATTGCGTCAGCCTCCTGTCTGATCTCCCATCCTCCTGTCTCTCCCTGCTTCGGCCTATACTTCACTCTGCTACCAGGATTATCTTTCTACAGAAATGCTCGGGGCATGTCACTGCCCTTCTCAAAAATCTCCAGTGGTTGCCTATCAACCTTTGAATGAAGCAAAAACTCTTCACTCTCGACTTCAAGGCTCTCCATCACCTCGCCCCCACCCCAACACACATCTCACCTCCCTTCTCTCCTTCTACAGCCCAGCCTACACACTCCGCTTCTCTGCTGCTAACCTCCTCACTTTGCCTTGTTCTCGCCTGTCCCGCCCCACCGTTTACCTCTGGCCCACATCCTACCTCTGGCCTGGAATGCCCTCCCTCCACACATCTGCCAAACTAAATCTCTTCCTCCCTTCAAAGCCCTACTGAGAGCTCACCTCCTCCAGGAGGCCTTCCCAGACTGAGCCCCCCCTTTTCCTCTCCTCCCTCCCCCCTTCTCATCATCCCCCTCCCTCCCTCTGCCCTACCCTCTTCCCCTCCCCACAGCACTTGTGTATATTTGTACATATTTATTACTCTATTTTATTAATGATGTGTATATTACCATAATTCTATTTATTCTGATGGTATTGATGTCTGTCTACTTGTTTTGTTGTCTGTGTCCCCCTTCTAGACTGTGAGTCCATTGTTGGGTAGGGACTGTCTCTATATGTTACCGATCTGTACTTCCCAAGTGCTTAGTACAGTGCTCTGCACACAGTAAGTGCTCAATAAATACAATTGAATGAATGAACGCTACCACAATAATCCAAGCATTTATCCTATCCTTCCTTGATTACTGTATCACCCTTCTTGCTGGCCTCCATGCCTCCTGTCTCTTCCCTTTCCAGGCCATATCTCACTCTGCTGCTAGGATCATTTTTCTACAAAAATGTTCAAGCTATGTTTCCCTACTCTTCTAGAACTTCCAGCGGTTGCCCATCCACCTCTGCATCAAACACAAACCCCTTACAATTGGCTTCAAAGCACTCAGTCACCTTGCCCTCTCCTGCCTCACCTCATTGCTCTCTTACTACAATCCAGCCCACACACTTTGCTCCTCTAATATGAACACTGCACTTCACTGTACTTCATTCATTCATTCATTCAATCGTATTTATTGAGCGCTTACTGTGTGCAGAACACTGTACTAAGCGCTTGGGAAGTACAAGTTGGCAACATATAGACACAGTCCCTACCCAACAGCGGGCTCACAGTCATAATAATAATGATGGGTTTATTAAGCGCTTACTATGTACTTACTAGAGACGGTCCCTACCCAACAGTGGGCTCACAGTCTAGAAGGGGGAGACAGAGAACAAAACAAAACATATTAACAAAATAAAATAAATATAATAAATATGTACAAGTAAAATAAATAGAGTAGTAAATACGTACAAACATATGTACATATATACAGGTGCTGTGGAGAAGGGAAGGAGGTAAGGCGGGGGGGATGGAGGGAGCTCAGTCTGGGAAGGCCTCCTGGAGGAGGTGAGCTCTCAGTAGGGCCGTGAAGGGAGGAAGAGAGCTAGCTTGGTGGATGTGGGGAGGGAAGGCATTCCAGGCCAGGGGGATGACATGGGCCGGGGGTCGACGGCGGGACAGGTGAGAATGAGGCACGGTGAAGAGATTAGTGCCAGAGGAGCAGAGGGTGCATGCTGGGCTGTAGAAGGGGAGAAGGGAGGTGAGGTAGGAGGGGGTGAGGTGATGGACAGCCTTGAAGCTGAAGGTGAGGAGTTTCTGCCTGATGCTGATTCAGTCTTGTCTATCTAGATTCAGTCTTGTCTATCTAGACACTGACCTCTTTCGCACATCCTGCCTCTGTCCTGGACTGCACTCCCTTTTCATATAGACAGAAAATTACTCTCCACTTCTTCAGGCCTTATTGAAAAACACATCTCCACCAAGAAGTGTTCCCTGACTAAGCCCTTATTTCCTCTTCTCCCAGAGCCCTGACTTGCTCCCTTTATTCACACCCCACCACCCCAGACCCACAGAATTATGTACATATCTATAATTCACTTTTTATATTACTGTCTGTCTCCCCCTCTAAACTGTAAGCTCACTGTGGGCAGGGAAGGTGTCTGTTATGTTGTTATGTTGTACTCTCCCAAGTTCTTAATACAGTGCCCTGCACACAATAAGTGCTCTATAAATATGATTGATGGGTTGATTGATTGATTATTTATGAACAGAATACTCTCCCAAATATTTATGAACAGAATTATGTACATATCTATAATTCACTTTTTATATTACTGTCTGTCTCCCCCTCTAAACTGTAAGCTCACTGTGGGCAGGGAAGGTGTCTGTTATGTTGTTATGTTGTACTCTCCCAAGTTCTTAATACAGTGCCCTGCACACAATAAGTGCTCTATAAATATGATTGATGGGTTGATTGATTGATTATTTATGAACAGAATACTCTCCCAAATATTTGCTACAGTGCTTTGAACACAGTAGGTCCTAAGCAAATTATATTGATTGGTTGAGTAATCAGAAAAAATGCAGATACAGTTGAAATCCTATTTATATGCATCCCTGAGGCCAGGTATGAATAATTACTTAAGTGCTGAGTTGAAACCAGTTAACTTAAAAAACGCTCTGAAATTCAAAGACAAAAATCCTCCTGTCCTGAATGTACATATTCTTGTCCTGCCTGATCCGTTTTCTCCACTTATTGGTAATTGGTTTGGGTGGATGAATCCCTCAAAAAGAGACCTTGGTTGAACAAGGCTTCAGAGGGTGTTGCAGTGGAGGATACCTTTAGAGCTATAGTGGACAACTCTACATCCAAATTCTTCCATATCTAAGGAATCTGCATTTCCTGCCTATTCTCCCAATACCAACACTGCTCTTCATTGCTTGCTTGGGATAAAGTGACCTACCTATCTTGATGTTTTACTGAGACCATAGAGCTGGTCGGGATTCTGTATGTGCTTCTCTTAAAGGAAATATTAGCTGGAAAATATCCCATAAGATTTTCTTTACTGAACTTGATAATATATATAGCTTTTACCTTTCACAAGTGTCCTTTTTAAGAATTTTAAACACTATAATCAATTAGTAGCATTCATTAAGGGCCTGCTATATGCAAAGCCCTATAACAAGCACTTGGGAAAGTATGGTAGAATGGATAAACATGAATCCTGCTCACAAGGAATTTACAATATGGCAGGGAGATATCCCTAAAATAAATTACAAGTAAGAGAAAGGATAAAGTATCAAGTGCTAAGGGAGTAGTAACAAGTTTATGGCTTGATTGATTGATAGGCTTAAGTGACATGAAAACAATGAACAGGCAGTTGGGGAAGATGCACTGTGGGGAGACTAATCAGGTAAGGCCTCCTGGAGAAGATGTGATTTATGGATGGCTTTGAAGATGGGGAGAGCAATAGTGTGAGGAGATGGAGAGAGCAGGCAGAGGGAGGTCCAGGTATAAGGAAAGACACAAGCAAAAAGTTGTAAGTGGGACTGATGAGAATGAAGTATAGTGAGTAGTAGAACAAGGCATGCAAACTGGGAAGTAATGGAAGAAATACAAGACTAACAGGGGAGTGTTGATATAGTGCCTTAAAGTCAGTGGACAGAGGTTCCTATTTCATAAGAAGCAGTGTGGAAAGAAAGGTGTACATGAAGTGGGGCAATGTGCACTGAACAATGTTTAAGACAAATGTTTCGACCAGCAGTATGAAGTATGGACTGGAGAGGGGATAGGATGGAGGCAGGCAGTCAGGAAGGAGACAGATGCAGTAATTGAACCAATCAATCAATGGTATTTACTGATTACTTACTATGTGCTGAACACTGTATTAAGCGTTTGGGAGAGTACAGCGGATTAGACATGTTTCCTGCCCAGAGTAAGTGTATACAGTGTAGAAGAGGAGACAGGCATTAAAATAAAATATGGACTTGCACCTAAGTGCTCTGGGGCTGAAGGTGGGGTGAAATCAAGGGCTTAAAGGATGTGGATACAAGTGCATAGGTGAAATAGAGAAGCAGGATGGCCTAGTGGCAAGAGCATGGGCTTGGGCGTAAAAGGTCATGAGTTCTAATCCTTGCTCTGCCACTTGTCAACTGTGTGACCTTGCGCAAGTCATTTAACTTCTATGTGCCTCAGTTACCTCATCTGTAAAATGGAAATTGAGACTGTGAGCCCCACGTGGGACAACCTAAATACCTTGTATCTACCCCAGCATTTAGGATAGTGCTTGGCACATAGTAAGCGCTTAACAAATGATCGTTATTATTATTAAAGTAGGGGAGATGAGACTTAGGGCAGGCCTCTCATGTACATACCCTTATAATCTCCCATTCCCCTATCAGTAATTTCTTTTAATGTCTGTTTTCCCTTCTTGACGGTCAGCTTCCTTTGGGCAATGGATGGGGCTTATCACCTTTACTGTATCATTTTCTCCCAAGCACCTAGTATGGTGCTTGGAATCCAGTAAGTGATCGATAAATACCACTGATTGATTCATTCATGATCCAGGGAATTAATTACAAAGCAAATGAGTCCTTAAATGATTTTCTGTTTCATTGCAGAGATTGGTGAGAGATTATGGCAGCGAGGCTCAGTGGAAAGAGCACGGGCTTGGGAGTCAGAGGTCATGGGTTCAAATCCCAGCTCTGCCACTTGTCAGCTGTGTGACTTTGGGCAAGTCACTTAACTTCTCTGTGCCTCGGTTGCCTCATCTGTAAAATGGGGATTAAGACTGTGAGCCCCACGTGAAACAACCTGATCACCCTTAGAACAGTGCTTTGCACATAGTAATTGCTTAATAAATGCCATTATTATTATTATTATGGAACAAAATTGATCCATCAGATTACTAAGATAATGGCCCGCTGACGTAATACATTATCATGTATTGCTGAAGTGTTTTAGATGCATTTGCCCCCTTGGTTTTATGATTTTATTGAAGGTATTCAAAACAGAAAATCTGTAAACTAAAACAAACAGTGTATCATTGTAAAAAAAAATGATACTATATAGAGGACAATGTCATAAAATTCCACCTTACATAATCTATCTATCCATAAATAATATATTCATCAAGTTAGTGAATTAATGCCATGTAAAAAAGAACATATCTAAACTTTATTTTCTCAAAATTTTCTCCAAGAATTCTCTTGGGTCCATAAGCAACTTGTGTGTGTCTAGGACTAATATTGCTCATGATTAAGACCAGAAAGACAGTAGTGGAGGGAGTCAGTGGAGCGGTGCAAGAAAGCAAATAAAATAAAAAGCCAACCAAACAAACACTTTTTAGAACTGAGTAATCCAGGTGGGCAGAAAAGGGAGTGTGACATGGTGGTAGAGTCAAGAATTTGGATAGCACCAGATACCTACATTTCTGGTCTCCCTCTACTCCTAACGCCCATCTGATCTTTGCCACACTACCCTAAAATAAACAGTTATGGATATAAGCATACAGACACTCAATATATTCTCACCTGAGCTCCTTCCTCCACTGAGTACTGCTCATTCACCCTCCACACCTCCTCCCCAAAATCCAAAACATTTTCCAAAACAACCAAAAACATAAAAACTATAACTTACTCAAACTTCAGCAACATTTTGTGCCTCCCCAGGAAGTAACAGAACTCTACCATGGAGGAAGGAAATGGAATATTTCACTGATTGATATTTCAATCAGATATTTCAATCAGATCACTCAGATATTTCTTGAGTTCCTACTCCATGCCAAGCATTGCATTATATGTCAGGGAGTGAAAATACAGTAGAATCAATAATAATTATGGTGTTTGTTAAGCGCTTACCATGTGCTAAGCACTGTTCTAAGTGCTGGAGTATATATAGGATAATCAGGTTGTCCCATGTAGGGCTCACACTTTCAATCCCCATTTTGCAGATGAGCTCACTGAGGAACAGAGAAGTTAAGTGACTTGCCCATGGTAACACAGCAGACAAGGGGAAGAAGTGGGATTAGAACCCACATCCTCTGACTCCCAAGCCTGTGCTCTTTCCACTAAGCCACGAGAATTGATAGACATTAACCCTGCCCACAAAGAACTCATAGTCTAATGGGGAGGGTCGAGGCATACTTAAAATAAATTATTCATAGGGAAATGGAGAGTATAAGGATATGTACATAAGTGCCAGCTCTACACTTGTTTTCTGTGTGGCCTTGGGTGGGTCACTGCTCTTCTCTTGGGTACAGTTTCTTCATCTGTAGAATGGGGATTCAGACCTCTTCCCTCTCCTACTTGGACTGTGAGCTCCATCTGGAACAGGAACTGTGAACAATCTGCTAATTTTGCATCAACTCCAGGGCTTAGCACAGTCCTGGTCACATAGTAAGTGCATAACAAATATAATAATGATGAAAATAATAATAATAACAGCAATAATAATGTCATATTTATTGAGCACTTACTGTGTGCAGAGCACTGCAGTAAGTGTTTGGGAGAGTACAGCACAGTTGGTAAACACGTAGCCTTCCCACAACGAGTTTACAGTGCTGTTCTCTCTGCTTTCCACTGCAAGCTCTGCTAATTAAATATATATTAAATAATACTAATTTAATACCTGTTTCGTCAAAACCTCTGTCTCACTCCCCTTTTCCAATACCTACTTTGAGTGTTTCCCCCTTCACCCCCCGCCATTCGCCAATAATCCCATTCCCAGTCAAAATTAATTTGGTTCTCACAGGGGGAAGCAAGTCTGATTCCCTGTGCCTTTGGGTGGTTTCTCGGCTAAATATATTTTCACCTTGCAGTTTTCCCCAGGGCCAGATCTAGCTATGTGCTTGGCTGGTATACTGCCTGGTCTTAGTTGTTCAGCAAAACACATAACTAGGACAAAACACACCTGAGGGATCAGCCTAAATTCTGAACAGAAGAGGCCCCGACATTTGGAAACCATCAAGAGACCCTGGTTAGCTCCCCCACCAGAGGAGCTGGCTTTGCTAAATCACGGGAGGAGGCAGGCTCCACACAGTTTTATGTTTCTGTGAAGCATTCATTGTTTGCTCAGAATTCCATGTTGGGGTTTTTTCGGTCCAAGTGCCTGGCCACCAGAATGAATTTGTCCTGCCCTCCAGGCACAGCACCCGTGTTTCCAACCAGTTATCTTTAACTCATTCTAGGAAAACCCAGCTGTGAAGGGGAAAGTGGGGAAACCTTCTCTTTTCTGAACACGACTTCAATTGGGAGACAGATCGTTCTCACACATTCTTTCTATAGCTGTATGTCCACTATAGGACGTGGCACCTTTATCACTGTGCCACATATATGAAACTAAACTCATTGCCTCGTCCCCCTCTCCATCGCCCCCATCTTACCTCCTTCCTTTCCCCACAGCACCTGTATATATGTATATATGTTTGTACATATTTATTACTCTATTTATTTATTTATTTATTTTACTTGTACATATATATTCTATTTATTTTATTTTGTTAGTATGTTTGGTTTTGTCCTCTTTCTCCCCCTCTTAGACTGTGAGCCCACTGTTGGGTAGAGACTGTCTCAATATGTTGCCAACTTGTACTTCCCAAGTGCTTGGTACAGTGCTCTGCACACAGTAAGCGCTCAATAAATATGATTGATTGATTGATTGATTGATTGCCAAAGTAGATAAGTACTACCCCAAGGACACTGAAGCTCTATCGGTGGGGGCAGAGCAAACCCCAAGCAACCTAGCTTAATTTTTTTTCACGGCCATAAGCAGCATGGCCTAGTGGAAAGAGCACAGTCCTGGAAGTCAGAGGACCTGGGTTCTAATCCCTGCTTCTCCACTTGTCTGTGTAAATTTGTGCAGGTCATTTGACTTCTCAGTACCTCAATTGTCTCATCTGCGAAATGGGGATTAAATCCCATGCCTCCGACTGAGACCTATGTGGCACAGGGACTATGTCCAACCTGATTATCTACCACAGGGCTTAGAACAAGTGTGACACATAGCAAGTGATTAACAAGTGACATAATGATTATTAATTATTTCCATAATTATTAAGTGCTGTGGGGCTGGGGCTGTGGCTGGGGTAAGTATCAAAGTGCTTAAGGGGAACTCACCCAAATGCTTAGGCCATGCAGAAGAGAGGGCAGTTAGAGGAAATGAGGGCCCAGTCAGGGATGAACTCTTGGAGGAGCTATGATTTAATAGGTCTTAAAAAATATGGAATTTGCACACAAATAGGTGCTCAAAAGATAAACAAATAAAGAATTAGAAAACAGGATCACAAGGGTCAGTGTGGCATTTGGGATACTGAGAAGCAGGGTATAGTAACAACAACAACTACCTGTCTCCCGTCTCACAAGCCCGCAACCTTGGTGTCATCCTCGACTCTGCTCTCTCGTTCACCCCTCACATCTAATCTGTCACCAAAACCTGCCGGTCTCACCTCCGCAACATCACCAAGATCCGCCCTTTCCTCTCCATCCAAACCGCTACCCTGCTGGTTCATTCTCTCATCCTATCTCGACTGGATTACTGCATTAGCCTCCTCTCTGATCTCCCATCCTCCTGTCTCTCCCCACTTCAAACTATACTTCATGCTGCTGCCCGGATCATCTTTGTGCAGAAATGATCTGGGCATGTTACTCCCCTCCTCAAAAATCTCCAGTGGCTACCAATCAACCTACACATCAGGCAAAAACTCCTCACTCTCGGCTTCAAGGCTCTCCGTCACCTCGCTCCCTCCTACCTCACCTCACTTCTTTCCTTTTACAGCCCAGGCCGCACCCTCCGCTCTTCTGCCGCTAATCTCCTCACTGTGCCTCATTCTCGCCCGTCCCACCATCAACCCCCGGCCCACGTCCTCCTCCTGGCCTGGAATGCCCTCCCTCTACACATCCGCCAAGCTAGCTCTCTTCCTCCCTTCAAAGCCCTACTGAGAGCTCACCTCCTCCAGGAGGCCTTCCCAGACTGAGCCCCCTCCTTCCTCTCCCCCTCCCCATCCCCCCTGCCTTACCTCCTTCCCCTCCCCACAGCACCTGTATATAATATGTTTGTATGGATTTATTACTCTATTTTACTTGTATGTATTTACTGTTCTATTTATTTTGTTAATGATGTGCATCTATCTTTACTTCTATTTATTCTGATGAGTTGACACCTGTCCACATGTTTTGTCTTGTTGTCTGTCTCCCCCTTCTAGACTGTGAGCCCGTTGTTGGGTAGGGACCTTCTCTATATGTTGCCAACTTGTACTTCCCAAGTGCTTAGTACAGTGCTCTGCGCACAGTAAGTGCTCAATAAATACGATTGAATGAATGAACTACCAGTATCCCAGCCTAATCTATAAAGCTGTAATGGTGCAACCTTCTAGATGGCTATAAAATCTGTGCTAGCACAGAATGGTTCCCAGTATTGTGTACAACTTTGCATTGAGGTTTTCTCCTCTGTCCTCCATGTTCTTTGAGCCTGCTGTTAAGTTTCTTTGGAGGATGATAATAATAATGGTATTTGTTAGGCGCTTACTATATGCCAAGTACTGTTCTAAGCACTGGGGTAGATACAAGGTAATCACTTGTCCCATGTGGGGTTCACAATCTTCATCCCCATTTTACAGATGAGGGAACTAAGGCACAGAGCAGTTAAGTCATTTTCCCAAAGTCACACAGCTGATAAGTGGCAGAGTCGGAATTAGAACCCACAACCTCTTACCCCCAAGCCCATGTTCTTTCCACTAAGCCACGCTCCTTCTCTAAGTGTGACAAGGCCTGAGGCAGGACTGGTGTGACAGAAATGGGGTAAGTAGGGTGGGACAATTTGTTTTCAGGGTTTATTGGTGGGATAAGCAATTGCTGGGATATCAGGGGTAGGCAACATGTCCTCCAATGTGGAATGGGCGTTGGAAACACATGTTTAAAGGAGTTATGGGTAGGGGAGAGGAAACAGGACTAGGAAAGAAAGGAAAATGACTCATTTGACAGCACCTGGCCACGACTGATTAATTTCCAGGGCCCTAGCTCTGATAGCAAGTGAAGCCATCCCTCTGGCATGGCATCCTTTCAAAGAAGAAAAATATGTGGGGTTTCTTTTTTCCTCAAGATGGAAATGTTCTTTTGAGAAGGACCAAGCTAGCAAAGCGATTGTTACAAGAAATAGACAATGATATTTGTGGTCATTTGCACCTTATCAATTACTAATGCAAATGTTCTTTCGGAGTCTCAGAGGAACTAAGTTGCACACTTTGAGTTTTTCAACATTCCCATTTTCGATGAGAAAAGTGGAAGTAGAGACTTCATTCACTCATTCAATCATATTTACTGAGCGCTTACTGTGTGCAGAGCACTGTACTAAGCGCTTGGGAAGTACAAGTTGGCTACATATAGAGACGGTCACTACCCAACAGTGGGCTCACAGTCTAGAAGAATCTCTGCCATTACCCACAGGTAGTATCTGTCAATGTTGAAGGCTCCTGGACCATTAGATACCACACATTCAAGCACCTGATCTTTAGGAGAGACCCTGTCCGTGTGTTCTCAACCTAACACTTTTCAGTCACTGCTTGCTGATTCCAATAAAAAATAAAATACTAATCTCATAATGTTTGCTGGTTAGCAAGACGGATTTAATTAAGACCCTCAGGAATAATATTAATACTAATAATAATTGTGGTATTTCCTAAGCCATTACTGTGAGCCGGGCACTGTTCTAAGCACTGGGGTAGATACAAGAAAATCAGGTTGGACAAGTCCATGTCCCATATGGGGCTCACAGTCTTTATCCTCATTATACAAATGAGGTACTTAAAGCACAGAGAAGTGAAGTAATTTGCCCATGGTCACACAGAAGACAAATGGCGAAGCTGGAATTATAATGTATGACCTTCTTACTCCCAGGCCCGTGCTCTAGCCATTACTCCATGCTGCTTCTCATAGAGAAGCAGTGTGGCTCAGTGGAAAGAGCAAGGGCTTGGGAGTCAGACGTCTTGGGTTCTAATCCCGGCTCTGCCACTTGTCAGCTTTTTGACTTTGGGCAAGTCACTTAACTTCTTTGTGCCTCAGTTCCCTCATCTGTAAAGTGGGGATTAAGACTGTGAGCCCCACGTGGGACAACCTGATTACCTTGTATCCCCCCAGCATTTAGAACAGTGCTTGGCACGTAGTAAGTGGTCAACAAATACCATTATTATTAGATATCATATTGAGCCTATGAACTAGTTAGATGTCCCTTCAAAGCCCGACTGATCCCTTCAAAGCCCTACTGAGAGCTCACCTCCTCCAGGAGGCCTTCCCAGACTGAGCCCCCTCCTTCCTCTCCCCATCCTCCCCCTTCCCATTCCCCCCACCTTACCTCTTTCCCCTTCCCACAACACCTGTATATATGTTTGTACATATTTATTATTTTATTTATTTTACTTGTCCAAATTACTATTCTATTTATTTCATTTTGTTAATATGTTTTGTTTCGTTGTCTGCCTCCCCCTTCTACACTGCGAGCCTGCTGTTGGGTAGGGACTGTCTCTATATGTTGCCAACTTGTACTTCCCAAGTGCTTAGTACAGTGCTCTGCACACAGTAAGCGCTCAATAAATACAATTGAATGAATGAATGAATGAATGTCCCCTCTGAAATCCGCCAAACTAGCACAATTCCCCCCTTCAAAGCCCTACTGAGAGCTCACCTCCTCCAGTAGGCCTTCCTGGACTAAACCCCCCTTTTCCTCATCTCCTCCTCTTCTCTCAATCACCCCCTCTCACTCCCTCTGCTCTACCCCCCCTCCCCACTGCTCAGCACTTGTGTGTATATATGTACATGTAAATAATTATATTTGTTTTATTAATGATGTGTATACATCTATAATTCTATTTATTCACATTGATGCTATTGATGCCTGTTTACTTGTTTTGATGTCTGTCTCCCCCCTTCTAGACCATGAGCCCACTGTGGGCAGGGATTGTCTCTGTTGCTGAATTGTGCTTTACAAGCACTCAGTACAGTGCTCTGCACACAGTAAGTGCTCAATAAATATGACTGCATGAATGAGTTATTTTTCATCCTTAATTAAGTTTGCCTCATATACTCTTGGCCAATATATGACTTTGTGAAAGCCACCTGCTCTATTTCTTGGTTTCCTGATAGGATGGGGGAAAAATAATTAAAATTATTAAAAATGGTTGCATTACATTAGAGTGCAAAATAATCTGAACTCTGAACATCTATGGGACTTCAACTTCAATACAAAGTGAAAACAAATACATGAATAGTTTGATCTCTGTCCCTGAAATAACATATCTCTCATTTATCAAGCTTGCAACCTGTTAAAGGCAGCTTGAAGTTGAGCAGATGATATGGAAATAAAATTAAAATATAATAAACCATACATAGGAAATAAAAATAACAATGGCATTTATTAAGCACTTACTATGTACAAAGCACTGTTCTAAGCGCTGGGGAGGTTACAAGGTGATCAGGTTGTTTCATTGGGGCTCACAGTCTTAATGCCCATTTTACAGATGAGGTAACTGAGGCCCAGAGAAGTTAAGTGACTTGTTCAAGGTCACACAGCTGAGAATTGGCGGAGCCGGGATTTGAACCCATAACCTCTGACTCCAAAGCCCGTGCTCTTTCCACTGAGCCACACTGCTTCTCTAGAATAACAGAAAGGAAAGATAGAAAGATAGAAAGCAATTTGTATTTTTTAAAAATCCCTCTGTTCCTCTATGATATTTTACTTTTTGAGGAACACAAACTTCTTTTTCTAAACTGAGATGATTCAATTATGTATATAATAGTCAAACTTCCTTCAGAAGTAGCCTCTTAAAAATAGTCCCATGGTTTTCCATACAATTATGTGTGACCTTTAGTTAAAAATATATCTATGAAATGATTAAACTTTTTCCCCGTTGAGTGAATGTGTTTATCCTTTCTAAAAGTAAACCAGAGTCATAATATGAAGATATAAAATATTTTTCTACTTTATCACATATCTCTAAGACAGGATTGTACAGAGGAGCAATAGGATATCACTGTTACATCACAGGGTCCACCAAGACCTTAATAATAATAATAATTGCGGTATTTGTTAAATGCTTACTATCCACTTACTGGGATGGATGCAAGCAAATTGGGTTCGACACAGTCCCTGTTCCATGTGGGCCTCACAGATTCAATTCCCATTTTACAGATGAGGTAACTGAGGCCCAGAGAAGTGAAGTGACTTGCTGTGATCACACAGCAGACGTGGTGAAGCAGGGATTAAAACGCACAATCTTCTGACTCCCATGCCAGGAGATTAATGTCTACAGCTGGGTGGTGGACATTAAAATAAATTACAGCAATGTACAAACATTCTGTGGAATTTAGGAAGGGTGTAACTCAAATGTTCATACATGTACACATCCAAGATTTTAGGCATCCCAGAAGGGCTTAATTGGGAAAGGCCTGTTGAGAACACATGATCTTTTAGTAAGGCTTGAAGGTGGGAAGAGTGGTGGTTAACAGGGATGGAGTTCCAAGCCAGAAGGAGGATGTGGACAAGAGGTTCTCAGTGAGACAGGTGAGATCAAGGTTGGACTGGATTGTAGTAGGAAATCAGGGAGTTCAGGCAGGAGGGGATTGCTCAAATTTGTTCAAATCATTCAAATTTCTCCTGGTCCTGTGCCTCCCTCCCTCCCATATTCCTCCACACAGGCTCACATCTTTGGCATTCTGGGACCAAGGAGGTGAAAAGAACTTCTTAGACCTCATTCACTTGTATTCAAGACCTATCTCAGTTTTGATTTTTTGTGATGGGGCAGAGGGTAACAATGAGAAGGCTGAAGTAATTAAGGCTGCTGTTGAGGTCTCGTTGCTTCTACTTCATCTTTTTCACTCTACAAAGTATGATCTGACTAAGGACTCAATAATCCTTTTTTATCTAGATCCAATAACCTGTTTATTCCCTTGATACTTCTGCAAGCTATAACTTTATAGACCAACAAGCTTGACTATCTCCAGCTGTAGGCAGACCCTGATTGTGGATACATTCAGGCCCCTATTGGAGACAGTAAAGGTCAAAGGAGAAGTGGAAGATTGGTGCCAGCAGTGTCTGGAACTCAATGGCATACATTGCTGAGAAAAGGGTGGTCATTTACTCTCATGGAGATGAGTTGAGGAGTGAAGTGGAGGGAAGAAACATTTTCTGCCAACAGGCTAAGTGATCTGTCACCAAATGATAAAACAGTGAGTTCTTTTCAATAGATCTTGAAAGTTTGTGTGGTTATTTTTGTAACTATGGAAGATTGCTTGTGTTTTAGTAGAAGTCTGTGCATTGAAACTTATATAGTGTGAAAGGCTTTGAATCTAGGCTGCCTTTTTTTTAATGTCCTGATCTTAAGATAAATTTCTGTCTGAACCTTGAACTTTGGGTGACTCTAAGGATGTTAAAGGGCCATGATTTCTTCTCTGATCTGTCTCTATCTCTCTCTTCTCCTACACTCAGAGGAGGAAATGATATCCCTTATGTGTTGTTGGGCTAAGGCTGTTATTAAGTCGAATCAGGAGGTCACGGGTGAAGAGAGTGCCTGGATCCACAATGAAGGTGTCATGTTGATGATCTATGATTCCCTTCTGATACACATGTTGAAAAGAATTTTTCAGGGAGGATTATGAGCTCTTGCCCCAACAACAGGTGAGGCTAGAAATGTACCACTTGTTTCACAGGTGGCAATGTTTGAAGAAAAGATCCTTGGTGAAAACTGATCTCCCTTCTAGCCTGAAGGGGATAGAGGCAGTGTGGCTTAATGGAGCAAGCCTGAGGCTAATAGTAAGGGGACCTAGGCTCTAATCCCAGCTCTACCATTTACCTACTGTGTGACCCTGGGCCAGTATCTTAACTGCTCTGTGCCCAAGTTACCTCATATGTAAAATGGATTTCCAATACCCGTTTTTCCTCCTACTTAAAATGTGAACCCTGATTAGAGCAGGGACTGTTCCTGACCTGAATACCTTGTATCTACCTAAGTACTTAGGATGATGCTTGGCACATAGTAAGCACTTAAAGTATTATTATTATTATTAATTAATTATCTGTTGACATGCTGATTTCCTCGATCTGAAGAAGGGTAGGGTCTAGATCTTTCTTTTCCTTCTGCTGCCTAGCCATCCCCACCCTGCCTCCCCTGCTGCACCGGAGTTGAAGGAAAGGCTGACTATCACCCTGAACTTCTTCTGCAGCCCTACTACCACTATCCAAGTGGGAACAGTAGAGATACCCTCTGTACAGATTCATTTACACCTACATCCTTTACTCCCCCAAAGGCTTGGACCTTTGCCAAAGTCCTTCACACTGCTCCTGGCTCTGGCCCAGACAACTGAATATAGCCATTTTTTTTAATGGTATTTAAGCACTTCCTATATGCCAGGCACTTTACTAAACTCTGGGTTAAATAGAAGCTAATTCATTCATTCAGTCGTATTTATTGAGCACTTACTGTGTGCAGAGCACTGTACTAAGCACTTGGGAAGTACAAATCAGGTTGGATGTAGTCTACATCCCACATAGGGTTTACAAACTTAATCTCCATTTTACAGATAAGGTAACTGAGTCACAGAGAAGTGAAGCGACTGCCCAAAGTCAAGCAGCAGACAAATGGAGGAGCTGGGATTAGAACTCATGTCCTTCTGACTCCCAGGGCTGTACTCTATCCATTAGGCCATGCTGCTTCCCATGTTTTTTGCCCCTTTCCCTTATTAATGTAGGAGCTAATTTGACTTCCAGTCCATTGTTAGTAGAAGGTGGGTCCATTCTACTCTATCACTATTGGAAAGTAGAAGATTCCCCAAATATTGAAAGTTTTCAAGACAGCATATTAAAGTCATTGCTTCCTTTCTTGTGCCCTAAAGCTCAGGTTTGGCATTACTAATGGAGAGGGAGGAAGCAGGTTGCAGGGGGGTGGGGGGCATCCCTCTGCAGCCTTCTTAGGAACAAATGAGCAGTTAGGGGTGCATCTAATATTTCCTGAGGGATTCATTTCACCTCTTTGGAAGAGCCTTCATTAGATTGCCCCCCAGGTTCTAGACCCTATCATCTCCCCATCTCCACCCCTTCAGAGCTGGGAACATCGCTGGGACTTCAGTCCAGGACAAGCAGCAGTGAGCATAACTCAGCCCAGTCACCCATTTGGTTGCCTCTAATGTTCTCCCTCAAAATGTTTTCCCCTACCCCGACCCAAACCTCCCAGTTAGTACAGTTTCTGCTTCAGCTTCAGATAGAACATGACACTGGTAGTCAGAAGACCTTTGAGATGGAGGGTCTGCTGACAAGAAAAGCAAAATACAGTGGATTCTGAGGGTCTACTGAATCCATCCTCCCTTGTGAAAGCCAGAGGTACACTGCATCACTGGCTCAGGGGACTAAGCAAAATGTTTCTCCACCAAATGGATCCTAGATCAGGGAACGAATCACAGAAAGAGACTGGAGGAGCATATCATAAAACCAGTGTTTTAATTGGAAGAATCCAAGCCTCAGCACTTTCCCAGAAACCATAGACTAACAAGCATTATAAGTAGCATGGCTTAGATGATACAGCACAGGACTGGGGGAGTCAAAAGACCTGGGTTCTAGTCCTGGCTCCACCACAGACTGATGTGTGACTTTGGGCAAGTCACGTAACTTCTTTGTGTCTCAGGTACCTCATCTGTAACATTAGGATTACAACTGTGAGCCCCATGTGGGACATGGACAGTGTCCAACCTGATTACCTTGTATCTACCCCAGCACTTTGAACAGTGCCTGGCACATAGTAAGCACTTAACAAATACCATAAAAAAGCAGCAAACTCATTGTGATCCTCTAGATAGTTCTTGTGGTTTCTTGAAGTTGGCATCTGACAAGTTGGGTGGTCCACCCAGGAGATTTTCAGCAACAATATGAGGGCTTGGGATGCTAATTTCAAATTTACCATTGCAGAGGGCTTGATATATATGGGCATTACATCATCTAGAAGTTAAATTTATGGTGAGTAGAATTATCCAGACTATCTGGGTATTCAGATTGTCAATGATCATGTACATATATTGAAAAGTTAATATAGTTAAAGTAATGAGCTTAGCAAAGTGGGTTTTTTTTGGGGGGGGGGGGCTTTTTTTTTTCCTAGAGCAAATGAAAAGAACAGATTTTGGGTGAAGTGTAGGAGGAACTCCTAATTAGTCTATGCTAGGGGAAACTACATAATAGAACAGATTTTGTAAATGTAAAAATCTTAAGTACTGCAGTTTGCTAGGTTCAAATATAAAAAAACAAGTAGTTTATAGTGCCCAGTAGTTTATTATTAGAGTAGG
This sequence comes from Tachyglossus aculeatus, assembly GCF_015852505.1. Classification (NCBI taxonomy): domain Eukaryota; kingdom Metazoa; phylum Chordata; class Mammalia; order Monotremata; family Tachyglossidae; genus Tachyglossus; species Tachyglossus aculeatus. The sequence goes on along the minus strand of NC_052069.1, from coordinate 73,336,559 downwards.
CTATTCTGTGTTCCTAGAATATTGTTAAGATAACAGAAAAACCCATATAATTCCTGAATTTAAACAATGAACATTCAATTCTGTCAAGTAATAACTATAGATTTTTTTGGAGGGGTAGAGACAAGTAAATCTATGCCCCATCACAATTAACATGACAAGAAAATGAATAGCTCAATTTACAACAGTTCTATTTGGCACCTTTTTTTTATTTAAGAGAAAAACGAAGGGCTGAATAGGGCCCCTTAAATATGCCATCCTATGAAAAAACCCTGTTTAAATTCTTAAACATTTCCTGATAAATTTTTTATTTATTGAAGATGGGTAGTCATGCATATTTATTTTACTACCGAACTATTGAAACAATACAAAAGAAATGTTTTTATAAAGTTTAAATGGCCTTCATAGTTATCTACTCCAACTTCTAACATATGGTATTTATTTTCTTAAACAGCACTTGAAAAGGTATATTCAAAGAGGAAGATAATTTTGTTCCTCAAGTCCTAAAAGTCTGATTACCTTACTGCTTCATAAATTCTTCTTCAGCTGCTTAGTTTACCATGGTATGACATGTCCAAAACAGAACTTCTTATCTTCCCGCCCAAACCCTGTCCTCCCCCTAAATTTTCCCATCACTATAGATAGCAGCACCATCTTCCCTGACTCATAGGCCTATAATCTTAGTGTTATCCTTAACTCATACCTCTCATTTAACCCTCATACTCAATGTTACCAAATCATTTAGTTTCAAACCTTCACAACATGGCTAAAATCTGTCCTTTTCTTTCCATCCAAACTGCTACCACATTAATCCAATCACTTATCCTATTCTGCCTTGATTACTATATATCAGCAACCTTGTTGACCTCCCTGTCTCATGTTTCTCCCCACTTTAGCCCGTTCTTCACTCTGCCACTGAGATCATTTGGCTACTAAACCATTTAGTCCATGTTTGCCTACTCCTCAAAAACCAAAGGGAAACACATTGGCTTTTTCATTCTCAAGGACCAGAGGATATACACACAACTTAAAAATCTCCTAAATGAATGTCCAGTCCATACTCCACTCTGCTGCCCAGGCTCATTTTTCTATGAAAACATCCAGGACTTGTCATTCTCATTACTCAAAAAAATCCAGCAATTGCCCATCCACTTTCGCATGAAGCAAAAACTCTTCACCATTGGCTTTAAATTACCCCACCACCTCGCCTCCTCTTACCTCACCTCACTTTTCTTCTACAACACAGCTCACACACTTTGTTCCTCTAGTGCTAACTGTCTCACTGTGCCTCGATCAAACCTATTTTGCCACCGACCCCTAGCCCATATCTTGCCTCTGGCCTGAAATGCCCTCCCTCCTCAAATCTGAAAGATAATTATTCTGCCCACCCCCCACCCCCCTAGAGCCTTACTGAAGGCAAATCTTCTCTAAGCAACCTTCCCAGACTAAGCCCCACCTTTTCTCATAATCCACTCCCTTTGGCATCACTCTAACTTGCTCCATTTGCTCTTCCCACCTCCCAGACCCACAGAACTTATGTACATATCTGTAATTGTATTTATTTGTATCAATGTCTGTATCCCCATCTCTAGACTGTAAACTTGTTGTGGGCAGGGAATGTCTGCTCGTTGTTGCACTGTACTCTCCCAAGTGCTTAGTACAGTGCAGTACGCTACACTAGTAAAGTGCAGTACAGTACACTCACTCCCCTATCCCTTCGTCAGTCTCATACCACTAAACCACAGCTCCTGGATTACCTCCAGAGTCCATCTCCTTTGCACTTTTGCACAAACTGTGGAGTGCTGCTGGTGGAAATCTAGATATCAGGCCATCCTTGTCCCTTTCAAATTTATCCTTGTGTGCTTTAACTTTACCCTCTCTTCTGCCTGTCAGAACGTATTTATCCATCCTTATTGACGTCAATGTCCATTGTTTTCACAAGTTGTTCTAGACAGCTAACTCCCTCCTCAAATCCCCTGTCTCCTTGCCTCCCCCATCCCTTGCCCATAATGGCCTGGTCACCCACTTTATTCAGAAAATTGCAACCATTAATTCTCCCTGCCCCTCCCTAGTCCCCCTGTGCTCCTCTTCCAACATTCACATCTTTCCCGGGAGTATCTCAAAAGGAAAACACCTACCTTTTCTCAAAATCCACCCCCTCCATTTGCACAGCTAACACCATCTCTTCGCACCTTACCAAGCTCATGCCCCCTCCCTTCTTCCCTCCCTAAGTGCCATCTTCAACCTTTCACTCTCCAATGACTTCTTTCAAACATGCTCATGACTCCCTTAGTCTAAAAAATCCCTCCCTTAACCCCATGGCTACCTCCAGTTATTGCCCCATCTCCCTCCTATCACTCCTCTCCAAACTCCTTGAGTGAGTTGTCTACACCTGCTGCCTCAAGTTCCTCTCCTCCAATTCTCTTCTTCACCCCCTCCAGTCTGGATTCCTTCTCCTTCACTCTGCAGAAACCTCTCTCTCAATGATCTTCCTTTTGCTAAATCCAATGGCCTCTACTCCATCCTAATCCTCCTCAACCACTAAGCTTCCTTCGACAATTTCAACCATCCCCTTCCCCTGTAAAGATTGTTCAGCCTCGGCTTTGATGACACTGTCCTCTCCTGGCTCTTCTCTTATCTTTCTGGTCACTCATTATATGTCTCTTTTCTGGACTCCTCTGCCACCCATCACCTAATGGTGGGTGTCCCTCATGGTTCAGTTCTGGGTCCCCTTCTATTCTTCATTACATCCACTTCCTTGGAGAAATCATTCGCTCACATGGCTTCAGCTACCATCTCTAAGCAGATCATTCCCAAATCTACATCTCCAGCCATGTTCTCAGCCCCTTGCTGTAGTCTTTCATTTCCCCCTACCTTCAGGACATCTCTACTTGGTTGTCTTGCCACCACCTCAAACTTAACATGTCTAAAGCAGAACTACTTTTCATCCCCACCCAAACCCTGTTTTTCCCCTGACTTTTCCATCGATATAAATGGCACCACCATCCTTCCTGTCTCACAAGCCTGTATTCATTCATTCATTCATTCATTCAATCGTATTTATTGAGCACTTACTGTGTGCAGAGCACTGTATTAAGTGCTTGGGAAGTACAAATTGGCAACATATGGAGATGGTCCCTACACAACAGCGGGCTCACAGTCTAGAAGGGGGAGACAGACAACAAAACAAAACATATTGACAAAATAAAATAAATAGAATAAATATGCACAAATAAATAGAGTAATAAATATGTACAAAATATATACAGGTGTTGTGGTGAGGGGAAGGAGGTAAGGAGGGGGAGAGGAAGGAGGGGCTTCTGGAGGAAGGCTTCCAGTCTGAGAAGGCCTTCTGGAGGAGGTGAGCTCTCAGTAGGGCTCTGAAGGGAGGAAGAGAGCTAGCTTGGTGGATGGGCAGAGGGAGGGCATTCCAGGCCAGGGGGAGGATGTGGGCCTGGGGTCGATGGCAGGAGAGGCGAGAACGAGGCACAGTGAGGAGATTAGAGGCAGAGGGGCAGAGGGTGCGGGCTGGGCTGTAGAATGCAAGAAGGGAGGTGAGGTAGGTAATGTACCTTTGACATTATCTTTGATTCCTTTCTCTCATTCAACCCACATATTTAATCCATCACAAAAAAATAACAACAATCTGCCCTTTCCTTTCCAGCTAAATTGCTACCATATGAACTCAAGGACTTACATATCACAAATTGATTAGGGTAACAGCCTTCTTGCTGACCTCCCTGCCTCCTGTCTCTCCCCACTCCAGTCCATACTTCACTCTACTGCCTGGATGATTTCCTTACAAAAACGTTCAAACCATGTTTACCCACTACTCAAGAACCACCTATGGTTGCCAATCCACCTCTGCATCAAACTCCTTACCATTGGTTTTAAACTAAATCACCTTGCCTTCACCTACCTACTCTCCTACTACAACCCAGCCCATACACAGCATGGCTCAGTGGAAAGAGCCCGGGCTTGGAAGTCAGAGGTCATGGGTTCTAATTCCTGGCTCCGCCATTTGTCAGCCCTGTGACTTTGGGCAAGTCACATAACTTCTCTGTGCTTGTTACCTGATCTGGAAAATGGGGATTAAGACTGTGAGCCCCAAATGGGACACCCTGATTACCTTGTGTCTCCCCACATCGCTTAGAACAGTGCTTGGCACATAGCAAGTGCTTAACAAATGCCATCATTATTATAAACGTCACTCCTCTAATGCCAACCTACTCACAGTACCTCGATCTCATTGGTTTTTCTGTCAACCTCTTGCCTACAAATTGCCTCTGGCCTGGAACACTCTCTCTCTTCACATCCAGCAGACAATTACTCTCCCCATCTTCAAAGGGTTATTGAAGGCACATATCTTCCAAGAGTTTTTCCCTGAGTGATCCCTTTTTCCTCTTTTTCCACTCCCTCTTTGCCACCTTAATTTGCTTCCTTCATTCACTATCCTCCCCTTCCTTGCCCCAAAGCACTTTTGAACATATGAGTAGTTTCATTTAATGACATTAATGTCTGTCTCCTCCAGACCGTAAGCTTGCTGTGGGCAGGGAATGTGTCTGCTATTGTTATATTATACTCTCCTAAGTGCTTAGTACAATGATCTGCATGCAGTAACCACTGAATAAATATGATTGATTGACTGACTTACCATCTAATTTAAGGCACTCAAGTCACCTTGGCCACTCCTAGCACACCTCACAGCTCTCTTATTATGACCCAGCCTGCACACTTCGCTTCTCTCATACCAATCTACTCATTGTACCTCAATCTCTAGGCCTGATTGCTCTCCCTCCCTGCAGGCTTCCATTTCCTCCTTCCTTCAAGCTATCTCTATTTGGATGCCCTCCTGTCACCTCAAGCTTAATATGGCTAAAATTGAAGGTCTTATCTTACTTCCCATCACTCTTGACAGCATCACCATCCTTTCTGTCTCACAAGTCCATAAGCTCAGCATTATCCTTGACTCTTCTCTGTCATTCAACCAACATATTCAAGCCATCACTAAAGCCATCAGTTCTACCTTCACAGCATCACTAAAATCTGCCCCTTCCTCTCCATCCAAACTGCTACCACATTAATACAAGTACTTGTCATATCCTGCCTTGATTATTCTATCAGCCTCCTTGTTGACCTTCCTGCTACCTGTCTCTCCTCATTCCAGTCCATACTTTGCTTCCTGGGTCATTTTACTTCAAAAATGTTCAGACCGTGTTCCCCGACTCCTCGGGAAACTCAAGTGGTTGCCCATCCACCTCCGCATCAAACAAAAACTCCTCACCATTGGCTTTAAAACACTCAAACACCTTGCCCTCTCCTACCTCACCTTGTTCTCTGCTACTACAATGAAGCCTGCACACTTCCTTCCTCTAATTCTAACCTTCTCACTATGCCTCGATCTTATCTATCTCACCGCCAACCTCTCACCCATATCCTGCCTCTGGCAGGAATGCTCTCCCACCTTATATCAGCCAAATAATTTATCTCCCCCACTTCAAAAACTTATTGAAGGCTAATCTCCTCCAAGAAGCTTTCCCCACTTTCCTCTCATCTTCTCCCACTCCTTTCTGCATCTCCCTGACTTGTTCCCTTCATTCATCCTCTCTCCTAGCTCCACAGAACATACTTACATATCTGTAATTTGTTCATTTATTATTCATGTATATTAATGTATGACCTTCAAGACTGTAAGCTCACTGTGGGCAGGGATTGTGGCAGTTGTTTTATGGTACTCTCCCAAATATTTACTACAATGCTTTGCACACAGGCCTTAAAAAGATACGATTGAATTAATTGAATGAATGTATCTCATCTATCTCGCCACCAACCTCTAGCCCACATTCTGCCTCTGGCCTGGAATGCCCTTCCTCTTCACATTCAATAGACAATTATTTTCCCCACTTTCAAAGCCTTATTGAAGGCACTTCTTCTCCAAGACACTTCTCTAAGTGCTCCTTTTCTCTTCTCCCGTTCCCTTCTGTGCTACCTTGACCTGCTCTCTCTATTTATTCCCCCATCCCAGCCCCAGAGCATTCATGTACATATCTTCTAGGCTGTGAGCCCGTTGTTGGGTAGGGACCGTCTCTATATGTTGCCAACTTGTACTTCCCAGTGCTCTGCATACAGTAAGCACTCAATAAATACAATTGAATGAATAAATGAATGAATATCTGTAATTTTATTTAATCCTGACAATGTCTGTCTCCCCCTCTAGACTGTAAGCTCAATGTGAGCAGGGAATGCATCTGTTATAATGTACTCTCTCAAGTGCTTAGTACAGTGCTCTGCACTCAGTAATCACTCATTAAATATGATTGACTGACTGATTTACCATCAGCTCTAAATCAGTCAATCCACTTGCTCCTTCCCACCACACCTCCCTAATCTCTTACTACAACCCAGTCCACACACTTTGCTCCTCTACTGCTAACTTACTCACTGTACCACTATCTCATCTATCTTGCCGCTGACTTCTTGCCCACATCCTGCTCTGGCTTGAAACACATCTCCTCCACGAGGCCTTCCCTCACAGCCCTTATTTCCTCTTTTCCCCCCTTTCTTCTCTTCCAGTTGCCCTGATTTGCTCCCTTTGTTCATCCCCCCCTCAGCCTCACAGCACTTTAAACTAAAATTTGGATAGGTACATATAATGGGGAGACATATTGTCTCCTCATTATAGGCAGTGAATATGTCTAATTCTGTTGTATCTCTCAAGCACCTAGCACAGTGCTGTGCACACAGTAAGCACTCAGTACTGGCAATTGTTTGATATTGTATCCATCCTAACACCTCAAATTATTTTTGTTGGGGGAAAGTAGCATAGCCTAGTGAGAAGAAGCATGGTCTAGTAGATACAGAATGGGCTTGAGAATCATAAGGACATAGGTACTAATCCCAGCTCCCCAATTTGTCTGCTGAGTAATCTCTGTGTTCTGGCTTCCTTAGCTGTAAAATGGGGATTAAGATTGTGAATCCTATGTGGGACATGGACTGTGCCCAACCTGATTAGCATATACCTACCCCAGCTCTTAGTACAGTGCCTGGCACACAGTGAAAACAAGTTCCAGAAAAAATTATACATCACTGTTTATTACAGACATCTTGCATTAAAAAAAAATGCAAATCTCAAATAGTTCAGTATTCTTAGTAGTAAGTTTAAATGTGCAGTGTATTGTTGAATATAGCAATAACTGATGCAAGCGTGGACCTTATTTCTGCATTGCTGACTTTTGGAAATCACCTGGGAGACCCATTTGTACCTGGAGAGAGGTAGAAATTGCACCATGGGTTAGACAGTAGGTCAGGAGCACTTTAAGCAGTCTTCCATGAACTTCTGATTGAAGTTGTAATATTAGTTGTAATTTTTAATTTGTTTTCTCAAACTGAACTTTACCACCATTGTCTAGCAACAATAACTCATGTACGGCTTTTTTAAACAGCACACCTTTCTCTAAATGAAATTAAGTCAATAAATTCTCTGCAGATGCCCGTGGAAATGAATTAAGGAACAATTAGAATTCCATGAGGTTTGGCATTTTACGATTGGAGTTGGAAGGATCAGTAATTGAAGAATTGTTCAACTTAGACATTCATTTCTTTGGTTTGTTCTTGTTTTGTTTGGTTTTTTTAAAGAAACCAGAAAAAAGTCCTTTAAATTTGAGAACTTCAAATGTTAGGAAGGTAGTGATTCTACATTGGAAGCTGAAGGGGAGAGGAGAGGAGGAGGTCGAGAGGTCGAGGAGGTTCCTGGGTATGTCAAACTGTCCTTTGAAACAGCCAGTCTTGTCTGTATATGCCCTACTTTGATGTTCAGGCCTGTCTGTGTATAGGACAACTGTATTTTTTTGGTTTTTATTGCTGTTCTGTGAATGTTCTGGGAGGTCTTGTGGTTTCTTTTTTTTTGACTTTTCCCCCTGGTATTCACAAGGAAGTGGATAAGACATCACTATGTCACACTGAGATTTATACTTAATGATGAGATGATTACATCAAATTGGGGAGGGCACAGTCCTTAAGGTCTCATAGATCTTCTCTACTGGGACTTCAGGTTTTTTTTTCCATTCTCCTCACCAGTCACCTCTCAATGTGTACCCCTGGGCACAGGAAGTCTGGTTAAGATGGTAGAGGGCAAATCAGCACCACCACTGCAAAACCGATTAAAGCACTTGTCATGCCAACAATAGAATACTTTTTTTCTTCCCTTAACCGTTGATGTCTGAACAGTGCTCACCTGAATATAAAGGTCCCAGAACAGGGGCACTAATGTATCTTCCTGGACAAAATGTGCAAGACGTTCTTTCAAAGATCCTCATGGAGGAAGGGCTTCAGGAGTCTGTCACCTTGGAGCAGGGAGTAATTTGTCACCTTTTCCTGTTCCTTACAACATCATAAGGGCATTTTAATATCAACCAATCAATCACATGTATTGAGCACTTACTGTATTTAGGGCACTGTATTGAGTACTTGGGAAGAGTACAATACTTCAGTATAACAGGTAACTTCCATGCACATACTGAATGTCTGCAACCTGAGCCATTGCAGTCCTCTCCAGGTCCAGTTAAGGCTCAGGGTTTTTAAAATTTGATTTTCTCCAAGCTTTTCTGATGGCCTATTCATGTCACCAACTAGCTGCCAAGTTTGTTGCCCCTCTGATGTTTCTGGGCCACCCCTCCCTGACTCATTTTAAAATATAATTAAATCAACATATCTTCAGCCTCTTGAGAGCGAGGTCTCTCTTCTGTCCTTATTATGCCTTATCTAATAACAACTGTGGTATTTTCACACATAGTTTAAGGCACTATAGTAGACATAGTATATGCAGATTGGATGCAGTCCTTTTCTTATATGTGGCCTACAGTCCAAGGGAGGAGAAAATAAATTTTAGCACCATTTTACAGATGAAGAATCTGAAGTGCTGATAATTTTAGTGGCTTGTCCAAGGCACTTGGGCAGAGATGGGACTAGTACCTAGCAAAATGCTCATCTCCAAATACACTGTTTATTGATTTACTTACTGTGATGCAGTCCTGTGGTGGCTTTTTTTTCCACTCCCTTTCCCAATAACATAAATTTCTTCTTTCACAGCCATTTTTCTCCTCTGCTGCTCTGTCAGTGCCTTGGTCCATCTCCAAACTCTGAGTATACCATTTACCTTTTCCATTTCAATTCAGGTGTCCTGTAACTGCAGGGTTTCTTAGAAGCCCCTCAACTCCCTTCTTTCATGTCTGGTATTGAATGCTCTCCCCTCTGTAAAGAATCCTCTCAATTTCCAAACCAACTTTTTCATTAATAAAATACACTTCCAAAGTCTGTAGCTAAATGCAGTATATTCCAGACACTCCTATTTTAATAATTCTGTAAGATAAATAGTAATATTTATGGCAAAATAATCTGTCAATTCAAAATAAAACCCAAACCACAGAAATTTCCAAACATTAAATTGCTTATCTACCTCCCATCCCTAGTGTGTCATTATTTATGTTTGTTAGAGCAACTGTTCTAATTGACACTAGGGCATGACCTTTTGGGTATTCACACTTTGATGAAATGAATGAGATGATGTGAAAGGTGCACTAATTCTATCAACCTTAGTGAAGCAGCATTGCTCAGTGGAAAGAGCTCGGTCTTTGGAGTCAGAGGTCATGAGTTCAAATCCCAGCTCCGCCACTTGTCAGCTGTGTGACTTTGGGCAAGTCACTTCACTTCTCTGGGCCTCAGCTCCCTCATCTGGAAAATGGGGATTGTCTGCGAGCCCCACGTGGGACAATTGATTACCTTGTATCTACCCCAGTGCTTAGAACAGTGCTTTGCACATAGTAAGCGCTTAATAAATGCCATTATTATTATTATTATTATTAACCTAAAGAGATAGCACCTAGTGCTGTTTTAGTATTGATTAAAATGCTTTGTGTGTGCAAAGCACTATGAAGTGTCAGAAAAGGATACAGTACTAAGAATTAGGATTCCTACTCATCAAGGGGTTCACAGTCTGAGGGGAAAAGGGTACTGGCCATAGACCCATAAGGAAAAAGTATAAGGATGGATGTAAACAAATTTAAATTTATAAAGCAGTCAGTACTGTGGCTAGAGGAGTGAGTGTTCAGGCTTCTCATGGCTTGGAGTTTGGTTTTGTTCTCTGTCTCCCCCTTTTAGACTGTGAGCCCACTGTTGGGTAGGGACTGTCTCTATGTGTTGCCAATTTGTACTTCCCAAGCGCTTAGTACAGTGCTCTGCACATAGTAAGCACTCAATAAACACGATTGATGATGATGATGATGGTCATAGCTAGAGAGAGCCTCCTCTTTGTGGAAGGTGTCCTCACACACACTATATCTCAGCGTCTCTTCCTGGGTGGGCAGGAGGGGCGGTGAGCTCCCTTCCTTGGCCTTTTCCTGGGAGCCTGCTGGGTCCGTGGGAGTCTGGTGGGTGGCACACTGTGCCCGGCTGGGCTGGGGACTGAGGAGGCTCAGCTGAGAAGGCAAGCGAGGGCAGGGCACTATTTTTGGCACTTCTCCAGGTTTGCTTCAAGGAAGTGCCCAGGGGCAGTCCTTGCTCCTTTGGTTTTCAGGTCAAACTGCTAAGCATCTAGATCACGAGGAAATTTACTTTCACCCAGGGTGTCCTTTCTGGATCCCATCCACCCCCGCCATTAATGGTTTTTGTTAAGCACTTACTATGTGCTGGGTACTATACTAAGTACTGGGGTAGATACAAGCTCATCAGGTTGGACACAGATCATTTAATTCTATTTGTTCTGAAGATTTTGACACCTGTCTACATGTTTTGTTGTCTGTCTCCCCCTTCTAGACTGTGAGCCCGTTGTTGGGTAGGGGCCGTCTCTATATGTTGACAACTTGTACTTCCCAAACACTTAGTACAGTGCTCTGAACACAGTAAGTGCTTAATAAATACAACTGAATGAATGAATGCCTGTCCTTCCCATGGGCAAGGGTATAGAGGCCCCAGTGTTGCCGACTTGTACTTCCCAAGTGCTTCGTACAGTGTTCTGCACACAGTAAGTGCTCAATAAATATGATTGAAGGAATGAATGACTCAGGAGGTTAGAAGGGTGTGGGGGAGGAGGGACAGGATATGTGTCTTCAGGGCAGTCTGTCTCCAGCATACACACATTGTATGCATACTAAGCATTTAGAATAATATGGTAGTACCTTAGCCAAGAAATACACTAATACCTTGGGGTTTTTTGTATAGTGCTGGCATTTTCCCACCAAAGATCCTATCTTCTCATCATAACTTCTCTCTGAAGTAGGGGGATGGTTTTGTTGTTATCTTTATTTTATAGATAAGGAAAGTGAAACTCAGTTAAGTTATTTGCCCAAATTTCACAAAGCCAGTCAGGGAAGGAGTCAGGAGCATGTCACCATGCTCTTTCTTAGGCCGCATTACTTTCCTTGCCTAACAATAAATTACTTTACTTTTCTTACAATGGTATCCTGTGTACTGGAAACATCATATTCCTTCTTCCCTTTTATTTCTGTAACAGAAATAGCAAAGTTAAATTAGCAAGGCAGCAAAGAATAGTAATCATAAATGATTGAATTTGGTATATACAGTTTGGTGACCTTTGCAATATGCTTAAAAAATATTTGCTCAAGCTTTTTTGGAAGCAATGATTGAATTCATAAGTGCATTTTGCACTTACGTGGTGCTTTTTGTTTAACAAAATAATTTTTCCTTCCAATATCTCTGTAGTAGGGAGAGGCAGATATTACTGTACCCATTCCATGGATGAAGACATTGAGGTGCAGAGCGGTTAAGAAACTTTTCCAAGATGTCTCAGCTAGCTATTGACAGAGAGAGGGTGAAACCCACATCTCTTGACTATCAGACCATTATCTTTCCACTAGACTACACTACTTTCAAACTCTCCTTTGTTCGGTAGTGTCTAATGTCCTTTACCAGGCTTGAGTTAATGCAGCTTATTTGATAAACTGATATTGCTACCCAAGAAGATTTAAATGTTATTTTGTGCTCAAAAAGGATACCGTAAGAAATCAGTTTCAGAATCTACACTCTATCATAGAATTTATGTGAAACCATAACTAGAAAATCAGATGGATACATTTGTATTTTATTTGCTAGCGTATGTGACAGTTAGCTGTTTTTGAAGACATGACTAATTAGCATTCTTGAAAAATAGATGAATTTGGCAACACCTTTTTAACTACATTTTAAATAAAACAATCCAGTCATATGTCCCAGAAGGGTAATCACTAAAGAGATTTGATTATTACAAACTATTATCACAAATATCAGAAAACATATAGACTCTAAAGATGCTTTCATTCAGAGAAACCAAAAACCATCATCTATTCCTACTACTACTAATAATAATAATGGCATTTGTTAGGTGATGATACTACTACCATTTCATTGCTTACTATGTTCTGAGCACACTGTGCTCAATCATTTTTATTGAGCATTTACTGTGTACAGAGCACTATACTAAGCTCTTGAAAGAGTCGTTTACAACAATAAACAGACACATTCTTTGCCCACAATGAGCTTGGACCAGAATCAGATTGAACACATTCCCTATCCCACATGGGACTTGCAGTTTAAGGTGGGAGAGGGAGCAGGTATTTAATCTCCATTTTACAGCTGAAGAAATTGAGGCACTGAGAAATTAAGTGACATGTTCAAGGTCACTCATCAGGCAATAGGAGAAACAGATTAAAACTCAGGTCTTCTGACTACCACCTCTGTGATCTTTCCAATAATCCACCCCACTTCTGTAATGGAGATGAAAAAATCCTAACAGGTGCACAGTCTTCTATGCCCATTGGTATCTACTGAACACTATACTAAGTTTTTTGAGAGCATAATAGAGTTGATAGGTGCAATCCCAGCCCTCAAGGAGTTTACAGCCAAGTGGAGGAGTTGACAGTGAGCTTGAGGAAATAGTTTCCAGGGTTCTGACGGTCTGATTCTTACAATGAAGGAATGTAGCCTAGAGCATAGGCCGATGTTCTTCGACTAGGTTACTATGCTTCCTTGTGAAAATCAGACTCTCAGAACCAGGGCTGGGTTCCAATTCAGGATCAGCCACTTCCCTGCAGTGTGACCTTGGACAGGTCACTTCATTTCTCAGTGCCTCAGTTTCCTCATTTGTGAAATGGGGTTTAAATACTTTTCTCTCTCCTACTTAGACTATGAGCTCCAAGTGGGACAGGGGCTATGTCACCCAGTGCTTAGCATAATATTTGGCAATAGTAATTGCTTAATGACTATTATAATTATTCCTTAATTTTTCTTTGTCTTCTTCTTTGTCTCCTCCTCCTCCTCCCCACCCCCCTCCAAAACCAGAGACTATGGGGAACTTTTCACCTCAGCAAATAGAACAGTCTAAAGCACTCTTCTTCTCATCCCACAGCCATTTTAGTCCTCTTAATGCTTCATAGGGGTAGGGCTGGAGAAGAGAACACATTCCAAAGGGACCTCCAGACCAATTTGGAGTTCACTTGGAGGAAGGCTTTTCCACTTGGCAGTATCTGCTGCTCGAAGAATCCTAGACCTGGAATTTCTCCAGTCTGGGGCCACTCAGATCCATGAGACAATTCCTTTGAATGGACCCAGATGACATTGTACAACACATTAGGTCAGTGTAGAACATATTAGGGCTAAGTGATATCAGTGTTCTAAAAGAATGCATGACCTTTCCAGGGAACAGAATCTGTCCATACAGTGGCTAGAGACACCTTGCAGAATTTAAGTCCTGGAAGAATATGTGTCACCAAACTGATATGCATTGGGATTTTTTAGACTGTGAGCCCACTGTTGGGTAGCGACTGTCTCTATATGTTGCCAATTTGTACTTCCCAAGCGCTTAGTACAGTGCTCTGCACACAGTAAGTGCTCAATAAATACGATTGATGATGATGATGATGATTTGTAACTAAAGCAGTTATGCATGTACAGACATCCATGTGTCCTGTGTTTCAACATTTGTTTTTCCAGGCCACTAGTATTACCAATTACATCTCTGTTTTTTCTTCTAGTCTTGTATGATTTTATGTTTTAGATTGTAAAATTATCTCAATCAATCATTTATAGCGTGCTTATTGTGGCAGAGCATTGTACTAAGCTCTTGGAAGAGAACAGGGTAACAATTGTTAGTTACTGTTCCCTACCCAAAACGACCTCTCTCCACCATTGTATGTCTTCAACTTTTACTTGTGCACCTAGGAGAATAGTATTCTGCATATCGTAAGGCCTCAACAAATGAGGCTGAATAAATAACATATTATAATTTTAAGTCATTTCCATCTGAGTAAGAGTGTCTACTATTAGTCTGCTTAAAGTATAGGCAGCCAGACCTCCACAATTCATTAACAGAACATTAGTTTCTTTAATAGCTCCCACTATCACCCTATTCCACCCTATTGAACACAAGTGCCAACAGTTAATCCAGAATCCCTTGGAGGTGAGTTCTTAGGGTCACCAAGTCTAATGGACTGGGAATTGCACTTTTGTGATCCAATCAATTGCCAAATTGTACTTTCCAAGCACTTAGTACAGTGCTCTGCATACAGTAAGCGCTCAATAAATATGAATGAATGAATGAACACCACCAGACTAGACCTTCCTTTAAGCTTAATTCAGGAACCTACCTACCTTCAAATCAGGGTCCGTCAGATAGCATCCTCAGCCCCAATGTCAACTGTGAGGCATAACACGTATATTGAGAAGAGTTGCTATTTTGTCCTCTAAACAGTAAACCTGTTGAGGGCAGAAAACATGTCTTCCAATTCTGTGACAATGTACTCTCCCAAGTGCTCAGTATAGTGCTCTGGACACAGGATGTGCTTAAAAATATGATTGATTGTCCCAACTGCAAGGTATGCTAGCAGACGCCAGATCTATTTCGATACACCCAGACACCTGGGCAATAGCTCCCACAGCAGTAGACTGATCACCCTTCTAATAATGATGACATTTACTAAGTGCTTACTACTTGCAAAGCACTGTTCTAAGCACTGGGGAGGTTACAAGGTGATCAGGTTGTCCCACAGGTGGCTCACACAGTCTTAACCCCCATTTTACAGATGAGGTAACTGAGGCATAGAGAAGTTAAGTGACTTGCCCAAAGTCACACAGCTGACAATTGAAAGAGCTGGGATTTGACCAATTTGAACATATAGGAGCAACCCACGTGTTCAGTCTGTTACCAAATCTATAGGTTCTACTTTGTCACATCCAAGCTGCAACCATCCTGATGCAAGCACTTATCATCAATCGTATTTACTGAGCGCTTACTATGTGCAGAGCACTGTACTAAGCGCTTGGGAAGTACAAATTGGCAACATATAGAGACAGTCCCTACCCAACAGTGGGCTCACAGTCTAAAAGGGGGAGATTATGATTTCCTGCCTTGACTTACTGCATCAGCTTCCTCACTGACCTCTCTGCCTCCTGTCTCTCCCATGCTCCAGTCCATACTTCACTCTGCTTATCACATATCTCCCCACTTCTCAAAAACCTCCAATGTTTGCCCATCCACCTCGCAACAAATAGAAACTCCTTATTGGTGGCTTTTAAGCACTCAATCTGCTCTCCCTGCCTACATTAGCTAGCTGCTCTCCCCATCCCAGACACATAGCACATATGTACATATCTGTAATTTGTTTATATTAATGTCTGCCTACCCCTCTAGACTGTAAGCTCATCTAGATTCTGAGCTCATTATGGGCAGGTACTGTGTCTCTTTGTTGTTGTACTCTCCCAAGCGCTTTGCACACAATAAGTGCTCAAAAATATGATTGAATAATAATAATTGTGATATTTAAATTCTTACTATGTGCCAAGTACTGTTCTAAGTGCTAAATCCCCGTGCCCACAGAAATCATTTTTCATGGTCTCATATCCCCACATGCACCCTAAAAATCTACTCTGTAATTTCACTCAACAGGTGATTTAGAAATATGCTCAAACTTAATTAAAACTCTCGGTGAGTTATTTCTTCATAAAGCTGTGAACCTCTTTCCTTTATCCTGTTTTGAAAGAACATTCACTGTTAGATGCAATTTTGCTCAGCAAGGCAAAAATGATGTTTCCCGATACCTCAGGCTTTTAAGAATACATTTCCTATTCAATCGAAATAGCAATTGTTTCAAGAGAAGACATGAAGTTTTGCGGGTGGCTTACCTACTGTTTGGCAGGCCTAGCAGGTTTTAATAAAAGTATGAGGTTTTCTTTTGTTGTCTTGGTGACATGATTACACTTTCTTATCCTTTCTTTTTTCTATAGGTCAAATCACTACATCCCCTAAAACTTGTTCCTTAAACATGCTACATCTCTATTCTTATTTCAACCAAAGAAAACCACTCATACTCCTAAAATACCCAAATCTTCTTACCCGTTTTCATTTTCAAATGCTTCCAGGACTGTTACACAATTCAGTTATTGTTTTCCAGAAAATCCATCATATTCTAAGCTCACTGAGGGTAGGGACCCTCTTACTTCTATTAGACTGTTCCAAGCATTAAATACAGTGGATCCTATATGAGCAAGGTGGCAATCACTTAGGTTAATCTGTAGTTATTGAGCCTACTGTGTACCAAACACCATATCAACTGTTTGGAAGTGTACAATAGCAAACATGATACCGCCCCTCAAGGAATATACAGTGTAGAGGGAGAAAATCACTACAGTATCTTAGAAATCATAGAAGAAAGGAAAATTGGGTAGGTGTATGGGTTAGTGTTTAAATAAAGATATGGAACGCTATTTACTGAAATTCTATATGTGTTTGTGAGCACACGAGTTTGTAGTTGGAACAGTAAGTGCTCAATAAATATCACTGACTTAAGTGCTAAAGTGACAGTTGATGAAAGAAGGATATAACTTGTAGACAGCAGAAATTAACTGGGAAAACTGTGATATGGGATTTTCAGTAGAGTTTGGAGAATGGGGAGGATGGTCCATTATTCATTCATTCAAGCATATTTATTGAGCACTTACTGTGTGCAGAGCACTGTACTAAGCGCTTGGGAAGTACAAGCTGGCAACAAGGTCATATGAAAATATACACGAAAATGCCTTAAAAACACACAGGGAAGTGGCTACTGTTATTCAATAATGCTTGAAATTATGGCTACAGTTAAAAGCAAAACTCTAGAATGAATCAGAAGTCTAAGAAGTCCCATGAAGCGAGTGTTTTTTTATCATTGTGTCAGAGTACAGAAAAACTAAACAAAGGTATTTCTGATTTTCACATGGTGTTCCTACACTAAAACATAATTAATTATAATGACGGCATTTGCTAAGCACTTACTATGTGTGAAGCACTGTTCTAACCCCTAATTACTCGGGGTTTAGGGGCCTCATACTAAAATGAATACATTTTTACACTGCCTTTCCTCTAAACCCATTCCCAAGGAAAATTGTGAGATATCAATCCGCCTTCCTTGCTCACAAGACAACAGGTATCTTTTATGTTCAGTTTCCTTTTGCAAAACAATTTAACAGAGAACAGAGTGACCCAAAAAACATAATCATTCAACTCTAAGTATGAATTCTAATATTTTACTGGCATTGGGTTAAAGAGAGGACATTTAAGGTTACCTGAAGCAGTATAAATCCTATGATCTTGTTTCAAACCGATGTTGGTTATGTATTTTTAATGGTATCTGTTAGCCACTTACTAAGTGCTGGGCACTATACAAAGCACTGGGGTAGATAATAATAATAATAATAATAATAATAATGGCATTTATTAAGCACTCACTATGTACAAAGCACTGTTCTAAGCACTGGGGAGGTTACAAGGTGATCAGGTTGTCCCACAGGGGGCTCACAGTCTTAATCCCCATTTTACAGATGAGGTAACTGAGGCACAGAGACGCTAAGTGACTTGCTCAAAGTCACACAGCTGACAATTGGCAGAGCCGGGATTTGAACCCATGACCCATGATAAAAGATCACCAGGCTGGAAACGGTCCATGTCTGGGGCTCACAGTCCTTATCCCCATTTTGCAGATGAGGTAACTGAGGCACAGGGAAGTAGACTACCAGCAGAGCCAAAATGAGAATCCAGCTCTTCCAACTCTCAGGCCCACGTGCTTTCCAGCAGGCCATCCTGCTTTCTGTATTTATATCACATATGAATATTACATAGGGTGAGATTATCAGGGTGTCCCGAATCCCTCCTACCAGCTTCACAAACCTGAAATGTACATTTTAACCGTTGGAAACTACCAATGATAACAGCTCTTACATGTGAAAAAATAAGCTGAGGGAACTGCAAAGAGTTGTGGTCACAGGGCCAAGCACACTTGAATCTGCCATTGCCCAAGAAGGGGGATAAAGAGAGTTCCATTTAGGAGAGAAGGTATATGCAAAAGGCCAAAGGCAAACATGATGAAACACAGCGAGTAGGTGAGGTTGAGATAAATGGAGAGAGCATGTTGGAGCCAGTAGCAGCTGAGTGGATAGGTTTATGATAATAATGATAATAATTTATGATGGCATTTATTAAGCACTTGCTATGTGCAAAGCACTGTTCTAAGTGCTGAGGAGGTTATAAGGAGATCAGGTTGTCCCACGGGGGGCTCACAGTCTTAATCACAATTTTACAGATGAGGGAACTGAGGCACAGAGAAGTTAAGTGACTTGCCCAAAGTCACACAGTTGACAATTGGCAGAGTGGGATTTGAACCCATGACCTCTGACTCCAAAGCCCGGGCTCTTTCCACTGAGCCATGCTGCTTCTCAATAATGATGGCATTTGTTAAGCGCTTACTATGTGCAAAGCACTGTTCTAAGCTCTGGGGAGGATACAAGGTGATCAGATTGTCCCACATGGGGCTCACAGTCTTCATCCCCAGTTTACAGGTGAGGGAACTGGGGCACAGAGAAGTTAAGTGACTGGCCCAAAGTCAAACAGCTGACAAATGGCGGAGCTGGGATTTGAACCCATGACCTATGACTCCCAAGTCCGTGCTCTTTCCACACTTTTGATGGGGTGTCTCTCTTAAGGAACGAAAGTACTTTTATGCTTCACCCCTAACCCCATAGCACTTATGTAGATATCCTTATACTCTGTAACTTTTGTTGTCTGTAATCCATTTTAACATTCTGTCTTCTCTAAACTGTAAGCTCCTTGTGCCATGGAATATGTCTACTAACTCTGTGTTCTGTACTGAGAACTCTGCACGCAGTAAGTCCTCAACAAATACCACCGATTGATTAATTGATTGAAAGATGACTCTTACTCTCAAAAGACAGGACTGAAAACCTATAGAGAGGAATTGGTCATAGTGTTAATGGCTCAATAGGTGCCACTCTCATTCCTACTTAAGCATGTTTCTGCTGAGGCACAAAGGGCAGTGAGAGAAAGGAGAAATACAACACAGGGAAAAGTGCATATATGCAGTCTTCGTCCATATTAAACTGTTATAGGCAGAAGTTGTACTAAGGATCCAAGGATTCTCTTTCCTATGAAGAAGGTATATACACTGGACCAACATCAGAGCAGAATGAATTAGTAGAAGGGAAGAGCTAAGTGCTTTTAAAGTCACTCGTCAATAGCTTCTTCTTGACGTGGAGAAGCGTGGTAAGCATTAAGTTTTTGAGGAGTGAAGAGATGTGCAGAATTAGACAGGCAGCAGAATGAAGTATGGCCTGGCAAGAGGAGAATCTGGTTTTTAGGGAGACCACTGAGGAGGAAGTGACAGTAGTAAAGCCTAAGATAAATATCGTGGCAGGTAGGGTAGCTATTTTGAGAGACAGGAAGGAATGGATCCTGGAAATGTTGTGGAGGAAAAACCAACAAAATGTAGCAAGAGATGGAATGAAAAGTTGAATGAGTGAGGTGTAAGGGAGATAGGCTGTCCGTGTCATCTGTGATGTTGTCAACTGTGGTGGAAAAGTTAAATGGAGGAATGGCTTGAGAGGGGAAGATGAGGCACTGAGCGTTAGACATACTGAGCTTCTCTGTTCTTATTCAGTGAATTTACCTGGGAAGAAGCCCAATCCATCCTTCCTAGCCCAGTCCTTCCTGGACTCACTCACCAAGTGAGGCATGCATGGCTTAGGGATAGTAGGCAGTGGAGGAGGAAAGAAGGAGGGGAGGATTTAGAAATGGAGAGGAGAGAAGAGGGCTAGGCAGTGAAGATTCAAGGCTCCTGTATGCCACCAACACCACCTACTCTTCCTTGCTACTTCTTGTGCAGACTCCCAGACTTCACAGTCTTATAGTGGGTGAGGAGAGCCTGAGCTGTTGAGTTTGACCTCAGTGAAGGAACTCATTGCAGTTGAGTTGTGGAGAGAACAGTGGAATGGATTTGGAGTGGAAGGGGGCATGAAGAAATTGTGGGGTGTGGGCATTGGGTGGGAGACAGGGAATATGTCTGTTTATTGTTATAGTGTACTCTCCCAAGTGCTTATTACAGTGCTCTGCACACAGTAAGCATTCAATAAATAAGATTGAATGAATGAATGAATGAATGGATGAATTTAGCATGCAAAAAAACATGAACCCTGGAGGAGGTGAAGGGACTGGAACACTACAGATTCAAAACCCATCTGCAAAATAATCAGAGAGAATTATTTGCAGACTCTTAAAACAGAAAAAAAATGAACCTCCAACAGGAAATTCTAAAATATCCTGTATGTAGTGGGCACTTGATTTTTACTCCTTGATTCTGGAAAATCAGCCAGATGCATCTTGGTCTGGTGAATTTGAAAAAAGGGAGCTCCAGGTAGGAGAAGATTAGAGGCAGAAGAGAAAAAATAAAAATAAAGCGCAATGGGAAGGTAAGTTTGGGGGGAAACTGGGAAAAGACTGGATACATAGGGGGAAAATAATTCATTGTGTGTCTTAAAGATCATGATTGAGACTGTCTCCTTGATGTGAAGAGGACTGAGCAACCATTGGAGTCTACTCGAGAGATGTATGCACAGCTCTTAAATATGATCCAGGCAGCAGAGTGGAGTATGACCTGGAGAGGATAGACATGATGGAGCCAAAGTCAATGTGCTGGCAGTTTGTATGGAGAGAAGGGGAAGATTCTGGTAGTGTTGGGAAGGATTTGGTGACAGGCTATTATTGTGGGGGAAGGGGGAGGTGGGGTGAAACTTCAGGGGAAGGATGAAGTTCAAGGTTAAAGGCTTGAGAGACAGGGAGGAGGTGGTGGTGTTGACTGTGATAGGAAAGTTAAGTGGAGAAGGCATAGGAGTTGGAAGTCTTTCAGGAATTGTCTCCTGGAGTAGGAATTTTTTTAGGAAGTGCTTTTAATAATAGTAGTATGTGTTAAACACTCTGTGTCTAACAAAATAATCAAGTTGGATACAGCCTCCATCCTACATTCAGCTCAGTCTCATATGAGGGAGATCAAGAATTTAATCTCCATTTTATAGATGAGGAAACTGAGGCACAGAGAAGCTAAATGACTTGCCCAAGGTGAAGCAACAGTCAGGTGGCAGAGCTGGAATTAGAACCCAGTCCCACCAACTCTCAGGACTATTCTCATACTGCTAGACGTTGCTGCCCCTCAGCTTTTCCAGATTTCTCTTTTCTGTGGCTCCTAGAACTGTGTAAATACCTTCTCAGGCCTCCCTGAAAAACCTTCTTTGAAGTATTTTTGTCTCCTCTAGATTGTAAGATTGTTATGGGTGGGCATTGTGTCCATTTATCGTGCTATTGTAGTCTCTGAAACACTTATGACTGAATGAATGAACGAATTTCCGGAGCTAATCGCTTTCTATATGGCTTTAGCAATCAATCAGTGGTATTTATTGAGTTCATACTGTGTGTGGAGCACTGTACTAATAAGCATTTGGAAGAGTACAATACAACACATTTGGTCGAAACTTGTCCTGCTCACAAGGAGCTTAAAGTATAGAGGTGGAGACAAAATTAAAATAAATTAGAGATATGTGCGTAAGTGCTTTGGGGCTTTGAGTGGGATGAATATGAAGTGCTCAAAGGCTGTAATCTTCACAACCTTTTGGTTGATTTGGTTTGTGTCCTCAGATGGAGATTAGAGAGTCAGAGACTGCACTAATTGCAGAATTGTTTAGGTGGATCAAACTGCCCCATCACCTCTAGGCATGTTCCCAAATTGCTGTGCTCTGAGCAGGGTAGACATGCATCCTCTGTGGTCTAGTAGAAAGAGCACAGGACTGGGATCAGGAGATGAGAGTTCTGTCATTTTCTTCCTATGTAATCTTGGACAAATCACTTAACTTCTCTGTTTCTCACTTTTCTCCTCTGTAAAATGAGGGTGATACTTCTTCTCCCTCCCCCTCAAACTGTGGGACATGGACTGTGTCTGATCTGTTTATATTCATTTATTTATTGAGTGCTTACTGTGTGCAGAGCACTGTATTAAGAGCTTAAAGAATACAATTCATCGATAGAGAGAGACATTCCCTGGTAACACCCGGTTTACAGTCTAGAATGGGGGAGACAGACATCAAAACAAGTATACAGGCATCAGTAAAAAATAAATAGAATTATATATATATATATATATATATATCAACATAAATAAATAGAATTATAGATATGTACATATATGTACAAGTGCTGTGGTGGGGCGGCTGAGCAATGGGAGGGTTTGGGGCAATCCAGAGGAAAGGGATAGCTGAGAAAATGTGGAGCTTAGTCTGGGAAGGCCTCTTGGAAGAGGTGAGCCTTCAGTAAGGTTTTGAAGATGGGAAGTATAATTGGTGGATTTGAGGAGGGAGGGTGTTCCAGGCCAGAGGTAGTGTGTGGGCCATGGTTTGATGGCAAGACAGGTGAGAACGAGGCACAGTGAGAAGGTTAGCAACAGAGGAGCGGAGTGTGTGGGCTGGGATGTAGACGGAGAGAAAGGAGGTGATGTAAGAAGGAGCAACGTGATGGAGAGCTTTGAAGCCAATAGTTTCAATAGTTGAGGAGCTTTTGTTTGTACTAATTGCACTAATTGTTAATAGAAGGTTAATAGGCAACCACTGGAGATTTTTGAGGAGGGAGATGACATGCCCAAAATGTTTCTGTAGAAAGATAATCTGGGCAGCAGAGTGAAGTATGGACTGAAGTGGGGAAAGACAGGAGGTTTGGAGGTCAGAAAGGAAGCTGATGCAATAATCCAGTTGAGACAGGACAAGTGAGTGTACTAACATGGTAGCGGTTTGGATGGAGAGGAAAGGGCAGATCTTGGCAATGAAGGTGCGACCAGCAGGCTTTGGTGACATGTTGGATATGTGGGGACAATGAGAGAGCAGAATCAAGGATGAAACCAAGGTTGCAGACTTGTGAGATGGTAAGGATGGTTGTGCCATCCACAGTGACAGGAAAGTCAGGGAGAGGAAAGGGTTTGGGAGGGAAGATAAGGAGTTCTGCCTTCGACAAGTTGATTTTCAGGTGGCAGGAGGACATCCCAGTAGAGATGTCCTGAAGGAAGGAGGAGATGCGAGCCTGGAGGGAGGGAGAGAGAACGGGGAGGAGATATAGATTTGTGTGTCATCTGCATAGAGGTGATGGTTGAAGCTGTGGGAGCAAATGAGTTCAGCAAGAGAGTGAGTGTAGATGGAGAATAGAAGAGGACCAAGAACTGACCCTTGAGGGATGCCTACAGTTAGGGGAAGGGAGGGGAAGGAGGAGCCCCTGAAGGGGACTGAGAATGAACAGCCAGAGAGATAAGAGGAGAACCAGGAGAGGATGGAGTTGGTGAAGCTAAGTTTGGATAATGTGTTGAAGAGAAGGGGATGGTCCACAGTGTCAAAGGCAGCTGAGAGGTCAAGGAGGATTAGGGTGGAGTAAGAGACTTTGGATTTGACAAGAAAGGAGATCATTGGTGACCTTTGAAAGGGTGATTTCAGTAAAGTGGAGGGGGCAGAAGCCAGATTGGAAGGGGTCCAGGAGTGATTTGGAGGAAAGGAATTTGAGGCAGCGAGTTTAGATGACTTGCTCTGAGAGTTTGGAAAGGAAGGGTAGGAGGGAGATGGGGCAATAACTGGAGGGGGCTGTGGGGTCAAGGGACGATTTATCTGCACCTGTACTAGGAAAATAGTATACCCTTAACAGATATCATAATTATTATTATTATTCTCCTTAATCCCCTGCCATCAGATTCCTATAGCCAGAAGTAGGCTCAGCAACTTAAAAACAAATAATAGGATCATGGGATGAAAAGGACTTTAAGGCATGATTTAGTCCATTTTCTTGCTTTAATTTCCATTATTTCACTTTGATTAAGGAGATAGTCAAATGCATTTTAAGCATGTATATTTTACTATAAGTTTGTTTTATTAATTTCCTTGATGATGATGGTATTTGTTTAGTGCTTACTACATGTCAAGCACAGTTCTAAGCACTGGGATAGATACAAGTTAATCAGGTTGGCACAGCCTCGGTCCCACATGGGGCTCACACTTAATTCCCATTTTCCAGATGATGTAACTGAGGCCCACAGAAGTTAAATGACTTGCCCAAAGTCACACAACAGGCAAATGGCAGACCTGGATTAGAACCCAGGTCCTTTTGATTTCCTGGCCCATGCTTTATCTACTATGTTACATTGCCTCCCATCCAACTGAACCATTGTATGCAAACAAATCTTTATCAGAGGTAAAAATAGTACATACCCAAATGACTCATGTTAGGTTTTATTTTAAAAATGTGTACAATATAGCAGCATAGCCTAATGGAAAGATCACAGGCTTGGGAGTCAGAGGATGTGGGTTCTAATCTCAGGTCTGATTTGTGACCTTGGGCAAGTCGCTTTACTTCTCTGTGCCTCAGTTCCCTCATCTGCAAAATGGGGATTCAATACCTGATTATCTTGTACTTACCTCAATGCTAAGTGCAGTGCTTGGTTGTACTAAAAAATAATATCATCATTTTTATTATTAAGGTGATAGAGTAATAATAATTAATAATTAAAGTATTTGTTAAGCACCTACTATATGCCAAGCACTGAGTGCTGGGATTAATACAAGCTAATCAGGTTGTCCCATGTGAGGCTCACAGTCTCAATCTCCATTTTACAGATGAGGTAACTGAGGCACAGAGAAGTTAAGCGGCTTGCCCAAGATCACACAGCAGACAAGTGGCAGAGCCAGGATTAGAACCCACATCCTCTGACTCCCAAGACCATGCTCTTTCCATTAAACCATGCCGTTGTTGTTGTGTAATGTACCCCAAAACTGTTGCTCAAATTAACAGTCTCGGTTGTGAATTATCCATGTCTTTGGCCAACTTTAAAATTTCTATTTCCAGTAAATCATTAAAACATTTATAGCTTGTATTTCTCTTCATAGCATGCAGCATGAGCATTTGGTTAACTGATGCATTTCTAACTGATAGAAATGCATTCTACCTGATGTATTTCTAATATTGTGTAGCACTCATATTTAGGAAAGCTTAAAATCAGAAAGATTAGCAACTGGAGCAAAGCAAATGTACTATGTTAACTGGGAGAATTTTGACTCTTCTTCCATCATTTTGTTTGCCAATATTGAAGAATTATTGATAATATTGGAATATGGCAAGCAATTACCTAAATCAAATGCATCTCTCTATCTCTTATTTGGGAAATACATATGGCATTTATTATAAAATATTGGAGTTAAAAATTTTTTGGAGTACATAGAAAATCATATTGGACACAGTCACTCTCACAGACGCAGTTCACAGTCTAAGGGGGTGAGAAAAGTTATTTAATCCTCATTTTATAGATGAGGGAACTGAGGCACAGTGAAGTGATGTACAATAATTGGTGACAGAATAGGCTAATGACAGAATTCAGGCTTAGAACCCAGGCTTACAGAACCTAGTCCTATACCCTTTCACTAGGCAGTGCTGCCTCTCTCAGCATGGCTCAGTGGAAAGAGCCCGGGCTTTGGAGTCAGAGGTCATGGGTTCAAATTCCGGCTCCGCCAATTGTCAGCTGTGTGACTTTGGGCAAGTCACTTCATTTCTCTGTGCCTCAATTCCCTCATCTGTAAAATGGGGATTAAGACTATGATCCCCCACCCCGTGGGACAACCTGATCACCTTGTAACCTCCCCAGTGCTTAGAACAGTGCTTTGCACACAGTAAGCATTTAATAAATGCCATTATTATTATTATTGTTATTTTAAATGGATGAGGCAAGTGGTGGAGCTGGGTTAAAACCCCAGACTCCTGATTCCCCTTCCTTATTAACCCCCATCTTTCCTCTCCCTCTCCCTTCATCTCTCTCCCTATCTTTCACTAGATCAATCAATCATATTTATTGAGCAATTAATGTGTGCATAGCACACATGGAAGTGCATAATATAAGGTAGGTGGTAGATGCATTTCCTGCCCACAATGAGCTTACAGTTTAGAGAGGGAGACAAACCTTAATATAAATGAATGAATTACGGACATGCACATAAGTGCTGTGGAGCTGAGAAAGGAGTGAATTAAGGATGAAAATACAGCAGCGCTTAGAACCGCGCTTTGCACACAGTAAGCGCTTAATAAATGCCATCGGAAAAAAATGTAAAGGTGACAGAGAAGGGAGTGGGAGAAGAGGAAATGAGGGTTTAGTTAGGGAGGCCTCTTGGCGGAAATTTGTTTTAAAGGTGGAGAGAGTGATTGTCTGTCTTATGTAAAGAGAGAGGACATTCAGGCCAGAGGTAGGACATAGATGAGGGGTAACAGCTGGATAGATGAGATCGCAGTACTGTGAGTAGATTGACATTAGAGGAGCAAAGTGTGCAGGCTGGATTGTATAGTAGCTGTCGTGGGTCACAGGCTGGCAGGGAACAATAAGAAGCAGTAACACTTCCCATACTTCCCAGCACTACTGACCCCAGAAGGGATGGGTGAGTAATAAGGCTGAATAGTTAGGCCCAGAATGAGAAAATTGGGATGGGTCTTATCTCATGATCCTTCTTTACCCCAGATATGGCCAACTGAAGTGGAGGATCAGTGATATCAAGGTATATCTGGTGAGGGGTCTCCTCCAGGTTGCTGTAGTAGTTTGAAACTCTATCATACCAATGTGGTGAGTCACCTCTACCCAGAGTTGAGGGCACCCACTCTGTCAGACACTGTGTGGTGCTAGTGACCAGTCAGACCTCTTCTTAAGAGGTAGTAGAAGTGTGAGTATTCCCCACTCGATCCACGGGTGACTGTGAAAGGTAACCCATGATGGGGTGGTTTGAAAGGTAGCCTGTTTGGGGTTATTTTAAAGCTATAGCATTTAGGATTATTTGAAGGAATCCAGTTTGAAATTGTTTGAAAGGTAGCCCGTTGGGGGTTTCTTGAGAGCATATTTGGGGTTATTTGAAAGTAAGACCATTTGGGGTGGTTTGACAGGTACCCCAAGGAGACAACGGATGTGTCCTTCCCAGTTTTACCAGCTGCTAGACGTTGGGTACCATGCTGACCAGGGTAGCTATTTCAAGTCTGCTGTGTGACCTTGGGCAAGTAACTTCACTTCTCTGGGCTTCAGTTACCCCATCTGTTAAGTGGGGATTGAGACTGTGAGCCCCACAGGGGACAGGGACTGTGCCCAACTTGATTTACTTGCACCCACCCCAGAGCTTAGTACAATGCTTGGCATATAGTACGTGCTTAAAAAATACCATAATAATAATAATAATAATAATAACAATTTTTATCATTATTATTATCCAAGGATTAGTTTTGTTCCTGGGGGTTACCTATCGAATTCTTAGAGCTATCATCTTAAAAAACTTCTTCTATTACCCAGAAACCTTAAATCTGAATCCATTTTCAGTCCTCCAATCTGCAAGCTCACCAGTTATTCGGTGGTTTGTTCCATCCATTGACAGTAGCAAATAAGAGAGGCAAGGTAGGAGTAGGTAGGATCATTGAGTGCCTTTGGTAAAGACTTTCTATTTGATGTATAGGTAGATAATCAATCACTGGAGGTTCTTGAAGAGTGGGAAATCATGGACTGAACAGTTTTGAAGAAAAATTATCTGAAGTGAAGTATGAACTGAAGTGGGAAGAGACAGAAGGTCACCAAAGAGGCTGATATGGTAATCAAGGTGGAGTAGGATAAGTGCTTGGATTAAGATGGTAGCAGTTTGGTTGGAGAGGAAAAAAATGTGGATTTAAGTGATGTTGTGAATGTTAAACCAAGAGGATTTAGGGAGAGATTAAATATATGGATTGAGCCAGAGAGGATAGTAGTGCTGTCTACAGAGATGGGAATCATGGGGAGGATAGAGTTTAGGTGGGAATAAAAGGAGTTCGGTTTGGGGTATATTAAGTTTGAGGGGTCAGTAGACCATCCAAGTGGCAATGTCCTGAAGGCAGGAAGAAATATGAAAATGCGGAGGAGAGAGAGCAGGGTTAGTGATGTAGATTTGGGAATCATCTGCATAGAAATGGTATTCAAGCCATTGGAGTGAATGAGTTCTCCAATGGAGTGGGTGTAGATGGAGAATAGAAGGGGACCCATAAGTGAGCCTTGACTAAACTTTTGCAGTTAGGCATTGGGAGCTAAAGGAGGAGCCTGTGAAAGGGACTGAGAATGAACAGCCAGAAAGATAGGAGAACTAGGGTAGTACAGTGTCAGTGAAGCCAAGCTTGGAAAATATTTCCGGGACAAGGAGTTAGTCAATCCCAGCCCCTCGATAAATCAATTAATATTATTTACTGAACATTTCATGCATAGCGCTGGACTAAGCACTTGTAAACTCATTGTGGATGGGAATGTATCTACCAACTCTGTTATATAGTATTCTCCCAAAAGTTTAGTTCAGAGGTCTGCACTCAGTAAGTATGATTGATTGGGGGAGTACAGTAGTTGTTATTAGATATAATCCCTGACATCAAGTAGCAGGGGAAAAGGCATTAAATAAATTATCGGTAGGGGAAGGTTAAACATGTCTACATAAGTGGCAAGGAAGGTGAGTGAAGTGACTTCATTCAGTGCTACTCATGGGAAGCAGCATGGCGTAATAGAGCAGTGGCTTGGGAGTCAGAAAGTCATGGGTTCTAATTCCAGCTCAGTGACTTGTCTGCTGTGCAGTCTTAGGCAAGTCACTTAACTTCTCTGTGCCTCAGTTACCTCATCCGAAAAATGGGTCTTAAGACTGTGAGCCCCATGTGAGACAGGGACTGTGTCCAACCTGATTTGTGTGCTTCCACCCCAGCACTTATGCCTGGCACATAGTTAGTGCTAAACAAATACCATAATTATAATTATTATGTTGGTTTATAGCTATATTGTCATCTCCCAGGTGCTTAGTACAGCTCTATGCTCACAGTAAGCTCTCAATTAATCTGATTGAGTTATTCAGAGGGAGGAATAAACACCCAGGAATAGTTAAACCTTCATGCTCCTTGCCACCCAGGGTTTAGGCTATTCAGAGTGCAAAATTCCTTAACCACAACTTCAAACCCATGTATAATAAAACATTTTCAGAAGGTCTCGAACTGTGGCTATTCCTGTGACATGCACGTTGGGGAAATCAGGTGGCATTGGTGCAAGTGAATGGCAGCCGCGTGGGCTTCATCATCATCATGGAATGGGCTTCCTTCCAAGGTCCAAGGAACCCCTGCCAGAGGAGGCAGCTGAAGGGTTGTCTCTGGGCTTGTTGAGTCAGGGATGGACTCTGAGACGCAGCTTTTACTCACGAATCCCTTGGTGAATGATGGGCCAGCTGGTTGTGGCAGAGAAGGGACCAGAGATGCTATCAGGCCCGAAGTGGCCAACTTGGTACCTGAGATTATATTAGAGGGTTCGTGTTGGTGCCCATGAGGGAATGATCACCGCACCTTAGCCTGAAACTAGATATTTTAATATACAGCATGCAATAAACAGAAAATCAAAGATTCTGCTATATAGCAGTAAATAACAGTCCCTGCCTAGCTCAGGCATAGAGTTCTCCTGCCAAGAGATGATCAGTGCCGTTCCTGTTCAGTGTTCAGGTCTTTAACGAGCAGAACCCGCCCGGGCATATGGGGCTAAAGTGGTCCCTTGAGCTCGGCCTGTCCCTCCCTCCCCTTAGGATGACAGGGAGCAGCTGACACTCAGGCGATTCTCTTCGGCCTTTATACTATGTTCCTTACCTCTACATAGAGCTTCTTTGGAGTAATGACCCTAATCTACTAATTATCGTTTCATTGTCTTCTGCTTATTATTATTATCATTAATATTATTAATATTATTAATTATTATTATTATTATGCTTCTGCTTATTCCATTGTCTTATTTTATTTTGTTAGTATGTTTGGTTTTGTTCTCTGTCTCCCCCTTTTAGACTGTGAGCCCACTGTTGTGTAGGGACTGTCTCTATATGTTGCCAACTTGTACTTCCCAAGTGCTTAGTACAGTGCTCTGCACACAGTAAGCGCTCAATAAATACGATTGATGATGATGATTACTCTATTTATTTATTTTACTTGTACATATCTATTCTATTTATTTTATTTTGTTAGTATGTTTGGTTTTGTTCTCTGTCTCCCTCTTTTAGACTGTGAGCCCACTGTTGGGTAGGGACTGTCTCTATATGTTGCCAACTTGTACTTCCCAAGCGCTTAGTACAGTGCTCTGCACACAGTAAGTGCTCAATAAATACGATTGATTGATTGATTGATTCTGCTCTGAGAAGACAAATCGCCTGGACCCCTGCGGGTGTGTCAATATTTAGTTTTGCTTGGAGCCTTTCAGTCTGGCCACTTGTCATCACAGAAAGCATTAAGCCTAAAGGCATTAAGTTTAACAAGATGTTTGCTCTAGGTGCAAACCGCAGGCTTTGGGGTTGGGGAGTGAAAGCAAATGCAAAGTCCCACTCTAATGATGATGGAATTTGTTAAGCACTTACTATGTGCGAAGCACTGTTCTAAGCTCTGGGGGGATACAAGGTGATCAGGTTGTTCCACGTGGGGCTCACAGTCTTAATCCCCATTTTACAGATGAGGTAACTGAGACTCAGAGAAGTTAAGTGACTTGTCCAAGGTCACACAGCAGACATAGTGATGAACATCAACCTTAGTTCACTGGAAAATCTGGCTAGTCACTTCGATAAGCCTTCTCAAATGCCGAAACTTAAAGGATTTCTCCGAGCAGGGGGATGACTGTCCATAAAGTCAGACTGGCTTCATGGTACCAAAGTGACTACCTTCTTGGGCTCAGCACAGCAGTGTTTAGGGAATAAAACCCACAGGATGTGATTTAGACAGTTATGCTTGTTTTAACTAGGGCAATAAAACCAAGCATTAAGTTGGCACTAAGTTTGCAAGAACTTCTGAAGGTTGAAACCCTGGTTTTTGTTCTTTGTTTTGTTTTCTCATATGCTCCCAAGGCAAGGTTGTTTGGAACCCAGTGGCTTTCAATTTCCCTATAACATGGCACAGAGTAGCAGCATGGCCTAGCAGAAAGAGCCCAGGTTATAACACCAATCCTGCCATTTGCCTGCTGTGTGATATTAGATGAGGAGTCACTTAGCTTCTCTGGGCCTCAGTTTCCTAATCTGTAAAATGGAGATGCAATATCTGTTCTCCTTCTTACTTAGACTGTGAGCCCAATATGGGATAGGACTATATCCTACCTGACAAACTTGTTTCTATCTGGCATTTAGAACAGGGCTCGACACATAGTAAGTGCTTAATAAACACCATAATTGTTATTAATCATTTTAAGGCACTAACCATAGGCTAAGTACCAGGGTACAGAACATGAACACTTAATTTTACAATAGTTTTAGATCAGGCATATTTTCCTGAAGTCAGATGTATCACATGCCACTCCTCAGCTTTGTTCTAGAGACTTTTCTTTGATGATTTTATCAAAGATTATTACTTGGTTTCAAAAAGAACCTCAATAAGAACCAGGCCAAAATACATCAAATTAGCAATACTCTTCAGAGTTATTTTTTCAACAGTACATTGGGCTCACTTGACTTAGTACTTCCATTAACAAGAGGGTATTCTTTCATTTGTTTATATTGGTTTTCCAATATAGAATTTGACACTGAAATGGTCAAGGGCAATACTATAGGTCATCTCTAAGGAAAATTTGACTTCCATTATATTCTTGTTCCATTTTATTTTATTTAGTTTATTAAATATATTTAGTTTTTTCCATTTTATCCCCTCCAGATTTTAATGTCCTTGTGTACATGAAACATGTCTACCAACTCTGTTGTAATAATAATAATATGATGGTATTTGTTAAGCACTATGTGCCATGCCCAAGTTCTTAGCACAGTGCTCTGCACACAGTGGGCTCAATAAGGGCTCAATAAATACCATTGATTGATTATTCCAGGATTCCAAATGACCACTGAGTGCACTGAAATATGGGTTGAGAGCAAATTAACAAGTGACTATTCTTCTGTAAAATGGGGATTAAGACCGTGAGCCCCATGTGGGACAACCTGATCACCTTGTAAATTCCCCAGTGCTTAGTACAGTGCTTTGCAAATAGTAAGCACTTAATAAATGCCATTACTATTATTATTATTATTCAGTCATTAAAACATTCCCATATCTTCAAAATAGTAGTAATATTAAACACTTAATAACATGTAAAGCACTGCACACAGATTGGGGAAGAATAAAGTGAGAATTAGACACATACCTTGGTCCTCAAGTGGTTCACAGTCTGAGACCATGCAATAGGTTGCTTTAAGTGAAAACACCAGACAGAAATTATTCTATTTCTTAGGTATCATCCCACAATGCCTTAAAACCTCATACAAAACTGAAGGTAGGTATTCCCTTACCATTTCAAAATGAATCCAAAGATTGTTTAATGGCTAGTGTCAATGAATTGAGGAGTGGGGAAAACATGGACTGAATAGCTTTGTAGAAAAATGATCTGGGTGACAGACTGCAGTAGGCAGAGACAGGTGTTCAGGAAAGAAGCTGATAGAGTAATCAAGGAGGGATAGGATAAATGCTTGGATTAAGGTGGTAGCAATTTGGATGGAGCGGAAAAGGTGGATTTAACTGATGTGAAGGTTGAACCAATATGATTTGGTGATAGATTGAATGTATGGGTTGAATGAGAGAGTTGAGTCGAGGATAACACCAAGGTTACAGGCTTTCGAGACAGAGAGAATGGGATATTTCTCAGAACCTCCGTATCTGAGCTCAATAAAATTGGAGCAGTACATTTTTTTTAGTCATTTGTGAGGTCATTCATTCATTCATCAGTATTTATTGAGCACTCTGCAGGTTACTGTATTCGGCATTTAGGCATGCCATATGATGTCACCTGAGGTAGTATTTAGGAGAAGCTATTTTTCAAAATCTTATCAGTGGGCCACAAACTAATGTGGAGAGTTGAGAGCACATAGTTCGAAATGTCCTAATGCCCAAGACAGAAAAAGGGATGCAGGCAGAAACAATTGGTGTGTGGTGGGAGTACACTAAAAACTATGTTGGACAGTTACTAAAGTCTAGACATGACACGTAGACATCGGTGAGTTTTCATCACACCCGGAAAGTAAGATGTTTAGGGCCAAATGGCAGTGTGCTTGGGCTCACTTGATCAATTTAGAGACAGTTCCTAGATGGCTCATTGAATACCACCTCTGGTGTATTGTACTCTTCAAAGCACTTAGTTCAGTGCTCTGCTGATATTAAGGGCTCAATAAATACCATCTATGATGACTAAATATTAAATTGTAAAAACAAAGTTTTGTATTGTGTCTTTTAGGAGATTGACAGAGTATGGTGAGATGGTGACAATTGAGGATCAAGGTTGATACCTAAAAACAAGTATACAAAACCATAATCAATTAATAAATTGTATATGTGTCCTCCAGATTTTCCCATATCTGTAAACAACACTGCTATCCCCTCTTTTTCAGAAGCCCGTAACCTTGGCTTCATCCTATAGACTGTGAACCCAACATGGGACAGGGACTTTGTCCAGTTTGATTAATTCATTGTCTACCCCAGTGCCTAGAACAGTGTTTGATACATAGTAAGCACTTAACAAGTAGCATGGTAATAATAATCCTTGACTCCCTCTCATTCAACTCACAAATAAAATCTGATATCGAATTCTTTCAGTTCTACCTTCACATCTCTAGAATCTGTGATTTTTCTCTCCAAATCACCATCATGCCGATCCAAGTACTTATCTCCCCCCTTCGCTTACTCTCTCTCTTTCTGCCTCACTTATACACTTGTATCTGTACACTTTAAGCACTTGCTATTCACACCACCCTCGGCCTCACAGCACTTATGCATATACTCCTTTACCTTATCATTTCCCCTATCTGTAACTTATTTTAATGTCTGTCTCCCCCAGTAGAACTTAAACTCCTTGTGGGCAGGGATCATGTCTATCAACACTACTGCACTGTACTTTCCCAAGGGATTAGAACAGTGGCCTCACATAGTAAGCACTCAATAAAAAGCAATGGTTGATCGACAGGTAAGGAAAATGAATGAAAGTAGGATAGTCAAGTAGCTGCTATATGGTGAGTGAAAGTATTAGAAATGCAACAAGATAGAGCCAAGTAAATATTCAGGGCAGTGAAACACAGTCTCAGAAAGGTGGTTCAGCAGTGTAGGAAGGAAATTCTGCAGACGCTTTCTACTATATAGTAGTTAGATGTAGCTGTCTGTCTGAGAGGGGTTGTGCTGCCTTTGTGAGGATCAGGAGACCAAGAAGATAATAATAATAATAACAATAACAACAATGGCATTTGTTAACTGCTTACTACATGCCAGGCACCATATTTAAGTGCTGGGGTAGATACAAGAAAATCAGATTTGTCACAGTCGCTGTCCCACATGGTCACGTCTCAATACCCATTTTAAAGATAAGGTAACTGAGGCACAAAAAAGTGAAGTGACTTGCCCAAAGTCACAGCACAGATACTGGAAGAGCCAGGATTGGAACCCAGGTCCTTCATACTCCCAGGTCCATGCTTTATCCACTGGGCAACACTGCTTCCTATTCACCCTTGATTCAGTGAAAGATGTGGCCAATGACATTTGCTTTGCAAAGGACAGTATTTAAATGCACAGTGAAAGGTAGATTAAAATCAATTTAGTATTTTCATCCACATACCCTCATTTGAATAACTTCATTAAAGATGGGCAGCTTTATACCTGTCTAGATATATTTTGACAATGAAACAATTTGCTAAGAATAAGAAATTCAGAAGAATAGGCCTAATATAGGGCACTTCCCAAATCTAGTATATCAATTAGACGTAAACTTTATTTTGGAATTTTTCAGATTACAGTCAATTGCATTTGAGTGCTTACTGTGTGCAGAGTATTGTATAAATGCTTGGGAGATTACCATATAGCAGAATTGATAGACACAATCCCTGCCCACAAAGAACTTACAGAGAAATCTACTAAAACCAAAAACTTGGACCTGATTTCCATTTTACTTATAAGTCTGGAATTAACTGACGCTGTTTGAATCCATTTAATTTCACATCATGTTCTTTTCTAAAGGTAACAGTCTGTTTACATCCTTTTCCTCTGTTAGTCTAAAATAAAATTTTAAAATGTTCTTTTTAGAATGGATGTCTTGATGCTTATAGTTTATCACTTTGATTCAAGTGTTTTATCAGTTTAAAAGTTCACTCCAATGTAGAAATGGTTGAAGAATTACATTTTTATGTTATGCATATTAGATCTGGAAGCGGAGATGAATACCAATCATGCTTCATTTATCTTTGAATATTTAAAAACATCTAAGCATTGAACATGTTTAATTGTTTGGAACATTGAACTGTAATTCACAACTGACCATTTCTTGTATAAAATGCACATTTCAATTAGATATGCTTTTCACAGCACTGGTATATAACACTATATGAATTTTAATTATTTTTCCAATAAAAATTAAGCAACTCTTTATTCTTCTGTCAGTGAATTCTCACAGCATGGGGTGTCTCTAAATAAACCCTCTGAGATATGTGTTGGCATGTTGCAGTAAGAAGCACTTAAATTAATGTATGCTTTGCCACTTAATTTTAGTCTCTTAAAGGTTTTAATTCACTGTTTTCCCAAAATGTCTTTATTTCACAGGAATCCATCATTAGAATGTCCCTGATGTGCTAAAAAGGTACTGTAGGAGCAAGGGAATCTGGTCATTTGGTCCAGGAAAACTTCAGCCAATTTCAAATGGAAAAAAATAACAGTATTGAAAAATCCAACTAAAAACTTTCCAAAGCTCTTGAAGTAAAATTCATTTCTGTCAAGTGGTTGAATTGCCAAAATGTTGAATGTGTGGATTCTAGAGGACTGGAGTGTGCTTGGCTGGGTTCTAAATTCTAAGAAAGGGAGAGTGAAATGGACCAAACCCAAACCTCTTGAAGGCAGGAACCCTGTCTAAGGCACTGGCATGGATACAAGCAAATCTTGTTGGACACAGTCCATGTCCCACGTGGGGCTTAGTCTTATTCCCCATTTTAGCGATGAGGTAACTGAGGCACAGAAAAGTTGTGGCATGCCCAAGGTCACACAGCAATCACTTTTGTACAGATCTGCAATTTATTTTTTTATATTACTGTCTGTCTCCCCATCTAGACTGTAAACTAGTCGTGGGCAGGGGATGCGTCTGTTTATTGTTATTTTGTACTCTCCCAAGTGCTTGTTACAGTGCTCTGCACACAGTAAGTGCTCAATAAATACAGCTGAATGAATGAATCAATCAAATGACAGAGCCAGGATTAGAACCCAGGGCCTTCAACCTCCAGGTCTAAGCTCTTTCCAATCAATCAATCAATCAATTGTATTTATTGAGTGCTTACTGTGTGCAGAGTACCATCCACTAGTCCTAGCTTTATCACAGCTTCCCATGAACCCAGAAAAGTTCTCTGCACACACCAGTTGCTTGGTAAAAGCTGTTTCTGATGATATCTGAAAAGAGAGACAGACCCAGTGTCCCTTGAGGGAACCTAAAGTGCCTATCTTTTGTACCCCTACTTTAATTTGAGCCTGACTTTCTTCATCCCATTGCAAAGACCGCCTATTCTCTTGCTTATTCCACTTACTCCCGATGACTTTCCCACCCCATCCTGATTTCTCCTGAATGGTTGAAATCTGGACATTTCCAACTGATTGGAAGAGATCTAGGGATGTGTGATTGCCGTCTGTACTAAAGGAAGCAGCCTACCTTTGGTACTGTGAGCCCGTTGTGGGCAGGGATTGTCTCTATTTGTTGCTGAATTGTTCTTTCCAAGCACTTAGTACAGTGCTCTGCACACTTTAAGCGCTCAATAAATGTGATTGAATGAATGAATATAGCAATGTAAAGTTGACTCTGAATCTCCAAAGAGTCCAAATATCAGACCTAGAGTCTCAGGGCTCCAAAGATAATGAAAACAGAAAATAGACCAAGTCAAAGATGGAGTGGCAGGGTAGTGATGATGCAAGACAACAGAAAATTTGGGAGGAGGGGGGAAAAAAGACAGATATAGGGAATAGGGAGAGGAAATGAAAATTATATTCCAGAAAATAATTCACAGTATTTCCCATTCTCCATACACCTTTTCTCCCACTGATCCATGTGGAATTATGGAAAATAAGTGGCTGTAAGAAAAGGTAGGGACAATTAACGGTCAGATTCAGGGCATGGGCTAAAGTTTGGTTTCACAGTCATTGGTTTGAGTAAGCTTGCCTTTTTGCCTTCAAACTTTCAGGTTCTGTTTTTCAGTTGACTGTTAAATTAGGTACTGCTTTTTCATAGACCTATTACAGATTTGTTCAGAAATGGCTTTAGCGCAAGATGAGGTGTTAACTACACCCAGAAGACACTGCTAGGGTACATAAAGTAATTACCTAAAGATAATAGGCTCCTGACAAGCACAGAGAGCTTCTGTTTGTTACTTCCTCAGACTTGGGCTCCAAGGCAGAGAGGTGTGTCCCAGGCTGCTTCCACCATGGAACTGACCTTGGTCCCTGCCCCCTACCTTTCTATCACTGTGCATTGTTTCCCTCGAAATCTACCCTCTCCCTGGGATACTTCAAAACCCTGTGCATATTTGTGTTGCATTGTGCACATATCTGTGCATATTCCCTGTGCTGGAATCCAACTGTGCATCTACTGCTGCAGGATTTCCCTGGGTTGCCACATGGTTTTTCCCATTCCCTCTTCTCCTTCCACTCCAAACCACAGTCCGAGTTGAGCTCCACACCACTTTTTCAGCTCTGCGATGGTGAGAGGGAAATCTGAATCACATTATCATCCTTGCAATCTGGTATGAGCCCTGCAACACGAGGCAGTCTTGCCTAGTGGAAAGAGCTTGGTCCTGTGAGTCAGAAGGACCTGCGTTTTAATCTTGGCTTTTCTACTTGTTTGCTGTGTGGCCTTGGGCAAGTCACTACTCTATGCCTCTGTTCCTTCATCTGTAAAATGGGGATTAAGACTGTGAGCCCCATGTAGGACAGGGACTGTGTCAGCACTTAGAACAGTGCCTGGTACATAGTAAGTGCTTTGCTTGGAGAAGAAGCATGGCTCAGTGAAAAGAGCCCTGGCTTGGGAGTCAGAAGTTGTGAGTTCTAATCCCAGCTCTGCCACTTGTCTGCTGTGTGACCTTGGGCAAGTCACTTAACTTCTCTGAGCCTCAGTTACCTCATCTGTAAAATGGGGATGAAGACTGTGAGCCCCACCTGGGACAAGCTGATCACCTTGTATCCCCTCCCAGTGCTTAGAACAGTGCTTTGCACACAGTAAGTGCTTAACAATCAATCGTATTTATTGGAGCGCTTACTGTGTGCAGAGCACTGTACTAAGCGCTTGGGAAGTACAAGCTGGCAACATATAGAGACGGTCCCTACAAAACAGTGGGCTCACAGTCTAGAAGGAAACAGAATGACTGGAGTGGGATTCGAACCAATGCCTCTAGAGCAGACTGCAACCTGAATGTAGTGCCTTAGGCCACTCAGCCGATTGATTGATTAACAAATGCCATTATTATTATTATTATTAATACACACCACAATTAATATCATTATTACGTGGTTCCAAGCTGTTTCCACAGTAGCATCAACACCATTCCCTTTTCCTCGTCCCCTCTTCCATGTAGCACAACCCAAAGGAGTGAGCCCTGCTGCTGCTGCGGACCATCTCCGTGATATGTTGGTACCTCCGTACCCACATGCTGCACTGCCCATTTGGCATTCACTGTTGGACGCCACTCCCTTCCCCCTTACATCTTGATGACAAGGTACCATGGTGTGCCCCTCAGACTCTACCCCAGAGCTCAGTCTGAAGTATCTCCTAGAGGAGCTGCTGCTGCAGAAACCCTCCAAACTCTGCCCCATCATAGCTTGGAATTGACCCTAGCACCCGTGTTTCCCAAACACCTTGGTGTGTTGGGAGTGCCCTCCTGACTCCCTTCGCCTTTGGGTTAATGTGACTCCAAGATGCAGTTTGGGCCACAGGGAGGAGGTCACGGGACCATTGGAGGAGGGTCGAGAGGAATGAACAGACTGAGGGATGCAACTTCCTGCTCAAACACCAATGAGAAGCCATGGAATCCAACTGACAGCCTTAAGACTAATAATGTTTTGTGCCCGAAGGGGATTATCTTCGACATAAGGGAAACTGTG
The DNA here is from genome assembly GCF_015852505.1 of Tachyglossus aculeatus. Taxonomy (NCBI): domain Eukaryota; kingdom Metazoa; phylum Chordata; class Mammalia; order Monotremata; family Tachyglossidae; genus Tachyglossus; species Tachyglossus aculeatus. The sequence continues at coordinate 73,297,066 of NC_052069.1, read as the reverse complement.
TCAACTAAAGGTGGGCTTATGCAAATAGACAGAAGCCTTAAAACGCTCAATGTGTAAGCAGCCCAAAGTTTCAATGCCCATTTTCAGACGAGATCACTGAGACACAGAAAAATAAAGTGGTTTGCCCAAGGTCACGAAGCAGAAGAGTGGTGGAGTCAGGATTAGAACCCAGGTCCTTCTGACTACAGAGCCTATGCCCTATTTACTAGGCCACACTATTTATGAATTTTTATTATATCAAGAAGTGGGATTAAAGGTGCCTGATTTGGAGCAACCTACTATCTCTGCATTCTCTTCACTGCACCTCTCTGGGAGTGGTGGCACTGTTCTTAACAATTTTTCTAGAAAATAATTCACAGTATTTTCCATTTGCCATACACCTTTTCTCCCACTGGTCCATCTCTTTAGCTCACCTACTTTTCCTGTACCTCTCCTCTTTCTTCATTTCTCTGACTCTCCTTTCCTATATTATTACTGCCTCCTTTCAACCCTTACTCTCCAACCTGCAAATACTGTCCTTTTGGTTTACCTGATCCTCCCTCTATTCCCTTGGGTGGTCCTCATTCTGACCCACCCTATAATCCATCCATTTTCAGTATCCCCTTCTTCCTTCCAAAAAATCAGCCAATGAACTCAATGAGCACTGAAGTTTTCCTTGTCATTTGTACCCCTGATTCTTCTAACCTGCATGACCCTGTCTTCTTTCTCAACTCATTTCCCTTATTCATTCATTTGTATTTATTAAGTACTTACTATGTGCAAAGCACTGTACTTATCTCTCCCCTTACAGATTCCCTTACTTGCCATCCTTACTTTCACCTACCCCAACTATAGCTCCACTTCTCACTCTCTACCACTACCACCACTCTCTACTCCTGCTCCTACCAAATTATTCCTTTTAGGTGATGTTTATGTTTTCTTGTGGAGGGAGGACAATATTTGCAAATTCCAGATCCAGTATCTAGAGTAATGACACAGAGTAAGTGCTGAACAATACCACAAAAAAAAAAAATCCCAACATCCATGGCCTGCAATCTTTTCCAAATACTTTGGAATATGTTTTTCCCTTATATAAACCGGATGCAAACACATGACATGTACTAAGGATGGAGTCAGATCATAGAAATATCTGAAAAAGAGTCTTGGAGAAAAATGTATGCCCTAAAAGGTCCTCAATTTTGGTATTAGATCTTTATAAAAGATTATCTGACTTCCAGTGAGATTTTAGAAGTGGATCAAACCCTTGTCAAGTTGCTTGAAATCAAAAAACCTTGGTCTATCTGGTCTATATTTTCTAGAATTCAAATCCTTCAAGTGCAGTACATAGTTCTCTTGCACATCATTTAATGGCAGATACCTACTTAAGAAACTCTGGAATTTTCCCTTTCAGGAGGGGGTCACTCTCTAGGCCATGAATCACAGTAATTCCAGTGGACAATAATAGAGGCCTCATTGTTATTCATCTTTTTGTTTGATGATGAATGATTCTGAAAATAAATGATATACTGAAAGTGCAGAAGTAGAATTCAGTTATCTTGGATAAGATCACATAAGATGCTTGAATTATAGAGTGCCTCATCTCCCTTTCAAAAATAGAAGTAACAATATTTTGTCCTAACCTACTACCTGTAAAATGATTTGTAGATGATTGAGTCAGGATTTACATAGTGTTGAGAGCTGGAACTTTTATGCAGAATATTCAGAAAAATCCTGAAATTTAAACACTTGCAACATTTGCGCAAATGGACTTGTCTTGGAAGAGCCTAGTTTCCATCAAAATATCATAGAAATGAAGCAAAATCAAATCAGATTTGCATCAAGCCTGGAAATAATGGAATTATTATCTGGCAAGAAAGAATTTAACAACGTACCAATAGCTTAAAAGTTTTTACTACCCATTACGAACTACTTAATAATAACAATAATAAAAATTATGGCATTGGTTAAGCACTTACTATGTGCCAGGCACTGTTTTAAGCACTGGGATAGATACAAGCAAATGAGATTGGGCACAGTCCCTGTCCCACATGGGTCTCAAAGTTTCAATGCCCATTTTCAGACGAGGTCACTGAGGCACAGAAAAGTAAAGTGGTTTGCCCAAGGTAACAAAGAAGACAAGTGGTGGAGTCAGGATTAGAACCCAGGTCCTTCTGACTGCAGAGCCTATGCTCTATTTACTAGGCCACACTATTTATGAATTTTTATTATATCAAATAATTATTCAAATGAATTTAACCACCAAAGGAGTAGGGTTAACCAGGTTTTTCCATGTCAGTTAGCTTTTTTTACACCAAAACCACAAGACTCTAAAACAAAATAGTGGAAAAAAAAACCTGTAAGGAGAAGATGTCATTCAAATTCTTAAATTTTGTGAAGAATATGAAGTTCATAGGCTTCGAACTGAATTGCATCTGACTGTTAAAATGGATTCCTTTTCATCACACTGTGAAGGCAGAAACCTCTTCATTATTAGACATCCTTTCATATTCATAATTTAGAGGAAGAGACAAGTTCCACTGGTGACAAAGCTCAACAAGAAAGAATTGACAGGATGAAAAAGCAGTAAGTAGAGTGCAGAAGTTCAAAATGCCAATCGTCGCACAGTAAATGCACAGACTTGCAACTAGGGATTCTCATATATTTGCAATAACTTTGACTTATTGGATTCTTTTATTTTATAGATTTTATGAACAGGGCCATATCAGTGTGAGCAAGGTGGCATCTCAAGGCACAAAGCTGAGTGGGAAGAAGTATTGGCAGCCCGAGGTTGTTGGATGGATTTGAAAATAACTGACTTCTCCTGCAATAACTCCCTTGCGGAACTGTGAGAACAAGGAGAAGTTTCAAGGAACGGATTATGCGAGAGGCAAGGAGTTATGCACTCTATCCAATAATAATAATAATAATTAAGGTATTTAAGCACTTACTATGTACCAAGCACCGAACTAAGCACGGGGGTGGATATAGTCAAATCGGGTTGAATACAGTCCCTGTCCCACATGGGGCTCACAGTCTCAATCCCCATTTTACAGATGAGGAAACTGAGGCCCAGAGAAGTGAAGTGACTTGCCCAAGGTCATGCAGTAGAAAAGTGGAGGAGCCAGGATTAGAGCCCATGACCTTCTGACTTCCAAGCCCAAGTTCTATCCATTATGCCATCTCTGGCCTGACATAGCTTCCCAGCTACCATCAAACTGCTTTTATGGCCTCCCACAGGCACACTGGATGCAAATTTTCTTTGTTGCCTCTAGCAAAAAGATGCTTAATTAAGGCCTTCATGTTTTAAAAATAAGTATAAATGACAGTCCTTCTATATCTCTCCCATTCCAGGTGACCAACTTCTATGTTTTTCTGTATTTTCTTGAGCTACAGCTATACTTTCCTAGAAACCTGAACTTCTCAGCCAGATTCCACATGAGCACACTAGTACTTTCAAGGGAGAACAGATGGTGCGCGTGGGTGTAGGTGGTACATTTATTTGCTGAAGAACTTGTCTAAGCACCTCATTTCAGTGAAATATTCTGTAGAAATCAGTTCATCCAATCACAGTGTGGGTAGTAGTTGCAGTTTCTCTTTGTTCAAAATCTGCTTTGACTATTGAACCTGCACAATTTTGATTGATGGCCAGTTTGAGAAGGCAGGTAGCAAGGATATGTGAATTAAGGTACAGTTAATGAACCTGAAAAGAAAAATGGCAGAGAAAGGACAGTAAAAGGCAAAAAGCAAGGTAGAGATTCCAGGTGCAAAAATTACCCAAATAAATCAGAATTTCCGGAGACAAAACAGACTTCAAGGCCTCACTGGAGAGATTGCTTCCTAGAGCAGAAGCTATGCAGAAATATCAGAAGAGGGAGGTTTTCTATGCAGGAAACATTAATATAGTTAGGAACTCTCTTTAAAGATGTGTTAATGAGTAATGGATTTTCAGTTGTTAATTAGTTTTTTTTCAATAAAAATGGCAAAATCCTATGCAGGCTTAAAGGTTTATCTGAAAACAAAGACCAGAAAGAATGTTGGTGTCTGAAAACTATGCTCTTGCCAATTTGTGCAAATTTGTATTTTGCCATGTGCTTACATGGAGGATAGAAGAAAAATGATTTCAAGTCCTAGTGCGCAGTGCAATATAACAATATCCTGTTGGGACTCTGACAAGGCATATAGACCAGCCTGATGTGTAGCAATCAACAGAGGGGTTGCTCTTAGGAAAATGCTTTGCAAACACTGGGAAGCCAAGTGGCAGATCTGAACTGTCGGCCCAGGAGAGAGCAAACGCATTAGCACAGCAAAGATTCATCCTTACTTATAAACAATGTGGGAAATACTGTCTGTCACATTGGCCTTATATCCACACTTACGAGATTTGAATCTCATAGGCAGCTGTGTCATTTTTAACTATTTAATTTGTATTACACTGTATATTAGATGCTTACTACGTGCTAAACCTTGTCCCACACTGAAATCACAAACTAGAGGTATGGAGGACAGGAATATTATCCCCATTTTACATATGAGAAAACTGAGGTATAGGGAGATCAATTTACTCAAGGTCATGTAACTGACCAGGGTCAGAGCTGGTATAAAACCCAGGTACTCTGTCTCCCAGTACCATGCTCTTTCCACTGGACCATCCTGACTCTATTAAAAATGAAATATGTACACATATATAATGCATATGTATTTCACTTTTTCCTTAAGTTTCCATTTGAATCATTAGCTTGCTTAATTTCCCCTATTAGTTTAAGTAGAGTATGCTCTTCTTCTTTAACTCCTAGTACCTGGCATAATATTTGACAATACTGGCTAATCAAGATAATTTTTTGGATTGACTGATATATATTAAACTGGAAATTCTCTAAATCCTTAACTCACGTGTATTGAGCACTTACTGTGTGCAGAATACTGCATTAAGTGCTTGGGAAAGTGCATGATATCAGAGTTGGTAGGCACATTCCCTGTCCACAAGGAGCTTATAGTCTAGATTTTTATTAAAATAAATCACAGATATGTACATAAGTGCTGTGATGCTGAGGATGGGTTGGATAAATGATACAAATCCAAATGTGGGGGCTTTACAGAAAGGAGCAGGAGTAGTGGAGATGAAGGCTTGTCAGGAAAGTCCTCTTGGAGGAGATGTAATTTTAATAAACACTGGCTAACCCAGTTTAGATAGTAAAACAAATATCCCATTCAACTACAGTTGTTCCTTCACTCCATTTCATTGTGTACTAAAACTGTTGTAGTATCCAGTTTTCCATCAGGTTACCAGACCTAGATAATCAGATGGCACTTCCAACTTCTTAAGACATTCTACCAGCAATGCTTTTATGCCATATTCAACTGCAACACAGCATTCCTAATGATGAGAGAAGCTTCAATAAATGGAGAGTCCTCTTCTGACAGACCACCACTCTCCCCATCATAAAACCCCTACTAAAATCACATCTCCTCAGGAGGCCTTACCTTTCTAACCACCCCCATGTTCCGTATTCGCCCTTCATTCTGTGTTGCCAACCCATTTGGGTGTGTATCCCTTATACACCAGCACTTATGTATTTTCATGCTCTGCTATTTATTTTATTTTAGTGTTTGTCTCCCCCTATACACAGTAAGCTCTCTGTAGTTTGGGTTCATCTCTATCAACTCAATTTTATTGTATTTTCCTGAAGTTCTTAGTGCACACTGTAAGTGCTCAGTAAATACCACTGATGGATTAATTGATTGGTCTCATGCTACTGTAGTAGAATGAGCACAGGAATGGGAGGCAGAGGCCTATGTTCTAACCCCTGATTTGCCACTTGTCTGAAGTGTCACCTCAGGTAAGTCATTCAACCTCTCAATGCTTCAGCCTCCTCATCTGTAAAATGGAGAGAATAGTACCTGCATTTCTGTACCTCACAGGGATGTTGGAAGTGTAAAATGAGATAGGTTATGTGCAATTTCTTGGAAAGTGATAGTGTACAATTCAAGGTATAATTACTTTCCTCCATCTATCAATCAGTCAGTGGTATTTAGTGAGTGCTTATTATGTGCAGAGCACTATTCTATGTGCTTGGGAGAGTACAGGACAGCAGAATTAGCAGACATATTCCTGCCCATAATGAGCTTACAGTCTACAGGGGAAGACAGACCTTAATATGAATAAGTAATTTATAATATATAATTTAAAGATATGTATGTAAGTGCAGAGTGTTTAGGGGTGGCGTGAATATCAAATGTCTAAAGGACACAGATCCAAGTATGTAGACAAAGCAGAAGGGAGATAGCTAGACTTTAAGCTTGTGGGCAGGGCATGTGTCTACCAACTCTGTTGTATTACACTATCCCAAGTGCTTAGTACATTTTTCTGCACCCAGTAAGTGCTCAATAAATACCACTGATGAGGAACTGACCATCCATTCCACAATGTATACCTGTAAAGTTGGCCATTTTTTCACCTTCAACTTCACTCACTGTTTTCAAGGCTGCCTTTTGGTCACTAATTTTCTCAAAGTTTCTGAACAAGAAAAGCAAAAACCCCTTCATGATTGATGTGCCCCAGCTGTTGCATAAGCTGTTATTATATCCCTATAGTTTGTTAAACTGCCTTGTTTGCAAATATGTGGCATGACCTCTTTAAATTATTAATTCTTCCTTCCCTGACTGCCTAAGCCCCAGTTCATCTGTTTGCATAACTTACTATAATCTAGTCCCCATGCAGCAAGTTCTATCCCAGGAACCTGTATCACAAAAAAGCATTGCCACTTGTTTTAGATCATGTCTTTCACTATACACTTTGGATAGAACAATTTAGAAAATTAGTAAACATTCAACAATGGACATCTATCCAGATAGAATTCAATGTGATCTCGGGCAAAGTAATTTTATATATTTTGAGGTATTAGTCAAGGCAAACCTTAAACAAGAGTTTTGGGGATTTGATGTGGGGTTTTTCTAGGAAATAAACCTTGTTTTATGGAACTAAGTTATAAATTATGGTGAACTGACTGTATTACTAACCTCATTCTTCATGATCCTGGGTTGTGTTAACATTAGTCAGAAGGACCTGTGTGCTAATACTGGCTTCGCTGCTTGTCTGCTGTGTGACCTTGGGCAAGTCATTTAATTTCTCTGGGTCTGTTACTTCATCTGTAAAGTGGGGATTAAGACTGTGAGCCCTATATGGGACGGGGACTGTGTCCAAACTGATTATTTCGTATCTACCCCAGCTCTTAGTACAGTGCCTGGCACATACCAGGAGAAGCAGTGCGGCTCAGTGGAAAGAGCCCGGGCTTGGGAGTCAGAGGTCCTGGATTCTAATCCCGGCTCTGCCACTCATCAGCTGTGTGACCTTGGGCAAGTCACTTCACTTCTCTATGCCTCAGTTGCCTCATCTGGAAAATGGGGATGAAGACTTTGAGCCCCACGTAGGACAACCTGATTACCCTGTATCCCCCCCAGTGCTTAGAACAGTACTTGGCAAATGGTAAGCGCTTAACAAATGCCATCATTATATTTTCCCAAATGCTTAACAAGTGCTTAACAAATATCACGATGATGATGATGATGATTATCATTAAGTATTGCAGATAGGTGGATGCCATTACAGCTTTTTAGACCGATATTGGTTAAAGGTTTGTTGCATTTTTTTTCCCTCCAAATGCCAATGTGCCAAAGATTTGAGGTTTTGGTAAGTTTTCTACTTCATTGCCTATCTATGCATGATATCCAGTTAAAATGACAACAGCTTCTTAAGCACTTTCATTAACCATTTTGCATGTTATTGATTTCACACAACATACTATAGGCTAACTGCGGTCCCTGGTGCACTTTTTATTTTAGAAAATATTTTACTATTAGTGTAAATAATATGAACAGTAATATTGCTTACCTTAGATCTATATTCATTATAATGACTATGGTATTTGTTTAATGCCTACTATGTGTCAAGCACTCTTCTAAGAGGTAGAGTGGATACAAGTTAATCTGATCTGATACAGTCCTTGTCTCACATGGAGCTCATAGTCTAAATAGGTGAGAGAACAGGTATTTCATTCCCCATTTTAGAGTTAGGAAAACTGAGTCACATATTAATTAAGTGATTTACCCAAGGTCACACAGTAGGCAAGTGGTGGAACTGTAATTAAAAACCAGATTATCTGATCCCCTGGCCACACTGCTTCCCATGCATTCATTCATTCATTCAATTGTATTTATTGAGTGCTTACTGTGTGCAGAGCACTGTACTAAGCACTTGGGAAGTACAAGTTGGCAACATATAGACGCAGTCTCTACCCAACAGTGGGCTCACAGTCTAGAAGAGGGAGACAGAGAACAAAACACAATAACAAAACAAAATACGTAGAATAAACATGTACAAATAAAATAAATAGAGTAATAAATACGTACAAACATATATGCATATATACAAGTGCTGTGGGGAGGGGAAGGAGGTAAGGCGGGGGGGATGGGGAGGGGGAGGATGGGGAGAGGAAAGAAGGGGCTCAGTATGGGAAGACCTCCTGGAGGAGGTGAGCTCTCAGTAGGGGCCTTGAAGGAAGGAAGAGAACTAGCTTGGCAGTTGTGCAGAGGGAGGGCATTCCAGGCCTGGGGGATGACGTGAGCCGGGGGTCGATGGTGGGACAGGCGAGAACGAGGCACGGTGAGGAGATTAGCAGCAGAGGAGTGGAGGGTGTGGGCTGGGCTGTAGAAGGAGAGAAGGGAGGTGAGGTAGGAGGGGGAGAGGTGATGGACAGCCTTGAAGCCGAGGGTGAGGAGTTTTTGCCTGATGCCTAGGTTGCTTGGTAGCCACTGGAGATTTTTGAGGAGGGGAGTAACATGCCCAGAGTGTTTCTGCACAAAGACAATCCGGGCAGCGGTGTGAAGTATGGATTGAAGTGGGGAGAGACAGGAGGATGGGAGATCGGAGAGGAGGCTGATGCAGTAGTCCAGACAGGATAGGATGAGAGCTTGAACGAGCAGAGTTGTGGTTTGGATGGAGAGGAAAGGGCAGATCTTGGCAATGTTGCAGAGCTGAGACTGGCAGGTTTTGGTGACGGCTTGGATGTGAGAGGTGAATGAGAGAGCGGAGTCGAGGATGACACCAAGGTTGCGGGCTTGTGAGATAGGAAGGATGGTAGTGCCGTCAACAGAGATGGGAAAGTCAGGGAGAGGGCAGAGTTTGGGAGGGAAGACAAGTAGTTCAGTCTTGAACATGTTGAGTTTTAGGTGGCAGGCAGACACCCAGATGGAGATGTCCTGAAGGCAGGAGGAGATGCGAGCCTGGAGGGAGGGGGAGAGAGCAGGGGCAGAGATGTAGATTTGGGTGTCATCAGTGTAGAGATGATAGTTGAAGCCGTGGGAGCGAATGAGGTCACCAAGGGAGTGAGTGTAGATCGAGAACAGAAGGGGACCAAGAACTGAACCTTGAGAACCCCCTACAGTAAGGGGATGGGAGGGGGAGGAGGAGCCCACAAAAGAGACTGAGAATGAACGACTGGAGAGATAAGAGGAGAACCAGGAGAGGACGGAGTCTGTGAAGCCAAGGTAGGATAGCGTGTTGAGGAGAAGGGGGTGGTCCATAATGTCAAAGGCAGCTGAGAGGTCAAGGAGGCTTAGGATAGAGTATGAGCCATTGGATTTGGCAACCAGGAGGTCATTGGTGACCTTTGAGAGGGCAGGTTCCGTGGAATGTAGGGGATGGAAGCCAGAATTGGAGGGGATCAAGGAGAGAGTTGGCGTTGAGGAATTCGAGGCAGAGCATGTAGACAACTTGTTCAAGGAGCTTGGAAAGGAATGGTAGGAGGGAGATAGGGTGATAACTAGAAGGTAAGGTGGGGTCAAGAGAGGTTTTTTTTAGGATGGGAGAGACATGGGCATGTTTGAAGGCAGAAGGGAAGGAACCAGTGGAGAATGAGAAGTAGGAATTTAAGGAGGGGAGAAGGGGCGAAGCGAGAGATTTCATAAGATGAGAGGGAATGGGGTCAGAAGCGCAGGTGGCCAGAGTAGCACTTGAGAGGAGGGAGGAGATCTCCTTTGAGGATACTGCTGGAAAGGATGGGAGAGTAGCGGAGAGCGTTGAGAGCCGGGGGGCTGAGGGTGGGGGAGTGACTTTGGGGAGCTCAGATCTGATGGATTTAATTTTATTAATGATTATTAATTTGCTCCCATGACTTCATCTACTACCATCTCCATGCAGAAGATACCCAAATCTACATCTCCTGCCCTGATCTCTCTCCTTCCCTTCAGTCTCAAACTTTCTCCTGACTTCAGGACATCCCTACTTGGAGGTCCCGCCAACACCTCAAAGTTCACCTGGCCAAAATGGAACTTCTCATCTTCCTCCCCAACCCATGTCCTCCCCATGTCTTTCCCATCACCGTAGACAACAGCACTATCCTCTTTCTCACCAGCCTATAACCTGAGTGCCATCTCTCTCATTTAAACCACACATTCAGTCTGTCACCAAATCCTGTCAGTTCAAACTCCACAACATTGCTAAAATCCACCCTTTCCTTTCTATTCAAATTGCTACCAAGATAACCCAAGCACTTACCCTCTCCTGCCTAGATTACTATATCAACCACCTTGCTGACCTGCCTGCCTCCTGTTTCTCCTCACTTCAGTTCATTCTTCATTCTGACACCTGGATCATTTTTCTACAAAACCATTCAGTCCATTTCCTCACTCCTCAAGAACCTCCAGTGGTTGCCTAACCACCTCTGCATCAAAAGAAACTTCTTACCAGAGGCTTTAAAAAATGTGATCGTGTTGACCCCTCCTACCTTACCTCCCTTATTTCCTACTACAGTTCAGCCCACACACTTCTCTCCTCTAATACCAGCCTACCTACCCCTCTATCTCGACAATGAATTCTCACTCACATACTGTCTCTGCCTTGGAATACTTTCCCTCTCCATATCTGACATTTAAAATCTTATTAAAAGCATATCTCCTCCAAGAGGCCGTCTCTGATTAAGCCCTAATTTACTCTTCTACCACTCCTTTCTAGGTCACCTTTGCACATGGATTTGCACACTTTATTCACCCTTCCCACAGCCCTTGAGTATATATCCTTAATTTATTTATTCATATTAATGTCTATCTTCCCCTCTAGACTGGAATCTTGCTGTGGGCGGGGAACACGTCTACCAATTCATTGTATTGTACTCTTGCAAGTGCATAGTAAAGTTCTTTGCACTCAGTAAGTGCTCAACAAATATGACACCTTCATTGATTTTCATCTGCATATCTTCACTGACCTATTTAAGAAGGTAGGTTTTTCATTTGGACTGATATAAGTAAATGCTTTAAATGTATATCCTGATTAAAGTGTAAGCTCCTTATGGGAGCATGGAATGCTTCACCTCATTATTCTGTACTTTCCAAGAGCCTAGTACAGTAAGTACATCAAAGCAAGTAGGCACTCAGTACATGCGGCTACTACTTCTACTACTGGTGAAGATAATCTGTTAAAGTACAAATCTGTGATAGGAACCCAAACCACATCCTATAGAACAGTTATCCTTATGGGTGGTGAGTGAGTGAGGTTTCTTGAAACCACTGTTCGCAAGAAACTTGTATGTGCATATGGGCTATGATGAGGTCCAATCCATTTTGAATGATGTTTAACATTCAACCCTTTCGGGTAGTCATGTTCCTTCTGGCTTCAAAATAGCATAGGTGAAAATTCACTTTTATTTCTCAATTTTATGGTCGGTGGAATGATCAAGATTACTGTTTTACACACTTCAAGGAGTGAATAATATTTTATTTTCCTCCCAGAGCTTGTCAGCACAACCCTTTTTCTCTCCCTATTTCGCTGGATAAGTGGAAGAGAAATAACTGCCTCAGGAGGTAATGTGATGGCACAGAAGGAGTCCCTGTTGAAATGCCACACTGTCTGACTTCCTTCCTTCCTACAGTTAAGGTCAGAATGTCTTTTTCTAACAGAGAGAGAGCTGCTAAGCCAACGATGAGTATGACCATGACGTGTTCTTAGTCTCTGGCAAAATGAGATTTGGCAATCTAAAGTTCTTTTGGGCACTAGCTGCATTTCCCAGTCTATTTCACTTTTCTGCTCACTTGTTGTTCAGGACCCCAATAAAATACTCCCGAAGTTCTTCAGGAAGTCCAGCGAACTGGAGAAAGCTGCTGAAATTACAAGTAAGAAACTGCCAAGTAGAAGTTGAGCACTCAAACTACTTGGGCCTTCTATGTTGAAAGAAACCTGTGATTCTTGAACAGGTAAAGCATCAGTAGTGTCAGAAGAAATGTTTTCAATCAAAGTCTTTCAGCATTCAGTTACATCACTAAACTCTCAGTGTAACTGCAAAAAATGTTTTTTCTGAAATTTTCTAAACTAATTTCATGACCTCCACATATGTATGAAATATATGGAAAAATTACTATATGATATATCCATTTGATTGAATGTTTTTCGTGCTGCTAGTGCATTTAAAATTTCAAAATAAAGGCATGCACTCCTCTCTGATCTCCCATCCTCATGTCTCTCCCCACTTCAATCTGTACTTCACACTGCTGCCCAGATCATCTTTGTGCAGAAACACTCTGGGCATGTTATTCCCCTCCTCAAAAATCTCCAGTGGCTACCAATTAACCTGCACACCAGGCAAAATATCCATCACCTCGCCCCCTCCTATCTCACCTCCCTTCTTTCCTTCTACAGCCCAGCCCACACCCTCTGCTTCTCTGCCACTAATCTCCTCACTGTGCCTCATTCTCACCTGTCCTGCCATCGACCCCCAGCCCACATCCTCCCCCTGGCCTGGAATGCCCTCCCTCCGCACATCCGCCAAGCTAGCTCTCTTCCTCCCTTCAAAGCCCTACTGAGAGCTCACCTCCACCAGGAGGCCTTCCCAGACTGAGCCCCCTCCTTCCTTTCCCCCTTCTCCCCCTCCCCTTCCCCCCTGCCTTACCTCCTTCCCCTCCCCACAGAACCTGTATATATGTTTGTACGTATTTATTTCTCTATTTATTTTACTTGTACATATTTACTATTCTATTTATTTTATTTTGTTAATATGTTTTGTTTTGTTGTCTGTCTCCCCCTTCAAGACTGTGAGCCCACTGTTGGGTAGGGACCGTCTCTATATGTTGCCAATTTGTACTTCCCAAGCACTTAGTACAGTGCTCTGCACTCAGTAAGCACTCAACAAATATGACTGACTGAATGAATGAATGCACTACTGCTGATTCAATCTTTTCCTACCTTGCTCTAGCAGGACAGAAGTCCTGGATAGCATGTCAGGATAGGAGGGTGACAAGCACGTTTCCCAAGTGCCTAGGACAATGCTCTGCATATAACAGCTGCTCAATAAATGCTGATAGGTAATGTGCTCTTTACAATTGGACTGTAAGGACAATTTAGAACATGTTTTGTTTCAGGTAAATTATTGGTTCACCTAGGTTGATTTATGTGTCTAAGTGCAATAACTAAGAATAAAAGTAATCATACTGTTAAAAATATTGATAATTTTCTTTTTGACATGCATATTTTTAGTGAAAGTGACACAGAACTGAGTTTACAGATAGAGGGAATACTTAGCTTGGTACTAATCCTGTAGATATTTCCTGCTTTAAATGTTCAATACTTCTACAGATAATGATGTTCAAAATAGACTCTAGACTGTGAGCTCATTGTGGGCAGGGATTGTCCCTATTGTTGGATTGTACTTTCCCTAGCTCTTAGTACAGTGAGCGCTTTATAAATGTTTGAATGAATGAATGAAAAATAGTAAATTCTATTTTGCACAAAAAACATAGCTTGATATAAGAGATATCAGAGTAGGCCACCTCCTCTATAGTTTCTTTCGGTGCCTAATGAGCACTGAGAAACAAAATGCTAAACTACCATGTCTTTTCAATATAACCTGTTTTAATTTGCACTGAGATAGTTTGGAACGGAGCAAGCATAGGGTTCAGATCTGAGCCACATAGATTTCACTAGTCTAAATCTCTTAAGTAAATTGGCACTGTTACATAGGAAGAGAGGAACTGATGCATCCACAGTTTTTCCCCAGATTTACAGCAGTGCTTTCAAAAACCTGGATTATTCTAATTTCAAAACACAAGAATCTTCAAGCCCTTCATCAGCCCGAGTGGAAGTCATTCTTTTCTGCTCAGAGTCCTCTGTTTAAGCTTCAGAGGGATGTTTTTGCTAGCTATAGCTAGCATATATAATGTACATTTCCCCATTGCTGTCACTAGCCCTGTTGATCCAGTCAGTGTGAAGAGCACTGTTAGGAATCAGCACCCCTTGAAATTCCAGCCCTGATCTGCTTGCAGCTGACTAACTGAATGAAGACCCCACATTCACTTCACAAAGTCCTTCATTCTTTCCCACCTAATAATAATATGATAATGTGGTATTTTAAAAGTGTTTATTAAGTGTCAAGCACTGTTATAACTTCTGGGGTAGATAAAAGTTAATCAGGTCAGACACAGTCCCTTTCCCACATGGGATTCACAGTCTAAGTAGAAGTGAGGCCAAGTTTTAATCCCCATATTACAGTTGAGGAAACTGAGTCACAGAAAAGTTAACTGACTTGAACAAGGTCACAGAGTAGTCAAGTGATGAAGCTGGGATTAATCAATCCTTAAATCAGTTAATGATATTTGAAAGCTTACTGTGTGCAGGACATTTAACTAAGTACTTGAGAGAGTAGTTAGTTGTATATATCGAGTGCTTACAGTGTGCAGAACACGGTACTAAGTGCTGGGAAGAGTACAATATATCATTATAATAGACATAGTCCCTACCCACAAGGAGCATACAGTCTAGAGGGGGAGACAGACTTTAATATAAATAAAATTACGGTCCAGTACATTAGAGTTGGTGGTTACATTTCCTGCCCTCAAGAAACTTACAGTGTAGAAGTTAGTACCTATTTCTACCTCCTACTTAGACTGTGAGTCCCACGTGGGACTTGATTACTTCATTTCTACCCCAGCACGCAGTACAGTACTTGTCATAGAGTAAGTGCTTAACAAATGCCACAATTATTAGTGGAGGAAAAAGACGCTAAAATAAATGATATGTATGAGAATACCATAAAGTACAAGTGCTTAGTACAGAAGTCTTCACAAAGGAAGTGCTCAATAGATAGCATTGATTTATTCATTGACCTTAACATGTAAGAAGCAGCGGAGCTTAGTGGAAAGAGCATAGGCTTGGAGGTCAGAGGTCATGGGTTCGAATTTTGGCTCTGCCACCTGTCAGCTGTGTGATTTTAGGCAAGTCACTTAATTTCTCTCTGCCTGTTACCTCATCTGTAAAATGGGGATTAAGACTATGTGGGGCAACCTGATCACCTTGTAACCTCCCCAGCGCTTAGAACAGTGCTCTGCACATAGTAAGTGCTTAACAAATATCATAAGTAGCATTATTAATATTATCTGAGTGAAGGCATGATTAAACTATTCATAAGCCACTGGATCTCTTGTGCTTTTGTGAACATGATCCTGCGAGGAGGCACCCTGGACTATTATTCCTCCTTGCCTTGGGACCTATCTTGTCCTCTCCTCTGAAGTGGGGGTGGGGTCTGAGGGAGTGAAACAGCAGTGCCTTCACAATATTAGGATGTTGGGCCTGGTGAATGGGTCATGACTCTGACTGTTCAGATGTTGGACTTGGAACAAGATTCCTGGGCCCTGAGGATCAGCAAACCACTCTTTTAGCCACAAAATTATGTAGCTCATACTATTTTTTATGGTATTTGTTAAGCATTTACTATGTCCTTCCTCTCCCCCTGGTCCCCCTCTCCATCCCCCCATCTTACCTCCTTCCCATCCCCACAGCACCTGTATATATGTATATATGTTTGTACATATTTATTACTCTATTTATTTATTTATTTTACTTGTACATATCTATTCTATTTATTTTATTTTGTTAATATGTTTGGTTTTGTTCTCTGTCTCCCCCTTCTAGACTGTGAGCCCACTGTTGGGTAGGGACTGTCTCTATATGTTGCCAACTTGTACTTCCCAAGCGCTTAGTACAGTGCTCTGCACACAGTAAGTGCTCAATAAATATGATTGATTGATTGATTGTTAAACACTGTTCTAGGTATTGGGGTGGGTTGGACACAGTCCCTGTCATGGATGGGGCTCACAGTCTAAGTAGGATTGTGAGAAGCAGCGTGGCTCAATGGAAAGAGCACAGGCTTAAGAGTCAGAGGTCATGGGTTCAAATCCCGGCTCTGCCAATTGTCAGCTGTGTGACCTTGGGCAAGTCACTTAACTTCTCTGTGCCCCAGTTACGTCATCTGTAAAATGGGGATTAAGACTGTGAGCCCCACGTGGGACAGCCTGATCACCTTGTATTCTCCCTAGCATATGAACAGTGCTTTGCACATAGTAAGCACTTAACAAATGCCATAATTATTATTATTATTAAGTAGGAGGGAAAGCACATATTTGATCCCCATTTCTAGACTGTGAGTCCGTTGTTGGGTAAGGACCGTCTCTATATGTTGTCAGTTTGACTTCCCAAGTGCTTAGTACAGTGCTTTGCACCCAGTAAGCACCCATTGATTGAATTTCAGTTGAAGAAACCGAGGAACAGAGAAGTTAAGCCACTTGTCCACAGTTACACAGCAAGCAATTGGCAGAGCTAGGATTAGAACCCGGGTCCTCTGGCTCACTGGCCCATGTTCTTTCCACTAGGCCATGTTGCTTATTGTCCTTACATTTCTGTTTTTTCCTGTTTTCATTTTTATTTTTTTCCATTCTTTCATCTTTCCTTTCATGCTTGTTGCCTGCCTTTAAGTCTTAATCTTAAACCATGAGGCCTTTGATGTCCAGGGAACAGTGTTTAATTCTCATCCATGTACTTTTTCCCCATGGCTTAGGACTGTGCTTTGCACACAGTCAGTGCTTGTTAAATACTGCTACTACCTCCAGGGAAACAACATCTTCCAACATCCCTCAAATGTCAGTGTTTTATAACTCCAAATGTAAAAAAACCCACCAAAAACCTACGAAAGAACCCAGGGCTTGTGAATCCCAGGCCAATTATCATCCCCATAGGTCACACTATATCTCCATGCTTGTTGTACATGGTGTACCACAGTGGGAACATAACTGACAGGGATGAAAGAATGTGAATGGGGATTGCACAAGTCAATCCATCAATTTTATTGAGTGCTTACTGCTTGTGGAGCTCTGTATTAAGCACTTGGGAGAGTATAGTAAAGCCGGTAGTCACAATCCCTGCCCCCAAAACATTATAATCAATTCCTCTGGGCCGGTTTTTATTCATGAAGTCTTAGGACTGAGGCTTACCTATCATTACTGATGGGAGACTCCATAATCATTGTTGCCACCTGTCACCCCAATTTCATTTTGATGAAACTACTGAAGCCCCTTTATGCCCCAAGTTGCCTGTCGGCCTTTTCATTTCTGTCTGATGGATTCCATGTAGCTTTGGAGAATTTAGGACTTTGAGAATTTTGGACTGAAAAGGAACTGTGAGAGACAATGAAGAAAAGGGAAGGGAAAGTTTGAGGTTTTGGGGTGTGGCTTTGGGGAACAGATATGGGCACAAGGTACCTTGCATAAGATATACATATAAAAGGTACCTTGTATAAGGTATAATAGAGGTAACCAAGGAGAGTGGGGATTGGAGGCAAGAAAAAGCTATAATTGTAAGTTATTTACCTGTTCAGTTAATGTCAATGATAGGGAAATACATTATGTTTGCTAGCAGGAGTAGTATTAGCATTTTTTGAGTGGCTACTGGATGCACTGTGCTGAATTAAATGGTTGAGAAGTACAAAGCAAAGAAAGCCAGCAGCCACTCGCAGAGCACTTTCAAAGATGTCATGGAAAATTTCTTATTACATCTTCTTTTCTCCCCAGGTCACCTCACATATGCTCCTCACCCCAAATTCTTCCTCCTACACATGCCCTCTTTGCTCTTATTTCTCCACAGATAATCTCCTTTTTTTCCCCAACTGAAACTCTAGTAATTTTCCTTTTAAGGTACAAAATAGTCTCAGCTGCCTTTGACACTGTGGACCATCCCCTTCTCCTCAATACGTTATCCAATCTTGGCTTCACGGACTCCGTCCTCTTCTGGTTCTCCTCTTAACTCTCTGGCCATGCATTCTCAGTCCCCTTTGCCGGATCCTCCTCCCCCGTCCCATCCCTTTACTGTAGGGGTTTCTCAAGGGTCAGTTCCTGGTCCCCTTCTGTTCTCCATCTTTACTCACTCCCTTGGTGCACTCATTCACTCCCATAGCTTCAACTTTCATCTCTACGCAGGTGACACCCAAATCTACTTCTCCTCCCCCGTTCTCTCTCTCTCCCTCCAGGCTCGTATCTCCTCCTGCCTTCAGGACACCTCCATCTGGATGTCTGCCTGCCACCTAAAACTCAACATGTCCAAACCTTGTCCTCTCCCTGACTTTCCCGCCACTGCGGATGGCACTACCATCCTTCCCGTCTCACAGGCCGGCAACCTTGGTGTCATCCTTGACTCCCCTCTCTCATTCACCCCACATATCCAGTCCTTCACCAAAACCTACCAGTCTCACCATAACAACATCACCAATAATCGCCCTTTCTTCTCCATCCATACCACTACCTTGTTGGTGCAATCTCTCATCCTATCCTGACTAGATTACTGCATCAGCCTCCTCTCAGATCTCCCATCCTCCTGTCTCTCCCCTCTTCAGTCTGTCTCCTTCACTCTGCTTCCTGGATTATCTTTCTACAGAAGCACTCTGGGCATGTCACTCCCCTCCTCAAAAATCTCCAGTGCTTGCCTATCAACCTTCGCATGAAGCAAAAACTCCTCACTGTTGGATTCGAAGCTCTCCATCACTTTGCCCCCCCCCCCCCACCTCACCTTCCTTCTCTCCTTCTACAGCCTAGCCCATACACTCTGCTCCTCTGCTGCTAACCTCCTGTCTTAACCTGCTGTGCCTCATTCTTGTCTGTCCCGCCATCGACCCCTGGCCCACGTCCTTCCCCTGGCCTGGAATACCCGCCCTCCAAATATCCGCCAAACTAGCTCTCTTCCTCCCTTCAAAGCCCTACTGAGAACTCATCTCCAGGAGGCCTTCCCAGACTGAGCCCCCCTTTTCCTTTGCTCCTCCTTCCCTCTCCATCACCCCCACTCCCTCCCTCTGCCCTACCCCCTGCCCTTCCCCACAGCACTTGTGTATATTTGTACATATTTCATTCTATTTATTTTATTCATGATGTATATATAATTCTATTTATCAATTTTGGTAGTATTGATGCCTGTCTACTTGTTTTGTTTTATTGCCTGTCTTCGCCTTCTAGACTGTGAATCCATTGTCAGGTAGGGATTGTCTCTATCTTTTGCTGAATTGTACTTTCCAAGCACTTAGTACAGTGCTCTGCACGCAGTAAGTGCTCAATAAATACGATTGAATGAATCTTTCAAAGTTTGTTTAGCCCTCTAAACCTTTAACTTGTAATTCATTCGACTTCAGTAAATATGAGAACAATTTAATATCAGTATAGAAATACCTATTCCTTGAATTTTACATATTTGCTAGCTTAGTTTTTGTTTCTATGTTACAAAGGATCACAATTTTTGCTGGTAAGAATCACAATAATACTTACTGATTAATTTGGTAGAATTTTATTTTTAGCTCAACTGACATCAGGGGTTTTACCAGAAATAAATAAGCAGCATGGCTTAGTGAAAAGAGCATGGGCTTAGGAGTCAGAGGTCATGGATTCTAATCCCAGCTCTGCCACTTGTAAACTGTGTGAACTTGGGCAAGTCACTTAACTTCTCTGTGCCACAGTTACCTCATCTGTGAAATGGAGATTAAGACTATGAGCCCTGTGTGGGACAACCTGATTACCTTTTATCTCCCTCAGCACTTAGAACAGTGTTTGGCACATAGTAAAGTGCCTAACAAATACCATCATCATTATTATTAAATGGCATCTGGCTAAAGTAAACTCCATTGAGTCTGCCAAAATGAAACCGTGCTTGACTGTCTGCCTTCTGTTGGCTGAAGCTTTGGTGGAAGTACAACTGAGAAGGTGCCACACTGAAGGTAAGATGCAAGGTAAGTTTGATTTAGATCCCCAAACATAGACTTCCCCTCAAACTGTTGGATTAAGATGATTCTCCCTTGTCCAGTATCTATGTGGAATCCCCTGCATTTTCCTTCTAAAATCCATGGGGTAAAATTTGAGGCCAACACAAAATCAGATTCTAACCATACTCAAGGAAAGTGGCGGGGGGGGGGGGGGGGGGGGGGGGGCAAGAAAAAACAATAATTTTAAATTGTGTACCTGGTCAATTAGTGGTAATGATAGGAAGGTATGCTATGCTTGCTAGCAGGAGTAGTAGTAATAGCATTTTTTTGAATAGCTAGTTAGTATTGTCCTACCTTCTATATGACTGAGACATGGAACTACCACACTAAGGTCTTTAACAATAGATCCTGGTACCCTGTTAGTTTGTCAACACTGGGGAATGCTTAGCACAGTGCTTGTTTGCTGGACAGAGCCTGTAAAGAGAAAGAGCAACAGGAGACACTGGGCAGCTACAGATGATGTGCTCTGCACACAGTAAGCGCTCAATAAATACGATTGATGATAATGAAGTGAGGTGGGGAGGTGACGAGAGAGTAAAAGAATAGTTTGAGACACTCAGTTAAGCATCAGATGATACAGTGGAGTCAACGACAGTTGAGGCTGTGACAATTGGGACCCTAGACCAACTACTCTGAGCCCACTGCCCATCCTACTTCCATCAATAGTATCCTGCTCACTTCCCTTCCACTAAAAACAACCACAGAAAGCCAGAAAGGAGAGTATGTGCCCAAAGATATGAACCCTTAAAGAAAGTAAGTACTCAATAAATACAATTGATTGGTTGATAGGCCTTTTTCTCATCTCTCCCACTTCAACATCTTGTCCTTCCCTCATCCTGAAGCTGCTTTCTTCTTCAAATTCACCATAGAAAAGCCCTTTTAAATTCACATCTTCTCCAAAAGGGCTTTCCAAATTAGTTTCTCCTTTTCCCGTTTTGATGCTGAGTCAGAGTCAAGTCAAAGAAGACTACTCACAGACCCTGGGTCTAAGTATAATTATCATTTACTAAAGCCCCACATTGCCACAGGCAAGATATGGAATAGCCCAATTCCAGCGACAGAATGAACCCAATCTGTTCCACATTCTGGCTTTTAGCTTAGTTTCCCCCACCCTTGTCATGATGCCTCTTCCTTAGATTCCCTCCCATGAATGTCACTATTTGGTTAAGGGTCAGTTGCTACAGTCTGAACTTTAAGCATCATTTTATTATATCCCTGCTTCTTGGACCTCCTATCTAGCTGTACCTCCTTATTTTGGTTAGTTTACCAAAGGAATTATTCTATTGTTTTCATTCCTTTGACTGGTTCACTGTTTTTTCCTTTGTTTTTAATTGTTTCAGATGCTGTTGGAGTCTCTTTGTCCTCACCAACGCTTTCTCAGGATATAGTCCCAAAACTACCACTTCAGGACTTAGGTACCAACTATATACGTGACTACTCATAAATACTCCTAGCATTTCTGTACATACCTTACCTGATTACTTAAGCATCTACTTAAATACATAGTTACTTTTTCTTTATCCTCCTATGTGAAAATGATTTGAATGTCTGTCTGTGTCTGGACCTTGGTCTATTGTATGTCTGGGGGTAAGTCATTTAATCTCTGAATCAGTCAATCAATAATCAATCAGTGGTATTTATTGAGTGCTTCCTATGCTCTGAGCACTGTACTAAACGCTTTGTAGAGAACAATACAAAAGAATTAGTAGACTAAATTTTGTCGGTCTCACCTTCACATGATCTCTAAAATCCACTCTTTCCTCTCCATCCAAACTGCTACCATGTTAATACAGTCACTCACCCTATCCCATCTGGATTACTGCACCACCCTCCTTGCTGATCTCCCAGCCTCCTGTCTTTCCCCACTCCAGTCCATACTTCAGTCTGCTGTCTGAATCATTTTTCTACAAAAACATTTGACATTTCACCCCACCCCTCAAAAAACTCCAGAGGTTGCCCTTTCACCTCTGCATCAAACAAAAAACTCCTCACCATTAACTTTAAAGCACTCCGCCACCTTGACCACTCCTACCTCACCTCACTCCTCTACCTATAACCCAGCCTGTACACTTCACTGCTAATTCTAATCTCAATGTGCGTCGATTGCACGGCCAAATCCTCGCCCACCCCCTGCCTCTATCCTGGAATGCCCTCCCTCCTCAAATTCAACAATTTCTCTCCCCCTCTTCAAAGCTTTATTGAAGGCACATCTCCTCCAAATGGCCTTTCTAGACTAAGTTCCCATTTCCTCTTCTTCCAGTCCCTTCTGCGTCATGCTGACTTGTTTCCTTCTTATTCCTCCCTCCCAACCCCAAAGGACTTATGTACATATCTTTTATTTATTTATACTGATGTCCATCACCTCCGCTCTAGACCATAATCTTGTTGTGGGCAGGGAATGTGTCTCTTTGTTGTATTGTACTCTCCCAAGTGCTTAGTAGGGGAAGCAGCATGGCTCAGTGGAAAGAGCCTGGGCTTGGGAGTCAGAGGTCATGGGTTCTAATCCTGGCTCTGCCACTTCTTAACTGTGTGACTTTGGGCAAGTCACTTAACTTCTCTGTGCCTCAGTTCCCTCATCTGTAAAATGGGGATTGTGAGCCCCACGTGGGACAACCTTGATTACCTTGTATCCCCCCAGCGCTTAGAACAGGCTTGGCACGTAGTAAGTGGTTAACAAATACCAACATTATTATTATTATTATTATTATTATTATTATTATTATTATTATTATTACAGTGCTCTGCACAAAGTAAGCACTCAATAAATGCAATTGAATGAACGAAGTTCCTCTCTCAGCAGAAGTTTCCTCTTTTGTAAAATGTGGCAGGAATACCTTCCTACCTCTTTTTGCTGGGAGGACAGCAAAAAATAATATGAAAGCACCTTGGAAAATTAAATGCTCCACAAAATCAAGTGATATATTAGCTGGAGATTGTGCGCAGTAAATCCTTTTAAAGTATAGTTGTATATGTTCACTTATATAGTCTGAACATGAAGCCCTTGGATCAGATATAATGACAAATGTCACTTAACAGATAAGAAATCTTTGCAGGTGACACTGTTTTATCTAACTCTCACTTTCCAGAAGGCACATTACATCATTTGAAATGACTTAAAATACATACGGTTTGTAAGCTGGATTTGTTTTATTTTAAATGTAAGCTGTACTGGCATCTGGACACCCAAGGAAAGAACACAAATTTTCTGGGTTCCAGTGCAGAGACTTTTCTTCACATAGCAAGCTCTAGGGAACTGAATTTCTTCAAGATATTGTATTTCGTAAAAACAAAACCTTTTTCCAATGTGCTTTCCCTAAATCAGGTACCTAGGGCTAAAAAATGGCACAACCCCATAGAAGGGAACGTTTATTTGGTCATGAAACTTAGACTTATGTTTGACAATGTCCCAAATTACAACTAACCCGCTTGTCCTCATCTATTTTTTGATTTGTTATGTAATTTCTTATAGGCATATGTCAACTTTCCACTAAGCTTTTTCTCTGAGAGTTTAGTTTTCTATATTTGCCAAAAGATTGTCCTCTTGGGTCAGTCCAACGTGTCTTTGGATTTATAATGAAATATTTTAAAGTAAGGGCATTCAAGCTATAAGGAATTAATGTCTGTCTCCCCATCTAGACTGCAAGCTCATTATGGGCAGGGACTGGTTCTGCTAATTCTGTTACTTTGTACTATCCCAAGTGTTTAGTACAGTGCTCTGAATTTACCATTGATTGATAGATTGAAAGGTGCTGAAGGACTCTTATTGCCAGGGCGCATACCTAGATTATCTTGGTTTATTACTGTATACTATATTTTTCATATTTTCACTGTTGCCCCTTCTTCAGAAACAGCATGGCATAGTGGATAGAGCAGAGGCCTGGGAGTTAGAAGGTCATGGGTTCTAATCCTGGCTCCACCACTTGTCTGCTGTGTGACCTTGGGCAAGTCACTTAACTTCTCTGAGCCTCAGTTACCTTATGTGTAAAATAGGTAGTGAGACTGTGAGCCCCATGTGGGTCAGGGACTGCTTTGTTTGTATCCACCCCTACGCTTAGTACAGTGCCTGGAGCTTAGTAAATGCTTAACAAATACCATACTTACTATTATTATTATTCAGTTTTCGATGTTGGAGAAGCTACTGCCCAGATAAATACATCATATTAAACTAATGATTGTGACTGTCATTCCTGTAGTAGAATTAAGTTCGATGCAGGGAGGCAGGTCATCAAAATCCAGGAGTAACCCACTAAATTATCTTAATTAACAGAAGTCTTTTTCCCCATGAAATTTATTAAATTATAATTTTTAAATAATTTTCAATTATACCAAAGAATATTCGCAATTTCACATAATTTACCATTTCATATAGTTTAATGAAATGTATTTTAATTTCTCATGGGCATTAGTCACTCTAAAACTAATATTTCAAAGACATTTAAAAATGTTCCTCATATTATTATTTCTCTGTTCCCACTTTGGAATCTACTTACCTTCAAACAAAAATAATTCCACATTTGCTAGTGTTAAATTCATTTTATTTTGGGTTTGATTTAACTTCTTCAATCCATAGTCAAACCTTTATGAAGTTTAATGACATAGAATGTCATAAGATATCCCAAATATAATGAATCCCAGATGTAGTGTTTTCTCCACTTCCACTCTATTTTTCACAATGAGTGAAGGTGAGTTTACACAGAATACGTGAAATGGTAACTGGACATTGGTCCTGAGTAAAAAGCCAAAATAACTCAGTTCAGTGCCTGCAAAACATGGATTCTCACGGATTTAGACTATTTAGGAAGAGGTCAAATCAGTATATAGGAATCATAATAAGAATAATAATCAAAAAGTGTACTATTATTGACCGGTCTACTGGGTGAAATTGGTTGTACTAAGCACTTGGGAAAGTAGAATGAACTTAATGAAAATGATGATAATAATAGTAATAGTATTTGTTAAGCACGTACTATGTACCAGGCACTTTACTAAGCTCTGGGGTAGACACAAGATAATTAGGTTGGACACAGTAGGCCCTGTCCCACATAGGGTTCACAGAGTGACTCCCCATTTTACAGATGAGGTAACTGAAGCACAGAGAAGTGAAGTGATATGTCCAAGGTCACACAGAAGATAAAATGGCTGGGATGAGAACCCAAGTCCTCTGACTTTCAGGCCCAATCTCTTACTCCCACCCTCATCCACTCCCATGAAACCCATAGGAGGGCTTATGGAGTGATGCCATTTTTCTTTAAAATTTAATTCCCGGCAGGTTTCCCTTCCCTGCCTCTTGTTCTTTTTCAACCTCACCATGGAGAAATATCACGGTATCTCCAACATCCTCATAGACTTGGTCTCTGCTTCTAAATTAGTTTGCTGGATATCTGGACCTATTCTGGACACCTGTATAAACTTACCCCAAATCATTTCTGCCACAGATAGAGTTTGTGTACTTCTTTTTATTTAAAATGATGTCCAAGACTGAACTCCTTGTCTTCTCTCCCAAACTCTGCCCTCTCCCTGACCTTTCCATCACTGTTGACGGCACTACCATCCTTCCCGTCTCACAAGCCCGCAAACTTGGTGTCATCCTCGACTCCGCTCTCTCGTTCACCCCTCACATCCAAGCCGTCACCAAAACCTGCCGGTCTCAGCTCCGCAACATTGCCAAGATCCACCCTTTCCTCTCCATCCCAACCGCTACCCTGCTCATTCAAGCTCTCATCCTATCCCGTCTGGACTACTGCATCAGCCTTCTCTCTGATCTCCCATCCTCGTGTCTCTCTCCACTTCAATCCATACTTCATGCTGCTGCCCAGATTATCTTTGTCCAGAAACGCTCTGGGCATATTACTCCCCTCCTCAAAAATCTCCAGTGGCTACCAATCAATCTGCGCATCAGGCAGAAACTCCTCACCTTTGGGCTTCAAGGCTCTCCATCACCTCGCCCCCCCCACCTCACCTCCCTTCTCTCCTTCTACAGCCCAGCCCGCACCCTCTGCTCCTCTGCTGCTAATCTCCTCACCGTACCTCGTTCTCGCCTGTCCCACCATCGGCCCCCGGCCCACTTTATCTCCCGGGCCTGGAATGCCCTCCCTCCACATGTCCGCCAAGCTAGCTCTCTCCCTCCCTTCAAAGCCATACTGAAAGCCACCTCCTCCAGGAGGCCTTCCCAGACTGAGCCCCCTCTTTCCTCTCCTCCTCCTCCCCCTCCCCATCCCCCCCGCCTTACCTCCTTCCCCTCTCCACAGCACCTGTATATATGTATATATTTGTACGTATTTATTACTCTATTTTATTTGTACATATTTATTCTATTTATTTTATTTTGTTAATATGTTTTGTTTTGTTCTCTGTCTCCCCCTTCTAGACTGTGAGCCCACTGTTGGGTAGGGACTGTCTCTATATGTTGCCAATTTGTACTTCCCAAGTGCTTAGTACAGTGCTCTGCACACAGTAAGCACTCAATAAATATGATTGAATGAATGAATGAATGAATGTTTGTTAAATGCTTGCTATATACCAAGCACTGTATTAAGCACTGGGTTGGATATAAGTTTATCAGATTGGACACAGTCCACATCCCATGAGGAGCTCACGCTCTTAATCCCCATTTTACAGATAAGGCAACTGAGTCACAGAGAAGGACAGTGACTTGCCCAAAGTTACAGAGCAGACAAGTGGCAGAGCTAGGATTAGAGCCCAGATCCTCTGACTCCCATGTCTGAGATCTTTCCACTAGACCACTAGGGATAAATAAGGTCTATTAGATGTTGCCCTAAGCTAATTGATTATCTGATCAATTTAGGATACATAGATTGTAAAGAGTTCTATTCACTTCCAGAGAGACTGCAGATGAAGGTTGGTCATTCTGGGAGAGATGTGTCCATGGTGTTGCTATGGGTCAGAGACAGCTTGACTGCATAAGACAATATCAAAATGAATTATTCTGGTACCTCCTGTTGGGAGAAGAATTCATTAGCTCGCAGACCTACATTCTCAGCAATAAAAGTGTCAGACAGTAGTAAAGTCAATCAATGGTATTTATTGAGCACTTACTGTAATAATAATAATGATAATTGTAGCATTTGCTAAGTGCTTACTATGTGACAGACACTATAGTAAGTGCTGGGGTACATACAAAATAATTGGGTTGGTCACAGTAACTGTCCGACACAGAGCTCACTGTCTTAATCCCCATTTTGCAGATGAGGTAACTGAGGCACAGAGAAGTAAAGTGACTTGCCCAAGGTCATACAACAAAGTGGGAGAGGCAGGATTAGAAACCAGGTCCTTCTGACTCTTAGGCCCAAGCTCTATCCACTAAACCATGCTACTTCTCTGTGTGCAGAGCACTGTACTAAGTGACTGGGAGAGTGCAACATAACAATGTAACAGACACATTCCCTGCCCACAACTATCTCCCAGTGTAGAGGGGTAAGCCCACTGTGGGCAGGGAATGAACTGTTTATTGCTCTATTGTACCCTCCCAAGAGCTTAGTACCATGTGCTCTGCACATGGTAGGCACTCAATAAATATGATTGAATGAATGACAGGCAGTATAATAAATAAAGTTACAGATACGTTTACAAGTGCTGTGGGACTGGGAAGGGGGGAGAATAAAGGGAGCAAGTCAAGGAAACGCAGAAGGGAATGGGAAAATTGGAAAGGAGAGCTTAGTCAGGAAAGGCCTCTTGGAGGAGATGTATCTTCATTAAGGCTTTGAAGGTGGGAAAAGTACTAGTCTTTCAGACTTGAGGAGAGAAGGCTTTCGATCTCAGCGGCAGGACACTGGGGAGAGATTGCTGGCGAAGAAGACATTAAATGCTAATGAAATATTAATAGCTTTCTTTGGAAACTTGAAAAGAAAATTCTGATTTTCTTGGGAAGCAGCAATTGTGAACTTAGCTTGCATAATTTTAACTGAAGCCTTACATTTGCTGTCATCTCATATCCTGATGGACTAAAATGAATCTCTTTTTCTCAAGTATTTTATTGTCAAAAATGCAACTAGAAGAGAAATGCTAAGGGAGAGAGTATGTGAATGAAAGAGGTAAGTAAAGTGTGAGGCTGAAGAAAGATCCGAAGCTCATCTCATTAGTAAACAAAGCATTGTCTTGTAACTTGGATAAAATCTC
Organism: Tachyglossus aculeatus; assembly: GCF_015852505.1. Taxonomy (NCBI): domain Eukaryota; kingdom Metazoa; phylum Chordata; class Mammalia; order Monotremata; family Tachyglossidae; genus Tachyglossus; species Tachyglossus aculeatus. The sequence goes on along the minus strand of NC_052069.1, from coordinate 73,268,843 downwards.
TTTTAGCATGCATTTTTTTTTTTAGTGGCATTGACCTTTACTTTGTATTTGAAAATGCTGCCACTGTCCATAGATTCTACCTGTGTCAAAGGAGGGGCTAAAATTAACTTTTAACTGCCAAGGGTGCACTTCACCTCTGTGTCCAAAAATTATCCTTGCTGTTACATTGTTGCATCTACCATGTATCGGCATCTATCTATTTCTAATCCATCTCTGTCTCCTGATGGGTCTGAAGCCTGTGTAATAGAGCAGTAACTGCATCACAGCTGTGATTTGCCAGCTGTCTCTTTGCTGCTAGTGTCCTTCAACAGTCTGCTGTTTTGTTATATAGTTTTAGTCAGTGCTTCACTATGTTTTCAAAACAATTCCTTTGCCATCCTTGTTTCCTTGTATCCCATTTCAGATCCTCATTCAGCAACTGTTTAAAGAATACTTAAGCAGGGCTACAAGGAAAGGTTTGGTCAATCATCAAGCATTTTGAGGAGTTGCTTACCTTTCTTCAGTTTTCTGGTACATTTTACTACGTTCTCTCCATTCTAATTTTCATCATTCTCTTTGCATGGTGCTTGCATCAATGATGCTTAATTCACTCTGTTCCATAGGTTCTCTGACAGGAAGTTAATGAGAGAATGTTTCAATAAATTCCTCTCAAAGTGACAGTTGATTAAGTCTGTGTTTGAAAATTTGTTGAGAAGGAGCCCTTCCCTTTGTCCCTTTTTCTCTTCCTCCCTACTATTCTGGTGACTTTGCTGGGACTTTTCCTTAAGCACCCTATGTCTGCGAGCCCACTGTTGGGTAGGGACTGTCTCTATATGTTGCCAACTTGTACTTCCCAAGCGCTTAGTGCAGTGCTCTGCACACAGTAAGCGCTCAATAAATACGATTGATGATGATGATGATGATTTTCTCTACATTCTATAATTGCCAGCACTCTTTTTGCTTTTATTCATTTTTTTCCAGCCCCAAAATGACAGAGCTTAATGTAGCTACAGTGGAGGGAAGATCTGAGACCCTTCTCCACTTTTCTCACCTCTTCCAACTCTTCCCTCTCCTCCTCCTTAGCTGCTGTTGCCACAACTGATTTAATAGCGTGCCTAGCAGATAAAGAACAGGCTTGGGAGTCAGGAGGACCTGAGTTCTAATCCCTATTCCATCACTTGTCTGCTGTGTGACTTTGGGCTAGTCACTTAAGGTCTCGCTGCCTCGGGTTACCTCATCTGTAAATAGTTGATCAATGCTGTGTGAGCCCCCTGTGGGACAGGGACTGTGTCCAAACTGATTAGCACAGTGTCTGTTATATAGTAAGTGCTTAACAAATATCATTTTTAAAAATCCTAAAAAAAACAACACCCCCCTCCCTATGCAGCTCCATGAAGCAGAGTATGCTGGGTGCAAAAGGGGCTGGAGCTGGAACAGCAGAGAACCAGTGAAACTCTATTATAACTATGAAAATTTTGAATACTAACCAATGGTATTTTCTGAGCACTTTGTGCAGATAACAATAATAATAATTGCGGTATTTTTAAGCACTTACTGTGTGCCAAGCACTGTTCTAAGCGCTGAAGTGGGTACAGAGTAATCAAGTTGCCCCACGTGGGGCTCACACTTTTAATCCCCATTTTACAGAGGAGAGAACTGAGGCACACAGAAGTTAAGTGACTTGCCCGAGGTCACACAGCAGACAAGTGGCGGAGCCGGGATAGAACCCACGCCCTCTGACTCCCAAGCCTGGGCTCTTTCCCCTAAGCCACGCTGCTTCTCTAATACAGATCACTGTACTATGTTGAAAGAAGAGATTAGAATCCATATGGATTCCTATAATGATGGCAAATTTGGGGTGTGAAGAGGAAGATCATGGAACCTAAGGGGAACACATGCTAGTTCATGCAAAGAGCGTGGAATTGGGAAAGGTCTTAAAGGAACAGTATGGTCTAATGTGGTTTCAATGTCTGTTTTCCCTCTTAGACTGTGAGTCCCATGTGGGCTGGGGACTGTAACCTGATTATCTGGTATCTACCTCAGTGCTTGGAACAGTGCATGGCATATAGTAAGTGCTTAACAAATATTATTATCATTATCATTGTTGTTATTATTATGCAGCCAAAGTATACCTATCTCTTCCTAATCCCCAGTTTAAATATCATATTTTGTCTCTAATTCATTCAGTCATATTTACTGAGTGCTTACTGTGTGCAGAGCACTGTACTAAGTGCTTGGGAAGTACAAGTCGGCAACATAAGGAGACAGTCCCTACCCAACAATGGCTCTGTCTCTGATCACATTATTACCACACCCAGCAATTAATGGTACATTTCACATAGTTCAAGTACTGTAAAAACCTTCAGAAATGGATTTTGACAGTTTATCTTGAAAATGACCCATACTTTAAAGATCAGTGAGATACCGTTAACAGGCAATCAAACCTCCATTTAATACCATGACTGCAACGATCAGGGGCTGTTAAATGGCTCCTTTTTATTTTCATATTTGTTTTCCCTCATTATGGTCTAACGTGAGTAGGGCTATGTGTTTTTTTGGTTTTTCCTTTACAAACACTTAGCACAGTGCATTTCTTTGAAAGGATACTCAATTATGCAATTACTAGTGGCAAAATGTACTTTCTGAAAAGACCATTGTATTGGCATGAGATCTGTGAGTGGGTGTAAGGACTAAGACTTAATAAGAACCTCATGCAAATGGACTGCGTTTTTATTATACTTTCCCATATTCCTTATCAGGGCTTTACACACAAGTAGCTGCTTAGGAATTATTGAGTAAGTTAGCAATTAGTAAAAAGCACTTACAACCACGTGTTCTACATGTAAAATAGGGGTACATATTTACCACCTGTCTCAAATATGTGATATGGGTATTCAACAGACAATGGATCTTACATTAACTTCTTTCTGGAATAACGTTACTTCTCCCATTTGATATAGGATTTGCTCTTCCAAGTCATCAAAGTTCACTTTAGTTCTCAAAGCTGAGCAATGTGTTGTCAGAATTTTCCTAGTTCACAATAGACATTTGTAAAACAGCTGTGGAAAGCACATGGAACATTTGTAGGATTGGATATTATTAGGACACTGATAGTTCCAAATTAAAACATTGAGAATAACCATATATTTAGGTACCTGTCTCTGCGACAAGGTCAGAAATGTGTATGCCAATTCAGCATGAAAAGACCATAAGAAAACGTGTAGTAAAATATATATCTATATTAAACACGTTAACTGATCTAATCCTCTACATAGTCTTTTGGCACTAGATGAAGGAGCAAGCTGAGTGAGTTCATATTTATGCAAAAACACACATAGAGTTATGTTTTCACAGATACCCAAATATTGGAACATAGATGTTTATGTTTGTGCACACATCCATGAGGAAGCATAGATCTCCAAATATATAGTTATCTGATTGACAGTGCTGACTATATCCTCTTTCTTGGCTAGCCTGACAGACTAGCCAAGACATGATAATCGCTTACCATATGCTAGTTTCTCAATGTAGAAAGGGTTTTAGGAAAACGTCTGTTGGCTAGGGATTTCTCATTACTATTCAGCCCTTCATTTATCGTAGCTGCACTATACTAAACACCTGGGAAAGTTCAGCAGCTAAGCTCCTTGTGGACAGGGAATGCAACTATCAACTCTATTTTATTATTCTCTCCCAAGGGCTTAGTATGTTATTCTGCACACAGTAATTGTTCAATAATACCATTACCTAACACTGATTGATATGCAACATACTCTCTGTCTACAAGGATCTTACACCTTAGGAGTGAAGAAGGATACCAAAGTATTAAGTAATTAGTGGTCCAAGAAACCAGGCTATCTCAAAATAACCATGAATTGTTTGCAGACTTTAGGTAAAGTCATTCTATTATTGTCATTGCTGTTATTCCACTGACTTTCCCCACTTTGTCTACCTATCAATCAAAATTATTTATTGAGTGCTTACTGTGTGCAGAGCAGAAGTACAATATAACAGAGTTAGCAGACACATTCCCTGCCCACAAGAGTCTAGAGGGGGAAACAGAAATGAACATAAATGAATAATTTATAATATGTAATTTAAAGTTGTGGACAGAAGTGTTGTGGGTTGGGGATGGGGAATGCATCCAATACCCACAGTTTATAGATACAAGTGTGTAGCTGATTCAGAAGGGACAGGGAGTCAGGGGAAAAGAGGGCTTAATTGGGGAAGGCCTCTTGGAAGAAATGTGACCTTAATAATGCTGTGAAGGTGGGGAGAGTGCTGGTCTGGAGAAGAAGCGTGGCTCAGTGGAAAAAAGCATGGGCTTTGGAGTCAGAGGTCATGGGTTCATATCCCGGCTCTGCCAGTTGTCAGCTGTGTGACTTTGGGCAAGTCACTTCACTTCTCTGGGCCTCAGTTACCTCATCTGTAAAATGGGGATTAAGACTGTGAGCCCCCCGTGGGACAACCTGATCACCTTGTAACCTCCCCAGCTCTTAGAACAGTGCTTTGCACACAGTAAGTGCTTAATAAATACCATCATTATTGTAGCGCTTAGAACAATGCTTTGCACGGAGTAAGTGCTTAATAAATGCCATTATTATTATTATTACTATTATTATGGAATGGAAGGGAGTTCAAGACTGGGGGAAGATGTGAGAAAGAGGTCGGCAGTGCTCTTGGTCCCCTTCTGATCTCTATCTATGCTCACTCCCTTGGTGAACTCATTTGCTCCCGTGGCTTCAACTATCATCTCTACGCTGATGACACCCAAATTTACATCTCTGCCCCTGCTCTCTCTCCCTCCCTCCAGGCTCATATCTCCTCCTGCTTTCAGAACATCTCCATCTGGATGTCTGCCTGCCATCTAAAACTCAATACGTCCAAGACTGAGCTCCTTATCTTCCCTCCCAAACCCTGTCCTCTCCCTGACTTTCCCGTCACTGTAGATAACACTGCCATCCTTCCCACCTCACAAGCCCACAACCTTGGTGTCACCCTCAACTCCACTCTCTCATTCACCCTACCCATCCTATCCATCACCAAAACCTACCAGTCTCACCTCCACAACATCGCCAAGTTCCGCTCTTTCCTCTCCATCCAAACTGCTACCTTGCTGGTTCAATCTCTCATCCTATCCCCACTGGAGTACTGCATCAGCCTCCTCTCTGATCTCCCATCCTCCTGTCTCTCCCCGATTCAGTCTATACTTCACTCTGCTACCCGGATTATCTTTGTACAGAAACGCTCTGGACATGTCACTCCCCTCCTCAAAAATCTCCAGTGGTTGCCTATCAACCTTTGAATCACTCAAAAATTCATCACTCTCAGCTTCAAAGCTCTCCATCACCTCGCTCCCGCCTCGCTCACCTCCCTTCTCTCCTCCTACAGCCCAGCCCACACACTCCACTCCTCTGCCACTAACCTCCTCACTGTGCTTCATTCTCGCCTGTCCTGCCATAGACCCCTGGCCCACATCCTTCCCCCGGCCTGGAATACCCTCCCTCCACACATCCACCAAACTAGCTCTCTTCCTCCCTTCAAAGCCCTACTGAGAGCTCACCTCCTCCAGGAGGCCTTCCCAGACTGAGCCCCCTTTTTCCTCTCACCCTCCCCATCTCCCCCTCAACCTACTTCCTTCCCTTCCCCACGGCAATTGTATAAATTTGTACATATGTATTACTCTATTTTACTTGTACATATTTACTACTCTATTTTGTTAATGATGTGCATATAGCTATAATTCTATTTATTCTTATGGTTTTGACACCTATCTACTTGTTTTGTTTTGTTGTTTGTCTCCCTCTTCTAGACTGTGAGCCCATTGTTGGGTAGGGACCGTCTCTATATGTTGCCGGCTTGTACTCCCAAGTGCTTAGTACAGTGCTTTGTGCACAGTAAGTGCTCAATAAATATGATTGAATGAATGAAAAAATAGACCAGAGTAGAGAACAGTGAGTAAGCTGGTGCTAGAGGAGCTAAGTGTGTGTGTTGGACCATAAGGAGATCAGTGAGGTGAGGTAGATTGGGCCAAGTTGATTGAATGTTTTAAAGCCAATGGTAAGGAGTTTCTGTTTTATGAGGAGGCGGGTGGGCAGCCATTAGAGATTCTCAAAGAGCAGGAAGACATGAACGGCACTTTTTTTTTTTTAGAAAAATGATCCATGCAGCAGAGTGAAGTATGAAGTGGAGTGGGGAGAGACAGGTGGTCAGTGAGGAGGCAGATGAAGTAGTAAAGACAGCATAGGATAAATGCTTGTATTAACATGGCAGCAGTTTGGATGGAGAAGAAGGTAAAACTGACAAGATTTGGGGACAGATTGAGTATGTGTGGAATGAGACAGACAAACGGAGGACAACACCAATATGCACATTGTTGTATCACCTCTGAAGACTGAAGATGATCCCAGCCTTGTCACGGAGAAAGAGGGAATCCTGAAAATGGCAACAGAACTTCAATATTCCCTTAAACATACTGTCTTTGACAATGAGATTCTTCAAAAGAATAGAAATGTATCACCATGTGAACACATGCAGCTCATTCAACTACTGAGGAATTCTCCGTGGTAGTAACAACCATGAAAAATGGCAAAGCAGCTGGGCCTGCTGGCCTACCTGCTGAAACCTACAAGCGTGAAGAGGCCATGCTGCTTGAACAGTTATACAGTTTTTCCTAAAAAGATGCATCATGAAGGATAGGCCTGTGGACACAATTTTGAAGCACCCTGGATCCTGGGGAAGGGCACTGAGCAATACTGAGACCTCTGAAAAGTTTTTTATATATCTTACATAAGCATTTGACACCATAAGTCAACCTCAGTTCTGGCAGTTAGTAAATATGTCAGTCTTCATAGCAAGCAAACCAAGGAGGAAAGTGGTGAAAATAGCAATTGATGGATTTTCTTCTACTTTCTGGTAATGTTCTATATCCTCTTTTAATTACAAAGTATTTATGATTACCGTTTTTTAGGAAAAGAAAGTAGGTTAAAGAGGTCATTTGAATGGTCACACTGCTCCCTATTTGTTTCTGTAGATGCTCTAAAGTCAATCAATTTTCATTGGTATTTGAGTGCCTAATGTGTGCAGGATGATCTACTGAGCACTTGGGAAAATACAATTGGGGTGGTAAGTGCAATTCCTGTCCTCAAGGAGCTTTCAATCTAATGGGGGAGTGTTTCTTTTCCCTAAGGATTTTGAAGAATACCTTATGGTGGGCAAACTCTGGAGGCAACCTGGATGAAACAAAATGTTGAGTTGTGTCTAGACCAGTGCTGGGACAACCCAAGGTAGAGTCTGGAGGTGGTAAAGCAGTTCCTCGGCCACTCCAGGTTCAAAGCAGTCCCTTCAAGATGGGGTATCTGGGTTAACCCCTGGTGCTATTTCTGAAGGTGAGCTGACCAGGATACTACAGGCCTTCAGGGATCCTGGGAAATGGAGGGAACAAGTACCCAAATGGGACTTCTGTCCATGGCTATAGGAGTGAATCATTGAACAGCTCAGAAAGCTCCTTTGAGTGATCTAGGAGCAGCAGTCAGTCCTCCCTGCTCTTTTCTATCCTCTCACTATGCTGCCACACTGCGCATTTAGGCTTCTATGTTTTTTGGAAAGTATTATTAAGTAGTTCTCATCAGTCAGTCAATCAGTCATATCTATTCTTACTGTGTGCCGAGTACAGTACTAAGTGCTTGGGAGAGTACATCTAAACCCTGTGATCCCCATGTCTTTCCATCACTGTAGATAGCACCAATATCCTCCCTGTCTCACAAGCCAGTATATCCTTCTCATGCGTTATCCTCAACTCATCTCTTCCTTTCAACATTCACATTCAATCTATCACCAAATCCTGTTGGATCTACCTTCACAATGTTGCTAAAAGCCCTCTATTCCTCTCAATCCAAACACTCTACTGATATAAGCACTTCTCATACCTGCCTTGATTACTTCATGTGTGGCTTAGTGGAAAGAGAACGGGCTTGGGAGTCAGAGGTTGTGGGTTCTAATTCTGCCTCTGCCACTTATCAGCTGTGTGACTTTGGGCAAGTCACTTAGCTTCTCTGTGCCTGTTACCTCATCTGTAAAATAGGGATTAAGACTCTGAGCCCCATGTGGGACAACCTAATTGCTTTGTATCTACCCCAGTGCTTAGAACAGTGCTTGGCACATAGTAAGCACTTAACAAATACCATCATCATCATTATTATTGCTATTAACTTCCTCAGTGACTTCCCTGCCTCCTGTCTTTCACCACTCCAGTCCATAATTCACTTTACCCTCATTATTTTTTTCTAAGAAGAGATTAAGTAAATCAGGTGAAATCCTCCAAGATCACATGATGAACATGTGGTTTATAATGGCTACTGATCAGTTGTCTCATAGTTTAAATTATTAGTCGCCCAACCTTCTGAACAGGGGTGGTGGTGGGAAAGAGGGAGGTAGTACTTGGAAGGAAGGAACCCAGGAAAACCAGGGGTGTGCAGATTGTCCAAAAGGGACTCATGCATGCATTTTCCTATGATGTCCCCGCTAATTATCTTGAGCTCTAGATTGGTGGCTGGAGGGGACACCTCTGCTGTCCTGGTTCATCAGCCTGGGCTCAGGGGGGGTCTAGAGAGGGAAAAGCTCCTGCAGTTCCTCAATAAACCTCAGACCCTGAGGGTTTATGTGGCCAGAGGTCTATCGCCCCATTAATTGTGCTGGGTTCCAGAGCAAGAAAAGCAGGGAAGCCGGATTCACCCACATTTTCTTTTTCTTAAAAGAAAGGCAAAGAGTAAATCTTGGTTTGACTTTCCTTTTCCCTTTCTTGAACAGACCTGTGGCAGAGGAGGTCTGTTCCTCTGCTTCCGCTGGATTCTGCTACCCCACATCTGGCCAGAGATAACCCTTCGAAGGGCCGTCCCACGACTCTCTACCCACCTCAGTGTACACACCAGGCCTGCACAGGTGCAGATCAATCAATCGTATTTATTGAGCACTTACTGTGTGCAGAGCACTGTACTAAGAGCTTGGGAAGTGCAAGTTGGCAACATATAGAGGCAGTCCCTACCCAACAGTGGGCTCACAGTCTAAAAGGGGGAGACAGAGAACAAAACCAAACATACTAAAAAAATAAAATAAATAGAACAGATACGTACAAATAAAATAAATAGAGTAATAAATATGTACAAACATATATACAGGTGCTGTGGGGAAGGAAAGGAGGTAAGATGAGGGGGATGGAGAGGGGGACAAGGGGGAAAGGAAGGAAGGGGCTCAGTCTGGGAAGGCCTCCTTGTCCAGTGTCAGATTTCATGATATGACTGGCAGAGGGAGAAAGTGCCATGTTGGATCATAGTTAAACACCTATGACTAGGGATTGGTAGAACTGTTAGGATTTCCAGACCAAATCAAAAGCCAAACAAATGCCTCTTATGCAAATTGCACCCCTTTCACAAACCGTTCTAGAAAAGAGATCTATCTTTGGCCATCAAGGATACAATCCTTTTCCCTACAGATTATAATTTCCTCTTTAATTCAAAAGAACCAACTTTTGTTTCCCTCACCTATTAAGCAATTAAAACGTCTATCCTTGTACGCTATCAAACATTTGTAAGTTCTATCCTTGCACCCTAAACTCTGTTCTAAACAGTCCTGCTTTCCCCCAAACCTTTGACTCTTGAGACAGACATGCCAAATCTTCTTGTCCAAATCATGTCACCATAAGCTCCTACTTAACCCTTACCCAAATCACTTCCTTTTGATATTTTCAAATATGTTCAAAGGCAGTATGATAATGTGCTGTTGGATAATGGAGATTTAATTACAATCCTACCTTTACAAAGTTTAAAATTTTCATAGAGATAGCATACACTTAACATATTAGCAAAAACTAAACTGCCCTGTAAAGGGTACTTCAGACATTATATATGACAATGCTATTGTGTGGAAATCATATTTTCAGTATTCAATACTTTCATGCAAATTAACTACTCTCTCATGCTCATTTATACGAAACTCAAGTCTTTCCTACTGTTTTTGGTTACACAAAATATTCTCAGAGTTCTACAACCCTATACATGTCCATGCTTGACATTTCGCTATGTAACAGATGCTCGATTTCTTTATGTAAATTATTAATGGCAACATCTCTTACCAGCTTCCATATCTTCCATATGCCACAGGTTACAAAGTTACATTCTTCCATCTGTCACATCACATGGACCTATTTTCCTTTCTAGACTCTTATTATATTATTTCAATATGCTGCTGTTAATTGTGTTTATAACATGCTTTAAAAAATCATTTTCACACCATTTTAGATTCACAGGGCAAGGATACCAGAAATAAAATTGAACATATTTTTCTTCCCTTTTTTTTTTTTTTGGCTACATAGACTAGTCTGTGATTCCCTCCCCAGAAGGGATCCATGACTAGAAGATCGAATATTGAAATGGTTATCCAGATAATTCAGAAACATTCAGAAAATAGAGGCAAATGTTTTTTTCTTGAATAAATTCAGGTAGTCGCCCTGATTGTACTTTGCATTGAAATGAGAGTACAAGCAGTGTGTGACATAGTGGAAAGAGCCTGGCCCTAGGTATCAGAGAACTTGGGTTCTAATTCTGACTCTGCCATTTGCCTGCCATGTGAACCATGGGCAAGTCACTTAACTTCTCTGGACTTCAGATCATTCATCTGAAAAATGGGGATTTGATACCTGTTCTTTCTCCTGCTTACAAGGTGATCCCCATGTGGGAACTGATAACACTCTATCTACTCTATTGCTGCTTGGCACACAGTACGTTCTTAATAAATACTATTACTGTTAAAATGATCAATATATCAACCTCCTCCTAACCACTTCATGCTGTGTTTCCCTTGTAAGTTTTATGTTATGCATGCCTTTCCTAATCAGTTTTGGTTCTGCTGTAGAATTCATTTATTTTGGGGAGGGGCCAGCCAACGTTGACATTAAATACAATGGAAGAAAATAGAATTCTGTTTTTTCCAATGTTATACTTCTTAAATTCCTACTACCAGCCTGTTTTGATCATTTAGTAAATGAATCAAGGATAATCCATTTAAATAATCCCCATAAGAATGTATATACATATATATATATATATATATATATATATATATATACACATACACATGTATATACACATATATTATGCATTTTTGATATCTTTTTGTAGAAAGATAATATAAGCTAAAAAATATCAGAGGGATGAAAGGGATAATATAGGCCATTTTTCCAACCCACTTCATTTCAAGCTTCATCTTACAATGTGCAGGGAAAGATATTCCGTGACTTCTCTCAATAGATTTTCAGTCCTTCTGACTTCATAGGTCAGCATTCTAGGAAAAGAAAGAAGCTACAGAATCAGAAAATCCAAACTAAATAGGGCTTTGCACAATACATTCAGCAGCAGTGATGTGCCCTAAAAAGGAAAACAGGGAGGCAATAATGACTAATGGAACGTGGTGTCAGTTAAGCGGAGGGGAGATAAATGCTTTTGCCATAGAGAGACAGGGTAATAAGAAAAAAATTTATTAATTGTATATCTACTTAAGCTCAAGGAAAGCTCAAAGTCATACTCTTAAAAAGCATGGGAACTTTTTAAGGTTGTTTTAACATTTTTTTCCGCACCGCCACAAACAGAAAGCCCTCCTTCTGATTAAATGATTCGTTTCCCACTTTAGTGAAAGTGGTGATATGATTACACGTTTTGTTTTGTTGTCTGTCTCCCCCTTCTAGACTGCGAGCCCGTTGTTGGGTTGGGACCGTCTCTGTATGTTGCCAACTTGTACTTCCCAAGCACTTAGTACAGTGCTCTGCACACAGTAAGTGCTCAATAAATACGATTGAATGAATTGAATAAGTGTTTCAGAGATGGTGTAACATGATTCCCTATTGATTCCCTATTATATCTTATTGTTCTGTTTGCACATAGTTGGTGGTGGTGGAACTGTGCCAGGTATTGTTTGGCATTTGAGGTAGGACTTGTTCTTAAAAACATCAAGAGGGTTGTATACAATTCAATGAATCTTAATATCTTGGCATTAATATTTTAATATCTTTCAAAGGCCATAGTAACCATTTTTTCTTTAATAACATGTCTTTAGCACTTACTGTGTGCCAGGCACTGTACTATGCCTTGTGGTAGATACGAGATAATCAAGTTGGACATAGTCCCTGTCCCACAAGGGGCACACAGTCTTAATTCTCATTTTATAGATGAGGTAACTGCGACCCAATATCACAGAGCAGACATGAGGCAGAGACAGGATTAGAACCCAAGTCCTCTGACATCCAGGCTCATGCTCTTTCCATGAGCTTTGCTACATTTCATCCTTCTTGTTTATCCTTGGCTAGCCAAACCTTGCTGAAGGGGGATGAAGTTTATTATTCATTATGACATTTATTAAGCTCTCTTTGAATTTAGTGTCAGTCTTCAACTCTCTGTCCCCAGTGGCAAGCTTTGGTTGTATATAGCTTAGCTAGTGCAGGTGGGTACATGCCTCGGTGTTTTTCAGACTAATAGTCAACCTAAAACACTCTGCTGATTCTGAGAAGTAGTTCACAGTCTGACGCATTCTGTATTGTCTGTGTGCTTCTAGACCACAGTCATGAATCATACTATAATCCATATATGAATGATTGAAGAATTATTTATGATACAGCCTTTTGAGTTAAAGGAGTTTAAGAGAGTATCTGACATCCTTTTTTCAGAGTCCTTTTAGATTAAAAAATAAATAAAAGGAATAAGTGTCTGTGCAAGGCTTAAAGGAAAATGCTACATATATATTCTGGAGAGTTGTAAGATTCTGATTAAATGTGTTTTCTAACAGATAATATTTAATTGGAGATACAATTTGCAAAGAAGAATTTCAAGGTATATACTAAAGATTTTAAGCTATAAATGTGCGTGCCTGAACACACACACACACACACACCCACCCACCCCCCAAACACACTGACTGCCTTGGAGATGCAGAGAATTCTTACTGTTTCTTGGGATCAGATCTCAGAGTAGGAGGGCACTTTCACTACTATTACAAGGCTTTTGTATGGAAAAAGGGTTGGGTTCATAAATTCCCAAAGTCCTTCTGCTTTTAGCTTATTTTACTACCACTGCTAGTTACACAAATGTAGAGAAACTTATCACATTTTCTTTGGTCATGCTGTAAGCAGAGTGCCAAAAGGCACCTTCTCCCAGAGTCAGTCAAACAGCAGCCAGAAGCACAGGAATTCAGCTCATCGCATCTCCTTATGAAAGCTTAGGTACTTCCCAGAAGTGGGTGTATCAATCAAACCAGCATCCCTCCAGCACATCATCATCATCATCAATCGTATTTATTGAGCACTTACTAAGCGCTTGGGAAGTACAAGTTGGCAACATATAGACACAGTCCCTACCCAACAGTGGGCTCACAGTCTAAAAGGGGGAGACAGAAAACAAAACCAAACATACTAACAAAATCAAATAAATAGAATAGATATGTACAAGTAAAATAAATAGAGTAACAAATATGTACAAACATATATACATGTATACATATATACAGCACATATGTATATATCTATGTATATCTGTAATATATTTATATTAATGTCTGTCTCCCTCTCTAGACTGTGAGCTTATTGTGGGCAGGAATGTGTTTGTTGTTATATTGTACTCTCCCAAGCACTTAGTACAGTGTTTCCAAACAGTAAGCTCTCAATTAATATGATTGAATGAATGAATGCATATTTATTGAGTATTTACTGTGTATAATAATAATAATAATTTTGGTATTCGTTAAGCCCTTAATATGTGCCAAGCACTGTTCTAAGTGCTAGGGGAGATACAAGATAATCAGGTTGTCCCACATGAGGCTCACAGTCTTAATCCCCATTTTCCATATGAGGTCACTGAGGCACAGAGAAGTGAAGTAACTTGCCCAAGGTCACAGTGACATATGGTGGAGCCGGGATTAGAACCCATGACCTCTGACTCCCAAGCCCGTGCTCTTTCCACTGAACCACGCTGCTTCTCTGTATAGAATATTGCCCTAAGCGTTTCAGAGAGTACAATACAATAGAGTTGGTAGACCTTATCCCTACCCACAAGGAGTTTATTCTGTTAGAGGAGCAGACATTAAAACTCATTACTGACAGGGGAAGCAGACAGACTGTAAGGTTATATATGTAAGTGCTGAAGAACTGTGGGAGGGGAGTAAGTATCAATGTACTTAAGAAGTGCAGGCTCTTGACACTGAAGAGAGGGTGAGTAGGATGAGGAAATGAGAGCTTAGTCATGTAAGGTTTCTTGGGAGAGAGATGATTTTGTTAGGGCTTTGAAAATGGTGAGAATGGTAGACTGTTGAATAGTAAGGGGGAGGGATTTCCCCACCATTGGGAGGCTGTGAAAAAGGGGTCGATTATAAGAAGTACAAGATTGAGATTCCAGTGAATACGTTGGCATTTCAGGAGTGAAGTGCATAGGATGGGTTGTAGCAGGAGTTGAGAGAGGTTATGTAAGAGGGGGAGAGCTGATTGAGTCCTAAAAGGTAAACAAGCAGTCCATAAAACAATTAACTGTGTTTATTGAGCACTTCAGTGTATTCAGAACACTGCACTTAGCTCTTAGAATAATACTTCAAAGACAATAGTAAGAAGTTTGTGTTTGTTATGTTGATGGAGTGGCAACTACTGGAGTTTTTCAAGTGGTGGAGAGCAGTGTGGTCTAGTGAAAGATTATCATCATCAATCGTATTTATTGAGCGCTTACTGTGTGCAGAGGGCTGTACTAAGCGCTTGGGAAGTACAAGTTTGCAACACATAGAGACAGTCCCTACCCAACAGTGGGCCTAGAAGTCAGGGGACCTGTGTTCTGTGTGATCTTGGTCAAGTCACAACTTCTCAGTGGCTCAGTTATCTCATCTATAAATGGGGAATAAATTCAATTCCCTCCTACTCAGACTATAAGCCCAAATGGGAAAGGGACTGTGTCCAACCTGATTAACTTATATATACTCCAGCACTTAGAACAGTATTTGACACATTGTAAGTGCTTAACATTTAGCATAAAAAATTTATCCTACTGTTATCCATAGGAATAGCTAGCTAATGTTATCTATCATCTATCTACCTATCGTATCTATCTGTCTTTTATCTAGAAAAAATAAATATACAGATGAGAAGCAGCATGGTGTAGTGTATGGTGCATGGGCCTGAGAAGGTCATGGGTTCTAATCCCGGCTCTGCCATTGTCTGCCATGTGACCTTGGGCAAGTCACTTAACTTCTCTAGACCTCAGCTATCTCATCTGTAAAATGGGGATTGAGACTGGGAGCCCCATGAGGGACAGGGGCTGTGTCCAACCCTATTTACTTGAATCACCCCAGGACATCGTATAGTGCCTGGCACACAGTAAGCACTTAACAAATATCATAATTACTATCATTATCATTAATTATTATTATAGTGATGGCATTTATTATTATTATCCTGAATATCCTCTAAATATATTTATTTTCATTGGCTTTATCTTTCTAACAATAGCTCTAAATCATAATCTTAGCATCAAATATCTCCAGTCACATTTACATATCCTTATTCATTAGGATAGCCAGTCTGATAATATTCTTCTTCCCTAATAAAAGTATATTTTTCCTACATGCAGTAGACCAGATCTCCATCCAAACAGAGATG
Source organism: Tachyglossus aculeatus (assembly GCF_015852505.1). NCBI lineage: Eukaryota > Metazoa > Chordata > Mammalia > Monotremata > Tachyglossidae > Tachyglossus > Tachyglossus aculeatus. Next base: position 73,253,191 of record NC_052069.1, on the reverse strand, counting down.
TTTCGGACATTTATCTGCTTTTGTTTTTTACTGAGTTTGCAGTCCCCTGTTTGATCTATTCTATTTTTGTTGGTTTATTTGAGAGGGTGAATAATAATGATGAACAGAACTTAATTTTTTTTTCATAAATAGAAGAATAAGTACCTGAAACAGGAGTTAAGACTTTGGACTGTGAAAAAAAATATCTGAAATTTATGTGAATCTTTCAGTTTAAAAACCACTCATCCATTCACCCAAACCTCTGGGGATTTTCCACAGATCTAATGAAGCTTGAAAACAACGACAAAAACCCTCTTTTGACCCCTTTCTGTTTCCATTTTTTAAATCACTCTAGAAAGTCAGGTGACATACTGTACATTTGAAAAGTCTCTAATGAAGCCTGTCACTGTCTTCCAAAGCCTGGTCATATGAAAGAATCATGTAATATTTCCATTTTTGTTGAATTCTTGCTGTGCTTTTGCTACACCATACAAGGAAAGTGATAAGATAATGGCTATGACTGCAGACGGTAGGTAACCTGATAAGTAACTCTCCTGAGCATTCTATACTTCAAAGTATTTCAGTATTTTGTTTTGATAAAAAATGAAAGGCTCAAGTTCAAGTTTCTGATCAAAGGCACAGGAGATGATGCCTTTTGATAAGCTTCACTTCTTAGCCTTAGACTGTGAACATTCAGGCTATCGAGTTGCCAGTAGAGTGAAACTGGATAAAACAATGACACCCCAAAATGATGGCCATGAAGGAGGGCTTGGAGAGAAAAGATGACTGTGGTACTTAAGGATAGAAAATTGGGAATTGCTCCAATTAACCAGTACAGTAGTATTGTCAAATTTACAAGTAGTAGTGGTATTCCTTTACAGTAGCATTGTCAAATTTACATCTTTGGGATCCTACTTAGTTTATGAGTAGCACAGTTCACTGATATTCTAAAACTACAGTGTTGCTTGTATAATACCTGCAGTATACTTTTGCTCCCATGAAAACAGATGTTATTTTCCCTGCTTTTCAGTCTCCAATGGGAAATCTGAAGACAAGGTGATTAATAGTATTTATTGAGCATCTATTGTGTGCAGAGCCTTGCAAAATTTAATGAATTCTACTTATCCTTATTCTCCCCAATCTTTCAGCTTTCTTTAACACTGTGGACCACCAGCATATCCTAAAAACACTATCCAATATTGTTTGTTTGTTTTGTCTGCCTTCCACTTGTTAACTGTAGGTATTCTTTAGGCTCAGTTCTGGATTCCTTTCTCATAATATACACTCACTCCCTTGGACAGCATCTATTCTCTTCAACTATCACCTTCACATGGATGACTTTCAAATCAAACGCATTGAGATTGCTTTGCAGCCTCATATCTCCACCTTTCTCTAATCAATAAATAAATCAGTGCTACATATTGAGTGCCTACTGTGTTCAGAACACTATACTAAGCCCTTGGTAAAATATAACACAACAGAATTAGGAGACACATTCCCTGCCCACGATGAGCTTACAGTCTAGAGGAGGAGACAGACATTAATACAAATTAATTATGGATATGTACATAAGTGTTGTGAGCCTGAGTGTAGGGAAATACCAAATGCCCAAAGGACACAATAGATCCAAGTCCAGAACATAACCACATGGATGTCACGCTGGCTCCTCAGCCTCATTGGATCTAAAACTGAATTCTTCACATTTCCTCCCAAATCTGAATTCTCTCCTTCACCTAAATTCTCATCACAAATGACAACCCCATAATGTTTCCATCCCTTGATGTCCATGCCATTATCCTCCACTGCTCTCTCTCTTTCAACCCCTATATAAGTCAGTAGCCAAAGCTTGGGTCTCTTCCTCCAAAAAATTTCCAGAATCCCTCATTCTACATCCTGACAGCCATCACACTGCTCCAGGTACTGGTCACATCCCAACTCAATTATTGTATCGGCCTCCTTCCTATCCTTGCTGCCTCAGGTCTCACCCCTCCAGTCTATGTTTCACTCTGCTGCCCAGGTTGGTATTTTTTCTTTTGTTTTGTTTAGTTTTATGGTAGTTGTTAGGAGCTTACTAAAATATTGTTCTGTTGTGTCCCCATTCATCTAAAATCTCCAATATTTATCCATTCCTCTCTGTACTGAACAGAAATTCCTAACCATCAACTTCATTCATCTTTCTCCCCACTACTTGTCCTCACTCTTCTTTCACTGCACATCAGTTCACACACACACTTTCAATCTCAAGGTAACCTATTCAGTATCACATTCCCCTCTCTCTCACCCATGGACCAATTGTTCATGCCTTGCCCTCTTTCTGTAGCTGCCTCCCCTTCATACCTGACAAAACACTATTCTCCCCATCTTCAAAGCCTTTTGAAATTATATCTTCTCCAGGAGGCCTTTCCCCAAATTTGTATCTCCCAACAGCTACTTCAGCGCTTTAGAAGTCATAACCTAACCAACTTGGGTACACATGAAAAAGGAGAAGGTCAAGAGCAAAGAATCAGAGTTGATTGTATTGTACTCTTTCAAGTACTTAGTACAGTACTCTACACACGGTAAGCATTCAATAGATAACATTGATTGATTTATTTAGAGATGAGGATAAAGCAGTGTGAAGGTGTGTTTGAAGAGTGTGTCAGATGCAGGCTGAGAAATGCTGGTTGTCAATGTCAGCTAAGAAAGAAACAGAGAGATCTGGTAGAGAACCTTCAATCAATTGAAAAGACTTATTGAAAGGCTACAGTTATAATTATTATTATTATTGCATTTGTTAAGCACTTACTGTGTATCAATCACAGATCAAAGAAGTTGGGGTTGATAACGGATTTGCTTGTATCCATCCCAGTACTTTAGTACAGTGCCTGGCACATGGGAAGCACTTAAATAACATTATTATTATTATTATTATTATTATTATTATTATTATTATGTTAATTAGGTTGTATACACAGTCACTGTCCCTGGGGCTCACAATCTAAGTAAGAGGAAGAGCACTGTGCAGAGCATTATAAGAAGTGATTGGGAGAGTACAGCAGAGTTAGTAGATGTGATCCTTACCCTTCAAAAGCTTATAATCTGGCAGGGAAAAATAAAACCCTAAAATAATTTACAGATCTGAGGATGAAGTGAGTCCCTTCATCAATTCCAGTCCCACCCCGAGAAGCAGCAAGACCTAGAGAATAAAGCATGGGACGGTCCTGGGTTCTAATTCTGTATCTGCCATTTATCAGCTGTGTGACCTTGGGCAAGTCACTTAACTATTCTGTGTCTCACCTCATCTAAATGGGGATTAACGCTGTGAGTCCCCATGGGACACAGACTGTGTCCAACCTGATTGACCTGTACTCTAATGCTTAGTATAGTTCCTGGAACATAGTAAACACTTAATAAGTGCTTTCAAAAAAATGAAAAAAAAAATCCTGTATTTTACTACTGGCTCAGAGAAGTTTGATGCATCTATAGGCAAAGCTAGAACAGCCATCACAGCTCTTATTTTCTTTCTGGACCCCTACTCCAGTTCTTCCCAAATTACTTCCACTACTGAATGAAATTGAGAGATTAGGAGATCTTGAGCCAGATTGGTGGTCACTGGGTCAAAAGGAAAGGTCTTATATGAGAAATATTGCTGGAAAAGAAATCACAGGACTTAGTTTCAGACTGAATGTGAGGGTCAAAAGACTGTGAGGAATCACCAATCAATCAATCATATTTATTGAGTGCTTACTGTGTGCAGAGCACTGTACTAAGTGCTTGGGAAGTACAAGTTGGCAACATATAGAGACAGTCCCTACCCAACAGTGGGCTCACAGTCTAGAAAACTCATGACAACCAAGTTGTAGATTTCCAGTCAAGAAGAATCATGACAACCAAGTTGTAGATTTCCAGTCTAGAAGAATCATGACAACCAAGTTGTAGATTTCCAGGACTTAGCATAGTCTTGTAGTTGACAAAGATGGAGAAGGTAGGAGGAGGAGTGAGTTTAAGAAGTAAGAAGAGGTGCTCAGTTTACTGGATGCTGCTGCTGGAGTTGAAAATGGTACTTCTGAATCCCCATGCTACCTACCAAGTAGAAGGACATTGACCAAATTTCACTACCTTCTCACATAATAGTCTCCCATACACCTCAAGATTACCCCATTCATTCCTTATAGAGAAACAATTATAAAACAAAGCAAACCAAAGCTCATGTCTCTGCTTTAGATGCTATTTTTTCAGTGTGAAGATATGACTGAACATTATAAACAACCAATTAGAGTTGAAGACATGAATGTGGTCTTGTTTCCAAAAAATCCCACCTGTACAACACTCTGAGGTTGAAGATAAAATAGATGGCTTCTGGAATAATTAGGGGAACATAAGGCAAGACTTAAATACATTGACATTTCATCTGTTCACTAGCATGAAAGTTGCTTTCAAAAATGTTCTCTTGAAATATAAGTATACCACAGTGCCAAAAGTGAAGCCATCCAGGCAAGGGAGAAAGTTTTCAAGACCAATAAAACACAATTTAACAACTTTTCTGGGAGTTATACTGCTTTAACACCTTAGGTTCTGTCTTTTCTTTATGCAGTGTCTTTTAGTATTCTAAGGATAAGAGATCACCTGATCCAACAATTTAAGTGACTCTCTTGTATGTTTTTGCTCATTTCTTTGCTTCATCAGAGATTTGGAGGTCTTCTCAATATCTGTAGCAGCTCTTCTTTTCCCTGCCAAGCTTCTTAACTGCTGCAATAGTACTTGTTCCAGAAATTTAGGGTTTAAAGGAAATTATGGACATAGCTGTCATACCAGTGAAAGTAAAACATTTTAAATCATTTACAATTTTAATATTGTGCACTTTCCCCAAGTTCCGCAGACAAAAAAATACATATGTAAATATACTTTGTTATGAATATACAATCTTTGGTATGTTCTGAGTTGAGTGCAGAGAAGTTAATTTGTACTAAGGGACATTAACAAAATCACAAAATGACCATATATCTCGGCTTTTCTTGAACAATCGCAGATGTTTATAATCTGTCTGGGACCATTTGGTAAAATTCACAGAGATATTCTGGAATTGAGTTAAATGATAATGGGGGCTACTTGCTTACTCCTTACCAGTGGTTGGGCTAGAATCTTCTTTAGGGTATCAAAGCAGGTGATCAACCAGGGTCATATATTTTAGCCCTTTCCCTCTCTGCAAGTGGCAGAACCCTGAGGGTGAAGATCCTAAAAGGAGTCCCTATTGCTCTAATCAATCAATTGTATTTGTTGAGCACTTACTACATGCAAAGAACTGTATTAAGCACTTGAGAGTGTACAGTATAACAGAATTAGCAGAAACATCCCTGCCGACAATAGCTTGTACTCTAGAAATCACACACATGATTAGTCAGATTGGTCAGAGCTGATGCGGGGGAAGTTTGTAAGGCGCTGGAGTTGTTCCATGATTTAAACTTATCCTTGTCTAGACCAAATCCAAGAAGTTTAGTACAGTTCTCTGCACAAGTTAAGCACTCAATAAATATCGTGGAGTTAATCTGGCTTTGATTTTAGTTTCCATGTCAGCATTCTGGAACAGCATAGCAACCAAGACTGTGAGGTTTGGTGGCGGTGGGTATCTTAACCTTACAATTTCCTTTACTACACTTCTCCCCGCAAAGCATTTATCAAAAGGGAAATAGAAAACTGTAAGTGTGGGATGGTATGCCAATTTTCAACATTCTTGTATTATGTTTTGAGTTATGTTCTCATTATGTTCATTTAGTGGAGTTCAGCAAAGAAAATACATTCCAGACACTCCATGTTAATTAAACCAAATAGAAAGAATGAGAAAACAATGTAAGTGAAGGCAGTGATTTACTGATAGCAGAATAAAAATATGGAAACATCCTTTTAACTGATGCAGAGACTTTAATTTCTAATTCCTGCTCCCTGCATCCTCAAGCAGAGTCATTCTACCAGTCACTGTCAGCACATTTGTGTATATAGGATTATTTCATGTATTTAGTTTTCATCTTTTGTTCTGATCATTTGTACCAACATACTTTTTCATTGCATTTCTATTATTGTATGTTTGGCAATTTATGTCAGATTGTCTTCTCCATTAGATTTCATGCTCCTTGAAGGCAGGATCCATTGTCATTCCCTTGTTTTGAAATGTCCTTCTCAAGCTAACATACTCATTTTCATCTCTCCTGATTAGCTTGTATCTATGCCAGTGCTTAGTACAGTGCCTTCAGAGTCTTATTTTTTAATGGTTAAATGATTATTATGTACCAGGCATTGTTATAAGTGCTGGGGTAGATAGATGGAAATCAAACTGGACAAAGTCCATATCTATATGGGGCTCCCAATCTTAATCCCCATTTTACAGACGAGAGGACTGAGGCACAGAGAAGGGAAGTGACTTGCTCAAGGTCACTTATCAGGCACATGGAAGAGTCAGGACTAGAACTGAGGTTCTTCGGACTCTCAGGCCTGTGCTCTATCTACTTGTCCTCGCTGATTAATTGATTGCTATCTCCTATACTTGACTGATTCCTTCTTTCTGTAATTCATTTTTGCGTATATATTCTCTGTAATTCTGTGAACTATTTGAGGGCTGGTATCATGGTAAGGAGAAAAGTTAGAGAAGCAGCATGACCTAGCATGCACGACCTAGAGAAATAGCATGGGCGTCAGAGGACCTGGGTTTTAATCCCAGTTCTACCACTTGTATGCTGTGTGACCCTGGGCAAGTCACTTAACTACTCTGTGCCCTAGTTACCACTACCCCGAGAGAAGCAGTGTGGCTTAGTGGAAAGAGCACGGGCTTGGGAGTCAGAGGATGTGGGTTCTAATCTCGGCTCTGCCACTTAGCTGTGTGACTTTGGGCAAGCCTCTTAACTTCTCTGTGCCTCAATTACCTCATCTGTAAAATGGGGATTAAGACTGTGAGTCCCAAGTGAGATGACCTGATAACCTTGTATCTATCACAGTGCTTCAAATAGCGTGGCTCATTGGAAAGAGCACGGGCTTTGGAGTCATGGATTCAAATTCCGGCTCCGCCAATTGTCAGCTGTGTGACTTTGGGCAAGTCACTTAACTTCTCTGGGCCTCAGTTACCTCATCTGTAAAATGGGGATTAAGACTGTGAATCCCAATTGGGACAACCTGATCAACCTGTATCCTCCCCAGCTCTTAGAACAGTGCTTTGCACATAGTAAGTGCTTAACAAATGCTATTATTATTATTACCACATCTGCAAAATGGGAATTAAGGTTGGGAGCCCAGTGTGGACAGTGACTGTATCCAACCTGATTATCTTTTATCTACCCCAGTTTAGTATAGTGTCTGGCATATAGTATGTGCTTAGCAAATGTCATTTAAAAAAAATTCCATCGTACTCTCCCAAGTGCTCAGTAAGGAGCTTCGGAAGCACCATGGCCTAGCGGAAAGAGCATGAGCCTGAGAGTCAGAGGACTGGGTTCTTATCCCAGCTCTGCCACTTGTTTGCTCTGTGACCTTGGGCAAGTCATTTAACTTCTTCATGCCTCAGTCCTTTCATCTGCAAAATGAGGATTCAACACCTGTGCTCCCTCCTACTTAAACTGTAAGCCCTGTGTGGTACGTATGGTATGCTCTTGTGTCTCCCCTAGCACACAGTAGAGTACTTGGAACATAATAAGTGCTTAATAAATTACAAATAATTATGTTGCTCTAACCACAGTAGACATTCAGTGAATTCTTTTGATTAATTGGATGCTGGGATAATGTGTACTGCTCTGTACCCAGTAGTTGCTCACTACTGTTCTAAAAGCACATTCTGTAGTTGGCTGTGAGGATACACAGATGGAATTTAAGTCTTAAGCCCATCCCCAAGACCCTGACAATTAAATAAATATTTTCAAAAATTTTGTATACCAACAAATAAATGTGCAGTAGTGTGATTTAGGATCTTTTCTCAAATGAAAAAAATATTTTCACGAAACAAACTGCTTTATCCTAGAAAACATATTGCTCTTCTATGGGTACCAACAATGGTACTATGTGAACATCTAAGAGTTCTATTAGCATGCCTGTTTTCAGAATTACACCATACTGGGTTTGCCAGTGAAAGATTTCAAAAGAATCCTGAAGCTGAATTGGCTATATCAATTCATCTAGAGACAATGTCTATTTAAATAAGTCGAGGCTGCCAGGGCTAAGTGACAAAGTAACATACTATGGCTGAATCTGTGTGAAAAGAAAACATTTTTTATTTGTGAGGAAGAGAAAAGAAAATTACAAACCAATGTCGTTTTTTATAGCACAATACTCCCAGATTCATTTTTAATCAGAACAAAGAACATTGGAAATATTGTTTGCCTTTTGGTAATATTTCAGAATGAACTGGAAGTCAGCCATATGACTGACTGATCTGCATCATGCAGGCCTGTTTTTTTGGTCAGGGAAATTTGTATGTGCGCAAGTGTCCTAATGGCTAGCAGGCCTACTGCAATACTAAGGAAGCTGCTACATAAAAGTATTCAGAGGCTTAAACAGTGTAGTATATTGGAAAGGGCAGAGTTCTGGTTGTCAGAAGGCCTGGATTCTAATCCCAGATCTGTGTGATTTCAGGCAAATCACTTCATCTTTCTAGACCGCAACTTCAATTTCAGTCTCTATGCTGGAGATTCCAAAGAACTATTTATTCAGCCCTGACCTCCCTCCCTCGGCAGTCTTGCATTTCCTCCCACCTTCAGAACAAGTCTCCCCAAATGGCACACCGACACCTCAAATTTAATACTTTCAAACAAAACGCCATCTTTCCTCCTAAACCTTGTCCTCCCCCTGGCCTTCTCATTAGACAACACCACCATCCTCCCAGTCTCACAAGCCTGTAACTCATTCGTTCAATCATATTTACTGAGCATTTCTTGTGTGCAAAGCACTGTACTAAGTCCTTGGGAGAGTACAATACAACAATAAACAGACACATTCTCTGCCCACAACTAGATTTGGAATTATCCTTGACTCACCTCTCTTATTTAACCCACATATTCAATCTGTCACTAAATACTGTCAGTTCTACCTTCATATCATCTCTAGAATTCATCCCTTCCTCTCCAGGCAACCCACTACCATGTAGATCTAAACACTTATTGTATCTTGCCTTGACAACTGCTTCAGCCTCTTCACTGACTCCCTGCCTCCTGTGTCTCCCTGCTCCAGACTTTATTTCACTCTGCTGCCAGAATCATGTTTCTAACAAGTCAGTTCCTATCTCTCCAACCTCCAGTGGTTGCTCATCTATCTCCACATCAAAAGAAAATCCCCAGCATTGACTTTAAGGCACTAAAACTGCCCAGCCCTCCTACCTTACTTTGGTGATTTCCTACCGCAACCCAGCCTGCATACTTCACTCTTCTAATGCCAACTTACTCCCTGTATCTGGTTCCCATTTATCTTTGCCACTGACCCCTTGCCCATGTTCTCTTCCCTCTAGCCTGGAATTCCCTCCGCCTTCATATCTGACAAATGACCATTCTTCCCACCTTCAAAGCCGTTCTAACACCACATCTCTGCCACCTGAGCTCTCATTTTCCCTACTTGTTATCCCTTTTGTGCTGCTTAAGCACTTGGGTCTAAACCTTGTCAACCCACCTCCAGGCCCACGCAATTATGTACATATCTTTATTCCCTGCCATTGCACCTATTTCAAAAGTTCTTCAATGTCTACCTCCCCCTCTAGACTGTAAGCTCCTGTCGGTAGAGATCCTGTCTACCAAATCTGTTGTATTGTTTAGTACAGTGTTCTTTGTACAGTAAGTACTTAACAAATATATTTGAGTAATTGACTGATTGATTTTCTCATCTGGAGATATTTAATAGCCGCCTTTTCTACTCCGGAGGGATATTGTGAAGATAAAAATAAGACAATGTGAAAATGCTTTGTCAAAATCTAAGTGCAATACAAATTCAAGGTGGCATATTGTTATCACTTAAAACCACTATTCATTTAGATTCTGAGAATGAACATAAATTTCTCTAGTTCAGTGCTCTGTCACATCCTTACAGGGATAAGTATGATACCTGTGATCAATAAAAGACCCGTGAAATGTTTATTTTTCACATTCCTTCCAATTATACTCAGATTTCCCCAAATGTGTGTCTTCCCAAGGTACTTAGGATTGAAAGCTGTTTGAAAATTAGGGAATATTCTTCTAATGATTTGTCTTTAACATGGCAGTGCAATGTTAGAAAAAATGTTTGTGCACATTTTCCGCAGCAGGGTTTTTTTTTTTAAGAATACAATCCCAGTGTTAAAGAAATCTACATGAACATCAAACACCAGCTTGTGTTTCTAGCTGGAGTTTTGAATGCAGAGTATTTTTGAAGAAAGTCACATTTGTTATTTTTCTTTAAAAATTCTGTGCATTTAATTCTTTGTTTTTCAAAAAGAGTTTATTTCCTAACAGTCAATCAGTGAAATTTATTGAGCACTTACTGTGTGCAGAGCACTGTACCTGGGAAAACACAATTCAATAGAGTTGGTAGATGTGATCCCAGCCCACCAGGAGCTTGTAGTCTAGTTGAACACAATAAAATAACTATAGATAAGGGACATAGTGAAGTATATGTATATAATTTCTGTGGGGCAGGGATATCAAAGTGCTTTTCCAGAAAGTATGTATCTCCATTCAGCTTGCAGTTCAAAAACAGCACGGAGCAATAATAAATAGGAGCTCAAAAAGTAAAATATGAATCATTGGCAATTTTTCTTTTTGATAAAAATTTCACTTCTGCTTTTAAAGCTCAAGATTCCATGGGACTTTAAAACCTATCAGTCTGGGGCATAGAGAATAATAGAGGTTATCACTATCAGCAGATGAACTAAAAGTAAAAAGTTGATATTATATATATGCGTGTGTGTGTGTATAATATAGTCTTTATATAAAATATATAAATGTAAAGAATCATACCAGTGATTCCTACAAGATTCAAAAAAGAAGAGCTTGCAGTGATTTCATTCTTATCTCCCTCAATTCTTTTCTATATGTGCTCCCTGGGATATGATTGCATTTTAGAACATTGAATTGACTCATGTAGAGTCAATTACCTTTGTCATCTTCAAATTCATGTCAGTAGTCTTCCTGTTGAATATACACACATTGAATTACAATTTCAAACACCAAAATTACATTTCACTTCAAATTTATTTTGGTTATCTAAGTTCTTAGAGAATCTTTGATTGGAATGATATGTGGAACTTTGGAAAAACTGTAAAAGTGCCACCATGACTTAAAAAAATGGTAATTTTAAATGTCAGTTTACTCAGTAAATTTGCTATGACTGTCATTGTTTCAGAACAGAGTAATGTCCTCACCCTGAGACTTGAGAGCTCCAAAATATGAGTGAGCACTCATATTCGGCAGCCTCCCGTGAGAGCAAAGTAAAGGGAAATGCTGGGAACATCAGACAGAGAAACCTACACAACCCTCAAATTCCTAGAGAAAGGTAATAAATGGTATCTTATATGTTCTACTCTTTGTTGCAGGTTCAGATTCTGAGTAGGATGGGGAATATTCCATAACACTACTTGACCTATTTGCTCTCACCTCTGCAATGCCTGTGCACTTGAATCTCTTTAAGCACTTGATAATCACTCCACCCTTAGGCTCACAGCACTATATATGTGTGTATACACACACAGACATATAAATATATATTCATGTAAAAATGAACTAATGTATATACACATACATATCCCCAATTAATTTTAATATCTGCCTTCTTTTCTAGACTGCAAGCTCCTTGTGGGCAGGGAATGTCTCTACCAACTCTGTTGAATTGCACTGTCCCTAGCACTTAGTATAAAGCAAGTGCTCAATAACCAATAGAGAAAACAGCAACCCCATGATTGGGGCCAGAATTATGTAGTTATATTTAAAAGTCTCTTTATATGAAAATCCTTCATTTCCAAAGATAAATATACTGAAGAGAAATCCTATTAGTGTGGCTGAAAAGACCAGAAGCACACTGACAATACTCCACATTGAGTGAACCTACATTCATTCAATCACATTTATTGAGTGCTTACTGCATGCAGAGCACTGTAGTAAGCACTTGGGAAGTACAAGTTGGCAACATATAGAGGCTGTCCCTACCCAACAACAGGCTCGCTGTCTAGAAGGGGGAGATAGACAACAAAACATTTATTGAGCACTTACTGTGTGAAGAGCACTGTACTAAGCACTAGGGATAGTTGAGAATAACAGAGTTGGTAGACATGTTCCCTGCCCACAAAGACATAATAATAATAATAATAGCATTTATTAAGCGCTTACTATGTGCAAAGTACTGTTCCAAGCGCTGGGGAGGTTACAAGGAAATCAGGTTGTCCCATGGGGGGCTCACAGTTGAGGTAACTGAGGCACAGAGAAGTTAAGTGACTTGCCCAAAGTCACACAGTTGGCAATTGGCAGAGCCAGGATTCGAACCCATGACCCCTGACTCCAAAGTCCAGGCTCTTTCCACTGAGCCATGCTGCTTTTCAGACATGGCAGTGTAGAGGAGATGCTGCACTGATGAATTTGGCCCAGACAGGAAGACTCGCCTTTGTCAATCAATCAATCAGTCAATTGTATTTATTGAGCGCTTACTGTGTGCAGAGCACTGTACTAAGCACTTGGGAAGTACAAGTTGGCAACATATAAAGTCCCTACCCAATAGTGGGCTCACAGTCTAAAAGGGGGAGACAGAGAACAAAACCAAACATACTAACAAAATAAAATAAATAGAAGAGATATGTACAAGTAATATAAAATAAAATAAAATCCTCAAGTTGCCTTCTCGGTGGCTTAATGTTTGTGGGGTCTCTATTCCAGGAGGGATTTCAACTGTTGCTCCCTCTGCAGTCCCCCAGTATGACTGGATTACTGTGGTGGTCTCACAATAGCCCACTGCAATGTTTCATTATTGTTTGAGAGTGCTTCACTGAGTCTTCAATATGTCTGATTCTGCTCTCCTTACTTACCTGTGACTTCTATAATAATGATGGTATTTTTTAAGCGCTTACTATGTGCCATGCACTGTTCTAAGCACTGGGGTAGATACAAGGTAATCAGGTTATCCCACGTGGTTTTCACAGTCTTAATCCCCATTTTACAGATGAGGTAACTGAGGCACAGATAAGTTAAGTGACTTCCCCAAAGTCACACAGCTGACAAGTGGCAGAGCAGGGATTAGAACCCTTGACCTCTGACTCCCAAGCCTGTGCTCTTTCCACTAAGCCACGCTGCTTCTTCTATAGTAATGTAATAATAATAATAATGGCATTTATTAAGCACTTACTATGTGTGAAGAACTGTTCTAAGCGCTGGGGGAGATACAAGGTGATTGGGTTGTCCCATGGGGGGCTCACAGTCTTAATCCCAATTTTACAAAGTAACTGAGGCACAGAGAAGTTAAGTGACTTGCCCAAGGTGACACAGCTGACAATTGGCGGAGCCAGGATTTGAACCCATGACCTCTGACTCCAAAGCCTGTGCTCTTTCCACTGAGCCACAAAACAGTTGTTTAAATCAATAACTTGTCTTTGAAACTTTCTTGCTTAACCAGTCAATATTCAAATTGCTTTGGCACAATTGAAATAAATGACTATAATGTAAGGCAAAAGCATACCTAAACATTTCTTGCCTTGCACAGAACTGTGACAAAAAACATAAATTACTTGAGGTATGGAAAGATGGTTGGGCATAAAATTCTGCTGAAACTTTATTGACTGTCTGACATTCTGGGAGTGAAGATTGCAAATTAGATTGTTTAAGCATAAAAACTATAAACTCTACAAATCATAGCTGGAAAACTCCAGTAAGTGATTTACAATGGATGGCTACACTTGCCAGTCTCTAAATGACAGATCATAAAATGACACTGGCAGGGTTAAAGCATGGTACAATTTGGGTTACCAACAAATCAGGTTAGGTAGAGACAGCAATGTATTGATTATGCATCAGGGAAAAGTTTTGCTTATTTGGAAAAAGAAAAAGTCATTCATGTGCCTTAACAAAGCAGATGTTATAAGTGAAGGTAAGGGAGAGAACTGAAGGGGAACAGCCTTACAATCCTGTAATTGATAAATCAGTAGTATTTGTTGAGTGTCTACTGTATGCAGGGCACTGTAATAAGTATTTGGGAGAATGCAAGAATTAGTAGACATGATCCATGACCACAGTCAGCTTACACCTTTACTTCCAAAGTACACACTTGCCCCAATGCATTGATCTTGTTCCCACTGTGAATCTCTTTCTTTCAAAGAACAAACTTGTTCCTATGCATCACCCATGTTCCCAACCAGTTCAACCCTCTCCCTTTTCTGGGAGGCTCAGACTACCACCTCAATTCTCTGAGGACTTTACTTGTTTGGGACAATTTAACCCTAGTCCATAAGAAGCTCTGCTCCTCCTCTGACTTGGGGTCTCAGTTTCTTGTCTTCAGTCACTCAGGGGTCTATCCTGCTTACAATCCTTATTACCCATTTTCCAGGTAAACTGTACTTATTAAGCTCCTAATCGGGGAGTGGAGTGTAAGGGAATCCTTGTTTTCTGGTAGGTTGGGGCTCCTGACTAGTCATTTTGTCAACTGCCCCTTTAGACTTTAAGCCTTTTGTGGGTAGGGAAAACTCCAGTAGTTGCCCATCCACCTCTGCATCCAACAGAAACTCCTCACCATTGGCTTTAAACCATTCCATCACCCTGCCCCCTCCTACCTCACCTTGCTATTCTCCTACTTCAACTCAGCCCATACACTTCAATTCTATAATGCTAACCTTCTCACTGTGCCTCAATCTTTCCTAACTTGACCCTTCACCTAATTTGCACCTTTACCCTTTCTCCTGGTTCTCCTCTTATCTCTCCAGCCGTTCATTCTCAGTCTTCTTTGCGGGCTCCTCCTCCCCCTCCCATCCCCTTACTGTAGGGCTTCCTCAAGTGTCAGTTCTTGGTCCCCTTCTGTTCTCTATCAACACTCACTCCCTTGGTGAACTCATTCACTCCCACGGTTTCAGCTATCATCTCTAGGCTGATGACACCCAAATCTACATCTCTGCCCCTGCTCTCTCTCCCTCACTTCAGGCTCCTGTCTCCTCCTGCCTTCAAGACATCTCCATCTGGATGTCTGCTATCTAAAATTCAATATGTCCAAGACTGAACTCCTTATCTTCCCTCCCAGTCTCTGCCATCTCCCTGACTTTCCCATCACTGTAGATGGCACTAACATCCTTCCCATCACACAAGCCCACAACCTTGGTGTCATCCTCGACTCTGCTCTCTCGTTCACTCCTCACATCCAATCTATCACCAAAACCTGCCATTCTCACCTCCGCAGTATCGCCAAGATCTGCCTTTTCTCTCCATCCAAACCACTACCCTGCTCATTCAGTCTCTTATCCCATCCCGACTGGATTCCTGCATCAGCCTCCTCTCTAATCTCCCATCCTCCTGTGTCTCCCCACTTCAGTCTATACTTTACTCTGCTGCCCGGATCATCTTTGTGCAGAAATGCTCTGAGCGTGTTACTCTCCTCCTCAAAAATCTCCAGTGGCTGCCTGTCAACCTACAAATCAAGCAAAAACTTCTCACTCTTGGCTTCAAGGCTGTCCATCACCTCGCCCCCTCCTACCTCACCTCCCTTCTCTCCTTCTACAGCCCAGCCCGCATGCTCCACTCCTCTGCCGCTAACCTCCTCATTGTACCTCTTTCTCGCCTGTCTAACCGTCGACCCCCCCGGCCCACGTTCTTTCCCTGGCCTGGAATGCCCTCCCTCCACACATCCTCCAAACTAGCTCTCTTCCTCCCTTCAAAGCCCTACTGAAAACTCACCTCCTCCAGAAGGCCTTCCCAGACTGAGCCCCTTTTTTCCTCTCCCCCTCCCCATCCTCCTCCCCCTACCTCCTTCCCCTCCCCACTGCACTTGTATATATAGTTGTACAGATTTATTACTCTATTTATTTTACTTGTACATATTTACTATTCTATTTATTTTGTTAATGATTTGCATTTAGCTTTAATTCTATTTGTTCTGATGACTTTGACATCTGTCTACATGTTTTGTTTTGTTGTCTGTCTCCCCCTTCTAGACTGTGAGCCCGTTGTTGGGTAGGGACTGTCTCTATATGTTGCCAACTTGTACTTCCCAATCGCTTAGTACGGTGCTCTGCACACAGTAAGTGCTCAATAAATACGATTGAATAAATGAATGAATGTCCTGCTTCCTCCCTCCTCAAATCTGACAGACAATTACTTCCCCTCCCTTCAAAGCCTTAACGAAAGTCCATCTCCTCCAGGAGGATTTCCCTGCCTAAGCACCCCCTTTCCTCTTCTCCCATTCCCTTCTACATCTCTCTAACTTGTTCCCTTGGTTCTTTCCACCTGCTCAACCCCACAGCACTTATGTATGTACTTATCTGTAATTTATTTATTGATATCAATGTCTCCCTTCCCCATCCCCCCACCAAGATGGTAAGCTCATTATGGGCAGGAAATATACCAGTTTATACTCTCCCAAGTACTTAGTACAATGCCCTGCATACAGTAAGTATTCAATAAATATGATTAAATGAATGAATGAATACCAACTCTGTTACACTGTACTCTCTCCCAAATGCTTAGTACAGTGCTCCATGCCCAGTAACCACTCAATAAATGTGACTGAATGTTTTTTTGTTTGCTCATTTAGTGTTGAAGCCTGGATTCTCTAGAGATCATGGGGTCAGGTGGCTTTGTTTGATGTGTTTGGAGGCTCCCTGGTGTTTCTTTTTCTTTCCCCTGTTTTCAGAATTCGTAAATAATTTGTATCTGTCTCCCCTGTGAGATTTGAGGCCAGAGAGATCATATCTACTTACCCTATTATACTCTCCCACTCACTTCATATGTGCTCTGCACACAGTGGGCCCTCAATCAATCAATCAATTAATTAATCGTACTTATTTAGCACTACTGTGTGTGGAGCACTATACTAAGTGCTTGGGAGAGTACATATAAAGATTATTGAATGACATTGATTTTCAGATGGAACTCCTGAGGAGTCTCCCCATTTTTTATTACTGGCTAGTTAGACTACTGAAGAACATACTCAGCTGTGTGATATCTGAATCACCGCCTGGTTTCAGATCAAACCACAGCATAGCAGCTAGTGTCTTGGTATTGTAACAGATACAGGAACAGTATAATGTGGAGAACAAATCCAACACCTCCATACTGGGTTCATGATCTTCCAAAATTATTTGAAACCATCATCAGACCGAGGCTCAGGAAATTTCCAAGCAAATTTGTGTATCCTGAGAAATTTCCCTAAACTACTTATTAATTTATTCATTCAGTCATATTTATTGAGTGCTTTTTGTGTGCAGAGCACCGTACAAAGTGCTTGGGAGAGTACAATATAACAATAAGCAGCCACATTCCCTGCCCACAGTGAGCTTACAGTCTAGAGGGAGAGAATTGTTCCACTTGTTCCAATTGTTGACAGAGTTCTCTCCTCCACCTCTGCAATCTGGCTTCCGTCCCCTACATTCCAATGAAACTGCCCCGTAAAATGTCACCAATGACTTCCTGCTTGCCAAATCCAACGGCTCCTACTCTATCCTAATCCTCCTCGACCTCTCAGCTGCCTGTATACATGTTTGTACATATTTATTACTCTATTTATTTATTTATTTTACTTGTACATATTTATTCTATTTATTTTATTTTGTTAATACGTTTTGTTTTGTTGTCTGTCTCCCCCTTCTAGACTGTGAGCCTGCTGTTGGGTAGGGACCATCTCTATATGTTGTCAACTTGTGCTTCCCAAGTGCTTAGTACAGTGCTCTGCACACAGTAAGTGCTCAATAAATGCGATTGAATGAATGAATGAATATTTGCAGAACTATGGAAAACAAAATGCTCCTATTCGGCTTTTCACAACTGTATTTCCCAGCTGAATACTGAGGGATTAGGACTTTGATAAAGGCTCACACCACTTGGAATTTCATTTGAATCAGTCAATCATATTTAATGAGTGCTTACTGTGGGCAGAGCATTGTACTAAGTGCTTGGGAGAGTACAACATAAAAGAGTTGGTCGACACGTTCCCTGCCCACAAGGAGTACAGTCTAGAGGGAGCTCAGGTGATACATTCCACAAATTGCCCCCAAACACAGATTGAACTGGACAAGGCTTCAATATGCAAGTGATACAGAGTGAATTTTAAGCCTCAGACCATGCAATTCATTTCATTCATTCATTGGTTACTTACTGAGTGCTTACTGTGTGCAAAAGCATTATAATATATGCTGGAAAGTAATATATTATTACTATAGTAAGCGCTTAATAAATGCCATCATTATTATGATGATCAAGGATTAATGGGACTCTTTTCCTGGCCCTTGAGGGGCTCACAAACTCACAGAAGTCTGGAAAATTGATAAGAAGCTGACAATTAAGTTGTAAAACCCTTGAGGGCAGGGATCAGGTAGAGTAATTCTATTGCACTGTACTCTCCAAACAGCTTAGTACAGTGTTCTAGAAACAGTAAGCACTAAATGAATGTGATTGATTGACTGATAAGGATAAATTTAAAATAAAAAGACAAAAGATGGATGAATTCCATATCCTGGGTTAATCTAGTCTTGAATGATGCTCCTTCTTTTTAAAATAATAATAATAATAATGATGGTATTAAGCACTTACTATGTACCAGGCACTGTTCTAAGCACTGGGGTAGGTACAAGGTAATTGGGTTGGACAAAGTCCATATCCCACATGGGGCTCAAAGTCTTAATCCCCATTTTACAGATGAGGGAACCAAGGTACAGAGAAGTTAGGTGACTTCCCCAAATTCACAAAGCAGACTTGTGGCAGAGCTGGGATTAGAACACACGACTTTCTGATTTACAGGCCTGTGCTCAAAGTCAAATGCTTACAATGTGCTAGGCACTGTACTAAGCACTGTAAAATGAGATACAAGTCTCATTGTACAGATGAGAAAACTGAGGCACAGAAGAGTTAAGTGATTTACCCAATGAGATACAAGTCTCATTGTACAGATGAGAAAACTGAGGCACAGAAGAGTTAAGTGATTTACCCAAGGTCACACAGCAGACAAGTGGCAGAGCAGGAATTAGAACCCAGTTCCTTCTGACAGCATGGCTCAGTGGAAAGAGAACAGGCTTGAGAGTCAGAGTTCTAATCCCAGCTCCTTCGCTTGTCACCTGTGTGACTTTAGGCAAGTCACTTAACTTCTCTGTGCCTGTTCCCTCCTCTGTAAAATGGAGATTAAGACTGTGAGCCCCACGTGGGACAACCTGATTACCTTGTATCTCCTCCAGTGCTTAGAACAGTGCTTGGCACATAGTAACCACTTAATACTATTATTATTATTATTATTATTCCCATGCTCTATCCACTATCATCTTGAATTAACTGCTGTTTCCTTTAGTTTCAGGGAGGTAACAGTGTAAGCTCATTGTGGGCAGGGAATTTATCTATGACACGGACCTACTGCTGCCTGTGCACCCAGAATATCCTCCACGGGGCCTTCTGCCACTGCTGGGGCCTGTTTCTCAATTTCAAAATTGAAAGTGGGGTCACCTGAGGACACAAATGGGGTCATGGAGAGTTCATGGGGCCATTATTCTATTTATTTTATTTATTTTATAGAATACATTAAAAATAAATAGAATATTTATTATTCTATTTGTTTTGTTAATGATGTGCATCTAGCTTTATTTCTATTTATTCTGGTGACTTGACACCTGTCCACATGCTTTGTTTTGGTGTTTGTCTCCCCCTTCTAGACTGTGAGCCCGTGGTTGGGTAGGGACCGTCTCTATATGTTGCCAACTTGTACTTCCCAAGCGCTTAGTACAGTGCTCTGCACACAGTAAGTGCTCAATAAATACGATTGAATGAATGAATGAATGAGTGTTTATTGTTGTACTCTCCCAAACACTTAGTACATGCTCTGCACATAGTAAACACTCAATAGTTATGACTGAATAAGCAAAAGATGACATTTTCCTAATTACCTAGATAGGTAACCCAGAGTAGACCTTTGAACAGGAATTGTCCAGATTGGCAATTTTAAAATTCTCAGTTAAGATACATTGACTTTCACCTACGGTCCTAGATTAACCATCATTTTAGGAATTTCTATAATTTTTCCAAGTTTGTAATACAAGGTTAAATAATACTTTGAAAACCTCCCCACTAATGCATCTTGGAAATATATTCATTCATTCATTCATATTCATTGAGCACTTACTGTGTGCAGAACACTGTACTAAGCACTTGGGAAGTACAAGTTGGCAACATATAGAGACGGTCCCTACCCAACAGTGGGTTCACAGTCTAGAAGGGGGAGACAGACAATGAAATAAAACATATTAACAAAATAAATAGAATAAATATGTACAAGTAAAATAGAGTAATATGTATTAATTCATTCAATTGTTTTTACTGAGCACTTACTGTGTGCAGAGCACTGTACTAACCACTTGGGAAGTACAAGTTGGTATTCATTCATTTCTATAAGAGTTGTACTGCCTCAGCAATTTTCCTCTGCTATGATTTTAAGTTTTTCCTTATTTATAGAGAAGGCAATACTAGAATTGCTTCATTGACACACAAACGCACACTGCCTCCCTTGCGCCCTAGCCCAACTGCAAATACTTGACTGCATTGGTACTTGTCTTTGAAAAAAAATAAAGGTATTTTATTTTCACTCATATCATTTATTTAATGTTTATTGTCACTTATTTTGTTAGCTATTGGATGTAAACTATTGGAGAGGGAGGTCTACTTGGAGGAAGAGCTTAATAAAGGAAATTTTCATAGTAGGGGAAATTGCCTTGTTCCTCATATTCCCATACCCTTCACTATAAATAAAGGGGCAGATTTGAAGTGTCTAAAGCACTTCAGAAGTGTGTGTGAAATATACTAGAAGACTAGGGAGACATAGTTACCATAATGTGACTGTGAATTAGGTATAATGCAATAAGGTATTGACAGAAATGCAGTTTGAAGCAGATCCAGAATGATGTGGCAGCTCTGTTATCAATGGATACCAATTACAAATATTTAAAATGCATTATTTATTAGGAACTAGTTTTACACAGTGTTCATTTGTTGCCCATGAGATGCTACTAACCAGTGTTAAGTTTCAGAGAAATACATGCAATACATTTGTTCCCTTCAGGATTTATCTTTATAAAACCTTTCTATGTTTTTTTTTTTCCTTCCAAAACATTCATGAATTTCATCTGGCCTAATAGGTGTCATATATTGTTCAATTGTTTTTAAACCATCTTCCATTTGAGCCATGATTTCCAATTGAATAATTGGCATGAAACAATTTATGAATAACTGAGATTTGCAGGTATGCAACTATCATGATATGGGAGAAATACTGTTATATTTTAAACTATCAATTTATTTTGGTTAGAAAATCACAACGCTAATTTAATACCAAAGTCCCTGGATATCAGTGTCACTGAACACAGATGGATCTTTGTCTTATGACGTTTCCAGCAATATTAAAAGAGAATATTAGAGAAGCAGCGTGGCTCGGTGGAAAGAGCATGGGCTTTGGAGTCAGAGGTCATGGGTTCGAATTCCGACTTTGCCACATGTCTGCTGTGTGACCTTGGGCAAGTCACTTAACTTCTCTGAGCCTCAGTTACCTCATCTGTAAAATGGGGATTAAGACTGTGAGCCCCATGTGGGACAACTTGATCACCTTGTATCCCCCCCCCAGCGCTTAGAACAGTGCTCTGCACATAGTAAGCACTTAACAAATGCCATCATTATTATTATTATTATTAAAAGTGACCAAACCATCTGTGAGTAGCCCTAGGCATGCAGCCTGCAAGGGCTTGCGGGTGTCATGGAATGGATATAGCCAGAACACAGTTTCATTTGGGATTCTCTGAGTGTATCCTACAAAATATGTGTGACCCTTCCCCTTTACATATGACTATTGGCAGATCTGTTGCCAACTTGTACTTTCCAAGCGCTTAGTACAGTGCTCTGCACACAGTAAGGGCTCAGTAAATACGTTCGAGTCTGTCTCCCCCTTCTAGACTGTGAACCCGTTGTTGGGTAGGGACCGTCTCTATATGCTGCCGACTTGTACTTCCCAAGCGCTTAGTACAGTGCTCTGCACACAGTAAGTGCTCAATAAATGCGATTGAATGAACTATCTCTTCCACCACGTATGCATCCAGATGTTGCGCTGAGATGACCAGCTTTGACCGTGATAAGGCCTCTCTATGCCCTAGAAGTCAAAGGTCCTCAGCAAGAGATATATATTTCTCTACCAGCATCTCACTAAATGCATCTCTAAATAGTTGACATACAAGTAACACAAGCTCTGAGCTCTTGTGCTAATTGCTCCCAATATTCTGGTAGTGTTAAACACTTTATAGAAATTCCCCAGGGGGAATCGCTTTGCTAAAAGCGCAGATACTTTTTCCAGCAGAATTCACCAGGTGCAAGTGAGTTCTCTAGCTAGGTAATTAGGATACAAACGAACTATCTGGAAAATTACCCGGCTCTCTTTGTATCACCACGATCTTGAAAGATGAGTCAGTAAGCAAATACGATGCTGACTGCCACCTCACATATCTGTTCGTGGTTTCTCTCTAGTTCATATTGTTGAAAATCACAAACTTCTTATCTTTTCTCCTGTACACTCTCCTCCTCTTTGTCCCAGGAGTCTGTAACCTTGGGGTCACTTCTACTTTTCACAGTCTTTCAGATCTCTCATTCAATTAACTGCTAAATACTGCCAATTCTTCTTCCAAAATATTTCCTGGATTTACCCTTCCTCTCCATCCAAGCAATCTTATTACAATTAGAGTACTGCATTTTCCTCTCCCTTTCTGATGGTGGAGACCTACTGAGTAAAGAAAGGCAGAGTAGGGCCTGTGAGCATGGAGGAACTCCAAGAATGGAAAGAAAGGCCACCCAATCCCTCCTCTTTCCTTCCCACCCCACAATCTTTACCCCAGTGTGGCAGTGGGAATATGGGTGGAGCTGTATGGCTCAGTAATAGTTGATGGGCAGAATGGAAAGTGACACAACTGGGCAGCAGATTCCCTCCAGGTAGCATGGTGGATAGAGCGTGGGCTAGGAGCCAGCGGGACTTGGGTTCTAATCTCGACTTCACCACTTGTCTGCTGTGTGGCCTTGGGCAAGTCACTTCACTTCTCTGTGCCTCAGTTACCTCATCTGGAAAATGGGGATTAATATTGTGAGCCCCATGTAGGACAGGGACTGTGTCCAACCCCATTACCTTATATCTACTCTAGTGCTTAGTACAGCGCAAGGCACAGAATAAACACTTAATATGTGCTTATCCTGGCTCCGCCACTTGTCAGCTGTGTGACTTTGCGCAAGTCACTTCACTTCTCTGAGCCTCAGTTCCCTCATCTGGAAAATGGGGATTAAGCTGTGAGCCCCACATGGAACAACCTGATCACCTTGTAAACTCCCCAGTGCTTAGAACAGTGCTTTGCACATAGTAAGTGCATAATAAATGCCATCATTATTATTATTATTAATAAATACCACAATCCTTCTTCTCTCTCTCCTCCTTTTTCCTTCTCTTTTCTTTTTTTATTATTTCTTCTTTCTTTTTCTTCTCTTCTTCTTGAAGGGGTTAGGGAGTTTACTCTGATGCCAATTTTCTGAAGTCTTGTTGTGTCACCGAGGGTGACACCAAGAAATGTAGCTAGAGAAAATCAATTGTATTTCAAACAATGACATTTTTTGAACATTTATTGTGTGCATTGCACTGTACTAAGTGCTTAAAATAAAACTCCAAATGGCAGTTCATGGCCAGGACTATCCAAGATCAGGCTTGCTACCTGGTACCTTGCTACCTTGAGACTATAACGTCACCCTCTAAACTCTAAGTTTGATGTAAGCAGGAACATATCTACCAGTTCTGTTGTATTTTACTCTCCCAAGCTCTTAATACAACGCTCTGCACACAGTAAGTGTTCAATAAATATGATTAATTAATTGATTGACTGATGGATGATTCCTCCTAGGTGACTCAAGCCCCTCCCAAATCTTTGAGCAGTTGCTATGTAAAAAGCCATGTATATAATATAAACACAGATTAATGAAGCATGTCCTGTTAACATGTTTTCCAACACTAAAATACTCCAGCTAAATTTTTTAGTTTCTATTTCTGTTTCAGGACAGAATCCTGGTGTGGGAGAGAGAGAGAGCTCTGGTGACCATGCTCACATTCACACACATTGGTTTGCTTTCCTGCTGGGGAGTATCTTGGGTGATAAATTTCACCCAGTGCATATGCTGCAGGTACACAGCGATTTCACTGAGGAGGATTGCTTAGGCAGCATAGAGGCTGATTCACTCTTGGACAAAATCAACCTCCACTGTATAAAAAAAAAATGACAGACCTTGACTTAATGGACAAGGGATTCCACCTCATTTTCAATCAAACAAAATGGAATTGTCAACCAATTCTTTCAGTCAGAGTAATCACAGTTATTTTCATCCCTTGTGATTGCCTTGTAGGGGTCTGATTGGCCTGGAAGAGGAGGAAGGGGGCTTGATGAATGCAACTGCTCAGGGAGGTAGGTGAATTTGTGGCAGCCTGACTAATCCCCAATTTCCCCACCCTATTCATCCTCCCTTCTGTGTTGCCCTGCACTTTGGTTTGCAGCCTTTAAGCACTTCGATAATCACCCCTTCCCCATCCCCATAGCCCTTAAGCACATATTCTTCTACTCTGATGTTTCCCCTATCTATATTAAATTATCTGTTTCCCCCAAAGATGGTAAAGTCCTTGAGGGCAGGGAGCATATCTACCAAGTCTTCTGTATTATACTTGGGAGATTATTGGTATTGTAATCTCCCAAACACTGGGCACAGTGCTCTGTATGCAATAAGTATGCAATAAGCACTCTGTATGCAATAGGCACTCAATAAGTATGTACTAAGCGCCCAAGCGCTTAGTACAGTGCTCTGCACATAGTAAGCGCTCAATAAATACGATTGATGAAATACCATTGAATAGCTTATTCCTTGGTTGATTAGACTCCTGCCAGTCCCTTTGGACTCTGGGGACTGTTTCTGAGAATTGCAGAACAATATGAATGGGCAAAGCAGATTTGAGGGCTGGAACATTGAAAATGAGCTCTTTTCAACAGGATATGCTGACAATTTAGTTCCCCATTTTACAAGTGAGGAAACTGAGACACAGAGAAGTAAAGTGAGTTGCCCATGTCATTGAAGACACAACTGAAGAGCAGGGATTAAAACAGTAATCAATCTATGGTAGTTTTTGAGTGCTTACTGTGTGCAGAACACTGCCATAAGAACTTTGGAAAGTGCAATTCAACAAAACTTTTTTAAGTGGTATTTGTTAAGTGTTAATTAGGTTGGATATGGTCCATATTCCATATGGGACTCACAGGCTTAATCCCCGTTTTACAGATGAGGTAACAGGCACAGAGAAGTGAAGTGCCTTGCCCAAGGTCACACAACAGATAAGTGGCAGAGCTCGTATTGGAACCCAGGTCTTTCTGACTCCCAGCCTTGCGATCTATCCACTAGGCAACACTGCTTCTCAAGGTTACAGTCTAATTTAAAGTAGGGCACAAAAATGATATGGCCTCTGACTAATGTGTACCAAATTCCTTTATGACTACTGTGGTAAAAATGGCACACATCCCAAACCAGGATACAGTTTGGGTAAAGGGGTAGGGCATGCCAGAGGCAGCTGGGGACAGCTTGAAGGATCTGTTTTATTGAAAGAATGGAAGGGTGCAATAAAGGAAATGATTTAGAAATTGTTGGGTGGAGAAAAGGTCTGGGAGAGGAACCCGAGTCACTATGGGGGGCATAAACTATGTGGTAGCATGCATGTATGACCTTGTGCATCCCTGGCCATGGACTGCCATTCAGAACTTTTCCTCTGGAGTGCTCCATGTAAAATTTCTCTCTCTTTTGGGGTGCCATGGTCAAAGATGCAATGAGAGATCAGCAAGCTGGCATCAGAATACACTTCTGGCACACTGGGAAACTCTTCCAACTCAACAGCTTGGGCGCATCATCAAAAGTCTAAGACAGCTGCTCAGCTGCTACTATTTTCAGTCAGCAGGATTCCAGAGGCTTATACACAAGAAAACATGCAAATACTTAGGAATCATTTTGCAAATATGGCACAGAACTGTGGTGAGACAATAAATCTGAAAAAGAGTGTGGTGAACCCACAACAAGCTGGCCTATTAGTGACTGTTTGTGATCCCGTGAACAAGCAAGAGACTGCCGAAGGCACTGATGGGCCCTGAGACATGTGATTAGTGGCCTGTGGGGGTGAACGGGGAGGGAAGTGGGGGCTTTCTCTCCCTGCTCTACCCAGTAATGGGCCTGGACCAATCAATGACTACATGTAGAGCCACAACTGTGATGTCTAAGGCGGATAAAAGACTGCCATTAAATCGTGAGGATATACGCTGAAGCATGCAGAAAGGCAGAAGCAGCACTAGGGCTCGCTGAGGCAAGCAAAGAGGCCTGAAATGCTGAAGCACGCAGAGGGTAGCACCTGGAGCAGAAACAGCACAGAGAAGCAAGCATTGAAGAAGCAAGCAGGAGAGCAGCACTTGAAAGCAGTAAAAGGCAGCAGCACTTGAAAGCAGAAAGAAGAAGCACTGGCAGAATGGGCTCCCTTGACCAGCAGACTGGTATTGGACCCTTGGTGGAGTGGAGTGAGTGAGTGAGAGTGTGTCACTCCTTTTCATGTTGGTAAAACTAAGTAAAAAACTTTGCACAGTAACCTTGGTGGTCGGTGGTGTGGTTTGACACTACTGCATGTCACTGAGACTCCCCTGGTCCAGGAAAATCCTGATTGGTATAAGCTGGGGGCTCGAGACATACAGACACTCGGTATCAGCCCTGTAAGGAGAGTGTATAATATTAGCAGACATGTTCCCTTTTGTGTCGACCCTTCACTTGGATTTGCTCCCCTTTCTCACTCCTCCCACAGACTCAGATACTTAAGGTGAGTGTATAATATTAGCAGACATGTTCCCTTTTGTGTCGACCCTTCACTTGGATTTGCTCCCCTTCTCACTCCTCCCACAGACTCAGATACTTAGGTACAGAGAGCTTACATAAGGTGAGAAATTTTCATCAGCAACACAGACCTCAAAGCAGCCACTGAATCCTGCTAATAAGGCAGTTTATTGTCCCGTGTTAGAAAACAAAATAAACAGGGTCAGCATGGCCTTTGGCAGAATGCAAGATAGAATGTGGTGAACACAGGAACATTAAGCTCCACACTAAGAGAGGGTCTACAAGGCTGTTATTTAGCTTAACAAATACCAACATTATTATTCCAACCTTCCAAATAGCTGTGAGAGCTAGAGCTAGAGCTGTTAAGCACATTTAGCTTCTTGAGTAGCTTTCATCAACATTATCCTGAATCATACTCTATATCATATGGCAGGGCAAGATTGCCTAAAATGAAATTCAGCTCACCAGCCTCAAAACAATGCTCGCAACTACACAGGTCCCCTGGGTTGGGCATGTGAGGAGAATGAATACAGCAGGATAACAAAGCAGGATGTGCTGTAAAAGAAACAGCAAGGAGGCCCATGCAGTGTTGGAAGGCAGAAAATGATGCAGTAAAAAGCACAGTCTTAAACAATGCAACATAGCAGTGATCTATTGGGCAACCATGACAGTCGAAAGTTGAAGCTGGCATGCGAAAATCAAGAAGGATTATTAGGTTATTCTCCTAGATCAAAAACTCTATGAAAATCAGGATGCAAGGAAGTACTTGTTGAAAACAAGGAGAGGTCTGTTGTAGAGGAAAAACAATAAAACAATGAACTGACCACTCACGCCAACCCTTTGTCCATGTCCTGCCTCTTGCCTAGAATGTCCTCCCTCTTCATATGTGACATACAGTCTTCCTACCTTCAAAGCCTTATTCAAAGCATGTCTCCTCCAAGAGGTCTTTCCTAAGTCCCCATTTCCTCTTTTTGTTCTCCCTTCTGCATAGACCCTTCACTTGGATTTGCTCCCCTTTCTCACTCCTCCCTCAGCTCCAGACACTTATGTACATATCTGTAATTTATGTATATTAAGGGCTGTCTCCCCATCTATACTGGTAGCTCACTGAAGAAAAGGGACGGGTCTACCAACACAGCTATTTTGTACTCTCCCAAATGCTTAGAACAGTGCTCTCCACCCAGCTCTCAATAAATATGACTGATTAATTGACTGAAGCACCATTCTTACTTGCAAACAACGTAGGTAAGTGTACCAATCCTACATTGCTTTTCTTAGTCACAGTTGCAATAGTGATAGAACATCTCCATCGTTCTCGCCTGTCCCACCGTCGACCCCCGGCCCACGTCCTACCTCTGCCTGGACTGTCCTCCCTCCACACATCTGCCAAACTAGCTCTTTTCCCCTCTTCAAAGCCCCGAGAGCTCACCTCCTCCAGGAGGCCTTCACAGACTGAGCCCCCTTTTTCCTCTCCATGCCTTAGCCCCTACTCCCTCCCTCTGCTCTACCCTGTTCCCTCCCCCACAGCACTTGTGTATATTTGTGCATATTTATTACTCTATTTTATTAATGTGTATATATCTATAATTCTAATTATCTATTTTGATGGTATTGATGCCCGTCTACTTGTTTTGTTTCATTGTCTGTCTCCCCTTTCTAGACTGTGAGCCCGTTGTTGGGTAGGGACTATCTGTATTGGTTGCCGAATTGTACTTTCCAAGCACTTAGTACAGTGCTTAGCGCTTAGTAAGCTCTCAATAAATATGATTGAATAAATGAATGAACATGGTACTCATTCATTCAGTCATATTTATTGAGCGCCTATTGTGTTCAGAGCACTGTACTAAGCGCTTGGGAAGTACAAGTCGGCAACATTTAGAGATGGTCCCTACCCAACAACGGGCTCAGAGTCTAGAAGGGGGAGACAGACAACAGAACAAAACATGTAGACAGGTGTCAATCATCAGAACAAATAGAATTATATCTATATGCACATCATTAACAAAATAAATAGAATAGTAAATATGTACAAGTAAAATAAATAGAGTAATAAATCTGTATAACTCTATATACAAGTGCTGTGGGGAGGGGAAGGAGGTAGGGCAGGGGGGATGGGGAGGAGAATAGGAAAAAGGGGGCTCAGTCTGGGAAGGCCTCCTGGAGGAGGTGAGCTCTCAGTAGGGCTTTGAAGGGGGGGAAGAGAGCCAATTTGGCGGATGTGAGGGGAGAGGGCATTCCAGGCCAGAGGTAGGACGTGGGCCAGGGGTCGATGGTGGGACAGGCGAGAACGAGGCCCAGTGAGGAGGTTAGCAGCAGAGGAGAGGAGGGTGCAGGCTGGGCTGTAGAAGGAGAGAAGGGAGAAGAGGTAGGAGGGGGTGTGGTGTTGGAGAGCCTTGAAACAGAGAGTGAGGAGTTTTTGCTTGATTCATAAGTTACAGGCAGCCACTGGAGATTTTCGAGGAGGGGAGTAACATGCTCAGAGCGTTTCTGTACAAAGATTATCCGGGCAGCAGAGTGAAGTATAGACTGAAGCGGGGAGAGACAGGAGGATGGGAGATCTGAGAGGAGACTGATACAGTAATCTGCAGTAATGTTACCTAGGAGAAGACTAAAAAAACATGCACATTGTAGTTCTTCAAATATAGGGAATTCAACAAATAAATGCTTTGAAAACAAATCAAAAAGCATATATAGGCTTGCATGTCAGTGTACGTTGTGTGTAGGTCCCTATTTCTAAAGTGGGAATCTTTTCATGACAAAATTGATGCCTACTATTTTGTAGGTCAAGATAAGCCAAATTCAGTTTTGATTTCTTTCAACTCCATATTATTAGCAATGTTAATTATGTCTGTTGCACAAATGTGATAACCAGAAATTACCTTCATGAATTTAATTGTAGTTTGAGTAACACAGTAATCAAAACACATTGTCTTCTTATTTGGAAAATGACTATTTAAGCTAAGTGTTTTTGAACAAACACAAGACTTTTAAGAGAGGTGTAAAATGGCACCATTCAGGGCAGACCATGATTTTCCCAGAAACTAATGTAATTTTTTTTAAGGATTCAATAGAGAACTCAAAGCATATTTTCAAGTAAACAACTCAAATATGCCAAAAATCTTGTTAATTAAAAACAACAAAAAAACCCAACTATCATTGCCTTCTGGTGATGGTAAATAATTTAGCAACAGCAGCATCAAAACAATATGAAAGAATAAATTTGAAAATGGAAAATATTTAATACAAAATCATATATTTGATGTATTGTAATAATCACAAATGTTATTCTAAGACCTACTGATCCTCATAAATAATAAACCCCCCACTTTTCTATGTCCATTGCTTCCGAAGTTCATAGTCTCAGGGGTTAGTACTGAATACAATGTCTCTACATTTCACTATTTTTCACAGTGGGGCAAAATCTCCCAGCAAAACACAGAAGCAGCTTGGCCTAGTGTACAACTCTTGGGCCCGAGAGTTAAAAAACAACAACACCTATCTGGGTTCTAATCTCTGCTGGCGCTTACTGGGTGCAGAGCACTATACTTACCTCAGTTTTCTCATCTGCAAAATAGGAATCACATACCTATCAGTCCTAGACTGAGCTCCCCATGAAGGACTCACTGACATTATCATCTTATTTCTACCTCAACGCTTAGTACAGTGCTTTGTATGTAGTAAGCACTTACATACCACAATTATTGTTATGGTCATTATTATCATAATTAAAATAGAAGTGGGGAGATTCCCCCTATAAAGTGTAGTTAACACATATGAATGGGGATAAAACTAAACAAAAGTAGTTGAAAATTTAGATGGAAACAAATTTCAGACAAGACAATTGCAGGCAGAGAACATGGAGATTGATCAAAACAAAATATACGTGACAATAAATCGGAATGCTCCAAAACACAGCAAAGACATACCCAAGGCATTGGGCACATTCATTCAATCGCATTTATTGAGCGCTTACTGTGTGCAGAGCACTGTACTGAGGCATATTTGAATTTCTTGTATTATACATTCAAAATCTAGCACAAAGAACACAACTCTTAACACTTGCACCTCCCAAAAAACTAAACGCATAAAAATATAGAATGACTTTGGGAGAAACAGAGAGATTTCGACAGGTTGAAATAATTTAGTTTTAAATAATAATAATAATGTTGGTATTTGTTAAGCTCTTACTATGTGCCAAGCATTCATTCATTCATTCAATCGTATTTATTGAGCGCTTACTGGGTGCAGAGCACTGTACTAAGCGCTTGGGAAGTACAGGTTGGCAAGAACAAGCACTGTTCTAAGCGCTGGGATAGACAAGTTTATCAGGTTGCCCCACGTGGGACTCACAGTCTTATATCCATTTTACAGATGTGGTGACAGGCACAGAGAAGTCAAGTGACTTGCCTAACGTCACACAGCAGACAGTGGAACAGTCGGGATTCGAACCCATGACCTCAGACTCCCAAGCCCGGGTTCTTTCCTCTAAGCTACACTGCTTCTCTAAGAATTTACACACTTTTTCTTTAGCTACAGGGATACTCAGATTTCAGGAGATGCTTCTAAGTAAGGACTGTGGGCAATGTCCATGTCGATAGGTTTCTATGTCTTAAGGTGGAGACCTTTCGAATATACATCTAGATCAAAGACAATACCCTCATTTCCCTCATTTGATCAAGGGTGAGGGGGCATGTTAGTGAGGATGACTTTTGTTTAAACTAGCTCTGAAACTAATTTACATGTGTTAGCCCACTAGCAGTCAATTTATCTAAGTAATTATCATGTTAACAAGAGCTTTCCTTTTCGAGTTCAATGTAATCAACAGTGCTAAAAGACAGAAGTGTGTGAAGCTTTGAGAAACAACTTGGAGTTATTCTAAAGTTTTAATTTGACTGGAAAACTCTATCCAAAATGGCATATTGGTAAACTCCGCACAAAATAACAACAAAAAAGAATCACTATGTGAGAGGAAGATGACTAATGAATTGATTAAAAATAAAAATGATAAAATACCTAAATGTTCTGTAACACATAAAACTCAACAGAAGAAAATGAATTGATGTAATGAGAGAAGAGTTATGATATTTTCTTTCAGAAAAAAAACTGGCAGGCGATTAATAATTTCAAGAGAAAGATGCAAACTGTATCATTAATTTCCTGGTGTTCTACAAAAAGTCTGCCTTCAGATCTTAAAATTTCTGAAGATGGTTACTGACTTGATTTATTTTCCATATCTACACAAATCAAAGACAAATTCTGTTACAACAAAATGTCATAATAAAATAAATATGTATTATTATTGAAACTGCATCCGGAATCCACAATTTAAAATGGACCCCAATGTCTTTCAACAAGTTCATTTACAGGAGGGGGGCAGATGGTGACCTTCCTTTGACTGTCAGCAGAAGTGAGTGCCCTGCACAGAGTAAGCATTCAATAAATAGGATTGAACTGAAAGAAAGCCTTCTCCAAAAGAGACAATTCAGGCTGATGGAAAGTGTAATTAGGATTTTGACAGTAAACCTTTCATTTGAAAGGGAATAATTTCATTTGAAATGCAACTAGCTGGTGGTTACCTTGCCATGGCTTTTAATACGATTGCTGTGTGGATTTCTTCCAAATCTACCTCACTAGCCAGAATTTCTCTCTTTCATTCAATTCATTCAATTGTATTTATTGAGTGCTCACTGTGTGCAGAGCACTCTACTAAGCACTTGGGAAGTACAAATTGGCAACATATAGAGTTGGTCCCTACCCAACAACGAGCTCACAATCTAGAAGGGGGAGACGGACAAAAAACAAAACAAGTAGACAGGTGTCAATGCCAACAGAATAAATAGAATTATAGCTATTTACACAACATTAATAAGTAGAGTAATAAATCTGTACAAATATGCACAAGTGCTGTGGGGAGGGGGAAGGGTGGAGGGAGGGAGGGGAGGAGGAGGGGAGGAAAAAGTGGGGCTCGGTCTGGGAAGGCCTCCTGGAGGAGGTGAGCTCTCAGTAGGGCTTTGAAGGAAGGAACAGAGCTAGTTTGGCAGATGTGTGTCCTCTGCTATCTCATATATTGTCCTGTTGGCAGGCCATCTCCCATCAGCACCTCAGATTCCACATATCCAAAAGGGAATTCCTCATCTATTCTCCCAAACTGTCTTCCCTACCTAACTTTCCTATAAAAGTTGACATGACACCACCAACCACTGTATCTCTCAAATCCATAACTGTGGCCTCCTTTCAAATTTCACCCACATACTGACTCAGTTGCTGAATCTGTCAATTCTCCCTCCACAAAAATCTCCAGAATCTGCTCCTTCAGGTTTATCCAAATTGCCCCTACACTTGTCCAGGAATTGGCAAATCCCAGACTTGGCTAATGATTATACCAGCCTCCTCACTGGTCTCTATGACTCCAAACTCACCCCTTTCCTGTCAAAATTTTGTTCTTCTAACCAAATTGTTTTCCTATTGTCTACAAACATTTCATGTATGTAAAAAAACCTCATAAAACCAAAGCATGACAGATGAAATATAGAAAATTTTTTTGCAGACAATATCTATTGAGATAATCCATTAAGAAAAGTGAAGTATGAAATTCAGAATGGATATGTAGAAAAAATAATTGTTGCATTATTAGAGATTTAGTATGGGCTGGAAGTCAGAAGGAACCGGGTTCTAATCCAGGTCTGCCACTTATCTGCTGTGTAACCTTGGAAAAGTTAATTTACTTCTCTGAACCTCAGTTACCTCATCTGTTAAATGAGGATTTCAACCGTGAACTCTATGTGGGTTATAGACTGAGTCCAACCCAATTTGTTTGTATCCACCCCAGTGCTTAGTACACTACCTGGCTAATAGTAAGCACTTAAATGCCATAATTATTATTATCATTATCATCATCAACTCTATGCCTCAGTTACTTCGTCTGTAAAATGGGGATTAAGACTATGAACCCAGTGTGGGCCATGGACTACGGTCCAACCTGGTTAGTCTGTATTTACCCCAGAACTTAAAACAGTGTCTGGCACATAGTAAGTGCTTATCAAATACCATAAAAAATCATTATGGGTAATGGATTTCATTCATTCAATCGTATTTATTGAGCGCTTACTGTGTAAAGAGCACTGTACTAAGCGCTTGGGAAGTACAAGTTGGCAACATATAGAGATGGTCCCTACACAGCAGCGGGCTCACAGTCTAGAAGGGGGGGACAGACAACAAAACAAAACATATTAACAAAATGAAATAGAATAGTAAATACATACAAGTAAAATAAAGAGTAATAAATATGTACAAACATATATACAGGTGCTGTGGGGAGGGGAAGGAGGTAAGGTGGAGGGGGCGGAGGGGGAGAGGAAGGAGGAGGCTCAGTCTGGGAAGGCCTCCTGGAGGAGATGAGCTCTCAGTAGGGCCTTGAAGGGAGGAAGAGAGCTAGCTTGGCGGATGTGGGGAGGGAGGGCATTCCAGGCCCGGGGGATGACGTGGGCCGGGGGTCAACGGTGGGACAGGTGAGAATGAGGCACGGTGAGGAAGTTAGTGGCAGAGGAGCGGAGGGTGCGGGCTGGGCTGGAGAAGGAGAGAAGGGAGGTGAGGTAGAAAGGGGCGAGGTGATGGACGGCCTTGAAGCCAAGAGTGAGGAGTTTCTGCCTGATGCGTAGGTTGATTGGTAGCCACTGGAGATTTTTGAGGCGGGGAGTAACATGCCCAGAGAGTTTCTGCTCAAAGATGATCCAGGCAGCAGCGTGGAGTATAGATGAGATATTATGAAACAGATTACTCACTCTGAGTAATCCTTCCTTTTACCTCTAGTCTCAAAATAATAAACAGACATTCAAAAGAGAATTCCTCATCTTCCCACTCAAACCCTCTTCTTCCTGATGCTTTCTCAGAACTTCAACACCACAATTCACTCATTCAATTGTGTTTATTGAGCACTTACTGTGTGCACAGCACTGTACTAAGCACTTGGGAAGTACAAGTCGGCAACATATAGAGAGGGTCCCTACCCAACAACGGGCTCACAGTCTAGAAGGGGGAGACAGACAACAAAACATGTAGAAAGATGTCAAAATCATCAGAATTCTTACGAACCCAGTGCGTTACAATAATAATAATAATAATGGCATTTGTTAACCACTTACTATGTACTGAGCACTGTTCTAAGCGCTGGGGGGTACAAGGTAATCAGGTTGTCCCAAGTGGGGGCTCGCAGTCTTAATCCCCATTTTACGGATGAGGTAACTGAGGCACAGAGAAGTGACAGCTGACAAGTGGCAGAGCAGGGATTAGAACTCATGACCTCTGATTCCCAAGCCCAGGCTCTTTCCACTGAGCCACGCTGCTTCTCATTCTTGACTCACCTCTCTCATTAAAAATACATATTCAACCTGTCACCTATTCTATTGGTCCTACCTTCAAAACATCTCTAGAATCCACTTCTTCCTCTCCATCCAAACTGCTGCCATGTCCAAGAGTTTATCATAGCCTGCCTCAACTAAGTGCTTAGTGCAGTGCTCTGCACACAGTAAGCACTCAATAAATACGATTGAATGAATGAATACTGTATTAGCCTTCTTGATGACCTCCCTGCTTCCAAGCAGTTGTATTCATTGAGCACTTGATTTATACAAAAGTGCTGTGGGGCTGAGGATGGCGTGAATAAAGGGCACAAATCTGAGTGCTACAGTGACACAGAAGGGAGAGGGAGTAGAGGAAATGAAGGCTTAGTTAGGGAAGGTCTCTTGGAGGAAGTGTGATTTTAATGTAAGCCCAGTGAGGGCAGGGATTGTCTCTATTGCTGAATTGTACTTTCCAAACACTTAGTACGGTGCTCCGCATACAGTACACACTCAATAAATACAATTGAATGAATGAATGAATAAGGCTTTGTTTAATCATCTGTAGGATATAAAGGGGGAAGGAGTTCCAGGCCAGAGGCAGGACACGATCAAGAGATGGGCGGTGAGATCGAGGTAAAGTGAATAGGTAATGGTAAACCACTTCTGCATTTTTACTGCAAAAACTCTATGGATACACTACTGGAACGACTGCAGATGGAGGTGGGGTGCTCTGGGAGAGATGTGTTCACGGTGTCGCTATGGGTCAGAGAAGACTATAATAAACTTTTGCCTGAATTTTTAAATAGGAAATGGAAATATAAAGTCCCAATTAATAGACTTATCCAATTGGCCTCGTGTGAAAGAAGGAGGGAAAAGATAATAGGACGAGGCTTTAGGAGACCTGGTTTCTTATCCTAGTTGTCATTTGCTTACTTTGTGATCTTCGGTAAATAACTTCACTTTGCTTCAGTTTTCTGCATATATAAAATGGGAATGAAATACCCATTTTACCCCATTAGAGCCCCATGTGGGACAGTGACTATATCTGATCTAAACCAGTGCTTAACAATGCTTTGCATGTAGTAATCACGTAACAAATGCCACAATTATGTGACTTTTGTGGTAATCTTAAACTCACCTCCTCCAGGAGGCCTTCCCAGACTGAGCCCCCTTTTTCCTCTCA
The DNA here is from genome assembly GCF_015852505.1 of Tachyglossus aculeatus. Lineage (NCBI taxonomy): Eukaryota > Metazoa > Chordata > Mammalia > Monotremata > Tachyglossidae > Tachyglossus > Tachyglossus aculeatus. Next base: position 73,216,649 of record NC_052069.1, on the reverse strand, counting down.
CCTTCCCCATCCCCCCCCGCCCTACCTCCTTCACCTCCCCACAGCACTTGTATATATTTGTACAGATTTTTTACTCTATTTATTTTACTTGTACATATTTACTACTTTATTTTGTTAATGGTGTGCATATAGCTATAATTCTATTTATTCAGATGATTTTAACACCTGTCTACATGTTTTGTTTTGTTGTCTATCTCCCCCTTCTAGACTATGAGCCCATTGTTGGGTAGGGACCGTCTCTATATGTTGCCGACTGGTACTTCCCAAGCACTTAGTACAGTGTTCTGCACACAGTAAGTGCTCAATAAATGTGATTGAATGAATGAATATGTATCAATCATATTCAGCTTCAAGACAGTGCATATATCAAGAGAGTGTATCTCTCTATCAAGATAGTGTATCCAATCTGTCAAATAACACATATTTAAAAATATATCAGCCAAACAATTTGAATGAAAATCGGGATTTCAAATTCAGTTTTTCTGTTTTTCACATAATTTTCTAGGATATAAAATGAATAAATTTTCAGTGAATATGAATATTCAGCAAAAATAACCAAGGGTCACAAAGGTTAGAAAGAGCCTCTACAATCCTACATAGTACTTAAAGAATATCAGTAAATGTATTTAAAGTCAGTATATTATGAAAATGGTGTGCCAATAAAATGGAGAGGGAATGCTATGTGTACACTACTTACTTTTCCACTCATTTATTCATCTACTCATCTTTTCATTTGTTTGTTACCATTGTCCATGTCCTTGTTTGTTTGTCCTTTCCATTAGAGTGCAAACTCCTTGAGGTCCAGGCTCACATCTTATAACAATAATAATAATGGAAATTTTAAATGCTTAATATGTGCCACGCACTGTTCTCAGTGCTGGGAGTAGTACAGGATAATCAGGTTGTCCCACGTGGGCTCACAGTCTTAATCCCCATTTTACAGATGAGGTAGGCACAGAGAAGTTAAGCAACTTGCCCAAGGTCACACAGCAGACAAGTGGCAGAGCTGGGATTAGAACCTACATCCTCTTATTCCCAAGCCCGTGTTCTTTCCACTAAGCCACACTACTTCTCTAATTTTATTCTTTTATAATACTCTCCTCAGTGCTTGGTATAGTTCTTGTCTCCCAGCAGTGTTCTCAATAAACAGTTTTGATGATGATGACAATGATGATCATGATAAGTGGCACTGTTGAATAACATAATCTTTGTACCTGGATAACTTTTTTTCCCCTTACCGGTAAACTTAGAAGTACATATCTAAGAGAAGAGCCATTTATATTACCCTGGCATACACAGATGTGAATCTAACCAAAAATGGGTAGAATTGTTTCTGGGAAAAGCAAGAGTAATCTTTGTTTTGTTTTCATTTTTGATCTAAGAAACATAGTTGGTTATGCTAACGTTTGTGCTACATTTTCATATAAGAAAATACAACTGCTTCTTCAATAAAAAACAGTAGTCTTTCATTTTCTATCAAAATAAGGTAGAATGTGTTTTCCAGAAAATGATGAAATAATGAGTTCAATTCTCTCTCTCTGACAAGGGAAGATTAGGGCAGATTTCCATTGTGTGGCAGCTGGCTTTCTCCAGCGTCTCTGCCTAGCAGCTGTTAGCTCAAATTCATTCATTCAGTCATATTTATTGAGCCCTTACTGTGTGCAGAGCACTGTACTAAGTGCTTGGAAAATATGATACAGCAATAAAGAGAGACAATCCCCACCCACAAGGGGCTCACAGTCTAACAGCAGGCTCGCAGTCTAATGCTGGCCCAGATCTAAACCCTCAAATAAGGTTGATTGCCCCAAGAAATTTGACAACGCACATGGTCAACACTTCTTCCTATTGCATGATAGCGTACCTGTTTCCATGGCTCCTTAAAATGTTTAATTGTAGATGTTAAACCCACGAGAGGCAGTTATCTGGACAGTGCTGTGCTACTTATTTCATTCAATCATATTTATTGAGCACTTACTGTGTGCAGAGCACTGTGCTCAGTGCTAGGGAGAATATAATAGAACAATAAAAGGACACATTCCCTGCCCACAATGAGCTTACAGTGGTCACTTGATTAGAAGCAGCGTGGCTCAGTGGAAAGAGCTCAGGCTTTGGAGTCAGAGGTCATGGGTTCAAATCTGGACTCCACCAATTGTCAGCTGTGTGACTTTGGGAAAGTCACTTAACTTCTCTGTTCCTCAGTTACCTCATCTGTAAAATGTGGGTTAAGACTGTGAGCCCCCCGTGGGACAACCTGATCACCTTGTAACCTCCACAGTGCTTAGAACAGTGCTTTGCACATAGTAAGCACATAATAAATGTCATCATTATAAGGCCAGAATTTACAGTGGTCACTTGATCAAAGCCAGAATAGAATGGGAATTTTTTTTTTCTCTTTGTCCCTGAAAAGCATGGTTTCTGAATACCAAAGATTAGAATTGGGATGAAAAGTTGGATTGAAACATTCTCTCAATCAGGAATGCACACTGTTCACAAACTTAAATTATGATTCTTCATAGTGAGATTTTGAAATAATTTCATGATGGGGAAACTTGGGAAGAAAGCCACTCAGTAAGGGAATCAGGATCAGTCAAGAATTAGTTATTAAAAGAATGTGGATTTCAGAACTCCTGACTCTAAACCCATTTCAATAACCACTTAAACCTAGTTTCTTACAAAGGGAAGTTAACTTGAGTCCTGTGCTAAAGACATATTTCAGAGCTAAACTATTTTATCCTATTTACCTATTTAATTCATCAAACATATATCAGTGTTAGCTTTATAATCAACTTGCTTGAAATTAGGAAAAAAATAAATTCCTTCTGGAGTAAAAAAAAAATCTAGTATGAATTCTATGTGTTCTCACTCCTAAGGTGTTTTGAAACAAAATATCAGTCACTTGATCATTGGTATTTATTGAGTGCTTATTATTTGAGGACAAAGTACAGTGCACTACTGCAGGTAGACATAAACCCAGGCAACAGGGAGGTTACACCCGTCAGGTGAGTTTACAGTGGACGGCAGCAGAGAGTATTATAGTATTTTGTGGACAATGACTGTTTAAGATTAGTCATTGAAGAGTTATTATAAAAATATAGAAAAATATATACAAATATAAAATTGGAATGTAACGGAGCTACTGAGATACACTGAGGGCTTATTGTTTTCTGAATAAAGCATACGTAGTTTTGGTAAGTCTGAACTCAAAGAGCTAAATTGAACTTTGTCTCCTCAATGATTCATTGTATAGTCAAGAGGTCATGTGGTTTGCTAAACTGAAAGTTCCTTGAGGACAGGAATTCTGTCTACTATCTCTATTTTATTGTACTCTCCCACATGCTTAGTACAGTGCTCTACACACAGTAAGTGCTCAATAAATACCATTAATTGATTAACTGATTTTTTTATGGCATTTGCTAATCACTTGGTGCCATGCACTGTATTAAGTAATGGGATATATACTAGGTTGGACACAGTTCATGTCCAACATGGGCTCACAGTCTCTATCCCTGTTTAACCGATGAAGTAACTGAGGCACAGAAAAGTGAAGTGACTTGTCCAAAGTCACATAGCAGATAAGTGGCAGAGCTGGGATTAGAATCCAGGTCCTTCTAACTCTTAGGGCCCCCCTCTTTTTTGTTCTTGAGCTCTGTAGCCAGTTTGCCTCAGTGAAATGAACAAACTACATTCCTGGAACTCATTGACAGTGCAGAAGGTAGTGTTAGCCTCATACAGGTCTTTTCAGCTGTATTCACTCCAGTGTATAGGATCTGATTATCATGCATCACCATCATCTTTGAAAATGAAGAACAGACTTACCCATTTGTATTATCTATACTGTGGAGAGAGACACAGAAGATACAGAGAGAAAGAGGAGGGATGGATGGTAAGAAATGGTCATTTGCCCTCAAAATTCGTATTTGAAATCTAATCTTGTTTGTGTGATTATGGACTATTGCCAAAAAAAAAAAGGATGCATTCATTGAATTCAACTTTTAACAAAATGTCAGGCCAGAATCAATTAATATCATGTCTAAAGAGATTTTAACATATTTTTGATCAACTATTGGCCCTTGGAAAATGTCAAACTCTTGAAAAGTTAGTTTGTTGCTGCTACATGTGATGAACTTTCACTAATAATAATGATGGTATTTGTTAAGCACTTACTATGTACCAAGAGCTGTCCTAAGCACTGGAGTAGGTACAAGGTAATGAGGGTGTCCCACGTGGGGTTCACAGTCTTAATCCCCATTTTACAGTTGAGGTAACTGAGGCCCAGAGAAGTGAAGAGACTTGCCCAGGGTCACACAGCTGACAAGTGGCAGAGCCGGGGTTAGAATCCATGACCTTCTGACTCCCAAGCCTGGGCTCTTTCCACTGAACAATGCTGCTTGTCTATACAATAGTTCACTAGTGCTCAGTACAATAGACCTCACCCAAGGGACAGTCAAACAGTATCATTACTATCAAAACTTTATAGCACTTTTAATGTCCATGAACAGAATGCCTGAGTTATTCTGAAAAAAGTTTAGGAAAGAGAGGTCACTGAGTATTAGAGCATTATGAGGAGGTCATTTGTGAACTTGGACATTGCTGATTTCTGGGAATAAAGATGTTGAAAACCTCAGGGAGGGAACTGGTGGAACAGAATTGAAGGCAACAAATGCATACAACCCTTTCAAGGACTTTGGACAGGAAATAGAACAAGCAGATGAGCTGATACCTAGCAGGGACAACGGAATCCAGAGAAGGCTTTTTTAGCTTAGAGACTTATGTGAGTCTGAAGGCAGAACTAGAGGAGTCATTTGGGAGGTAGAGAAAGAGGGTATGAGGAAAAAAAGAGAGAGAAACAAAGAGTGGCATTATCAAAGGTTTTTTAGCCTCACTCCAAGATGAAAAAGCTCCCTGGAGTCACCTGGGTCCAGGTCGGTCTCTGCTAGGTCCTAAAGACCTCCTGGCGACCCACTTTTCTACCACAGGTTTCAGGAGCATCCTATTCTCTGCTCCTCAAGTTTCTGAACACATGTACTTGTCACCACTCTGGGACTGAAGCTCAGTCATCTCCCTGAAGGCGTAGAGGTCATCAGGGACTAGTCTGTCACCACACTCTCCCAAGGCTGATGGAAGGAAAATTGTGGACAAAGCATTCCCTCCTGCACCTGTAGCTCCCCTGTCGACATGGTCTCCCTAGAACCCGGCGTGTCTTCCCCAGGCTCTATCACAGGCAGACGCCAAGTGAAGCAGCATGGCCTAGAGGGAAGAACACAGGCCTGGGAGTCTGACAACCTAGATTAATCCTTGCTCTGTCACTTATCCACTGTTGAACTTGAGCAAGTCACTTGTCTTCTCAATGCCTGTTACCTCATCTGTAAAATTGTGATTCACACTGTGAGCCCCATGTGGGATAGGAACCATGTCCAATCTTATTATTTTGTATCTACTTCAGTGTTTAATACAGTGCATATAGTACTTAACACATAGTAAGCACTTAAATATCATTAAAAAAATCTGGGACCTTTACAATATTCAACATGTTCTTAACAAGGTAGCAACCCAAACAAATCCTTTTTCTGAATCTACTACTTCCCTTTTCAGGAACCCTAGTACTTACCTGTTGGCAACCGGTGGATCACGTTCTTCTTCCTGCTGAGGGCAGGACTCTTGCTCCACCACAGTCCTATCCACTGGAGTCCAATCCCTCACTGTGCTCTGTGTTTGCGTTTGTTCTGGGTTCACAGCACAAGCTCTCCCCATGTCCTGCTTTTTCAGGCCTGCAACTCTCTTCCCCTTATCTCTATAGAGCCAAGGATATCCTTCTTCCTCCAACCTGGCCCCTCTACTTCCTGACCAATCCCTGTCTCTGATTGGTTTGGCTATTTCTTCAGGGAAAGGTATCACAGAATGACTCTACTTGCTTCCTTCTACCTTCATTAAATGTGAAGGGCAGTGGAACTGACTGTTGCAGAAGGGAAAAGGGAAAATAAAATGAGGAGAAAGAACATAGTGGATAATCTGGGAAGAAACTTTGGGAAATTAATGACTTATAGCTTCCATCGAGTTAAGGAGGCAAGGGGTGGAAGAACAAGGACTCTAGAAATGGGATTAATGGTTTAGAATAGGTGGGGTAGGGTGTAGACCTCAAAGTTGGTAGGAGGAGAGTTGATATTCAGAAGAGGGATTGTCTGTGATGAGGCTGGAGCCTTATTTACTCTCCAGAAATGTTCTGATAACATGTCCAGGACCACATAACATCTTTAATATTTTGTAAGGATTCTTGATTTTGCCACAGTCTGCAAAGACTTGGATCGCCACCACTTTGTTATCCCACAACCTGTCTTGCAACACAGATTGCCTTTTGAAAACTTAATTTCATCTGAGACAAAAGAGGCTTCAGGTGTTGTTAATGCAAAAATTGTTTGGGTACAAGTAGACTCTATCTCTGAGTTATTTTTATCGAACCAATCTTGGGCCCCATCAAAAATAGATCCCATGAGGCAAACAGTAGTAGTAGTAGTAGAACATGAAGTTCTGTGGTGGTGGTAAAAGAAAAACATGCCTATCAATCAATGACATTTGTTAAGTTCTAACAGGTGCAGAGGACTGTACTAAACATTTGGGAGTCTCTCCTCCTCCCCATTCCCCCCACCCTACCTTCTTCCCCTCCCCACAGCACCTGTATATATGTTTGTACAGATTTATTATTCTATTTTGCTTGTATATATTTACCATTCTATTTATTTTGTTAATGATGTGCATTTAGCTTTAATTCCATTTGTTCTGATCACTTGACACCTGTCCACATATTTTATTTTGTTGTCTGTCTCCCCCTTCTAGACTGTGAGCCCGTTGTTGGGTAGGGACCGTCTCTATATGTTGCCAACTTGTACTTCCCAAGCACTTAGCACAGTGCTCTGCACACAGTAAGTATTCAATAAACACATCTGAATACAATATTATAGTTGGTAGACAACATCCTTACCAAAAAAGAACTCACATTCTAGAGAACCAAGCCTATAATCAATTAATGGTATTTGTTGAGTACTTACTTCTTGGGAGAGTAAAGTACAGTAGAGTTAGTACACATGATCCCTGCCTAAACGGAGGGAGCTTCAGGAAGGAGAAGAAGGGTGGCCAATGAAAGAACTCACCCATCTCTCACCAGGCATCACCTGAATTGGGTTTTCCCCCATCCTGCCTTCTCACCTGTTTTTCTGCTGCAATAACACCATGTTGAATGTTGATTGGTATGATACCTTTGGCCCATTGAAGACAGGGATTTCTGATAACCCAGCTGACACCCATGTTGCATTAGTAAAGTAGAACGTCTAAAAGTTACATTGAAAGGTCTATTCAAGAAGGCTTGTGATATTCTTTGAGGAAATTATTAGCAGATATTTATTCTAGAAGATTTAGTTATGGATTTTCCAAAGGCAGGATGCTGTACCAGATACTCCATAGTAATCATCATCATCATCACTAACACTTATTGAGTACTAAATGTGAGGAGAGCACTGTACTAGATGCATGGGAGAATAGGATAACACTAGAAGACAGAAGACTGAAACCCTCCTCAAAGAGTTCTTAGTCTCAGAGTGGGGAAAAGTGGCCAGATCACGAAATAAAAATCATCAGTATTAAAAACATTGAATGTGGGTGTTAAAATTCAGGGAGAAGTCAAAGCTAATACCAGGATCATAATGCTAATTAACAATAATATTAATAATATTTTGGTATTTGTTAATGTCAAGCACTGTACTAAGTGCTGGGATAGATTCAAAATTATCATATGGAGCTCACCTTGGAAGTGGGAGGGAGAATATACATTGAATCTCCATTTTACAGTTGAGAAAATGGAGGCACAGAGAAGCTAAGTGACTTGCCCAAGTTTGCCCAACAGGCAAGTGGCACAGCTATATTAGAACCCAGATCTTCTGACTCCTGGGTCTAGGCTCTTTCCACTAGCAGGCACGCCACTTCCCAGGGTTTAGACACTGGGATAAGGATATTGAGATGGAAAAGTTGTAAGTGGGATAGAGAGATACACTGGTGAAACCAAAGGTAGAGGTTTTTTCTGGGTAAAGTGAATGGTCACAGTTTCAAAAGCAGCTGAGGGGTCATGGAGGATTCTATCAGACCAAAGCCCATTAGAGATAGTGAATAACAGGTCATTAGAGAGCTTGGTGACTCCAGACATAGTAGCATGAATTGACCAAGAGATAATAGTAATGATAATAGTGGTATTTGTTAAGTGCTTACTATGTGCCAGGCACTGTATTAAGCTTAGTGGGGGATATAAGCAGATAGGGTTGGACTCAGCAATCCCTACCCCTCATGGGCTCACAGTCCCAATCCCCATTTTACAGATGAGGTAACTAAGGCTCAGAGAAGTAAAGTGACTTTCCTGAGGTCACTTGACCCCATGACCTTCTGACTGCCAAGCCCAATGCTCTATCCATGCTGCTTCTCCAGATATGATGAGAGAGACAGAAGAAAGAGGAATAGAAAGAGAAAGTGAAAAGAAATGAGAATGGGAAAGGGAAAGAAGAGGAGGAGAAGGAAGAGGAAAAGGAGGAAGAAGAGAAAGAAGATTAAGAGGTGGGGGAGGAGAAAAAGAAGATGAGGATAGGGTGCACAGTCTGTAATCTGTTCAAGAAGTTGGGGCAGCTGTGAGAAGAGGGAGATGGGTCAATAGCTGGTGGGTATAATGGGGTCAAAAGGGCTTTAATTAGTATCAGAAAGAGTTGAACGTGTTGCCAGCAGGAGGAAAAAATGGTTGAAGATGGCATTAAGAGAGAGGAGGATGGTGGGAACATGTGTTTATGAGAGGTTAGAAAATATTGGGGTCATGACCTAGGAATGGGATCTGTTTTAATACAAGACATTCTATGACCTTTGTTCATTACCTTAGCGTGGGCACTACAAGCACATCTCATGTTTCAAGGGGATTTACCTTCCTTGAAAATGTGGTTGTGCTGTGAAGCTGGGGAAATTTTCATATTTTAAATTAAAAACAAATCCAGAATCTTTGGAAAAATAAAATTAAATTCCTTTACAAACTATAAACTGAAATATTGAACATTAAACTATTTTTTTAATTTTTATACATCAAAGGATAATATAACTAACTAAATGAGTAGCTAAAATAAAAATTTTTTAGCTGTTTCAGCATATTTTCATGAGGTATTGGAATATGTTAGATTTATTCAAATACTTAGTATAGTGCTCTACACACAAGCACTCAATAAAAACTATTGATTGATTAAAGTGGAGGCAATCCTTGTTGGACTATTCCTCTAAATGAGATGCCATTTACTCAACAACACCTGCGTCATCTATTTCAAACAATATAGGTTGATCTTTGGGATGGATAGCACCCTGATTAAGGTATCAAACATCCCTCTCTGCACCAACCCGGGACCTGCCTGATCCCATTGATTGTATGCAGCATGTCTTAGTGGAAAGAGCATGAGCTTGGGAGTCAGAGACTGTGGGTTCTAATCCCAGCTCCTCCACTTGTTAGCTGTGTGACTCTGGGTAAGTCACTTAACTTCTCTGTGCCTCAGTAACCTCATCTGTAAAATGGGGACTGAGACTGTGAGCCCCACGTGGGACAACCAGATTACCTTGTATTTACCCCAGAACGGTGCGTGGCACATAGTAAGTGCTTAACAAATACCATCATTATTATTATTATTATCTTGGGGTAGTTGTTCCTGGGGATAAGGCTATATATCTAAACCCTCTACTCCAGTTGCAAAAAGTGAAAGGAAAATCTATCTCCTGCTTTTACCTGATTCAGTGACTTAGGTTGCCTTAAAATAAATAATGGCATTTATTAAGCGCTTACTATGTGCAAAGCACTGTTCTAAGCACTGGGGAGGTTACAGGGTGATCAGGTTGTCCCACGGGGGGCTCACAGTCTTAATCCCCATTTTACAGATGAGGTAACTGCGGCCCAGAGAAGTTAAGTGACTTGCCCAAAGTCACACAGATGACAAGTGGCGGAGCCAGGATTTGAACCCATGACCTCTGACTCCAAAGCCCATGTTCTTTCCACTGAGCCACGCTGCTTCTCTAAGCAGCTGCTGCTGTTGCCTTGTTGGGAGCCTTCAGCCTGCTCACTAACTGAAGCAGACAGAAGATGATCTATACTAACGGCAACTTCAAAGGAGGGCTACAAAGTAGAATCAAAGTTTGGGGCTCCCCTAATCTATGATACTTGCCCTTCCTCTCTCCCTACTTGCAAAAGCAGTCTTTGGCAGAACCAACCCCACCAAGGCAGATACTACCAGAAAGGATGGATTAAGGATCAGAATAAATATAGAAGCGGATAGTTCTACTCCTCCAGCTGAGTTTGTCACACTTACTCTCAGCAAAAGGACATCTCAATTTCTGAGCCTTTACCAAGTGGTGTTCCTAGCAGGGGTACTGTACTCTCCCTGCGAGCTCATGTTTCAGAGTACATTCTCTCCCCACTCTCCTGCAGGGTCCCTCTGAAACTATTCAGGCAAGAAAGAAAGAGAAGGTGTGTCATGTCCTTAGGAACTGGAGCTTCTGCATCCCATTCTCTCTCCAGATGGAATTCGCTAGCTAGAGATGAAGGAAAATAAAAGCTCTTCCAAGGGAATTATGATCTTGGGGACATGGTTTAACTTACCTACCCTTTATTTTTATTCACATGCTTAGTACACTGTTCTGTCCAGCATAAACACTCAAAAACAAGATTGATTTTCCTTGCTTGTTGAAGAAAATACCTGTGTAGGATAGGAATATTATGAAGACTTTGGAATATATAGGGGAAAACTGTCTTTGAGTTCTTGAGGAATCATGATTCCTGCATAAATAACCTACACACATGAATATCTTCTGTCATTCTGTTTTGCTCTGCTGATCTGGAGGCAAAACATTTGATTTCCCAAGAGCAGGAGTGCAATTTCATTCTCCTGTCACAAATGTAAAATCCACATGTCTACCTAGATTCTCTAGGTTAAGTACAGATTGAAGGCAATCAGGGGGACCTGAATCTAAGTCCTATTCCTAGTCACCCCCTTCTCCTTAGCTACTTGAGCTTTAAGCAAACACTCAATAACAGGGAAGCTGCATGGCCTAGAGGAAAAAACATGGGCTTGGGAGTCATAGGACCTGAGTTTGAATCCCACTCTGCCATATACCTTCTATGTGATGGTGGGTTGTCACTTTACTTTTTTGTGCCCAGTTCCCTCATCAATACCTGTTCTCCCTCCTATTTGGACTGTGAGCTCCATGTGTGATATGATTATCTTGTATCTACTCCAGCACATGGTACAGCATGGCTTAGGCGAAAGACCACGGGCTTGGGGGTCAAAGGATGTGGGTTCTAATCCCGGCTCTGCCACTTTTCTGCTGTGTGACTTTGGGCAAGCCACTTGACTTCTCTGTGCCTCAGTTACCTCATCTGTAAAATGGGGGTGAAGACTGTGAGCCCCACGTGGGACAGCCTGATTACCCTAAATCTATCCCAGCGCTTAGAACAGTGCTTGGCACATAGTAAGCACTTAACAAATACTATTATTATTATTATTAAGTATTATCATTATTATTATCACTATCATTATTATTAGTAGTAGTATCAGTGCAGTTTCCACTATTTTCCTCTAGTATGCTGTTAGTCCAAAGACACGTCTCAGTGCCATTACAAAACATGAAAACTCACTCAGAATATATCCAGTAACTCTTAATGGGTGGAACAGGGCACTGCACACAGTCAGCACTTAGTAAATATTATTACTACTGCTAAACATACAAGGCTCACAGCTGGTGAACATCAGCCCGAAGGTATTAAAACCAGGCTATGTAACCTGAAGGAAATAGGAGTAGCAGTGTTGCAGCCCAAAGCCATACTGAAAAACTGCAAACTTATTTCTGGACTTTAAGCTCTTTATAGGGAGGGAATGTGCCTCCTATTCTGTTACACTGTATTTTTTTTGTATGGTATTTGATAAAGACTTACTATATGCCAGGCATTGTTCTAAGCACTGGGGTAAATGCAAACTAATCAGGTACCTGTGTCACATGGGACTTAAATTCTAATACTCATTTTACAGATGATATGACTGAGATACAGAGAAGTGATATGACCTGCCCAGGATCTCACAGTAGACAAGGGGTGGACCTGGGATTAGAACCCATTTCATCCTGACTCCTGGTTCTGTGATCTATCCACTAGGGCATGCTGCCAAGCACTTAGGAGAGTGCTCTGCACTAAGCACTCAATAAATGTGATTGATTAAGAGCTTTACACAAAGGAGTAGACTGTGAGCCCACTGTTGGGTAGGGACTGTCTCTATATGTTGCCAACTTGTACTTCCCAAGCGCTTAGTACAGTGCTCTGCACACAGTAAGTGCTCAATAAATACAATTGATGATGATGATGATGAGTACAACAGCAAGAATCCAGCAGATAACCTCTTAAAAAAAACATTAATTAGTCAATTAATTATGTCTGCTGTATTCCTACTGAGTGCAAAACCCTGTTCCAACAGTAGCATGGTGTAGTGGATAGAGCACGGGCCTGGAGTCATAAGGTCATAGGTTCTAATCCTGACTCCACCACTTGTCTGCTGTGTGACCTTGGACAAATCAATTTGTGTCTCTGGACCTTAGTTACCTCATCTTCATCTTTAAAATGGGGGCTGAGACTGTGAGCCCCACATGGGACAGGAACCGTGTCCAACCCGATATATATGTACCCACCCCAGTGCTTAGTACAATGCCTAGCACATAGTTAAAGCACTTAACAAATACCATTATTATTATTGACACATTTTCGCTGTTCTCAAGGAGCTTAAAATCAAATGGGGAAGACATGGACAAAAATCATTTACAAACAGCAAAAGCAGGAGGAACAGAAAATAGTATGCTTATTCATTCATATTTATTGAGCACTTACTGTGCACAGAACACTGTACTAAGCATTTGGAAAATACGATTCAGCAATAGATACAGACAATCCTTACCCAACAATGGGCTCACAGTCTAGAAGGGGGACACAGACAGCAAAACAAGTAGGCAGGAATCAATACCATCAAAATAGATTAATAGAATTTCAGATATATACACATGTCAGGATGAAATAGCTGAACAAATAATAAAATGATGATGATGGAGCCCATTGTTGAAAACAATGGACCAGTTTTGTTCTCATCACTTCTGGTGTTGGAAGAATTCAGGACTAAGAATCCATGCATAGGATTGACTGCAGTGATGGTTATTTCCAACCTTATTCCTAAGAAATATAACCAGGAACTACTGCCCTGATCATCTTCCTCTCTTTCCTTACCTCTTATTCCCATTTTTGTCTTTCCCTCCCACTATATTGTAGGCACATTGAGGCCAGAATCATGTCTACCACCTTTATTGTATTGTAAACTCAAGTATTTAGTACAGTGTCCTGCACACAAAAAGTGCTCAATAAATACCATTGATTGATTGAATGACTGATATTGATTGAATGACTGATTCTTTTCCTGATATACCCCCAACATCCTACCCCAAGTTCATCCTGGCACTCGCAATGAAAAGTTGACATCCTGTTAATACATGTAAGATCATTTCCTGATTATTACTACCTTCACAACATCTCTAGAATCCAAACTTTCCATCCAACCTGCTACCACACTGGATCCAAACACTTGTCATAGCTCTCTTTGACTACTGCATCATCCTCTTCACTGATCTCCCTGCCTCCTGTCTCTCTCCTCTCCAGTCCTTACTTCACTCTGCTGCCCAGATCATTTTTTCCAAATTCTGTTCAGTCCATAACTCCTCACTCCTCAAACGTTTCCAGTAGTTAACCCTCTGCCTCTACATCAAACAAAAACCTCTTGCCATCAGTTTTAAGGCACTCAATCAACTCCCTCCCTCCTACCTTACCTCACTAATCTCTTACTGCAACCCAATCCACACTCTGGACTTCTCTAATACCAACCTAATCTCTGTACTACAATCTTGTCTATTCCCTAAATGACCCCTTGCTCACATCCTCCCTCTGGCCTGGAACTCCCTCCTGTTCATATCAAACCATCCACCACTTTCCTTGCCTTCAAAACCCTTCGAAAATCACATCTCCTCCAAGAGGCCTTCCTTGAATAAGTCATTTCCCCTCCCCACCATTCCTTCTATGTTACCTACGTTCTTGGCTATGTATTCCTTAAGTTAATTGATAGTCAGTCACCCACAGCACTTACGTACATAGTCTTCTGCACTATTAAGTCCCCTATTCACAATTTATTTTAATGTCTCTCTTTATGTAGGCTGAAAGTTCCTTGTGGGCAGGAGTTGTCCATTACCACACTATTGAATTGTACTTTCCCAAGTGTTTAGAATAGCGCTCTAGAGCAAAGTAAGTGCTTAATAAATATCATTGGTTAGGTGATAAAACGCTAGAAAGGGATGTTGTGGATTGTTGAATCTTGAGAATATTTTAGGAAAGGTAAGACAACCATCATTACTCATCCATCTCTCTAGAGGCAGATGTGGATCAATCCTATGATCTTTCAATCTCTCTGCCAGGCCTGTGATTTCTTGATCAGATTTCCAGACCCCCTAAAATCCCTCTAATGCCTCTTGTATTTGTACACTAATATTTCATGCAAGCACAGGTCATACTTTACATTTATTTTCTTGTTATCCACTCCAGGCCTATATTAAAGCAATAATAATATCATTGATGTTTGGGCTTAATTGATCTGTTCCTGACAAGCCACATTTAAAGCTCGTCTCCATGAGAACTGACTCCATATTGAATAGTGCCCTCCAATGAATCCCAATTTGTCACCTCTCAATATATCCCCAAATTTGAAGCCAAGCTATTAGAAAGTATGGGCACAGCCATTAAGCCAGGTAAGATCTATATTCTACTGCCACATAATATATGGCATAAAGATATCAAGTCGAGAAGATTTACTCACAGAAGTGTCAATATTACTTTAATGGCTTCTAGAAGTTTGAATACCACTTCTGTACAATCAGCTCATCTTAACAAAATTGTGGAAAGGAAATGATTGGATGTCAAAAAAATACTAACATCTACCCCTTGTGGCCTGGAAATTTTCAGTTGTGGATAGATTTTGAACAATTATTTCCAATATGGGCACAGCAAGTGGTATCCATGGGAAACCACATGTCAACTATTTATTTAAATATTTTCGAATCATTGTAATTCATAGGAAAATTCTACTGTAATTAGCTTAATTCACCACTGGATGTCACTGTTATGCTAAAACTATGGTTCATTTAATCTATCATGCGTGTTCGTGTATTTTTCATGCTTTGCAAAATTACTACTTCAAGAAACATCCTCGAAAAGGAAATCAATAGATATATCAAAAATTTAAAATAATTGACTTGGAGGATCAAATATTGCTATTAACCAAAATATCAGTTTCATTTTATTTCCCCTAAAAAAGTTATTTGTCTTTTTGAAGGTATCATTTTTGATCCATAATCAAATATGATCAATTTCTCTGCCTTTTGACAGGTCTACACCTACATTTTGTTAAATAGATAATTTACTCTGTTCCTAAGAATTACTGGGGTAGTAAATTCTCCAATCTCTCTAAAATAGTGTAGGAATTTCCTCTATCTGGAATTCATAATCCAGAAGATGTAGCCTGCAGCTACTTTTTCAGGACAGTTGAACATTTTCAGTCCCCTTCTGTCTGCCAGCATGAATAGCAGTAAACATCTATGAAAACAGCATGGAAGCACTAAATAGCAGTATCAAAAAAAAAGCCAGGTGGATCGACTATTCTCAACTGAAGAACTGAATGACTATATAATAAAATACTGCATTCTGCTTTCTAATTCCAAATAACGAAATGGTATTTGTCAAATTTTCCAATAGTGCCATTTTGGTTATCTCCTTCCTTGCAGGTGAATCAATAAAAACCTATTTATTTCAATAGGGTAGAAAAACTCAATGATCTAAAATATCCAAACTGACGAGTTCTGCATTCTGAAGAGCAAGGTTTTACTGTCCTATGTACAGTTCTCAGCTGGGAAATTCTTTTTAATGTTCAATCAGGAATAATAATAATAATAGTAATGGCATTTATTAAGCACTTACTATGTACAAGGCACTGTTCTAAACACTGGGGGGGGGATAAAAGGTGATCAGGTTGTCCCACGTGGGGCTCACAGTTTTAATCTCCATTTTACAGATGAGGTAACTGAGGTCCAGAGAATTCAAGTGACTTGTCCAAAGTCACACAGCTGGCAAGCGACAGAGTCAGGATTAGAACCCATGACCTCTGTCTCCCAAGCCCATGCTCTTTCCACTGTGCCACGCTGCTTCTCTAATGAGTTTAAGCAGGTTCTGCTATCATATACACCCACTCCTATTTGTCCTGTCATCAGTGGAATGGCAACAGTTATTTGTCATTATTTGTCACCCTCAGGAAAGTGACCACTTACATAGCTAAAAACACCTATCCACCCCGTTTACATCAGTATAGTTTCAAATATACATTGGACTGTGATTAATAGCCAAGACTGTGAGTTCTCTCTGTACCAAGAAGCTCACATGTGGCCTTGACCCAGAATTACCACTGAATCTGAGAAACATGACTAATACTCACAGGTGCTTTTGGGATTGGGACCAGAACTCATCACTCTAAACATCAATTCCAAGCCAGAGTAGGAATTCAATTTGTCTTTTCGCCTCAGTTAATGCCGCTGAGTAGATCCATGTCTATGAATACACCCTTTTAGATTCTTCCCTCAATTTCCTAGGAATCCAACACCTCATTTATCCTCCGGGTAGAAATGCTAATGCTCTTTTGTTCTGTTTAAACCTTTTGAACTATTACTAACTCATTAGGAAATAAGATTAGGTTAAAAAGACAGTCTTCTAACATTCATGTCTTGTTCTCATTCCAGGCCTCCTGATGCACAGTTGATCATCCTGGAAGCTTCAAAGGGTTTGTACCTCACCCTGGACAAAGTCATGCTATTATGGGTTTGAACAATGACTCATCCAACTAGTGTTTTATTTCTTACAGAAGTAACAGAATGTTTGAGAAGCAATGTGGCTGAGTGGAAAAGAGCATGGGCTTTTGAGTCAGAGGACCTGGATTTTAATACCAATTTGGCCACTTAATAATAATAATAATGGCATTTATTAAGCACTTACTATGTACAAAGCACTGTTCTAAGCATTGGGGAGGTTACAAGGTGATTAGGTTGTCCCACGGGGGGCTCACAGTCTTCATCCCTATTTTACAGATGAGGAAACTGAGGCTAGTCATTTAACTTCTCTGGGCCTCAGTTTTCTCATCTGTAAAATGGGGAAGAAGACTGTGAGCCTCAGATAAGTTAAATGACTAGCCCAGAGTCACAGAGCTGACAATGGGCAGAGCCGGGATTTGAATCCATGACTCCTGACTCCAAAGCCCGGGCTCTTTCCCGAGCTACGCTGAGCACTTGCTTGCTCAAAAGGCTCAAAAGTTAAGTGGTGAACGGAAATGGCCAGCCGAAGTGGAATAGAAATGCAGTTCAGGGGAAGAAATGCAGGGGTTGATGTCGCCGTCCCAAGTCTAAGTATCTGCGTCTAGAACTGACAACTCTAAGTGTGCAAGCTCCAGCCCTTCAAACCTGGAGTTTACCAGGTGGCAACAGCCACTAAACTCAGCCTCTCTGAAGCATAGCCTGATTTGTCTAGTTCACTTTGAACCAGTGTTGTTACAGCCGCAAGCTTGGTAAGTAGTATTATTGAGAAGCAGCATAGCCTAGTGCAAGGGCCTGGGGGCCAGAAGGATCTGGCTTCTAATACCAGTTCTGTCATTTGTCTGCTGTGTGACCTTGATAAAGTCACTTGACTTCCCTGGGCCTCAGTTACCTCACCTGTAAAATGGAGAATAAGACTGTGAGCCCTGTGTATCAATCAATCAATCAATCAATTGTATTTATTGAGCACTTACTATGTGCAGAGCACTGTACTAAGCGCTTGGGAAGTACAAATTGGCAACACATAGAGACAGTCCCTACCCAACAGTGGGCTCACAGTCTAAAAGGGGGAGACAGAGAACAGAACCAAACATACCAACAAAATAAAATAAATAGGATAGAAATGTACAAGTAAAATAAATAAATAAATAAATAAACAGAGTAATAAATATGTACAACCATATATACATATATACAGGTGCTGTGGGGAAGGGAAGGAGGTAAGATGGGGGGATGGAGAGGGGGACGAGGGGGAGAGGAGGGAAGGGGCTCAGTCTGGGAAGGCCTCCTGGAGGAGGTGAGCTCTCAGCAGGGCCTTGAAGGGAGGAAGAGAGCTAGCTTGGCGGATGGGCAGAGGGAGGGCATTCCAGGCCCGGGGGATGACGTGGGCCGGGGGTCGACGGCGGGACAGGCGAGAGCGAGGTACAGTGAGGAGATTAGCGGTGGAGGAGCGGAGGGTGCGGGCTGGGCTGGAGAAGGAGAGAAGGGAGGTGAGGACAGGGACCGTCTCCAACCTGATTATCATGTGTCTACACCAGTGCTTATTACAGTGCCTGACACATAGTAAGCACTTGGTAAATACCACAATTATTATTTATTATTATTATTTAGTGCTTTTTAGTCTTCAAGCCAAAAGTCGTAGAGGAGACAGTGGCTGAAGAAACCATGTGAGTGATTTGATATCCCTTACCACTTTATCCTTCATTCCGCTTCCCCTTCTCTCACTTATGATATTAATAATAAGTTACAGTAATAATAATAACAGCAATAATATTCATTAGAGTCTATATCTCAGTCTATATCATTCTCAGTGATAGAAAGAGTGAAATTAGCAATTTGATGAGACAAACACTGAATAGGTTGGCTGTACTAAGCGCTGCTGGGCAGCAGCAGCATGGGAGAAAGTCGAGGGCGAACACTTATGTTTGTTGCGTGGAAGGAGGCAATGGTAAACGATTTTCATATTTTTACAGTACAAACTCTACAGATACACTACCAGATGATTGCAGATGGAGGTGGGGCATTCTGGGAGAGATGTGGCCATGGGGTCGTTATGGGTCAGAGATGATTCAACAGCATAACACAAGACAAGTGGGGAGGTTTATGAATGCCTTAAAGCCAACTGTTAGGAGTTTCTGCTGGATATGGAGAAGAACTGTCAACTATTTTCAGGATTTTGAGGAGTGGGGAGATGTGCACAGAACAAAGTTTTAGAAAAATGAACTGGGTAGCAAAGTGAAGTATGACTGGTAGGCAGGGAGGTCTGCAAGGAAGCTGATACAGTGAACAGTTAGAATAAATGAGAAACGTGTTCTGTATTTAGGCATGACCTTAAAACCTTCAAATTCTGTTTGGTCATAGGAAACAACTCAATTTCACATTGTTCAGATAGTAAAAAAGGAAAATAATTCAAATATGGTTTCTGAAATTGCTTTGAAAATTTCATTCTCTATCACTGAATAAGTACACAATGCTTCTTTTTATAGTTTTAAGCTCTTTGTGCAAAGTGCTGGGGCAGATAAATTAATCAGGTCAGATTTAGTTACTATCACACACAAGGCTCACAGTCTAGTTAGGAGAGAGAACAGGTATTCAAACTGAGGCACGGAGAATTTAAGCGATTTGTCCAAGATCACCCAGGAGACAAGTGGCAAAGTCAGGATTAGGAGCCAGAACCACTGACTCTCAGGCCTGTACTCTTTCCATTAGGCAACACTGCTTCACTAGGCCACCATGTATTTTGTTATTAATTCACTGGAGAAGGGGAATCATTCCAATATATATATTACATATATTTGGAATTCTAAGACACAGCAAGTGTTTTTTTTTTTCTTATTTTACTGCTCAACTGAAACTGAAATGAGTAAAAATAGTCTTATGCAACAAATATTCTCCTTAGACACATCTTATCTTGTCTTATGCCGTCGAGTCATTTCCACCCCATAGTGACACCACGGACACTTCTCTCCCAGAATGTCCTGCCCACCATCTGAAGTCATTCTGATAGTGGATCCATAGAGTTTTCTTGGTAAAAATATGGAACTTGAGTCTCCACCCTTGTCTCTCTTCCATGCCACTGCTGCCCAGCATCAGTGAGTTTTGACTTGGAGCAGATTGCTTTCCACTCGCTAGCCACTGCCCAAGCTAGGAATGGATTGGGTACGCCTCTGCTTGACTGTCCCTCCTCTAGCCAAGACTGGCAGAGTACTGGAAACTCTCCAGGCGCAACTCTGAGAGGGGACCTTAGCTGTATACAAATATGTAATATATAGTTACATTTCTCGTTACTGAATAGAAAGCATGAATGATAAGATTATAAATATTATCTTATTTCAAATTAAGTGGAATCAAAATGATAGGGGCTACTCAGAATGCAGAATAAAAGATAGCATATTTTCCCAATCCTCCAGCAATCTAAGAGGCAAACAAGAGAGAAAATGCAGAGGGAAAAAGTCAGTATCCAGAGTCCAGAATTCTAATTAGGGAGAAAAATGTGTTTTCAGAAAAACAAATTCCCTTTGAAATACACTTGGGTTTAAGATAAAATAACTGTGTTGTGTCGCATATCAAAAGGTTTGATGGAGCTGAAAACTTTTTTTTCCCCAAAACTCTGGTCATTTGACAAAATTTAAACTACCACTGGGTGTTGTCTGCTATATACAGGGCTATCTTTTTTAAAAAACTAACTATAACTTTAAATTGACTTAAAATCAATCATAAGAAGTTTATTAGATATGTTCTCCTCTGATACCAATAACTTTAGCCACATCATTTCTTAAATAATGTTCATAAATAAAATTCTGCAAACCATCTTCCAAAACCATAGATCATTTCCCTGCTCCTACAGTGAAAGAGAGGGTAATAATGCTTTAGCTAGAAATCTTTCTGTTGTCTATTTCTAGCCAAGCAGCAAGGAACTCATTTGTCTATTGTATTTTTTAGAAACCACCCCCATCATTTTCTATGACAAGGAGATTTGGCAGAGGTTCACTAAATTTCCATAACTGCTATCTCAGTTCCTCAGGTCAGGGGTTCAAATCCCGGCTCTACCACCTGTCAGCTGTGTGAATTTGGGCAAGTCACTTAACTTCTCTATGCCTCAGTTCCCTCATCTGTAAAATGGGGATTAAGACTGTGAGTCCGCCGTGGGACAACCTAATCACTTCGTAACCTCCCCATTGCTTAGAACAGTGCTTTGCACATAGTAAGCACTTTATAAATGCCATCATTATTATTATAAGCAAACTCTCCAAAAACAATTAGACCTCTAAGGCTGTCATCACATAAACATAAAGCAGACCTTTCTGCCTAGATAAACTGTCATAGTAATGTTGTCACTGTCAAATAAATCTGTCGTGGAATACCAAATTTGGGGGGCTGCCTGAGTTGTAGTGATAGGTTATTCACTTAGCAGGAACTCTATTGAGCTTTTTCTTTCGAATTTACTACGGCTACATGTCTAAATGAAAGTCATGTCTGAGCAAAAGTTGGCATCTATAAATCAAATTTGGAATTTTGGCAAGTGGTATCTGAACTTAAACAGAATTACTTATTAAGAATCATCCTTCAGCTTTTTCTTACCCATCATTTATTTCTGTCTAGTTATTTTACTCCCTTTTCATAGAAAAACTCACGCATCACAGAACACCAGAAAATAATGAATGATAACAGAATTCCAAATTCATGCTATTGAGAAGGGGAATTTATGACCAGTGGCCACCTTGCCCCCTCCTATCTTACCTTACTGTTTTCCTACTACAACCCACACAGCACACTTCACTCCTCTAATGCCAACCTACTGACTGCACCTTGATCAGGTCTATCTCACCACCAACTCCTAGCTTACATCCTACCTCTGGCCTAGAACTCCCTCCCGCTAACTACCAAACAGATCCCCACTCTCCCCACCTTCAAGACCTTATTAAAATCACTCCCTCCTCCGTGAGGCCTTCTCCTATTAAGCCCTCATTTTACCTACTCCTTTTCCTTTCTGCATCACCCTTGCACTTGGATTTGTATTTTTTAAGAATTTGATATTCACTGCATTTTCAGCACCAGAGCACATATATATACATATATATATATATGTAATTTATGTTAATGTTTCTTTCCCCTCTAGACGGTATGCTTCTTGTGGGCACATATCTACTAATTCCGTTGTGTTGTACTCTCCCAATTGCTTAATACAATATTCTGCATTTAGTACATTAATTCTAATTAGAGAGAAAAATGTGTTTTCAGAAAAACAAGTTCCCTTTGAAATACACTTGGGTTTAATTAATAAATATTCAGCTCAATGAATAGGACGATTGATCTAGTGTCCTTTACTAGGCATATTACCTTTTAATTTACATATCCTTATAGTCTATTTTCCTTATCTGCAGTTCATTTTAAAGTCTGTCTCCCCATGTAGACTTTAAGCTCCTTGGAGGCAGAAATTTTGTCTGCCAATTCCATTATATTGTAATCTACAAGCAATAGGTACAGTACTCCACCCACAATAGGCACTCAGTAAATACTGTTTATTGATTGACTGCTAAATCCTGGTGTTTAGGAAAACTTGTTTTCTACTATTCACCCTTTATATTCACTGTATACATGTGACCAACAGTTTTTTCCACCATCACATTGTATCCAACATGTTGGTGTAACGTTCCCTAATTCTTTCAAAATTTTATATCCAAAACACATAGTGACAAGGCAATTTTGTTTAAAGTCCTCTGAGGGACATAAACAAATGTGGATATGATATATTTTTTTCCATATTTGCTGCTTATACCTATGCAGACTATTGAATTTGAATATTTTTGGTAACTTCTAATTTCTGGATTTTTCCTCCAGAGATATGCAGCAATAATGGTCTATGCCATTAGAACTAATTAGGTTCTAATAACATCAAATTTCTTCATTTTGCAGAACACTTATAGTTAAATAGGTAAACCTCTAGATCAAGAATCCTGTTGCCAGTTAAAATACTTTCATTTCACACATCACGTAGGAACTTTTACTTTTAAAATCTTCATTGGAAAGGTCCCCTGTTTTATACTCTAAGTACTGACAATTTTGAGTGCTATAAGGAACATCTGATGAGGTTGTGTGTTGTCACTGAAAGGCAGACTAGATCAGAAGTATTACAAATCTGTCACTTTTCTGATCATCTAACATTCATCTCAGAAGCAGGGATCTAAGGAAGCAGTTGATAAGGTAAAGCCTGTATTGTTCGCTTCGGGAGATGTTCTGTTTAAGAATTTTAAAATGCAGATTTGGTCTACAAAGGAATGGTACCATAGATGCTTGCCACTTTCCTGATATTTGACCTTGGGCAAGTCATCTAACTTCTCTATGCCTCAGGTTCATCAGTTTTAAATTGGAGATAAAATATCTGTTCTCTCCCACCCTTGGCACACAGTTAGCACTTAACAAATACATTAACTCTGATTACTGATCTGCAGGCAGAGGATGGTCAGGTGGGACTGCCTATTTCAACACTCACCAGACTTAAAGTGGGAAATGCCCATCACTGCCAGGGCACAAGTCTTCCTGAAATTGATCCTCACAGGACCGAAATTGAGAGCCTGGCAGGCAGAGACCCAGCAGAACCAAAGGTGATCCCTGGTAGTGGCACCATACCAGTTCCAGCTTGGAGAGTGGGTAATGTACTACAAACAACATTAAGGAGCTTTTCCAATGTGGCGGGTCAGCCCTGAGGGTTTATGGTTTACAATCATTCATAAGAGAACATTACTGTGCCAAGTTTCACAACCGAAAACCTTGCAACACCTAATGTGAGGCTTCACTCTGTGAGTAGGAGTATAAAATTTTGCGGGTTTTGGATATGTATGGGAATAAGCTTGTTTGGTATATTTAAAAAAAAAACTGATGGAGCAGCTGGTTGGATTGGGCCTTGATTGGAAAAAGGGAGGAAGAGGAAAAATTTGTACAAGGAGTGAATGAATCTGGCTTAAGGTTTATGTTAACTGGAATGAATTACATTCCAGACCCCTCCAAAATCTACAGCATTCAAAAGAATAAATTATTTCCTGTTCTTTACCTTTCTAAAACTTTTGAAATTGCATCTATACTTCTTTTAAAATTTGGTCTTCCTAACCTCCATCTCATAGCAACATGGCCCCTTCCCATTTGACCACAATCAAGGAATTAGAGATTCTGAAGCAAGATCAATTTTAAGGGCTTGTATACCTATTCCTTTATATTTTTTTAGTTTCACCATAGGATGTAAACTCTGGGTGGGCAAAACGAGTATTTATTTCTCTTCAGGATCTAGCTTATTGCTTGTACTTTATAAAATCCAAGGAATGACATCAGAATAGTACTAGAAAGAGCCAAAGTGGAAGCTTAGGAGACAAAGTGGAAACAGCCACGAGTTTACATTGCAATAATTGGAGATTGAACACTGCATTAGTATTTCAACAGCTCAGTAAGAGGTCCCTTAGCTCCATTACTTGTAACACTTTTGAATTGCTGTAGCAGCTTGCTCCCCTTTCTTTTCTCCTTTCTCTTCTTTTCTTTTCTTTCCTTTTTTTCATAGTCTTATACAATTTTGATTACTGGCCTTGTAAGAAAACTTTGTTTAGTTCAGAAGGCTTATTGTTCAACCTTGAGATACTAGTTCTCTAAAATGGATATTTCCAGAGATTTTCTTGCAGAAGGTATACTGCTTTCCTGTATTCTTTCCCACTGATCTCTCATAAAATTGACATTTGATGCAATCTTATCACATATATCTGTGGAACAGAAAATTTGAGCATCAGGAGAAATGTAAAAAATTATCTTGTGAAAATACATCCATAGATATGCTCCTTGTGCAGACATGGTATTGTTTCTTTTGTACTTTATTAAGATTACTTTTTAATTTTTGATTATTTTGATGAAACAAATTTAGCTTTATCTGTAAGCTATTTTGATACGTATTTTGTATTCTCACTTCTGCCATTTGGAAATAAATAGGAACTTCATACTAAGCTTCATGATTTTACCTGTCTCTATCTTGGAGTAAATTTACACTGGTACTTCAAACTTTCACCCACCCACCCCTAGAAGTGGGTCTAGATAGCAAATAATGCTGGATATTTGGAAACAATATACTATGTATATATACATATATATATATATATATATGTGATAGAAAAATATATAAACATATATATAATATAAAAATACTATATCAGAGGGATGTACTCACTAGCTTTCTATGGCCTTGACACTAGAAATCTTCCTGCTTTCTGCCAGCTGTCACGCAGGTAAGGTTTTAAAAATTACTAATTCACTTCCTACCATCACCACCTTTCCTCCCTTCTATAGTTTTGTGATTCCACCCCTGCACTATCCAGCTGTTTTGATCCTCTGCTCTGAAACTCTGAACTGCGACATTCTCACAAAACAAAACTAAACCCTTGTCTGCATACACTCTTGTAGCTGTCCCCTCTCAAGTCTCACTGCCTGGGTTCTTCAAAGCTTTATTGCAGTGGGAACTGAATCAGGTTTCAAGGGGTAGTGACCTTCCTCTCCTTGATATGTGGGTTTAATGGAAAAGAGGGTGACAGTAGAGAGAGAGATAGAGGGATGAAGTATAACGATCACTACCCTTTCGACCTGGCCTGGTTCCAATCCATTGCAATGTGATAATAATAACAATAATTATTATACTTGTGAAATGCTTATTATGGGCCAAGCACTGATCTAAGCTCTGGGGTAGATACAAATTAATCAGGTCGGACACAGTCCCTGTATCATTTGGGGTTTGCACTCTTCATCCCCATTTTACAGATGAGGTAATTGAGGCCCAGATAAGTTAAGTGACTTGCCCAAGGTCACACAGCAGACATGAGGCAGAGCAGGCAGGGATTAGAACCCAGGTCCTTATGACTCCCAGACTCATACTCATGTGATTTAGGGATAAGTGGTAGGGTTTGGCCCAGCAGGAAAATGGACAGGGGTAGGGCAGGTCTAGGATCAGGTTAAGAGTCCAGTGAGTCAATCCAAACAGAGGTAGAGGCTGAAGACACAAATTTAAAGGAGGTTGGAATGAATGAAAAGAGGAATGGGAGAGTGAGGAGAGAGTGGGTGAGTGACTAGAAAAATGTCCTATCTAGGCGGCAGTTGGCAGTGACATGAAGAAAGATCTAGTTGAATTCATTGCAGTGGTGGCCATGCTTGACAAGGTAATTATCTTGAAAGATTTCACACCATGATGATGCAGTGATGGCGAAATACAGAGAAAAATCATTTCTACAAACATGAATGAAGAGCTAAATAGATGATCCTGCCCAGTGAGAATGCTATGGATCAATTTACAACCACCTTTCAATTCCTGAATATTAGTTTTGATACATAATGGATGCATCCAATATTTGTGACCCATTATTGCTTATATTTCTGCCCAAAAACAAGAGCCTAAGCATGGTCACTTAGTGCTCTCAGGTGTGATATGGTTGGTGCTGAACTGACCATTGCTTGAGACGATTGAAATTAATTACAGTAATGCAACCAATGTATCAAAATACACTGATTTTGATCAAAACACAATAATAGTAATTGTTAAATTTGTTGAGCACTTCTTGGAATGTACAGTTTTAATTTGCAAATTTCCTGTCAGGAGAATCAAAAATCTGTCAATGGTATTTATTGAGCACTCACTATGTGTAAAGCACTGTATTAAGCACTTAGGAAAGTACAACAGAATTAGCAGGCATATTCCCTGCCCATAAGGAATTTACAGCTTAGAGGGGAAGAATAGGGGAAGAACGATATGGAGGGGATAAGTAGGCCCATTGAATAGGTGATGTTCCTTCCTACAAAAGCTTGAACCTTGGAATTGTCCTCAACTTTTCTCTCACTCAGCCCATATATTCAATTGTCTGTTTGTACAAACTCCACAGTATTGCTACAATCTGTCATTTCCTTTCTATCCAAAGAGAAGAAATATTTCTTGTACATTTTTACTATTCTATTTTATTTTGTTAATATGTTCTGTTTTGTTGTCTGTTTCCCCCTGCGAGCCCGCTGTTGGGTAGGAACCATCTGTACAGGTTGCCAACTTGTACTTCCCAAGTGCTTAGTACAGTGCTCTGCACACAGTAAGCGCTCAATAAATACAATTGAATGAATGAATGAATCCAAAGTGCTACATTGACCCAAGCAATAATCCTATCCCTCCTTGACTGGTGCATCTGGCTCCTTGCTGACCTCCCTGACTCCTGTCTCTCCCTATCCCAGTCCATATTTCACTCTGCTGTATGGATCATTTTTCTAAAACAAGTTCAGTCCATGTCTTCCCACTCCTCAAGAACTTCCAGTGGTGGTCTATCCACTTCCACATCAAACAGAAACTTTTTACCTTTGCCTTTGAAGCACTGAACATTTATTTTCCTCCTGCCTCACTTCATCGAACTCTAACTATAGCCCAGCCCACACACTTCACTTGTCTAGTACCAGTTTGTTCACTATGTCCTGATCTTGTCGATTCACTGACCACATCCCAACATCCTCCCTCTGTCTGGGAACTCCCTCCTTCCCCATTTATGTCAGACTACCACTAACCACACCTTCAAAGTATTATTAAGGTCACATCTCCTCAAATCTACATCTCTGCCCCTGCTCTCTCACCCTTCCTTCAGACTCGTGTCCCCTCCTGCTTTCAAGACATCTCCATCTGGATGTCTGCCCACCATCTAAAACTCAATATGTCCAAGACTGAACTCCTTATCTTCCCTCCCAAACCCTGCCCTCTCCCTCACTTTCCCATCACTGTTGACGGTACTACCATCCTTCCCGTCTCACAAGCCCACAACCTTGGTGTCATCCTAGACTCTGCTCTCTCGTTCACCCCTCACATCCAATCCATCGCTGAGATCCACCCTTTCCTCTCCATCCAAACTGCTACCCTGCTGGCTCAATCTCTCATCCTATCCCGATGGATTACTGCATCAGCCTCCTCTCTGATCTCCCATACTCCTGTCTCTCCCCACTTCAATCTATACTTCACGCTGCTGCCCGGATCATCTTTGTGCAGAAACGCTCTGGGCATGTTACTCCCCTCCTCAAAAATCTCCAGTGGCTACCAATCAACCTATGCATCAGGCAAAACTCCTCACTCTCAGCTTCATCACCTCGCCCCTCCTACCTGACCTCCCTTCTCTCCTTCTACAGCCCAGCATGCACAGTCCACTCCTCTGCTGCTAACCTCCTCACTGTGCCTCGTTCTCGCCTGTCCTGCCATCGGCCCCCAGCCCACATCCTCCCCCTGGCCTGGAATTCCCTCCCTCTGCACATCCACCAATCTAGCTCTCTTCCTTCAAAGCCCTACTGAGAGCTCACCTCCTCCAGGAGGCCTTCCCAGACTGAGCCCCCTCCTTCCTCTCCCCCTCCTCCCCCTCCCCATCCTTCCCCTGCCTTACGTCCTTCCTCTCCCCACAGCACCTGTATATATGTTTGTACATATTTATTACTCTATTTTACTTGTACATATTTACTATTCTATTTTGTTAATATGTTTTGTTTTGTTGTCTGTCTCCCCCTTCTCGACTGTGAGCCCGCTGTTGGGTAGGGACCAT
This sequence comes from Tachyglossus aculeatus, assembly GCF_015852505.1. Lineage (NCBI taxonomy): Eukaryota > Metazoa > Chordata > Mammalia > Monotremata > Tachyglossidae > Tachyglossus > Tachyglossus aculeatus. The sequence goes on along the minus strand of NC_052069.1, from coordinate 73,188,096 downwards.
CTCTATATGTTGCCAACTTGTACTTTCCAAGCGCTTAGTACAGTGCTTTGCACACAGTAAGAACTCAATAAATACGATTGAATGAATCTCCTCCAAGCCTTCCCTGATTTAGCCCTCTTTTCCCTGGCTTCCTCTTACTCTGTGTTGTCTGTGCACTTGTATCTGTGACTTTTTGGCATTTGATATTTGCCCCACCTTCAGCTCCATAGCATAGAAGTACAGGTCTATAAATCATATATTATACATTATTTGCATTTAATATCTGTCTCCTATAGACTGCAAGCTCGCTGAAGGCAGGGAATGTCTACCAACTCTGTTGAATTGTGCTTTCCCAAGTACTTAGTAGAGTGCTCTGCACAGAGTAAACATTCAATGAATACCATGGATGATGATGAACAATGCATTCTAGAAGTGTCTTTGAATTAGAAATATGTTTGTTCTTATTTCCTGAAAATGGGAAGATGTTATTTGTTCCACTTGTATTTTCTTGTCAGGCAAATGAAACTTCAGACGATTCTCTTGTGGATCCTGTTATTCTTGGGTCTTGACAAATTGTTGGCAGCATATCTCTTGGAATTGGCCTCCTATTCTTTCAATGTTCCTGGCAGACTTCTCGGCATATTTGGAAATAAGTGTAGACTTCAGACCTGAAAAATAGACGTTGGCATTTCTCCTGATACATTTACTTACTGATCCAAATCATTTGTTTATGTAAAACCTGCTTTAAATCTCTGAGAACTGAGCCTGAGGTTTGAAAGTGTAACTTCAGTCTTCTAAGAAGGTAGAGGTGAAGACAATGTCATCTCTTCCGAGGCAAATAACAATTTTTTTTTTTTTAAGAAAGAAAAACTGAAGTTAGAAAAACAGGCACGGTAGCTGAGTTAATAAAATGATGGAACAAAAGCACTAATTTGTAGTGACAAAATAGGAACAAATTACAGCATAGAGTAGTTTAATCCATAGGAATATAAAGCAGGACATCGTGGATTGAAAGAAAAAAACGGAGCTATGACACAGCAGTCTGTCTCCATGGGTGGCAACAGGACATTTGGAGGAATATATTAGCTTTCAAACAGGTCAGGCATTGAGGGTCTGCTTTTGGATTTTTGTGTCATGTTTATTTTTACAAAAGGTTTCATCACTATTGGTTTGTCTGGAAACAGGACTGATATTCTTTACAGAATCATTTTAAGTCAAGACTCTAAAGGAGAATTCAGCTGGTATGGGGCCCCAGTGGATGTGGGGAAGTGCAGTTCTGCTACCATGAACACATTCTTTACCTCACCAGGTGGCATGGAAGGATCCGGTAGGGATGGGAGAACCCAAGTCTTAATTCTCAGAATCTCCTGCTCCACACACATACGTAGCATACAGTCAGAGGACATGGGTTCTAATTCTGGCTCTGCCACTTGTCTGCTGTCTGACTTTGGGCAAATCACTTAACTTCTCTGTGCCTCAGTTAACTTTGTCTGTAAAATGGCAATTAAAAGTGTGAGACCCATGTGGGACAAACTGATTACCCTGTAACAACCCCAGCACTGAGAACAGTGCTTGGCACATAGTAAGGGTTTAACAAAAATACTATTATCATTATTATTATTATTGTTATTACATTTTTCTTCTGACCATCAGCCACAACACCTCTTTGCTCCCCTTTCATTACCATCACATGGGCTTGTGAGCCCACTGTTGGGTAGGGACTGTCTCTATATGTTGCCAACTTGTACTTCCCAAGCGCTTAGTACAGTGCTCTGCACACAGTAAGCGCTCAATAAATATGATTGATTAAGGGCTGTAAGTGCCACTCCTCAATGAGTTCGGTCTTCAAAATCTTGGAACTTTCACAGTCTAATTCAGAATCAAAATGTTATCATAATTCCATTTAATTTCAAATTACATATTAACATCTGGTGAATACATTATACTTGTCCAGGGCTACTAATCTAGTTTTACATTTTTGGTCAATTAATCTGAAGCAGAACGCTTTGGATCCATTAGTTTAGCAAAGTTAATTTTAAACTTTTAACACAATGACACATTAAAAATAAAATGAGAGCATGTTTCCTGTTGCAAAAATGATACACACTGTCACTAACACGGAGTAAGACAGGACAGGCAAACACCTTGTCTTGATAATACCTGACACCCCCTAGAATAAAGATTCCATTCTTTGAAGGAGAGAGAAATAAAATAGATTGATCATCAACATGTAAACCATAATAACCCACTCGGCGTGATCAGGGCATATTTTCCTGTATCTATATCTATATATCACTATCAATAAATTAGCTATTGAGAAGCAGTATGGCTCAGTGGAAAGAGCATGGGTTTGGGAATCAGAGGTCGTGGGTTGTAATCCCGACTCCGCCACTTGTCTGCTGTGACCTTGGGCAAGTCACTTAACTTCTCTGTGCCTCAGTTACCTCATCTGTAAAATGGGGATTAAGACAGTGAGCCCTACATGCAACAACCCGATTACCTTGTATCTACCCTAGTGCTTAGAACAGTGATTGGCACATAGTAAGCACTTAACAAAAATCATAATTTGGTCATGGGTTCAAATCCTGACTCCACCAAATGTCAGCTGTGTGACTTTGGACAAATAATTTAACTTCTCTGTGCCTCTGTAAAATGGGGATTAAGACTGTGAACCCCACATGGGACATCCTGATCACATTGTATTCTCCCAGTGCTTAGAACAGTACTTTGCATATAGTAACTGCTTAACAAATGCCATTATCGTAATCATCATCATCAACTAAAGAACTAAACTAAAGAAAACACACTCCATGAAGAACAATGGGAAACATCTTTTAAAACTCTTAAGACTGCTACTAATGACAATGGTATTTGGTAAATTCTTACTATGTGTTGATCACTAGGGTAGATATAAGTTAATTGGGTTGAATAGACAGTCCCTGTTTCACTGCCTAAGTAGGAGGATAGACACTCTGACTCTGAGGTCCATGATTTTTCCACTAGGCCATGCTGCTGCTTCGGTTTTCAGAGCAAGATTTCATTTATGGATACTGAAAATAGAGTTCAGATGGCAACCAGACTATAAACTCTTTGAGGGCAAGGAATGTGTCTACCAACTCTCTCAAGTTCTTAGTACAGTAAAACTCAAAATGCTCAATAAATATGATGGATTGATTAGCGTGTGTTACACTACAAATTCAGAATAACCTCAGTGACAGACTTTCTGGGTCGGCACAATCCATAGTAAAATGTATAAAGTTTAACAATCGGACTATTTGATGATATTCATAGCTCAGGTATTTTTATATCAGCTAGGCATATAAATTCAAGTGGCATCATCTTTCCCCTGGGACTGTTAATTCATTATGGGCAGGGATCGTGTTTGCAAACTCCACTGTATTGTGCTTTCCCAAGTGCTTAGTTCTTTATACTATACAATAAGCACTTAAAAATATTGTGCCTCCTCTCTGATCGCCCACCCTCCTGTCTCTCTTCACTTCAGTCTATACTTCACTCTGCTGCCTGAATCATCTTTGTGCAGAAACGCTCTGGGCATGTTATTCCTCTCCTCAAAAATCTCCAGTGGCTGTCTGTCAACCTATGAATCAAGCAAAAACTCCTCACTCTCAGCCTCAAGGCTGTCCATCACCTCACCCCCTCCTACCTCACCTCCCTTCTCTCCTTCTACAGCCCAGCCCACACCCTCCGCTCCTCTGCTGCTAACCTCCTCACTGTACCTTGTTCTTGTCTGTCCCACCATTGACCTCCAGCCTACGTCCTTCCCCTGGGCCTGGAATGCCCTCCCTCCACACATCCGCCAAGCTAGCTCTCTTCCTCCCTTCAGAGCCCTACTGAGAGCTCACCTCCTCCAGGAGGTCTTCCCAAACTGAGCCGCGTTTTTCCTCTCCTCCTTCCCCTCCCCACATCACTTGTATATCTATTTGTACAGATTTATTACTCTATTTATTTTACTTGTACATATTTACTATTCTATTTATTGTGTTAATGATGTGCATATAGCTTTAATTCTACTTGTTATGATGATTTTGACACCTGTCTCCGTGTTTTGTTTTGCTGTCTGTCTCCCCCTTCTAGACTGTGAGCCCGTTATTGGGTAGGGACCTTCTCTATATGTTGCCAACTTGGTCTTCCCAGGCACTTAGTACAGTGCTCTGCACACAGTAAACACTCAATAAATATGATTGAATGAATGAATGAATGAAATCCAGAACCAGAACACACATGTAAAGGCATAGGAGACATCATAACTCATGGCTCCTCACTGAATTAATAAAAATACAATTAATTGATTGATGTGACCCCATCCCACATGGACTCTCCTTACTCACCCTCTTTCCATTAGCCTTCTTGGCTGGAGTTTAGGGTGAGGCACTGGAGAGATAAAGAGAATGGGGGGCCACTGTACATATTGCTGATGATTAGGGGAAAAGGAGAGAGAGATAAGGAGAGAGGCAATGGGAAGATTCATTCCTTCAATCATATTTATTGAGCGCTTACTGTGTGCAGATGAGTAGAAGTGGAGAGAAGGGTGAGGTGAAGATGAGGAGAAGGAGAGGGGAGAGAGAGAGAGAAAAAGAGAGAGTTACAAAGGATATAAACATCCTATGTATTTGCCCATCCAAGGCTCTCCCTTCTCAAGGAACAGAAGCACAGTGAACTTTTTAGCAATACCACTTAGTTTTTAATGTTTTCATTATAGAAGCACTTTAAAACTTTAATTAATACTTTAAATATCACAGTGAGACTGGGAAGCAAACACTACTTAACATTTTTAACATATGGGGCTGTCTCACCAATGTTGGCTGTATTCCCCGAAACTTCAACTCACACTTTTCAGCTTGTTCTATCAAAGTTTCTTAGAAATCTATATGTGTACATGGTTCAGTTGAACTCCTTTAGTAGGCAGAATCATGATAGAATATCAATAACTTGGAAGACGACGAGTTGACTAAAACCAAACCGGGGCAGGCTACATTTCCACCGCAGCTCTAGGAATTCTGCTCCCAGAATTCCCTATGCACTGCAGGCCACCTGTGTGAACTTAAATTGCTGATGAATGTGCCCTGAATGCCCCCACCAAATGGCTGTACGACTCCTCCCGATACCTTTTACACCATATTGCCCTTTGTGTCTTCCTCTTCTGGACAGCCACATAGCCTCCCTGGGATTCTCCACTGGCTACCCTCCACATTATCAAGGAACCTCAATCCCAACTTGTCATCCACCATCCCGGTGGGACAAAGAAAAGCAGCCACCACCTGATACTGCCTCCACAAACCCTTGGGAAGACTATGGAGATGGCTTGGGTTGTGACCTTGGGCTCTGAGCCATGAAGAGCCCAAAATTCTGCTCCTCCTGTCAAAGCACCAAACTGATCTTTGGTTTGTAGTGTTACTGCTTTCTTTCATTTCTCCTAGAAATATGTCACTAGTCTCCTCTCCCTCTTTTTTATTTTTAGATTGTGAGCTCCCTGAAGGACAGGAACAATGTCTAATTCCTAGCTTAGTATTCTTTCCCAGCATTCATTCAATCATATTTATTGAGTATCTGCACATAGTAAGTGCTTAATAAATGTCATTATTATTATTATTATTATTATTACTGGGTGAAGAGCACTGTACTAAGTATTTGGGAGAGTACATTATAACAATAAACAAATACATTCCTTGCCCATGAGCCAGCACTTGCTACAGCACTCAGAACACAATAAGTACTTAATAAATACTACTAATTCATTTATTCATTCAATCATATTTATTGAGTGCTTACTGTGTTCAGAGCACTGTACTAAGCACTTGGAAAGTAAAATACAGCAATAAAGAGAGAAAATCCCTGCCCATAATGGGCTTACAGTCTGGAGGGGGGAGACAGACATCAAAACAAGTAAAGCAGGTATTGATATAAATAGAATTATAGATATTCATTCATTCGGTCATATTTATTGAGCACTTACTGTGGGCCGAGCACTGTACTAAGTGCTTGGAAAGTACAATTCAGCAACAAATAGAGACAATCCCTGTCCACAATGGGCTCACAGTCTAGAAGGGGGGAAGACAAGCATCAAAACAAGTAAACAGGCCTCAAGAGCATCAATATAAATAGAATTATAGATTTATAGACATCATTAATATAAAGGAATAGAGTTATAAATATATATATACAACTGCTGGTGCTGTGGGGCAGGCCGGGGGGCGGGGGAGTAGAGCAAAGTTTGGATGTTGAGGTGAAGTGGAAGGGAAGGCGAGCTGAGGAAAAGGGGGCCCAGTCTGGGAAGGTCTCTTGGTGGTCAGCTTCTGCAGCTGCAGATGGTCACGTCTTGTGAATGCTGTATGCAACAGGGCACACATAAGCATTTGATGGGAGGCCAAAGGGAAACTATTTCTGTGTGTTTAATTTACCTTAACTCATTGGCAATGAAGACTTAAAGCTATAATTATCAACAATTAAAGCCATTAAGCTTCCAAGTCTCATATAGGCAATGTATGTATTTCAGCTTTTAGCTCACATCCCATTGATTTCTACTTATATACAGTTTAAGTTGTATATGTGCTCAATTTCCTACCTTCTGTTCATCAGACTTCATTAGAGATGAGCAATTAGAAGAAAAACACTGGAGGAGAAGAAGGTACTTAATTGTGTATTATCTGCATTGTAGAATAGGAGACTTAGTATGAATCATAACTGCAAGAATTTTTTCTATCGATCAATCAATTGAATGCTTACTGTGTGCAAAGAACTGTATTGAGTGCTTGAGAAAGCATAGTACAGTCGACCTGGAAGACACTTTTCTTGTCCACTTTGAGCTTAAAATCTAGTGGAGGAGAGAGATAATAATATGATTAAATGATTTTCAGTTATGATAGATTATTTTTAGTTACATACATAGTGTTGTGGGGCTAAGGGTGAGGGGAATACCAAATGTGTTGTCTATTCACAGATCCAAGTGCATAGACAACACAGAAGGGAAAGGAAGCTGGAGAAAGGTTAGTTTAATCAGGGAAGGCCTCTTGGAGGAGATGTGTCCTTAATAAAACTTTCAAGGTGGGGAGAGTGGTGGTCTGGTTTATATGTTATAAGCCATAGGAAGGATACGGCAC